>NC_143585.1:35120502-36470739 GCF_048544385.1 Mastigoproctus giganteus | reverse complement strand
TTAGACGGTCTCCCGCGAAGGGTGAATGGTTTTCTCTCACGGAAACTGTCGTCTAGCAAACAAGCAAATCGAACAAAGATTACACGCAATTTACAGACAAGATGTAGTGACCCCCCCTCATAGCCTTAGTTGCTATGGCGCTTAACACAAACAACAACAATAGTCAATAGAGGCTGACAAAACTTGTACAGGGCCCACATTCAGGTCAAATGACAATAGAGTAACCGAAGAGCCATTTTAAAACGCAAAACTCGTGTTACCTTGTAACAGATGGGAGATATGGAATCAGACGACCGAATTGGACTACTCCTGTCAGCAAAAAACAAGGAGATAAAGTTATACTGATAGTATGACAGATGCGACCAGTCACCAACCATTTTAACATCTACGGGATCAAGCTGGAAGCAGGTCTTCGGGGAAGAGATTCGTAGCCATCAATTTGCAATAAGTGTGGAAAGCAGTTGAGTCGTAGCTATTAGATAAGCGCACCTAATATATTGGCCACACAGTGTATATACACTTGCTAAAATAACTGATAGTTTAAAATGTCATTGCTTACATGAGCTTTCCAGATGGATGAATGGTTGTTGTTGTTGTTGTAGTAGGGTTTTAGGAGCATCGGAAAAAAAGGCCATATAGGTTTGTGTATATTATTTGAAATTACGTGTGTTCTGTGGTCGATTTTCTGTTTGCTGGATGAAAAACCCGAGTTTCCGGGATAAAAACCATCCTATCCTCGCCTGAGACCGACTAAGTCCATAAAAATTTCTCACGTCATCGACAGAACTCGAACTGAAGTCTTTTCCCACCAGTTTCGTCAGGACAGCGAGCCTACGAACTGTACTACCCAAGAGGGCAGAAAGATAAAGGAGCAAGAGATAAAGGGCAAATAAAAAAAATGAGATAAAGACAGAAAAGAAAAGAGAGGAAAGGAGGAAAGAGGAGAAAGAGAAAAAGGTGAGATAAAGAAAGGGAGCGATAAAGAAAAAAGAGAGAGAGAAAAAGAAAAAAGAAAAGGTGAGATAATGAAAGAAAAAGTAAAAAGAAGAAATAAGGAAAGAAAAACAGGGCAGGAGAAAGAGAAAAAGCAAAAGAGCGATAAAGAAAGAAGAAAGACAGAGAGAGAAGGTATGAGGAGAAAGGGGAAAAGGCGAAATATAGAAAGAAAAAGAAATAAAGCAAGAAAAACAGAGAAAGCGAAAGAAAAAGAAAGTAAGAGAGAAGGAAAGAAGAGAATGAGAAAGAGAAAAAGAGAGAGAGAGATAAAGAAAAATAAAGAGAGAAGGAGAGAAGAAGGAAGCTAGAGGGAAGGGGAGAAAAAGAGAGAGGAGAGATGAAAGAAAAGGCGAGGAGAGAAACGACAGAGAGAGAGAGAGAGATTAAAGAGAAAAAGAATAGGAGAGATAAAGAAAGAAAAGGTAGTTATAAAGAAAGAGGAGTGATAAAGAAAGAAGAAAGAGAGAGACATAGGGTCTTTTTCATCCGATGTGGGGAGTACGGCGATTCTACCAACTCTGCTACCCACAAGGGCATGGATGGATGCCAGATAGTTGGATTTTACTCTATTTGAGTGCGTTATCCCAGCCATTAAGTTGGGAAAATTATATCGAAACACTGATGTGGCTAACACAGAGACCGATCTCAACCCAGAATTAAGGCAAAGACAAGACAGCTTCTTCGTTGTCAAATGGCCCATAAATTTTGGTAGTATAGTTTATATTGTCAATCATTTATGTGATTTTTTTGTCACAAGAGTTTTGCGATCAACTTTCTTGTTGCAAAAGTTTCTTCTGAACATTTGTTATATCTTAGGATAAACAAGATTAGAGAAAAAACAAGAGAATAATATAGGAACACTGCAGTGTTTAACACAGAGCACCGATCTCAACCCAGAATTAAGATAAAGACAAGACGGCCTCTTCTTTTTCAGGTGTCCCATAAATTTTGTTAGGGATGGTGTATCTTGCCAATTCACATAATCATTTATAAAATTTATTTTATCACAAGAGTTTTTCAACCAACTTTTTCTTTCAAAAGTTTTTTGAACATTTGTTATTTCTTCTGACAAACAAGATCGTTATCTTTAGAATCCCCTTTAAATCTTTTTGCAAACCAAGCTAGCGAATCTTGAATATTTCGATATTTATGTTAATTAACCTCAACACTCCAAAAAATACAAACTAAAAATTTCACTTTTCGTTTACAGATTTATTCCGAAATTCTAGAACAAAACTAAGCCAGAAATTTCTAAGAAAAAAAAAAAAAAAAAAAGTGAGCGCCCCGGTTGTATCCTTCATCTTCACAAAAATTGATCCACCTGTAGATCCTCATTTCCAAGAGACGTCCTTCGGTTGTCTCCAAAATGTACGTCTCTCTCTTGAGCGAAGTAATCAGAAAGGAAATCGAAAACGGATGGTGATGGATTTCAGATGAGAAAGGATGCGAGTGGAAGTGTTTTCCACAAAGCCGAATACGAAAATTAGTGTCTGTCTGTCTGTCTGTCTGTGCTAAGCGAGTTTTGGAGTAAGCTTTACAGATAAATGTTTCACGTCCGCCATTATTTTATTATCATTTCGGTCCACAACTGCGTTTCTGTAAGAGAATTCAGCGAGGAAATAGTCTTTGTATGTCATCGATTGCTGGCTATGTTTGGAAATAAATGGCGCAGAAATAATAGAGAGAGAAGTGAATTGGCGACCAACATTTCCAAACGCAATGACACATAATTTAACTTGGCACTTCACTTATCCGACATAAACGGTGATGAGGAAACAGCGAGAGATTGAAACGTCTCTTTAGGAGGAGAAAAATCAGACGTAAGAGTTTAATATTTCTTTTTGTTGTATTAATGACAGGAAAGGGAAAGGGAGAAGTACTGCTTTATGACATAATCTGTTGATATTTATTACATTAATAATAACATGTTTTTGTACCTTCTGCGATATAAAGTTGGCAATATTTGCTGATAGTCACTTTGGAAAATGGCAGCTGTTCTTTCAGAGTAAACGGCGCGGAGTGAATAATGAAGTATCATTTGATTTTTGCTGTGAAGGAGTTGAACGAACTGAAAATTCTTGTAGAAGGCGAGCACACTAGAATGATGGTTTTGTCATCGTGAAAACAGGTCCAACGGGCATAAACTGTTTAGAAATCTCTCTCTTTAGGTTGCTAAACAAATACTGGAATGAAAAAAAAAATTGAAATCTTACCACGTCTTCAATACGGCCCTTATCCTGCACCTTCTGATTTTCACATAATAAAACAATGTAATTCATAAAAGGTTGCCAGTTTTTCTCATAAAGTTTTTCTATTGTGGTAAATATGCGTCCACCAAGATCCAGTCATGGTATGGTGGATGAACTAGTGCTCCACCATGACAAATATGCAAAAGAATAATCAAATATGACTTTAAGCATCCGTCCTGATCAGTCCAATCCTCGGATCTCAATCCTATTCAGAACGAACTAGATGGGTGTTCTCCCACACAATCTTCTGCTCAATCACTCCAGGAATTTGTTGTTATAGTATTTTAGGGACATCGGCGACTTAGGCCACATTGAGCTGCCTATATTATGTCTGTAAATTGCGTGTGTTCTGTGGTCAATTTGCCTGTTTCCTGGACGAAAAACCCGAGTTTCTAGGAGGAAAAATCATGCCATCTTCGCTTGAGATCGACTAACTCGGCCACGTTAAGAAAAAAACAAATATTCCTCGCTTCATCGATGGGATTCGAACTCGGTTCTTTTCCAACTGGGGCAAAGAGGACGGCCATTCTACCAACTGAACTACCAAGGAGGTTGCAAGAATAATCCAGTTTCTCGAGTTAGAAAGTGATACCTTGACCCCTTACTACGACGTGTTTGAGTAGTGATTAGGACAATGGCGGTCCATGTTAGCAATTTTTCGCTATTAGTTCATGGTCCTAATACAGGGCCATGAACTAATAGCCATGAAAATAAATGAATATGAATATCTTAGCTATTATTTTAAGGTCCAAGACCCTCCTTTAAAGGAGTCTTAAAACATGCTTGGTATTTGTCCATTCTAATACTAATACAAACATTTAAATCGATCAGTGAATACATTCTCGTGTACTCACTGACCGATTTAGGTTGTTCAAAAAGTACACTTTTTGAATAACCGAAGGGATGTTCAAAAAGTAGTGGAAATACTCAGAGTGCACACAGTAGATTTTTCACTAATTTTTACATGGTAAAATACTTTCTCATGAACGAGAAAGTAAAACGAACCACGTGCTGGAAGTACATCCATTGCTGTTCAGTATTTGAAATCAGTAAACATTTGAAGTTAATCTTTTGATAACCATATATCTTTGTAAGTACCTTGTATATAACAAACGTTCAACTTTAATGCAATCTTTCTTTGCAGTGTTAGCTACTCGAAGCCCAGATGTTCGTCTCGTTGTACCAGCAGGAAGCGCTGCCACTCTACCATGTCCAGTTCACAGTAATCCAGATAATCTTGTTTTTAATTGGTATCGTGACAGGATTCCTTTAGACTTTACGGGTCGGTATCAAGTGTTGAGTAGTGGAGCACTGAGGATACATGGTACTGCGGGAAAAGATACAGGAATGTACGTCTGTAAGGCTGAAAATGGGTTTGGAACTGAATATGTCAATGTCACACTCATAGTTTTAGGTGAGTAGGACATGGTCATCTTATTAATGATTAATTCATGTCAAAGAGAATTTTTTTGTTGTTAATAAATTGCATAAGGACTATCGATCGATAGGGGCTTTGGAATTGTTTTCTTCATTTTTTTAAAATGAAGATGTAATAAAAGTTTTTGAACTTTCTTCAGTAGATCATTGCAAACATTGGTATGTAGTTAGTGAACAGACGCGTTAGAAATCTTTTCGGCCCAAAAAGCAAGCTGTTTAAAGGATTTATAATTATCCTATCTATATGCAAGTTGAAGGAACTGGTTAACCAGAACCAAACGCTAAGATCACACATCTCAAAAGCCCTCTTGTAAACAGACATGTATGCATAGATGTCAGGGTTCAAGGCTAAGAACTTCTATTAAGCCAATCCTATTCATCTATTAGCTTCATTCAAAACCTTATAGTCCAAAATGTAGGTGTATTTTTGAAGATTTGCCCGGGAAATTGGCTTATATTTATAAAATCCTATTTGCATATCGATAGAAGTTCTGTTAAGTTTTAACAATGTATTTTTCAGTGTAAACTGAAGAAGACATGGTAATTTTGACCTAAACGTCAATAAATGTTGCGATTTAGTTTAAGAGTATTAAAATGCAACCTTTTTACATTGACACTCCCTTTTCTGGGAGGTATGTCATCATTTATCCCCCTGAAACTCCGGTTTTTCAACCCACAAAGGAATAAAATTGATAAAAACGATAAGCAGGGGATACATGATGTCTGACCCACCTTTCTTCGACTATGTAATAGTCAAAAACCATCAACAGTATCATCATCTTGAACAATTCGTTGTGCCAAACCCTGGTAGTTCGGCGGAATGGGCCGCTCGATACCATTGAAATGTACTAGAACTGCAGGTCAGGGCAGGGCTATCTTCCACTTCTGCAGATGAACTGGGCTGCACTGAAGGAAGAATGAATACAGATTCTTGTTGGCTGAGAACTGAGAACTTGTCGAAATGGTTCCCCGATGAATCGATGCTGTTATTGGGGCCAAAAATGATACGACACCTTATATTATTAGACCTCTTTTTCATCGTATATTTTGCCTGTATAAATGTGTACAAGGTTTCATCAAAAAGTTCGGTGAACGTTGCAAGAAGTGATTTTATTCAATGATAAACGTTTACATTGTTAATATGTTAATATTCTTCAATATCCTTCAATAACCTTCTGCAATCTCATGCTTATTCCATGGTGCATGCACTAATCAAACATTTTTGGAAATCTTGTGAATGCTTTTAGGTAGTTCATTGCATTTACTTAAGTTTCTTGAATCAAGTCGTATTCGTTTCATGTCCTGTTTTAATTTTGTGAACAGCCAAATTTCGGATGGTGTCGCAGACCCACTTCCTTCTTCGAATTGAAGAAGGAGATGAGTCTACGACAGACGAGAAAAACAAACTTCACCCAAAGCAGCTTTCCACTAGATTGGCGCGTAACAACAAGTGGAAACTGATGAAAGCATGCTCAAAAGATGTCATTGTAAGAATAGCTCACAACCTATTAGCTACCGCTATGCGTGCAAGAATTATAATTTCATTTTCCGAAATTTTTTATCAAACCTTGTATATATATATTTTGTGAGCTAAAGAACTTGGAAACTCATTGGAGAAGGAAACCAACTCTCTCCACGTGAGATGGGCCAACTCATTCCTCGATTGAAGTATCCTTTGAGAGCTCCTCAAGTTCGTGATGGGATTTGAACTCACGCGTCTCCAAACGAGCGACAAGTGATAAATCCTCACAGAGACACCTTGTTAGACAGCTATTTAACTCCGTCTCAATAAATCAGTTGTTATAGTTTTAGAGTTTGCGATGAGGCAACACGGGCCATGAAGATATTTCAGTGTGTAGATATTTCACACTGCGACCAACTTAATCGGTCTCGGACAACGTTTGCTCAAAATTAGTTCGCTGGTTGTTGTAGGGTTTTAGATGCATTAGCAACTTAGAACATGTCGCACCATACATAATACCCACACATTACTCGCTCCCCCCACACACAGATGGTGAGAATTTAAGTTTAAATCAATTACACGAGGAATTTTTAGTCCTTTCTCCCAACATGACTGAGTAAGTCTGTCGCAGGCGAAAACAGCGTGATTTTTCTCCCGCAAACCCCGGTTTTTCGACCAGCGAATAGCAAAGGGACCACAGAACTCACACAATTTACAAACACAATACATACCCGGCGCAATATTGCCTAAGTTTCTGCTGTGCCAAAAAACCCTACAACAATAATTCATCTCCTTTTAATAATTACTTTATATGTACATATTTTGTTTCATAAGCTAATTTCATGTAAGCTAATTATAAGTAAATCTTCCATGTCAATGATTCCATTTCATGTCCTGACAATTTTTTATACCGCCTGTTCTCCTTTCGTTTGTAAATTACGCTATCCGTGGCGATGTAAGGAGAATGCAAATGCACCATTCAAAGATTTTCCCACCTCCTGATGACAAGTTTCATTAATACTGCGAAGAGAAGCTTAATTTGTGGAAGTCCCTGGCGCAACGACATTAATTCACAATGCAGTGAAGATGGAGTGGTCTCTGGCTGCTTTTCTCGGTGCTGTCAACGTCATTGGACTGTCATTAACAAAGCGAATAGGATAATTAAGAAGTACCATTCGACAGCTGCAGAGAAGTTGACATCGAAATCTGCCCTCTCTGACTGATAACGTCTCGATCATTTGGAGCTCTCATCCCTCCCTCCCTCCTTCTTCCTTTGTCAGAAGCAATTTTACAAGTGTCCTAACACAACTAAATTGCCAGAATACGTTAGATGTAATTAAGATGCGTAATAACCGGCAAAGAGATCTCTTGAAAGAAATTATTTCATTCAACAGATTCCACGACAAAGGCGGTATTTCGTTATTCTAAAGAAGAAACCCGATTAAGTTTTCTTTCCTTAACTGACACAACAAATGACGTTATTCTAAATTCGTTTCCAACGAGAAATTAAAATGTTTTCTTAATTAAGGCGTTCTTTTAAGAATGAGATAGTATTAGATTAAAATAAACAAAATATTTCTGGAACGGTGCTGCACTGCTCCCATTTTCGAAGGCCAAACTATTCTAGGAACGTGCCAGCACACAATATATACTGTTCTAACAAAAGTTATTGAACACCCTCCTGATTGCAGGAAACTGTGTATGATTAAAATATGCAAATCTTTTGGCCTATAATGTTGTTTTGGAGTAATAGGGTTTTAGGAGCATCGGCAGCTAAGGCCATATTGCTCTGTATATGCTGTCTGTAAATTGCGTGTGTTCTGTGGTCGATTTTCTGTTTGCTGGAAAAACTCACGGTTCCAGGAGGAAAAACCAAGCTACCATTGCCTGAGACCGATTAACTCAGCCACGTTATGAAAAAGGTCCATAAAAATTCCTCTGACTTAGTCCCTCATTAGAAGTTACAGTATAATCTGGAACACGTTGGGATTACCGGAAAGACTTTAAGGTGGATCACAGGGTGGCTGCAGAGCAGATGGCAGAGGGTTGTGATGAGTGGCTATTCTTCAGATTAGCGTAACGTCAAAAGTCGGATCCCCCAAGGATTGGTTTTTGAACCACTGTTGTTTCTGATTTTCATAAACGACATCAACGAAGGGAGAGGACGTGATGTAAAAATTTGCAGACGATGTAAAGATTGGGAGAGTCGTCAGTGATTGGTGCCAAGCAGCGTTCCTTCAGCATGCTTCAGGATTGTCAGAAAAGAGAGCTATGCTTTAATGCAGCAAAATGCAGGTCTTATACTTGGGGAATAGCAACCCCAAAATAATTTATATTCTTGGTGGGGTCGAATTAAAAACAGAGGAGAAAGAAAGAGATATGAGATATGAAGTTCTATGAGCTGTGTAAACAGGCGACCAGGAAAGCCAGTGGTGTTCTACCTTTATGGAACAGTATGGATAAGCGTGAAAACCTCATCTAAAAAAAAAAAACAACGACAGACAACCCGCATGGTTAGGTCAGAAAAAGGGTGACCTTTTGCAATGTTTCTTAATGGGCAAAGTCGGCCTTACTGCGGAACGATTTCAACTATCACCATTGTAATCACGAAAATAACAGTACAGTACCACTAAATTTATGCATATTATAAATGTAAGTTTTTGTGTTCAAGTGAAGCCTGGACTTCATTTTTACCCAATCTGAATCAAAATTTAATGGCCACTCGTTGCTCTGTCATTCTTGTCAAGTCGACTGGACATGACGATTTGGTGCTCAGATACAAATAGATTCGTTTCCTGTTGATCAATCAAGTTTCGAATTAAAAAAAAAACAGAAGTATTTTATTTTTAAAAGTTGCGCTTTGCCGGTTAGGATAGTGATAGCATCGCTGCTTGTTTAGACTGTGGAAAAGACATCGGATCCGGAAACTGGAGTTTTTCATCCCACAAAAATAAGGAAGCTAACCATAAAATACACACACACACACACACCTTACAGGCAGAAGTTCCATATCTCGTGACCTTAGCGAGATTTCTGAAACACCCATCCTAGCCCGTTCAATTTTACTTTTTGAATTCTCTGGATTTCAGTGTTTTGGTCCAATAAACTACGGTTATTGGACCAAATGATGAGTTAATTAGCATCGTTACAAGTTTTCGTTTAAAAGTCATTAAGCCGAATGTAAAACTAAACATGGACTGATGGTGTAGGACGGGAGGAACAGCGCCCAACAGGAAGTATTCAATTAAATTGCTTCGTAAGTGTAATGAAGTCGGCCAGTGAAAGATAAGATTATTACAACGCGCGCATAAATATAACCCAACTTCCTTTCACGCCTGGTAATATTCGGACAACAAAAAAAAAAAAAAAAAAAAGAATTCCACTTTCGATGTAAAGTTAACGAGAGAAAAATTATTTACCCCGGTACGTTTAATAAGGACGATGGAAGTGTCACACAAACACGAAAGTCTTTCTAGATACCAGAAAGCTCATTATGAAAGAGGAATAATCTGGTAAGCGACTTTGCCACATTAATCATGCTATTCATCCTAAAAGAGATCAAAATCAGCAACGATGTTCGATGTCTTTCAGAGACGCTAATGACTTTCTCAGATACCCGGATGTTTATGACAATAGGGAAGAGACAAAAGTACCATTCGTGTTTGGGAAATGTAAACACATTTAATATTAATGAACAAAATTTTCAACTGGTAAAATGGTTATTTAAATAATTACTCATTCGTAGGAATCCAATTTCGTGTTTTTATTCTTTATAGATAATATTATCAATGTTAAACATTAAATAATTAGAGTAAGAGAATCTTTAGAAAGTGCAGGTAAAATTATTATTTGTGTAATAAAATACTTAACTGTTCCAGAAGACGTTGGGAAAAGTCCAGTTACTATAGAGGAGACTTCGACGATGGTAGATAATATTACTACTGTCAGCCCAGAAAATATAAATGGAGGTGAGTGTTAAGTTTACTTTGATATTCAGTACTTAATTACATGGCTGCCATTGGAGTAAGTGGTTGCTTATTAAATTTCTATCAGTCACTTTCACGGTTCATGACCCAAACGAACTAAAGTTGGTTGCCTTAGCAACCAACACGTGAAATATGACTGGCATTCCTGAATATATTAATCGAGTAACCTGGTAGCATACAATTTATAATTAGAGAAATTCGTACCGAGGCTGGAAAGCCTAATTAATAAATTATTATTATTACTAGAGAATGTTCAAAGAATGAGCCGATGCGTGTTTCTTTCTTTCTTTATTTATTTTTTATTTCTCAAATAATAAGATATTTGCTTGCTTGTGATTTATGAAGTGCGGTATTAAAAGCATGGATGCATTAACATGAATTTATTTGCTAATTAAATAATCTCTTATTATAATTAATTAACTTCGTTTTTTTATCGTTCCCATCATACATTTCTTTTATTTTTCTTTTTTGATCCGTTTCAATTGTAACGGATAATATATTATTTATCTAAAAGAAGAAAAAAGATAGTAATAAGATATAGACAGCAGAAAGGATTGTAATGAAACAACGAAGAGGCAAACAGACAGAAAGAGAAAAACAAAAGAAAAAAAAAAAGGAAGTAAATAAAGTGAGGGAATAGAGAATAAGAAAGTGAAAGACAAGGGAGGATAGAAAGAAAAATAAAGAGAAAGGATAGTAATGAAACAGCGGAGACACAAAATACTAGACAGCGAAAATGATAGAAAGAACGAGACAGACAGACAGTGAGAACTAGAGAGAGAGAGAGAGAGAGACAGAGAAAGAATACTATTCTCTCTATTCTCTTTATATTAATAGGAGAGAATAGAATACTAATACTAGTATTAGTATTAGACATATAGTGAAAGCAAGCCATAGGCCTCTGCTACACCGACCAAAAAAAAGAGAGACAGACAGAGACAGAAAGAAAGAAAACATAGAAAGAGAGAGGGGATTAGTATTAGTTATTAATAGCAAATGATGCAAGGAAGCAAGCGTGAACAACATGAGCCAAAAAAAACCCTTCCCATTTCACCTATCCATCCCTTCCAATAGTTTGTCTAGTTCTTCCTTGTTGTTCTTCCACAACAACAGATGAAAGTTTTTTTTTTCAGCAATCAACCACCCACTTCCACAACAACAGATGGAAGTTTGCTTCAGCAATCAACCACCCACTGGCTGAAGGTAAACCTCTACACATCTGTTCCAGCACCTCTATATCCCTCCTAAAATGAAGCATCCAGACCTCATTTTTTTTTTAGGAAAGTGGAACAGAAAGAAAGAGAGAGACAGGATAGAATAGAAAGAGAAATGGGTGATGGAATAGAAGAGACAGACAGAGGAGGGATTAGAAAGAAAGAAAGAGTGCTTGGGATTTTCATTAAAGAATGTAACAGAGTGAGTGGCTTTCTTTTGGAGAAGAATAGTGTTCCCTATAACTTTTTTATAAGCATATAGCTACATTTTGGCGTTATATACAATAAATAGTGAAGGTTCCAAAAAAAATAATTTTTTCTTTTAAGATCCAGTTTCTTGATTTACAGTATTTTATTTATTTTTTTAATCAGACATTCGCCAGTGTAGTTGTATCCTCTAGTCTTTAGGGGTTAGAAGATACAACTACACCTTTCATAAATCTATAAAAATTAAATATTAAACTGAGGTAAAAATTAAATCTAATTTCGTTGTATTAAATTAATAAATAATCTCATAAATAAATATTCCACTTACTGATTTCATACAATCGATACAAAAGATCTACAACGCTACATTTAAATAGTTTAAGGTTTTACCACTAGATGGCAACAATAGTAATGTTAAATGTAAATAGCAGAGTAACCATGGTAACTCATAACGTAAGTGGGAGTGATTGTTTTAATAACTTACTTTCAAAATGTATAAGACTCTAGGGCAGCAAGAACTTCATTTCGCCATTCCATTCCAATAATTTATTTCTAGCGCATTTAAGTAATGAACAGAATGAAGTTATTTGAATAAAATAGAACGAGCAGCAGTAATACAAAAATCATTGCAAATGGAGTGCAAATAATTCAATTTTTATTGGTTTCATTATGCGATAAAAGACATAATTCTGAAAGGAAATTAGATTTATAAAAAACAGCTCCTTTTTTTATTTTAATATTTCTTTTGGGATTGTGGATGATTTTTGAACAATATTAACCTCTCTCTTTCTTTTTAAGATTTAAATAACGATTTCGTTACCTAATGCAATTCGTTCTGTCACAGGCATTGATGAAAAGGCGCATGCGCACAAGCAGAAAGTTGGTAACGCATTTTGGTGAATATAAACACGTTTGAATATTCGTGTTTTGGCACGTAATTGGACTGCCTGTTGGTCTTCCACGTTATGTAAATGGTCCAGATCAATATTATCCGGCTGTTGCGCTCAGTCTGTTTGTGTGACTAATTAAACTGGCTGCGATCGCCTTCAGCAAATTAATGAACTGTCCTTTATTATGGTAGTCATATCAATTATGCTTATAAATTGTTTCAGAGAGGTCACCGAGGAAGATAAACCTTGTTTATCTCTGAAGCAACAGTATGAAGAAGCGAGATAATTCATTTAAATATCTCCGGATAATTAACTTTAATAATTAAATCAGAAGATTATTAAAATCAAAAAAGAATCGCATTATTCCAGCTTTATGGTGTTCACCCTTGTTTGTCTTTGTGCCAGCAATGTTCAGACGTTATCTTTACGTCGAAAAATTGATGTAAAAAGATAAATTACGTACCATGGAGAATCTTAAAGGATCTACTGTATCTCTTTGGCTTCCCCCTATTTGTAAGGGTGGGACACTTTGCTACTATCATCACGTTAATGGTACCTGATGTACGTCAAAAGAACGACTCGTAAAAAAAGAAAATGTTTCACTGAGTGGGTGTATTTGTTTCCCAAAAGAGATAACATTTTAGACTAATGTGCCTAAGTGAACGCTGACATGTAATCAGATAAGAATTTTGTTCTCGATTTATTTTCTTCAAACAAAATTACTAAGTAAAGTACGGTATGTTTGTTGCTTGATGTGTTCCTACCCCCCCCCCCTTTATACCTCGTTGTGATAATATTTCATTGCTAAAATCATCCATTCTGAAACGTCTTATCTATTTTATCTTATCCAATGTCTTATCCAACCAGCGCATGGCAACAAACATAATATCCAGTGCTTCAGCTACAATATACGCAATATAGCCTATGTGATATTTATGGAAAAAATTAAATAATAAATTTCTATTAGTTGAATTTCAATGAAATTTGGGGGAACTCGCAAATCGTTCTAAGAGATGAGTTATAAAATTTTATGGAAATACACCCACTGGTAGTCGAGTTCTTACATGCGGACGGATACACGGACGGCAAAAAATAATAATTGTCCGATTTCTAGTGGTTCGATTTTAATAAAATGTGGAATGATCCGACAAATCCCTTTAAAAGATCCAAATAAAAAATTTCATGAAAATTCATCCATTGGAAGTCGAGTTATTACATGACTGTATTTCCAATATCAATGACATTTGGAATCGCTCGATAAATACTGTATAAAATTTCATGAAAATGCGGCCATTGAGTTTGTTACATGCGGACAGATGGACGGATAGATATGGTGAATACATATATAGTAACTCGCATAAAAGAAAGCTTCTTATCAGGGAGCAAATAAATATTGTTTTAAAACAAAATAAATATTATTTAATAGATAAAAAATAAATAATAAAAAACAAATAAATATTAATTTAAAATACTATGACAGTGCCTCCTTAAAGTGGAATTTTTTACGTTCTTTTTTAATGCTTTATATATAATGTTACCATTTCTTATAAAATAACCAATATTTATTTATTTCCTTTTTTTTTTTTTTTATTCATTCAATATTTTTCGTTCTGTTCGAATTGAATTCTGTATTTCGCTTTGCTTTGAATATAAACATTTTTTCACAAAAATTTCTTTCTTTTTATCATATCTGTGTCCTAATTACCATCTAAATCAATATATGTTGCCAGATTGTGAATAAATTGGCTTGTTTTTATAGACTACTATATCAGAATGTTTATGCAATGCGCAAACATTTAATAAGATGAAACTTTCCTCCTCCGATGACATCTGTCAACTTATTTCTTGAATTTGTTTTTTTTTTTAACCAGAAATTTCCATCTGCAAATATAAACAGTTTCTACCTCATACATTTATACAAGTTTGTGCCGATAGCTGTATCCATCTTTAGAGATGCTTCCATTTCAAGCGTTCGACAAATATGCCTGTCTTGAAATTGCTTATATCACCTACAGAAAGTGATTCCAATATCTTGACAGTGTAATGTATGTGGTATACCATTTATCAGCACCACTCTCTACCAACTGGGAACTTCAGAAAAGTCAGTAAGAGACTCGTTAAAAATATAGTTATCTTGTACAGGGTGTTTTTTCAATCGCTCATATATATCTCCGGTTATACTTGAGGGAACAACATGTCATTTGGTTGACGTGTACTGTAGATTGAATGCTTAAGACAGATGGAAACATGCATCGTGTGCATGGATAGCTGCTAGTACAGTAAAGCCATTCACTTCCTGAGCAAGCCATGGCGTTTCCCCCTTAATAATCATGACTGCTATTATTAATAATTATGATGGTTATTATTAATTATTTCTACCATTATTATATGGCGTTCGCACTAAATAGTTAACGAAGTTAAGAAACAAAAAAAGCTCAGCCCTCGTTAGATGAATAGCATATATAATGACTTCTTTTTTCTTTTGCAGCACCTCCAAAATTTACAGACACAAAAAAATTATTGACCACAGTGGTCAACCGTACGGTGGGTGGCTCTGTAAGATTTCGTTGCTTTGCCAAAGGAAATCCCCGCCCACAGGTAATGTGGCTGAAAAATGGAGTGCCATATATGGATAAAGATGGCACGTCTACTTCAAAGTCCAAGAGATGGGCTCTACTGTTGCGTAACCTCACCATAATGGACAGTGGGAATTATACATGTCATGTACGTAATGTCCATGGATCCGTGAATGCAACTTTTCTTCTGAAAGTTGTGGGTAAGTTGTTACTAGGATGATTATAACGCTTTTAGTACAAGTTTTTAGAATTTTACTTAATTTTAAATAATTGGAAGTGTATTTTCCCAAAGAACGTTTTAAAGAAGACGTAAATTCACAAAGATAATCAATGTAAAGTATAAAAGTTCCAAAGGTACTTCACACATTTATAAATATATGAGATCTAACAGTAAAGTTCTAGGACTGATTTTTTTATCTTCCTAGATTTCGCTATTAAAGGTATTTTTTACCCTATCCATCATATTGTGTGAAAGCGTAGAGTCAATCGCTTGTGTTTTGCAGCCGTACTGTGAAGTTAGCAATCATATGTGGAAGAAAAACACATTTTGAGCCAAGATGTTTATCACATCAACTTGCAAAATAGACGAAAACATGAAAAAGTTGGCTTTCTCTCTCTCTGGAGGAAGGACCTTTGCCAGCCAGAATGACATGGGCTGATCTGAACATGAATAGCAAGATTGTTAGATCGATCGTAATGGTTCCCAAGAACTTTGATCTATTAACAAAATGAAAGGCATTCTGGATTAGTTCTGACAAATCAGTTTGTTCAAATTTGTTTCTAAAATAGCTTAAAGGGCAGGAACTCGTTTTGCGTCTGCAATAGCAATCCACAGCCAAATGCCTTCTGCAAGGGCCTTCTGCAATAGCAATCCACAGCCTTCTGCAAGGGCCTTCTGAAAGATTCCACCGAAGTTGGCAAGTATTATTACTATTACGTGGTATACCCACTCACAAAAGGCGATTACTTTGAAAACAAACACAAATCATAATTGGTAAATTTACAATCCACTGTTACACTCATTTAATCCTGGAACTTTATAGTTAGAACTGGAATAAGCATCTGTTTGTTATAATACATGCGCCAAGGCAATGATGATCATGTATCAGAATATTCTGTTTGTAAATTGTGTATCTTCTTTGGTATACTTCACTCTATCCAAGATGAAAAACCGAAGTTTTGGAATTTTGTTATCTGTTAAAATTTATTTTTACTTCTTATCAGGTAGAGCTGGATTTCTGTCGTACAATAATTTGTTTTATTTCTAGGAAATGATAGACCAGACCTTTCACTGTTTCATCCTCTCAACACTACAGTAAAATATGGAGCCTCTGCTACTTTCCAGTGTCGAGTGCGAAGTGAGGCTCCTCCTAACATCCAGGTGGATATCGATTTTTTTTTGGTTCTCTTGATATTTGTTTCGTAGTGGCGCCATTAATACTAACTGCAGTTAAACTTTCAAATGGCATGCTTACAACTTTACATTACAATAAAAAAAATAATAAACATTAGTATTTATTAGTAGTACTATTAGTATAATGCTATGGTTATAATGGAGAAATTACGTGGTTGTAATGGGCCATTCACAAATTACGTAATTCTTCGTATCTCTGGCTTCGGCCTTCCTACTCGTTGTTTGCCAAAGTTAAACTCATATTATTTCTTTATTTTTCAAACAAAATAAATAATGCGAATTCCTTGTGTTACATCATTTGTGAACGGCCCCAATGATGATTCCACGAATTACAAATCAAGAATGAAAACAGCAAATCTAAAAAAATCATAGCCCAGAAGATAGCAATCTTTTAATGAAAATTGGAAACTAGTGAAGAAACAAGTATGAAAATAAAGTTAGATAACGTACAGAGCATTTCTTGCTAAGGTCAAACATTCGAAACATAATTTCATTTATATACAGAGTGAACTGGAAATTTTAAAGGGGGGGGAACTGCCGACATTCTATTGGTCCGATTTGGTCCAATTTTAATGAAATTTGAAAATGTTTCGACAGATTTTTCCAAATGACCGAAATATAATATTTCATCGAAATCCATTCACTGGTTGCCGATTTATTAGATGCAGACGGACAGATGTGATAAAGACAGTAAGAACTTTAAGCATTTGCGAGGACGCTTAAAACAGGTGCCCTCAATGAAAAATTGCTATAACCGAATCAAGAAAGTACTCATATCACAGTATTTGAAATATCAAATTTAAGCTGCCACTAAAAAAAGAAAAAAAAAGGTCCTCATTGTTGTGCATATGTCATTTAGAATTTTTCTGAGGAAACTACTAATGCCGTGCTGTCATACATGTAAACTGCTTGATCGATTTTTCTGGATGAAAATCCTTAGTTCAGGGAGAAAAAAACATGAGTCATTTTACAACAGTTTCTGGAAGAAAAACCCATAGTTCCTTTTAGGAGATCGACTAACTTGGGCAGAGTGTGAAAAGAGCCCATTAATTCCTTCCGCCTCAATGGAACAGAATCCAGTACTTTTTTATTTTTTATTTTTCTTAAGGTATTCATGAACGGCTTTCATAATCGCTGCGCTAGCCTGTTAGAACATGGACCTTTGTTAACTGCAAGTTGTAATATCGGCTGGCCGTCCTAAAAAAAAAAACAGGTTTCAAGTGCTAACCTCAATGGCTCCATATGCAAAACGATTCCTTAGGGGTCGGAGTGAACCAGTGGCGAGAGTTGTACCTAAATGATGTCTGGACACATTAGCACCCCGACCAATCTCGTAGATGTAATGGACGATAAATCTTTATTAAACGCACATTGCAACTTTACCATCCGTTACATTCACTAAATATAAATTCTGCGATTTCGTTAGGTTTCTTAAATTGAAAAACTCAACGCAAGGAAAGTGATTTACAAGTATTGATGACATTTACATGAATTCATCTATTTTTTTTCCATACCCAATATGAGTTTTATATCATATATAACAATATAATTGTCCCAAAATATTTTTTAAGAAATTTGCCATCGAAAATAAGCAGTTCCCAAAACTAATCATTGATATCGATATAATATACAATCGTCTGTTTTAGTGGCTAAAAAGAATTGACAGTAAAGAACTGGAACCGGAAGAAGGAAGTGACGTGATTAAGGTTCAAGGAGAATATTTCCACGTTCTCAAATCATCTGAAGTACTCGAAAGACCAGATGGCTCTTTTTTGAACAAACTTCTCATACCACAAGCGAAAGAAAAAGATTCCGGGAAATATATATGCCTTGGTGCCAACACTATGGGTTACAGCTTTAGGAGTGCCTTCCTAACCGTTCTACCAAGTAAGTTTACAAATTTAAATGTTTACAATCTCATTTATTTATTTTAATTCATTAGACAACATTGTTTACTTCGATACAAAGATAAACAAGACATTAATGTACTAATATAATAAAATATATAATACGTGTTTTTTTTTAAGTTTAATTTATCTGTTGATTAAATTAATTAAAAAGACTTACGTCGTTAGGGGGCGTAGGTGAGTGTAATAATTGCCATAATTGCAACGCGCACGTAAAATCGATTAAAACAATATAGTAGTAAAATATCATAAATTCTTATTATTAAATTTGTTCTAACAAAATCTTAAAATTTTAAATAAATGGAACAATCTAATCACGAAAAGGAAATTTAATCGAAGATAAATTTTAATAATATTAAATAATATTTTGTAATAATATTTTGTGCCGATTTCCCTGAAATATTGTACTTTTGTGTTCGATTACTGTGGTGGCGTTTATGTCGTTTTTAACTCCTTTTTTTTCTGATAAAATACAGTTGAAGATAATAATTTATACGTTAAGATAATAATTATTTGAAGAGATTCGGCTTCTATGAATGAATAAATTTCTTGTACAGCGAATTATAGTGAAAACAGGAATCTAGATACTCATGCCATCTATTGGTGGAATTCAAAACTTCAATTACACCTTGATAAAATATTACTGTAGTTGGTCAGCCAAAGTTGGTTAATTTTGAGAAACATGGTCTTTTATGAGCTAAAATAACAGGGTAAGTTTCCTGGTTATTTATTTATTTTATTTCAGCGATTTTTTAATAATATTTTCTGATTTTGATATTGATTGATACTAATATTAATATACAACACTGACATTAAATTTGGTTTGTTTATTATTTACTTCGAATGTGCTTATTGTCAGTATTTAAATTACTTCATTCATAACTCTGAAATTATAACTGTTATTTATTTCTTTTAAGAATATAGTGTAGAATATATTATAATTATTTTAGAATTATATGATTATATAGTTGTTATATATTTTAGAATAATTTTTGAAATTAATATTAATATAGAATTGTTTTCGCTGCTAGAGCGATGTCCCCTTAACAAAATAATAAAAAAATAAATAAAATAAAAAGTAACATACGCTTTGCAGACTTCTGTTTATTTTAAAAAATGTCAACACCCTGACAACTGTTTCTGTACTGCTGTCTTAAAAGAAATTCGTTAAATAGGTGAAAATAGTTTGCAATGAAGAGTATTAAGATTTTAAATTAATTTTAATTATTCAATTTTTATTTATTTTAAACTTTTACAAAAAGCAATACTTTTTATTTTTATTTTAACAACAAACCAAGTTTAGTATTTGATTAAATCCCTTTTCATATTGTTCATTGTGCACTATAAATTTGAGTTTTAAATAATTATATCGAAAACAACCAGAATAATAATAATAATAATAATTTTTAAAAAAACTTTCCCAACCAGAATACTTTTATATCGACAGATCCCTTTTCCGTTTGCTATTTCTGGACAAGCCCTAGTATGTGCAAGGACGTCTGCTTCCAATTGTGATAAAAGGAAGTACAAGCCAGATAGAAAGAGAGAGAAGGGAATAGAAAGAGGGGGGTGCGATGCATCATTGCCGACGTCTTTTCTGACTTCCTTATTCCTCACCTCGTGTCGTCTACGAGTGATACTACCACCCTTTAGTCCTCAGAGCCCTGTCGCCACATATAAACTCTTTCGCTGTACTTGTTCGGTTCTATCTTATTTCGATCCATGACACCTTCCTTATCGGCCTCTAAAACCCCAGACACTCTATGGATCATTAGTCGGTATTTTCCGCTTCGCCTCGCGTTCGCCTGCTGGAACGGTCTCTTGTGACATCCCTATTTCCGGTCTTGTCGTATAGAAAAGAGTTGTATGGGATAGCAACATGTTTTGTGAATAACGCGGTTTTAAATTAAATTAGCGTTAAGATACCGTACTTCTGAAATGAGGTATGAGGTATTGAGGGTCTAGCGGCTCCTGGGATTTCTCCCATCTCCGCGAATGTTCTATGTATCGGTGACAGTACCCTATCAAAGCCAGAGATTTAGAAGTGTGTGGGTCATGAGTAGTGTTATATGTTGTGCCCATTGTTTCTCCGGCTTATTGGCCGCCAGGCCCCTAATGGGACCAGACGTTGCCCATACCTCGCCACGTGGAGGCTAGCCGGGTGTTACCATTGAGTCAATTGTACTCTGGCAGGTCCTGCCACTTACTTTCCTGGAATTTTAGTGGCTAGGACCTAAAATAAAATTGGAACGACCGCGGTTGATTTTAAATCACTTACATTAAAGCACTAATATGGGGTTTGACGCTGAAAGCCTGTTTCTAAAGTGCCTAAAAGGTTGGGCGAAAATTTTTGGTGTATTTTAAATTTGGACGTGTAGGGCTATACGCTGTGCAAGAAAAAGTGCTGGGAGGGGAGAGTGAAGGCTGGGGGGTGAAATAGGAAGAAGAGGGTCGATAGGGTAGGTGACCCCCAATTTTTCAGTGAGGCATGCCCATGCCCCACCAGAGGGAAGAAATGGTGTGGCAGGGAAGAGAGGCGACAGCAAGCCGTCACCTCCCTCCCCTGCCGGGAGTGGGAGTAAAAGAATTGCACTGCACAAGAGAGTGCAGAGCATAGAGCCAATATGGCTCCGTTGAGGCAGCAACTTGGAGTTTCTCTATCTTCGTTGGTCTTCTCTGTCATTGATAGCCATATTTTTCCTCAGCTAGGAACACTGGTCAGGTCCATTGTTGGTCTGTTAGCTATGGCTGTGGTTCTCTTCATCATGGAAAGATCCGCAGCTCCATGGGGTTATTCTTGCGATCGCTGGTTTTAGATGATTAGTAGTAAGCAGGTTCCTGGGCGAGGTTCTCCTTGAGTCATCTCCACGCGTGTTCTGTGTCTCCTTTTTTTTTTTTTTTTTTTTATCTTCTTCTGTAGATGGCTATCAGTGTTTTACGCCTACCAAATAGTTTTTGGGCATATTCCTTTAGCTCCCTGTATTCCTCAAGTGAGTCCAATAGATGTGATTCCAAGTTCTTGGGGAGGTAGTGTATTGCAGTGATCAGTCTGCACCTGAGGTCCTCATAATGGGTGCAATCATACATAATGTGCTCCCAGCACTCAAGCTCCCCACAGGCACATCTCGGATCCACCTCAATCCCCAGCGCTGCCAGCTTGGCTTTAAAGGCCCCGTGACCAGTCAATAAATAGGTGGTATATAAGCCAGGTTGAAACCAAGTTGGGGGACTGGGGTACATCCTGTCGATGTTCGGAATGAATTTCCTGGTGATATTTCCCTTATTTGAGTTGGCCCAACGCTCCTGCCAAACTTGCATCAGGTGTTTTTGCAGCCTTGTCTTTTCATTTTTTTGTGGTGCATTAACGTCCACAGTATAGCCATGGTATGTACAGGTATTCCTTTCTCTATGTGGTAGTTCATTCCCCTACGCATGATCTCTAAGTCAAGGGGAAGAGCTCCGGCCAAGACCTGCAGCGCGTGGGTACTGGTTGTCCTACAAGCACGTGTAACTGTCAGTAGGATTGTTCTTTGCGTTGCATCAAGGATGCGTCGGTTTACTACAGTTCCTGTTTTGGAAAACCATATTGCTGAGGCGTAAGTGATGATCGGTAGGAAGGTTGTTTTATAAAACAATGACAGGGTGCGTTGGTTTAACCCCCAGTCCCGCCTGACGATCCTAGCCACCAATCCAGAGTATCTTTTGATTTTGGCTCTGATATAAGTTAGATGGTGTTTAAAGGTAAGATTACCATCCAGTATAACTCCTAAATATTTTAACTGGGTCACTAATTTTATTGTGGTAGGTCCCACCTTTATTTGTGGCGGTCTACGTATATCAAGCTTGCCTTTTAGCAGGACGGAGGACGTCTTTGTTGTTGATATCATCACGCAGTGGGTTCTGGTCCAGTTTTGCAATATCAGCATTGCCTATGTGGGTAGTGATTTTTTTAAGGAAATTCATATGACATGTAATCAGAAATATGAAAAAGTGTAAAATGGAGTTTGTTTATATCAGCGCCACTGTTGGCAAAAATCAAAGTTTGGTGACAGGTATAACTGCACGCCAGACAGGTAATTTGTATGCCTGAAGCAGCTATTCAGAACTTTACCTCCCCCCATCTCGTAACTAACTATACAGGGTGTCTCAAAAGTACACGGCATAACTTCAGTAATGAGTTCCTCATATGTAGACAATAAAATATTTTATATCAACATAGTTCCGGAAATGCTTGGTTTCCAAGTTTTGAATGTCTGTCTTAACTGTTTACATCACGTTATAGTAATTGTTCAAAATGTCCACCTTCTGCCTGAATACAGGCCTCACATCGACGTCTCATGGACTCGCGAAGACAATGCCAAATTCCTGGCATGTTTCGTATTGTCTCACAACCTGCCACAATTCGATTGTGGAGAGTTTCCACATCAGCTACCGGAGTCGAATACACCAATGACTTTAAATGGCCCCATAAGAAGAAATCTAGTGGGTTTAAATCAGTGGGGGACGTGGAGGCCAGGCAGTTGGTCCACCTCTACCTATCCACTGACCAGGAAACCTTCGATTCAGGTAATTGCGGGCTAAGTGGCTGAAATGCGCAGGAGCGCCATCGTGCATGAAGTGTGCTTGTTGACGAATGATCAGTGACGTGTCGTCCAAGAAATCAGGCATGTTGTTTTCCAGAAAGTTTCTGTACGCCTGCCCTGTGAGTTTTTTTGGAAGTACATGGTACCCAAATAACTTTTCACCAAAAACATCCGCCCAGATGTTGAGGCTGAACTGCTGTTGGTGATGTGATAGAAGAATTGCATGTGGGTTTTCCTCAGCCCATGCATGCTGATTGTGAAAGTTTTGGATTCCGTCTCGTGTGAACTGTGCTTCATCTGTAAATATCACTAAGGCAGGAAAGTGAGGAGTTGTACCACACTGCTGCAAGAACCACTGGCAGAACACTACTCGCGCAGGGTAATTTGCTGATGACAATGCCTGTACCCGTTGCAGATGGTAAGGATACAGTTGGTGTTCTCTCAGCACTCTCCAAATAGTCGAACGTTGAACAGCCAGTTGCACTGCTATTCTGCATGTGCTGATTCCAGGAGTGGCATGCACAACATCCAAAATCTCCTCCTCTACTTCGGGAGTTGTAGATCTTGGTCGTCCTCTGTCGGCAGCACGAGGTGTAAAGGTCCAATGTTCACAAAGGCGGCGATAGATACCTTCAAACGTTTTCCTGTCTGGACATCTTCGTTCCCGCGCAGACTGGTATTATTATGTCAGTAGAAGAGCGTGTTCACAGGCTATTTTGCATGTGAGCGTTGAAAAACCCGGAATAACCCGCGGGAAAACACCCTACAGCCTCCGCCTGAGATTAGTTAACTGCAACCTGAAGTAAAGATGACTCGTTTGGAGAGGTCTGGGATTCGACCTATCCAAACGAGTGGAGGATAGCGATGTATCGTGCCAGCTAGGCCAAGACAGAGGGATTAGTGTTTGGTTAACAGCTTCTAACTCAAATTTGAAAAATAAAGGGAAAAAACTCATCATATGAATACTTGTCCATCAGATGGACTCTTCTAAAACCAAACTAACGCATTCAAAATAATGATTTATCAGACATTTGTTTGTAGAGTCGTTATTGTTGTTGGGTTTTAGGTGTATCAGTAACTTAGAGCACATTGCGCCGTATATAATAAGTCTGAAAATTGCTTGTGTTTTGTGGTCGTCCATTTGTTATTTGTTAGACGAAAATCCTAAGTTTCCGAGAGAAAAAAACTATTCTACCCTCGCCTGAGACCGACTAATTCCAAACATGGAGACCTCACCTAAAAAAAGATATTAAGCTTCTTTAAATGGTCCAAAGACGGGCCACTCGCATGGCGAGATCGGCCAAAGGGTAACAGTATGAGGAGACCTGATTGAGGTTTATAAGGCTCTGAAAAGGGTCAGAAAAATGAATAAAGACAGTTCAGAACTAGGGAGGCCATAAATTCAAATTGCAGGGAAAGAAGTTTAGACTAGATTGTAAGAAGTTTTTTGTTAATTAATAAATAAATAAATTTTCTGTTTATACTCCGGGACGACCAAACGGTCAGAGGAGTTTACTGGAGCAAGTTGCCTCTGCAGGTAGTTGAGGCTGACAATTTGAAGAAATTCAAAGGTCATCATCTGGATAGTTGCCTATATGAGGAGGAAAGTGCATAATTTGTATCTTCTTATCTACTTCTTTTTTTTTTTTTTTTTTTTTTTTTGACCGGTGCAGCAAAAGCATGTGGCTTCCTTGCATTACATGGCTAATACTAATAATACTGACTCAGCCGTTGTGAAAAAAACCCATAAAAATTCCCGCATTATTGACAGGATTCGAACAGTTCTTTTGAACCCGTTGTGGGGAGAATAGTGATTATACCAACTGTGCTATCCAGGAGGGCTGTTTGTAGAGATAGGGGAGTCAAAATACCACTGTTGAAAGCAATTGTGAGACAACACTTGGAACACTGTGTCTAGGTGTGGAGATCATATCCAAAAAAAAAAAGATATCGAGCTTCTCGAAAGGGTCCCAAGACGAGCAACGCCCGTGGTGAAATCGGCAAAAGAGCTTCCATATAAGGAAAGACTTCGAATATGTGAGCACTGCGTGCTTGGAAACTACACACCTTAGAAGGGATTTGATTGAAATGTATAAGACAATCAGATGTGAAAGTAAAATGAACGAGGGCGAAATTTTCACGGTTATAAATGAATTCAGAAGTAGGAGACATAAATTCAAATGACGAGGGTAAAGTTCTGAACGGGATTGCAGTAGTTTTCTTATAACCAGCGAGTTGTATTACTATTAGTAGTAAAAAATGATGCACGAAAGCAAGTTTATAAAGCCTCAGACTAAAAAAAAACTTCCACAATCACATGTCCATCTCATCCAATAATTTGTCTAGTTCTTCCTCGAATTTATTCAAACTGCCCACAATCAACCACCCGCTGGCAGAAGGCAAATTTCCGTACAACCATCAACCTGCAACCATTCTTCCTAAAAATTTATACCCCCCCCCCTTCATATTTGTAATCTGAACAAGTGGAATAATGCCATTAGCACTGAGCTTGCTCAATCCATTTAAATCCTTAAAAGAGATCACCTCACAGATGCCGACTCCAAACGCTGCAATTTGCAGAACTGAAGACTGATTTAGTGAGACCCCCCTTTCGTTCTCTTCACCAATCTCGTTGGCCTTCTCTGCACCCCTTCCAACAATTTTTCATGCTTCCAAAAATGGAGCCTCCAGAGTTGTTAAATATTGGAATAAATTGCTCCCTTGGTTGTTTTTAAATTTTCCCAAGCTGACAGCTTCGGGAAATTTAAAGCTCAGCTGGATGGATGCCTACTTGAAGTAAAATGTAGGTGATCTCTAATTATTTACTCATTTATTATTATTTTATTTATTTTAATTAATTATTTTATTTTTTTTTTTTTTCGGGGCAACAAAAGTCCAAGGCTTCCTTGCACCATACAACTCAGTCATTTACTAATACTAATAGTAAATGAATTAATCCAAAAGGATTAATTCATTTACTAATTAATAATTCATTTACTTCTTTCTTTTTTTCTTCTTCTTTTTTTTTTTTTTTTGGACTGAGTCCAAAAAAAAAAAAAAAGAAAGTATTATTATTAACAGTGGCATTATTTTGCCACTGTTAATACTAATACTGTACTAATAAAGTGTATAGAACCCAGTACCAAACTTCAAGTTCACAATTATAAATTTACCAAAAGCATCCTACAATCACTATTCAAAGTAAAGCAAAACTGATAAAGGATGCACGGAGAAAGAAAAAAAAAAAAAAACCTAATATAAAATACTCTGGTGTGCAAAACTTAAGGACCAGTCAGGTTTTCACCTATAGCTTCTCATAGGAGTAACCGGATATGGGAAAAGCATACCAAAAGAACTTCGTGAGGTACAGAAATGATGAAGGAAACAACACTGACACAACAACGGAAAGAAAACGGTACAGAGGGACTTTATTCAAAAATGGCAACATAGCACTGGCTGCCATGATACAGATGCATCACTGCCAAAGATGGAACAAAAGGAAGAGGTGGTCCTCAGTAGGAGATATGCCACCCCCTAATGTCGATGCAGGCTTTGCACCGCTTGTTCATACTTAGAACAATGTTGTTGATAAGTTCTTGCGGTAACATCATCCATTCCTCTGTCAGCGCCAACTGCAGGTGGTGAACATTTTCTGGTGGGTGTGGACGTGCCGCTAGGCGTCTCCCAAGAGCGTCCCATATGTATTCGATGGGATTTAGATCGATGGAAACGGGCAGGCCAATCCATACGAACAATGTCCTCACTTTCCAAAAGCATATCAACAGCTGTGATATGCAGTGCGATGAGGTGTGGCGTTATCATAAAATAAACACGAAGTCGGGGTCAATGGCATCTCGGAACAGACGCACATGGGGAAGGATTACCTCAGTACAGTAGCGTGCACCGGTTACAGTACCGCCTTCTAGTATCTGGAGTTGTGTACGTCCATCCAAGATAACGCTTCCCCAGACGAGAACACCTCGACCGCCATATCGATCCCTTTCAGTGATGTTTGTGGGGTGATACCGTGCGCCAACCTTTCACAAGATTAGCTGACATCCAGAATCGCTGCTGAGACTGAATCTACTCTCATCAGTAAAGAGTACCTTATCCCATTGTGCTGCTGTCTAGTCCTTGTGTTCGATGCACCACTGTAAACGGTATCTCCGATGGTCAGGTGTTAAAGGGACACAGCGTACTGGCCGTCGAGCAAACAGTCCACCTTTGTGGAGTCGCCTGGCCACAGTAAACTGCGATATCCTGCGTCCTGTGCAGCTGGTTTGCAATGGATCCCACTGTGTGGTGTCGGTCCTTCTTGGCATGTAGGAGTATATAACGGTCATCATTGGGCGTTGTTTTTCGTGGACGTCCACCACTGGTCCTTCGAACAGCTGTACCTGTCGTTCTGAATTCCGACCACGCACGTGAGACGATGCTATGGGCGATACCGAACTCTCCAGCCACATTCGTCGCACTTCGACTTTCCTCGAACTTCCCAATTATTCGACTCTGGGTAAAGTGATCCAGATGTTGTCTACTGGCCATTTCGTTGTCTGTAGCACTGTATGAAACCAATCGAACGTCAGTAACAATCGTGCTCACCATTCGGTAATTTGCACATAACTGCTGAACTGCTGCTTTTATCTGCTCATGTGAGCCCTCTCATCACGATTCAAATTTTTGCATGTGCACCAGCTTTCTACTGAACGGCCACAGTTATGCAAATCACCACAGTCTGTTTAGTTTGATTTTGTGGTTGTTACCTTTAGAAATAGCGTTGGTCCTTAAGTTTTGCACACACCAGTGTATTAAAAGGCTAGCAATGTAGCATAAGTAAAATCAATCAGATTGAATATAAAAATTTAATAAAACAACTAACAGTTGTCTACAATATGTACTAATATATTATACATTTTATATAATTATACTTAAAGAACATTACAAATGTAAACTTGTAGTTAATAACTTACCAAATATTTTAAGCCGTTCGTGTAAATGTAGCTAAGGCACAGAGATACAATTAAAACTTGCAAGATTGACACCCAATATAAGGATAAGAAAATAATCTAAAAGAGAATTATAATAAAATTCAAATTATTCATGACCTACAATGTACAGGAAGTTTCGAAAAACTTTAGTCTAATTTCAGGATTTTAATTGAAAATGTTTTTTAATTGAAAATGATTTTTAAATGGAAAATGTTTTCTCCCGTTTTCATGGAACATTTACTCCTCCAATCACCGAATTAAGAGTGACAGGAATACACTGTTACCCGTCTTTAGGCCTGTTACAGTGGTTCCTGGACTTAATTTTGTCAGTTCCAACAAATATTCTTGATCACCCCAGTACCCCAATTTGGCTAGTTCGTATAATTCCTTGTGAATATAATCCTGGAGCCACTCCAGCATGCCTGACGACGGAAAACAGTGTACTGTATTCCCGAAATTTGTTGGTACTGGAGTGGTGGTATTGAGGTTCAAACCCCTGACTGCTAAATACGGTCGATCTGCCAACCCGCACTGGACCAGCGTAGCAGATTATGGTCCATTTGCCTCAGCATGAATTGTTGAGGAGGCTTCCATCCTGCAGTGGGGCGCCTCCGTAGCCAGGTGGGAAGGAGCAGCAGTGCGTAGCACACGCTTCTTGATTAGACCGGGGTTCGAGCCCGTCACCACCAAATACGGAGGATGCGGAAAGGTTAAGGAATGACCACCGCATATCCTGGAGCAATATGGCCTTAGTTGCTAATGCTCCTAAAAACCAAACAACAACAACATCCTGCAGTGGGTTGATAATGGCTGCAGTTTTCTTTATTAATTCTTTATAAAACAGACATTTGTTTTTAGACTGATTCTACTTTCATAAAATTCCAGTAAATACTTTTTTTTCTTGATTCGATTGCTGTAACTTAACTTTTAGCAACCTGTGTAGTTTGACCAAATCTTCAGCTGCATTCCTCATAACTACAAAATTTGGAAAGCATTGGTCTAAAGAACTTGCTTTTTATTGCATGCCTTCTTCTATAAAGGTACTAAATGTATAACATTGACATCATTTGATTTATATCGAACTAATACATTTTCTTTCTCTGTCTAATTACAGGGCCAAAAACCATAACCTTAGGCTGGAGTCGAAGTGTGTCAATTCATCCAGGTAATCCGAGCTCTTTGCTTGTAGCGATTCCTGTCACCCTTGGAGTAGTTGTGGGAGTTCTAGTAGCTTTGGTTGTTCTTTGTCATCGACGAAGGTTTGATACTCCGATACCAGCAAGGCTAACCTATCGAAGGGCGGATTTCAAAGAGGAACATCATTCCACAGCACCACCTCCTTCTGATCTAGCAATAGCAGAAGAAGACGAAGAAGAAGAAGAGGAAGAGGACAACTGGAATCCATTACCTAACCAAAAAAAGGAAAACCCTACCAATTCTTCTAGCAGTAACTCAGATGAGAAGATCGCAATGACCGTTTCTAAATACAGTGAGAGGCAGTATTGTCCCCAAATGTCTTCATCGGAAGTAGAGATGAAAGGGAGCTCTGTGGTCACAAGATTGTACCAGCATCAGCAACCTAATTCTAACTATGACTGTTTTGTCCTCAGGGATGACGTCTGAAAGTAAGGCATTCAAGAGGGAATGAATTACATAATGGAAAAGAAAGAGAAAAAGGACATTCATTACAAATACACAGGTAAACATATCAATCCTATACGTGTTTCACAATGTGGTTAGGTGGAACAGTAATGCTGTGCAGTTGTATTATGAAACATCCGACTCCAGTGTATATTGCCTGGAATTCTAGTAAATTGTGCGATTTAACCTTCATCTACTAGTCATTCTTGTAAATGTATCATTTGTGAGAATATCTAATACTAAATCCCATTACAGTAGATTGGTTTTTCTTGACTTTATTTGCTGAGAAGTGCGTGCCATATTTTATAATACACAATTTAAAATTAACACACAATATGATTTATTGTATTTTTGCCAACCAGGTGGACACACCTTTTACTACTGGAAAGGTTAAGTTGTTTCTGTTAAAGTTCTTAACGCTCCGATTTATCAATATCTGTTTAATAATAAGAACCAAATATTTGTTGATATTAAAATATATTTGCAGTATTGTCAGGTTAAAGTAATTAATATTCTAGTTAGTCTTTTGCTAAAGCAGATTTTGTCCGCTAGGTGGACACAGAACTACTACTGATAACGGTCCCGAATAAAAAAAATAAAAAATGTTTATTAAGCGATGTTGCTGAGTGTAATGTTAATAAGGCCTGATTATGAAATAAAGTGTCCCCGTGTTTATAAAGCTGTGATTTTTCAATATCTGTTTATAATGTCTATTTAATAATAAGAATCAAATTCTAGGAGGATTAAAAACCATATAAAAATACAGCATAAAACTTTTCGAATTATATATATATAATCTAAGAAAATTTCCGAAGTTTTCTTATTTTGTTTTAAAGTAATTTCATATTAACATATATTTAATTTTAACTTACATATTCAGAATTCCCGAACATAGTTTTCCTGTCGAATATACTGCATTTGCCACTCATATTAAGATTTAAATTATTCATTATTTCATTTATTTAAAAAATTTGTCTATAAATGGTAATCTGTAAAGCGCCCTCTACAATATTGAGTACGAGTAGAACCTCCCAATAGTAGCACTAACCTCTTGCTGTTTACAGCGGTTATCGATTGTTTTAAAATTAAGAGAAAAAAAAATTATTATTGCTCTTATATTATTTCTCCCTGACTGGGGGTTCGGGTATTGCTACCAAATAATTTCTGGAGTTCCTGGTAAGTGTTCGCTGGGAGACCTATTGCTGCTAAGCTGTTATGTAGGGTCTTTGACACCACACCTGTGGTTGACAAGATGATCGGGATGTTCGTTACTTGTTGCATATGCCACATCTCTGTGATCTCCTGTGTTAGGTTTCAGTATTTCCTGATTTTTTACCCATGGGTTTTGTGCAGGTTTCCAGTGTTGGCTATCGCTATGTCAATCAGATAGGTAGCCTTTTCCTTCTTGTCCACAAGGGTTATGTCCTGTCTGGGATTGTCCTATCTGTTATTATGGCGCGGTCCCAGTACAGTTTGTGGGTTCGGGTTTCTATAACTACCTGGGGTTCGTACTTGTAGTGCGATACACTCTCTTCGATCAACTGGTATTTCCTTGCTAGCTTCTGATGTACTGTCCTGGCTACCTGGTCGTGTCTATGAGTGTGCTCAGTTTGGGTGATCACCTTACATCCTGCGGTGATGTGTTGAATCGTTTCTGAGGCCAGGTGGCATTGTCGACATGTGTCATCGAACACTCGGGGCTCCTTGGCGATGTACTTTCTATAGTTCCTGGTGTTGATTACCTCGGTCTTGAATGGCGAGCATGAATCGTTCAGTCTCGGGGAAGAGCGCCCTGCCCGTCAGCCAAAATAGCAAAGTGACAAGGAACCTGGTCAGACACAGCCATAGGAACTAACCGACGAAGATGAGTACATGCAAACATACCATGTGACAAAAAGCCCGGACTGGACATAAATGCAGGAACTACTTGCATTACGCCATATGGCGGTCTGAATAGGACTCCCTAGTCCTACTCTATTGTCCCCATACTTCTGGCTTTTCCCCCCAGTCTTTAGTCTCCCTCCCCTACTCTGTCTATACGCCAGCGAACGTCCCACACAATGTTAAAAAATTAAAATATGACCAAATTCAAACCGAGCACGCAAAACTCTTTCGCCTTAAACCTTTTTCAGCGATTATTTTATTTTTTTATTTAATTTTTTTTTTATTTTTTTTTTAAGGCCCTAGCCACTGAAATCTCAGGAAACTAGGTGGCAGGGCCTGCCAGAGTAAAATATCAACTACTGGGTACCTGGTCTGCCTCCACGAGGCTAAGTGTGGACAACGTTGGGCCCCCAGCAGGGGTCTAGCGGCTAAATGGCCAGAAGAACAACAATACACAACATTACACTTACAAAATCCATACACTTTTAAATCTCTGGCCTTTACAATGAACTGTTACACCTACAATGAAAGCAACGCGGAGTTGGGGGAAACCTCCGGTGCCGCTAGACACGAATACACTTTACACTTTACACTTTTGCCCGTCAGCCAGTCTGCGCGGGTAGCACAGTGGTATCGTCACTGTCCTCCCCACACCGGGTGAAAAAGGCCTGGGTTCGAATCCCGTCGATGACGCGAGGAACTTTAATGGGCTTTTTTCACTCCGTGGCTGAGTTAGTTGGTCTCAGGCGTAGATAGCAAGGTTTTTCTCCCCAGTAACTGGGATTTTTTCGTCCAGCAAAACAGGCAAATCAACCATAGAACATACGCAATTTACAGACACAAATACGGGTTAATGTATTTAATTACGGGCAACCCTAAAATAATAATAATAATAATAATGCTCGTGAGCCAAGCGCCGATGTGAGAAATCACAGGTGGCGCCTGACCGTAACACTATGCTCGTGAGCCATGCGTTGAAAGCAATTTTATCTATGTGATCTTGATGAAGATTATTGTAGTGTCTGCCATGGAGTGTCTTCTTTCCCCATCTTTCTAGCTTCGTTTGTGCCTCCTGGTTGGGAGGGGACTCCTCGCTTAGGTTCAGTGGAGTATACCGCTTGTCTATCTTCCTTATGGCCTGCTGGAGTGCTGCTGTGTGTTTCTAGAAGTAATCCTTCAGGTTAGCAATAGCTATCTTCTGTTGCTCAATGAGATCTATCAGGCCCCTTCCTCCTTCTTTCCGGGCTATTATCAGTCTCTCCACAGCTGATTTCGGGTAGTGTTGGCGGCTCTTGGTCATCATTGTCCTTGTCTTTCACATGATATCCTCCAGCTCAGTGTTAGTCAAATCTATGACCTCGAAGGAGTACGTTAGCACTGGGACTGAATAGATGTTTATGGCTTTAACTGTGTTCCCTCCGTTCAGCCTTGCTTTCAGCAGGCTTCTGTGTCTCTGATGGTATTTTTCGGTCAGGCAGGCTTTAATTTTCTTGTGCTGTAACTGCTGAGCTTGCATCATCCTCAAGTATTTGTAGACCTCTCCCTCTGCCATGGATTCGCTCTCTTTACCAGTCTGCAACTGGTAGTTTCGGTTGACTAATTTTCCCTGACGCAATCCGTGGGTCTTGCATTTGTCTAGACCAAATTCCATACTAATATCATTGCTGAATTCTTCGGTGATCTGGAGTAGTTGCTGGAAGTGCTTCTCGGTTCCCGCGTAGATCTTGATATCATCCATATACATCAGGTGAGTGAGTGAGGGTGTACAGGTTCTTCCTTCCTTCTTTGAGGTTATGTCCGTACTTGCTACTGTTGAGCATGGTGAATAGCGGGTTCAGTACTAGATAGAACCACAGTGGGCTCAGGGCATTTCACTGAAAGATTGGCCTGGTTGCGATGTTTTCGACCTTAATGGTGGTACTCTATTTTGCCATCGTTTCTCCTGGGAAGTTTGTCACTATCGGATTGACTTTGTAGATGTTCAGCGCCTCTGTTAGCCAGCTATGAGGCACGGAGTCGAAGGCCTTGCGGTAATGGATGTAGGCTGTGTACATGTTGCGGTGCTTCTTGTGGGCTTGCTCCATAACCGCGGAATCTATGGTTAATTGTTCTTGCATCATTTGCTCAGTTGCTTGCATCCTTTCGTTCAGCCATTATGTTCTGGCTCTCCAAGTGGTCTGATATCTTCCGGGTTATGCAGCTGGTCAGGATCTTGTACATTGTTGGGAGGCAGGTGAATTACCTGTATTTCGCCGGGGTTTTTTGTATCTTCGCCTTTAGGCTTCAGATATGTGACTCCTTCAGTGAGAAACTTCGGGGTTATCTCCGGGTGCCTTATCATTCGAGTGAACTGCTCTGCTAGGTGCTTTTGTGTGCAGGTGAGCTTCTTGTACCAGTAGTTGTGGATGTAATTAATTCCTGGGGTTCGCCAGTTGTGGGTGTTCCTGATCGACTGTTTTACTTCTTCTTCTCGAATCTCCCACTCTCTCATGTATGTCCTTGGGTTTCTTCCGTTTTACTTCTATCCAAGTAAGACATAACAGGCTGTTATGTCTTACTTCGCTGCTCCATATGTTATTATTATTATTAACCATATGGTGCAAGGAAGCCTGAGGTTTATGCTGCACCAGCCAAAAAAAATTCCCGAGTTACCCTGAGAGAGAGAGAGAAATTTGTATAAATAAAAGCAACTCCATATAAAAAGGAGTGAGGTTGGAAAATGAAAGACCACATTTGTCTGCAATCAAGAACAGGACATATTTGTGCCCTAAGGAGACTTCAGACTGATTGAAATGTTTTGGGTTATTTCATTTAACAAACCAAAATTACAAAAAAAAAAAAAAAAAATTAAATTAATTTCTAAATTAGGGAGAATATTAGAGGGGTGGATCTACATACTAAAATAAAATAAAAGTTTATTTAAACATGTGCCCAATTCTGAATAATTATGGAACTAGGATTTGAATTTTAAGAAATGCTATGGGGTTTTGAACAGTAAAAAATAAGAGTAACAGACATAGATACAGTAAAATGTTTCTATTTGCTAAGTACATCATGTCTGCTTATTCTTATTTCTGTAATTTTTAACCATTGAAAACTCCATAGCCGTTTTTTGACATTCAAATAGCCATAGCCATATATAATCAGATACGCATTTATTTGAACTTGTTTTGGTGAGTAGAACTACCCTTTAATTTTGTCGGTGTAATTTAGATATACCCTGTATAGCACGGAACAAATTCTACAAATAAAAAAAAAAAAAAATTCATACAAACATGTCTCAAAAGGCTTTATTTCCGAGATATTAAACATCAGCAGTAAATTACAAAACATAAAAGAATCTCTAAACCAAGTTAAACATTTTATATTTCGGATTACCGAGAAAGTACTACATACATCATATTATGTCTGAAAATCACATGTAGTCTATAGTCGTTTAGCTGTAGACTATAACCAGTTATCTTCTGCAAGGGCATGAAGAAGAGATAATTCTCTTCGCGGTTAGCATAGCTGATATAATCTCCACCGTCCTTACACTGAGTGTAAAAGACCCAGGTTCGAATCCCGTTAATGATGGGATTCGAACCTGTGTCTTTTAATCATTTTCACACGATGTTGTTTTGTGGAATTAAAAATCAATGTATAGGATATAAAACTTCATGCAGTCAATTTTATTGTCCAGTCTAGAATTTTTTGTTAGAATAAAATCGCGGAATTTTGTTTGAATTATATTTTTTTGGACCCCTGATTTTTACAGGCCTAAATCCTTTATAAGCCCTATTCCTCGTGTCTAATGGAAAAGACAGCCCTGCTTAAATCAGATATTGATAGATGCAAATTATTGCATTGATTACATAGTTTCAATACGTACACTGGTGTGCAAAATTTAAGGACCAGTCAGGTTTTCACCTGTAGCTGCTCATAGGAATGGCCTGGATATGGGAAAAGCATACCAAAGGAACCTCGTGAGGTACAGAAATGATGAAGGAAACAACACTGACACAACAACGGAAAAAAACCAGTAGAGGGACTTTATTCAAAAATTGCAACATAGCACTGGCTGCCATGATACGATAAATTCCAAAGATTCCATCTTTGGCATCACTGCCAAAGATGGAACAAGGGGAAGAGTTGGCCCTCAGTAGCAAATATGGCCACCCCTAATGTCGATGCAGGCTTTGCACCGCCTGTCCATACTTAGAACAATGTTGTTGATACGTTCTTGTGGTAACATCGTCCATTCCTATGTCAGCGCCGTCTTCAGCTGGTGTACATTTTCTGGTGGGTGTGAACGTGCCACTAGGCATCTCCCTAGAGCGTCCCATATGTATTCGATGGAATTCAGATCGGAGGAATCGGGCAGACCAAGCCATACAAACGATGTCGTCAACTTCCAAAAGCATATCACACAGCTGCAGTGCGATGGGGTGTGTATTTATCATCCATAAACACGAACTCGGAGCCAATGGCACCTCGGAACAGATGCACATGGGGAACGATTACCTCTGTACAGTAGCGTGCACCGGTTACAGTACCGCCTTCCAGTATCTGGAGTTGTCTACGTCCATCCAGACGAGAACACCTCCACCGCCATATCGACCCCTTTCAGTGATGTTTGGGGGGTGATACTGTGTACCAACCTCTCGCCAGATTAGCTGACGTCCAGAATTGCTGCTGAGACTGAATCTACTCTCATCAGTAAAGAGTACCTTAAGTAAAGATTTTGTGGTTGTAACCTTTAGAAATAGTGTTGGTCCTTAAGTTTTGCACACCAGTGCAGTATTCTTATTTTTAATAATGTTTATATATGAGCTTGGCAAATTCAGGGTTTTCAGCTGGATATCATTATCCTTCTCTCTTTCTCAGGGTAACTCGGGAATTTTTTTTTTTTTTTTTTTGGCTTGTGCAACATAAGCCTCAGGCTTCCTTGCATCATATAGCTAATAATAATAATAAATCAATCTACAGGCTAGAAGTCCTGACCTAACATACTGCATAATCCAACACTGGAATAAAGCAGTGCTGAAACTTTGAAATGATGAGAACGTTGGTTAATTATGAAAATCAGGCTATGCTCCTTCAGAATGATTGGACAGGCTTCACAGACGGTTGGAAAACAGCAATTACATTTAAATGCTATTGGGGCAGCTGGCATAAGTGGCAATGAGGCATAGCAATGCCGCATTAATACAGGAAAAATAAAAGTAAATACATTTTGGTGTTTGTATATAATTTATTTTAATAATTGAAAACCGATGTTAAAAATGATTAAACATAATACAGTGTTACTAACAGAATGAAGCAAATTGTAACGCCGCCTTTTCTCTCCGTTATAGCGCGGGCATGCTACTGTAACTTTCACCAATCTCCATACAACCTTCAAGCATGCTCAACACTAAAATGAACATCCAGAGAGTCGGGTTTTAATGTGCTCGTCTACCAGTTTGTATTAGGACATAAACCTCACGTGTTCTTCAATCTTATTCGTGGAATAAAATTGGCAACATCGGAGGGCGCTGTGTTCTCCACCCCGATTCTCTATTGACTTAATAGAGCCTCGAGAGTGGCCGCAAATAAAGGTTCTTTCTTAATTCGGATTCCGTGGTCCGTGTGTAACCAGAGAATGTCATGAGGCAAAGTTAGCAAACAAACATGGTTTATTAAACAGCAACATTACATAACAACATTACATATAACATACAATAAACATAATATAACCGTGTCTAGTATCCAGATAATTGTTAAGTTAGTTTAAGGGATATTTGGTTGGTACATTAAATCTGTGTATCTTCATGTAGTTAGGCAAACAACGATTCCTTTCCTTTAGATGATAACATAGATATTCTCCTATCTTAGTGTTAAATGAGTAGCAAAGGTAATTGCTGGGTAAATAATAGAACACAATATGGTATCATTGGATAATATTACTTTACTGTTACAATCACATCAAACACATCTTGAAGCTTACTTCAATGAGAAGAAAGGTGGGTATAATATGACATACTATCATATACAATTCTATTGATTAAAATGGGGTGAACTTACCGCAAAGTTCCGAGCCACGTCGGAGCGAGGACTTCACTACCTCTGGTATCATCTTTTCTCGCTTCTACTCGGGGTAATACCGCTCTCTGCCTCTTTTCTCCTTACTGCTCTCGAATCAACTCGACTGCGACCACTGGACCACGGAAACTGGACAACTTTCTGATCAACGAACTGGACCACTCCCTCGACGACGACTAGACCACTTCTCCTTTGTTCTCAATCTCTTATATAAGTTTGTCCCCTTTCTGCCTTTCCCTCTGAGATGCAGGTGTTCATCTGGACGGTCAGGCAAAAAGGGTTTTTGCTTGACACTTTTAGGACCTGACTCACCCAGGGACGATATTTATTAAGGGGCTTGCATATTCGTGCAGGGCTGCTTTGGAGAAGTTTATGTGACATTCACCTCTCCCCTTTTTAGTCTCCCCACTACCAAACATTCCGCTGATACATGATTCAGTCGGCCTCAGTAGTATGACTCTTACAGGGGCGACTTTTCTTACTTCAGAGTGTCATATCTCACATTCTCTCTTTTGAAAACATGCGTCAGCCCACTGCCTGGGGGAAGATGACCACTCTCCACTAGCTGGCGGCACATGACGGGGGCGATACTGTTTCACTCGCGCGGCGTCACCTGCGCACCACAGGGGGCAGCGACGCAGCCTTCTCCGTTGGGGAGGGAGGAAGCTTTTACTTCTACAGGCCGTGGCAGAGAATTAGCGTTATGAAGATTACTTATTAAGATAAGCCCAAGAGGTAAAATAAAGCTATTTTACACACCTTTACCCCACCAGAAGATTTTGCGCACGTGAAAAGTTAATTTTCTCGTGCTCAAAATTTTAAAGGGGTGTACGTACTCGTCGAATCGCGCATGGAGTTCTTGGACTAGGGTAAAAAAAAAAAACACACATTTCTTCTCTTACATAATTGGGTTACTCATTCTAATCTAAGTAATATCTAAACTCAATTTATAATAACTTGTTATGTATTAAGATGGTTATCTAAGAATAATTAGTATCAAAGCAATACCGTTATATTGTTTTCACATAAATAATTAACACAATAAATGTTCACATGTTTCTGGGAGTCCAAATGTTCTTAGATGTATGTATGAATGTCTCATGAATGTCTCTATTTCACCATTTATACATTATCATGTTCACTGCATCACCTTCTTCCGTTTGTGACAGTTGATTCAGGATAAGCACAGTCTGGTTGAAACTGTTTAACACTGGAACGGAAGTTCTTTGAAAGTTTCTTCTCCTGGTATGCTGGAGACGTAGCTGGTTTGTGACTCTTGTCATTCGTTGTCATACAAAGTGGTGATACAACATGAAACAAAGGAACACAACGTTAGTATCTGTCCTTATTTCTAATATAATTTGTCAAACACATACATATTTGTCATATATATTTGTTATTAAAGACACAACATATTACCATCAATATCTAAGAACAATCCATTATATATGTACTACCATCTAATAACTTGAAAAGTTATATATTTTGATTAACTATCATATTGATTAAATATCATATTGATTAAAAATACCTTCAGATATATTCTCAAGGTTTGATAGCAAAACACACAATAAATGCTTATGAAGGTTATATTATAAACGAAATAGGTAACATACTTGACCCGTTTATAAAGCCATGATTTTAGAAAGTGCATAGTTGATAATGACAGGTGCTACAATGCTGCCAATTATCCATACAATTAATAACATAAACAATTATCTTAAAACCTACTTATATATCTAAAAAAAAAATAATTTCTGCATACATATGATTATTTCTTTTTTTTTTTTTTTTTTTTTATAATATATCTTTATATTTTTTTTTTTTTTTTTTAATTTACATATAAGACCATTTCATATATAGCTGGTCAATAATTAAATTTAAGCAGTATTAGCAGTAAGTTATTAGTTATAAAATAGCCAAAAATACATGTTAGTTACAATAGGATATGGTTATAATCAATACACTCTGTTTGGAGAGAGGTTTTCTCCCCATTTTTTTCTCAATCAATAAAAGATCCTCCTGGGATACTTCATTTCATTAGTCTAAAGAGGATCACTCCCACCATTCGGTTGAGCTGGTCTCACTACGCAGCTGGATCAGGCCCTCGGATTCTGCCCACTGAGTGAGGACACCGACCGAGTGGACCGCGCAAAACTTCTCTTGGTGACCCCAAGGACATCTAAATTGGTGGTTTCGAACTGCAGGGAGACGGTCTTGAGCAGGGCAGGAGAAGTCTTTAATGTTGAGGACGGTCTTGAAAACAAGAGACTCACGGAGAAGCCGTGCCTTTTCCGAACCATCTGTGAGAATCACCGGATAGCTTCTTAGGAGTTGGGTTAGCTGAGAATCAAACTCCGGGGAAAAGAGGGTTCCTGGCTGGAGAAGGAAAGCACCATCCTGACCATCTGCTGTAATGAAGGCAAGTTCTTCAACTGGCCCTGACTCCTGAATGTCTCGCGTAAAACGAGCGTCTAAAAATGCCCAATCTTTAAATGGCACCACGAGCGTCTTGAAAGGGCGACTCGTAGTGGCAATCTGGGATGGGGTAAGCTTGATAAACGACGGTCTGGCATCTTCAGCGTGCTGCTCCGGGGTGTGACGGGGAAGACTACCTTCTAAGGAGCTGTCGTCTTCACGTCTCCTTTTTACCACACGCATTCTTGCTGCCTCATGTCTTCGGCAGTGCCTGGCAAGTTTTTCCGGCGTCAATACCAGCTGTGCCCTGGTATGGTCTTGGCAGGTACTCCGAAAGGGGGGAGAGGGTGCTGCATCCCTCCAAAACCAATTCACATGAGTGCCGAGGAAGATCCTCAGGCAACTCAACACATACCCCCATAATTTGGTTATTGCTGAAACTGTGAGTGGGAAGAAACAAAGAGAAATAGGTGCTAAATTAATCTCTGTTTTTTTTCATTTATTCTCCTCACTCCTTCCTTTTAGACAAAAATTTGCTTCATTTGTACTTCTGTTCACCTCTTACGTTGGAATCAAGCAGGAGGACATTTGCTGTCATTTACTCTTCACATTCATACTATCCATTTACTGTTCACATTTTTAATCTTCTTTCATTCCTCTTCACACATAGAATTTTAATTTTTTAACTAGTATTATCCTTATTATTTATTATTATTTGCGAAAACAAGCTAAGCATGTCGAGACAATAAATAATCCTAATAAGGCCATAGAAAGGAGTATAATAGGTATTTTAATCCAAGAAATGAGGCCTCCATCCATTAATTGGTGGAACCACACTGTCCATGGCGACAGTCCCGATGCGTAACTTGCTATGTGCGAAACTTGTGAAAAGTTTGGGTGGTTTACTTGTAATGCTGGGTCTTCTAAACAGAATTCTATGTCCTTACAAGCTGTAATAGTTCGTGCGACTAGGCACAAGTTCTCATTATGACATTTAATATCGGTCTTGAATTGAATAGTGTATGTACTAGTTTCTTGAGTTAACTTAACTGATCTTGTGGCCACTAATATGTTTTGAAAGTTTACAGAAACTGTTCCAGAAAGACATGTCGAAAATGCTTGAAAAGTAAGTGTAGCCAGTGTATCACATGTAAAACAACCAATCGGTTTGGTAACCTCGTCAACAAACTTTGGACATACTGTGTGTGTTTCCAAGTAAAATTCGAATCCGAGAAACGACAAGTCTAAGGTTAATGGAGCTGATTGCAGCATTTTTGATGTGAGCCTACCAGAAGGCTCAACTTCTAGCTGATGAGAAACTTGCGTTTTGGGGAGCTTATTTATTTTGCTGGCTACCATTTGTTCTAAATAAGACTCGCTTTTTGACAACGAACTTTCTCTTCATAGTATTGACACTGTATCATTCTGTCATCAAAAATAAAATGTTTTGACACACTATAATTCGCTTGTACGTCACCAATCTCTCCGTATTTTGGTCGAGATATCAAAGCTGCTTGGTCTAAGTAGGCTTCAGTACTATCACCAACTCTCAGAATTAAATGGTGTTCGAGAATGTCGGTGGGTTGATCAAAAGCTCCTAAAACTTGAATTTCAATGTTATTTCGTGTGATAGCGAAATTCTTTAATGACAACGTCTCAACAGTTGCATTAGCGTGTGATTGTACTTCCACTATGTATCTACAAGTAACTCCTTCAATCTTTCGGACTTCATACACACGTGTGAAGTCGGGAACTAGCCAAACTCGATAGTGTAAACAGGGCTGGCTATCGATAATGAAACAATTCGAACCACTATCTCCTGCAATGCAATTTGTAATCCCTGGCCAACTCAAGGATTCTTTAGTCAATGCCTCAAAAATATACATTCTAGCATACTCTTCTCATTAGTCAAAAACTGAAAAAATTTTATTTATTTTATTTATTTAATTTATATTATTATTTTTTTTTTTTTTTAATCTCTCCAAGCATCTCTGAGGAGGCTTGACCAATTAAAACTCTTTTCACTGTCCTGTGAATCAACCCTTGATGCAAGTGGTCCAAGCATCCACTGTAATGTCCTTTCGGCACCACCTGGTGGTTCATTTTGTTCAGGACTACTAAGGTCTACAAGATTTTGCTCTTGAACTTCATCACTCGGCATCTCTACTTCGAGAATGGGATTACTCTGTCCTGTTTCCTCTCTTTCACTGGGAACTGATTCGGGAACTAACACTTCATTTTGTGGTGGGGGAGTGATAGTCACTACATGCGGAGTATGAGTCACTCGATTTCGGCTACGCAAGTTGTATCCATGTGTCTGTGTTGGCACTTGGGTAGCTTCAACTGATTTATCAGCCAGAATATTTTTATTCTTACTTGGGAGATTCCTTAAGGGAATGGATACTGGCACAGTTGTAGGCCGAACTGGTCTTGTTATGGCCGGCCTGGGATTTATTGGTGGGATTAAATCACAAGCTTCCACAACAGGTTCGTCAAATATCCAAGTTTCCTTAGGCACTGTCTCTGTACACGTTTCTTCCAGCGGTTCATTATCTTCAGCTTCTGCTGTCTCTTCAACTCTCAGTTCAGGGAAAACTTTTCGATCAACTACCTTTGTCAATCGGTCCACATGCACTAATTGCTTGTCTCTTGGGTTGAACAGGTTCTGAATCTCAAAATTTACTGGCGAAGTTTGGTTGGTTACACGGTAAGGACCTGTACTCAATCGAGCCAGTTTCTTTGTTGTGCCTACCTTTATTTTAGGAGTAAAAAGATAGACAAGACTTCCCACACGAATATTCTTGTCTACAGCTACGGTAGCTCTTCGTTCTTCTTGTTTTTGCACTGCCTCTTCCAGATGTTGGGCCACAATCTCATAGGTTCTTCTAAGACGCGCACACAACTTTTCAGAGTAATTTTCCAAGGATGCATAAGACTGTTTTTCTTTCACATGCCATAAATCAGAAGGCAACAGTAAGTCTCTACCATAAATTAAAAAGTTAGGCGATTCCTGAGTAGCACTATGGGTTGCTGCATGGTACACAGCTATCGCCAATGGCGTCATTTCATCCCAGTCTGATTGAGCCTCATTTGTGACATGCGATAAAATATTTGCTAAGGTGCGATTTAGACGTTCTACCTTGGCATTTGTTTGCGGATGATATCGAGACGTATGAATTTGATGAATATTTAACCTCTCACACACTTGTCGTAACAAAGAAGACATGAAATTTGTGCCTTGGTCTGTAAGAATGTACTTAGGAATTCCATGCCTAGCGATCACATTATTAATAAAAGCTGTTGCAACTTCATCCGCTTTTTGAGTCTGCAGTGGGACCACTTCGGCATAACGCGTAAAGTTGTCAACTGCCAACAGTAAATACTTGTTTCCTTTCAGCGTCATTGGGAGAGGTCCCAAAATATCTAAAGACACCCTCACCCAAGGGGCGTTTTCGACTGGGACTCTCATCAGAGCCGCTTTCGCTTTAGGGTTAAAACCTCTACGTTCCAAACAAGATGGGCATGATTCAATATAATTACGGATGTCTGCGTACATGCCTGACCAGAAAAAGTCCCTCTTAACCTTTTCCAGTGTCTTCTGTAACCCTAAATGGCCTCCAGAAAGTAAATCGTCATGGCATGATTTTAAAATTTCCCCCTTCAGACCTTCTGGAACAACTAACTGTTCATTTGGGTCTTCTCGGGTGTTTCCAGAGCCAGATAGAGTATAGTGGTATAATAATCCATCATTACTCATATAAAAGGAATCTGGCACTCTTGTTGATGCCTGGGGTGTTCCTTCTAGCGCTTCAATTAATTTCCGCAAAATCGGATCTTCTCTCTGTAGAGTTTTGATCAAAGTTCTGGTTTGATTTTGAGGAAAAATCACTGATTCCTGATTTGCCTCTGTTGATAATGGAGCGACTACCTTCGTATTTCTTGGTTTCCTATTCTTTTTTTGTGTCTCATCTTCCTCTAAAACCGGTCTAGAAAGAAAGTCTGCATTAGAATGCACTTTACCAGGACGGTAGATAATTTGAAAATCGTATTCTTGCAACATCATACTCCATCTAGCGAAGCGGGGCGATGGATTCTTTAGATTAAGCAAAACGCTCAATGGTTGATGATCCGTTATTAAGGTAAAATGATTTGACACTAAATAAGGCCTGAATTGCATGACTGCAAAGATTATAGCCAAGGCTTCTTTCTCTGTAGTACTATAGTTCAACTCTGACTTTTTTAACAATCTGGACGCATAAGCTACTGGCTGTCTAGAATTCTCATCTATCTGTACTTCTAAGCATGCCGCGACACAATATGAAGACGCATCAGCAGATAGGACGAAAGGTCGGGAAAAGTCAGGATAGACCAGCAAAGGTGGTGTAGTCAAAACAGCCTTTAACTGATCGAAAGCCTGCTGCGTTGAGCTGTTCCAGACGAATGGTGTTCCTGAAGAGGACCGTGTTACTTGTGCTGATGTGCTGAAAAACAAACTGCCTCTACCATTTTCTGCAAACACATCCACGGTACAAGTGTCTTCCCTTCTACAGTAGTAATTTTCTTCTATTTCTTCTTCTCTATTTTCGTTCGTTCTACTGCTGTTTCACACTTCAGTCTACAGCAATCCTAGTTACCAATAAGTAGTCGTAAAACAGTTTTTCATCCCGAAATGACACATTCAATCCTGGTCGCGATTAGCGCCAGTGTAATTCTGGTCACGGCACCAGTGTAACGCCGCCTTTTCTCTCCGTTATAGCGCGGGCATGCTACTGTAACTTTCACCAATCTCCATACAACCTTCAAGCATGCTCAACACTAAAATGAACATCCAGAGAGTCGGGTTTTAATGTGCTCGTCTACCAGTTTGTATTAGGACATAAACCTCACGTGTTCTTCAATCTTATTCGTGGAATAAAATTGGCAACATCGGAGGGCGCTGTGTTCTCCACCCCGATTCTCTATTGACTTAATAGAGCCTCGAGAGTGGCCGCAAATAAAGGTTCTTTCTTAATTCGGATTCCGTGGTCCGTGTGTAACCAGAGAATGTCATGAGGCAAAGTTAGCAAACAAACATGGTTTATTAAACAGCAACATTACATAACAACATTACATATAACATACAATAAACATAATATAACCGTGTCTAGTATCCAGATAATTGTTAAGTTAGTTTAAGGGATATTTGGTTGGTACATTAAATCTGTGTATCTTCATGTAGTTAGGCAAACAACGATTCCTTTCCTTTAGATGATAACATAGATATTCTCCTATCTTAGTGTTAAATGAGTAGCAAAGGTAATTGCTGGGTAAATAATAGAACACAATATGGTATCATTGGATAATATTACTTTACTGTTACAATCACATCAAACACATCTTGAAGCTTACTTCAATGAGAAGAAAGGTGGGTATAATATGACATACTATCATATACAATTCTATTGATTAAAATGGGGTGAACTTACCGCAAAGTTCCGAGCCACGTCGGAGCGAGGACTTCACTACCTCTGGTATCATCTTTTCTCGCTTCTACTCGGGGTAATACCGCTCTCTGCCTCTTTTCTCCTTACTGCTCTCGAATCAACTCGACTGCGACCACTGGACCACGGAAACTGGACAACTTTCTGATCAACGAACTGGACCACTCCCTCGACGACGACTAGACCACTTCTCCTTTGTTCTCAATCTCTTATATAAGTTTGTCCCCTTTCTGCCTTTCCCTCTGAGATGCAGGTGTTCATCTGGACGGTCAGGCAAAAAGGGTTTTTGCTTGACACTTTTAGGACCTGACTCACCCAGGGACGATATTTATTAAGGGGCTTGCATATTCGTGCAGGGCTGCTTTGGAGAAGTTTATGTGACATTCACCTCTCCCCTTTTTAGTCTCCCCACTACCAAACATTCCGCTGATACATGATTCAGTCGGCCTCAGTAGTATGACTCTTACAGGGGCGACTTTTCTTACTTCAGAGTGTCATATCTCACATTCTCTCTTTTGAAAACATGCGTCAGCCCACTGCCTGGGGGAAGATGACCACTCTCCACTAGCTGGCGGCACATGACGGGGGCGATACTGTTTCACTCGCGCGGCGTCACCTGCGCACCACAGGGGGCAGCGACGCAGCCTTCTCCGTTGGGGAGGGAGGAAGCTTTTACTTCTACAGGCCGTGGCAGAGAATTAGCGTTATGAAGATTACTTATTAAGATAAGCCCAAGAGGTAAAATAAAGCTATTTTACAAAATTCTAGAATTGGCTCTCATTGCTTGCCCACATCAGTTGACCCATGCATGCACATGGCAATGCTTCGGAATTCTACCTGTGGAATGGTGGCTAAATCGTAAATAAACAATTTACTTAAAAACTATTTTCATCGATAATGAAAATACTTTAATGATAAACTCAGGTAAATGTTTAAACAGTCCTCTGATTATGGGGCAAAAAAAAAAAAAAAAGGAATGTTCTAAAAAAAAAACCAATTTTATTTTGGCACTAGCAGTTGAAATCACTAATTGCTGCTACTGATGCTAATAAATTTATGGTTCTACATTTGGGAAATAACTGTACTTTTGCATCTAAGAAAAGTGGGAGTTATACTTCTTTTATATATGTTAATGTTGAGAACACAATTCACATATCCTGTGCACATGTAAGATATTGTGCTCCTTGGGTCAAAAGACAGGTGCACATTTAGTAAGAATAGCACAAAGGGATGTCTATATGAGAAGATTACAAAGACATGAGTTAGAGTTTAGAAACTAGGCATCCAATGAGAAGGAAGAGGTCTGATTGAGGGGTATGAGACACAATGGAGAAGGAACAAAATTAACAACAGTGGAATTTTCACATTAAAGTGGGATGAAAAAAAAAAAAAAAAGGCAAATACATGAAGTTTGGTGAGATTTAAGAAGAAGCTGAACTGACTGGATACCTTCTGGAAACAGAGAGAACATAAGAATGGCTGTAGCTGTATGGACAAAAAATTGAATTCCTCGAAGCCTATGCAACATGGCCGTTGCCTCACTGAAAATACATTACTACACGTCCAACAACGGGCTTCTGATTGATCTTTTTCCATTTAAAAATTTACAAAATGGAGTGACCAACAAGATCTCATAACCTGAATCCCCTTGGGTATATACAGATGCTCTGGAGGTGAGAAATTTAGTTGCCAACCTCTCCATCATATAGCTTCAATACCACCAGGACTCTATAATACTCTTATCTTTCGGTCACCACATCGGTGGTCACATCTTTCGGTCACCACCTATTTGCCAATACTCTTTATTTTTTAAGGCATGCATGAGCTAATTTGAATATTTCAGAAATATGCATCCATTAGCTGGAAGTTAACACACAGTATTGTTGCATACAAAAAACACTTACTTCCATAGGGAAAGGGAAGATATTGTCAGACTAAATTTGACTTGCAAAAATCATTTTAAAAGCTACACTTCTTATTTATACTTTTTGGCTGGCAGTGTATAAGTTATTCAGAGAAAGGAAGGAAGGGGAGTAGGCCAAACATTTTGTATTTTAAACTTTCTAAATTCTATTGCTGGAATCTTTCAGTAGACATTTAAATAAATTTAAGGAGGAACTGGACATTTAGAGGGAATGGTTGTTTTTTTTTTTTTTGTTTTGGCTGATGCTGCATAAGCATCAGTTTTAATTAAAACTGCTTACTGGCAAGAATCAAACTGTGACTGTCTATACACACAGATCAAACAGAAATGAAACCCTTATAGATCTGTTGGAGAGATGAAGCTCTTTTGTGGGTTGCATATAGGGCAAGGAACCTTGAACTGTGGTTGGTTTCCAACAGACAACCTGAGGCTATGAAAGGCAGTCCAGCAAATCTTGCAACTTTGTGACAGCTGCAGAAACAGCAGCTAATAACAAACTATTACAGACAGGAACAATGTAGTTCCAACTGAGACAGGAATATGGAATGTCACTGGAAATGCAAAAAATGTGATATCATTCTTGTTGGTAGTAGTTTCTGCTGGAGCAAGTTGGTGAATGCCAAAGCCATTGCCATCTGTTTGTTCACATTGAAAACGCCCTTCAAATTACATACAGGAGAAATTGAGAAAGATAAATTTCATTAATAGCGTTCTATTAAAATTGATTTGATTTTATTCAATGCATGTTTTACTCCAATTATGTGTACTCTACTTGTGTACAAAGTAAACAGTCATTTCTTAACATCGGTATGTTCTAACCAGCATTCAATAAAGCATCCACAAATGCATCAATATGTCTAAAATTTTTCATATACTAAAAGGTAGAACATTACTCTTCATAAATAAATATTTGAACAGTAGTTGCTGCAAAAAAAAAAAAAAAAAAAAGAGCAAACTATTTACCATTCAAACTGTATACACTGCCCTACCATTAATATCCGGACACCTGCCTTTAGACAAAAAAAAAAAAAAACATTTTATTGCGTCATTTAATATTTTGTGCTGAAACCTTTTGCTTTTACGAGGGCCTTCAATCTTCGCGGCATACTCTCAACCGGCTTTTTATAAATGTCAGGTGATATGTTCCTCCACTAGGCTTTAAATGCAGCCAACAGTTCGGCCTTGTTCTTTGGGTGATCTCGACGTGCACATACGCGACAATCCAATACACCCCAAAGATGCTCGATAGGGTTCAGATCAGTTCTGGGCTGGTCAATCCAACTTTTCCACACCAATGTCCTCAAACCACTCTGTTACGATCCAGGCAGTATGGCATGGCAGGTTGTTTTGCTGATACAGGTATGAGCCTTCCCCGAAGTATTGCTATGTCGGAAGTGCATAATTGTCCAGACTGTCCCGGTATTGCATAACATTCATGGTTTTGTTGATAATGACTAATGGGCCCAAGCCAAACCATGAAAGGAGCCCCATACCATGACACTGCCTCCACCAAACTTCATTGTTGGGAATCCGGAAGGAACTGCTTCGCCACACCCAGAAACGGCCATCAGACTTTAAGACCGTTTTCCACTGCTCTACAGTCCAGGATTCGCACTCCTTATGCCATGTTAATCAGCATCTAGCATTTGTTGAGGTGATCAATTCTGTTGAAAGTGTCATCTTGCATACCCACTTTTACAATTCTGTTTGAGGCCTAGTGTGCATATTTATAGCAGGTTCTGTGACGTGTTGCATGCATAGGACCCGTTTCCCCATCCATGGTGGGGGTCCGTATATTAATGGTAGGGCAGTTTATATTCTAATTAGTATAATTTAGGTCCTAATATTATACTGATTAGTATATTAGGTCCTATACAAACAACATTCCAACACAGAAAATATGAATACATAGAAACTACTTAAAAATTAAATTTCTGGAAATCTTTAGTAAGCATAGAACTAATAATAACAGTGAGCAACACATAAAATATTACGAAAATAAAAATACCCAATCTTGACTAATTTCATGCTGCTGAACACAAAACTCACATTAAAATTTGTTGATTGGCTCTTGTTTTCGAATTAGAGTTGGGGTCTCATATTAAGAAGTTACTCTATCTTACCAACTACGGCTCTCGGCAAAATGCATGGCAACACCAGGTGGCTCACATCTGGTATGGGTTTGGCACACCCAGGGTTCTTAGCTGGATATCATCATTCTTCTCTTTCTTGGCGATTCCTTTCTACTTCTGATTCTCCTCTCTCTCTCTCTCTCTCTCTCAGGGTAACTTGGGGATTTTTTTTTTTTTTGGATGGTGCATCATAAGCCTTAGGCTTCCTTGCACCATATGGCTAAAAATAACACTGCAGTTTCAGTACCACTACTCTTATCACGTGATCACAACAGTGACGCCTCGCCATGCTGTTATGTTATTTGGTTTTTAGGAGCATTAGCAACTAAAGCCATATTGCTCCGAGGATATGCAGTGGTCATTCCCTGACCTTTCCACATCCTCCGTATTTAGTGGTCATGGGCTCGAACCCGTCTAATCAAGAAGCATGTGCTACGCATTGCCGCTCTACCCACCTGGCTACGGAGGCGCCGCCTCACTATGCATCACATAAGTTGTCACCTCAAATGAGTTCAACTATGTCACAGTAATCCCCAAATACGGCTGTATACTGGGCGATTTGTTCTCAGTTAACGGTTGTTCTCTGTGAGATTCTAACTTTTTGCACAGTATTTGTCATGTAAGATTAATATGCCCTGGAACTGTGTCAATAGTCCAGGTGATTTCTGTTACATATGTGAAGTCACAGCTTCAAGAAAGTTGTCCCTTAACTCTATAAAATGCCTGCTTTTCTTTTACTTTTGATGTAAAATAGGCAACCAGGAAAGAACTGGGCTCCACACATGCCGCAGAACCTGTTGATCAAAAGTCAACGATTGGGTGAATTGAAAGGAATGTTTTATGCCTTTCACAGTGCCCATGATATGGAGCCAGCAAATCATGTCACAGACTTACTTCTGTATGATGCCTTCCATTAGAAAAGGGATAACAATGAAAAAAATGTGGAATATATTTGCAATTCATATCATACCATGATCACCAAGTACTACCCATTCCTGAACCAAATAACTGTTTTCCTGTACACTCTGATGAAGACACTAGTGAACATTAGCAGAGGCACATGATACAAGAAAGTAAGATTATACAGCATCAACCAAAAAAAAAAAAAACCTTCCTATTTCACTGATCCATTCATTTGAAATGTTTGTCTAGTTCTGCCTTGAATTTATTTAAGCTATCAACTTCCACAATAGATGGAAGTTTGTTCCCTCAATCAACTACCCACTGGCTAAAGGCAAACTTCTGCACATCTATTCTACAACTCTTTCCTCAGTTTGAATCTATGTCCCCTCAGGTTTGTAATCTGAGCAAGAATCCCATCAGCACTGAGCCTGCTCAATCCACTCAAGGCATCATAAATCTCAACCAGATCACCTTGCAGGTGCCTAGTCTCCAGAAGCTGCAATTTGCAGAACTTAAGCCTTTCTCTTCACCAATCTTCTCATTCTAGCAACTCTACATCCTTTCTAAAATGCAGCTTCCAGACCCGTATGCAGTACTCAAGGTGTGGCTTGACCATTGCCTTATACAAGGGATAACACTTCCTCATCCCTGCTCACCCAATTCCTGTATATCAACAATACCCCCATGACCCACTCTGGCAGCCTGTCTGCACTGCTCAGAAAACTTCATATCTGGCTGCACAATTATCCCCCAGGTCTCTTTCATTCTCCACTAAACAGTGGAACACCACATAGTTGGTACATTTCTCTGGGGTTACTACTACCCATATGCAGCACTTTGCATTTGTCAATGTTAAACTTCAGTTGCCAATTCTCTGCTCATCTACCCAACTTTTCCAGGTTCTGTTGCAGCAGCATACGTCATTAGTTATTAACAACCCTGCCAACCTTTGTATCACCTGCAAACTTTGTCATTAAGCTTGATGTACCGTCATCAATATGATAAACATACAAAACAATAGGCCCAACACTGAACCCTGAGTGATACCACTAATAACATTTGTCCACAGAGCAGTACCCATTGATTACTACTGTCTTCTTCCACCCAACCATCCTTTTATCCATTGTAGCAACTTGCCGTTGTCATACTGCTCCAATTTGTACGGTAGTCGTCCATGTGCAACAGTAGCAAAAGCCTTTCCTGAAATCCAAGTATATAATATCAAAATTATTTTTTACATCTAGTTCCTTTGTGACCACATAATATCCAATCAAATTGGTCAGACAAGACCCTTGACAAACCCACGCTGTCTGAATTATTACTGCTGTCTTGTCTAGATCAGTGTTATTCAATGGGTGGGAGGGTACGCAGGAAAAATTGTTCAAACCTTGATCCTTGTGAACCACACAATATCACAGAAAGTGAGCTTAATGAGGGACCTCAAACATCAGTGATCTCAAACTACCTACCAAAGAATAAGGCAGAGCTTTTGGACCTCAAGGCTACAACAGCAGAATCTTCTAGAACATTCTGTGAAAGTGACACTTTATACTCTAAATAACAAATTCTATCAAACAGAAGGTGATCTCGCTGTAAGGATGTCAATGGTCTAATGGCAGTAATGAACACAAGGCACATTCACAAAGAATGGTGACTATAGATGCTGCTAAGGTTAGCCTTAATGCTGTGTTATTACACAATGGAAATGTTACCTTCAATACCTCTTCAAAGGTCAACAGTTACCAACAAAGAGGCAAGCACACAATTTTTTTTTTTTTTTTTGGTGATGCAGCAAAAGCCTGTGGCTTCCTTGCATCATATTGCTAATACTTATAAATCTTGTCTTTTCTTAATACTTATCTAAATCTTATGTGGTTCACTGAAAAGAAACATACGCAAACATCCTTAGTTGTACACATCAGAAGTATATTATGAGTGGCAGATGTGATTTAAATGCCATCACCATTTTATTAGGACTAAAAAAGGGTTACACTAAGTATTGTTGCTTTTTCTGAAAGTGGGACAGTCATGCCAAAAGGTATGCACTGTGAGAAGTGGAGTTAGCCCCGACGAAAATCATTAACACCTGAAGTGAAGAATGTAGCATTTGAACCCGTGGTAGATCCAAATAAAGTTTTGCTTCCACCACATCAAACTGGGGCTCATGAAAAATTTTATGGTTTTGGAAGTGAATGGTCCTGCATTCACATACTTGCAAGAGAAATTATCAAGACTTAGTACAGAGAAGATTAAGGCAGGTATTTTTATTGTCCACAAATAAGGCAACTTTTCAAAGACTAACAGTTCGAATGTACTTTTAGTGATAGCGAGAAATCAGCCTTTTGAAATGTTTTGACTGGTTTTCTGTTAAAGCCAGAAACTATAGGCAGCTTGTGGAAGATCTCATTGCTTCTTGCAAAAAACTGGGGTACAACATATCATTGAAGATACATTTCTTGCACTCACACCTGGGTTTCTTCCGCCCAAACTGATGCTGTCAGCAATGAAAAAATGGCAAGCGCTTTAAAAAGGAATGCTCCCAAAGCTGAATACAAACAAAAAGGTTCCACGTTTCATACAGGTATGTTCATAGCTACATCAATACTGCCATATAATAAAAAATACTTTGTGTAAATATAAAAAAACTTTTTTTTCAAAAACAAGAGCCAATCTGCCATTTTAAGCACTATTTCCATGTTTAAAACTCCAAAATCTATAAAGTAAGCTTACTTTCATGCCCATAACAAGGTATAATCCAAAATTTGTTTTTCAGAGTAATAGAAAAACAAGTTTCTATACCTGTTCCTACTATTGACACTTAATTCTCTGCCTTGAACATATCCAAAAATCACTTTCTGGCTGCAGGTTGTGCAATTTTTGTAGATTTTTCCACTTTACTTTTAACACCACCTCTGGGTATTACTGAATTTCCAGTGTCCACTTTGCAAAGAAAAAAAATCTCACAAACTAGGTCTGATAGTGGACTACACAAAACCAGGGATTTCAAGGTGGACTTTGTATAGTCCATCCTGAAAATGAACAATAGTAAAAGTACCAACACTTACAAACAGAAAAACTTTTGGTTCTTGTTATTTCAATTATTTTTTATCCTTTTCTACTGTAGATTAAAATTAGGAACTTCCTTCACTGCATTTAAGCTTTAATTACCTCCCACAACAGATTATGAAATCATTTACACATGCTGTTATACTTATGGAAGAGGTTTAGGTTTACAAACTGTAAACAAGGGCCAAAAACTTACTTTTATTCTTCTGTTTAATTTTATTTAAACAAATTTTTGTAAACAGAATTATAAAACCTTTCTTTAGTAAATTAGACAACTGTGCATCTAGAAAAGATAAAGCCATATATCACCTTCAAAAATTAATTGCTACATTAATTTTTAGAACTGAAAAATTCTTCCCTGGGATGCATTTCAATTTAAAACCATGTTTCACTGCATTATATTTTTCTGCTTTGGACTTTCTCAGTTTAGAATGACACTTATCCATAAGTTAAAATTACCAATATCATTTTTAATTAAGACAAACCTGTTCATTAAAATCAAGGTATTCCTATTACATCCGTTTCAAATCTTAGTGAATTCTCATCTGAAGACAGGTGGTTTCATTTAGCAACTACATGACAAAATGAATTAATAAATGTCACTGGCAGCAACAAAGCTTCCCTCCCAAAACAGCAATGTAGAAAGATAACAGTGAAGCATTTATCAAATTATTTCAACACACATTAAAATATAACAATTCCTTTACTTAATTTCAATTTATATTATGCAAGTACTGTATATGAGGGGAAAAAAAAAAAAAAAAAAAAAAAAAAAAAAAGTAAATGTTTTACTTCACTTAATGTAATAGTTCCTTTGGAATATATTTGCACATGAAGTCAAATTTTAACTGGAATTTCTCCCTTCCCAAGGCAGTATCCTGTTTTGAACTTTTGCTGTATACCAGTATAATTTTAGGGCATATTTTTATAACTGTAAAATGCACTCATACACTGGTAAACATGGTAGTTTATGAGTCTGACTATACATTAGAAACCAAAACTCACTTGGTATATAAAATTTACCTAGTATAACCCTTCATGATATTCAATACAGTACACAAAGCTATATTGTTTTATGGTGCAATTATATAATCTGGAAAAACACTTTTTTCTGCTTATGATTTTTGTCAGGCAGCATTTAATTGGAATAAATATCGCAATAATCATGACAAAAGAAACTTTTACTGTAAGTTGCTTGCCTTGATGGCACACCACTTAAACAAATCACATCTCCAAACAACCGGTCTGCCATTTATCTAAAATGACACTTTTAGAGCCCAATTCAGGACTTATTTTCCCCCATTAGATACAGCAGATAATTCCTCTAAGCTGTCTTGGATTCACTGTACAGCTACTATCCAATGAGGGATAGCAAGCCCCGAAACAGGTTGTCAAAGCACTCATCTTTTAAAGAAATGGCAGACTAGCATCATTTGACTGAAAGTACTGCAATACCTAGGCAACTTGTGGTATAGGAGTTTGCTCTATAGTGAGCATTTAGACCACTGCAGCTTAATCTGCTGGATATAAAAATACACAAGTGGACAAAATAGTACAGATGTTTTTCTGTATGTGTAATTTTGGTTTTACAAGATATTCAGTTTATGCCTTATATGAGGGTAATTTCAGAAAAAACGAATTCTACAGCAAAACATATATATAAATATATATAATATTCATTTATTTGAAATCAATCTGCTGATTGCCTGAAGTCTAATATTTACCATGTACAATGACAGTACAATGAGGAGCAACAAAACTAAATTGCACTACAAAGTTTAAACAGAAGCAATTATATACAGATATCAAATATTTCTTTTTATGCTAGTACAGTGAAACCTAGTAAACAACCACCTCTCGGGGACTAATATAAATATTAGTTTTAGAGAATGTTCTAAAAATTCTTTGATAACCCACAGCACAAAAGAAACATGACACTTATGAATAAAACAAAAAGCACACAAAAAAATTAAAACATACCAAAACCAAATGAAGATAAGTTTCAGCAGTTATCTAGATAACTAAAATAAATTTCAGAGCAAGTTGAGTGTTGCAACAGCAGACTGAATATTTCAAATTTTAGGCAAATGGCATTTTTAGAGATCTTTTGCTTAAAAAAAAAAAAAAAAAAAAAAAAACTCTAAAGATGGCTATGATTATGGGCAGAAATCTTTTAAGGTTCTAGTAATACATAAAGTACTCATTTAGTTTTAGACGATGGAAAATAAAGTAGTTTGTAATGAGTCTGACTATACATTAGAAACCAAAACTCGCTTGGGACAGTTTTAGATTTTAAGAATTTAATGAGGTACAGATTTGTCATTTGTTTTTTCAAGTAAAAACAGTACTTTGGAATACATTTCATAGTATTCATATATGCCATCATTAGCAAATCTTCTATACAGTGAAAGTAAATAAATAGGCATCAGCTTTCTCTATTGTGAAGGGATATAACCAGTTCTGTTAGCAAACACAGAAATATGTAAGCAAAATAACACAGTTAAAGTCCAATAACAAACTCAGCCCAAACATATCTAGAAATGGTAATATATAATTAAAAACCAATCTCCATTACCACAATAGTACTTCAAGTTCTGTTACCAGTGAGATCACACAAGGACTGTATGACAGGGAGAGATGTTACCATTATAAAGTGGCATTATTCATCATTCACTATCAAACAAATATGGAAAATGGTAAGCATGGTCCAATTTGGTCCCAATAGCACGGTGGATTGGTTTATTTAGAGTTACATTTAGAGGTTTACACTGACTAGCAAATATCAAAATTTCATTTTTTTTTTATATGTATATACAAATGATTTTCTCCTGAGTGCTTATAACAAAGATGAAAATTTAACAAACTAAGTTGATTTCTACAGCACATATCTTACCAGCATGTAAATATTAAAACTACAACAATTTACAGTTTAATTGAAGACCTACATTTGAAATTTTGGAAGTTACTGAATTTGAAAATATTAGTTGTACTGTCTAGTTATCATTCTACACATGGTATGCATACACAAATGGCATCACTAACAAACAGTGTTGAATCGGTATCTCTACAAATTGCCGCCTGGTGCAATTGGAAAAACTTAAGTCAATTTGCTATAGACCTCATTCCGAAACTGCACTGTCATATACGATTTAAAATTGAATAAAATTAGGATGGATAGGAAACTGTCCCTTCTGGTCTCGTACCTATATTCACAAATGACTTCAAAGTATACAGCGTATGATATAACACCCAACGTGCATCTCAATTAAATAAAACTATTATTAATGTGGCTTATGCAGACTACTCATATTTATAAAATGAAAAAAAAAAAAAAAAAAAAATGAAAAAAATATAACAAAATAGAAGTTAACTACTAGATAATATCAGGTACATAATATACAGTTATATACATGGTACAGGCAAATACTTGTCTTACTGTCCCCCCCCCCAATGAAATATACAGACTGGGCAAAAGCATCATCTTTTTACCTGTTGAAAAAAGCACTATGATACTATGACTAGGAACATGTTTACAACTTCATATTCAAATGAGTAACAATAAAAACAGATAGTCCTACCACAAGACAATAGATATTAATTGGGCTAGTTTAATCTATTTGGTCTCCTTGAATGCTTCACAAGTTATTGACAGTTGCAAAGCAAAAAATAGTTAAAAAACACTAAACATAAATGCATGATCTGTTCCACAGCAAAAAATATGGTGGAAGCAATAATACCTTTATATAAAATAATGATGCCAAACTTTGTTATAAACAAAACAGCTACATAATACTCTCAGAAACTGGTTCTGTTAAATAGTCCATAGAACATCTCAATCTTAACAGTTCTCATCACCAAAACAGTGTTAATACTAAAATCTCAACAACAGCAGTTACCATTACCCTGTTGAAACATCACGTCCAAAAGAGTAACATCATTCCAGGCACTAAGACATCAAAATCCATGCAATAATACTGTCCTTTATTCCAAGTTTTCAGCTACACAGTTCTTGGAAACTCTTCCCAAATAAAAGCACCAATCATACACAGAGGAAAAAAAGAATATTAATTTATTCATTCTTTATATTCCAAAAGCAGATAATGCTGTAAGGTAGTTGGTATTGGTAAGTCTTTGATATGTCGTAAACGCTGATAACCTAGGGCAGCACGGATGGCACACCTAGAATAGTGCTGTAATGTGCGAGGTGATGATGCTATGGTGTTATACCAGTGATACCTTTCCCATAAATGCGTACTGCTTTGATGTGGAGTGGAATGAAATAAAGGATGTGAATAAAATGGGGCAGGGGGTGCGTGTGGTCTCAACGTTACAGCCCATGGTGGTGGTGTGATACTAAATAAGTCCGAAGTATTTGGCGGTGTCTGAGACCATGGAAATGGATAAGGAGGAGGCGTTATATTCAGTGATGCTAAGCTGGGTAGGTGAAGCAAACTCTCAACCACCGCTTTCATAATCGTCCAATCTTTACTTCGACACTTAAATTCTGACTGGATAATGTTGTAGCCACGTTGATTAGTAATAGAGGTATCAGCACCATAAGCAATTAGAAAAGCTGCAAGTTCTGGCCTTTTATGCAAACGTCCTCCATCGCCAAAACACACATAATGGAGTGGTGTCAAACCTAAAAGAACAAAGAAATAAAAATGCACTTCATATTTTGCTCCGAATATGCAATTTCCAGTAATAATCATCACATACAGTTTAAATTATATTAAAAACAAATAATTTAATATCAAATTTCAGAAAATAAAAAAAAATAAGGAAACATGCTCTCATTTTTTAACTCTACAAAACTGATGCTCTGTCGAAACCAGTGGTCTCAACTTTTTTGATCATGCACCCTTAATTTACTTAAAAGGACTGGAACACACCCCAGAAAAAAAAAAAAAAAAAAATTGTTTCCATAGAAACAATATGGGATTGTCTGGACAGGAATGAAATAAGGAAGTCACAATATAGCTTTATTAAAGGGAGAGCATACCAAGACCAGTCCAAGTAGTTATTATAAAGTAGTCAGAAAAACTGGATGCAAAGAATAATTTTGACATCATTTACTTAAGACTTTGGCAGCAATACTCTATAAAGTTCCACACAAATGACTTTTGTATAAATCTAAGCAATGTAGCATTAGCAGCAAATTACTAATATGAATCCAGGAATGGTTAAGTGGTATAAGGTAGAATGTGATTACAAATGGCCATGCTCTCCATGTGATCAATATCACAGGCAAAGTCTCAAAAGGTTCAGTGCTGAATCCCATATGTTTGATATTATTAATAACACCTTCATATGGTTATTTCAAGTTTACTATCTGAGTTTTCTAATGATAAAGGTTGAAAAGCTAAGTAAACAATGGCAATTTGGGTATGTCACTTCACAAATACGTCACCCTGCATTTCGGTAGCACACCACTTCAATAGTAATACTCCCAGCAGATGAAAGACTTGGGAGTAATTATATAGTCTGATATGAAGTCCTCAGAACAAAGTTGTACTCCAGTTCTTTGCTGTAAACAGCAAAGAACTGGGGTAAGTTTTTGCAAATAACATGTCTCATTTAATCTTAACCATTGTTGATACCACTTGGCACAGGCTATGATGTTACTGCTGTTTAAAAGTTATGAGTACAAGTAATACAAAACATGGAAGAGCATAAACAAAACCTGTAATTCCTTTCTGTTTAACTTGTGGGTCGGTAACCAAAATTAGCTGCAATTTTGTTGTTGTACTCAAAAAAGGCAATAAACTTGATCAAATTCTGTCAAACTTATTTTCCATGGGAAAATGTAAGGTTTTTAAACCATTAAAATAAGTGCTTAAATTAAAATTAAGAAAAAACAATTGAAAGGCATGGACTTGTATAATGCAACATTTGTATGCAGGGTACCAACATTAGCTATATTTATTTTATACCCTACTGTTTAATTGTAATAAAGATTATTATAAACAGACAGAGATAAGAAGCAAGCAATACAAAGATACTTTATCAATTTTTTTTCTATATGAATTTTTAACCTTTGATTTAGATAAAACAAGAATCCAATATAACAAATACTTTCTAATTCTCTTGGCTCTGGTTATAGCAGACTTTCACCCATATATAATACAAACCAAAGGTCAAAATAACTGAAAGTCACAAAATACTATTTAAGTTACTTAGAGTGTTTACAAATTCATGTAACCTAAAACGAAAGCTAATTCCTCTTAATATTTAGAAATATTAAACAATTCATACAAATGACATTGGTGGAAAACTATAATACCATGTACAGAAAAGGAGTGTTGCCAGGTTACATGTACACAAATGCATCCACACTGGCTTGTTCACAACAAAACCATTGTGATATTTTGTTGTGAACTTGTGTTTTTAGTCTAATACTTCTGTGGAAAATGAACATCAAAGCCCATACTTGCTAACTTTTGATTTTCAAAAAGCTGGAGATTTAAGTATTTGCAGGCAGAAAAATTTCACTGACAAAAAAAAAAAAAAAAAAGTTGTATATTAAAATACAGCCATACTTCTTACCATTACAGTATGCTTTTAAACATTAGCTTAACCAACATTTTTCCCCTTTGTGGATTTCATTTGGGATTGTCTTTTTAAAGATCAACTGATTCAGACTGCTTCAAGAAAGATACTGTAATGTACTTTGCACCTCTTCGGAAATTGGGTCAGAGTTTTGTTAATAGCAATGGTACTGCTGTTCTGTCAAAAGAATTTCTAAAACTGCACCAGAAAGAAAAAAATCTGAATTCATGTGCCAACCCCCCCCCCCTTCACCTGGTTGGATATTCTGTGACATTCAGCATTGATACAAGGAATTTTTAATATGCTGAAAATGACTCAGGATAACTTGGTTATATTTCATGTGTTATTTTTTTATAAAATAAAAATTTCAATTTGGTTAAAAAAAAAATTTAAAAATTCTCCAAATAACATTATCGTATGATGAATTTATTCTCTAAATAAAATTCTATTTAAGTAAATATTTAACCTAACTCATCCAATAAGCCAGTTGAGAAACTTTCTACCTATGAATTCTGTTACTGACTCAACTGCCATAAGGAACCATGATTTCGTCACAGGAATTCAAAACAGAAATTCAACTGACTGCCAAATTAAGTCTGAAATTTAAATTTACTCAAAGTTATATGGCTTCTGCTATGAGTGTATTAAATATTGGAAGTTACCACTTTGTGGAATTGAAACAGCATACAAATCGCCTTAATAAACTTGCAGTAAAAATTTTTTTTTTGGTTTTTTACTGTATGTAAAATACAGCTTACATTATTACCATGTCAACTTATTTTGACATGTCATGGTGTATTGTCTCTGTACTAATCCCTCAGTAGTCTTTTGTAATTGATATGGAAGGTAGGCTTTAATAATTTAAAGATGGAGGGCACATTTTTGCTTTATTTCTGGACTACTGGCAACATGAGTTAGGAGTTAAACAATTAAATTTATTTTCTTTGAAAATAAAACTAACAGTATTCATTTTTTTAATATTTATTGCCATTCATTTTTTTAATATTTATTGCTTTCTAAATTGAGAGAGGGTATCATCCTTCAGGCATAAATTATTGCATTGAACTGGAAACCTGCAGGATAAAGTTAAAACTGAACAAATAAAAACTAATAAGTGTTTAAACCATGGTTATATTCTTCAACAAAATTTTTTTTAAAAAAATTAATTGTTTTAACATATTTTGGAAAAAAAAAAAAAAAAAACAAACAACTCTTATAGCACCAACTCTAGTGACAGTGAGAAGGGATAAAATTAGTCAAACAGACTGATTGCTGTAAATCCAGAGTTGGCAGCTATGAAAGTCAAAATTAAGAAAAATATGAATAATTCCTATATGTATTCAATATTAATTATTTAAAATCTTATAGTTATAATTTCTTGATTATATAATCTGATTGAAAGAATAAACTTTTACTTACTAATATTTGGGTAACAGAATTTTGAATAATCCTGTATAAACATAAGGAAGAAAACCAAAGTGGTTGCAGTGGACTTAAATACACAATGGAAAAGTTACTACAGAAGCTGCAGTGACCTTTATCTTTACTGTTCAACATGGACATAATCAGCATTACTTGACTTATGTAACTTTTAGTTTATACTAATATAAACTATCCTCCAACCTATACTGGGATACTAAATAAACTGCTTAGCCAAAAAAAAAAAAAAAAAAAAAAGGATTTTAATATCATCAAGTTGACCCTGATGGCATTTACTGATATTAATAACCCACCGTGGAAACTTTTTAACAAGGTATTTGGAGACTGGACTTTTCCCCCAATCCTCCTGTAAAGCCACAGCTAGTTCTCTGATTGAACAAGGCCCTCCAAATGTTGTTCCAAATATCTCAAACATGTTCAAATGGATTTGCATTTGAGGTCTGGATTAGAGATGGCAGGTTTGCCAAATTATTCTCTTGAAACTACTATTGTACTGCTGTGCTTGGTCACATGGAGCGTTACCATGCTGATACAAATATGACCCTACCATCAAAGAATCTCTACAATACAGGTAAGGCAGAATTGTTTAGAATGTCACAATTCAGCTAGATTCATGGTTTGTTTGATGACAATCAGTGGACCAAGCACAAAACAAGCCCATACTATTACACTGCCAAACTTCATTGTTGGGGATACAATCTCGTTGAAGCCATTCTTTGGGTATGTCAACCCACGTACATCCATCTGATGCCTGGACAGAGTAGAATGATTCACTTCTCCACATTATTTCAAGGACTTTCATATAATGTGTCCTTAAAATAATTATGCTAGAAGCACTCTCTCTGCACATGAAAAGGATGGCTTAAAAAAAAAAAAAAAAAAAAAAAACTCAGAAAATTATTAACAGAAAGGAGGTATGTAGCTATACTATAAGTACATGTTACTCTATTTTAAAGCACAACACTGAGGAAACTCATGATCAATTGCTTCAAAGTATGGGATCAATGCAAACTTGTAGCAATTTAGCTTATTCATTGCCACATACACAACCGAGACTACCCACATACAGTAATTTTCACTGACTCATTCATGCTCAAACACACACAGTTTTCCTATAAACTTTCAATGTTAGGGAGATTTTCTTATGAATTTGCTGAAAGCAATATATTTAAAAAAAAAAAAAAAAAACCAGAGGGGTTAATATGTTTAGTTATTTTATTAAAAAATAAATAAATAAAAAAAAAAAAAAAAAACACTAACATTAGTTAGACTAAAATATTAAAATTCTTACCTGATGCATCAGGCATATTCACATCAGTGTTATATCCTTTGACTACCAACAGAGATATGATCTCTTTTGAAACAGATTCAATTTCTGGATTAGGAAAAACAGCATAATGAAGAGGAGAATAACCTGAATAATTAGGATGATTCACATCAGAGCCATGGTTAAGAAGTTCAGCTACACATTCTACCATACCATGTTTAACAGCAAAATGTAGAGGTGTATCACCTGAAATAAAAATAATACATTCAGTCATCTTACATACGAAATATTCCAATTAAATTACAAAAAGGTGGATAAACTGCCAATCTCCTTTAGTTCATTTTGTACAAAAAGTAGCCAGTCTCCTTTAGTTCATTTATTTTTATATGAATGTACAGATAAGGACCATTATTTTTCACCACCTCTGATGAGTAATTAAATAGCAATTTTGTTTTTGACTTACCTTTAATAAGTACCCTTCAACACAAATTAAGAGTAATGATAGGGTCAACTAAACCAAGATTAATGAATAATAATATAAAAATAGGATCAAGAAGTTCCACAAATAAGTTTTTTAAAATAACTGAATTAAGAAAAAGAGATCAGGAAATCCACAAGCAAACCGATTTCTGTTAAGCGCCAACTGATCTGAATCATTAATCAGAATCACTAATTCGATTAATCACTTAAACCTGTGATGTTATTGTCTGTTCTGCCCACATATGCCGATCAGTATATGTCACTGCCACACATTACTCAATAATTGGCTCAATGTTATTTGCCATTATGAGATGCAATGTTAATGTTATGCAGCTGACCTGTGATGGTTCTGAGGACAAACCACATTTGGTTTACCTTCAGAGCCTTTGTTACTACAAATGACTGTTTGAACATTTCCACTCAGCTAGTTATATCAACTGCTGAATACTTCAAATGTTATCCAACAGCACAGCATATACAGTTAGTCCTCGTATAGCACGATATGTGTTCCTAGAAACCCTAGTGCAATGCAAAATCGTGCAATATAAACAGGCCCTATGGGAAAAATAGGGTTAGGTGCCGACCACCCAAGATTGAACACACACTTGTAACCAAAACATTACCAAACAAATTATCGTAACAAAATACTTACGTATTTTATTACAAGTATTACGTAATAAAATATTGCTAATGCTTTTGCTTCTATTGTAAGCAAACTTGTTTTTTTGTTTGATTTTCTATCCAAACAGATGACAGCTGTTCCATCTCTTCAACTCTTTGTGTCTTAATCTAATGGATTTTAATTACACTTTGAGTTGTTCCTGCTATGAAAGTTTTTATTTTCTCTGCAATCTTCGTAATTCTCGGCATTGCCTCATTTAGGCCTGTAGCACGTGCAATATCACATGGTCTTTCATTTTGCTCAGTGTTTCATAATTTCATATTTTTTTCTCTATCAACAGAGGCGGACTGGCCATAAGCCTTACCAGAGAAACAGCGGTGGGTCGGAGGCCAGTGTGATTTTGGTCATAAACGTTAGTATGAGGCCACTACAAATTTTCCCGGGTGAAAATTTTTGACCCACTTCGCCTCTGTTTATCAATATTGCTTTTCTTTTTCTCTCTGAATCCATAGTGTCTTCACCAGGATGCTTCCTTTTCACACCTTTTAAGTATTTTACTCATTTTTAGGGAATAAAGCACAATTACAAAATGAGGAGGCACGCTTGATACACATAAACAAAGCTGTGAGCATGTAGCAACTGAATAAACAACGCCGTAAAGGCAGAGACAACTCTAACACCTCACATTTTACTAAAGCACATTTTTTTTTTTTTTTTTTTTTTTTGGTAGTTGTTGGCGCATCAGCTTCTGTGGCCATAATGCACCTCCCAAGGTTTTTGCAGTACTTTGATCCAAGCCCGAGGCGGGATTCGAACCCGCGACCTTTGGGTTGCCAGGCAGGCACGTTACCCACCTGGCTAACCAGGTCGGCCTAAAGCACATTTCTGGGGGTTACTACCATAAAACAAAAACAATTTCCAGTTGCGTTCCTACTAGTGGAATCTGTTATAAACTGGTAGTAAACTTGATCTAATTGCATTTGCGAGAATACCGATAGCTGGAATTTTACATTATTATGGTGAAATGTGTTTCCCCTTCACTGATATAAAAAACAAATACATTTTCAGAATCTTCTCTTCATTCCTATCGTGTTGCTTTCAGTTGGGGTGATTCCGTGTTCGAGTGCCATTTCTTGTAATCACAAAAGTGAGTGCATAAGCAAATTCGGTTCGTGTTATATACGATATCATTCCCCTATTTATAAATTGTGTATGATCGAATTCGTGTAGTGTAAACACGTGCTATATGAGGACTGACTGTACTTAGCTTCTAACTCTACATTTGGCAACAATTTTTGTGGTATAAGAGTATCTTTCAAATTAGACATCATTATTTGATGTTTATTTTAAACACCAAGCTTTGTTCTTTTTGGGACATTATGTTGTAAATCTCCCCAGTGTACATAGGAATATGTACAGGAGTAAATTTTTAATAACTATTACGAGCTACAATGTTGCACACCTATGAATTTTATGCTGCAGATCTGTGAATGTGCAACTTACAGAAAAGAACCACATTTATATACTACTAGAAAAATTTTGTTCAGCGCAAGTTTTCAAATGGATGTATGAATACTTCTGTTCAGCAGCTGGTTGTACTAGCAACCATTTCTAAGAGCAAAAATGAAGTTTCGAAAATAAGTCATTACATTAAGACAGGTTAGAGAAATTTTCAAATTCTGAAAAGTGAGCAGTTTGTCATTGTTGACATTAAATGTTCATACTCATTGCAGAAATGTTCGCTAACTTGCAATCAATTGCTCCATTGTTTTGAAGAACATTTACACTGCCAACAAATGCTCACATTTTGTTTACCCCAGTTTGCATTTTCATTTTGTGTATCAGCCCACTGCTGACCAAGTGCCTAGAGAGAAATCTTGTTGATAGATGAATTCCTAGCATGCTGACTGAGCACATGGTAAGATGGTTGCCAATAGTTTCCACCACCTCATCCTCTACCAGAAAACAAATTTATTTTCTAACCTATGATATTTAGAATTTTTTTTATAGTAGGTGGCACACCAAATGCACAATGTTCATTTGGTGTGGGAAAAAAAAAAAATTTTTTTTTTTTAGAATGTTCTTTTTGAACAAAGTTCTATAAACTTTTTGTTGAAGAAATCAGTCTCAGAGACTGTAAAAATAATTACAAAATGAAAACATCTAGATGGATAATAGGATGGTTGCAGCGCAGGAGGCCACTTAAGGATTGGTAGTGGAGACATCGTTTCCAACTTTCTTAAACTATTAATATCACTGAAATGACAGCATGTAAAAATTTGCAGAAAATGTCAACTGGCAGAATGATTGATGACAAATCAAGCAGCACTCCTTCAGGATGACATGGATAGGTCAGAAAGTAGAAGCTATGTTTTACTGCTACAAATTGCAGAATCGCTTGGGGAATAACAATCCCAAAATTTATACACATGGTGAGTGAATTAAAAAGAATAGAGCAAGGAAGGAATTTTGGGGTTACGATACAGATAAGCATGAGGTTATCTGTACAGTATAGGCAGGCAGCAAAGAGGACCTGTAGTGTCCTATTGAGTTTGAGCATTTGCTTGTAGAGATAAGGTCATAACTCCACTATTAAAAAAAAAAAAAAAAAAATTCCCTACACAATTTTTTTTTTGGAACCTATAGGCCCCAAAGGTGGGCAACCCACTTGGTGAAATCTGCAAAAGGGTGTCATATGAGGGAAGACTTCGAATATATGGGCTATAGAGCTTGGCAACTAGAAACCTTGGGGGAGGGAACCCTGATTGAGGGCTATAAGGCTCAGAAAAGATACCAAATTAAATGAAGGTGAAATAATTTGCCTCTATGGGTGGCAACATCCCAGTAAATGAGGCTAACAGTTTAGACAAATTCAAAAGTCAGCTGGATAGGCATCTACGTGAGAAGGGGAAACTAGATAGTTTATTTTGTTATTTTGGCTGGTGCAGCAAAGCCTGTGGGTTTTTTTATGCCATACAGCAAATACTAATACAGTTAAAGTTTTATCACTCAGTAAGATATTGGAATGGTACAAGTGCTTCAAAAATGGATATGACATCACTGATATATGTCATATATGATATATGACATTCAAGGTCTTCCATAAATTATGGAAGACCTTGAACGTCAAGAAATGGGAAAACTTGCCTCCAGCATTAGAAGTATTATTCGAGCTGACTGTCAAATGTCTGCTGAAGAGTAGTCATTTGACTACAGAGCCCGACAAGTTAAAATATCATATGGTAGCTGCCAAATCATCATATCCATACGTTCAACATGAAGTGATCACGTAACTTCTTTGTACCAAAATCTTTAATGAAACAAGACTTGAAACTTTCTGAAGTTAAAATTTGTGATCATAATCCAAGATTTCTAAAAACAAAAGACAAAAGTGTTATCTTTAACAACTGAGCAAGACATCAGTCCTACAAATGGGAGAAAAAAAGAAAAAAAAAAAAGTTTTTTTGGTTTGGCAGGCTAAAGATAAAGTTGCGCTAAGAATTTTTTTTTTTTTTTTATGAACTATAAAAGCACACAAAAGCTTGCATCTTTCACATGCTTAATGATTCCTGAGCACAGTTTTATTAATAATGTGATCTCATCTTATAAATTCATAATGGATTTATAACACAAGATTACACATAAGAAACTGTATGGCCAGTACAGCCATTTTTCATGGTTGTGGACTCTTCTTTCTGATTGCATCTTGCACGTGCCTAATGATTCCTGAGCACAGTTTTATCATGGTTAACGTAAGAAAGATATCAGACAAATCTGGACAAGGGTTTTCCAATTTGTACATTAAGTAAGAAAGACCAGTCCAACTGCTGATTAGCAAATAAATCACATTTCAGTAGTTCTTTACATGAGTAGTAACAGACATTACTACAATACTTCTGCCACCTAACCAACTCCAAACAGTGCTAACAAAATACTTATAAATCTAAGTCTCTTTTACATTGGAAACAAAGTGCAAAACTGAAAATAATTTGCAAATCTAAAGGGGTGGGAGAAAATAAGATATTATATAGTTATTACAGAATTGTTAATAACTGCATTAAATTATCCAACAAACCTGCTGACAATGATCTCTTTTCTATCAATTATTTGGAAACACAAGTACAAAATGATTGGCAAGACTGGGGGGAGGAGTATAGGAATTAATTACTGGAGAAATTGAAAGTATGTCTCTCACTAATTGGAGTTGTAAAGGAACTGCTGAGAATCTGTAAAGAGGGGGAGTTACTGAATAAATTTTAGCTCATATTTCATTAGTCTGATTTTATAAAATAGTGGTAATTTATGTGCAAATGCATTTTATTCAGTTTTCTTCCTCTTTCCACTTACTGTTCGTTATTTAAAATTGCTGTTTGCAAAAGAAAAATGAATTTACCTGTTTCATGGCCAGGAAGGGATAGTATATCTCTGCCAATTGCATTGCGAAGATGTGCTAGAACACAATCATCGAATCCTGCTTGTGCAGCAATGAACAAGCTTGTTCTTCCTCTCTCATCTACTGCATTATAATCTGCTCCTGACTGAATTAATTCCTTGACACAACTCACATGATTATTTGCAGCTGCAAGATGAAGAGGCGTTGTGCCACCTGGATGAGGAAATGCTGAAAAACATTAATATACCGACATAAGTAACATTTGCAGAAATCTGCTTTAGCAACAGGTTTTTCTAATTACCAAAAATTAGAAAAAAAAAAAAAAAAGCCCACTAACAAAATGTTTACTACCATATAGTAGTTTCTAAGCTTAGTTTTCTTAATTTTTGATTATTATCAGTGTCAATGAATATAACATAATTATATACACAGCAAGATAGACTTTTTTTTTTATGAATTAATATCAATTTACACAATCCCATATTTGCTTATGGGTAAGGTAAAATTAGAGTGACCAGATGCTGATGGCCACAACTGGGGCAAAAATGAATTTAAAAGCCAAAAATCCAAGACAGCTTAAAAGTAAACAAGAGAAAAAAAAAAAAAAAAAAAGCAATAAAAAAAGTTCATGTTTATAGAAAAATTGTTCTAAAAATGAAAAAAATGTTTACAGAAGAGAAAGTAAAGAATGGTTTAAATTATCATTAAAATATTTATATTTGAAGAATAACTAAGCAGTATGGCAATAAAATGAAATCAGAAGTTAAAAGGCTTTAGTTAATATTTTACTGGACTTTCTCCTGCTTAATCATTTTTATTAGCATATAAAAATCTACATATATATATAAATAATAGCAAACAATATGATAAAACACTGTCAATAAATTGGATTTATTTTTTTTATTCTGAGAATTAAAAAAATTAGTATAACTATGCCTAAAAAAAAAACTGCATGGTTTAACTTAAACTAATTTATTAACTTGGAGTCTATTAGTCAAAGCTAATAAATAGCAAATTAGTTAGTGTATGCATTGTTACATTTCTCACACACTAGCAAACAGTAAAAAAAAAGAAGAAAAAAAAAAAGTTGTTTAAAACAGAATATTTTGTTTTAGTTCATCCTCATTCATTTCTCCAACAAAAGCATGGAAACAAACAAATTCAGTGTTCCAGCTACAATATATGGATACTCTGCGATATGTACGAAAACAAAACTAATGCAGGCTTGAAAGGGGGCTCAAGTTAGGCTTGAAATGTAATGCATTACAAGTGCATTTGATTTTTCTTAAATTTAATTTTTTCTTCTTTGTGTGAAAAGTAAATATTTAAAATTCAATTAATTACTAAGGTAGTATTAGCAGTGGCAAATGATGCAAGAAAGTAAGCTTATAAAGCATCAGCCAAAAAAAAAAAAAAACACCACACTTCACCTATCCATACCCTCCAAGAATTTTCCTAGTTCTTCCTTGAATTTATTTAAGCCACCCACTTCCACAACAGAAGTTTGTTCCAACAATCAACCACCAATTGGTTGAAAGCAAACTTCCACATATCTATCCTGCAATCATCCTCAACTTGAATTTATGCCCTCTCATGTGTGTAGTCTCAGCAAGAGAAGGAATGCCATCAACATTTAGCTTACTCAATCCATTCAAGGCCTAAACACCTCAATCAGATCACCTTGCAGCTGCTTGGTCTCCAGCTGCTGCAATTTGAAGAACTGAAGCCTTTCTTATAACTTTCTACAACACTTAATTATAGTTTACTACTATAGTAGTAAACTATAATTAAGTTTTACATTCCTCAAAGTTAACCGGTGTAAGTACCACCATAATATATATTACTCTTTGCCCATGTATTTAAGTCTTTTTCTTTATCTCTTCACAAGTAACACCACATACACGAGTCTTGCATAAGAGACTGTCTACAGTTAACAATACTGCATTAAAACTACATTTAGTCTAGGAATTTCTCTTTTACATACATATTGTATGGAAAAAAATAATTGCAGGATTTCTGTTTGTCCAACTTTAATGAAATATGGAATGGCTCAACAAATATTTTTAAATTCTCACGTGTAAAATTTCATGAAACTCCATCTGCTGGGAGTTGAGCCATTACATGCAGATGAACAGGTGCATTATGCATATATATATACTAATAAATCTTGTGAAGATTTTTGGAATTAATGTACCCAAAAAGTTGTAAAATGAAATAGAATTTAAATTAATATATTTAAATTGTTCAAGTATGGAGACCACACCTACAGAAAGATATCCAGCTTTTTGAAAGGGTCCAAAGACAAGTAACTCGCCTGGTGAGATCGGCAAAAGGGTGTCCATGAGGAAAGACTTCAAAACAAATAAATCGAATACGTGGGTTGCACTGCTTGGAAACTAGGAACCTTAGAGGAGACTTGATTGAGTTGTTTAAGGCTCTGAGAGAGGCATAAGTAAAAATGAATGAGGACAAAATTTTTTCGGTTATATATAATTCTAAAACTAGGGGCCATAAATTTAAGTTACAGGAGGAGATGTTTAGACTGGATTGCAGGAAGTTTTATTTTAGCCAGCAAGTTATAAATTAATGGAATAAGTTACCTACATGAAAAAGATCTGGGAGTAATTGTGCAGTCAGGTATGAAGTTTTCTGAACAATGCAGACAGGCTGCCAGAGCAGATCATGAAGTCTTGTTAATGATATACAGGAATTTTACTAGTAGGGAAAAGGTAATTATCCCTTTGTATAAGGCAATGGTCAGACCATGCCTTGAATACTGCATAGAGGTCTCGAGGCCTCATTTTAGGAAGAATCCAATCAGAATTCAGTGTTGAGCACGCTGAATTCTTCTGCTTGCTCAGATTATGAACCTGAGGGGGCATAAATTCAAATTGAGGAAAGACAGTTGTAGAATAGATGTTCGGAAATTTGCCTTTAGCCAGCAGGTGGTTAATTGCTGGAACAAACTTCCATCTGTTGTTGTAGAAGTTGATAGCTAATAAATTCAAGGAGGAACTGGACAAACTTTTAAAAAGGGAATGGATGTGTGAAATTGTTTTTTTTTTGGCTGGCGCTACATAAGCTCATACACTTGCTTTCTTGCATCACATGCCTCCATTACTACATGGGGAGGTAACTTATTCCAGTTACCAATGAGAGGAGGGAAACGCATAGGTTGTCTATTCCTTTTCGTTTATTATATTTAATTTTTTGGCTGATGTAACACAAGCCTTAGGCTTCCTTGTGCCAAGCGATTACTAATACATTTTTAAAACTAGAGGCAAAATGTTAAAAACTAAAAAAAAAAAGGGGGGGATTCAAAGAAAGCCCCTGAGGTCACAATTTTTTGTTTATCTGTTCATAGCCTAGTCATCCAATGAACAAAATCATGATCCATAATGCCAGATTTTGTTGTTATGAAAAAAAAAATTAGAATTTTGCATTTTCAGGCAAAATTGAAAAAAAAAAAAATTGCAAGACAAAGTCATCTAAAATTAAAAAAAATTTTAAAGTTCAAATTAAGAAATACGATTAAATATTGTCAACTTAACAACTGACAATATTGCTATGCTTCTCGGTGTCATTTCATCCCAAAATAGCTGGGATCTCTGCACCCAACACACCTCTGTACCATATTTAAGGTCAACCTCAATGCTGCTGCCAAAGTTACAGACTCAAACTGAGCAACTTATTCACACCTGCACCAGCCATTCAAATACTGGAATCAAGTGGAGTGCAGAAATTTGCAACCCAATCTGCATACAGATTGCCAAATCATAGGGCAAGTCCCTGCATTATTTAGTATCCAAATGGGGTGGGGGAGGTTCAGTTGTAGTGATGAAGCCTAAAGCTGTTACCCACCAAAATGAGTGCCCATGTTTCTCCAGTCCAATTGGGATCTGGTAAAAACTGTCACATAAAAACTAATAGTGACTGCAAGATTTGGTTTGCATTTATGATAGAAAATCTTGGCTATGATGTGACATGTAACTGGATACCTTCTGGTGTGCACTATTATTGCATGCTATAACTTATTTATTTTTTTAATTTTTAGAAAATTGTTAACCTATTTTATATTACATTTAACTTTCTATTGTTGCACTATTAATATACCTCACTGTTAATCTCTAATTGCATGCCTTGTAGGTGGTGATGGATATTTATTTCTCACTGTATCTGGTTGTGTGCAATAAAAGATTTATCTGTTGAGAACTAAGAAGCAGCAAGTTGACAAATTTCCAGTGTTTAATCATGTTTCTTAATTTGAACTTAAATTTAAAATGCAAAAATGTTTAGAGGAAAGTACTTTTTATTGTGTTCCTTAGCCTCTCACTATACTGCATTTACTGTCTCTGTATAAAATGCAGTACAGTGAGAGGATAAAGAGCACAATGCATTAATTACAATGTATGATGAAAATACACACACTGGGACCTTTCCCATATAGTAGGAATAATAAAAACAAATAAACACTCTATAAAATTCACAAGATCAGCGTTCATCTTTCTTGATTTGAATCTTAAAAAAAAAAAAAAAAAGTGCAATAAATACACAAGATACCAAAGGGCTGATTATGCACTATTCACCATTTATAGTAGTGTTATATTAAAGTATTTGTGAAGATTTTTGGATGTTTTTATTTTACTATACAGTTGTCCCCTCCAACAAAACATGACTCTTGGGAATACCAAATGGTTTCCCAAGGGCACAACAAACAGCATGCCTAATAGCAAGATTCCAAGACAAGCCATAGCTGAGAGACTTTAGTAGTAGCAATGGCAACAATTGACCAGAACAGATTAATGAATGACCAGGGCTCAGATGGACCTGAGAGTACCAGAATACTGCTTTGTCATACAGATTGATAGTCACATACATAATATATTAAAAATAAGATATTTTGCTAATAAGAATTCTAATATGTAAAACTTCATTTCAGTTTTGACCCCTGAAAATTATCATTCCATTAACCTAAACACTAACTATTATTCCATAAGTTCCAATCTGCTTCCAGAATGCAGAATGAATAAAATGCACTAAGAAACACTGCTTTCATCACCAATTCACCTACTGTTTCAGAAACAACAAAAATAGTTCATTAAATTTTTGGCTGTACTCATTACTGGGTATACAGAATAAGCGAGTCAATATCTGACTTAATATCTAGACCAATACACGCTATGAGCTTTTTCTTTCCCAATGATATCAATGACAATTCATAAGTTACTTGTCATTTCTCTATGACAAGTTGGCTATTGAATCTCTTGGACATTCAATGACCACTTACCACATGCTGAATGACTTATTTCAAAGTGACTTGTAACTTTTCTGTAATGACCCAATTGATTCAAGTCAGCTAAAAAGATAATTTTGCTGATCGTTAACACACTACAATACAACATATGATGGAATAAATAAAATTACAAAAATATGGAGAAGTGAAATACTTGGCAAACACCGGATGTCATATAGCAGTAGAAACTAAATATTGGCTAATGGGAACAAAATATTTCTTAAAAATAATCTAGATCTTGCAGCAAACAAGCAACTATGAATTTAGTTGAAGCAAAGTCAGTAACTGTAGTACACTTGATGTCAATTTTCATAGAAAGTGATAATTAAGAACTAAAAAAAAAAAAAAAAAAAAAAAAGGTATTATATCTTGCTCAGAGTTTATTATTTTAAAACAACAAGAGAACATTTGTTATTTGGGAAGGTAATGACTAAAGTAAGAATTTTCATCCCAAAATGAATGGCAGCTGACAACACCATCTGTACATTAAGCTAGTACAAATAGGCATAATGCCAAGTGTCCCTAAAATCAGTGCATACATATTTTAAGAATAATAAAAAAAGTAATAGATTACTCAAATCTTTTTTGTGGAATGCTTCCAGTCAATTTTCTCCAAATTGTAACGAATAAAATAAGATGGAAAAAACGAATTCCCTCACTCATAGAGATACAACCAGATTAGACACACAATGGAATCAAAAGCCAAGAGCTCCAACCAGACCCTGAAACAAACCACTGCAGTAAGAACAAGAGTGTGAGAAGACATTGTCAGAATAAATAATCAAAACTGCTTCCAATAATAAATTAAAATTACTATAAAATCCCGATTAAAAATCACGATTTAATTGTGATTTTAATTATCGGAAGCGGTTTTAATTATTTATTGTGACAAGGTCTTCTCACACTCTTGGTCTTGCTGCGGTGGTTTGATGTGTTTTGGGGTCGGGTTGGGGCTCTCGGCTTTTGATTCCGTTGCACGTCGAATTTGGCCAATAAGTGATGGAATTCAATTTTTTTTCATCTTATTTTATTCGTTACATTTGGAGAGAATTGACTGGAAGCATTCCACGAAAAAGATTGAGGTAATCTCTTATTTTTTTTAATATATTGAAAAATCGTGGAAGTTATTGAGCCTTGCAGCTCTGAAATTTTTACTAATATTTTAAGAATAGAGAGAGTCACTTAGTGAATGGATATATTTTGAATCCTTTCAATTTATACAATATAATTAAAATTCCAAACAATATATCATACCAAATTCAAAAATACTACTAAAAATGTCTTCAAATCCATGTTCATTAGCTACAATCTGGAGTACCCTCCATGTTGTGAAGCATCAATTTTTTATTTTTTGTCAAAACAATATACCTGTATAGCATCCTCGTTTAGAGTGCTTGGTAGGAACACAACATTCAGCTCCTGATTCTATTAATGCTTTAAGGCAACCATAATGACCTCTTTCAGCAGCCATGTGTACAGCTGTCACATCAAATCTGTCCCGAGCATTTAGATCAGCTGAAAGTAAAAATGTCTTGTTTTTAGTTTAGCTGTGTACTTGATAATTTACAAATTTATTTTTTTGCCACTTATACAATTTACCATTTCAACTATACCAATGGAATTGACAATATTGATAAATTTAATTACAAATCAAACAAAAAAATAAATAAATAAAAAAAATTACAATTTAAAAATTGTGAAACATTTCCAACTGGATATACTGTCATTACTTACCGAATAACGTAAAACTTAATTCTGAAGGAATCCAGTATATTACTGTAATCTTATGACTTACTGACACATTTAAAATATTTCCCCACATCTTAAAAATTGCTGTTAATTGCCACTTCTTATGCTGGTAATCAGCATGGTACAATGATTTTGTAAACTTTTAGGTGATATAAAAAAAATAATAAATAAATAAATTTTTAAATGGCAATTTAAAAATAGGTCAAATAGAACACAAGACGGGTTAAAAAAAACAAAAGTGAGTTCCAGCAAAAACAGGTTATTCCATTGTGTGATACAAACTAAATCAGATTCTCGGTAGTTACCAGAACCTTAAATTGTCTAAAACTGCTTAAAGACAACCTTAAAAATGGATCTATTGCCATAAAGAATATCTTCCTATGGAGTATTCTATACGGCTTGTATAAGTGCTAGATCACAACAGGGTTATGATCCAGTGAATAAAGAACCAGGAGAGGGCATGCTCCTGGAATCAGGCTGCACATCTCAGCTAATGCCAGCTCTCTTAGATATGCTTTTCTATACTGCAATTTTGTAAATTATTTAAAATAAATAAATCTTTACTACAAGTATGTAGTATATGGAATAAAAAAATGTTACAGATTTAACTACTGTAACATACCTAATGGTAATGCCAAATATTTAACAAATTATGAGAAAAGGATAATATTTACAATAAACCTACAACAATAATCAGTTGTAAAACAGTACCAGCTGAAAAGCACACGGCTACACCCAGATCAGGTTTCACTGGGAATTGGCAGAACTGTGATAGTGGTGGAAATACTGAATAATCACTGCTTAGGTGACAGCCATACTGCTTGTATCAGGACTTCAAAAATAGTGTTCACTGATGATTCATGTTCTACAGGCTGTCATCTGTAAGCTTCCAGTAATTTTCATCCAGATGATAAACATTGTGAAGCATTTCCACTGAAAAAGAACATGCCAGCATTCCTAAGCCTCCAAATGACATGTTATAAGATTGAGGCTGGCTTTTCATTGGAACAGTTGCCAGAAATTAGCAAAGATGTGTAGAAGCACTTATGATTCTGATTATAACATCGATTCAATTTATTTATTTATTTATTCAATATGCCCAAAGCTGACATTTCCTTTTTAGACAAGAAGCCCATGTACAAGGAACATGTTTTTTTTTTTTTAACTGTGGAAATAAACTGCATTTGTAAAGAATTTTTTCACTTCCAAAATCCTTCACGGAATACTTAGCAAAGTACTCAGCCACGATACTGTTGGTTTTTCATTCCTAATGAATTCTTATGTTTTCATTTCAAAAATTAAATGATTCCATTTTTAATATTACAATATATATTTTGTGGGAAATTTATTAGGAGCAACAACACAATGTCAAGAAGCATCTCCAGAAATGTTAGCAATTCATCTCAGCTTGACACTGTGTGAAATTAAAAAAAATAATAATAAACTACCTGTTTCATCAACACAGCTTATAAAAACTGAATGAACTCAGTAAATTTTCTTGTTCTATGCTAAAACTGACAAAACATTTGGATAGCTTCACAAGATAAAAGAAAAATAAACCCTTTCCCAACAAATGAGATATACTGAAAAAATATGCACTGGTGTGTATACTAAATGTCCATGTAAACCTGTAGAATGCTAACAGTATAATCAGGAAAAAAAAATTGTTTTGTATATAGTACTGCACTACATGCACCCAATTACAGTGCATGTGCAGGACAAGATGGGAAAAAACAAAAAACCATGATGCACTTCTAGAAAAGGTATAAAAACAAACAAAAAAAAAAAAAATTTAGCAAAAGTGCACATTTTGGTCATATAGAAAGGCAGGTTAAACTTGAATATGTTCTTGTTTATACTCCAGCATGACCACCAAGTCAGCAACATTTGCAATAAATCATGAATACAATCATTAATCACATTTAGTAGTCACAGGCTAAAACCACAGTCCACCCAAGGAGCATGTGCTACTGCACTCTTGCTCTTTGCCATGTCAGACCTGCACAATATCCCATTAGCCTCAATGCACAAAAAGTTTTTTTTTTTTTTTTTTTTTGGGCACATATTTGCAATCTTTTAAAATTTGGTTATCATATTTCTGGATTCATTAATTGTGAAAAGTTGGGGGTTTTTTTTATTTATTTTTTTAAGATATTTCTTGAGCAGAATGGTGCATAGGTAAACTGTTATTTGAAAAGAAAGCATTATATCAAGGGCACCATCCTGCACAAAAGAAACCTTTTCCTTCAATTTTAGAAAGGCAAAATCTTGTAATGCCGATAACCAGTAAACTGCAACCCCTTTATGGACAATAAAATTCACATGATTTAATTAGTCACTCACAGTACTTCACATTAATTTAAAATAATTTAATTCAAGCAGAATTGACAAAAAAGAAAGTGAGAAAAAGCTGTGCAAGGCCTAGTGCCATGTCAGAGCCTTACGAGTCTGCTTAAGGTTGATTTCCCCCTCCCCAAATCCACTTTAAAGATTAAATATCCATTAAAATGTAGTTAGTGTTTAAGCTTTAATTTTTTTTTTAGGTGCATTCTTATGTGCCCTTTAGTCAAATAGGCAACATCAAACAAAAGCTGTCTCTTCATTCATAAGTGTAACAAGTTACTTCAGTGCTATGTTACAAACAAGTAGCATATTTTCCCAAAGAAAAGGAGAATATTACTTATTTGTAATGATGTGTTATTCCCCACCCCAACCCAAATGACAGCTACACCTGCCCTTTCAATGATAGGAGGCCAAGCAACTGTCAGTAAAACACACTGTATGCCAGTTACAATTTAACACCACTTCAGTAACTCCTATTGAAGGTAGAGGCTCTTAACTTTTTAGTAAAGCAGTTGCTTCCTTTCAAATTTTTCCCCATTGCCTCACATCTCTTATTCTAGTTTCAAAGTTTGCAAAAAAAAAAAAAAAAAAAAAAAAAAAAAAAAATACATGGTCAGAAAATTCAATTTTTAGAGGCCTCACTTCCTAGTCTCTGCCTTCTCTGCCTTGGGAAAGGCAACCTCTTTACTAAGAACTTCTCTGGCTCAAGGAATGGGAGGGAACAATCATAGACATCTTGAATAATTAGATGCTGCTATATACTAAAATTTGCAAAGCTAGCATTATATAATGCTAGAGGACAATTAACGAAAAAAAGTAAATTTTTAAAGTACAGAATATGTTCTACTGATAAAATACAAAAATTATTACAAAGAATTTCATATATATAAAGTTAACATTTAAATTAATCTTTATTTGTCCTACAATACATGTAGTGTAACATCAATGACTTATTTTCAGAGCTTTTTCTAGTCTGAAATACTGAATAAATGTATTTATATGCTTATCAGAGAAAAAATAAATAAATAATAATAAATAAGATTTTTTTTTAAATTCATTATATTTATTTTCAGTTCAAAGAAGATATCTGACAAAACTCACTTTGAACTGAAAGAGGTACACGAACCAGTGATGTGTATGGATATTAAATCAATCTACCAAAGGGTGGGTATACTCAAATGCAATTTAAAACTTATGGGGGGTAATAAAAGTTGTACCCATATACAACTAAAGAACACCCTGAATTTTAAGCTTTCCCTTTTGTCAGCTCTTATAATATAATTTAAAGAAATACTTCTGTAATTTAAGTTTAGTTATGTAGCTTCCACAATTTATTAATGATGCCATATAAGAGGGTTGGTTTGAGCCATTCTAGCTTATGACTTTAAAAATTTGCCTAGAATTATTAAGTTGGCAAAAAAAAAAAAAAATTATATAAATTCACTATATTCAATAAGCATACAAAGACTTCAAAAACAATTTCACACAGAGTACTCAAAAAAAAAAAAGTTAACCAGCTATATGCAAGAGTGGGGATCCTTCACTTCCATTTAAGGCATTCTGGAAGGTTATTTGCTCTAACAGTAGCCTTAGAGCAATCTAGTCATTTTTCCCCTTTTTTTTGTCAGAGATTAGAAAACAGCTTTATAATAATAAGCCATTTGGAATTGTAACACATATTAGTGTCCAAAAGTTAAAGTTCTATTTTGAGATGACAAGAAAATATGTAAATGAGAGAATCCTTTTAAATCTTTTGTCAAAGACTTATGACAAGCTGAATTTGAAAATAAAGTAAACACCTCATTTAACAAACCTCAGTATAAAGACTTCAGAAACAACAGACAGCATCCACTGAACCAAGTTCTTCAACTGTGACCATAACTGTTTCAGTCTGATAGCCTTTATCATCAGTTAAATATTTTAACAATAAAGTAAATTTAACTCACAGCTAACAAGAAGCCTGGCCTTACTTTCATTTGTCGATACAGTATCAGAACAGAAACAACAAAATATTTTATGAAGCATTTTTGTTACCTTGTTACACTGAACTTGCTAAAATCCTGTACCTATTGTTTACAGTTCCTGCTTTATGGGAGAAAAAAAAAAAAAAAAAAAATTGTAAACAAGCTAAAATTCGGTTAACCTTTACAAGCTGGTACCCTTCTGGTTAATCGTTGCGAGTAGCAGTGATTGACATGCCTAGCCCACTGTGGTTAGTCTTAGTTAGGGTGTTTATCGCCCCCCTTGCCAATGTTTTAAAATCGGAAAAAAAAGTTTCCAATTTTAAAACAGCAGTTTGTTTGTTTCCATGCTTTTGATAACCACTATGACTAACCATAGCGGGCTATGCATACACAGTAACATCAAAAACTCAACTGGAAGGGTACCAGCTTGTAAAAGTTAACCTAAAATTCATATGAAAAAATGCCTCTTGTCAAGCAAAATTGGTACACAAATTGAGAAAGTTTGCTCTCATGAGTGTAGCATAATGTTTCTCCAATGCAAAGTACCATCTTCAAAAGGTCAGACAGCCTGTAGAGATATGTAATTATAAACTTCATTAGTTTATCTTCAGATTCTGAAATCTAGCATTATTGCCATCACCTGGACTCTAGGGAAGACAGCTAATCAAAGGCAGGATCAGTAAACCATCCAACTAAAGCCTGCACCCTTCTATCCTATATCCTCCACAAGATCCACATCAAAGGTGGCAGGATTTTTCTCACCATCACCTTCCATTAACCTGCTGAGCTTGTCTTCTGAAGTGTCATCTGAACCTCAGGAGAGGTTCTCAAGCTCTTCAGACTCTGAAGAAGCCTTGGTCAGCACTGCAACATGGAAAAAGTTTTAAGCTCCTCTACTCCATATCACTGGCATGTATAGTTAAGTACAGCATTACATTTTTTTTAATATTTAAATACAAAAATTTCAAAGTTCATAGATTTTTCAAAAATTTCTAATAACTTCAGCAACCATGTGCATTTCCTTTGAGTTTAATGAGCCATGGGCCTTAACCCCCACACAGTCCATTAAACTGAGGTTTCACTGTATATTAGTTTTCTTATATGCCTATCATAATCACAACTACCCAAAACTGAGGGATCAGTCCACATAATTTGGACAATTAACTGGGTGTACAATTATCTCTCAGAACAAAACAGTTCTCACAAGCTCTCATTCTATTTACAAGGCCTATGATAAGCTTAATGATGAAAAATTACACTCCTCTACACAAGCAGATTTCAATATATCACAGATTCTAGGAAAGTCAAGGTGGCTTAATTTGTCTCCCTAAAGAATCCCAGGCTTGCTCAATCACAAAACATCTAAAAAAAAAAAAAAAAAAAAAAGTCTGGCTGGCCACTGAATCTAACGAACATAATTTGGTGGAATTAAAATGAATTCAAGACTATGGCACACCCTTTTCAGGGGTGCCATAGGTTTATAAGGATAAGATCCATGATCTTATCCCTATAAACGGTCTATCAAAAGCCTCACGCAGGATAAGCAGTTCAGGTGACTCCCTCAATGACATGTAGATCTATGCAACCAATTATGAATTTTGAAACCACTAACAATAGCAGGCCCGTTCTCTGGTGCTAAAGGGATGATAGCAGATTAAAGCAGAATTTATGGATACTAATACAACCATATATGAAGCATTACAAATATATTGAGATTCTCAACATACTTGTAATGTTTCATATATTCATTTCTCAAAAAAAATAAATAAATAAATCTCCGATTTGGGATGAATGGTTGCATTATTTTCTGTCATCCACAGGCATATGACACTGGATTTTATTTGTCCCACTTTTTCTACTATCTATCAAATGGGCATGCCTACTAATTGCCAACTCACTATCACCTCTTGAAGGGTTTTGGACCCTTTTCTCATCTTGTTCTGTTTCAGCTAACTGTTACTGAGTGTCTGCTGTTTATACATCTTTTTATCTAGCTGTAATGATCTCTAACCATTATTTCCCCCTTGGGTGAGATACATCAATGTGTGTTGGAGATTAGCAATTTTTACTATGTAGCAACATAACCAATAAGATTTACATTCCAAAATTCCCTACTCCCATCATACCACTGATGTTCAAATATCTTTATATCACTAATAACTCCTGCCATATCAAGAATTGTAAAGATGGGTGCCATTAATTCTTCAATAAAAATTATTAGTATTGTATTGCACATTTTATCTGGTACTTTGTCCAGATTACTCACTTTTCTCACTGCAAAGAAGTTTTGAATCAAATGAAATTCTATGTTTAGTAATTTGTCAACAGTTATAAATAATTTTCGCTAATTGCCTCTAGTTAAATCTCTACCAGTGTTGCCTTCCTTGCTTTTTTTTTTTTTTTTTTAAATAGTCCCTGTCAATAAAGGATTTAACAAATTTTCAAATCCATTCAAGTACATAACTTTATATATATGACATATTAAGATAAATACTACCTTAACTGTTATAGAATTATGCAAACTCAATTACTATTTTCCTTCAGAGAAGTAATATCACATCAGTAGTATCAACCAGTCAGTTCGCATTTTAGTGGAACTGGTGTGAACTTACTGGTTGACACCCCACAATGCTATTCCTATTGTACTTATTGTTTTCAGAGAGATGGCAATAACTGAAACAAACCGGTTGTTAAAAAAAAAAACTGGAGTTATTTCCCTGAATAAGATTATTTTCAATATATTTGCATAAAGTAACTAGAAAACCAATATGCTTTGGCTTGTATTCATATCTGAAAACTTAACTAGGATGCTAAGAAATATTTCTTATTTCTGCTTTTCATTGCAAACAGGCAGCAAATCAGAATGATCTACCACATTATACATTCACAAAACTTAAACACAAAGTAAAATTTCTGATCAAAAGTTTTTATTTTTTGATTCTCAGAGCTAAATACACGTTATTCATTACACCATAATATTGTGATTCAACAACGAATACCCTAGACCAAATGAGAGCAAACTGGATTTACAAGTTTTCCAACTAATCTTTTCTGTTACTGAATTCTCATTCAACCCAGTACAACCGACAATCACGTTAAATCACATTTTATGAAGAAAATCAGGATAGCGTTCGTGTTTGTTTTGTTTTTTCTTTTTGCTTTATGTAGATGCTTTGGAAATATAGAAAAGTCACTTACCACTGTTGAATATATAAACATATAGTTAAATAAAAGCCAAATTGTGCACGTTACAATCACATTTAGGCTTACCTCCACGGTCTATCAAAAGCCTCACGCAGGATAGATGACCGTGACCCGCTGCAATCTGTAATGGAGTAACATAATTCTTTGACGCGTAAAACAAAGATTTGTTATATTCGTCAGCATTTACCGAAACTCCACCATCTAATAAACGTAATACTTCCTCACAATCACCAACTGCCGCTGCATCAACTAAACTTTTTCCTTTCTCAACGTCCTCAAAGTAACCACTACCTCTACATATGGTAGCCATGTTCTAATAAAGAGATACACTGATGTCACTACCCCAAGAATGCAAACTCCTGGCGATGACATATAGCACCAGAGATGGGGGGGGGGGGGGTTACATAATTTGCATAGGTTGCTATACGCTAAATTTTAAAAAAAAAATTTAAAAACTATCCTTTTGTTTAATTAAGCAACATATTTTTCTGATAAATTATTTATCCGTTTCAATTTATTCATATTTTCTCTTTTAATTAACTGTTATTATTAGAGTCCATCTTTCCAGATAAGTGGATTGTTACAGCATTGATATTCTTTCATTCCCCAAAGTTTAATTAAGGTATCCGCAGAAGTCTAGAAAGTTTGGTTGGTTTTAGGCGAGTCAGCAACTCAGACCATATTTAGAACTTAGACTTTATATTGCGTCGTATATTATGTCTGTAAATTGTGTTCTGTGGTCGATTTTCTTTTTGCTGTACGAACAACTCGAATTTCCGGGAGCATTATTAACTAAGTTGTGAAAAAGTCATTCGAATTTCTTTTCCATTCGGTGTGAGGAGGACAGCGATAGGCCAACTGTGCTACCCACGAAGGTTTCCAGACAAGTTTGCCCACTTCCTGCCTTTGAGGCTCCTAGCCATAATTAAAAAAAAAAAAAAAAAACACTTAAGATATATGAAAACAACAAAGGCCACAAAAAAAAAAAAAAGACATACAGTACTTTGAATGTATTTTTAAGTTAACAAATCTTTGTTGCCCTTTTTTCTGGGGAAAATGCACTAATTATCACAAAAAACAATGTTTCACCCAAATATAAGATTTATAGCTGAAAATTCCCAACTCTCGTCATACTACTAATATTCAAATATCTTTAAAATATGTTCACATCGCTGGTGATTCCTGCCATATCAAGAATTGTAAAGATGGGTGCCATTAATTTTTCAATCAAGATTAGTATTGTGTCTAGTACTTTGTCTGGAAATTTTTGTACTTGATCATGAGCACTCTTTACGGAGTCGAATCTTCCTGGTTGCTATGGATGTAAATAACTTTCCAATTATGAAATTTCGATAATCTGTGAATCTATAAAAAATAAACTATGTTTGTTAATTTATTAATTGATCAGGCGGTTGATTTTGGCTATTATTATTAAATAATGAGCGAAGGGGGTGTTTATAACTTACGTTTTATTTTTGTAACTTTCTAGTTCCAAAAATCATTTCCTATAATTGTTATAATACGTAATGTTTTAAAATTTAAATTACTCCACATTTATAAAGCTGGTATAATTATATAATTCTGCGTTTGCCTCGTCTATGAAAATCCGCAACAGAACACAACGTGCCTAACAAAGCACGATTTCACTGAGCAACTGAGTGCAATAGTCTATAACTTAACCATGCTACATCATCTCCAACAACGTACGCCTGGATTTCTATATGTGCATGGACATACTATTGAACGTAGGTCTCCACATTGAACTTTAGGCTACTATCCACAAGCCACACCAGCAACGCGAAACTACGAAATTACATTCTTAAGGACGCATGCTGGCATTGTACTTGTAGTTGTTGTTGTTGTTGTTGTTGAAGGTTTTGGCACAAGGGCTACAACTACCATATTATCCCGCATCTTGATTATATAAGTAATAAGATCAAAAAATTTACATCAGCAATTATTAGAATAATAAAAACTGATTGGGGACTTGAGTGAAGAGTTTTGAGTTTATATTATAAGGCGATATTTCTCCCAATCGTGTTATATGCAGTGTTTGTATGGTTTAAGTGTATAAATATTGTTAAGTTTAGACAAAAGTTATTATCCCTACAGAGGGTAATAACGTTGGCTTTTATAAGAGTATGCAAGACCGTTTCAACAAATGCTTTACAGGTAATTGGAGGGGTATTGCCTTTAGATTTATATGCTATTTATAGAGCGTTTTGTTATTTCATGATGCTAAAAAAGAAAAGGAAGAGATTAGAAGTAGATTATTAGAGATGTGGTAATATTGTTGGGAGCATAGTTTAGCGGGAGAAGTTACAGATTATTTATTCCCAGTGTGCGGTTTAATCACAATGTCAAAAGTAAGAAATGGTTTACCTTTGGGTAAACCATTTACCTTGAAATATAGAAATGGTTTACCTTTGGGTAAACCATTTCTATATTTGTATGGAAACATCATATTTAATTACAGGCATGGGTCTTTGAAACAAAAGTTGTGTAATTTTGGGTTAGAAACTCATCCTAATTGTACATGTACATTGCCAGAATCGTGGGAACATATTTTATTTGATTGCCCCATATATGAGGATTACAGGATGGAGTTAAATGCTTGTTGTGCCACACCTTGCCAGAGGACAAGAGCATGTATGTTTAGATAATAAGGAGGCGCCTCCGTAGCCAGGTGGGAAGGAGCAGCAGTACGTAGCACACGCTTCTTGATTAGACTCAGGGTTCGAGCCCGTGACCACCAAATACGAAGGATGCGGAAAGGTCAGGGAATAACCACCGCATATCCCTGGAACAATATGGCCTTAGTTGCTAATGCTCCAAATAACAAACAGATAATAAGGAAGTCTTTGCAGGCCTTACAAAATTTTGCAAGTTTAGTTTTTATGAAGAGGATAGCTCTCTTTTCAATTTATTACAGTTCATAATGATGTACATTTTCCCCCTCCCTGGCTTAATTTGGCCTTGTGGGGGGAAAGGATTTTTTTTATTTATTTATTTTTATTAGTTTTTTTTTTTTTTTTTTGGCTGGCAATCTAATGAGTTATAGAATACGGGATGCTGGCACCATAATTAGTATTGGCTGCCTGGTGTCAGATTTCCCTGTGCTTTAACATGATTGGAATGGAATGGCAGGGGTTTTTTTCCCCCTGGCTTACTTTGGCTACATGGGGAGGAAATTTAATTTATTTTTATTTTCTTTTGTTATTATTTATTTATTTAATTAATTTATTATTATTATTAATAATTTATTTTATTTTATTTTTTATTTTTTTGCTGGCACTCAGGTTTGGGCATCCTGAGTGCGGGATGCTGGCACCCACCTATATAGCACTATCTCAGGTGGGTGCGGGATTAGTGCCAATTTGCACAATAAGAGCAATAGCAGACCCAGGTTGGAAAACGTGCCTAGGACGCACGCCAGGAAGCAGCTGCCCAGGTGCTGCTGCTTCTGGAGGTGAGGTGGCTTGAATATATTATTCGGGCTTTTATGCAGAGTGCATGTTAGAAAATAGTACTAGGTGGATTTGGACGAGAGTCTTGGAGCTACCATAGGACAGAAACACAGATGACAGCTGCCCTATTATGCTTTTCATATTATTAATATAATAGCATCATGTACTTGTAGTGTTGAAGTAAATAATATTGGGTAACTAAAATGATTTAACAACTTTATTTGATTTTTAAAAAATTACTAGTGGTTATACAAATAACCTACAGTTACACAGAAACACAAACGGTATTTGAATCTATAGTACTCAAACTTGTGCATAGATTGAAGGCTGAGAACACAGAAGATACTTGTTTGCATTAGACTTGAATTTCTGGAGATTATAATTTTCGGGAAATACATCTGAAGGGGGAAGGTTATTGCAGAGAAAAGAAATTGAAGACATAAATGAGGAAGAGAAAAAGTTGGGAGCTAACTGCTTGCAGCACGTGTTCGGACTGGTTTTGAAGAGAGTGGGTAGAAATAGAGATGCAAATTCAGAAGAACATCTATAGAAAAGGCATGCAACAAAAACTGAATCTCTATGAGACAGTGGAAACTTTTAAAGGGATGTGTCATTAATAAATATAACTGCTATCCTTTGAATGAAATCAAGAAGCTTGAAAGAGATTTTGGGGAAACACCCAGTTGTCGGAATAATGTTCCATGATATGGCGGATTTGGGACTTGTACAGTCAGTGGCTATTTAGAAGGCAAAGTAACACTAAAAGCGAAACGTTTCTTTTATGCAGACGAAGTAATATTTATGTACTTGTTTCAAGAGATGCTATAAGTCAGGGTAGTCCCTAAAAGCGATACGTAATCTTCTCTAGAAATCTGAGTGTCATCGATAATGAGTATAGGAGCAATAAACCTTTTTGAGAGAAATACGGCAGCACATAGTTTTAGTCTAAAACTCTAAATCATTGCAGAATTACCTAGAAATCAACATTCGAGGGGAATATTCAAGACGTTGAGGCTGCTTGTAAAGTTGAAGGTACTTAAGAGTGGAAGGTGGCATAGTGTGTTATCATCAGAAAAGCTAAGAATAAGATTTCCAGTCAAAATTGGAGGTCATTAATATGCAACAGGAAAAGAGTGGTTGAAAGAACTGAAACTTGGGCAATACCAGGATTAGTAAAAAGTTAAAAAATAGAGCACTGTCTATCACTCTCAGTAAGCAGTCAGAAAGAAACCCCAATCATACTGGGAAAAAAAGTAAATAATCATTGATACTTCGTAAGTCTTTCGGACTTACAGCAGAAGAAGTGCAAAAAGATTTGACAACTGAGAACTCTAACATTGTGGAAGACTGAGCACATAAATTTCTCAAAACCCTGAGGTAACACGATATCCTGTATTTTGTTGAATGTATTTTCTGTGTTCATTGCCTTAGGGCCAGTTCTAAAGCTCAGGGAGTCTGAATGCAACAAATCATTTTCGGTAAAAGAACAGAAAGGAGGAATTTTCCTTTTCTGAATTGAGCAGAGTCATTTTTATTGGGAGGTATGAGGGGCCAACATCCATTCAGACCATTTTCAGTTCATGGCCTGGTGGTCTTCACCCCCCCCCCCCAAAGGACAAACCTTGCATTCCCTCGTGCTGTTCCTGCATGTACAGCCTCTACAATCAAAGTGGTGCAGTATGAATCATGTTTCATCAGATCAGCACTTTTTTCTCAGTTATTAACTGTTCATTCGATGTATCTCGCACTTGCAAATGGTAATAGATGCACCATAGCCACTGCAACTTATGTTCCATCAAATTCCGATTGCATGCACAAACACACAGACACACATATTCGAACGCATGTACGCACAACGCGTATCACATCGACGATGTGGAATTATGTGTAGAATGAAAACCCAAGAGAAACATACCAACTGTGTGGTACTATACTCAGGGAAGTGGAAAGTGAAAAAGACCTGGGGTAATTGTGCAGTCAAATATAAAGTTCGCGGAGCAGTGCAGACAGACTGCCAGGGTAGGTCATGGAGTCTTGTCAATTATATAAAGAAATTTTGCTAGCAGGGATAGGGAGATGATTATTCCATTATACAAGGCACTGGTCAGGCCACACCTAGAGTACTGTGTACAGGTCTGGAGGCCTCATTTTAGGATGGACGCAGAGTTGCCAGAACGAGTACAAAGAAGAGCAACAAGATTGGTGAGGAAAACAAAGGGGTGCTCTTACCAAGAAAGGCTTAAGTTCTGCAAATTGCAGCGCCTGGAGAGTAGACACCTGTGAGGTGATTTCATTGCGTGTATAAGGCTTTGAATGAGTTCAGCAAGCTGAATGTTGATGGGATTCTTCCTCTTGCTCAGATTAAGAACTTCCATCTCTTATTGTGGAAGTTGATAGCCTAAGCATATTTAAGACTGAGCTGGACAGGCATTTGGAACGAATGGAGAGATGAAATGGGAGGGTTTTTTTTTGGCTGATGCTGCATGAGCTTGCCTTCTTGCATCATATGCCTCTGCTAATGCTATGTGTTAGTATCGATCTAGATGTCTACTGCTATCTCTTAAACTGCAGAATGACTAGCTCTGATCTAATTATTGTAGTTTATGTGTTTTATTATTTTTCTATTCTCTAACTGATTAATTATTACTTGTTTTACCGGTAACTTAACTGAATGCAATCCTGTTTTGTACATATGATTTTAATGTTTGAATCTATATCAATGTTTATCTTCCTGTTGGATCTCTTATTGTTATTATGTTTATTGTTCTGATCTCAGATACACTGTTAATGGTTACCTGTTGTGTATCTTGTTATTAATAAAAATAAAAACATAAAAATAAAAAAAATCCGGTGGAGAGTCATGACAGTATCTTTCGCAAAAGAGCCCTAAATTTTCTAAAGTTTATTAGGAGATAAGTGTCTTTTAAGCTTTCGCTATTCTTTTCTAGAGATAAGTGTCTTCATTGTCATTGATCTATTGGCACACATACTAAATATAAATGTTCTACAGCCCTCCTGGGCAGCACAGTTGATTTAATCGCTATCCTCCCGACAACGGGTGGAAAAGACCTGAGTTCGAATACAGTCAATAACAAAAGGAATTTCTATCGGGCTCTTTCTCAACGTGGCTGAGTTAGTTAGACGAAGGTAAATGGTTTTTCCCTCCATGAAAAACCTGGATGTCTCGTCCAGAAAACAGCAAATCGACCACAGAACACATGCAACTGCGTACATATTATATAACGCGCAAAAAGTTGCTGATGCCAACAACAGTAAATGTTCACTCTTCTCTGATCATGCACTTTCCATTCATCCGTTATGTTTTAAAAAGAGATCGATCTCGTTGTTTTTTTAGGAAGTGAGGGTGAGCTTCACTTCCTAAAAAAACAGCCTTGCTCGTGACTCTCTCGAATGTACCTGATCATTAACATGAATGCTTTTGGGAGCAGTTAATTTTGTATCAGCGTACAAATTAGGCAAAACAAAAAACTGCATAGCCCATTGTTAACTATTGCTATTCATAACGGGCTGCCCAAAAGACAATTACATTGAGGTCAATAATCCCCCAGAGACTCACATCTGGTGAATATGGACAGGAACACCCAGGGTCCTGAGCTGGATATCATCATTCTTTTCTCTCTCTCTCTCTCTCTCTCTCTCTCTCTCTCTCTCTCTCTCTCTCTCTCTCTCTCTCTCTCTCAGGGTAACCAGAGAATTTTTTTTTTTTTTTTTTGGCTGGTGCAGCAAAAGCCTCAGGCTTCCTTCACTGTATGGTTAATAATATTAATAATAATAATAATAATTGCAACAAGTAACGACCATTACGATCATCGTGTCAACGACCCCTCCGGCCAGACGGTACAAGAAACGAAGTTAGAAAGATGGGCAAAGAAGACTTGCTGCAGTGAAGAGTCACTGTTGAAAAAAAAGCCGTGAAATAGGGTTGAATTTGAGTGTCTGCAATTCTGCCCAGACACGATAGGAGGGAGTATATGATGAGAGCCTTGTCGATCAATTCGGCCCTGGAAAGATTGTGCAAGGCTCAAGGGATAGAATTTTTTTCAGCCTGGTCTGTACTTGTTAACAGGAGAGACTGCTTCTACAGGGATGGGATACACTTAAATAGAAAGGGTGCAAGAATATTTGCTGATGCTATCGAGGCAGTGTTAGGTGGATCGAAAAACTGCTAGCTTGGGGGAGATACAAGGAAAAATAGATTAACAATAACCACAGGCAGAGATGAAAGTGATTCTTGCACTCCTTCTATTGGAATGAGCAGCAGCCTGGAAAACAAGATTCAGGGTATTTCAGAGACTGATGGTTGTCTTTACGGTAGAAGTAAACACATGGGTTGTGTCAGGGCAAAATTAGGAAGTACACGAACCTGAGACACGAGGTTAAGGAGACGTGGCATATGCAAGAAGTATCGACCATCCCGATCATCGTGTCAACTACCGGTATGGTAACCAAAGATTCTACATAGCAGCCTAGCAGCAATAGGTCTCCCAGAGACCACCTACAAGAAACTCCAGAAAGTCGCAATCCTGAACACCTGTAGGACAAAGAGAGAGATTTCCTCGACCAACAGTAATACCAGACATTACAACCATTCTCTCTACATGGTAGCAGTACCCATCATGGAGTGGAACCCCCAATCAAGAAGAAATATTCTAAGAGCAACAATAATAATAATAATAATTGCAACAAGTTACGACCATCCCGATCATCGTGTCCACGACCCTACATAACAGCCTAGCAGCAATAGGTCTCCGAGCGAACACCTACAAGGAACTCCAGAAAGTCGCAATCCTCAACACCTGTAGGATAGTCAGAGAGTTCATCGACAAACAGTAACACCAGACATAGCAACAACCACCCTGTGCACTTGGTAGCAATACCCGTCACGAGGTGGAACCTCCAATTAGGGAGAAATAATATAAGAGCAATAATGCGACTACTACTAATAATAATAATAATAATGATGTTGTTCGCTTGATGTACATGGATGACATCAAGATCTACGCGGAACCGAGAAGCACCTCCAGCAACTACTCCAGATCACCGAAGAATTCAGCAATGATATTAGGATGGAATTTGGTCTCGACGAATGCAAAACCCTGATTGCGCCAGGGAAAATTAGTCAACCGAAACTATCAGCTACAGAGTGGTAAAGGGATCGAAGCCATGGCAGAGGTAGAGGCTTAAATACTTGGGGAAGATGCAGGCTCAGCAGTTACAGCACAAGGAAATTAAGGCCTGCCTGATCGAAAAATACCATCAGAGACTCAGAAGCTTGCTGAAATAAAAGCTGAACAGAGAGAACACAGTTAAAGCCATGAACATCTATGCAGTCCCAGTGCTAACACACTCTTTCGGGGTCGTAGATAGCACTAACACCGAGCTGGAGGATATCATGAGAAAGACAAGGACAATAATGGCCAAGAGCCGCCAACACCACCTGAAATCTGCCGTGGAGAGACTGACAGTTGCCCGGAAAGAAGGAGGAAGGGGCCTGATAGACCTCATTGATCAACAGAAGACAGCGATAGCTAACCTGAAGGATTACTTCGAGAAACACACAGCAGCACTCAAACAGACCATATGGAAGATAGACAAGCGGTATACCCCACTCGGCTTAAGCGAGGAGTCCCCCCCCCCAAAACAGGAAGTACAAACAAAGTTAGAAATATGGGCAGAGAAGACACTCCAGGACAGACACTACAATGATCTCATCAAGATCACCTAGATAAAATTGCTTCCAATGCATGGCTCACGAGCAACACGCTCTTCCCCGAGACTGAAGGATTCATGAATCCTTCAGTCTCGGGGAAGACTGAAGGATTCATGAAGGATTCAATCCTTCAAGACCAGGTAATCAACACCAGGAACTATAGAAAATATAAATTCTAATCTCGACGATGTCCATTTCCACTTGCAGTCTGCCAAACCCCACGCACTTTTTCTGACAGAATCACTGTTATCGGTTGATTCAACTACTGCTCATCTCAGTTGCCCAAATTATTCGCTGTATGATTCCTTTCGCCTCAAACGTGGTACTTATGCATATGTCCGTTCTGATATTCCCTGTAAGAGTCTTGGTAATTTGGAATCTCCTCTTTTCGATATTCCCTTGCTTAAAATCTCCCTAATTCATTGTGTCTAATTCATCTGTTGTCTCTACCGTTCTCCCAACTCCACTAATCACTTACTGCTCTTTGACTCTTTGCAACTTGACTTTCTCCAGTCCAACTTTCCTAACAGAGAGGTAATTTTCCTTGGTGATTTTAATGTTCACAACTCCAGCTGGCGTCCTTTTTCTAGTCACACCGACCCAGCTCATTGACATGCTGCGACTTTTGCAATTACTAATGACCACACGTATTTCCTGAAAATTACAGTCTACAGAAGTTCAAATCCAATGTCAACAAATATCTCTTTTGTCTACTCAACCTCCAACCCAAGCATGGTACTAAGTACTATAGTTTCTAATACCTCCCGTGTTTGGGGTTTACATTGAAAAAAAAAAAAAAAACATCGCCAAGGAGCCTGGATTGTTTGATAACACATGTCGATGATACCACCTGGACTCAGAAGCGATCGAATACATCACCGCGGTATGCAAGGTGATCACCCTGTCTGAGTACACCTTTAGACACGACCAGGTTGGCAGGATAGTACATCAGAAGCTAGAAAAGAAATACCAGTTGATCGAAGAAAGTGTACAGTACTACAAGTACGAACCCCAGGCAGTACTAGAGACCCCAACCCACAAGCTGTACTTGGATCGCGTCTTAACAACGGATATTACAATCCCGCATAACAGATAGGATGAAACCACAACAAGAATGAGACCACAAGAGAATGGCTACGACAAGAGAAGGGCAACACCATCCAGCCCCACCAACTGGAAGTTCTTCCTTCGCAACTGCGCTAGTGACAACCCACGAAGGAAGAAGATGCCAACGCATGAAGTGGAGCATTGAAATGAATACATGCATCATGCGAGCATACTATGAAATAACCAGGCTAGAGACCAATATGATAATGTACAGGTCGCGACTACATACCCACTGGTTCAAACGATTCCCGGATATTCAGGTCACCGAACAGCGATAAGCAGACCAAAGAAGGGCCATCGACACGAAGAACGTAATAGCTCTTGCTATCTTGGAAAAAAATCAAGCAGTATGTGAGCAATCAACTACAAAGAACAAAGAAGATGATCAATATGGAACTAGAGGAACAGCATACGACGGAACCAGAGGAAGAAGAGCAAGAAGAAATACAACCCAGAGTAGCTCAAGTGGAAAGAGACAAAATCATGATATCCAGAATAGAAGACGAGTGGAAGAAGGCCCTGACAGAATTCGAAGGAATGGACCCCACAAGGACCTAAGTTGGGGCCAAATAAAATCCTATGGAGAGTAACAGACCACGTCAATCGGCAAATAATGTCACATTATCTTGACAACAACGGTGCAACGCTGGATGCTGTCCACACTGCCGTATCCTGTGCTGCCATAGCAGCCACGAGGATTAATGGAAAAGAAACAAGGGAGCAGCAGCAGGAGAACCGAAAACAGAAGGGACCGCCAGCTTGGGAAAGAAGACTTCAGCAGAAGATAGAAGAATTGAGTCAAGGTAGGTCAGTTTACCCAGTACCAACAGGGTAATAGAAGAAATAAATTGATTGGAAAGGTGAGGAGTATCCTCAAGAGAGACGGCGTGCACAGCAAATATGAGAACAGAAATCAGAGAATATGAGACTACTTGGACACACTGACGCAGAACCTCCTCGCACTCAGTAAGACACAACGCCGATAAAAAGAGAGCTCCCAGAGTAAAATAAACAACCGAATCTGAGACGAGGACCAAATGGCCGTCTACAGGAAACTAGGAGAAGATGAGAAAGCAGGAAACGGGCAACCCGAGAAGAAGACGATCGAAGAGTTCTGGGGAAATATCTGGAGCAGTGAAGTAAGACATAATCGCCGAGCACCCTGGATAGAAGCAGAAAGGAAGAAAACCAAGGACCTACAAGCGATGAGAGAATCGGAGATTCGAGAAGAAGAAGTAAAATAGTCGATCACAAAGACCCACATCTGGCGAACCCCAAGATTAATAACATCCACAACTACTGGTACAAGAAGCTCACCTGCACACACAGGCACCTAGCAGAGCAGTTCACTCGAATGATAAGGCACCCGGAGACAGTCCCGAAGTTTCTCACTCAACGAATCACATCATCATTAGCCATTATCAATCCATTACTGGATGAAGGCCTCTCCAACAACCTTCTGCGTTCCTCCTGTTTTGTGCAATGGCCATCCATACACTACCCACAAACTCATGAATTTCATCTGTCCATCTCCGTCGTTATCTTCCAAGTTTTCTTCTAGCTCATCTTGGGTACCATTCTGTTATTCTCTTAGTCCATATGTCATCTTGTCTTCGAGCTATGTGTCCTGCCGAAGACCATTTTAGTTCTTTAGTTTTGATAAGAATGCCCTTAACTTGAGTTTGCAGCCTAATCCATATGTTTCTCTTCTTATCTAACAGTCTGATTCCCAATATAATTCGTTTCATTGTTCGCTGTGTCGTTCTCAGCTTCTCTTCCATTCTTTTGGTAAGTGCCCAAGTTTCAATTCCATAAGTCATGGCGTGGAGTATACATTGGTTCATTATTTTACGTTTCAGACAAAATGGGACATTGCTCCTCAGTATGTGACTATATTTCCTGAATGCCATCCATCCAAATTTTATTCTTCTCTTGACGTCCTGCCATTTACTATTATTACAGCTGATGAGTTGTCCCAGATAAGTATATGAATCCAGCTTTTCAATTTCTATTCCTTCAATCATTATATCCGTTTTCTATGGCACACTTGTTCACCATTACTTTTGTTTTAGCCATATTCATCTTTAGTCCAAAATCCTTACTAACCTTGCATAATTGATTAAGGTTTTCCTCTAATTCTTTGGGATCGTGGCTTATGACCACAATGTCAACTGCAAATCGTAAATGGCTTAGGTACTCTCCATTCACATTGACTCCTTTCTGCGACCAGTTCTAATCTTCTGATAGCTTCCTCAAGGGCAGCAGTAAACAACTTCGGAGATATTGTGTCTCCTTGTCGAACTCCTTTCTCAATTTTAAATTTAATACTGTCTTTGTCTAGTATAATAAAGGAGGTAACATTATCATACATTTTCTTCAAAATCATAATATATGGGGAATCTATGCCTTGTTTTTCCAGTGCCCGAAACATTGTCTTATGCTGTATAGAGTCTAATACATTTTCATAATCCACAAATGCCAGGCATAATGGTGTTTTATATTCATTTGCTTTCTCGATTAGCTGTGATATTACGTGAAGGTGATCCATAGTTGAGAATCCTGTCCTTAAGCCAGCTTGCTCTTTCGGTTGATTCTCATCAAGTATTCTTTCTTATCTGTTAGTAATGACCCTTGTGAGAAACTTGTTAATGTGGGATAACAAGCTAATTGGTCAATAATTTCCAATTTGTGATTTATCTCTTTTCTTGTGCAGTAAAACTATGGTTGCATTATTCCACTCTTTAGGCATCACGCCTTTTTTAATGCATTTTGTGAAGATTCTTGCCAGTGTTTGTGCCACGTCTCTTCCTCCCCAATTTTAACAACTCTACAGTAACTTCAGCTTCCCCGGGGCTTTCTGATTCTTCATTTACTTCAATGCATGTTCTATCTCATCAGGAAGAATATCGGGTATGTCGTATGTGTTACTAATTTGCGATTCAAATTCCCCACTGCTGGCATCATTCCCTCGCTTCTTGTATAATTCTCTATAGTAGTCTTCTGCTATTTGAAGTATGCCTTCTTGCTATTTATAAGTACACCATCGCTTTCACATATCTTTAGCCTAAGGCGAAGATACAAGAAACCCGGCGAAATACAGGCCGATCACCTGCTTCCCAACGATGTACAGGATCCTGATCAGCTGCATAACCAAGAAGATATCAGACCACTTAGAGAGTCAGAATATTATGGCCGAACAGCAGAAAGGATGCAAACGGAATAGCAATGGATGCAAGGAGCAATTAACCATAGATTCCGCAGTTATGGAGCAAGCCTACAAGAAGCACCGCAACCTATAAACGGCCTTCATCAATTACCGCAAGGCCTTCGAGTCCGTACCTAATAGTTCGCTAAAAGAGACCCTGAAGATCTGCAAGGTCAATCCGATAGTGACAAACGTCCTAGGAGCAACAAGGGCAATGTGGAGTACCACCATTCAGGTCGAGAACATCACAACCAGACCAATCCCCCATCGAAAGAGGAATCTTTCAGGGAGATGCTCTGAGCCCACTGTGGTTCTGTCTAGTACTCAACCCGCTATGCACCTTGCGTAACGACAGCAAGTGTGGATATAACCTCAAAGAAGGAAGAAAGAACCTGTACACCCTCACCCAGGTGATATTCATAGATGACATCAAGCCCTACGCGGCAACCGAGAAGCAACTCCAGCAACTACTCCGGTTCACTGAAAAATTTGCAAGGACATCAGGTTGGAATTTGGTGTAGACAAATGCAAGACCCACGCACTGCACCAGAGAAAATTAGTCGGCCGAAACTACAAGCTGCTGACTGGTAAAGAGATCGAAGCTATTACAGAAGGAGGAATCTACAAATAACTAGGTATGATGCAGGCTTAGCAGTTAGAGCACCGAGAAATTAAGAAGTGCCTGACTGATAAATATCGTCAGAGACACAGAATCCTGCTGAAAGCAAAATTGAACGGAGGGAACACAGTTCAAGCCATAAACACCTATGCAGTCCCAGTGCTAACATACTCCTTCGGGGTCATAGATTGGACAAACACCGAGCTAGAGGTTATCGATGAAAAATACAAGGACAATGATGACCAAGAGACGCCAGCACCACCCGAAGTCAGCAGTGGAGACAGACTAACAATAGCTGGGTAAGAGGGAGGACGGGGCCTGATAGACCTTATTGAGCAACAGAAAACATCGATAGTTAAACTGAAGGATTACTTCGAGAACAACACACCATCACTCCACCAGGCCATAAGAAAAATAGATAAGTGGTGTACCCCATTCAACCTAAGCGAGAAGTCCCCTCCGGCCGACATCCAAGACCAGGTAATCAAGACCAGAAACTATAGAAAATACATCGTAAAGGAGCCCAGAATATATATCAAATGACAAATGTTGACGATGCCACCTGGCCTCAGAAACGATCCAACATCTCACCGCGGGGTGCAAGTTAATCCCCCAGACTGAATACACTCATAGACACGTCCAAGTATCCAGGATAATACATCAGAAGATAGCGAGGAAATACCAGTTGACCAAAGAAAGTGTGCACACTACAAATACGAACCCTAGGCAGTACTAGAGACCACAACCCATAAGCTATACCGGGATCGCGCCATAATAACGAATAAGACCATCCTGCTCAACACACCGGATATAACCCTTGTATACAAGATGAAAAAGGCTACCTATCTGATTGACATAGCGGTGCCCAACACTAACAATGACCAGAAAACCCATGAAGAAAAAAATTAGGAACTACAAAACCTGAGATATGAGGTCAAGGAGGTGTGGCATATGCAGGAAGTAACGACCACCCCAATCATCTCGTCAACCACCTGTATGGTGCTAAAGGCCCTATATAGCAATCTAGCAGCAATAGGCCTCCCAGAGAACACCGACAAGGAACTCCAGGAAGTCGTAATCCTGAACACCTGTAGTAATAGTAGTAGTAGCAGTAGTAGTGGTGGCATGTGATGCAAGAAAGCACGTGTATGAGCTTATGCAGCATCAGCTAAAAAAAAACACACCATTTCCTCCAAATGCCTGTCCAGTTCCTCCTTAAATTTATTTAACCTATCAACTTCCACAGCAACAGATGGAAGTTTGTTCCAGCAATTAACCACCCGCTGGCTAAAGGTAAATTTCCGCACATTTATTCTACATCTGTGTTTTCTTAATTGGGATTTATGCCCCATTAGGTTGGTAATCTGAACAAGTGGAAGTATCCCATCAGAATTCAGCGTGCTCAACCCATTCAAGGCCTTATTCACCTCAATCAGATCACCACGCAGGTGCCTAGTCTCCAGCCACTGCAATTTGTAGAACTTAAGCCTCTTGGTAAGAGGATCCCTTCATTCCCCTCACCAATCTTGTTGCCGTTCTCTGTACACGCTCAAGCAAATCGACATCCTTCCAAAAATGAGACCCCCAGACCTGTACGCAGTACTCAAGGCGTGGCCTGACCATTGCCTTATATAGAGGGACAATCACCTCCTTTTCCCTGCTAGCAAAATTCCTATATATATATTTTTGACAAAACCCCGTGATCTGCCCTGGCAGCCTGTCTGCATTGCTCGGAAAACTTCATATCTGACTGCACAATTACTCCCAGGTCTTTTTCATTTTCTACCACCTTAAGTTTAGTACCACACAGTTGGTATGTTTATCTGGGGTTACTTCTACCCATTTGCAGTATTTTGCATTTGCCAAGGTTAAACTTCAGTTGCCACTTAGCCCATCAGACCAAATTTTATAGATTCTGTTGCAGTAGCACACTGCCATTACTGTCATTAACAACCCTGCCAACCTTTGTATCATCTGCAAACTTCGACATTAAGCCTGATATACCTTCATCAATATTATTGATAAGTATATAAAACAACAGTGGACCCAACACCGAACCCTGTGGGACTCCACTAATAACATTAGTTCGACCCATTGATTACCAACCTCTGTCTTCTCCCACTCAACCATCCTTTTATCCAATGTAGCAACTTACCCTTAATACCATTCTGCTCCAATTTGTACAATAGTCTTCCATGCGCAACAGTGTCAAAAGTTTTCCTGAAATCCAAATATATGATATCAAAATTATTTTTTGCATCCAGTTCCTTTGTAACCCACATCATAATATCCTATCAAATTTGTCAGACATGACTTTCCCTTAACAAACCCATGCTGTGTCTGAATTATTGCTGCAGTCTTGTCTAGATGATCCTTCAATGCATCTTTAACCAGTGACTCCATTATTTTACCCGGAACAGAAATTAAACTAACTGGTGTGTAATTACTAGTGTCACCCTTCGATCCCCCTTTGTGAATTGCGGATACATTTGCACATCTCCAGTTCGTGGGGACCTCCCCTGAGTCCAAGGATGCTCTCATAATTATGGCTAAGGGTTTGCTTAGTTGCTTTGCCGCCTCCTTTAGTATAACTGGATAGATCCCATCCACCTCGGGTGCCTTTCTTATATTTAACTTTAACAATGACCAGAAAACCCATTAGGAAAAAATTAGGAACTACAAAAACCTGAGATATGAGGTCAAGGAGATGTGGCATATGCAAGAAATCTCTGACTGTAGGACAGAGATTTCTTGTAGAGATATTGTAACGCCAGACATTACAGCCACCCTGTGTACTTGGTAGCTGTACCCGTCACGGAGCGGATTCTCCCAATCAGGGAGAAATAATGATAATAATAAACCTTTTCATTTTCTGCGAACGTTTTATTAATACTGTGTTAAGAACTGCGTATTTTCTGAGTGGCGCTGCAGTAGCGTAGTGATTCTGTTTTCGCGGGATATTTTGGTTTGTTGAAAACAAGTGGTGTGCTTTTAAAAAAATGAAGATGTGATGTTAATTATGTTTTCCAATATTGCAATGTACAAGCCATAAAAACATCTTGTCATTTTTGTGCTGAATTTTAATTTCAAGTATGTGAAGTTTATATAAACGTAACAGATTTAAAGCAGTTTTCTAAAATACTATGTATATCCATGCAGACAGTGTTTATGATAGCGAATAATTCATCGTTTGGTCTTAATGTAAACAATATTGCATAAATATCCAATATTTGTTGCATAAATATAATTGGAGATTATTAGTTTAGAATTATCACTTAAGGAAAATGAATTTTTTATGCAAATTATTAACGTTTTAGCAAACTACGTTACGTAGGTGAAATGAAAAATTGTAATCCTTTACAAGATTTTCGAATGGCCCATGTGATCCTAAACCATAACAAACCAAACCCCACAATTGTCCCTTCCCCTTCCACTTGGTGGTCTACCTGACACTACGATAATTTCGTTACCGATGTTACATAAATGGCCTGTATCTAGCCTTTATTTATTTTCCCAGATTTTGCTGTGTGGAACAGTATAGGAAAACAAATAGTCTAGCATATTTCTTGGGGGTGGGGATAACGATATCGGAAATTATTCCATTTACAGATAGCCCAGAAACAGAAGATAATATTAGAATAATCCCAGGGGTTTGTCAAGCCCATACTCACATCTGGTGAGTATGGGCTTGACAAACCCAGGGTCCTGAGCTGGATATCATCATCATCATCATCATCCTCTTTCTTGGTGATTCCTACTACTTCTGACTTGCGGGCTCTCTCTCTCAGAGTAACTCCGGAAATTTTTTTGGCTGTTGCAGCATATGCTTCAGACTTCCTTGCATCATATGGATGATAATAATAATAATAATCTTGAGAATAATTATCTCAAATTCCCCCTCCCCAATAGATGCCAGAGGAATCCAGGAGGGAAGAACCCCCCCCCTCATAATTCAGTTTTGATTTTTTTACCGCAAGTTTAATGAGTTCTGCTTTTTGAAATTAGTGACCAAGAATTAATAATTTTTAATGTATAATTACAATTTTACCAAACAGGGAAAACATGAATTTTTTTTTTATTTCAAAAATATTTTAAAGAGTTAAAATAGGACTTTGACAAAATTCCTATTTTGTCATAGGATTCATACAAAATTAAAATTTTTTTTGTCATCAAAATACTGATAAAATATTTCTGAAAATCCAAAAAAAAACCCCACTAAAATCACTGAAAATCGTTTATGTTAGTTACATATCAACTCAGGTGTTTAATTTATTATAGCATGCTTTATGCTTCCCTTATGTATTGAATGAATGATACATTTTATTTTGCACTTATGCTGGGAGTTGTACATTTTTAACATTTCAGATGGTTGTAGGATTTTTATATGTAGTTAAATTCAAATAGTAAAAAAAAATTGTATTAGTTCAGCCCAGCCATTGACAATGTGATAAGGTTTTAATTTGATAGTGATAAGATTATAATTTGAATATCATTATAACACACTTCTGCTATAAGGAATGGAAAATGTCAAAAATTTCATATCAAATGTTATCCTGAATGCAAGAAATAAAAATTAAAGTTAGAAGTCTGTCATAATGAGAGCTGAGAAAATCAGTTCTTATCAGCGGTGGAATGACCACCGCTTATTCCTGGAACAATATGGCCTTAGTTGCTAATGCTCCTAAAAACCAAATAACAACAACAACAACAATGTATAACAATATTGTTTGTGAATTTTTTTAATTTTTTTTTTTTTTTTCATTTCATTTGTATGTAATCATTCAGTTTTTTGAAAATTCTTTTCAGTGCTAGTATCCTTATTATGATTCATTGTTTCTCTTTTACTGATTAATAACCTCACAAAAGATGGCATTTCATCTCTTTTAGATCCTCACAAAAATGACGAAGAAAGGTTTATCTATGAAGGAAATATTTACAAAGTGCCAATTCAACTTACATGGCCATCCAAAGCTTCTGAAGTCCTTAACAGAGCTCTATAATTCGGTAAGATGCAAAGAATTTTATAAAAAAAATGTTTTAATTCTGCAGCAAAATACAAAAAAGAAAAATAATAAATTTGTTTCTAATCATGATTTAATCATAGTTGTAGTCTTGATTTATTTATTGCTTAAATATATTATTAATAATAGGGCTTGTTTAGGTCAAACAGATGTAGTGCTGGTAAAAACAAAGTTAAAATACCTACAAGAACCCAGAAGCAATCTGTAAGTTATTAAACCTAATTCCATTTGAATTCATGCCTGTTTTCCTTAAGTTATAATCCAACAGCAGAAAACTTTTCTGCAGGCAGCAGAGCAAGACACATCCAAAAGGAAGTTAGTGTAGCTATACTAGATTTAAAAAAAAAAAAAAAAAAAAAAATGAAGAAAAAAAGAAAATAGAAATCTGTAGTAACTTTCAGCTGAGTGGGTAGGATGGTTGATATGTACAAAAGGGATGAAAATTATATGGGGTGTCTAATGGATTCCATGAAATCAACTCAGATTGCATAAATGTAGAACCTAGTTGGCTGGTTTACTTGAAGCATTACCTTGTGGTACTTGGTGGAATAAAGAACTGAGCCACAGACTTCAACGATTCAGGTGTCACCATTCTTAAATTTTAACTGACCAGAAGGAAAGTATCCATTCATGTGAATTTATCATTCTTCAGATAGACGACTTTTTTTATAGAATGGCTATTATTATTTCAGAATTTATTTCTTATATATCAGATGTTGTATTTAATAAATAATTATTTACTTTTTTTATTATTATTAATTTTATTAAATTATTTTTTTGAATAAAAAATTCATATATTTTCTATCATGCATTTTATTTGTTATAGATCCCACTAGAAGAGTTTTATGATGAATTCATTCATTTCTTGCGATATTCTCTTGTTGTGAGAGAACGTCACCCTGCCGTTGAAAGAACGCTAGAATTTGTTGCAAAGTTTGCAGTTTCTTCCTTGCCTGAGAAAGAGGAGAAAGAGAATGGCAACATGGAAGAAACTGAATTGGGTAAAGATGATGATTTAACAGAGGAAGATGAACTGAATCCTTTGCTCTTGAAGCTGTTCCAGTTTTTGTTAAAAGTAAGTTCTGATTACTATTTATTCTGATTTTTGCTTACCTTAAGAAAAAGAACAAAAAATTAATTTCTCATAATTCATAGCATATGGAAATGAAAATAGTAAATACAATATAATCATTTAAAGCAGGGGTGTCAAACTGGGGGCCACCTGCAACCCTCAAGCATTTGTTGTGCAGACCTCCCAAGTGTTGTCAACTTTTACAGCACATTTTACTGCATATAAGTAACCCAAATGGTAAATGGTGACACTTAAAGGAGATACACTAATATAAAATTTAAACAAAATTCATATTAGGCAAGCCTTCATAAAAATCGATGGTTATAAGATCACGTATTTTTGTGAAAGGAGAAAAGATTTAATAAATTTTGCTGAATAATGCTACTGATATGTTGTTTGCACACTAGTGCAGCCCGCAAACCACCCTTGAACTGTTTGTATGGCCCTCTAGCTTCTCAAGAACCGTGTGTATCACCCTCTATGATGTTTAACTTGTATGGATGAAAAAAAAATATATATATTATTTTTAATCACACTTGGAACTTGTTGCTCATTTATGTGTATTGTGCATTTTTCTGTAGAAGTGAGTTCACAGGCTGATTTGTCCTTTGTAGGTGGATAAAACGTGGAATAACTCATGAAGGAAATCTACTCCCTCCACCTGAGATCAGCTGACTACAGCCTCGATTGAAGAGGACTTTAGAAATTCCTCCAGTTGTCAACAGGCATCAAACCCAGTTGTCTCCAAACAAATGACAAGTGGTGATGTGCCATACCAACTGACTGCCACAGAAAACTGCCCTCTTGAGGAAAAACAACTGTCATTCTAGGCTGTCATAATTTTTGGCTGGCTTCAAATTTGCCTTATTGACACCTATCCTATCTCCCATCATTGTTACCATAACCATGAAACTACTATTCCTTATACATTTAAGGCTCTTTCCACCTCTGCTTATATCTGTTTTGCTATCATCCTACTATAATCCACCATTTTGAATGTTCCATGTGTCGTGTCAGATTGGAAATTAGTTGTGTGGTTTTATTATTATATTCCACCCTATATGCATGTTCTGGAGCTTGAGATTTTATTTTGACATCATATTCGGATTATCATGTCAAATTTCATGTAAACCTTTACACTGAGTTGGCTTTGCATTAGATACTAGATACCAATCTGTTAAATTTTAAAGAATACCACCAAAATGGCAGAAGCCATAATCTCTGATCAAATAATGCCAATAATCTAATAAAGTTCAATCATATAATCCTCTAATTAATCTAATAACGCTTGATTATAAATTATTTAATCTGATGAAGTCGCCTATATATTAATTAAAATTTTTTCTCCCAAAGCACTACAATGCTCATGATCCAGCAGTTCGATTCAGAGTGTGCTTCATGATAAGTAGCCTCTTGAATCACTTGAGCAATGATGTTGCAATAAATGATGACTTATACCAACAGATTTTCAAGAAAATGATAGAAAGGTTAAGAGATAAAATGCCTTATGTACGTGCACAAGCTGTGATTGCATTAGCCCGTCTTCAAGATCCAAATGATATTAACTGCCCAGTTATCGAAGGTTAGTGAAGTGTTACATACCAATTAGTATTACTAATCTATTGCTGTAATAAATATATTAAATAATTGAATTATAAAATCCAGTTTGATAGAAATTTTATAATTCAATTTAAAATTGAATTATAAAATCCAGTTTGATATCAATGATAATTTCCTAAATTATTAGGAAATTATCATTGAGTTATATATGATTATTGAATATAAGAAATTTCACATGATTTTTTTTCTTATGTCTCATATCCCAAAATATTGTCTTTTTGAATTATAGAGGGTTTTGACTGATTGCCCCCGATAGAATCACCCAGTGATTCTATTCCATTTATGGCTCTGTACAAATATTATGCATTATGAATCAAACTGTTCCATTTAAAATTTATGATTTATCTAAATGAAGTACACCTACTGTGCCTCTTGCATCTCCACATCTCACTGTGGACATCCTCCAAAGCAACAAGTAAGCTGCTTGCCACAGATGATAATTCGGTGGAGTGTATCCACAATTTTCATTAATCAATGGAATAAAAGCCCCAAAATATAGCTGACTAGTTCTGCTAATTTGCAGAAATTTTAAAATTTATTTTTACTTATACTCTTGTACAATCATATAGGGCACCTCCGTAAGGAAGGAGCAGCAGTGCATAGCACACACTTCTTGATTAGACCGGGGTTCAAGCCCGTCACCACCAAATACGGAGGATGCGGAAAGATCAGGAAATGACCACCGCATATTCCCGGAGCAATATGGCCTTAGTTGCTAATGCTCCTAAAAACCAAATAACAACAACAACAATCATATAGCCAAAGATTTTGAACAGCTATGTAACATTTGTCCAGTAACATTTTTGTTTGTTTCTTCATGAAGCCACCCTTATAAATTTCAATGATTATGTGGAACTGGAAATAAAACTTCAGTGTGTCTTATCACAAACTTTAATAGATATATTTCTTATTACAAAGTGGTACTTGAATTACATCCATTTCTCAATTTATGCAATGGATGCAATCCTAAAAAAAAAACATGATATAAATTAGTAGATAATTTCTAAAATGGAAAAAGGTGGAGACAGATGTACACAGTTGAACTCTCAAATGACAGATAGTTATAACATGTCCACACGCTATGGTTGTGGAAATGTCTATAACTATCTACCATAACTATTTTTTTTAAAATTCAAACAATGATAGATCTGTAACCATTCAGAATTAGACACATTTATCATGACTCCTTTTTCCTATTTTGTACCTTAGAATACATCCCAGAACTTTTTCACACACTTTTGAAACATCCCATATATAAATTTTTTTTGTACGTGTATCAAAGTTCTACATATTTGATGTAAATATATCTGTTATTAAAATATTATTACTGTTTTTGTTTAATTTATTTAGCTTTTCTTTTCCACTTGAGTCACGATCCCCATCCAGATGTCCGTAAAGCCATTCTGACTTCAATTGGGGCCTCTGCTAAAACATTAGGACCAGTAATTGACCGCACTCGTGATATCAAAGATGTAATACGACGTGCGGCTTATTTATACTTAGCTGATAAGGTTCATGTTAAATCTTTGTCTATTTCACAGAGAGTGAAACTACTACAACAGGGACTTAAAGACCGATCTGGTAACGTATTTTAGTTTTTTATGTGCTTTTCTTCTAAAGACATTTCATATAATAAAAGATCTTTATAAATTATTAATAAAATTTTTCAGCTGTTCTTTTCGTATTAAAAACTAACATTCTTGTTTTTTTACAGAAATTTTAAGTAAGAAAAAAAATTTTAAAATTTCTTTTCTCATTTCATGTTGTTTTTAAAAACAAGCTAAGGTTTCTGTGAAGATACAGGGGAAAAAAAGTTCATTTAATACTGTCGAAGGCCACAGGAACTGATTTTAGTATAAGGATATATACAATATATGGGGAGTTTCATAGTATCAGAAGTTTATGGAAGAGCTGCAACACACAAAAACCAAATATTTGCAACACAGGGCTGACTTTCCTGGTTCCCTGAGTGTTGGAAAGCTGTGTTATGGAGTGATGAATCACAGTACAGTTTTCTGATCTCACAGCTTTTTTGGTCGGGTGGATCTGTAGAACATTATTTACCAGAGTGTGTCATCCCAACTATGAGTTTGGCAGAAGTGATTTCAATGTCTGAGGACAGTTTCCCCCCATTGTGGACAGTTTCCCCTCTTTGTGCACTGTGGCAGAAATATGGATAGGACCCTTTTCTGTTTCAGCATGACAGTGCACCATGTCATACTGTACAGCCGGTAGTGGCTTTGTTTGAAGATGTGGGACACTTTTGGAATGAACTGGAATGTGAGATTTGGCCTGAATCATTTATCAAAAATTGATTTAATGTCTACCATAGGACAATTCATTATTGAATATATTATTAAAAGGGTCTTTGAAGCATGCAGTGTACGTTTAGCAGTATACATATATTATTATTATTATTAGCCATATTATTATAATTTTTTATTATTATTGTTGCTCTTATATTATTTCTCCCTGATTGGGGGATTCCACTCCGTGATGGGTACTGCTACCAAGTACACAGGGTGGTTGTAATGTCGGTGTTACTGTGGGTCAAGGAAATCTCTGACCATCCTTACAGGTGTTCAGGATTGCAACTTTCTGGAGTTCCTTGTAGGTATTCTCTGGGAGACCTCTTGCTGCTAGGCTGCTATGTAGAATCTTTGGTACCATACCAGTGGTTGACACAATGATCGGGATGGTTGATACTTCTTACCTATGCCATGTCTCCTTGACCTCGTGTCTCAGGTTCGTGTACTTCTTAATTTTTTCCTCATGGGTTTTCTGGACATTGCTAGTGTTGGCCACCGCTATTTCAATCAGGTAGGTAGTCTTTTCCATCTTGTCCACAAGGGTTATGTCCGGTCTGTTGTGCAGGATGGTCTTATCTGTTATTATGGTGTGGTCCCAGAACAGTTTGTGGGTTCGGGTCTCTAGTACTGCCTGGGATTTGCATTTGTAGCTTCTGATGTATTATCCTGGCTACCTGGTCGTGTCTATGAGTGTACTCGGTCTGGGTGATCACCTTACACCCCGCGGTGATGTGTTGGATCATTTCTGACGCCAGGTGGCATCGTCGACATGTGTCATCTGACATTCCGGGCTTCTTTGTGATGTATTTTCTATTGTTTCTGGTGTTGATTACCTGGTCTTGGATGGCCAGCGTGAATCCTTCAGTCTCGGGGAAGAGCGTCCCACTTGTGAGCCATGCATTGGAAGCAGTGTTATCGATGTGATCTTGGTGGAAGTCATTGTAGTGTCTGCCATGGAGTGTCTTCTTTGCCCATCTTTTTAACTTCGTTTCTTGTGCCGTCTGGGCAGGAGGGGGGTTCCTCCTTAGGTTGAGTGGGGTATACCACTTGTCTATCTTCCTTATGGCCTGGTGGAGTGGTGGCGTGTTGTTCTCAAAGTAATCCTTCAGGTTAACTATCGCTGTTTTCTGTTGCTCCATCAAGTCTATCAAGCCCCTTCCTCCCTCTTTCCGAGCTATTGTTAGTCTCTCCGCTGCTGACTTCAGGTGGTGTTGGCAGCTCTTGGTCATCATTGTCCTTGTCTTTCGCATGATATCTTTTAGCTCAGTGTTAGTCCAATCTATGACCCCAAAGGAGTATGTTAGTACTGGAGCTGCATAGGTGTTTATGGCTTTAGCATTAGCATTAGTAGAGGCATATGATGCAAGAAAGCAAGCTTATTCAGCATCAGCCAAAAAAAAAAAAAAAAAAAAAAAACCACTCCCATTTCACCCCTCCGTTCGCTCAAAATACCTGTCCAGTTGAGCCTTAAATTTGTTTAGGCTATCAACTTCAACAACAAGTGATGGAAGTCGGTTCCACCAACCAACCACCCGCTGGCCAAAGGCAAATTTCCGCACATCTATCCGACATCCGTCCTTCCTCAATTTGAATTTATGCCTTCTGAGCTGATTATTCTGAGCAAGATGAAGAATCCCATTGGCATTGAGCATGCTCAAACCATTCAAAGCCTTATACACCTCTATTAGATCACCTCGCCGGTGCCTAGTCTCCAGACTCTGTAATTTGCAAAACTTAAGCCATTCTTCGTAAGAGCAACCCTTTGTTCCATTCACTAATCTTGTTGCCCTTCTCTGTACCTGTTCCAGCAGCTCTACATCCTTCTTGAAATGAGGCCTCCAGACCTGTATACAGTACTCAAGATGTGGCCGCCTAACCATTGCCTTATACAAGGGAATAATCACCTCCTTATCCCTGCTAGAAAAATTCCTGTATATCATTGACAAGATACCATGAGCTACTCTTGCAGCTCGTCTGCACTGCTCAGAGAACTTCATATCTGCCTGCACAATTATCCCCAGGTCCTTTTCATTCTCCACCACTGTCAGTGTATTACCGCAGAGTTGATACGTTGCTCTGGGGTTACTGTTTCCCATATGTAGTACTTTACATTTGTCAATGTTAAACTTCATTTGCCACCTCTCAGCCCATCTGTTCAACCTTTCCAGATCCTGTTGCAGCAGCATAGCGTCAGTGGTGTCCTTAACAACCCTGCCAACCTTTGTATCATCTGCAAACTTGGACATTAAACTTGATATCCCATCATCAATATCATTCATAAACACCGAAAACAACAACGGACCCAACACTGAACCCTGAGGAACTCCACTAATAACATTAGTACACGTTGAGCAGTGTCCATTGATTACCACTCTCTGTCTTCTGCCACTCAACCATCCCCTTATCCATAGCAGCAATTTGCCTCCAGTGCCACACTGCTCCAATTTGTGCAGCAGTCTTCCATGTGCAACAGTATCAAAAGCCTTTCTAAGATCCAAATATATAATATCAAAGTTATTCCCTGCATCCAGTTCTTTTGTGACTACTTCATAGTATCCAATCAAATTGGTCAGGCAAGACCTGCCCTTAACAAAACCATGCTGCGTCTGAGCTATAACTGAATTCTTGTCTAGATGATCCTGCAGTGCTTCTTTAACCAGTGCCTCCATTAATTTACCTGGAACAGAAGTTAAACTAACAGGTCTATAATTACTTGTGTCAGCCTTTGATCCTCCTTTGTGAATTGGGGTTACATTTGCACATCTCCAGTCTATGGGTACCTCCCCTGAGTCCAAAGAAGCTCTCATAATTATGGCTAGGGGTTTGCTTACTTCCTTTGCTGCCTCCTTTAATATAACTGGATAGATCCCATCCACCCCAGGTGCCTTTTTTATGTTTATCTTCAACAATCTCTCCTCCACTTTCCTCTCAGTTATTACAAAATCATCCAGCTCACTGCCAATGTTTACTTTACCTACATCATTCTCCTTCCTGAATAACTCCTCATGCGTGAATGTAGATGCAAAATACTCGTTTAGTTTGTTAGCCACCTGAGCAGGATCCTCAACTGTTGAACCATCAATATCCAGTGGACCAATCTGATTCATCCCTTTCCTTCTTGAGTTTAAATAGGTAAAGAACTCTTTTCTGTTTTTCTTTGCATCCTTTGCCAAGGATTTTTCGTAGTCTGCCTTTGCCTGCCTAATCTCCTTTGTGACTTGGTTACAGACCAACTTATATCTATCATAGGCTTCCATGTCACCCATTAATTTGTATGTATCCCATGCATTTTTCTTCTCTGCCACATGTCTCATTAGTTCATCTGACAACCATTTAGGCCTAAACCTTGAACAGTATTTCTTAGTTGGTATGTAAAGCCTGGTAGCCTCCAAGATTAATTCCTTGAATGCTTCCCATTTTGAGTTTGCTGTTGGTAACATCATCAGTTGGTCCCACTGTATAGAATTTAAATACTGTCTCAGACCATCATAGTCGCCTTTAACTGTGTTCCCTCCATTCAATTTTGCCTTCAGCAGGCTTCTGAGTCTCTGATGATATTTTTCGGTCAGACACTTCTTGATTTCCTTGTACTCCAACTGCTGACCCTGCATCATCCCTAGGTATTTGTAGGTCTCTCCTTCTGTCATAGCTTCGATCTCTTTACCACAGCAGCTGGTAGTTTTGGCCAATCTAATTAATTTTCCCTGGTGCAGTGTGTGAGTCTTGCATTTTTCTAGACCATATTCCATCCTGATGTCCTTGCTTAATTCTTCGGTGATCCAGAGTATTTGCTGGAGTTGCTTCTTGGTTGTCGCGTAGAGCTTGATGTCATCCATGTACATCAGGTAGGTGAGGGTGTACAGGTACTTTCTTCCTTCTTTGAGGTTATATCCATACTTGCTGCCATTAAGCATGGTGGATAATGGGTTGAGTGCTAGACAGAACCACAGTGGGCTCAGAGCATCTCCCTGAAAGATTCCTCTTCTAATGGAAATTGGCCTGGTTGTGATATTCTCGACCTTAATGGTGGTTCTCCGTTTTGCCATTGTTGCTCCTAGGAAGTTTATTATTATTATTGTATTGTATTGTATTGTATTAGCCATATTATTATTATTAGCTATATGATGCAAGGAAGCTTGAGGCTTATGCTGCACCAGCAAAAAAAAAAAAAAATTTCTGAGTTACCCTGAGAGAGAGAGAGAGAGAGAGAGTCCAAAATAGAAGAGAATAGCCAAAAAAAGAAAAGAATGATGATATCCAGCTCAGGACCCTGGGTGTGCGAAGCCCATACTCACCAGATGTGACCCCCTGGGGCCAAATATATTCTTGCCTTTACATTCCAGCCTTAAGAACTAAATGATATCTTTAAGAAATAAAATATCTTGACTTTGGAAAAAAAGTACTCATGAGGGGAATTCCTCACTTTTCACTCATTTATACAGGTATGGAAAGGATTCAAATTCTGTCAGATACTGTGAAAATTAAAACCTCTTCAATTCTAGCTGTAGTTAGCTAATCTCAGGCAGAGGAATTGGATTTCCCCTGTAACTTATTCCAGGTGTTTTCAGCCTACACAACATGCAAATTAAGCTATGAACTCCCACTGATGTAGAGATAATACATAATAAGAACAAGATGAACTAGCACACCAATATATGACCAAAGTAGTCACTTCACCAAAAATGCTTCCAAAACATCCAACCAGCCTGTGGAGATAAAAATTGTACTTAAAAATTTAATTTTTAGCGAATAAGTTATACTATTTATTTAGTATTAGCAAATAAGTTATACTATTTATTTAGTATTAGTATTTATTATGTATGTGTTAAAGATGGTGTTTTTCAACATTGCACAGAATAAATATAGGAAGCCATGTTCTGGTTACAGATAAATCATGTTTTAAAAGAAATGGAATTCTCAACTCTCAAAACGCCCATACTTCAGCCACATGTGATTGTCATACTCATTTTCAGTACACCCTTTTCCTTTAATGTTTGGTATGATGTTTTTGGGATCAATCTTGTTAGTCCTTATTTTATTTATTTATTTTTAAAAAATTTTATTTGTTTTTTTATTTTTTTATTTATTTATTATTTTTTAAATTTTTTATTTGTTTTTTATTTTTTTATTTATTTATTATTTTTTAAATGTTTTATTTATTTATTATTTTTTATTTTTTATTTGTTTTTATTTATTTGTTTATTTGTTTTTATTTATTTTATTTTATTTATTTATTATTATTTTTTTTTTTTTTTTGCCAGCAGGGTATGGCATACTTACATTTTCTGTATAACAGTTTTTGGGAAATACTGGAAGACACCCCTTTAAAATAAGCAGAGGATATGGTTAATGCACTACAGTGCACCAGCCTTCTTTTCCTATGATATTTCTGAATTTTAAATATGGGGTACAATAACTGGTAGATTGGTCAGATTACTGATCACCATGATCACCCAACCTCAAACCATTAGATTATTTGGTGTGGGGTCGTGTGAAATCCATGGTTTATTCTATGTGTATTACTATGCAAGACAAACCGGGAAATCAAATTTTGGATGCGGATGAAACTATTAAGAATAGTCCTGAAACAGTAAGATGTGCCAGGGAATTGCAGTTTTGTCTAGCTGAACTGCACTGAACAAAATGGTCACTTTGACAGCTGCTTTAGATATTTTCCTTGTAGAGGTTTATTTTAGTTTCATTTTATGTTTTGTAATTTACAGTCAATGTTTAATATCTCAAAAATAGACTTGAGGCATGGCATATTTACTGGAATTTTTTCTTATTTTTAACTGTTGAATATGTTCCCATACTTGTTTCTTGCAGTTTTGTAACACTATATACGTGCTCTTGGTGTTACTATGATTTCTTTATTCTATCTCTGGATTGCCTAGAATATAATCAGACATTTCCACTGGCTAAATTTGTTGCCAGCACCTTTTTGCACTGATTGTTGAAGACTGCCATTTACTTTAATTACTAAATACAGTGCAATAACCCCAGGGGCTCACATCTGGTGAGTATGGGTTTGGCACACCCAGGGTCCTGAGCTTGATATCATCATTCTTCTCTTTCTTGGTGATTCCCTTATACAGTCAGTCCTCGTATAGCACAATACTTGTGTTCCTAGAAACCCTCGTGCAATATAAACAACAGGCCCTATGGGAAAAATAGGGTTAGGTGCCGACCACCCAAGATTGAACACACATTTGTAACCAAAACACTACCAAACACAATAAATAATCATAATAAAATACGTAAGTATTTTATTATGGCTATTACGTAATAAAATATTGCTAATGCTTTTGCTTCTATCGTAAGCAAACTTGTTTTTTGTTTGATTTTCTATCCAAACAGTTGACAGCTGTGCATCTCTTCCAATTCTTTGTGTTTAATCTAATGGATTTTAATTACACTTTGAGTTATTCTTTGTAATTCTTGGCGTTGCCTCATTTAGGTCTGTAGCACGTGCAATATCACACGTTCTTTCATTTCGCTCAAAGCGTTTCACATTTTTTCTCTATCGACAGTGGCGGACTGGCCATAAGCCTTACCAGGGAAACCCCGGTGGGCCAGAGGCCGGTGTGATTTTGGCCATAAACCATAGTATGAGGCCACTAAATTTTCCTGGGTAACAATTTTTGATCCAGTCCGCCTCTGTTTATCGATATTGCTTTTTTTTTTTTTTTTTTCCCCTCTCTGAATCTGCAGTGTCTTCACCAGGACGCTTCCTTTTCGCACCTTTTAAGTATTTTACTCATTTTTAGGGAATAAAGCACAATTACAAAATGAGGAGGCACGCTTGATACACATAAACAAAGCTGCGCGCGTGTAGCAACTGAATAAACAACACCGTAAAGGCAGAGATACACTATTAGCACCTCACATTTTACTTAAGCACATTTCTAGGGGTTGCTACCATAAAACAATAAAAACAATTTCCAGTTGCGTTTCTGCTAGTGGAATCTGTTATAAACTGGTAGTAAACTCGATCTAATTGCATTTACGATTATACCGATAGCTGGAATTGTGTTGGTTTTTAAGTTATTATGGTGAAATGTGTTTCCCCTTCACTGATATAAAACACATAAATACATTTTCAGAATCTTCTCTTCATTCCTATCGTGTTGCGTTCAGTTGGGGTGATTCCACATTCGACTGCCATTTCTTGTAAACACAAAGGCAAATCGTGCATAAGCGAATTCGGTTCGTGTTATATAAGATATCGTTCCCCTATTTATAAATCGTGTATGATCGAATTCGTGTAATGTAAACACGTGTTATACGAGGACTGACTGTACTTCTGACTCTCTCAGGGTAACTCGGGAATTTTTTTTTTTTTTTTTTTGGCTGGTGCAGCATAAGCCTCAGGCTTCCTTGCACCATATAGCTAATAATAATAATAACCCGGGTGTCAGGCGACAAACTTTAATACTTGCGTTATAAGTGAAGTGCGTTACAGCTAAAACAACGTTACCATTCTTTTCCCAATTTTTTTAACATAAATACACTTTACTTAGTAAATAAATACTTTATTTACTAATGTTTATTAGTATACAGACTAAAAAACATTAGCTATTAAAGGTTGTATCATTTTGTTTACATTCTACTAATACACAATGCTGTTATGAACGTATATTTTATGCATCTATTCTGAAATAGTCATATAAGCGAAGTGCGTTACAGCTAAAACGTTACCATTCTTTTCCCAATTTTTTTAACATAAATACACTTTACTTAGTAAATAAATACTTTATTTACTAATGTTTATTAATATACAGACTAAAAAACATTAGCTATTAAAGGTTGATATCATTTTGTTTACATTCTATTAATACACAATGCTGTTATGAACGTATATTTTATGCATCTATTCTGAAATAGTCATATAAGTGAAGTGCGTTACAGCTAAAACAACGTTACCATTCTTTTCCCAATTTTTTTAACATAAATACACTTTACTTAGTAAATAAATACTTTATTTACTAATGTTTATTAGTATACAGACTAAAAAACATTAGCTATTAAAGGTTGTATCATTTTGTTTACATTCTACTAATACACAATGCTGTTATGAATGTATATTTTATGCATCTATTCTGAAATAGTCATGTAATTTAGTTTGCCAGAACTGATGACTGCCTTTTTTCAGTACATAATTCTTAATAGTGATTGAATGCAATAAATAAACACGTTCATTATCACTTTGTCATTCTAACCACACCATCACCTCATTAATATTTTCAAGCACTATGTCAATTTCTGGTGCTTTTTCCTTACACGTCATCCACATTATGTTCTGAGTCACGGGTCTCATGTTTGTCAATTATCTTCCTGCTGTTCACAGAGGCTATGATTTCTTCCTCACTCAGGTAATGCACAACTGGAGTTTCTGTATCCACCTCAATCCAAGCAGCCAGATTATTTGCGCCGATACTGCCCTCACGTATATTACAAGCAGCCTTTTCTTCTTGTTCTGAAAATGCTGCTAATTCAAGGTTTTTAGTAGTGATCTCATCTTTTCCAATACAATTTTTACAACAGTTTTCAATTGCTGTTAAGCTTACTCTCTTCCACACTAATCCAATATTGTATGTAATGTCTTTCAGTGTTAATGTTTTCATAAATTCTAGAACTTGAATTTCTGGGCTCAGAACACCAGCAAGTAACTCACAATGATAGTAGGCTTTGAAGGCTCGATTAATGCCCTTATCCATGGGCTAAATTAGTGCAGTAGTTTCTTTGGCAGCTGTGATCTTGCAGAAAAACGCAACTGTGATCTTGCCATTTTTTGGTTTTACAACATCAGCCAAAGGATGACCTGGGTCAGAACTTTTTCTTCAAGTTTTTTGGAAAGCAGATGGCATCTCATCAATGGTACAAACTCACTTTCAAACCATGAAGCAAAACCATTTCACTCGTCATCCAATCATTGGAGCTATTTTTATAAATCATAGGTAGATTTCATGTTGACATGCTTAAAATACTGTGGATTTCAACTTTTGCCTATGTGCTTTGGCTTTATCTTGTGATTTCCAGTCTTCTTTGCACATAGTAATTCACTCTTTGTTAGTTTCATGCCTGCTTTGTTGAGTGCCTTTTTAATATACAGTGACTTGTCAGGGAGAAGTTTATAGTACAGTGCTGTTTCATTATAGTTGTACAACTATTCATCTGTGAATTAATCATCTTGAATCACATTATGCAGAAGTTCAGAAAATGCTTACAAGACTGGACTGGGATATTCCATGATGAGCCTTTCATCTCTAAAGCCACGCTTCAAAAACTTTAAATGTGTCATCTCCATAAAGTAGCTTATGAAATTTAAATGCTTGTGCTTTCAAAATTACCCAATTTATCAGTACTCCTTCACTATGCTTCTGTTGATGCCACTTGTATAAGGATTAGCCCACAACACTGTTTTTACAGTCTACTTTTCTTTCTCTGGAGTCCTACTTCATCTTCTATGGAGTCTACAAACCAATGCAATTTTTCTTCCTCTTTCATCAAACGACAAATTGTTCCTTCTGTAATTCCACACCCACAAAACATACTGCATTTTGTTTCACCACTCTTTGACTCTTTCGATAATCTTGAACTTTTCTTCAACTGTATAATTTTTTCTTTTGGTGGCCATTTAGTTCTGATTTACTAATTTTGCCATGTATTTATTTCTGTTGCACTAGAATTTACCATGTTTTGAGAAAACTAAATCAAAACCAAACACCAAACTGTCAGCCTATTATAGTGCTGAAGTGAAGTTACATGATTTCTCCATAAATCACTTCTAATTTCATGTATATTTTTGTCTATTTTACCCTCAACAGATTTTACTAACCTAAGCATATCTTCTAGTTGAAGAAAGGATGTCATGTGCTGTTGTTTACAAAAATTTGCTTTGTAACTACGGGGAGTTCTCACTTTACGAGTTTTTTCCCTCAAGTACCAAGTATCAACAAAACCGAAAATATGAACATTAATTGCAAAAAATGAATGTTAAATATTCATAAATACCGCATTCCAAACCACGCGTGTAGCTATGCAATACAGTGTACCCCGCTTTACGATATTAATCAGTTCCAGAGACACCATCGTATTGTTAAAATATCGTAATGTGAACCCAATAACACATTGTTTTTTGGTAATTTGTTTCAAGATCTCAGAAGTTGAAATTTTCGATCTATAATTAAGCTATTTATCTCAAAAATTTCATTTTTAAGGTCATGCTCGTGACCTTAAGACCATATAAAAGGTCGTAAGCATGGTTTGTAAATTGTATCAGTTACCAATTCAATCATTAAAATTAGCATTAGTAGAGGCATTTGATGCAAGAAAGCAAGCTTATGCAGCATCAGCCAAAAAAAAAAAAAAAAAAGAAAAGAAAGAAAAAATAACCACTTCCACTTCACCCCTCTGTTCGTTCGAAATACCTGTCCAGCTGAACCTTAAACTTATTTAGGCTATCAACTTCCACGACAAGGGATGGAAGTCTGTTCCACCAACCAACCAGCAGGTGGCTGGCTAAAGGCAAATTTCCGCACGTCTATCCTACATCTGTCTTTCCTCAATTTGAATTTATGCCCTCTCAGGTGATTATTCTGAGCAAGAGGAAGAATCCCATCAGCATTGAGCATGCTCAAACCATTCAAGGCTTTATACACCTCCATCAGATCACCACGCTGGTGCCTAGTCTCCAGACACTGTAATTTGCAAAACTTAAGCCTTTCTTCGTAAGAGCACCCCTTTGTTCCATTCACTAATCTTGTTGCCCTTCTCTGTACTCATTCCAGCAGCTCTACATCCTTGTTGAAATGGGGCCTCCAGGCCTGTATACAGTACTCTAGGTGTGGCCTGACCATTGCCTTATACAAGGGAATAATCACCTCCATATCCCTGCTAGAAAAATTCCTATATATCATTGACAATACACCATGAGCTACTCTTGCAGCCCATCTGCACTGCTCAGAGAACTTCATATCTGCCTGCACAACCACCCCCAGGTCCCTTTCATTCTCTACCACTGTCAGTGTAGTACCACAGAGTTGATACGTTGCTCTGGGGTTGCTGTTTCCCATATGTAGTACTTTACATTTGTCAATGTTAAACTTCATTTGCCACCTCTCAGCCCATCTGCTCAACCTTTCCAGATCCTGTTGCAGCAGCATTGTGTCATTAGTGTCCTTGACAACCCTGCCAACCTTCGTATCGTCTGCAAACTTGGACATTAAGCTTGATATACCATCATCAATGTCATTTATAAATACAGAAAACAATAATGGTCCCAATACTGAACCCTGAGGGACTCCACTAATAACATTAGTCCACGATGAGCAGTGTCCATTGATTACCACTCTCTGTCTTCTCCCCCTCAACCACCCCTTTATCCATAGCAGCAATTTGCCTCCAATCACACACTGCTCCAATTTGCGCAGCAGTCTTCCATGTGCAACAGTATCAAAAGCCTTTCTAAGATCAAAGTATGTAATATCAAAGTTATTCCCTGTATCCAGTTCTTTTGTGGCCGCATCACAGTATCCAATCAAATTGGTCAGGCAAGACTTACCCTTAACAAAACCATGCTGTGTCTGAGCTATAACTGAAGTCTTCTCTAGATGACTCTGCAGTGCTTCTTTTACCAGTGCCTCCATTACGTTTCCGGGAACAGAAGTTAAACTCACGGGTCTATAATTACTTGTGTCAGCCTTTGATCCTCCTTTGTGAATTGGGGTCACATTTGCACATCCATGTCCATGGATGTGCAAATTTGCATGTCCATGGGTACCTCCCCTGAGTCCAAGGAAGCTCTCATAATTATGGCTAAGGGTTTGCTTACTTCCTTTGCTGCCTCTTTTAGTATAACTGGATAGATCCCATCCACCCCCCAGGTGCCTTTCTTGTGTTTATCTTCAACAATTTCTCCTCCACTTTACTCTCAGTTATTACAAGATTTCTCCAGCTTACTGCCAGAGTTTAATACACCTCTGGCATTCCCCTCGCTGAATAACTCCTCATGTGTGAATGAAATGCACTACACTTTCAACGTTATCACATGTTTTGTGATAAGAATCAATTTTAAACGCCTTTGTGATATTTTTCTAAAGCACATTTCTGGAGGTCACGACCATAAAACAATAAATTTGAGATGTCAGGTTGCTCTTGACATCTCAAAGGCTTTTGATCGTGTTTGGCATAAAGGTCTTCTAAACAAGCTTCCATCTTATGGTTTGCCAACTGTTTTTACTAATTGGTTATCCAGTTTTCTCTCTGATCGCTCACTGAGGGTGATGGTAGATGGCTCTCTGTCTTCTAACTTCTCCACTAATGCCGGTGTCCCCCAAGGTTCAGTTCTTTCCCCCACTCTATTCCTTTTGTATATCAATGACCTTCTTCCATTGACTGGAAATCCTATCCATAGTTTTGCCAATGATAGCACATTGCATTCAACTTTCCATTTGGAGAAACCTTGTCCTGCTCAATCAGCTTCAACTTCTCGAAAAACTGCTACCAATTCCTTAAATGCCGATCTTCAGGTAATTCTCTAGTGGGGAAAAGACAACTTAGTTAATTTCAACTCTTCTAAAACTCAGTCTTGTCTTATATCTTGCAAAAAGGATTCTTCTGCTCCTATGCTTATCTTTAGTGACACTCCGATTTCTAGGCAAAATGATATATCTCTTTTGGGGATTACCCTGACTTCTTGGGGATTACCCCAAGGTAATCCTTGGGGATTACCTTGGCACAAGCACATTACATATATTGCTTCCTCTGCATCTAAAAAACTTGGTTTTCTCTTTCGCTCTCGGCGTTACTTTTCTTCCAAACAGCTGCTCACTGTGTATAAATCGCAAATCCGCCCTGCTATGGAATATTGTTCCCACATCTGGGGTGGTGCCCCCAAAACCTCTCTCAGGCTTCTTGATTCCATTCAGAAGAAGGCAGTTAGGTTAATTAATGATTCATCTCTAACAAAGTCTCTCCACCCGCTTTCTCATAGATGTACTGTTTCTGCTGCATGCCTCTTTTACAGATACTTCCATGGGCACTGTTCTTCCGAACTGGCTTCTATAATTCCCGCTCTCTCTTTCAAAATAGTCCAAACCCGTGCCGCCACCAGCCAACATCCATTTACTGTCCAACTTCAAACCCACAGAACCAACTTTTCATCTTCCTCATTTATTCATTCAGCTGCCGTTTTCTGGAACAACCTTCCTTCATACGTATTTCCTGAAAATTACAATCTACACAAGTTCAAGTCCAATGTCAACAAATATCTTCTTTCGTCTTCTCAACCTCCAACCTAAGCATGGTTTTTTTTTTTTTTTTTTTTTGGTAGTTGTTGGCGCATAGGCTTCTGTGGCCATAATGCACCTCCCAAGGTTTTTTTGCAGTACATTGATCCAAGCCCGAGGCGGGAATCGAACCCGCAACCTTTGGGTTGCCAGGCAGGCACTTTACCCACCCGGCTAGCCCGGTCGGCCCTAAGCATGGTACTAAGTACTATAGGTTCTAATACCTCTCGTGTTTGTGGTTCACATAAAAAAAAAAAAAAAAAAAAAAACAATTTTCACTTTCCAGTTTATTGGGCTTTTCTGTTACTGCAAGCAATTATAAACGGGTAGTAAACCCGATCTTCTTGCATTTGCAAAAATGCCGATAGCTGGAATTGAGTGGCTTTTTATGTTATTATGGTAAAATGTGTTTCCCTTTACTGAAATCTTCAATCATATAAAAAACATAAATTTTCAGAATCTTCTCTTCATTCCTGTTTTTTTTTTTAAGCTTCATAAACTTGTTATTACTCCATGCGAATCGTGTTAGTTGCAATTTGTGTGCGCCATTAAAAAATTCCTATGCATGCAATCATGAAATTTATAATTAAAAGAGAAGATTATCTCTTACAAACAAACGCATCTTGAAATATTTCTGAAGAAGACAACTCCTTGTGCAACAAACCAACGAGTGCTGAGCCAATAATGAGTGATCGAGTGTGCATTTAGTCGATGATGACGAAGAATAAACATTCTTTAACATTTGTAAGTCGTAAATAATTTTTCTATTATTATAATTTGCTTGATTTTGCAGGCTACGTTTTTATTTCTTTCAATAAATCAATCATTGTTTAAACATTAGCTAACTAATTTGATTATTGAGAACGTAACCCCTATTTTTAACCTTATGTCTATGGGAAATAAATTCCTGCTTTATGAGCACACACTAGGGACGAATTAACTCGTAAAGTCGAGAACTACCTATAATATAAAAAATGCACTTTACGAACTTCCCTCCAGAGGTAGCTGTTTATAATTAGCATTCCACTGATATATTCTTTCATTGCATCTCTAGCTGAGGGGAGAAACTGGGTATCTACAGTAATTAGTTTTGATGTATCCTGTTGGTCACAAAATTTACTCAACTTATTAAAGTATTCAGCAACTGAATACTTTAATATATCAAAGCAATTATACAGCAAATTTTTAACTAATTTCCCCTCCTGGAAATACAGTAGTAGGATATACAACAGATCAAGTATGTACAGTTTCCACTATGAAATTTACTGTGTTTTTTCATAATTCGGTTTTTTTTTTTTTTTTGGTGACATTATCATGAGGAGGCCATTAATTCAATGTTGCCCCGTACTCAAGTTTGAAATTGTAGTCACAGTGGTAATAAAATCTGTTAATTATTGAAAAATTGATCCCGAGGTAATTCTCCAGTGGGGCAAAGACAACTTAGTTGATTTCAATCCTTCTAAAACTCAGTTGTGTCTTATATCTCGCAAAAAGGATTCTTCTGCTCCTATGCTTATCATTGGTGACACTACGATTTCTAAGCAAGATGATATATCTCTTTTGGGGATTACCTTGACTTCTAATCTCTCTCTCTTGGAACAAGCACATTACAAATATTGCTTCCTCTGCATCTAAAAAACTTGGTTTTCTCTTTCGCTCTCAGCATTCCAAACAGCTGTTCACTCTGTACAAATTGCAAATCCGCCCTACCATGGAATATTGTTCCCACATCTGGGGCGGTGCCCCCAAAACCTCTCGGCACTTCTGTAGCCAGGTGGGCAGGAGCAGCAGTGCGTAGCACATACTTCTTGATTAGATCGGGGTTCAAGCCCCTTGACCACCAAATACGGAGGATGCGGAAAGGTCAGAGAATGACCACCGCATATCCCCAGAGCAATATGGCCTTAGTTGCTAATGCTCCTAAAAACCAAATAACAACAACAACAACAACAACAAAACCTCTCTCAGGCTTCTAGATTCCATTCATAAGAGAGCAGTTAGGGTAATTAATGACTCCTCTCTAACAGTCTCTCCACTCACTGTTCTCATAGATGTACTATTTCTGCTCCATGCCTTTTCTACAGATACTTCCATGGGCACTGTTCTTCTGAATTGACTTCTATAATTCTCGCTCTCTCTTTCAAAATAGTCTGAACACGTACCGCCAACATCCATTTACCGTCCAACTTCAAACTCACAGGACCAACTTTTCATCTTTCTCGTTTATTCATTCAACTGCTGTTTTCTGGAACAGCAGTTGAATGAATACGTATATACGAATAGTTGAATGAATACGTATTTCCTGAAAATTACAGTCTACAGAAGTTCAAGTCTAATGTTAACAAATATCTTCTTTCATCTTCTCAACCTTCAACCCAAGCATGGTATTAAGTACTATAGATTCTATTACCTCTCGTGTTTGGAGTTTTCATTAAAAAAAAAAAAAAGTATTCCAACATGCTCACTAAAAAAATCAAAGATTACTATGTTCTCTAAAAGATTTACTTAAGTGGGGTGGTTTAAAAGCATTTCTTTATTCCAGTTTCATAAAAAATATTAAGCAGGTTTCTTCTTAAGATGTTTAGCCAGACCTTTCATAAGTAATTTGAATATTCTTTATTTTACCTTTATGCAATTCCAGATATAGTTCGCAAAGCTGTAGAGCAGAAATTGGCTGTTACATGGTTGAAGTTATATGATGATAACATCCTAGATTTCCTGCGATGTTTAGATATTCAGGACTCTGCAGACACTGCACAACTTGCCCTCACTACTTTATTCAAGCCATATTCTCCTAAAGAATTAGTAAAAAAGTTTGAATTACTGGATAAGGAGTAAGTTTGTCTCTTTTGCACAGTTGCATTGATGTTAAGTGATATATTTTTTTCTGAACAATATGAGATACCAGACCATAAGATGCATCCACAATTTAGAAGGCAAATTTTGGGAAAAAAATTTTTTACTGCACATATTTGAAACACAGACTCACAAGTGCTTACTAAACAAAATGTCAGTGTAGACTGAAGCTTTAATTGTCGTAGATTTCCATAAATTTGTCATTACTGTCACACTCATCATTAATAATGTTATAACTTACTTTTCAATGCACATATCATCTATAGTGCCATCAAGGGCATTGCTGATTCAGCCCAGATCACATGTAATGTGATCTGGGCTGTTTAGACACTAAGAGCTACTGTTTCCAGAAAGCCACTTGGCCATTTTGACCATACTTTTTCTAGCCCCTGACTAGAAATAAAACTATCACCACATGCTCATAACCTTTGGAGAATTTTAGGAAGCATTTTCCAAGGCGGGGGAGAAAGGTGTCTCTATTGGTCTAGGAAATGTGTTATTCTGTGATTTTCACAATTACATTGCCTGTTGCATGTGAAAGTTTTTCTTTATCATTTCATTTATGAAGGAATATTAATATTTCACATTAATTATAATTAATTTGTGAGGAAATATTCATAATGTTAGCATGCTAATAGTTTACCTTTAAATCTTGGCAAATGGGTTAAAAGTACTAAAATGCTAATCAATTATGAATGCTAAAATACTAATTATGTGATCTCTAATAGGGATATAACATTCCCCTCCTTTTATAGATATATTTATTATGAAACAACAGGGATTACCTTTATTTTAGATATAGGAAGCTTCTTTTCCAACCAACTCTCCTGGTCCAACATGCTAATAATTCTTTGGGAAGGTGATATCAATTTTACAAAACATGTGGGACATCTTCCCCACTGTCAGAACAGTAGCGTTCAGACCCCTCGGTCTCAACCCTGAGCGCTAAAGACTTCTATCTTCAAACACCATACCTCTGGCAGCAAGGAAACCATTACATGGATTGACATAAAATTAAATTTTGAAGATCTAAACTGCTTAATAAATATGGCTTAATAAATTTTCTTCGGTCCGGTAGCTTGACATTAGAGTTAAATTTAGGGGTCTAAAAAGTTTAATGGATATGGGGGGGGGGGATTATTCTTTACATTCCTTAAGTCGGACTAGAACTTTCCGGGGCGTCGTGTTCACAGGAATAGAGCAACCCCCCCCTGTTGTTTCATAATATAATAGAATATAGGAATTATTGAGCACTTAACAGCTCTCTATTATCAAAGATATATTTATTTATTCAAAAAGGAAAGAACATTAAGGGAAGAACAAAAGAGGCCTGACCACTAGACTAATTTAGTCTAGTGGTCAGGAGCGAGAGTGCAGTAGCACGCACTCTTTGAGTAGGCCGGGGTTCAAGCTCATGACTGCTAAATACGATTAACATTTGTAGTGACGATTTATTGTAAACTCCACTGACCTGGTGGTCGTGCCGGAGTATAATCAAGAAATTTTTTGAAGAGGGACAAAGTTGAAACTGTTCACTGAAAAATGTCGCTCCTTCGGTTAACTGAATTTCATATAGTTAAATGATGTGAGGCACTGACATAAGTAGCAGTCAAGGTAAATGCCACTAACTGTTTCAGCAGTGAGTCTGCCACGGTGAATCTTCAATAATGATGGGCTCATTTACAAAGAAGTATTTCATATACATATGGAATTTTGAAATTTTGTAAAAATTAAAACTTTGTACATAAATGTTTCAAAAAATATTAATTGGTTCTTATTTTGATTTTGTTGCCCAACACAAGAGTAAAATTACTGTCAGCAATAAAAACAGAATTTAAAAAATAATAAAATAAATTATTCTTAAAAAATTTGTAAATAAAACCAATTGTTATGTTTTTTTGATGCAATAATATGTTTATCTATTACTTGTGATTTTATCAAATTCCAGAGCTGAATTACACAAAAAATGAATTTTTGGCTTTTATTATTCCAAACCAGACAGCTGTGTCCAATTTGAACTTATTAGGATCCCAAATATTCTCCTACAATTTTCATATCTAAAAGCTATTTTCATGCTGCAGTGTATTACAAATGGTGTCTATAATTAGTTAAAAACACAGATAAGGGATAGGTATGTTCGTATCAGACATCACCTGGGATTTCTTCCATCTCTGCCCAGATAAGGGATAGCAGCACAAACTCTTAACAGTTGCAAGACAATTTGTGCAACACAATATGACCTTAGTAGTCCTCGTGCCATTAAACAGCATATCAACCAACAGTTTGTGTCTTAACTGACACATTGTGGGAAGTGATCTTCAAAACATGGATCTACTTACGTACACCGGAAAAGGTTAAGCATTATATCATCTACAGTTTTTGAATTGTCTTGCTGCCTTGAACATACTGAATAAATACCACCAGCTCTTCCTGTCTTATTCATATTTGAGCATGATGATTTCTCTTTTCATTAATTACTAAATTGTTACTTCCTAATTGCTGTTATCCAAACCAGCTATATTGACAAGTGAAAAAAGCATGCTCGTCTATGATTATTGGGGCAGAAAATTTATTTAGCTCATCAACTATCTGTTTACAGTTGTTAGTGAGGTTACCATTTATTGCGTATTGGTCCAGTATGGTTCAGGCCCTTCCTTCTAGTGTTGCTATTCTGTGGCCTTGTAAAAGTCATTTCATAGACATTTTTATTCTTGTCACATGTGATCTCCTACTAATTTATAATCATCACATTCAGCTTTCTTTTCATTTGTCATTTTTTTTAATCCATTTTACTCTAGGCCTTGAATAGTAAGTCTTTAAAGATGTAAAAATATGAATAATTTCTAGAATTACTAATTTTGAAACTGTTTCCATATGTTTTCTAACTGAAATTTTGCCATGAAATAATTATTTGTGGGGGAAGGGAAGAAAGTTCTTTCTTTTGAATGTAGTTTCAATTTGAAGATATCAAATTCAGGGAATTATTTAAGAAATATAGGTAACCCTCATATAACACAGTTATTAGGTTCCTATAAAATGTCGTGTTGTGCGAAACCGGTTATACAGGACTAAGAAAAAGTACAAAAAAGAAATATAGGTAAAAAAGGGGGGGGGGGTTACTTTCCAAAAGCTAACAGAAATAAACTATTTCATTAACAAAATGTTAACAAAAATACACCAGAAATTCTAGATTTCGTATATCTTCTGCTCTCTTTAAAAAATCAGTAATCTGGGTTTGTTTGCTTTCGCTTGATAAATCTTTGTGAATTTCATCATATGGAACTAAGCATTTTTGAAGCTCCCTTTTGAACTTTGGGCTCCTTTCAATCAAGAATCTGCATTCAAAAAATAAGATTCTAATTGCTCAGCTAACTTTATGCCTTCCGCTATGCTTTTTAGTGTAAATGGAAGTTTAGAATTTTCATCTGGCTATCATCATCTGAAATGATTTGGTTTTACCTCCGATGCCATTTGCACCAAATCTGCTTTGCCTGCCTCTTTATCTACCAGTAATTCTTGAAAGCTTTCAGTATTCATATCTTTTTTTATTTTTTTAGGAGCATTGGCGACTAGGCCACATTACTCTTGTATAATATCTATAAATTGTGCATCCTGAAGTCAATTTTCTGTTTTGCTGGACGAAAAACCTGAGTTTCTGGGAGAAAAAACCTTGCCACGTGAAAAAAACCCATAAAACTTCCTCCCTTCATCAACGGAATTCAAACCCAGGTCTTTTCCAGCCGGTGTGGGGAGGAGGGCAATTCTATCAACTGTGCTACTCACAAGGGCTTCAGTAGTCATATCAACAAAACCTTCCCCTCCTACCAATGTAGCAAGTTCTACTATTGCACCGATTCCCTTTTCTGCTGGTTTGACCATATTTCCTGAATGAACTGACTGTGGCCATACATTTTTCCACACACATTTAACATTAATGGTCTTACTTCTTTGAGTGATAAAGCTATGATTCTGATACAGTCCACAATTGAGAAGTGTTTACATGCCTCCATTACTTCAATAGATTCGGAATCAGTTTTTTTGCAAAATTCATTGTAATGATTTTCTGATGTAATGAGTTTTAAAGGTAGATATAATGCCTTTATCTAACAGCTGAATGAAAGAAGTTGTATTAACCCAGTACAACTGTGGTGGTAGGAACATAACTTCAACATTTGGATGACTTAAATCTTTTGGATGGCCTGGTGCGCTATCCAGTAGTAATAAAACTTTGAAATCTAGATTTTTCCACAAGTTCAATAGCACAGAACGTAACACAGGAATTTCCCAACAAAATAAAATAAAGAGATTTCTCAATTTTTTTTTTTTTTTTTTTTTTTTTTTGACTAGCGAGTCAATAGCGGGGATCCAAAAAGAGTGGAAATGTTGAAAAATTACATCCAACATAATAGCAGGATTTTCCCCACACAAAAGCTCAAACATACCCTGATATGCGAAGGTTATCAAAATTCTCTAACCGTGTTGTGCGAGGATTGTGGCAATTTATTGTGTTAGAACAAACTGTGTTGTAGAAGTACCGTGTTATACGAGGGTTGCCTGTACATGTATCATTATGTCAGTTTTAATAGATCTGAATTTTAAAAGTTAAGTGGCAGAGTTAGTATTTGATGATTGTTAAATAAATATTTAGCAGACTGCATATGCAGATTTACATATTTATTATTATATCATTTGATTTTTTTTTTTTTTTTATGATTTTTATGTTTGTAGACTGTTAATACCCATTGACAAATTAACTTGTGAGGGTGCCTTTTACTGGCGATGTCTTTGTGAATACATTAAATCTCAAGGTGGACCAGTTGCTGAAGATTGTTTTGACTATATTTTACCTGCCTTGACACCGTTCTGTGAGTATACTAAAACGTAAGTATCCAAAAGTGAGTTTTTATTTTTACCAAGGCATCAAATTTTCATTGTCATTCAGTGATATGACAATGAAAGAATCCCCACCTGAATTCTATTTAGGTTATTTTTCCAGAAGATATGTACTGTATTTGCCCAAATATAAGTTGCACTCCCAAAATTCCATGGGCTTGAATATTTTTACATAAAATAATTTTTACATAAAATAAGTTATTTTTGGTTTTTTCAGGAGCATTAGCAACTAAGGCCATATTGCTCCGGGGATATGCGGTGGTCATTTCCTGACCTTTCCACATCCTCCGTATTTGGTGGTCATGGGCTTGAACCCCAGTCTAATCAAGAAGCATGTGCTATGCACTGCTGCTCCTCCCCATCTGGCTACAGAGGTGCCAATACAATGTAGAATACTTAAAAAAATAAATTAGCTTGGAGGCAAGGAACTACAAATGCCACTTTCTCATGACTATTAGCTCTGGGAACACTAAAGTGTAAATCTAACATGACACAGCATTAGAATTCAACATTTAAAATTCTATTCACAATAATCAGAACAAATAGTGAAGTGCATAGTGAGCAATAGGCAGTTACTTGAGAAGTTGATAACTAATGTCAACAGTTTATTTTTATATCACCTTCTAAATCTTAATTATTTTTCTAGATATATGTTGCAAGTTTTTGATGAATATGACCTGGAAAAGAAGTTGGAGCATACTTTCGTAAGTCAGCAGTTACTTATGCTAACTGAACAGTTTGACCTGGCTGATCAAGCAGGAAGGTATAGTAAATTGTTTATGCATATTTTAATATTTGCCATATAGATTTTTTTGTTAAAGCTTTAAACTTCCAATTAAACATTCTGAAATAATGGGGCTCATTACATGATATATGTGGATTCTTTTTGTAACTCAAAAGAAAATTGACATTTTTGTTTCAGATGTTGAAAAACAATTTAAATTTTTAAAATGCTTTAGCTTATTAAAGTATGTTAGAATGTGGCACTTTCCCCATGGTAGGCAGGTTGATATTGTATACCTTTTATTTTTTTTTGGGATAAAAGACAAGAAATAGTTGAAAATGGTGCACTTTATAATTTTATTCTTTATTTTTGACACTATATTAGATAATAAGAACATATAATATCTTGGGTCAGCTGCGGTCCTGTGCTAAGCATGCATGGCCCATTGTGAACTGTGGTGCTGAAAACCTGGCAACCCTTAATAATTAATTCAGCATGTTTGCAGTCACAATGAATGTGTAAACCCTTCTGGCCTCAGCCATATCGGGATAAACACAAATTTGTTATTTATTTTAACAGAAATATTATTATCCAAAAAAAAATGATTTCCCGTAACAAATGTTATATTTTTAATTAGAAGTTTTCTTCCACACACTGTTTTTGACACCAAGTTACTAATTGAGGCTATCTGTTCTCTCATGAATGACCCAAAAGATTGATGTTATTTGATTAAGGATGATATTAGTGACTTGTAAATACACATAATCATTTCTAAAGAAATTACCATTTATTTACAACAGAAAAATAGTGCAGTGCTTCATTATTTCCATAAACTACAGGCAACCCCCGTATAACACGGTACTTCTACAACATGGTTTTGCTCTAACACAATTGATAAATTGCGGCAATCCTCACACAACAAGGTTTCGCTCTAACACAGTTTGAGAATTGCTAGAAATCTCGCATAGCACAGTATTTTTGAGCTTTTGTGCTGGGAAAACCCTGCTATTATGTTAGATGTAATTTTCAGCGTTTCCATTCCTTTTTGTGAATCCCCGCTGTTGACTTGCTAGTTGTTATCGCCTTCGTGATATTTTTCTAAAGCACATTTTTGGAGGTCACTACCATAAAACAATAAAAACAATTTGCACTTTCCAGTTTATTGGACTTTTCTGTTAGTGCAATCAGTTATAAACGGGTAGTAAACTCTTATCTTCTTGCATTTGCTATAGTACCGATAGATGGAATTCTGTGGACTTTCACATTATTATGGTGAAATGTGTTTCCCCCTTCTATAAAATATTCAAGCATAAAAAATATAAATAAATGCTCAGAAACTCATTACTCTGTATCTCGTGTTTGTTGAAACTTGTGCGTGCTGGGTTCTTTGTTATTAATTGCTTATCATTTTTATTGTTTTAAATTTATCAAAAAAATAAAAATAAGTCAGTGAACAGAAATATTGATTAGTATGTACATATTACAGTACGTATTAATTAAGCTATGTATGTAAGCATAAATTTATTTTTATTTTGCTAACTGGAAAATATTCTTCCGATTTTCACATATTATTTAAAGTGAGGGTCCACTGTATTTTGTTGGGAGATCCCAGGGTTAGGCCGACCGGGCTAGCCGAGTGGGTAAAGTACCTGCCCGGCAACCCAAAGGTCGCGGGTTCGATTCCCGCCTTGGGCTTGGATCAAAGTACTACAAAAACCTTGGGAGGTGCAATATGGCCACAGACACCGATGCGCCAACAACTAACAAATCAAAAAAAAAAAAAAAAAAACCCAGGGTTAGGTTCTGTGCTATTGAACTTGTGCTTGTTTGAGACCACAAAAAATTGTTACTTTGAAGAGTGCAGCTTGTGACTTTTAAAGAGAGCAGAAGGTACACGAAATCTAGATGCTACAAAAGAGATTGTGCTTAGAAGTGATGAGGAAGAAATTAAATGAACGTACATTATCTCACATATAAGTATCACAGTTTGTAAGGTAAGATGTTTGTTCAGTTATTACTATTTAAGTTACTACTATTATAAAAATTATTAAAGTTAAAATATTAAGTTATTACTACTATAAAAATTAAGTTTACGATAATTATTTAAAAAATGGCATATTTTTGTTAGCTTTTGGAACATAACCCCCCCCCCCCTTTTGTACTGGTTCTTAGTCCCGTATAACATGGTTTCGCATTACACGAGATTTTGTAGTAACCAAACTACCATGTGTTATACAAGGGTTACCTGTATTTCAATACCTGCACTGAAATAGTATTCTGCTTCTCTATTAAATGATGATGTTACCAAGAGATTATCAGATTTTAAGGAGATAAAGAGAGTATTATTATACATGTGGGAACTAACAATATTAAATGAACACAACCTGACGATTTGTTGGATAATTATATTAATTATAGAACCATGCTGAAAAAATGCCACAAGTTAGGTCAGAGTGTGTATGTGTCTGCAGTTCTGCCCAGACATGATAGGAGGGATTAACCAAGGCTTTAGGGAAGAAATTTTTATCAGTGTGGCCCTCACTTATAAATAGAAGGAATCTATTTTGTAGAGATGATATTCATTTGAACAAAGGTGGTGCAAGGATTTTTGCCACTATCGTCGAGAATACCTTAAGGTTTCAGAGAAACAAGTTTTTCTTAGTAAGAGTTGCCCTTTTGTGCTCCTTGTCCATGCTGGCAAAATTCCTGTATATCATTGACAGAACCCCATGAACTTACCTAGCAGCCTGTCTGTATTATGATTGAGATATACAGGCAGTTCTCGCGTTATTAGTTTTTTTTTCCCAAGTATCAACAAAATTGAAAATATGAACATTAATTGCAAAAAAATGAATGTTAAAAATTCATAAATACCGCATTTCAAACCACGCGCATAACTAAACAATACCGTGTATCCCGCTTTACGATATTAATCCATTCCAGAGACACCGTATCATGAAAATATCGTAATGTGAGCCCAGTAACACATTGCTTTTTTTTTTTTTTTTTTTTTGGTAATTCGTTCCACGACCTCGGAAGTTGAAATTTTCGCTATATAACTCTCTAAAAGGTCGTTTTTATAGCGTAAATTGTATTAGTTACCAATTCAAATCATTAAAATGCACTGCACTTTCATTGTTATCATATATGTTCTGTTATAAGAACCAATTTTGAACAGCTTTGTGATATTTTTCTAAAGCACATTTCTGGAGGTTACAACCATAAAACAGTAAAAACAATTTGAACTTTCCGGTTTATTGGGCTCAATTATAAACAGGTAGTAAACGTGATCTTATTGCATTTGCGATAATCCTGATAACTGGAATTGTATGGGTTTTTACATTATTATGGTGAAATGTTTCCCCTTTACTGAAATCTTCAATTGTATAAAAAACACACAAATTTTCAGAATCTTCTCTTCATTCCCTTTTTTTTTTTTTTTTTTTTTTTATAAGCTTCGTAAACTGGTTACTCCGTGCGAATCGTGTTAGTTGCAATTTGTGCGTGCCACTAAAACATGCTTATGCATGCTATTGAAATTTATAAAGAAAAGAGATTATCTTTGAAACAAACGCCTCTTGAAGCATTTTTTTGTGCAACAAACCAATGAGTGCCAAGCCAATAATGAATGATCAACGAGTGTGCATTTAGTTGATGATGACGATGATGAAGAATAAATATTCTTTAACATTTACAAGTCATAAATAATTTCTTTATTATAATTTGCTTGATTTTACAGGCTACATTTTAATTTCTTTGGATAAATCAATCATTTGTTTAAGCATAAACTAATCAGCTAACTAATTTCATTGTTGAGAACATAATCCCTATTTTTAACATTATGTCTATGGGAAATAAATTCCCGCTTTACGAGCACGCAGTAGGAACGAATTAACTCGTAAAGTCGGGAACTACCTGTATTTAAAAAGTAGAAGGAAACTATTTTGTAGAGATGATATTCATTTGAACAAAAGTGGTGCAAGGATTTTTGCCATTATCATCGAGGATACCTTAAGGTTTCAGAGAAACTGAAGTCTTTTTTGGTAAGAGTAGCCCTTTTGTGCTCCTTGTCCATGCTGGAAAAATTCCTGTATATCATTGACAGAGCTCCACAAGCTTGCCTAGCAGCCTGTCTGTATTATCATTGAGATATATTTAAAAACCACATGTTACCCACTGAGGTAACATGCATATAGAGTAAATTTCATGCCCTCACCTTTATGTGAAAACTGTAACAAATTTTTCAGAAACAACTTGTGTGAGGCTGTAAGTATTTATAGAACTGTGGGAGAGGAAATGTAAGCAACCTTGAATTATAAACAAAATTAAAAACTTTGTAGCATTGTTGGAACTAGTCAGGTCACTGTTTGAGAAAAATAATTGCGAAAACAGTGGTGAGGAATCTGACATGTTCTCATGTACAGTTACTGTAAAAAACCATAAAAAATCACTTTGTTAATCATCAATAGTTAGCACAGGATTAGACTGTTTATTATTTAAACCTTTCTCTACTGAAACCTTTCTTTCTGTCTTATTATTTAAACTTTTCAAACAAATAATTGCATAATAATAATATTAAGTGCAACCTAAGTTTATTGCTTTTTTTATTTTTATTTTAGTATGATTTATTTATTATTATTATTTTTTTCTTTACTCACAGAAATAGTCTGGATCGTCTTGTTCAAGAAATGCTACTCTCCCCCAAAGTGGATTCTTCTCTTGTAAAGTATTTGATTGCCTGCTATGGAAAGTTGCATGAAAATACAGAAATTCGACTTCATAATCTTGCAGAAATAATATCTGATATTAAGGATCCTATTACAGTGGTTGAAAGTAAAATCTCTCCAGAAGAAAAACGTAAAATTGAATTAAAGGTTGTTTTCTTTTTCACATTGCACTTTTTAAGAAGTCCTCTAAGAAAAATAAAAAAAAGATATACATATAAAAAGCAGAATTAACACTAATATCCAAATAATAATTTCCAAATGATTTCGATAAATTCAGGCCAGGACAGATTAATGCCATCAGAAATGATTAAACATTACATAAGCCTGCGAATATATGAGATAATTTTTATTTCAGACTATTAATCATAAGAAAAAGGTGTAACCATAACCTACAAAGGGCCCCAACCGTCCCAATATATAGCCAAGTCAAGCTAATTCCAATATTAACAAAATAAACGATCAATATTACCATAATGTCGTTACTGAATAAGGCATACATCGAAAGGCATAATGGGGCTAGCGCCTCTCAATATATGCTATCAATAACAACATGAGCTATCTGTTTCTGCAAGTTACATGCCAGCTTTACCAAATTCATATATACTAAATATAGTATACATAATAGCTTTAAGATTAAATTTAATTTTAAATTTAAATAGCTACAAGAGCTAATAAATCCAAATTAACTATGAAATACGTAATAAAATTAAAACAGCAGACTGGTAAAATGTAACTGTTAGCCACCCTACAGGTAGCCAAACTCTTAAACATTAATGAAATATTTATGCAAGTATTTCTGTTTCTGTAGCAAAATGGACAGGAGGAAAGAATAGCGAGGGCATAAGCCCAAAAATTAGGCGAAAGGAAAAGACAACAAGTAAAGCAATAGTATCTCGATCTCCCTTGAATTATTCTAATAGATTTTGAGGCATAAGATACAAGAGTTAGATAGCATAAAGATAAAAGCAGAGGTAAAGACAGCAAACTACTTCAGAAAATTACCGGGAGTGTAAAAATCCGTCCCTTAGCAGGGTTTCTGGTAATTCGTTGTGTAAAGAAACTTGTACTAATCCAGTTAAGAATTGAAGACTCTAATACAGAATTAAGGTTAAAGTTAAATGCCATAATAATAGAAAAGCAAGTCAAACTTACAGAACAAAGCAATATTTACATTTACTGATACAACAGAGCAGAGCAAACAAAATGTGGATAGACCCAAGCTTTTGTGTGAAATGAAAGAAAGTTCAAAGCTCCCTGTACTGTGATATGCAATTACGGAAAAAGGTATCCACCAATAGAAAGCATTGTGGACATAAGCAACCTCGGGGGGAGGGGGGGGAATTTATTCCTTCCCATAGAGCAACTATGGGATTTAGGCACTTCTCATACAGCTGTTGATACAGCTCTCTTACACTCTAAAAAAGTTGTGCCCATAGTTGCTCTATGGGAAAGAATAAATTTTTTTTTTTTAAGAGGTTGCTTATATCCACAATGCTTTCTATTGGTGGATACGTTTTTCCATAATTGCATATCACAGTAGCGGGAGCTTTGAACTTTCTTTCATTTCGCGCAGAAGCTTGGGTCTATCCACATTTTGTTTGCTCTGCTCCGTTGTATCGGTAAATATTACTTTGTTCAGATATATTGGTTAATTTTGCTTTGTTCTGTAAGTTTGGATTGCTTTTCTATTATTATGGCATTTAACTTCAACCTTAATTCTGAATTAGAGTCTTTAATTCTTAATTGGATTAGTACAAGTTTCTTTACACAACGAATTACCAGAAACCCTGCTAAGGGACGGGGATTTACACCCCCGGTAATTTTCTGAAGTAGTTTGCTGTCTTTACCTCTGCTTTTATCTTTATGCTATCTAACTCTTGTATCTTATGCCTCAAAATCTATTAGAGTAATTCGAGGAAGATTGAAGCACTACTGCTTTACTTGTTGCCTATTCCTTTCGCCTAATTTTTGGGCTTATGCCCTCACTATTCTTTCCTCCTGCATTTTGCTATGGAAACAGAAATACTTGCGTAAATATTTCATTAATGTTTAAGAGTTTGGCTCTCTGTAGGGCGGCTAGCAGTTACATTTTGCAAGTCTGCTGTTCTAATTTTATTATATATTTCATAGTTAATTTGGATTTATTAGCTCGTGTAGCTATTATGTATACTATATTTAGTATCTATATAATATCGGTGTAAATACACCATAGTTAACCCATATATTTGAGCTACGATTGTAGCGTAGAAGGCATCGTTTTAATTGTATCTCATAATGTGGTTGCCTTCACAACAAGATAGCTACTATTGAATTACTTCAAATAAATAACGCTTCTCTAGTAGAGAAGACTCCTGTTATTTATTTTCAGCGTACCACCACCCAGACGATCATTTCGAAGCTTTTTGGCTTCGTCATCAATGGGCGGGTAGGTAATACAATATGCCATCTCAGTTGCGAAGTTATATCCACATTATGAGAGATGCCAGAAGGGTGTGGTGGTAATGTATTTGGAAAATTAAATGCACTAGGCATAATCCTTATGGGTTTTGCCTCGCAACTTCGCAACTGAGATGGATATTGTATTACCTACCCGACCACTGATGACGAAGCCAAAAAGCTTCAAAACGATTGTCTGGGTGGTGGTACGCTGAAAATAAATAACAGTAGTCTTCTCTACTAGAGAAGCGTTATTTATTTGAAGTAATTCAATAGTAGCTATCTTGTTGTGAAGGCAACCACATTATGAGATACAATTAAAACGATGCCTTCTATGCTACAATCGTAGCTCAAATATATGGGTTAACTATGGTGTATTTACACCGATATTATATAGTTAATTATCAAAACCCATAAGGATTATGCCTAGTGCATTTAATTTTCCAAATACCTTACCACCACACCCTTCTGGCATCTCTCATAATGTGGATATAACTTCGCAACTGAGATGGCATATTGTATTACCTACCCGCCCACTGATGACAAACCCAAAAAGCTTCGAAACGATCATCTGGGTGGTGGTATGCTGAAAATAAATAACAGTAGTCTTCTCTACTAGAGAAGCGTTATTTATTTGAAGTAATTCAATAGTAGCTATCTTGTTGTGAAGGCAACCACATTATGAGATACAATTAAAACGATGCCTTCTACGCTACAATCGTAGCTCAAATATATGGGTTAACTATGGTGTATTTACACCGATATTATATAGTTAATTATCAAAACCCATAAGGATTATGCCTAGTGCATTTAATTTTCCAAAAACTATATTTAGTATATATGAATTTGGTAAGGCTGGCATGTAACTTGCAGAAACAGATAGCTCATGTTGTTATTGATGGTATATATTGAGAGGCGCTAGCCCCATGATGATGTGCCTTTCGAGGTATGCCTTATATATTGATTGTTTATTTTGTTAATATTGGAATTAGCTTGACTTAGCTATATATCGGGACGGTTGGGGCCCTTTGTAGGTTATGGTTACACCTTTTTCTTATGATTTATAATTTGAAATAAAAATTATCTCATATAAAAAAAGATAAATATGCACGCACGCACGCACGCACGCACACACACACACACACACACACACACACACACACAATCTGTACTACAGTTATATGTACATCATAACATATGAAGAGTACTATTGTGTTACATAAGCTTATACAAAAAAGTATGAGGCTGTAAAGTATAATTTATTAAATTGATTAGATTAAGTTAATATGGTTGGGAGGAAGAATAGGCCACAGTAAAAAACCTGTCTCGGTATAAAGAACCTTAGGTTAAAAATAGCTTAATAAAGTTGCAAAATTTAATTGTGAATTGGGAGAAAGTATGGATTGTGCATAGTGATGGTATATCGCTTAGAAAAGAAAGGCATTAAAGTAACTTCAATAGAAATAGGAACATAAATCAATGAGGCGAGAAAAAAAGTACCATAAAGTCCACAAAATATATATCCAGTCTTCAGTAAGGGGATCAACCTAAAAAATTTATTTTGAAAGACCACAGCCCTCAGTTTCTGTAATATCTTGTATAAAAAGAGCCAATAATGACTATGTATGGATACTAAATTTAGGTAGGAAAGCATGTAGTTATAAATTATTTATTGAAAAAAAGAAAATTTAACATGTAACTTTTAGACAAAGGTAATGTTGACCTGGCCAAGATTACAAATTTAATTATGGGGAAATATATATTTAAAAAGAGAATGATATAATTATATATAAAAAAGTAAACTAATGCATTACAAAGCAAAACCTGAGCATGATCTAGAGCAGTGGTTTTCAACTGGTTTGCCACAATAACATTCCAGGGATGCCACGTAATTTGTGTCTAAACCTATTTTTTTTTATTATTATTATTTAAGTATTTATTTCATTATAAAAAGGTACATCCTTATAATTATATTATTATAATAACTATCATATAACATTTTATTTTAAATATTATATATATAAAATGAGTAGTATGGTAGTTAATCATTAATGCGCTGACTTTAATGTACTGAATTTATGGACTGGTGCTATTGCAGTGGCAGTAGATGCACTACATCCATAATGCATTGTATATTGTATTAATATATTGTGAGGAAGGTTATAGTAGGATAATCATATTATCCTAATATAACCTTCCTAGATGTAGCTATGGAAAACGCATAGTATATATACAAAAGGAAAATACACGACTTATCATTGTGTATCCCCAATTGAGGTGACTTCGTCTGGGATCAACCACCCAAATTGAAAGTAAAACAGCATTAAGAGGTTCTCTGTTTCTGCGATGATCAATATGCACTATGTCGAAATCAATTTTGAGGTAGAATAACCAATACTGCTGACGAAACATGGTATTGTACTGATCAACCATCCACCCTACTCTCCACTCTAGCACCAGCAGGCTTCTTCCTCTTTCCCATGGGAAAACTGCTTTCAAAAGAATGAGATTTCGGGATGAAGACCAGAAAATCCACCTTCCAGAGAAGAGTTTCAGAATTGGATGATGCATCTAGTGAACAGGACAATTAAGGTTACTCCTCAGAAGCCTGTTCAAGTAAAGAACCATATTTCCCTAAATCAGCAGGAATTGGATGACTTAGTGAGGAATTTGAATCTAATCAAATCTATTGAGTGCTCCTGAAATCTTGTTTAAAACAGTGGAATCTAGTGAATCCCAGCTACAAGATTTTCACTTAGAGAAAAAGACATAACTTATGCCCATTTTTACAGTGTTGTAGAAGCCCTGTGTTAGTTTGATTTGATTGGTCATTATGTAGAAATTCGTATTGTCACAAACCAGAGTGGTGCCTTTTCATAGACAGTTTAAAAACTGAAACTTTTACTTAAACAAGTAAAAGTTTCAAAGCTGTATTGCTTCACAATGGCAATATACACCCATTATCCCTGTTGTGCACTCTGTTCATATTAAAGAAGACTTGGAAATGTGAAGCATGTGTTAAAGAAGATTGAGCATGACCAGTATAAATAGGATGTCTGTAGGGATTTCAAGATTCTGGGTTTGCAAGGTGGTTTCACTAAGTCCCCTTGCTTTCACTGCCTCTGGGGTAGAGGGGTAGTATCTCGTAGTACCTGATGTTGTGAAAATGTGACAGTGTAAACCAGGCTTTAACATGTTTGCTGCCATATGTATTTGAAAGAGCCTGTTTAGTTTGCTGCAGTTTTCTGAAATGTTGTTATTTCTCTCAGTGCTACAAGAAAAGAGAATGATCTGCCAGAATTGAGTTGCATCAAGCTGGGACTGATCAATCAATTTGTTAAAGCATTGGATCCTCAAGGTGACAAGCATATACAATCTGTTTCCAAAATTGTCTGATGTGAAAAGGGAAAGGGGCATATTTATTAGTCCACGAGTTAAGCAGATGTTGGCTTCACAAGAACTGGAAGACAAAATGACTGATGCTGAGCAGAATGCCTGGTAATCTTGGTAATATTAAGAGGATAATTACAAACTAGTTTGAAGTTGATTGAAAATTATGAAAAAATTTCATCCAGAATGCCAATCAAGCTCCATTACTTGCACTCTCACCTGCATTTTTTCAGACCAAATCTGGGTGATGTAAGTGAAGAGCATGGAAAAAAAATTCCACCAGAACATACATTCAGTGGAAAGGAGGCACCAAGGAAGGTTGTTGTTGTTATTTGGTTTTTAGGAGCATTAGCAACTAAGGCCATATTGCTCCGGGAATATGCGATGGTCATTCCCTGACCTTTCCGCATCCTCCGTATTTGGTGGTGACTGGCTCAAACCCCGGTCTAATCAAGAAGCGTGTGCTACGCCCAAGGAAGGTGGAATGAAGCTATGATGGACAACTATGACACGATGTAATGTAATGAATTTCTCCACATTCCTCTGTGGGATACCTCAATAGACTTCTGGAAATAGTTGTTGGGTACCAGTTTGAGAAGACCATAGAGCCACATGATATACACTATTAGTATCTTTTTAGGTTCTAAAATCTTTGTTATATGAGCAGATATTTGATTATATAACAAAGCTGGGGTTTTTTTTTTTTCCCCCAGAAATAAATCAGAGAATTAATATCTGAATATACTTTTCTGCTTTGGAATTTTGTTTAATTTTGGTGCAAGATGGACAACTCATGGATTTGCTTCACAATGGAAGGCTTTTAATGCTATTTTGCCAAATCTGGTTTCCATTTTTTAAGCAGTGATGCATTAACAGTACATTAACAATACTTATATGAAAGTTGTATGCATTCTATAGCTTGATGCTTATCAGTTCAATTTGTACAGAATATGAGCTGTCTTGTCCAATGCACATTTTTCAAGCAAAGAATAATAATGACAAATATACAAATTGTATCTTTTAGATCCTATTGACTTGATTATTAGAATCTCATTTGTGAAGTTATTTTATGTGTTTATGATTATTCCTTACTCTAGCTGGCCAAAGTACGAGTTGAATTAAACATACTCCGAGATGAATTGCAGAGTTGTGTAGAAAATCAAGACTTTTCACGTGCACAAGAAATAAAGAATAAATTGAAGTCACTGGAGATTTCTAAAGAAGAATATGAGAGCTCATTGTTACCATCTTCTTCTCCTCCTTCTTCTCAAGAAGGATGCACTGAAAAGGTTAGAAAAGTGATCATTTAATTTATTTATTATGATTTTGTTGGAATATTACGTACAGTCAGTCCTCGTATAACACAGGTTTACACTACGCGAATTCAATCATACATGGTTTATAAATAGGGAATGGTGTCGTATATAACACAAACCGAATTCGCTTATGCACGATTTGCCTTTGTGTTTACAAGAAATGGCAGTCGAATGCAGAATCACCCCAACTGAATACAACACAATGGGAATGAAGAGATTCTGAAAACTTATTTATGTTTTTTATATGATTGATTTCAGTGAAGCCATTTTGCCATATAACGTAAAAAACACAGAATTCCAGCTATCAGCATTATCGAAAATGCAATTAGGTCAAGTTTGATACCTGTTTATAATAGATTCTACTAGCAAGTATGCAACTAGAAATTGTTTTTATTGTTTTATGGTTGTAGTAAAAAAGGCCTACGTGCTCTGGATTCATTACGAAAATTTTTTTATTTTGTTTCTCAGAGCAAACTAAACTAGAATTACAATTAATAAGCTTTCGGCTGGGAGGCAGCCTTCTTCAGATTGAATACATGAATGGCAGTTGGAATAGAGATGTGCACTGCCAGGATGGTGCATGAGGCGCGTGGTTAATTGTTTGTTGATGTTTGTGGCTGTGACATATGGTGGTGATGTGGCCAGCGTTTGTCTATGGATAGAATTACTGCCTCTGTGATGGGGTTAACTTGGCAACCACTGTTCCTGTTCAAAGAGGCATCCGAGCATTTTATATTTAACGATTCCAACCAGGTGCGCTTTAGGTAATGGTGGGACCTGTCCACAACCACGACATCGCGGTGTGGGTCGATGTCATGGCGGGTTGTCCAGACATGCTCGGCGATAGCTGAGTGTTCTACATCTGCCAAACGGATCGCCATTTTATGTTCTGAGAGACGTTTCTCGAGTCGACGTCCAGTCTCTCCAAAGTAGCAGCTGGTGCAGTCACGGCAAGAGATGCGATAGACCAAACCGCTCTGTAGAAGAGTGGGAACGGGTGTTTTTACGTTGGAGATAAGAGAATGCAGTTTCTTGCCTGGGAGTTGGATGCATTTTATCCCATATGATTTTAGGATTCTACCGATCTGTTGTGACAAGTTGGGGTAGTATGGGATAAATGCCCTCGTGGATGACTCGTCACTGTTGGCCGTCACGTTGTCGCGTGCCTGTAGATCACACCTGTCAAGCACGCGACAACGTGATGACCAACAGCAATGCCAACAGTGACGAGTCATCCACGAGGGAATTTATCCCATACTACCCCAACCAGCCGACCGGGCTAGCCGAGTGGGTAAAGTACCTGCCCGGCAACCCAAAGGTCGCGGGTTCGATTCCCGCCTCGGGCTTGGATCAAAGTACTGCAAAAACCTTGGGAGGTGCAATATGGCCACAGAAGCCGATGCGCCAACAACTACCAAATCAAAAAAAAAAAAAAAAAACTACCCCAACCTGTCACAACAGATCGGTAGAATCCTAAAATCATATGGGATAAAATGCATCCAACTCCCAGGCAAGAAACTGCGTTCTCTTATCTCCAACGTAAAAACACCCATCCCCACTCTTCTACAGAGCGGTTTGGTCTATCGCATCTCTTGCCGTGACTGCACCAGCTGCTACTTTGGAGAGACTGGACGTCGACTCGAGAAACGTCTCTCAGAACATAGAAGGGCGATCCGTTTGGCAGATGTAGAACACTCAGCTATCGCCGAGCATGTCTGGACAACCCGCCACAACATCGACCCACACCGCGATGTCGTGGTTGTGGACAGGTCCCACCATTACCTAAAGCGCACCTGGTTGGAATCGTTAAATATAAAATGCTCGGATGCCTCTTTGAACAGGAACAGTGGTTGCCAAGTTAACCCCATCACAGAGGCAGTAATTCTATCCATAGACAAACGCTGGCCACATCACCACCATATGTCACAGCCACAAACATCAACAAACAATTAACCACGCGCCTCACGCACCATCCTGGCAGTGCACATCTCTATTCCAACTGCCATTCATGTATTCAATCTGAAGAAGGCTGCCTCCCAGCCGAAAGCTTATTAATTGTAATTCTAGTTTAGTTTGTTTTATGGTTGTGACCTCCAGAAATGTGCTTTAGTAAAATGTGAGATGATAATAGTGTGTTTCTGCCTTTACTGTGTTGTTTATTCAGTTGCTACACGTGCCAGCTTTGTTTATGTGTATCAAGCATGCCTCCTCATTTTTGTCCTTTTTATACTGTAATTGTGCTTTATTCCCTAAAAATGAATACTTGAATAAAGTGTGAAAAGGAAGCATCCTGGTGAAAATACTACAGATCCAAAGAGGGAAAAAAAAAAAGAAGCAATATCGATAGACAGAGCTGGACTGGGTCAAAAATTCTTACCGGGGAAAACTTGTAACGGCCTTATACTAGTGTTTATGGCTATATTGTTTATAGCCATAATCAGCCATAATCACACTGGCCTCCTCCTGGCGCCTCCGTAGCCAGGTGGGAAGGAGCAGCAGTGCATGGCACATGCTTCTTGATTAGACCAGGGTTCGAGCCCGTCACCACCAAATATGGAGGATGCGGAAAGGTCAGGGAATGACCACCGCATTTTCCCGGAGCAATATGGCCTTAGTTGCTAATGCTCCTAAAAAAAAAATCAAAACCACACTGGCCTCCAGCCCACTGGGGTAAGGAAAAATACGAAATTGTGAAACGCTTTGAACGAAAGGAAAGAACATGTGATATTACATGCTACAGGCCTAAATCAGGCAAGGCTGAGAACAATTAGAAAGAATGCAGAGAAAATAAAAGCAGTTGGAAGAGATGGAACATCTGTTCATCTGTTTGGATAGAAGATGAAACAAAGAACAAGTTTGCTTACGATAGAAGCAAAAGCATTAGCAATATTTTATTACGTAATAATCGTAATAAAATACTTACATATTTTATTATGATTATTTATTGTGTCTGGTAATGTTTTCGTTACAAATGTGTGTTCAATCTTAATCCTATTTTTCCCATAAGGCCTGTTATTTATATTTCACGATTTTGCATTCCACGAAGGTTTATAGGAACACAACTATCATGTTATATGAGAACTGGCTGTATTTTATTTTTAAACTGATAAAGATGCCATATTTCAAGCTGTTTGTGAAAAATTACTATTACTGTCATATTTCTCATTTGTTAATTGTTGTATGTTATTTGGTGTTTAGGAGCATTAGCAAATAAGGCCATATTGCTCCGGGATATGCGGTGGTCATTCCCTGACCTTTCCGCATCCTCCGTATTTGGTGGTGACGGGATCAAACTCCGGTCTAATCAAGAAGCGTGTGCTACACACTGCTCCTTCCCACCTGGCTACGGAGGCACCATTCAGCTCAGTGAATTCCAAATCATAAAACATTTGCTGATGTGGAGAGAAGACTTAGTGAAACAGGTATGCTGAAACCATTACAGGTGAACAGTGGTAAAGGGAGATTTCAATGAACTGCAAATGGAAGAGCAAATACTTCATGCTATTAAGTGTCTCCTACCACCAGAAAGGTTTCATCTGTGAGCCTGTGGAGGACATTACATGAACAGAATGTGTATCAGTTTCGTGTTACACCTGTACAAGGATTGTTGTCACAAGATATGTAAAATACACAAACGTTCATGAATAGCTCATTTTGCAATGTACACATGATCCTCAATTTCTCAACCCTGTTACAGATGAATCAGGTTTTACAAGAAATGGAATTCTCAACTCTCAAAACACTCGTATCTGGGCTGAAAACCACCACGTATGGTTGTTAGTACTCATTACCAACATACCTTTTCCTTTAATGTTTCATGTGGACAATCTTATTGGACCTTATTATTTACATTTTCAAGGAGTCCACGTCATGTGGTTTGTCCCAGCAATTGAAGCTGAGTTAGATTCACTGCTTAATCCTACATGTTTTATGGAACAGTATGTGGGAGCTATTGGAAAACATGCTCCCTTGAAAATGAGCAGAGGATGTGGTTTAGACACAACAGTGCACCAGCTCAGTTTTTGCTTGATGTTTCTGACTTTGTTAAATGTAGAGTACAATAACCATTGTACAGTCAGTCGGAACAGCCGACCGGGCTAGCCGAGTGGGTAAAGTACCTGCCCGGCAACCCCAAGGTCGCGGGTTCGATTCCCGCCTCGGGCTTGGATCAAAGTACTGCAAAAACCTTGGGAGGTGCAATATGGCCACAGAAGCCGATGCGCCAACAACTACCAAATCAAAAAAAAAAAAAAATCAGTCGGAACAGTCCTGTACAGTGACCACCAAGATCACCTGACCTTGTACCCTTAGATTACTTTGTGTGGAATTACATGAAATCCCTGTTTTATTTTGCATACATTACATGCAAGATAACTGAGAAATCACATTTATGAAGCTGCTGAAACTATTAAAAATAGTACAGAAACAATAAGACATGCTGTTTTTTTGTTTCTTTTATGGTTAATGTTTAATATATTGGAAATAAATGCTTGAGATGTATATTTGTAGGAACTTTTTTTTTATTTTTAGCTGTAGAATATGTTCTTTCATTTGTTCTGTGCAGTTTTAAACACCCTGTATATCTCTTAACTATTTCTATGGGCTGAAGAAGCAAATTTTAAATTGAATTGTTATATAAACAGGCTTGACTGCATGTAATAGATTGCTGATAATTCCCATCTCTTAGTATGTGACTTAATGTGGTATTGTCAACAGTTTAAAGATAACATTGTCTAAATCTTATAAGTACCATTGTTTTAACAACTGCCAAGGAACTATATGCCAATAAAGACTTACTGCTAACAATGTGATGCCCTTCCACATTACCCACATCAAAATAGTAAAGATTCTCCTTTGGTTATGTTATCATGTAATACTGGCTGATCAATTCTTTGAATTTGAAATTTTATATTTACAATTAGAATTTTATTACTGACATATTCTGGGAAGAAGATAAAATGAAAAACATTTGTATATGGCCACATTATAGACATCTTGTAAGTTGTATTTTTCTACAACATTCAAAAAAATAGCTACTAGTAATTTTAATTTTTTTACGAATTTTTTTATGATTTTTTTTTAAAATTCTGATCTGATTTTCAAAACAATTTTACTGTAATATTGGGCAACCAAGTCAAAAACAAATTATATTTAATAACATTTGTGTACAAAGTTTTCATTTTTATGAATTTTCAAAATTTAATGAAGAAACTCACTCCGTAGAGCCTATTGGCAGTGGAAATTTTACTGCCCAGGGTTCAGACATATTCAGGAAACTTACTCTGTAAAATATTAAATTAAAAATTTAAAAATATACATACAGTAAACTGCCGTTATAGTGCTTCCAAAGGTCCAGCCTGAAAGAGCACTATAACAGGAATCCCCACTTCACAGGGTTGATAATGGGACCAGAAAAAGGACTAACGCCATGATATTGCTATACGCAGGAATGTTATTATAGGAGTTTACTGTCTATAATTATTAATTTTTATCAAAACATTTATAGTCAAAACAGTAAATGTTACTTAAATTTTAATTAAGTTCTACAGTATTACATGAAATTTATTAGATTATTTCCCAATAAATTTGGGAAATAATCTAATAATGGCCATTATACCTCAGTCAACATTTATTTATATTTATTTTAACTGAAATTTATTTATTAAAATAAATTTCTGTTAAAATAAATTATTACTACTATATAATAAATATAAATTTATTTATATTTATTATATATTAGTAATAATTTAGATAATACTATCTGAACTATTACTAATATAATATAATTTTATATGGAATTATACAGGTTGAATTGAAGTAACAGAATCTTATGATTTCTTCTCCATGAAACTTTTTTGAATTATGTTATATACTGTCTTGCACAAATTTGAACATAATTCTTGCTTTATTCTAGAATAGTCCTCTGACAATTTTAAAGTGTGTTACTATAATCCATGAGATGTTGCAGCAGTTCACACCCAAAGGACTAAGTCCTACTATCCAGTCTTTAATAGAAACTCTTGTAAGTATAATCATCATTTCATTATAATTATTTCAGTTAGTGTTTAAAAGAGGTTAACTTTTTTTGCTTTCCTTTATGTTATTAGATTATGCAGTAAATACATCCAGTGCAGTAATTGAAACAGAAAAAAAATTGTTTTCAAGAAAATAAAAAGTTAATAAAATCTTATAAATATGTTTATAAGATCTTAAGATTGACTTTGTAAATTGAATTTTCTTCCATAAATGGATTGATTTCTGAATAATTTACATGCAAAAAGAATTTATATCTAAAATATTGAATGTACATTTAATATTTTAGATATAAATGGGAATGAGATACATTCAATATAAATTTATATTTAATGCACCTTGCTCTCAGTTACACAATTAATGGAACAATGGTGTTTTTCTGTAATTATTTTTCATGTGGAATAAATTCTGCTTAATCTATCTAGTATATGTACTCCAAAAATTGTGCATTGCTGAATTCTCTTTATCGTCGTCCAAAACTGTTGTACCCATTTGGGTGTGCACACTACTGTAGTAGTACAAATCAGTCTTTCTGGACTATCACCTTTTCATTCACTATTTTATTCCATGCTAGCCTATTTCCTATCAGATCTTTAGCCCTAGTTGTAATTCTTGGTTGACCAATAGTCCACTTTCTTGTTGAGATGCCTCTGAGTGTTATATACTTTTCACTTTTACTTCAAATATATATTTAGCTAATTTCCCTTCTCTCATTTTTCTACTTGCCCATAACACTTTAAGTTTGCTTTACTTACCATTGGTTTCCCCAAGAACTTTCCTTATTTCCTCATTCATAATATTTTCTTTCCATTACTTCCATATGTGAGTTCTATTTATTTTTCTTAAGACTCTGAAGATACTTATTTTTAATTTTTATAATAGGCTTAACTGTCTTATAAACAGTTGCTTTTGTCTAATTCCCCTTTTGCTCCAAATTTGAATTTGCTTAGTTGGCAACCTACACTTCCTGCTTTACTTATTCTGTTATTTATTTTCATGTCTTGATTAAAGACTGTTCTTAGATACACAAAATTACTAACTTGTTCTAATTATTGGTAGTCTTTCCATTCTAAATTATATGTCACTTCCAACTTGCATAGCTTTTGTTTTTATGGAACTAATTTTCATGCCAAATTCTCAACAACCGTTATCTAATTTATTTGGATTCTTGAAGATCTTACAAGTTACTATTTAACAATGTAGTGGCATCTACACACAATAATTATCCAACTTTTACATCTCCCACACTAAACTTTGTCAGTGACATACATTCTTTTTATTAAATGATCCATAAAGATTATAAAAAAGGAGTGTTGATAAGATGCAGCTATGTCTCACTCCAAGTTTAAGCTTAAATCACTCTTCGATGCCTCCTTCAATCCTTACTACAGATTTTCCATCTTATACAAACTCTTTATTCTCCTTGGAAAATTATCCTTGATTACCCTTGCCATACTTTTCTAAAATTTCTAGGCACTTCATTGTATGCTTTTTCAAGAACAACAAATCCTAAATGCAGGTTCTTATTGCATTTCCTTGACTTTTCTGTAATTTTTCTTAATTCTCTTTATAAATCATTAAAATCCTTTTCTGCATACATTGCTCTAACAGACCACATCTAAGACTAATCGCTTTCTTATTAGTAAGAGGCTAATACTGAAATGAAATGATACTGATAGTCATTATGCATTAGAATGTCCCAAAATGGACATTTACATGCTAACTTGAAAAGGAAAGATTGAGTTTGGTCAAGTACAAACAACAAGACACTTAAAATAAATAAATCTATATATTCGATAATATTAAAGAGATATATTTCACATTGGGAGATAGTGTATCTTCCACTTAAGTTAGTAGTGTCACTTATGAATAGTAGTTACAAAGGCTTATGATATCAATTCAGTGTTGAAATTTTATAGATCATAAAAATGCAAATTTAAAAAAAAATTAATATTAGAATACACACATCCAAGAGATTTCAACATCTACTAATACACATTTAGAGTAGTTAATCTCAAATCTAGACGAGGTGATTTCGTCCTGCCGTATAAGATAAATTTGGCTAAGCAGTAGCTCTCTCCCTTCAGCTGTTCTTTAGTGTTTCCAGCTAGACATATGATTAAAAAACCAGAGTAGGTTTCAGCCATTGTGCTAACTAGTTCTGTAACTGCACACAGTAGAGTGCATTTAATGGTATTGTATAATAGTCTCATTCCTATGACATGATTCTTTTAATTATTATTCATGCTTTTAAAATTTCTCTTTCCACATACATTTTTGTAGAATATTTATAAAGCTTCAAGGAGTCAAAAAAAAGTATTTTCAGAAAGAAAAATATACACTCCGAATTAGCTTTGTTTAATATTACTTATATTCTGTTTATCTTTCTCTTCTTTTAGTTACTACCAGGTATCCAGAATGAAGATCCTGCTGTAAGAAATGAGGCAATCCGAGCTCTTGGTATATGTTGTTTATTGAGCAGTGATCTGGCTTCTCAATATCTGTTCCTATACCTGCAGGTATTACTCTATTTTTTATTTTTTTTTTTTAAGTATTTTTATAATTTTCTGATATATTTTCTAGTAATGAATGATGACACAATCAAAATTACATTTCTATAAAACTTATTTAATAAAATTTACTTGAAATAAGAACAATGCATGTTTATTCATAGCAAATTATATTAATAAGAAGGAAAGACACTATTATACCACAATTGTTAAGTAATTTTGTTGAAATAGTTGCAAGAAACTATACAACTACCATGATAAAAGTACTTAACCTAAAGGTGATGTTTTGTAACTCAACTGAATAATGCCATCACGCCTGGAAAGCTAAAAGATTTTTTATGCCTGTTGCATCCTTTTAAAAAGCTTTCCAGGCCTGATGACATTACTCAGTTGAGTCTTAAAATATTGCTTTAAGTTGTGATGGTTGTGTAGCTTTCTTGTAACCATTTCAGTAAATTAATTTATTTAACAATTGCATATGGTATAATAGTGTCTTTCCTTCTTATTAATATTGTTTCCTAATTAAAGCAAGCATTAACAGTATATCATCATAACACAAATAATTTAACACATTTGCTGCTGCAACGAATAACTGTTCAAAATGCACCCAAGCAGTGTGCCATAAGGCATACGAGCAGTCATTCTTAAGCAGTCAACCAATGAATGCTGTAAATATAAAGGCATTTGAAATTAACAATTACTCAGTATTGGTACATGGTTGAACATTTTGCAGTAATGCTTGGCATTTTTTTATAGACTTGCCAAATGGTTTTATTTGTTTTTTGCTTGTGTTGATGTCAGTTTATGTAAGCGTTTTGCTTTTAGTAATAAATTCTTTCCAAACTTTTATTTTCAACCATTTAATTTTTATGTACAAATGGTCAGAATGCTGGGTATGTTAGAATGTTGATATTTTCAAGATTCCGAAAATTACGGCACATTGAACAAGTTCTCTTACATTTAAGTGGCAGCGAGTGTGTTAACTGTTTGACTTTTCATAACCAGAAACATGCCAACATCTTCAGACACATTTATCTCTGAAGATGTTATTTAAAGTTCTTTACTTTAAATGATATCTTTATCATTATAATAGCATCTTTATTGTAATTACTTTATAGTAATATTTTTTGTTTTCCAAAAAAAATTATTTTCAGTATCATTAAAATAAAATGACATTACAGTGTAAATCATACATTAGCTTAATGAGAAGTACAAAATTCTCAAATTATGATAATATTATTTAGTTTAGTGATAAATTCTGCAAGTTCCTCATGGATATAATTTACTGTGGAAAACACTGTACCATGATTATAATCAGTGCCCTCTATTTCTGATTATGGAAGTCCTAAAGTGTTATAAGGCATTGTTACTCTGGATGTCCTTTTAAATTTGGTGGCATATTAGAAACCCCTATCACTACTGCAAGCAAAAATACTTGTGGACAAATCTGAGAGAAAGTTGATCATTGGAAATGCAGTTTGAAATGTTTAAAGACCACTTAAACAATAAGCAACCCAAAATTAAATTTTAAGTTAAAGTGAAGAGCCAAATGATTTCTTACAATACAGTAGGATTGCCAAGGGACATAAGTTTTACTACTTTCTGTTTTTGAACATTAGAGTGATCCCCATAATTAAAAATCAAATGCAGTAAAGCATACAAATTTTATTTGTACTGCATTGAGATATCCCCCTGAAAATCTACAGTTTTGCTCTGCTTGTGTGGAGCAAACACCCTAGTTCTAGGAATTAAAGGAACACAAAATTATCATTTCATTTACGTGGTCTTGCAATGATGAAGCAGCAATGACAGCAAGTAAGTACATATTTTCTAAAGTTCCTAAATTTAATTCGAATCTAATCTTAATGAGAATTATTTAGATTTCTGAAACTTAATGTAATGAATGTTTGAGAGCTTTTCTTTTGAGTGGGTCTCCATTTAAATATATTTTTTAAATAAAATTTCTGTCTCAAATAAACCGTACAATAGGCTGCTGAATTTCATTTTGAATTTGTTAGCAGCTGTTCATTCTAAATATTTATTGAACATATAATCTCAGTGTTTTTATATGCACATTTTGAATTTTTATGAAATTGTTATTTTTCAGTGCAGAAAGTCTCCTTTATGACCTTTCTGCCTCATGTTAATAATTTGTTTTTCATAGCCTGAGCTTGTAAAAATCTCCATTTCATCTGCATTTTACACTTGGCCTCATCACTGTCCTGAATCATACATGATATCAATTTTTTATCTGAATAGCTCTGCTCTTTCAACATCAGCACTTAGCAGTTCCCCACAAATTTTCATTGCCAAGGTTGCTTCATATGGATATCACAACAACCAACTGCTATTTAATATAAAATTAGGAATTTTTAAATGTTCTGCAAGTCTCTCCACACCAGACTATATTTCAATGCCACAAACATGAACATCTTTTGAACACAGTTGTACACACTTAGATAATGTTTCCTTTTCATTTAACTTTTATTAAAGGTAATATTCATAGTTAAAATACTTTGTAAACAGCTTCTTCCAGATTTTCATCTCTAAGCAGCTTAAGGTTTTTCAAGACAACAGTTCTCTAAATTTTAGAGGCATTCACATCAAACTTGCGAAAATATTGCTTTGCTTTATTTAAGGGCAGCCACTGTTACTTTATTTTGTGTGTTGAACTCCTCCATGATCTAGTGGTCAATTTATTTTCATTCCACTGACTCATCTGAAATCAAATGCCAACATTGTATGAGTCAAAATTATGCAATATTTGTATTGGTGAAGGTTTACTATACTGTAGAAGTTTTGGTTTAAAGCTTAACAAAATTTGTACCCCAGTCTGAAATTCGACTAGAACTCAGATTGTTTTCATAATGTAACATTTTGAAATATTTCCTTTTTTGCATATATGATGAAAACTGTGCAGTTGACTACCTGCCAAAATCAGTCATATGACCAGTAAAATGGTACTGGCAATATCTCCAATGCTGAAATAGTTCTGATTTTTAACCTGAAAAATAACATGGCACCTATAAAATAAGAATGAGAATGTGCAATTTAGATACAGTACACAACAAATTATGACCTGGGTTCCCTTTGCTCACCTTTTCCCTAATCCAAAACATATTGATACACATTGCCTTGTGGTTGCATTGGAGCCAACGAGTGCAGTAAAGTCATGAATGTTGGCAAAAGTGCTTACTTACTCCTAGACAAACTTGATCTGCATAAACTTGATCTGCTTATGTCCCAAAATTTTAAGGTTGTATACACACAAATAATCTTTATTTCTAGCTTTATTATTAAATTAATGGTACCAATTTGATGATTCAGCTGAATTGTTGTGTGTGATGATCCAGCTGAATATTGGCTTGTCAGTAAAGACTTGCTTAATTTTACTTATAGGTTGAAACTTTCAGTATGAAATTAGCACAGTGGCTAGGAGTGATATTCTTTCTATGTAGTTAGAGGTTAGGCTCAATTAACATCAGGATAGGAAAAACTTTTAGAGGATTATATTGCACTCGGTTTATCTTGGGTGAGGATTGCATGGTTTTCCTCATGGAAATTTGTGTTTTCCATCCTGAAAAACAATTAAATTAACCATAATATTCATGTGATTACAGGCACATTAAACTGACATTTTTTTCGACTTGACACCACATTGTTTATTATAACTGATCCAACCGAATATGAATTTTGTTGTTTGTCGAGTTTCATTTGGAAAATATTATAATAGAAAAGATAAGATAAAACTTTTTATAATAATAATTATAGTTGTGGGAAAGAATAAATTTAGTGTATTAACATTAGGTGGCAAATGCTGCAAGAAAGCAAGCTTATACAACATCAGCCATAAAAAAAAAAAAAAAAAAAACACCTCCAGTTTCACCTATTCATTCCCTCCAATAGTTTGTCTAGTTCTTTCTTGAATTTATTTATGCTATCAACTTCCACAACAACAGATAGAAGTTTGTTCCAGCAATCAACCACCCACTGGATAAAGGCAAACTTCTACACATCTATTCTGCAACCGTCCTTCCTCAATTTGAATTTGTGCTCCCTCATGTGTGGTCTGAACAAGAGGAAGAATTCCATCAACATCGAGCTTGCTCAATCCATTCAAAGTTTTAAACACCTCAATCAGATCACCTTGCAGGTGCCTAGTCTCCAAATGCTGCAATTTGCAGAACTGAAATCTTCGTTGGTAAGAGCACCCCTTTGTTCCCCTCACCAATCTCATTCTGTTACATTAGGCAAATAAGAAAATATTTAAATATTAAACTCTAATATACATTAATACTCATATACTCAGTTAAAGGCATTATGTGGACTCATTTAACAAAATTAAGTAATTAAATAGACACTTCATGTATTAGTTAAATAAAATAATTAATGAAATTTTAAATAGAAGGAACCACAGTTCATCTCAGAAATTTCACTGCATGCTAATTCATTTTGTGAATTGAATTTACTAGATGAAGGAGAACACTTGTAGCTCCTGTTTAGCATTTCAATAAATTAGATGACCTAATAGGTGGGAGGGAAACATTTATTTATTTACTTATTTAATTTTATTATAATATAATTTTATATCCACGCAAAAAAGGATTACTTAGCTTCCATAGAAATTCAAACTTCTTCATATTCAAGGAAATTAGTTTACAATCAAATTGTGTTGTTAGCTGAACAATATGTTTCAAGGTTAATTTTTTTAACGACACTAACTGGAGGGTAGACAGCTAGCTAATGATGATCTCTTGAACAGTTAGGCCTGACGTAGCCGAGTGGTCAAGAGCGCAAGTGCAGTAGCACATGCTCTTTGAGTGGACCGGGGTTCAACCCTGTGACTACTAAATATGATTTACATTTGTATTGATTGAGTTATTGTAAACTCCACTGACCTGGTGGTCGTGCTGGAGTATAAATCTTATCAGTATCAGTTATCTTATCTTAAACAGTCACTAATATATGTTTGTTATATCAGTAACATGCCACCCATAAAGTTGGTAGCATTGGCAATTTGGTTATGTAAACAATCAAATCAAATTTATTATTGTTTATCTTTATTGATTTGTTGCTATTACACTTGCATATTTATACAAAATTCTTAATATATAAATATTTTGTTTTAGGTTGCTCAGGTTGATCAAGAAACTATCAGAGTTACAGCTCTCAAAGCTATTTTTGACATACTTTTGTTATTTGGATTAGAAATGTTTCAAACAAATAAGGAAGACTTGCAGAAGACTTCAGATCTTATGGAACTAATACCAGAAACACCATCAAACGATAGTGATAGTGATAGTGACAGTGAGGAAGAAGAAGAAGGAATTCCTGAATCTCAAGACAGTAGCCAGGCATTAATATACATTCTTGCAACTCAGCTAGACAGTGAGGTAAAAGTTAATGATTTCTTCAGAGTGTCTTGCATATTAATATAAAATTATTGAATGTATAGTAATAATTTGCCATTTGACACCCAGTTGGAAAGGTCTGGGTTCAACTCTCATCAGCAATCATTGGAATTTTGTAAATGCTTTTTTTTTTTTTTTTTTTTTGTGTGTGTGTGTGTGTGTACAGAACTTTCTCCATGAGCTATTCCGAGGTGGTTTTTGGTGTTCACTGGCCTGAATATATGCTTGTACAGAAGGAATATATCAACTTATATCACAGCATGTTGTGTTGCTCTGTTTGGTTGTGCAATAAATAAATAATAGATAATAATGATGTTTATGGCTGTTGAGTTATTTTCTTCTTATCAATGGTTTTGGAAATAGCTATCCTACTTATGCCAAGTAATTACTTCGCATAATGTTTTCATTATTTTTTCTCTTGATGTATGCTTATATAAAATCAAATCTGTTATGTCAAAATGTCAAGAGAAAAAGAATAACAGTATTACTTATTGGTTTAATTATTAACGTTCACTTTATATATACAGTGTATGCTACTGATTGTAATCACAGATTTTATCATTCATGTCATGTTATTACTTTTGTGTGAAGTCCCGAACTAATACATAGAAAAACATATGTTTATTGTAATCAATTTTTTTTTTTGGTTTTTGTTATTGCAATTTAAGCATGTGCAGTGGAAGTGATTATATAACATCCCAATTTGTCTGGATTCCAACATGGTATTGCTTGTTTAGTTATTGCTGTTGCTTTGTACAATTTTTATGATTATCAGCTTGATTATTTCTTGAAAGAAAGTATTGTATCTGTACTCTGTCAGTGTGACTGTTTTACAGTAGAGCAGCGTTTACCAAACTGGGTTTTGCGGACCCCTGGGGGTCCGTAGACCAGTTTCAGGGGGGTCTGCGAAATGGTGGTCGACCATATATATATATTGGAGGCTTGAAGTGGTGGAACCCATGTTTAGTCTCCAGAGCTAAGTTCCAGTCAACCCTTCCCATCTCTTCCATCATGCAGTATGATTAATGACTTTTAAGGTTATGATGAACATTGTGGCAAGATCCAATCTTCCTTACATTTTGAGGGTACAGCTCTAAAACAGTGTTCACAGGGCGGCCGCTAGTTAGTACACTGGACCAAACCTATTGGTAACTTTCTAGGAGGCTTCCGGATCAGCTAGTGTATATCTTGCTACCTCTACTCTGCCAGATAGTGACTGGAGGGAGTCCGAGTAGTGTGTATGCGGGGGTGGGGCATTGTCGAGGCCACGTTATGTCAAGGATCTGAGTATATTCTTACCATGTGTACACCATATCCAAACATTTCATTACTTCATACAGCATGTTCCACCCACTTTTTCTTACTATTGAATACACCATGAATTGTCAAACTGATAGAATATGCTTATCTGCGAAAAGATCTAAACCTCCCAAACACTTCTTAATTCATTTCACAAATATACGTGGTCTCAATTCTGATCTCAACAATGTCCATTTCCACTTGCAGTCTGCCAAACCCCATGTACTTTTTCTGACAGAATCTCAGTTATCGGTTGATTCGATTCAACTGCTCATCTCAGTTGCCCAAATTTTTCGCTGTATGATTCCTTTCGCCTCAAAGGTGGCACTTGTGCATATGTCTGTTCCAATATTCCCTGTCAGAGACTTGGTAATTTGGAATCTCTTCTTTTCAATCTTTTCTGGCTTAAAATCTCTCTACCTCATTGTGTCAAATTCATCTATTGTCTCTACTGTTCTCCCAACTCCACTAATCACTGGGAGCTCTTTGACTTCCTCTCTTTGCAATTTGTCTTTCTCCAGTCCAACTTTCCTAACAGTGAGGTAATTTTCCTTGGTGATTTTAATGTTCACAGCTCCAGCTGGCTTCTGTTTTCTAGTCACACCAACCCAGCTGGTCAAGATGCTGAGACTTTTGCAATTACTAATGACCTTGCACAGATTGTTCATTTACCGACAAGAATACCAGACAGTCCTAACCATACAGCCAACACACTTGATCTTTTTCTCACAAACAACCCTTCTAAGTACACAGTCAAAGTGAGAGGTCCTTTAGGCACCTAAAGGACCTCTCACTGGATGATTGTCTTGAGATCACAACTTGGTGATTGTCTCTTCTCCTATGGAGCCTTTATCTCATGGTTATTCCCAACCTCATATTGTTTGGCATTACAAGAATGCAAAATGGGATGACCTGCGAGATTTCTATTCTTCTTTTCCTTGGTCGGATTACTGTTTCAAACCCTCTGATGTCAGCGTTTGCTCAGATCATGTCAGTGAAATTAATCTTGCAAGAATGGAATCCTTTATCCGACACTCCACTTTAAAATCTCGTCCTTTATCTAAACCTTGGTTTTCCAATAAATGTGCTAAGGCTGTTCAAGAGAAGAATGTTTCATTTTCTGCCTACACCAAAACTCACAACAATTGTAAAGCAGTTATTAATCAGTCCAAACTAAAGTTTGAACAGGCTAAGAGTAGAAAACTCACTTCTTGCCCTAATGGTAGTCGAGCATTCTGGTCTCCTGCCAAAGCTATTGGCTGCAACCTTTGCCCATCTCTGCTCCCACCTCTGTCCAAACCAGATGGTTCTGTTGTCACTTCAGCCAAGGATAAAGCTGACCTGCTAGCATCCCATTTTTCTTCCAACTCATCTATTAATGAACTTGGTAAAACACCTCCCACCATTCTCAACACACTCCATTCAATGCCTCCTGTGGTCTTCCGTCAAAAGGATGGCAGAAGGATTTTGACGAATCTTGATGCTAAGGAAGCTCCAGGTCCTGATGGTATTTCTACACTTGTTCTCAAAACCTGTGCTCCTGAACTTACTCCTGTTCTTTGCCGCGTTTTTTCACTTTATTATTCCAAAGGTGTTTTTCTTCTGCTTGCAAATTTGCTCATATCCAGCAAGTTCCTTAAAAGGGTGAAAAATCCCTCCCATCCAATTATCATCCCATTGCAATTATTTCTACTCTTTCTAAAGTAATGAGAAATCAATTAACTGCCAACTCTTAAACTACCTAGAAACCTTCCGTCTGACCAACGATCAGTATGGATTTCGTCAGTATCGATCCACTGGTGATATTCTGGCTTATGTTACCCATTTATGGACATATTCAATGGAAAAGTCTGGTGAAACACAAGCAGTTGTTCTTGACATCTCAAAGGCTTTCGATCGTGTTTGGCATAAAAGTCTTCTAAACAAGCTTCCATCTTATGGTTTGCCAACTGTTTTTTGTAATTGATTATCCAGTTTTCTCTCTGATCCTCACTGAGGGTGATGGTAGATGGCTCTCTGTCTTCTAACTTCTCCACTAATGCCGGTGTTCCCCAAGGTTCAGTTCTTTCCCCCACTCTCTTTTCCTCTTGTATATTAATGACTTTCTTCCATTGACTGGAAATCCTATCCATAGTTTTCCGATGAAAGCACATTGCATTCCACTTTCCATTTTGAGAAACCTTGCCCTGCTCGATCAGTGTCAACTTCTCGAATATCTGCTACCAATTCCTTAAATGCCGATCTCCGGGTAATTCTCTAGTGGGGCAGCAAAGGCAACTTAGTTGATTTCAATCCTTCTAAAACTCAGTCTTGTCTTATATCTCGCAAAAAGGATTCTTCTGCTCCTATGCTTATCTTTGGTGACACTCCGATTTCTAGGCAAAATGATATATCTCTTTTAGGGATTACCCTGACTTCTAATCTCTCTTGACACAAGCGCATTACAAATATGGCTTCCTATGCATCTAAAAAACTTAGTTTTCTCTTTCGCTCATGGCATTACTTTTCTTCCACTCTGTTCACTCTGTACAAATCACAAATCTGCCCTACCATGGAATACTGTTCCCACATCTGGGGTGGTGCCCCCAAAACCTCTCTTAGGCTTCTTGATTCTATTCAGAAGAGGGCTGTTAGGTTAATTAATGATTCATCTCTAACAGAGTCTCTCCACTCGCTGTCTCATAGATATACTGTTTTTTCTGCATGCCTCTTCTACAGATATATTCATGGGCACTGTTCCTCTGAATTGGCTTCTATAATTCCTGCTCTCTCTTTCAAAACAGTCCGAACACATGCCACCACCAGCCAACATCCATTTACTGTCCAACTTCAAACTCACAGAACCAACTTTGAATCTTCCTCGTTTATTCATTCAACTGCCATTTTCTAGAACAACCTTCCTTCATACGTATTTCCTGAAAATTACAGTCTACAGTAGTTCAAGTCCAATGTCAACAAATATCTTCTTTCGTCTTCTCAACCTCCAACCCAAGCACGGTACTAAGTACTATAGGTTCTAATACCTCTCGTGTTTGGGGTTTACATAAATAAATAAGTTGTAATAATATTAATTTAATTAAGTATGTATAAATGGATGTGAAAGTTACACAAGGTGGCAGTAACTATAAGGGTTAGGAAAGTAGAAAAAGAAGAGTAGTAGATTAGTGAAAGGTAAAAGAATGTTAATATCCTAGAGGTTATGATAAATTAAGTAAATTATGGGCTGAATTGCTGAGCCAGTATTAAGTGGGGAAACTGTAAAGTAAAATTAGTACAACAAAATAATAATAAAATGCAAATAAAATGAAAATGGTATAGCTGTCATCAGATATGGGGGGAACATGTTTAGTAAATGATCTAATATAGGTAATGCAAAAAATGCTTGATCTGATGTCAGTTGAAATAAATATTGATACATGATCAGGTATTTCATCAGGGGACTACACCTGAAAAAGTATCAGGAACTGTGTTTCTATACTTGTCCATAGTAGTAGAAGAAAAGTGAATGGCCAAAAAGGAATGAAAAGAAATTAGCATTTTCTAATACATTATGGACAAGATAGTCCCAACACAGCGTAATTTATTTAGGTAAAAATAAGTATCAAGTTGGGATAAAAATGTTTAATATAAATATGTGGAATTTAGTGTAGGATTTAATTTTGTAAAGATAAGAAATCAATGTATTTTACAAAATAGATTTGGAACGAGCAAATGGTATAAGGGTGAGGTATTAAATTGAGGGTGGGGAAGGGAAAAAGGATTATTTAAATAAATAAAGACAAAAGATAGCAATAGAAGTAGGATAGTAGGAGTGTTCATTTCACCCCCATATTACACTAATAGTTTAACAAATGGGAAGAACTTTAGAATTAAACAGCAGAAAGATAAAAAGTATAGAAAAAGTTATTGAATAACACTAAGCTTGCTGGGGTTATGAGGCCCAACCTTGTAGTAAGGGCTCTGGCATTTGTAAGCATTAGTATAAAAGGGAGCTAATACCAAATACTTGTATTGAAATGAAAAATGAGTGTCAAGACATGCCGAGAAACAAATCTAAAACGAAACTGAAAGTATGTTTGTTATTTGGTTTTTAGGAGCATTAGCAACTAAGGCCATATTGCTCCAGGGATATGCGGTGGTCATTCCCTGACCTTTCCGCATCCTCTGTACAGTCAGTCCTCGTATAACACATGTTTACACTACACAGATTCGATCATACATGATTTATAAATAGGGGAACGATATCTTATATAACACGAACCGAATTCGCTTATGCACGATTCGCCTTAGCGTTTACAAGAAATGGCAGTCGAACGCAGAATCACCCCAATCGAACGCAACACGATAGGAATGAAGAGAAGATTCTGAAAATGTATTTATGTTTTTTATATCAGTGAAGGGGAAACACATTTCACCATAATAACATAAAAACCAACACAATTCCAGCTATCAGTATAATCGCAAATGCAATTAGATCGAGTTTACTACCAGTTTATAACAGATTCCACTAGCAGAAACGCAACTGGAAATTGTTTTTATTGTTTTATGGTAGTAACTCCCAGAAATGTGCTTTAGTAAAATGTGAGGTGTTAATAGCGTATCTTTACGGTGTTGTTTATACAGTTGCTACACGTGCACAGCTTTGTTTGTGTATCAAGCGTGCCTCATTTTGTAATTGTGCTTTATTCCCTAAAAATGAGTAAAATACTTAAAAGATGTGAAAAGGAAGCGTCCTGGTGAAGACACTGCAGATTCAGAGAGAAAAAGAAAAGCAATATCGATAAACAGAGACGGACTAGGTCAAAAATTCTTACCCAGGAAAATTTATAGTGGCCTCATACTATGGTTTATGGTCAAAATCACACCGGCCTCCGGCCTACCGGGGTTTCCCCGGTAAGGCTTATGGCCAGTCCGCCTCTGTTGATAGGAAAAAAAATATGAAATTGTGAAACGCTTTGAGCGAAATGAAAGACTACTTGATATTGCACGTGCTACAGACCTAAATGAGGCAACGCCAAGAATTAGAAAGAATGCAGAGAAAATAAAAAACTTTCATAGCAGGAACAACTCAAAGTGTAATTAAAATCCATTAGATTAAGACACAAAGATTTGGAAGAGATGGAACGGCTGTCATCTGTTTGGATAGAAAATCAAACAAAAAACAAGTTTGCTTACGATAGAAGCAAAAGCATTAGCAATATTTTATTATGCTTATTTATTGTGTTTGGTAATGTTTTGGTTACAAATGTGTGTTCAATCTTGGGTGGCCGGCACCTAACCCTATTTTTCCCATAGGGCCTGTTGTTTATATTGCACGAGGGTTTCTAGGAACACAATTATCATGCTATACGAGGACTGACTGTATTTGGTGGTCACGGGCTCGAACCCCGGTCTAATCAGGAAGCGTGTGCTACGCACTGCTGCCCCTGCCCACCTGACTATGGAGGCGCCCTGAAAGTATGATAAGACAGTGGAAGTATATGATACCTGGAGTATTTTAAGAAATGCGCAGATAAAATAAGCTGGTGGGAAAAATAAAGACAGGGAGTTGAAATGCACAAATTCAGTAGAGTAGATGAATGCAAGCAGGCTTAAACCAAATGAGCAATATATCTCTATGAGAAAGCAATTTATAGCAGCAAAGCGGACTTAATAGTAAGCTGTGAAGAAATTCAAAATAGTGGGAAAATAGAGACCTCTATAGTTGTATTTAGAATACAAGTGCATGGAGATAATTTATAATTAGTGTTGAAAAAGAAAAAGAAACGCAGTTGGAATAGATTGGTTTATAGTGATACAGTCATATAAAATTAAACATTACCATTAATAAAGAATTATAACGGTGGCAAAAAACATATACACGTAGGCCGAATGATGGGGCCACGTTATAATAAGATTATGTATCAGGGTACGGTAAATAAGAATTATCAAATATTTTGAGAAATAAATAGATTAATAAATATAGTCGATCCAAGGAAATGGTTAAAATCCAACGAAATAAGTAACATGATCACTTGAAATCCAAGGAGGTGATACTATTCAACAAATGACTGCAAACAAGTGGGTAATTAGGCTATTGGCTTGGATTTCGCTAACTTCTTCCAAGCCAAGGATGTTTTAACATAAAATAAAACATCTTTCGTGCATGCAAGGTACATATGCGGTTGTTGTTTTATTGTTTTTCTAATGCAGTTTTACAAAATTCAAACAAATGGTGTTTGAATTTTGTAAATTGGTTCACTAAATCTCAATATTTAGTAGGTGCCCCAAGGGTGTTTCACATCAAAAATGACATTCAGAAACTGCTAATGGAAGGAAAAATAGAAGGCAAAAGGGGCAGAGGATAACCCAGATAATCGTGGATAGGGAACATAGAGGATTGGAGTAGCCTCAAATACAAAGAACTTGCAAGAGTGGTTGAGCAGAGGGAAGTGTGGGGATCCTTGGCAGTCAACCTCCTGGAAGGAGATAGCATATGATGGATGGATGGGAAATCTCAATGAAAATCTAAAAAAATTGTAACAGCCTGTGTTTCAGTTTTTACTTTCTTTATTTGGTAAAGTAAACTTCCATAAACCTAGACTTATAAATTGAAATAAGAACCAGGTTTTCACCTAACTGTATCATATTGAAGAATAGTGATCTTTTCTTTATCAAGCACATATGACTCTGTTGCCCTTGCACTGTTAAGCCCAAAAAATCAATAAACAACTCTCCTTTATCCACATTTGTCTATCAGACTTCTAAAAAGGCCTTTTGAAATATCATTTTAGAATAAAATGTAGAATACCTATAAGTTGCATTATAAAACAAGCACATCCAAGATTTATTTGCAAGATCAGTTAATACAGATATAAACAATATTTGGTTTACAGCATCTTCTACCGCCTTATGACACCTAAAAATAATTTCTAGAAATTAGCATTAGCAGAGGCATATGATGCAAGAAAGCAAGCTTATGCAGCATCAACCAAAAAAAAAAACCACTCCCATTTCACCCCTCCATTCGTCCCGAATGCCTGTCCAGCTCAGCCTTAAATTTATTTAAGCTATCAACTTCCACGAAGTCTGTTCAACCAATCAACTACCCACTGGCTAAAGGCAAATTTCCGCACATCTATTCTACAACTGTCTTTCCTCAATTTGAAACTGTGCCACCTCAGGTTCTTAATCTGAGCAAGAGGAAGAATCCCATCAGCATTCAGCTTGCTCAACCCATTCAAGGCCTTATACATCTCAATATGATCACCTTGCAGATGCCTACTCCAGGTGCTGTAATTTGCAGAACTTAAGCCTTTCTTGGTAAGCGAACCCCTTTGTTCCCCTCACCAATCTTGTTGCCGTTCTATGTACTCGTTCTAGCAACTCTACATCCTTCCTAAAATGAGGCCTCCAGACCTGTACACAATACTCTAGGTGTGGCCTGACCAGTGCCTTGTATAATGGAATAATGACCTCCCTGTCCCTGCTAGCAAAATTCCTATATATAATTGACAAGACTCCATGGCCCACCTTGGCAGCCTGTCTGCGCTGCTCAGCGAACTTCATATTTGACTGCACAATTACCTCCCGGTATTTTTCACTTTCCACTTCCCTGAGGGTAGTACCACACAGTTGGTACGTTTCTCTTCGGTTATTGCTACCCTTATGCAGTACTTTGAATTTGTCAAGGTTAAACTTTAGTTGCCACTTCTCACCCATTTGCCCAAATTTATCTAGATCCATTTGGATTAGCATACTGTCTTTACTGTCGTTAACAACCCTGCCAACCTTTGTATCATCTGCAAACTTGGACATTAAACCTGATATACCTTCATGAATATCATTGATAAATATACAAAACAACAATGGGTCCAACACCGAATCCTGGAGCGCCTCCGTAGCCAGGTGGGAAGGAGCAGCAGTGCGTAGCACACGATTCTTGATTAGACCGGGGTTCGAGCCCGTCACCACCAAATACGAAGGATGAGGAAAGGTCACGAAATGACCACCGCATATCCCGGAGCAATATGGCCTTAGTTGCTAATGCTCCTAAAAATCAAATAACAAATAACCGAATCCTGGGAAACTCCACTTATAACATTTGTCCACGAAGAGCAGTGTCCATTGATTACCACTCTGTCGTCTCCCACTCAACCATCCCTTTATCCATTGTAACAACTTACCCTTAATGCCATACCTCTCGAATTTGTACCACAGTCTTCCATGTGCAACAGTATCAAAAGCTTTCCTGAAATTCGAGTATGTGATATAAAAATTATTTTAGGCATTCAGTTCCTTTGTGACCACATCATAGTATCTAATCAAATTGGTCAGACAAGACCTCCCTTTAACAAACCAATGCTGTGTCTTAACTATTACTGCAGTCTTGTCTAGATGATCCTGCAATGCTTCTTTAACCAGTGATTCCATTATTTTCCTCGGAACACGTTAAACTAATGGGTCTATAGTTACTTGTGTCACCTTTTGAACCCCCTTTGTGAATTGGTGATACATTTGCACACCTCCAGCCCATGGGGACCTCCCCTGAGTCCAAGGAAACTCTCATAATTATGGCTAGGGGTTTTCTTACTTCCTTTGCTGCCTCCTTTAATATAACTGGATAGATCCCGTCCACTCCAGGTGCCTTTTTTATGTTTAACTTCAACAATTTCTCCTCCACTTTGCTCTCGGCTATTACAAAATCACTTAGCTCCCTGTTAAGAGTTTGATAAACTTCTGGCACTCCCCTCATTGAATAACTCCTTGTGTGAATGTAGATGCAAAATACTCAGTTCATCAGCTACCTGAGCATGATCATGAATAGTCAACCCATCTATGTTAAGTGGTCCAATCTGATTCATTCCTTTCCTTCTAGAGTTTACATAAGTAAAGAACTCTTTGCTGTTTTTCTTTGCATCCTTTTCCAAAGATTTCTCATAATCTGTTAATCTGCTTCACCTGCCTAACTTGATTACAGACTAGTTTATATCTGCCATAGGCTTCTGTGTCACCTGATACTTTATATGCATTCCATACATTTTTTTTCTCTGCCACGAGCCTCATTAGTTCATCTGACATCCATTTAGGCCTAAACTTTGAACAGTATTTCTTAGTTGGAATGAAATTATTGAAGGCCTAGTAGCCTTCAAAATTAAGTCCCTGAAGGCTTCCCATTTAGAATTCAATGTTAGTAACATTATCAGTTGATCCCACTATAAATATTAAGTGCAACACTAAATAGTGGTCCTCCAAAACTGATTAAAATAAATTGTCATTACAACATTTCCTGCTAAACCAAAAAGTCATTTAGTAGGTAGAAGGTATATGCTGTTTTCATATGTTCTGTTGTTGTTGTTGTTGTTGTTATTTGATTTTTAGGAGCATTAGCAACTAAGGCCATTTTACTCCGGGGATATGCGGTGGTCATTCCCTAACCTTTCCGCATCCTCCATATTTGGTGGTTACGGGCTCAAACCCCGAGTCTAATCAAGAAGTGTGTGCTGCTCCTGCCCATCTGGCTACGGAGGCGCCCATATGTTCTGTGTTTGCTTAAATAATTTATGGATTTCCCTTCAGTAGTCCCTTTTTAAACAGGTTCAGAATGGTCATGAAAGGATAAATAGAATGGAAGGAAATTAAGCTATGAAATATGACTGAAGCTTGAAGAAAACTGCAGTCTGGTTGTATTTAAACTTATCTTGAACTGGCAGAGCAGCACATGATGCATAAAGAAATATAGTGAAGATTGCAGAAAAAAGGCATGACTTGGATAATGTTGGGGAGGCTGATGGTGATTATACTCAAATCGCATTAGTGAATTTTTTGACTATTAAAGAATTAACTCCTTGAACTTGAAAACCAAAGAATGCAAGACAAGACAAAGGTAACACTGTAGTTCCAAAAATTAATAATAACCAAGTACATGTCAAAAACTGCAATGGCTATATTGTTGAGAAAGATTCACAAAGAGTTAACAAGGAAATAAAAAAGCAAATAAGTGATACCAGTTATTCTATAAAGAAAAGAACAGTATGTAGATGTTAATAGATGCATATCTTAAATGATCCCAACCATTGTCTACAACAGAAGAGATTTCAACAACAAAAAAATTCTTTTTGCTTTGAACCTACATTTTTTTTCTTTCTTCCAAGGTTATAAGCTTAATGAAAATAGTTCCACATTAAATAAACCAACAATCCACAAAGTTTCAATCTTCTCTTATTATTACTCTGTTATATAGCTAGCAGTTGTTATCACATCATATATGTAAAATAGGCAATTTGACTTCTTTCCATATACTGTATTACTCTCCAAAAACTGTTATATCTAAAATTTATTTATTATTATTCTTTTTTTTCAAGCAACTCATCTGTCATTATAACATAGGAGTATATGGCAAATCGGCATTAACTTAGGACATTTCAATTAACTCATCTTCAAGGAACGTAACTGTCTCTAAGGGAGACAGTTACGTGAGAAGAGAAGAGAACCAGATTAGTCAAGAGCACAAAGGGATACTCTTGGCACAAATGACAGTAAAAACTTGATGATGGTATTCTAACACTTTTGCACACAAGGAGACATAAACTCAAATTGAGAAAGGATGGCTGCAGAATAGAAGTGTGAAAATTTGCTTTCAGCCAGAGTGTAGTTGATTGTTGGAACAAACTACTATCTGGTATTGTGTATGTGAGTAGTATGAATAAATTTAAGGAAGAATTAAACATATTATTATATAGGATGGACAGATGAGATGGATAGTGGTTTTTTTTTGTTTTTTTTTTAACTAAAACTTTCATAAATGAAACTTGCATCATATTTATCAAGCAGTTCTATCTCTAAATCATTTATTTGAACTCTCTTATACCTATGGCGTATTAATTACTTTTTAAAAAAGTATTTATGATGAACTCAACTGATTTTCCTTTCCTGAAATTAGCTTCAAGAGGTACGGACAGTAACTGCAGAAGGGATTGGCAAGTTATTATTTACCAAAAGAGTATACTCACCACAATTGCTATCTCGCTTAGTATTAATGTGGTATAATCCAACCACAGAAAATGATATCTATCTACGCCACTTTCTTGGTGTTTTTATGCCAACTTTTGCTTGTACTGCAAGGTAAGGAGCTTGTTATACTTTTTTTTTTTAATATACTTCATGTATATTGTGTAGAAAATAAGTTGAATATCTATGAAAGATGTTTTAAGTTGCGGCAAGGGTAAATGTTATGATTCTTAGCCATGGTGGTTCACCAATCAAAGATACAGAGAAATTAAATTGGTCAACTAAAAACTTTAATAAAAATCTTAAAGAATTAAAAAGATAAACTGACACATTGTATTTTGGATGAAAAGATCTGAAGAAGGGAAAAAAACCATTAAACTTAAAAGATGCTAAAAATAAATAAATAAATTCCTTTGTGATTTATTGAGTATAAATTCCCATTTATACTCAATAAATCATCTACCACTTTTGGGAGCTTTAATTGGTACCTTCATGATACATACCAATAGTAAACCTTTTTATAATAATATTACAATGGAATACTGCATGTAGTGATACCTCTAGTCTTGCTAGCACAAGGAATAATATGCTAAAGTACTGTATTTCCCCATCTATAAGGCGCACCTTAATTTTGGGGCCCGAAAATTGAAAAAAAATGTATTACATTAAGTTATTGAACTCAAGTTTTATTCATCATAAAATTCATACAACTCATTACTGTCAAAACTCCTATCCATTAGCTTGTCCTCATCTGTCTGATGACGAATCACTGTCTTCATATATTGCCTCGTCCTCAGTTCCATCTATGGCATTTGAAATGCCACACTTCTTAAATGACTTGACAACGATCTCAATCTTGATATTATCCCAGGATCTTTTCACCCAGGTACACACTTCTCCTATAGCTGGTTTCTTCACTCTTCCTGCTGGAGGCGCCTCCGTAGCCAGGTGGGAAGGAGCAGCAGTGCGTAGCACACGCTTCTTGATTAGACCGGGGTTTGAGCCCGTCACCACCAAATACAGAGGATGCGGGAAGGTCATGGAATGACCACCGCATAACCCGGAGCAATATGGCCTTAGTTGCTAATGCTCCTAAAAACCAAATAATAATAATAATAATCTTCCTGCTGGTGTCAAATTGTCCCCAGAAGACTTCATCCATTGGTTCCATTCGTCTCTCATGGCAGCTTTGAAGGGTTTGTTAATGCTGACATCAAGTGGTTGGAGCTGAGATGTCAAGCCTCCGGGTATGACGGCAAGTTTTGTTTTTTGCTCTGCAGCAATCTTCTTTGTATTTTTTGTTATGTGCGCCCTGAACTGATCAAGCACCAATAGGCCAGGTTTGCATAAGAGCCCACCTGGTCTCCTGCTCCAGACTTTCTCAAACCAGATCTTCATCCCATCCTGATCCATCCAACCGTTGTCATGAACGTGGACAATCACTCCTCGAGGAATGTCTTCTTTTGGCATTGTTTTGCGTTTGAAAATCAGCATAGGAGTGTTAGAGCCCATCACCACCAAATACGGAGGATGCGGAAAGGTCAGGGAATGACCACCGCATATCCCGGAGCAATATGGCCTTAGTTGCTAATGCTCCTAAAAACCAAATAACAAACAAACAAACATCAGCATAGGAGGCAGCTTGGTTCCGTCAGCACAACAAGCTAGAACAACTGTATAATGGCTCTTTTCATGTCCACTTGTCTTCACAGTTACAATTTTCACCCCCTTCTTATCAACAGTTCTGTTACTTGGGACATCAAATCGAAGGGGGATTTTGTCCATATTTGCAATCTGTCCCAACTCAAACTGATGTGTCTTCCGACATTGAATTACAAAATGAATGAAATTCAAGGACCTTCTGCTCATAGCTTTCAGGCATCATTTGGGCAAGTCTGGTGCGTGTACGCATGCTTAGTCCATTCCGTTTCATGAACCTGAAGCACCAATTGTGTCCTCCTTTGAAATCAGTAACTTCTTTTTCATCAGCAATTCTTCTTGCCTCATGCTGAACCATCTTTGTGGACACAGGAATTCCAATTGCCCTTTGCTCTTCAATCCATATCTTTAATTCCCTCTCTAAATCAGGCCATTTTGCTGACTTGCCTCTAATGGCCTTCTTCTGCCGTGGCGTTTTCAGTAGAGTTTCTTCTTCCTGTAGCCAGTCTCGGATTGTTTTCTCAGTTGGAGGAGGACCAAACTTACGTTCAGCAGCACGATTTCCATTCACTTTTGCAAACTGGATCACTTTTAACTTGAATTCGGCACTGTACGAAAATCTTTTCTGAGCCATTTCTGGGCAGAACGTGGCAAAACATAACCTAATATACCGGTAACAAGTGCAAAACAATGAGCACAAAGACAACAAGCACCAAAAAGTGGGAAATGCAAGTAAAAAAAATCTACAACCACTGTATAAGACTCACCCAGTTTTTAGACCCCAAATTTTTCGAAAAAAGGTGTGTCTTATACATGGGGAAATACGGTAACTTAAAAATCATGCCTACAGGAGTTTTAATATCATTAATCCTATTAATGATATTAAAACAGGGATACAGTTATCTTTTTCCCTGTTTATGTCATTGAATACCCCATATTAAATATGTGGGTACTGTGTAGGTGTACTCTTCTTTCTGTAGTGCAACTTGTGAAATACATCCAGTTATTTTAACTTTCATGGAAGAATAAACATTTTATTAGGGTTAAATTACAGGCATCTAGTTTGTTAACCTTATAAAAGTTCTGAACACCTTTGTACACTGGCTTTGTATATTTTATGTTAATCATTAAAGTGCAATAATCCACCTTATTTAATCTTTCTACCGAAACCACAATCATCTTAAATTAAAATATAAACATGCCACTCCTGCATTTAGATTTTATTAATTGTTACAATTTATTGCCAGTGGAGATCCCATATAAAAAACCATTCATACCTGTTGTTTAACCAATCATATGTCTTTATTGAAGAACAGAGACTGATTGTTGGAATAGACTTCCACCTGGTGTTTTGAAAGTGGATAGTTTGTATACATTTAAAGAAAGATTATACACTGTATAAGCTTATGTCATTTATCTACTACTAATACTAAAGTGCACGCACACATGCAAAACTATGCAAATGACAGTAATCTATGCGTTCACAGGTAGCATAGTTGATAGAATTGCCATCCTCCCCACACCAGATGGAAAGACCTGAGTTAAGATCCCATCAATGACATCAGGAGCTGTTATGGGCTTTTTTCACATGTCTGAGTTAGTCTCAAGCAAGGGTAGCATAGTTTTTTCTCTTGGAAACTTGAGGTGGTTTTTTTTTTTTTTTTTTTTTTTTTTCCTATCCCCAGCAAATAAGCAAATCGACCACAGAATACACAAAATTTACCGACATAATATATATGGTGCAATGCGACCTAAATCACTGGTGCACCTAAAACCCCACAACAAACAAATAGTAGTCAGCTCCACTATCGCTGCAAGAGCTTACCACAACAAATTAACAATACTAGATAAGTGTATACGTATAACAACAGCATCATTTGTAGCAAATCATCATTGCTAGAAGAATCTGTTCTTTATTCATGCATAAGTTCAAAATATGTTCTTATTAAATGATTACTTTGAACAAAACATCTCTCTCTCTCTCTCTCTCTCTCTCTCTTTATTTATTTATCTGAACTTTAAATAAATGCAATTATGTTATTTTAAGGAAAAAAACAAATTTGCCTTACAAATAATTATTTGTAATTCAATTTTTATAGAGGCCAAGAATGTTTGGAGGAAGCATTTTTGCCAACTCTGCGTACCCTATTCAATGCTCCTTCTTCAAGTCCTTTAGCCGAAGTAGATTCTCAAAATGTTGCTCGTTTTATGGTTCACCTGACTGGACCTAATCTTACATCAAATGAAACTGTAATTGAGGTGAGGCTTTATCAAAACATGCACATTAAAACTGAATAAATTGTACACATTATTTAAAATTTTCATCTCTAATAGAGTTTTTTTTTTTTTTTTTTTTTGTTACTAAGTCATTATTGAACATTGATAATTTGGTGATGCTTTTATGAATTGCCTTCCCCCCCCCTCCATGTTACACCATGTTGAATTTATTTTGTATTTTGTGCAATGCAATGTATGTTGAATTTATTTTGTATTTTGTTGAATTTAGAGTGATTAATTGTCCAAGTTTATGAGTTGAGTTAAAAAGTTTCCAAACATTTAAAAATCCTTTGTATGCTTTTCCTGCACAAGTACATACACACACCTGTGGTGCTGTGCAAGAATCCTCAGACATGAAGTCTTTGTCATCCTTGAGTGAATTCCCATTCAGCGGTAGCAGGGCAGTTAAGGTTGAGGTCTACATTTCATTAGATTGAATGCATTCCTTTGCTGCACAAACAATTGTTGAATTTTGAGCAGCAAGCAAACTTGAAATTTTCTGTGTGGCTAGGAAAGTTTCAGAAAAGCATGGAACTTGTTGAAACAAGTTTATGGTGATCAATCCATCCCAGTGAGGACCCAAATGTTCCCAGTTGTTAAAATGCTTTGTGCTACATTTATGACAAGCAATTGAAATATCAATCCTCACTTTAAAGTCTCCTTCGTATCCATGTTTTATGCAGACTAACTAATTAAAGGGCAAGTTAATATTATTTTTCAAAAGTACCAAATCATGGTACTTTTGATACACATGTTTACAGTGATGTGCTTGGTCACCTATAAGATTGTTATTGTTGTTATTTTGGTTTTTAGGAGCATTAGCAACTAAGGCCATATTGCTCTGGAGATAGGTGGTGGTCATTCCCTGACCTTTCCGCATCCTCTGTGATTGGTGGTCACGGGCTCGAACCCCAGTCTAATCAAGAAGTGTGTGTGCTACGCACTGCTGCTCCTGCCCACCTGGCTATGGAGGTGCCACCCTAACTGCAAGATACCTGAAAACAGGAAACCACACTGTATCATAACAGTACTCCAGTTCATTTGTCATTTCTTTATCAATGATGAGTGGAATGTAAGAAGGAAAGAAAACTGCTTTGTACCCCCCCTTCCAATATCATTTGGCTATACTGCTATTTTCTGGTGTTTATATATTGATTAGAAACCTGAGGGTTTCTCCTCCCTTCCTTCTTATAAACTTGTTGCTCATGCCATTCAATCCTTTATCTTATCAGTTGACTGTTATTCTTTCCAAGCATATCTGACAACCCCCTTGAAACCTGACCTGGTATTCTATTCAGGTGAAAATACCTGCATTTATATTTTTTATTTCATAAATCATATTAGGTCATTATAGAGATTATATTAATTATACTCTATAAATGTTCAGACTTTATACTCTATAAATGTTTTCCTTTAAAAGAATATATGATGTTATTTTTTTTCTTTTCCTTTTTTTTTTTTTTTTTTTTTTTTTCCTCTTATAACTCACAAAATGATGACAAAAATAATGTAAATAAAAATTTTAACTGTAGCTTTAAATTTATTTTAACTTACATTCTATTACATTTGTTGTTCAAGATACTTCTCAATAAGCAATATTAATAGTAAAAATGTATTGGAAAATTAGGGTCATTCACTAACATAACACAGTTTTTAATCCCCCCCCACCTGTAATGTATCTAACCTTTTATCTGATCCCCCTCCGCAAACTGAAAATTAAACAAATTATTGTCAATTCATTAAAGACGCTGAATGCAACAAGAATTATCTTTATTTTAGATATCAATTTTACAAAACATGTGGGACATCTTCCCCACCGTCAGAGGGTGGCGCCTCCGTAGCCAGGTGGGAAGGAGCAGCAGTGCGTAGCACACGCTTTTTGATTAGACCGGGGTTCGAGCCCGTCACCACCAAATACGGAGTATGCGGAAAGGTCAAGGAATGACCACCGCATATCCCGGAGCAATATGGCTTTAGTTGCTAATGCTCCTAAAAACCAAATAACAACACCCACCGTCAGAACTGTAGTGTTCAGACCCCTTGGTCTCAAACATTGAGCACTCAAGACTTCTGTCTTCAAACACCATACCTCTGGCAGCAAGGAAACCATTACGTGGATTGACATAAAATTCAATTTTGAAGGTCTAAACTGCTTAATAAATATGGACCGATTATTTTCTTCGGTCCTTTCGGTTGACATTAGAGTTAAATTTAGGAGTCTAAAAAGTTTAACGGATATGGAGGGATTATTCTCTACATTCCTTGTAGAGGATAATGTAGAGAATAATCCCCCCATATCCATTAAACTTTTTAGACCACTAAATTTAACTCTAATGTCAAGCTACAGGACCGAAGAAAATAATCAGTCCATATTTATTAAGCGGTTTAGACCTTCAAAATTGAATTTTATGTCAATCCACGTAATGGTTTCCTTGCTGCCAGAGGTGGTGTTTGAAGACATAAGTCTTGAGTGCTCAATGTTGAGACCGAGGGGTCTGAACACTACAGTTTTGACAGTGGGGAAGATGTCCCACCTGTTTTGTAAAATTGATATCGCCTTCCCAAAGAATTATTAGTGCGTTGGACTAGGAGAGTTGGTTGGAAAAGAAGCTTCCTATATCTAAAATAAAGGTAATGTTATTTCATGATATAATAGAATAGGGGAATTATCGAGCACTTAATAGCTCTCTATTATCAAATCTACAATTTAATGTAAAATCACACTGAAAATTGCCATGCCTAAACCAATTGTGAAGTTCAGTAAGCACTTTATCAAACTAATTCAGAGATAAAGAGTAGCCTTGCTCCTTACTGATAATTTTAACATATTTTTTAATATATTTTTAACACTATTTATTTTGAGATTAAATATATTAGTACATTTTTTTTAGTCAGTCATTGTCCTTTTTTTTTTTAATTTTTTGATACCTCTTCATGCCAGTCATATTGTGGCCAATTCTTTGTTTTAATCAATGCTATAATTTTTCATTGTAATTTTTTAGCTGTAATTAAGTCTACTTACTGGACACTGCAGCTTAATGTAAGAGTGTATTGAACAAATAAGTATGCAGCCATCGTCAATGCACGGAGGATAGAGGCTTTCTCAACAAGTCATGTTGAGAGAATGGACTATAATCTGCCACACTGGTCCAGTGCTGGTTGGCAGATTGATCGTATTTAGCAGTCTGCTCAAAGAGCATGTGCTATTGCACACTGCAACTGACCACTCGGTTACATGACCCTTAACAGTGAACAAATAATAAACATTAATTTGAGAAAAATAATGCTACACTGCATTATTTTTCTGTTGTGACTGTCTAGGATCACCTTTAACCCTCCTATGATAGCTTAAGCTTTGGCTCTATAGACATGATTATGTTTATCCATGAGTTAACCTAAATAACTGCAGCCATTATCAACCCACTGCAGGATGGAAACCTCAACAATTCATGTTGAGGGAAATGGACCATAATCTGCCACACTGGTCCAGTGTAGGTTGGCAGATTGGTCGTATTTAGCAGTCAGAGACTTGGACCCCGGTCTACTCAAAGATCGTGTGCTATTCCGCTCCTTCTCCTGACTACTCTGCTACAGAGGCCTCTAAAGGAGATAACCTAAAGTAACTAATCAAATAATATCACCCAGTAGGTGAATTCATTAGTCATTAAAAACTCAAAGGTACTGTTGTGACCAATTTTGGACCCTGTTTGGGTGACTCATCAGACAACATGTGGCCTCAGTTAGCTACTTTATATCAAGTGGTGAATAAATTTATTGAATCTAAATGCACAACCAAGTGGTGTCTGGAAGAAAACTTCCAATTAAAACGTAACTTTCATTATTTATATAATAAAGCTCCTATTAGTAGTTAAATTATGTAACTTTTAATAGAGGTTATGTCTTCAATTGGAGTTTTTATTTCCAAACGCTGCTTTAGCTGCTTGTTTATATTCAGTATTCACTGCTCACCTCAGTCATGAATTGAGGGTACGTATTATCTGATGAGTGACCCAAATAGGCTGCAGCCAGTCACAACAGGGCCTACAAGTTTTTAATAAATAATAGTTTCACTTATTGGTTGATGTCATTTGGTTAAAAATGACATTATTTACTTTACTAATTTCCCCGGGTAGTTATGACAGAAAAATCTAGTACAGTGTAGTTTTATTCTCTCAAACTATTTTCTTACCTGCATTTAAATAGTATCCTGCTTATTTTCTAAAAGACAGTAAATGTTTTACTGTTGGAAAATAACATAAGGGAAGAATATTTAACTATTCAGTTATAACTGTTGAATGGAATTACCCACTGTGTTATGTTAGTAGACTAGTCAGCATTTAATAGTTATATATACTATATATATTTAGTTTTGAATTTTAAATTACTCTTGTACTTGTATAGGTGTTTCAGTTTTTTGTTGTTTTTTCCTTTTTGTCATATTTGTAAAAATGCCAGTTTCGAATTTTTTTCTCCCCTCTCCCATAGGAAAGTACTGTTCATGACCGTTTAGCACTTCAGATATGCAATGAAATCCTTAAAAATCCTCATTCTTTTAATGTAAGAACTCTTGCAAAAGCTCTTGATCAATTGGAAATAACATCACATTCTTCTCTTAAAGATCTTGCAATTTTGATTCGGCGAATTAAAAAGGTAAGAAGTACAATGATGTTGTTTTATTTCTTTCGTATACTTTTTTCTGATAAAAGCATAATTGAAGTTGATTATTGTAGATTACAGTAGAAAATGCTGACTTTTATAATGTATACTAGATATTACTTTTATTATGACATGCATATTATGTGCTACTTTTCTACAGAATTAATATACAGGGTGTTTCAGTTAAACGTTTCAGAACTTCTAAGAGGGGTAGGGTACATCCTGACAACTCGAAATCATATAGCAATGTGGGGTCGGAAATGCTTTCCTGAAGCGGTGTTGTACACAGAAGCACCATAAAGAAAAGAGACCGTAAGTGAGAAATCGTTTTAATAATACATGAAAAGAAGCAAAAGGTACATGGATTAAAGTAAGTGTTCGAAGTTTCTTCCACAGGCTACAATGCACGCCTCACATCTCCGACGCATGGACATCCGAACATTCTGGAATACTCCAGGCGAATTTCGAATTTCTTCGGCAGCTACTGCGATTCTTGCAACCAGCTCCTCAGCATTGTCAACAGGGGTGTCATAAACTAGCGATTTCATATGACCCCAGAAATAAAAATCAAGACATGATAGGTCGGGTGACCGAGCAGGCCAACGCACGGGACCACCATGTCCGATCCACTGTTGACCAAATGTGACATCCAGGTAGTTACGAACATCTCCGCTATAATGGGCAGGGGCTCCATCGTGTTGGAACCACATTGTCTGTTGCGTCGATGCAGAAATCTGTTCATCTCTCAAAAGTTGTGGCAATACTTGCTGCAGAAAGATCAAGTAGATAGGTCCGGTTAGACGACATGGTAACAGGTAAGGTCCGATGAGGTGATCTCCCATAATACCGGCCCATTCATTGACCGAAAATCGAATCTGTGCTGCACGACGACTTCTGTGTACAATACCGCTTCAGGAAAGCATTTCCGACCCCACATTGCTATATGATTTCGAGTTGTCAGGATGTACCCTACCCCTCTTAGAAGTTCTGAAACGTTTAACTGAAACACCCTGTATAGAAAATTAAAATCTTATTATCTGGGTATTACTGACATCTTAAAAAAAACATGTAATGCATTTTCATTACGAAATCCCAAATATGTTCCTGTGCAGTCACTAAATAGATGAATATATATATATATATATATGTATGTATAACAGAAAGACTTTTAAAGAAAACTGCAAATTCCAAGATAAAATTACATTCAAAAGGAGGCACAATGAAAAAGTTGCAAAAAAAGAAAGTACCTGGACAATATAAAAAAATTGAAAACTTTACTTTTAAAAAATACTTTACATTTTTTGCTACAAGTAGTGCATATTCTGAAATTGCAAATTAATCTGAACCCTTTTCATTTTTTTTAATTTATCCTCTGTACACTAAATGATGTTTAACCAATCAATCAATCTTAAATTTTATTGCTTGGTTCTATTTAAAGATTTCTTGGTTAAAATTCTTTAGAGTGTCATTAATCCTGGCATTGTACAAACCAGTTTACATCACAAAATATAAGAGCAATAAAGCTCGATCTTTCCTACATAAATAATATTGTTAAATATAAGAGAACATCTCACCTTTTTGTAGGAAAATTCTTCAATGCCCACATCCAGTTGATCCGGTTAATACATTATATAAAAGGCCCAAGTTAAAAACGCAATATAAACCATTTGAAATATTGTTAATTTAACCCGATTTTCTAAAAACTAATCTTGTATTCAGTTCCTATTATCCACTCTCTGCCAAGAAGGAAGAGCAAAAAAAGTTTATTTGTTTATGAATTCATTATATTTTTCTGGCATCAACAATGTGAGCCAGTTCTGTATACCAAGTAGAAATCCAACTAAATTTGCAGAAGATATTTGCTTACACTGTAGAAGCAGAGAAACTTGAATATTTTGAACCATATAAAATTTTGAAAATTACTCCTCAGTTACATTTAAGTAATAGATTTAATTGCATTGTATAACAATTATGCTTCTATTACACAGTAAACCCCAGTAATTTTTTTTTCGAGAAAAATTTATTGTAGTCAGTAAATTTTTGAGAAAACCTGCTCCATTTCAATCTGTTGCTTTAAAAATTTTTTTCATTAAACAAGTTTAATATGCAGTGGTGGTAATAAAACTTTATCGGAAGAAAATGGTTTATTTGCAACATTTTTCTTTCCTGGAATCAGTTCTTTTGTTTGAGACCATTGTTTTTTAAAATAATGGTTTTTCATATCTCTACTGTCCCCATTCACAAATAAGGTGACAATATTTGGTATAGCAAAGTTGTAGGCCTAGTAAAAGAGCAATCACTTTAAGATCACCACATATATGTCAAGTAAACTGCACATACTTGATGCTCGTCAAGAGAAGTTTCATGTTATAGGTTTCTTTCGTTTGTGCAGCATATGCTATGGGTACTGATGGTAATGTATTTATGATATGGAGCTTGCTTCTGAGGAATCAGTGAATAACTGCCATTCAACTGGATTGTGCGGTGTCCTGGAACATCCATTAGAGTTACACCACTGCAGTAAACCAAATTACCTTCTTGAGAAAATAAATGTATAACTGTTTGCTGATATTTACAAAAATAGCATAATATGACATCCTCTTGCAAGATATTCTGCCTTTCAGCCTAGATGCCAAAATTTCAGCTTGATTTTTAGTTAAGTGCAGATGAAAAACACAATTGTTTTGTTCCTCTTGAGATAAAAGTGTGGTTTCCAAGGATGAACATGTCACTTCATGTGTGGGTTACTAAGTTGCTGATCTCCACAGTCATTCCGAGTCTTGCCATCAAACTCAGTCATCTGGTTCATTGTCTCCATCCAAATTGTGTAAAACAGGTCTTATAGCTGTTTTACACAATTAATAGGAGTGATAAACGCCCCAAACATGTGGGATTTCTGTCAGTGGCACAATCCTCTGCCATCCTTGAGTTCAGACCCCACACTAATCCTCAGATACAACTGGTTGAAACTGTGTAGTCAGTTCCTACCTGCCCAGGCACTGCTCCGTCTTGGAGTCAACCTACAGAAAATGGCTACCGACTACAAATACCGTCACATTCTCCTTGAGTGGATTGCATCTGTTGAACTGGGATAAATCCCTTCAAACTGGGTTACAACGTTCAGTTCCTCTTTATATTTTCCTATTATTATAATTTCATTTTTACATGTTTAATTTTGTGTAACTTAATTTCCCATGTAACTGTAATTTTTTACCAATTTAATCACATATATAATGTAAAACTCCTGGCCATGTCGCTGTTATACATGTAGTGTACGTGGCAGCAATAAATAAGTTTATTTATTAAATGTTTTAATATTAATTTGTTCTTATTGTCAACTCAATTGCTGAACATTAATTGCTGAACCTTAATATCAAAAGTCAAAATCAATTTTTTTAATTATAAAATAATGAGGAAAAAACTAATCGCTGTATATCTATTTATCATAGCTTGATCTTGATTCAGTTTTGCACCTAAATCAGACAACTGAGGCTATTGGTTGTGATCTCCTGATTTTCCAAGCTAGTTCTATGCTGCCATCTATTAAAACTGTCTGTAATTATTAGTTTTAAATGCAGAAAAGAGATGACAGCAACAGTAGAAGATTTAAAGACAGTTGTTACATTAACAGACATATTATTTGAAATGTCGTTGAAATTACCTTTAAACATGTACATATGTACATCTACATATGCGCCTCCATAACCATGGGGCGCCTCCGTAGCCAGGTGGGAAGGAGCAGCAGTGCGTAGCACATGCTTCTTGATTAGACCGGGGTTCGAGCCCGTCACCACCAAATACGGAGTATGCGGAAAGGTCAAGGAATGACCACCGCATATCCCGGAGCAATATGGCCTTAGTTGCTAATGCTCCTAAAAAACCAAATAACGAACGAACCATAACCATGTGGGAAGGAGCAGCAGTGCATAGCACACGCTTCTTGATTAGACCGGGGTTCGAGCCCGTCACTACCAAATACGGAAGATGCGGAAAGGTCAGGGAATGACCACCACATATCCCAGAGCAATATGGCCTTAGTTGCTAATGCTCCTAAAAACCAAACAACAAACAAACATCTACATATGTACTGCTGAAAGAGTCAAAGGGTGAAAATTTTACTGTCTTAAAAACACAGTTACACAATGCTTATTGATATCAATCAGCTGATTGTTTTGGATGAGATATAATACATCTATTAATGCAACAACTTATTTGCATTCAGATTTTTATCGAGTTAGAAATAAATGTTGAATGCTTGATTGGGATATTTTATATCCCCTAATAGATGCTTAATTTTTTAATTGAAGATTAAGAATTTCTTATTGTGTGTATATATATTTTATCCAAATACTAGTTAGATAATCACTTTTCTTTTGAAATTTCTTTTTCTGCCCTTCTGTTTAGAGAGTGAAAGATAAATATTCTACAAAAATATTTGAAAAATTTCAAGATAAAGTCCATCAACTTATACCTAATATATCTCAATTATCCATGGAAAATACAATGCAAATAACATCCAGCGGAAATAACGTATCACAGATTACTAGTATTGAAGTGGAACCTCCATCGGAAGAAATGGGTGACAGCTGCAAAAATAGTAATTCTGAAAATGCCGATGTTGACACTTTATCTCAAGTTAGTGCAGATACTGCAATATCTGATGAAGGAAACCTTACTGAGGTAAATTCTTTTGAACATTATCACTTGATTCTCAACATTTTAAATTATATTAAGTGCTTAATAATAATATAATTTTTTTATGTTTTCAGACAAGTGAAGATTTATTTTTGGAGCCATTAGCTACACCTTTAACTCGTTCAAAAGGCAGGTTTTTTGCACCTCAAGGTAAGGATCATGTTTTAGTAATAAAATAATTTTAGAGTTTTAAAAAAAAGTGAAAATGTAACACCTAAAAAACTGAAATTTGCAAAAAGAAATGCTAAGACAATTACTGTATTTGCCAGATCATAAGTGCCTTTTTTCTTCCTGGAAAACATTAGCTAAAATTCCTCTGCATCTTATGGTCAGAACAAGAGCATGCTTTTTTTTTTTTTTAGATTAGACTGCATACTGAAGAGTTATCCAACCTTGTAACACACATTATGCACAGCTCTTTTGTAGTGAATGAGAAAAAAAAAAATACCGATGAGAAAAAAAAATTACGCATAAACAATCAAAAATGGGTATGCAATTTAAATTTGCTTTTGTTTATCAAAAATTATAACCCAGATTGTAATGTGATGGAACCCATTATTTACCACTATTTTACCACTTTTTAGCTTAATTTAACAAACAAAGGATTAATGAGTTCCTCATGATGTCCATTCTGTAAAGAGAAACATTTATTTGTTAAGTTATATTAAATTAGAATTAATATAATTATTAAATTAAAAAAGGGCAACGAGATTGGTGAATGGAGCAGAAGGTTGCTGTTAGCAAGAAAGACAAGTCGTGCAAATTGCAGCATCTGGAGACTAGGCACCTGCGAGGTGATCTGATTGAGATGTATAAAGCCTTGAATGGTTGAGCGGGCTCAATGCTGATGGGATTCTTCCTCTTGCTCAGATTACTCACCTGAAGGAGCATGAATTCAAATTGAGGAAAGATAATTGTAGAATAGATGTGTGAAAATTTGCCTTTAGCCAGCAGGTGGTTGATATACTTCCACCTGTCGTAGTGGAGGTCGACAAGTTAAATAAGTTCAAGGCAGAACTAGACAAGCATTTGGAGTGAATGAATAGGTGAAATGGAAGGGGTGTTTTTTTGTCTGATGCTATATAAGCTTGCTTTCTTGCATCATATGCCTCTACGAATGCTAATACTAAATTTATTTTATAAACATAAAATTGTTTAAATTTTTTTATTATAAGCTCTTTGTGCATATATTAATTCTTTTACTTAGAAAAAAACATTTGGTGGCATGGTCACTAGTGGGACATACTGATTCTGATAGCTTATGGATATGCCACTATAGTAGGAAAAGGCTGGCAATCACTGTTATTGCCTAGCATATCGAAGTGAGGGCATGTGTCTCACTACAGCTCGTCCTTTATTAACACTTAAAAAAAATTAAACCTACTTTCTTCTAGAAACCTTTTTCTGAAAGGATTACAGGGAATTACCATGTAGCTTTGCCTTATATTCAATACATAAGATACACTGCCACCTTCCCCCACTTCTTCCTGCAGGGATCTACTTATGTAACAATAAGTAATGCAATCAGTCTGAATTCTGATATTAGCAACCAGGACCTTATTTGCAACTTTCAAGAATCAATAATCCCTTCTTGGGATTATTGATTAATGAGTATAAACCAATGAGTCATCAGTAGAGATAGAGAGAAAAATACATCTCATTAGTACCTCGTGTGTTATGCAGTACAATAGTTTTAATTTATGATGAATTTGTGGCCCTGATGAAATGGATATGAGACAGACAAGATTTATGTACACTGTTGGCTTAAAATTGAAGGTGTTAAATTATGCCAAAGAAATGGAAACAGGGCAGCTGAAAGATATTTTGGTCCTCTCCCAACCAAGAAAATGAGAACTTTACTTGTGAATTTGTATTTCAGATATATGCAATAAAATATTTTTTCTAAACTTCTCCTGACATCTGGATGCATCTTATTGTCTGGCAAATATGGTACGTAAAATCCTGTGTGTTGTGATTGGGCACTGTCACGCCACTTCACAAAATGAAATATTATATAAAAGAGGTTATCCAAGCAGCATATATAATGTTCTTGTTTATACTCCAGCATGACCACCAGGTCAGTGGAGTTTACAGTAAATCAATCAGTACAAATGTTAATGGCACCTCCATAGCCAGGTGGGCAGGAGCAGCAGTGCGTAGCACACGCTTCTTGATTAGACCAGGGTTCGAGCCCATGAGCCACCAAATATGGAGGATGTGGAAAGGTCAGGGAATGACCACCGCACATCCCTGGAACAATATGGCCTTAGTTGCTAATGCTCCTAAAAATCAAATAACAACAACAAATGTTAATCATATTTAGCAGTCACAGGCTTGAACCTCAGTCCATTCAAAGAGTATGTGCTATTGCACTCGCACTCCTGACCACTTGGGTACATCAGGCTTGAATATATCAAAATATTTTACCCTTTTCATGCAGATTAAAAAATCACAAATACATCTTAGGGTAGGGGACCACAAACCTTTTCCATCACAGGAGTGTACATAAAATTTTTAAATAAACTTAAGAACTAAATTAGGCAAGTAATTAATGAAATTTTAGGCATTGGTTTTATCCACAAAATTTGTGAAGGTTGGAATACAGTTTTGAACAATTAATCTAACTCAGTTATCTACATTTTGATCTGATAGAGGTGGTTGTTTTTGTTTTTGTTTTTTTTCTTTTTCTCTATGTACCGTGATCAACCAAAATATGCTTTTAATTCCAGTCGATCCCAAATGGTTTGCTAGTTCCTGTTTTAAGGTAAGGTTGTTGAAAGAGATGTGGCGTTTAACACCAAAACCTGTTGTAATGACAAAATGGATTTATTCCTTTCACACATAATTGTTTTATAATTTTCAGAAAATGTTTATTATTGTAATTTTCTCACGTTTCTGCAAGAGAATAATAATGTAGGGTTGTTATTATGATGATGTAGAAGGTGAACTGTAGTTTATGAGAGTTTGTTTCCTTCCAGGAATTGTTAATGAATCCACTTCCATAATGTAAATTAATGTAAACAACAAAAATTACAGGATCTCTCAAGTTACAAGTAATTCATTTCTGTAAATTGTAACAGTATCTCAGAAATAATTTCCCCATAGTAAATAATGTTATGAGACTGGATTATATTTTGTGTCAGTCTCTCTAACTTATGGATGCTTCTCTTCGTGGACTAATGTTTTAAGTGTAGTTGGGCCCACTGTTGTTTTGTATATTTATCAATGATAATGATGAAGGTATATCAGGATTAGTGATGAAGTTTGCAGATGATACAAAGGTTGGCAGGGTTGTTAATGACAGTAATGGCAGTGTGCTACTGCAACAGGATCTAGAAAAGTTGGGAAGATGGGCTGAGACGTGGCAACTGAAGTTTAACATTGACAAATGCAAAATACTGCATATGGGTAGAAGTAACCCCAGAGAAACATGCCAACTGTGTGGTACTACACTTAAGGTGGTAGAAAATGAAAAAGACCTGGGAGTAATTGTGCAGTCAGATATGAAGTTTTCTGAGTAATGCAGACAGGCTGCAAGAGCAGGTCATAGGGTTTTGTCAATGATCAATGATATACAGGAATTTTTCTATCAGGGAAAAGGAGGTGATTATCCCTTTGTATAAGTCAATGGTCAGGCCACGCCTTGAATACTGTGTACAGGTCTGGAGGCCTCATTTTAGGAAGGATGTAGATTTGCTTGAGCATGTACAGAGAAGGGCAACAAGATTAATGAGGGATCCTCTTACCAAGAGAGGCTTAAGTTCTGCAAATTGCAGCAGATGGAGACTAGGCACCTGTGAGGTGATCTGATTGAGGTGTATAAGGCCTTGAATGGGTTGAGCACGCTGAATTCTGATGGGATTCTTCCATTTGCTGAGATTACAAACATAAGGGGGGCATAAATTCAAATTGAGGAAATTTGAATTTATGCCCCCTTATTTAAATTTGAATTTACAACTCAGTTTGAATTTATGGCCCCCATAAATTCAAATTGAGTTGTAGAATAGATGTGCGGAAATTTGCCTTTAGCCAGCAGGTGGTTAATTGCTGGAACAAACTTCCATCCGTCATTGTGGAAATTGATAACTTAAATAAATTCAAGGAACTGGACAGACTTTTGGAGGGAATGATTGTGTGAATATATTTTTTTTTTTTCTCGCTGATGCTACATAAGCTCATACACTTGCTTTCTTGCATCACATGCCTCTATTACTATTTCACAGGTATATTTCATATTTATGAAGATTTTAGAGGAGTTTTAATTAGAATTAAAATATGATTATAATGAAGTAATCCCTTGCCAACTGTAGGGGATATGCTCCTGAAAAGCACCACAGTTGATAAAGATGATGGTCCTGTAGTAGAAAATAAGGATTTAGGGAAAAACCGCACATACATACAAAAAAAAATGTTGACTGCCTCAGGGCCTAACTTGAGGATATGTGGGCCCTAAGAAAAATTATTTTTGGGGCCTCTGTAAAATATTTATTATGAAATGACATTTAGTGTTTTTGAATTAACAATAATAATGATAAATGGATAGGTCTTGGTGATGTTTTGTGAAGTCATGGAACATTCAAAGGCAAATAAATATATGGGGTCATGTGTGATTGTGATGTATAATTTTGGGGTTGTGGGTAGAAAAAATTTGGGACCCCCTAGGCTAAAGTCCGATAATGGCACTGGTGTATACAAGCATTCACACAAAAGGACTCACCCATGGCTAAGGCAAAATTGTGCAGAATGAATACAAAGCAAACTCTGAAAGCTTCCTGAATAAGGCATTTTGTGTAGCTGTAATCGCTCAGAAAGAGCAGTTGGCATCTTCTTATCCATAATTTTAAAGTTCTCACAGCCGCAGAGGGCACTGTAATAGAATTTTGTGTTTTGTGAATTGTAAAAAAAAATTTTATTTTATATTTCAAAGGGGCCGGCCACACCTTCATTTTATACAGTGAAACCTGGGATTCTTTCAAGTTGATGAAAACAAGTCCAAGATATGTTTGTGAAAAGCATAAATGTTATTATAAACATGAACGGAGAGATGGCAACAAATCCATGTGCAGAACTATATAATACTGGCAAGTGTGTCATTGAGAAGGTAGATTGCAGTGGTCCGCAAAGTAAGCTGTAACCTTCGATTGTACCACAAGATAGGAAAAGCTCCACTGAGTGCAGTAGTGATCACTATTTAGATACGCATTGAATATAGCATTTTTAGCATTTTTAACGATATAGTCAATTCATACCTAAGGAGTGTTCTTCCAAGTGTGACTTGAGTGACAAGTTTTGGAACCACTGGGGATAGAGTATAAACAAATTCTGCCTTCTGCACTACCCATTAGACATGCCCCACGATATATGGGGGCTGAAGTAATAATTATTTGTAATCTTTTGTTTAAGCAGATTTGACTGAATCACCATGTATGTTTAAAAAAAAAAAATGCAGATTGTGTTTCTGTAAACCTGTGGTTGGGAAGGAATTCCTGTATGCAAAATATTTTTTACCTTATGTAAGCTCCCATTACATCAATTTTTATTTATATATTCATATCTTGCTATGTAATAAACTAAAATACTATTATCAGCATGAACCTAACTTGCAATTCTGTGTAGATAACAATTAAAAGTTTATGTAAAAGATAAAAAGAAAATCATTTCTTCCCCTCGCCAGTTTATCCTCATTAATTCTCTCTCTGCAGAAGCTGTATGATGAATCATTCTCCTATTACTTGCTTTTCTCCACCTATTTATTTTCAGTATTATCTGCTGAATTTAAAAATGTTTTTTTTTTATTTTGCAGTCCCCTTATCATGTCCTGTCAGGAGATATACCAAGACAACACCTCCAAAGAAAATGTATGGTTTACAACGGAGAAGTTTGAAATAAGAGTTCTGTCAATTTATATAATTGTAATTGATTATGTTGTAATATATTTTCACCGTTTTTCTTTTTTATTATTATTAATTCATTAATTTAGTTGGTAATGTGAATGTTACTGGCTGAATGTTAATGTGAATGTCACCAGTGATAAAATTTTGTGAAGCAGGTCCTTTGTAAGAAATTTTTATGGTTCATTTGGATCCACTGCTCTTTAATAAAGCCAGATCCTTTTCATTGTTATGAACTAGATTCTCTTTATACCATTTTTAAAATTTTATGAAATAAAGAAAATTTTTGGGGATATAGATTATTAAATCTATATCACAGACATGTAAAGCCTGTTTACCATTAACCTAGAACAATCTCTCTATATATATACAGCAGGCCCCCGTTATAACGCGGTTCGCTTTAAGCTAATTCGCTATAACGCTGTTCTTATATTATAACCCGTATCTGACTATAACGCTCTTTTACAGATTGCATTTTTGGCATATTTAACGAAATCGTTTCATTTGATGGAGTCGATAACTTGAAAATGAATAGCAAAACAATATTAAAACGTTTCCCACGCTCGGTGAAATTTTCTCGCATGCTAATTTAATGCAGTACGGTGACTTGTTACGTAGTTCCAAGATCGACATTTTAAAAAATTATCAAGTATATTACTTGTAATATTTGTGTTATATGCATTTATCCAAAGACTAATCATAACTCAGTACAGTATTAGACAGCGTGCGTAACGGACAGTTTACTCGAACATTGTATCATAATTAATGCAACCAACGCAGTTACATTTTCGAAGAGTTAATAATGGCCGATAAGAATGAAAAGGCAACAATGTTTGGACGCAGTACAAGGACTATAAATGTAAGAAAAAGACTGAATTTGAAAATTAAATTAGACGTTTTGAAGCGAATCGATTCTGGTCAACGACAAGCGGATGTGTGCCATAATTTAGGACTTGCAAGTTTAACTGTAATAACAATTATAAAAAAATAAAGAATTAATTTTAGCAGCAGGAAAGATAGCTGTTCCACTGCAAGCAACTAGGGCTAGTCCGACTATTAGGATTAAAACGGAAAGAACTAATTTTATTGAAGATAATATCCAATGCAGAATTCAGTTAAGTTAAATATTATAAAACAGAGAGAGAGATTAGCCAATATGATGATCTGAAGAAAACTCACCTAAAAAAAAAAAAAGTGGAACCATTTAAAACTGGTAAGGGCTGGTTGAATAGATTTAAAATCTAGGGAGAAGCCGCAAGTGCAGATCAAGGAACGGAAACTTTCAAAAAAGAACTTGTTAAAATTATTGAAGAGAGGTATTATGTGTTATACTTCTCAACAAGTTTATAACATAGATGAAGCAGGACTTTTGTGGAAATGAATGCCTAAAAGAAGTTTCATATTGAAAGAAGAAAAAAAAAACATGCCAGGTTTCAAAGCGGCAAAGGATTGGGTGACTTTATTGTTGGGTGGTAACGCTGCAGGGGATTTAAAATTAATACCCCTTTTAGTTTATTTAGTAGAAAATGCCAACCCAAAATCGACACATTTTTCATGATTAAATTCATCAATTAAATTAAAATCAATTTAGATCAATTAAATTCATGATTTTAATTGGAATTTTAAGTTTAATTTTGTTATGTAAGTAGTTACCACATAATTATATATGTATGTAATGCAGAATATTTTATATGTACAAATATTTGAATATTAAATATTTTGACCGACATCTGTGCATCTTTTCACTACCGTTTATTATTGATTAGGAAATATCCTATGGCACCGACCACAACCTACAAATACATATGTTACCTTATGGGAATGGGGCGCTCGCTTAGCGCGGATTCACTTAGCGCTCTGTTTTTCCGGAACGAATTATCAGCGTTAAGCGGGGGTCACCTGTATATATGTATTTTATTATAGCTTTAGTAAAATAGGTACATGCTATTTAATCGTATATTATGTTAGTTATGTTGGTAGAGGCTGAAAATATAAAACCGAATCTATATAAATATACGAACATATGTAATTTAACATGTTGACCAAAATATACCTGTAGATCAAATCACCCAAGTAATTATAATAGCCAATACCGGCCTCCATGACCAAACCTTGGCCAGTATTGGCTATTATAGTTACTTGGGTGATTTGATCTACAGGTATATTTTGGTCAGCATGTTAAATTACATATGTTCGTATATTTATATAGATTCTGTTTTATATTTTCGGCCTCTACCAACATAACTAACATAATATACGATTAAATAGCATGTACCTATTTTACTAAAGCTATAATAAAATATATTACGACGGATGTAATGTACAATCTAATATAGATGGCATTAATCTGATCTGGATTATATTGTATTATATTATATTACTTTATATAAAATATTTATAAATTGTTCCTATTATTGATATATATATATATATACACTGATGAGCCAAAGCAGCTCATACTTGGCAAGGCATGGACACTACAATATTTCTAAACGTGTCTCATGGTATCTGGTACCAACGTGTAACCAGCAGATCCTTCAACTCCTGTAAGGTCCATAGTTGAGATGCTGCAGATCGGAGTTGCTGTTCCAACACAAACTACAGATGCTCGATGTCTGGGGAATTTGGAGGCCAGAGCAATACCTGGAAGTCTTCCTCATGTTTCGCGAACCAGTGTCGAACAATCTGGGCAGTGTTGCATGGTGCATTATCCTGCTGAAAGACGGCACTGCCAGTGGGGGGGGGAAAGACCATTGCCATGAAAGGGTGTACCTGGTCAGCAATGATGTTTAGGTGGGTGGTAGATGCAGAATGACTGGACCCAGGGCATCCGAGCAGAACATCGTCCAAAGCATGACACCGCCGCCACTGGATTGTTTTTGTCCCACTGTGCATCTGGGCGCTGTCACCAGGTAAATGACGTACACATACCCAGTCGTCCACATAGTGCAACAGGAAATGTGATTCATTGGACTAGACAACCTTCCAATCACTCAAGGTCCAGTTTCGATGCTCACATGTCCATTGTAGGCACTGTTGCTGGTGAACCATGGTTAACATGGGCACTCGGAGTGGCCTGCAGCTGCACAGCCCCATTTTCAGTAGGGTTCAATGTACTTGTGTTGTGACACATTACTCCCATCACCAGCATTCCAATTACCGGTGAGTTGCACTACAGTCACCCTTCTGTTGCCGTGTACCATCCAGGAGAGCCTTCAAGCATTGATGAGCCGTGGTCGTCCAACACCTCGCCAGCGGTTCATGGGTTATCCTTCCTCAGACCACTTTCGGTAAGTGCTGACCATGAGCACCCCACTAGCTATGCCATTTCAGATATGCTCTGACCCAGTCATCTGGCCATTGTAATTTGGCCTTTGTCAAACTTGCTTAAGTCCACAGCCTTTCCCATCTGAAGAACAAGAGTAACACTGATTAACGGAACTCAGTATCAGGTGTTTTTTATACCGTGTCCCAACACGCGCACGCTGTAGTTCACCTGCAGTTGCTTCGATTTGCATAGTAATATAGAAGCAATATGGTAAAAAAGTGCAAAACAAAGAGTGAAGAAACAAATAACAACAGAAGTAGAAAAGAAAGAGTGAAAGGAATAAGTATCTAAAAAAATTTTGAAAATATAAATATATGGCAAATATAGTCAGTTATAAGCCAATAAATAATAAATTTAGACCAATGCCATCTGACCATGCCAAGACCAAAAAAAATGTGAAATGTCACAAATATGATACAATAAACCAACCACAAAAGAAAGACAGATATAGGACAAACAAAGCAAGGAACAAATAATAGCCAACCATTGTATCTACACCTGTCAGAGGGCCCTGGACACAACATCCGTGAATATTACGGCATTTCGAACATAATACAAATTACTGCAACAGACAACAAAAGACACTCAAATTCCAGCCCACCAAAGCAATATCACATCACAAAAACTTAAGCACTCACTGCTGACAAAACCAGACTGCCACCAAAGAGAGAAATAAAGTAGATAGACAACAAAAAATGAAAATAACTGAATATAGAGGGCAGCACAAAGCAACTAGTGCTCACTACAGCCATGAAAAATAAATGGAAAAACTGAAAAACTTATGAAGAGTAAAAATAAAAAAACGAATAGACTGCAAATGTAAGTGGCTGCATGGGCAATATCCAACAACATGTCAACGTCACATAATATACAGTATGATAGGTAATATTGAATATTATGCGTATGCAGCCATCTCTTTATTTTTACTTCTCTTGATAATAGTTTTAGTTTATAAATGTATATACAGGCAATTCTGGATTTACAAACTAGTTCTGTTCCAAGACGTTTGTTATGTGTATCTTGCATTCCTGAGCATTTATGATACATATTGTATACGTTAGCAGCCATTTTAAAGCATTAAAACCATGTACTAAACATCGAATGGTCTATACAATACATTTTATTATAATGTATGTATATATGTACTGTACATATATACGTATTCAACTTTTACTCGTCAGTATAGTTCAACATCCTACATGGCGTGGCATGTAAACCAAAGAACAGTTCAGTATAATTATCATATAATTTTTTGATAATTACTGTAATAAGTACATTTTTAAAAGCTTGTGTTACAATTATGTTCACTGTATGTGTGGCATTTCATTTTATAAAGAACTCTAATTCATTCATATATATATATATTTTTTTTGTTGTTGGCGCATCAGCTTCTATGGCCATATTGCACCTCCCAAAGTTTTTTTTGCATTTTACTGTGATCCAAGCCGAGGTGGGAATTGAACCCGCGACCTTTGGGTTGCCAGGCAGGCACTTTACCTACCTGGCTAGCCCGGTAGGCACACAATTTATATAAAAGCGATGAGTTCATGAAACAGGTAGATAGCTATTGGCGACTTTAAGAAATTTTGAATGAATTGTGATGTTCGTTATAACAAATGTTTGTAAACCGAGAGTTGCCTGTATAAAATCTTATGTTATCAAACAAAATTTGTTCCTGCGGGCAAAGGTTAATGTTTGTTAATCTCCATTATTATTTAAAGGACCAAGTAATTCTTGCTATAGTGAAGGTTTGTTTCATATAATGAAATATTGGCATTATTTTGATCATCATGGAATTATACATCAGAGTATAGAGTATACCAAATAATTTACATGATGTATGTGCAATAAATGTGAACTTAATTTTGAAATAATAGATCTGATATTCTCCTGGTTTTTTTTTTGTGTCCCCCCCCCCCAATATATGCATTAGCCTTCTTTTCCTACTCACTGTCACTAAAATTACAAATAAAAATATTCGGCAGTTTTATTCATAGTGGTTTCAAGGAATTGAGGGATTTTATCTCAGAGCTGTAAAATCCTTTGTATATGCAATCCACTTCTTTGAAGCAGATGACCAATAAAGTACTATATAGTATATTTTCTGTGGTGCGAAACAGTGTTATACGGGACTAAGAAAAAGTACAAAAGGGGGGGGGAGTTATGTTTACAAAAGCTAACAAAAATGCACTATTTTGTTCTGCTGTCATTAAAGAGTCAGTAATCTGGATTTGTTTGCTTTTGCTTGATAAATCTTCGTCATATGGAACAGCATTTTTGAAGCTCCCTTTTGAACTTTGGGCTCCTTTCATTCAAGAATCTGCATTCAAAAAATAAAATTCTAATTGCGCGGCTAACTTTATGCCTTCCCCTATGCTTTTTAGTGTCAAATTTGGAAGTTTAGAATTTTCATCTGTGATATCATCATCTGAATTGATTTCATTTTACCTCCAATGCCATTTATACCAAATCCGCTACGCCAGCTTCTTTTTCTACCAGTAATTCTTGAACGTCTTCAGTAATTCATATTTTTTTAAATTTTGGAGCATCGGCAGCTAAGACCACGGTCTATAAATTATGCATCCTTAGGTCAATTTTGTTTTGCTGGAGAAAAACTTGAATTTCTGGGAGAAAAAACCATGCTGCCAGAGCCCAACTAACTGCGCCACGAAAAAGACCAATAAAAATTCCTCCCTTCATTGATGGGATTCGAACTCAGGTCTTTTCCAGCCAGTGTGGGGAGGAGGGCGACACTGTCAACTGTGCTACTCACGATGGCTTCAGTAGTCATATCATCAAAACCTTCCCCTCCTACTGACATAGCAAATTCTACTATCACACCGATTCCATTTTCTGCCCATTCGATCATATTTCCTGAATGAACTGACTGGCCATGCATTTTTCCACACGCATTTAACATTGACAGTTTTACTTCTTTCATTGATAAAGCTATGATTCTGATACAGTCCACAATTGAGAAATGTTTCCATGCCTCCATTACTTCAATAGATTCGGAATCAATTTTTTCCAAAATCCATTGTAATGATTTTCTGATAGAATGAGTTTTAAAGGTGGATATAACGCCTTACGGCGGAATGAAAGAAGTTGTATTAACCCAGTATAACTGTGGTGGTAGGAACATAACTTCAACGTTTGGATGACTTAAATCTTTTGGATGTCCTGGAGTGCTATCCAATAGTAATGAAACTTTGAAAGCTAGATTTTTTCCACAAGTTCAATAGCACAGAACGTAACATGGGAATTTTCCAACAAAACAAAATACAGGGATTTCTCAATAATTTATCTTTTTACTAGCGAGTCAACAGCGGGGATAAAAAAAAAAAAAAAAAAAAAAAAAAGAGTGGAAAATGTTGAACATCCAATATAATAGGGTTTTCCCTACACAAAAATACCGTGTTATGCGAGGTTTACCGAAATTCTCTATATAAGTACCATGTTGTGCAAGGACTGCTGCAATTTACAATCGTGTTATACAGGGGTTGCCTGCTTGTTTGCAACATGTGGGCCTGCCTGCCTCTCCATAATTATAATTATTTTTCAGTTATTACACCTTCCAGTGATTCACACAGTCAAATTAGCATTAAGACAGTGCATCTTAAAGCACTTTACACTATTTTGAGAATCTGTTTATTCTTAACAGTCTTGTTTGTACATTTTGCACATTTTTCTTCTCTGCTTATTCCTCAACTGTTAATTAGAACTATACTTTCTTAATCCACGAGTGGAAGCACCAATTTTTTTTTTTTTTTTTTTTTTCAATGGGCACACTTGAAAAAAATAATAATAAAAATTTGCAAAATTGGCAAGGAATAACTCATAATTATTCATTTTTTAATCTTCGATGTCCTTGATCACAGTTACTTGTTGCTATGTGAAGAAGAAGAATGTGCTGCTATGCACATCATCACTCATTATGCCCTCATGGGTAGCACAGTTGATGTCCTCCCACCATGGAAAAGACCTGAGTTCAAGTCAATCTCAGGCAAGGGTAGCATAGTTTTTCTCCTGGAAACTCGGCTTTTTCGTCCAGCAAACAGAAAATCCACCTCAGAACATGACTAAATGATTGGAGTGTCTTCTAGAAAATGAAAAGATGAAAAGTTATGCTTTAGGGCTTTAGAAGTTGTGCATTAATTAAGAAAGTGTTGATATAGATCATTAGTCAAACCAGGACATCACTTTTGTTATTTTCACACTCTCCATTGTATGCTTTACACCAGTGCACCCATTCATGAGTTAATTTAGAAGCCTAAACATTGTGTCTTCACCTTAAAATTAATCGCATTATACATAGCTAATATTAGAATATACTGACTGCTGTTATATTGCTGTTACAGCTTCACAAGAACACGCTATGATTTCTTCTGTATATTTTACTTACTTTTTACTTAATCAGCTATATTATATAACAACTCTGCATTAAAACCTACACTGCACGGTAAAAAATCATCCTTTACAGTTTGGTCTTTCTTTATTAGCCGTGTTGAATCCTGGTGATAGGATTCAACATGTTCTATTGTATGGGAAGTTAATTTAAACCATTGTAATACTTTGTACACAATAAAATTTATATGATAACAATTTATTAATTCACGTGTTCCCGGATTAGGCTCTTGGTTGCCATATGACTATTCTTTGTCTGGACTTTATATCTATAGTAGGTTTGTTTTTTGTTTTGGTGCGGGGGGGGGTAATTCATTCAGGAATATGTAAATCTGGTTCCCATCTATCTGAATTCTTTTTTTCAGTGCAACAGGCCTTGAAACCCAACTGATGTGTCTGCACACTGTTGATTCAATTCCTTGTGAGATGGCAGTTAGTTATCACTGTGCATTGTATAAATATTACATAATTAGTAATTGTGAAAGTTTCAGATAGGTGGCCCAGGGAAACTCAAAATGATTTTATTCTGCAATTCCGTGAAACTATTTACAGTAAACTCCTGTTATAGTGAAGCGACTAGCCCAAAATAACTTAAACAGGGATTCCCTTTTTGGAGGCTATTTTACATTTATTTATTTGGGTTTTTTTTTCTTCTTTTTGCAGTGTTTTTCCAAGATATGCATACTGAACAGTACACAAACTTTTTAATAAATTTGATAACCAACATAATGACAATTAACTTAAATAGGTTTATTTTTAACAGAACTCTGCTGAAAAATTGATCTCTTCCATAATGCTGCTAACATATGGCATGGAAACAATCTAGTATCCTTTGAGTAAAGGGTCATTTTAGTTCAAAAGATCTGTACCCCTCACATTTCTTGTGGGGGGGGGGGTTTCTAAAGGATAAAATATATCACAGTAAGTCACAATTCAGTATGAAATCTTAGCACTCGACACTGGATGAAGATATATCATCCTGTAACTTCATTTGTTGCATATTCGTTTAGCATATGCTTACTTTACTGCATAGCAAATAAAAACTATATAAGTTGCATGTAAAATATTTTTGGGGGGAAAATATGTGTTCAATTTTGAAATAACCAGGGCTGCAATACAAGTAATGTTTATTTTTACTTATGGCAGAACCACCACCAATGTACATACCAGTACAGAAAATATTAAGTATTTATTGTTCAAACATCACTCATAAGACTGTAAATTGTGAATGTATTTCATAAAAATGACTTCACATCACAAATAGAAAAGTACAAAAGCTGATTGTCGTATTAAAACTACTACTGTATAAAGTTTTTTGTTCAGTTATTTTGAATATTAAAACATTTTAATAAAATAGTTAATATTCACATAATATATTTATACTTATAGTCACATTCACAATTGGCACTACTTATAAAATTACAATATCTACAAGATTTTTTACTTCGGAATCTTACAGATCCTTCAGTGATGAACATCTGTTAGTTGCATTCTTTTACTTACAAATTTTCTTGCATTTTCCTTTAGGAACAGGTATTTTCACATTTCTGATCAGCATATAAAGTTTGATAGATTGTTTCTTGGAAGGAAAATTTTTTTTATCATAAACAAAATTACTAATTCAGCATTACAGGTAATCCACAGTTAATACTATTGAACTGAAGATTACACAGCTTAATATCTTTTGTTATGTAACCTTCAGTTACATAGTATTAACTGAACATACTATTAAATCTTAAAATCGTAATATCCTGTATAAGGAAAGAAGACTTTTTTTCAAATTTTACTGTTAAGGAAGTAATTTAAAAATACTGAATGTGAAAAAAAAATTAACATTAATGACTGTTTAGTTTTAAAAAGAAAAATTATGTTACATCAGACTCACACATTACATTTCAACCCAGCAGCAGATGTATATAGATCTAGCAGATTCTCCATTGGCATAAAGACATCTTGCACTTAAAATGGATTAGCTGATTACACTCAGACTTCCAGTATCTTCCAAGTGCAAACTTAAAATTGCTCAGTAGTGAAAAAGTTCATGTGTAAATGAAGACCATTCAGCAGCAAGTGACAAAAGTACTTTTTATGTCCCTTAAATACTCCTCAGACCCACTTACATAAAACTTTTCAAAAAAATATATTTCCTCTTTCCTTTTCTGCAATCTCTTTAGGCTTAAAGAGTTATACAAACAAAATTACTAATATAGATTGTATTTTAATTTTTTTAATGTGACTTTCTTTAACATTCCCTGCTTTGTTATGCAAATATGCGGAGAAGTGGGCTTTTCATCTACTTAGAGCAGTGGTTTTCAACCTTTTTTTAATAACAGCACCCCTAAGTCATTTATTTTATTTTACAGCACCCCCTACTTAATTTTCTGCCTGTTAGATCCAATTCTCTCTCTGTATATATATAATATTAAAAAATATATATATTATATATGATAGTTATTACAATAATATAATTATAAAATTACATTTCATAATACAAATTATATATATACAGTATATAATAATTTTATTCTTTATATAGAGATACTAAGTAAACATCAATTATAGATCACAAAATTAAAAATTTTGTGGTGATCCTTTTTATAATGAAACAAACATATAAATTTAAAAAAAATAATCAGTTTAAGTAACTTAAATCCAAATTACGTGGCACCCCTGGAATGTTGTTGTTGCAGCACCCCGGTTGAAAACCACTGACTTAGAGGGTAAACCACCCTACTTTTAGAACTTTTTATTCCAATTTGGCATAAGAAAAACTGGATATTTTTGTCAAGCAACCTTTGCTTAGGTCTTATTAATTCAGTCATAGTGAGAAGAAAGCCCAAAAATATCTCTGCTCTCTCCAATCCAGTGTGACTCAATTCCACAGTTTTTGATCCTGGGGAAAAAAGGCTGCCAGAAAAGCCAGCAGCTAAAGTGTTAAACAAAATCACTACTGCATCTTTCAATCATTTATAATTTGTGGGGGTGGGAGTGAGCAATAAGCTTGCAAAGCTGAGGTTTCATGAACACTCCATTCAATCACAGGTTAAGAATTTTAATGCTGCTATATAGATACAATATATTCTTATGATATTTATAATAGTTTTGATGAGAAAAACAGTAGATCCTCACTTTAATGGACTTTGAAAATAACACAGTATCCACTTTCAGCGGATACCTGTGTTATACTTTCTTATGGATCCCCCAGTAACATAACTGCCTTGGTCTGGTGATATTTGTCACAGATCAGTTAAAATATTTTCACAATAAAGCAGAATGATGGAGAGCCAGAATCTTCCTTACCGTCGCATTCCACTAGCCTGCCAAGCATATCAGATATGACATTTAAACAACCTCTGGCAAGAGTATTTGTAGACTCTTCAAACTCTGAATAAGCTTTAATCAGAGCTTCCACTGCCAGAGAAATCTCAGTTTTACAGACAATTGGATTTAATACATTCACTGCTGGCTAACTCATGCAAGAAAGTTTTTAATCCACCTGGATGAAAAACCACCTGATTTTAAGAACCATTTTCTTTTGATTTGCCAGAAAAATAACTGGATATTTTTGTCAAGTGACTTTCACCAGCAGCTAATTGATATTGTGAGAAGAAAGCACAAAAATGTCACTTCCCTTCTCAAACCAGATTGACTCAATTATCCTATGATTTTTAATTTGGTTCATTAAAGTCATAAGTCAAGCTAACAGTGAATATGTTAACTGTCAGGCCATATAATCTGTTAAAGTGAGGTATATAATCTGCATGAAATGCTGACACTACATTACAAAATAGAACACACCTACTGTTGGTTAAAGATGCAGTACAAAAATCCAGTGTATACAGCAACAGATTGTTATACAGAATATAGGCTGGAAAACAATACAAATTACAGATATTCAAATCTATTTCTGTGTTGGTTTCTTACTTTTAAACCAAACAGTCTCTTGGCACTTTACAGATTAGTAAATCGTTTTCATCAAAAAAAGGGAGATTGTTCATGACTAGATAAAAATTTCAAATTTATACCAGAACAACTTTTGAGGGATGTTTTTGCATCCCTTCATTAGCTGTTTTGCTTTTTTATATATAATTCACCAAAATAAACTTTGGCACAGCTTTCAAAAGTATACATCCTTCTGAATCCATTGAGAAAAGATATTTTGTCAGACATTGTCCACTGGAAACTCTCTTCCATAATATAGTTGCCTGTGTGGGGAATACACTCGTGACACTACAACACCACCTTTCAAAACAGCCTGGGACCTGAGTGATGAATATGAAGATTCAGGCTGAAAATAAAAAGATGGCACATAGTCTGATGGGAATAAGGATCGCTCCGTGTCCATAGTGACAGTACTTGACCCACTTGGCCAAGTGCTATCAGATTTTGTACCATCACTGTTAACCCACTGGATGTTCATATTAGGTGATCCAGCTGTTTGAGAAGACTGGGGTTCTGCATTAAATACAACTGCCTCATTTGATGATCTGCTAGGTATTGAAGAGGATGGTTTACGCTTGTGACAAAAGATACCCATTGCTACTATAACACCTATTACTAGTCCCAGTGTTATCGGAATTGCTATGAGAAGAGTTCCAGAACGAGTAGCGTGAGAATCACCTGTATAACCATTAGGGAAATTGGACGGTCCTAGAAGAATAAACCAAAAAATCAATATTTGGAATAGATACATATTTAATTTAAAAATACGCAATTTATGCTTTTATAGAAAATGAATTAACAACTACCACTGTCGCTGATTTTACAGAAAATACCCTTATCTGCACAAATAATTTGATCTGTTACATCAATTCCTTGGCATAACTTTTTCTTGGATTTATGTTGCTCCATATTTCATAGAGGTCTCTAAGTTAAGTTCAGTTGGTTTGACTGGATTACTCATTGAGTAATTTAGTCAGGCTAAATATCAAAATTAAATACAGAGATATCAAGGTCACTCCTGTGGGTTGTGACCAATCCAGAACATACCCAGAAAATTTATTTTATATAAGGTGATCCAAAATTCACACAATCTAATTGTGAATGTTAATTTATCATTGGCAACTTAATGTAATTTGATTCTGGCCAAAGTAGTGGCATTGCTGGTAATCCCCAGTTCTCTGAGAGATGTTTTTATGTTAAACCATCACTCACTCATCATTAGGTTCATCCACCCCTCCCCCACACAATGAGTGCAACATATTTTTCCAGTTATTTCCAAAAATTTGTGGCCACTATGATCCTCAAATTTTTACCTTTCGAGGCTACTTAAAAGTAATGGTATACACTAACATCCCTCACACAAAAGAAAAGTCAACAATGAATTAAGAATTTCAAAAATAACTGTTTTAACGCTATCATAATGCATCCTTGTATTTGGGAAGGAGGTGCCCACTTTCTAAACATTTTTTAAACCTCTGTTACAATAATTTTTTTTTTTTTATAAGATTGAAATAAACTTTATTACAGCCTCTATTATAATTGTTTATAATAATAAATGAAGTAAAACTGAAAATATACTGTGAGCTGTGTGAATTTTGAATTGCCCTCTATTACCAACTCAATATCTGTAAAAGCAATGGATCATTATCATACAAACAGGTCCATCAATTTCAGGTAGGTCCCATACCTGTTACTGCCTTCAGATATTCTAAAATATCAGTTATCCAGTCTTTCTTTCTTCAAAATAAACACAATGTGCATAAACCTTGCCTTGTGCCATGATCATTCACTGTTTCAGATCATTCTTCACACATCAGGAAATTAAAAGTAGCAGAGTCACAACAGCCCAGCTATATAACCAACAGCCAAGGCCAGGAAATCTTTAATTATATTGTAATTAATATCCACTGAAGAAGAAGACCAAACAGAGAAGTAAATGTGTGTGTTTTTATATATAAAACTGTTTATAACAGTTTTATATATATATTACAAAGAAGTGCATCTTATTCTTAATTATAAATGCCTTTCAACTAACATACTGAAACGGCACTACTTATGAAATGTACGATTTATTTTTTTTCTTTTAAATCAGATATGATTTCAGTATCGAGAAGTTATGCAACTAAAATTAATTTTTTAATTCCTAGACTTCAGCACCTAAACATTAATCTTTATTCTAGAAATAGTTAGCAATGAATGAATTTTAAAAAATTAAAAATAAATAAACATACTTGGCAAAACAGTGAGGTATGCACTTCTAAAACTATAGCCCATGGTATTTGCTCCTAAGCAAATATACTTCCCAGAGTCATTTTCGGCAGCTTCAGAAATAAAGAGCTTATTTAGAAAAGATCCATCTGGTCTTTCCATTACTTCGGAAGATTTCAGTACCCTGAATGATTCTCCTTGAACTACAATTACATCATGTCTTTCTGATTTGGTATCAAATTCAGATGCTTCCAGCCTCTTTAACCACTATATAAAAAAAAAAAATAAGTAGATAAAGATTTTATAAAAACCTTAACATAAAATTAGTTAAATATTTGGAAGTTAGGTCTAAAGGAAATAAAGCAATACAGGGGCATCCAACTTTTTTGGCCAGAGGACAAAAGAAAATATTCTGAACATTGCAGGCTGCATGGGTTGTTACAAAAAGCAGACTGCAAGCCATAAGACCAGTTCCAATACAAAAATTCACCAATTATTAAATAATAATAACATTCCTATTATATGGTTATAATAATATTGCTAAATAATGAGAAGATACACAGAACATGAGAAAACATGGAAAAATCAAATATTAAAGACGGATATTTTCAAAAGTCAAAGGCAATATGAAACTATTTTGTAACCTGTTAGTGAAGTCGGGAGATGCATAACATTCAAAGGCTGCCTACATGGCCATAGGCCACACATTGTGAAGGAGTGGGCTGCGTGTGGCCTGCAAGTTGGACACCCCTGAAGTAATGGTTCAGTGAACTTGGAATGTACAATATACTCATTACAGAAAAATTGCCTGTTAAACTATGAGTAGCTGATGGCTACCAAGAAACTTCCAAGTCTTGGTGCTGATTTAGAAACGCTGTACTTATTTATAAAAGAAATTCTTCCTACTTACAAAAAAAGGGGGAAAAAATTTAATAAGAGAATAATTTAACAAACCTGGATATGTGGTGGTATCTCACTACGGACTCTGCACTGAAAAATTGCCATTCCACCATATTCCACAGTTGTATTTAATGGATGAGTTCCAGTTAGCTCTGGTTTGTTGCGAATGCGATCTGAGAAATTAAAAACACAAGATTATTAATGTTCCTTATGTGGATTTATAGTTATAAAACACTACTTATACCTGATAGAAAGTGTCATAAAAACATGCTACATTAAAAACAGACAAGTTTTTAATGTAGTTTTAGAGTTGCCACATTTTAAAATCCAAAAAAAAGAAAGACACCAACTTTTTTGGTGTCTTTCTTTTTTTGAAAATAAAAATTTAAAATTTTGTAAATATATAATATTTTAAAAGGACTATGTTATGCAAACTTCAAAAAATTCTTTGATTCAGTCTGTTTTTCAGTTAAAGTTAAATTTGTTTTGATAGTCACCTTTTCCTTTATTTAATGCTTCAATATCACACCTATACAATAAACAGTATACATAACATTGACCTTCACTACTCTTTTTTACATAAGAATATTCTTTCTCCCCATGGTTCTGAATACAATACTGATTTTTAAAATGTTTCAGCATTTTTAAAATGGGCACATATATAATAAATAATAAAACTCTTCAAGTGTAACTGTTGTTATTGTAGTAGGGTTCTAGGAGCATTAGCAACTAAGGCCATATTGCTCCATGTATATTGTCTGTAAATTGCATGTGTTCTGTGGTTTATTTTCGGTTTGCTGGACAAAAAACCCTAGTTTCTGGGGGGGAAAACCATGCTACCCTTGCCTGAGACTGACTAACTCAGCCTTGCAAGGTCAGCATAATATGAACCTGTGATTGTCTAAAATCAGAAATGAAAGTAATCTACTAGCAACATTCCATTAGCATCCCAATAAACTAATGTCATCACTTTGCCAGCAGAAGAACTCAACTTGGCTTTCTTTAGAGATGGAGAAGAACTGTGTTTCCACTCTTTGGACTGCTCCTTTGTCTCTGGCTGAACATGATGGACCCACATCTCATGTCTCATCAGTGGTCACAAACCTTGCAAAAAAATTTTGCTGGAAAACAATGCAAATGTTCCCTTTAATTGGCAACTCATGTGTGTGTGTTTGATCTGCTGTCAACGACTTTGGGATCCATCGTGCTGACATAATAACAGAAGTTCATAGCAAGAACTTCTGTTATTATGTAGTACACATGTTCAGATTAGATAGCCAAGACACTGGCAATGTACTGAACTGTCACTCATCACCAGATCATGCCCACTTGCAAAACTTCTGGAGTGATGTGGGTTGCAGGTCTTCCACAATGTGAGTCATCTTCCAGGTTCTCCCTCCATTGGCTTATATTTGCTGCACACTTCTCGACCATGGAATAGGAAGGGGCTTCCTCCCCCAATGTTGTAACCATATACTCATGAATTACTTTTGGCATTGGCCTCTTCCCCCCCCCCAAATATTGGATGACTGCACAGTGACTGATTTTGTCCACCTTTATTAACTTCAGGACCTGTAATTAAAAAACAGTGTTACTGAACCTGCACAAAACTTTGCAGGTTACTATTTGAAGTGTTATTCATTAAGTATATACATTTTAACATTGTACCATTACCCTTTCATACTCAGGCCACAAACTTTTCAAACACCCCTCATACTCCAAAAGAAATTGTGTGAGGATGAACTTGAGAATAAACACACTCAAAGTAGAATTTGATAAAATGCCATTTGCTTCAATTTGCTCATTTTATATTAGCTTTTATATAAACTGACATCCTAAGGAAAGCATCTGTTCAGAATGCCAGATATGTGTTAGCCCTATGTAGTTCTAAATGACTATTTCAGTATTCTGAAGCTTAAAAGTTAGGAGAGCAGTATAAAATGAACATTAAAAAATTCACTCTAATTGTTGAAATCTGTTAGGTTTTGGGATAATTAATCATATAATGATGACAACACAATTTAGTAAGGAGCCTGCAGAGATAATACATAAATATAAAATTTAACCCTCCTATTGACCTGAATGATTTTATATAAATGGAATTTATTCTTAAACAACTTGAAAAAGAGAAGAAAAGGTTTTCATAAATGCACTGGATGTATTTTTGAAACTGTTTATTTGTATCCCTAAATGGTTTGTTCTTTTATTTTATTTATTTACTTTATTTATTTATATTATTTTATTTTATTATTTTATTTTTTTGCTTCAGTTCTTTCTTTGTTTTTAGGTGAATGTTTTCAGAATATTTTGTGATTTGACTCCATGTTTGATAGCTATACACAAGTACAGCAGACTCTCGATTTACCAGAATCAGATTAACCAAGAAGTGGATTAACTGGGACACTTCAAAATTCCAAATTAAAAAAAAAAAAAAAAAAAAAAAGAATTCATAAAATTCAAGTAATAAATAGAATCGATATAAACAGATGTTTTGCAAGTTGTAAATAAGCGACAAGAAGTGGCATTATAAGGTGTCATTAGGAGATTAGTGTGCCTATTATCTTGCAACCCCTGCTGTCTTCACCCCCCCCAAAAATGTCTAGTTTGTTTTAGTGCATCACATCGATCGTTGTGTTTCCATCACACTACAAAAGGACAAATTTTGTTTCGTTATGCATGTCAGAATTTTTTTTTATAGTAACTTTTTTTTTTTTTTTGTTTAAAAATTGCGAAAATGATGCCTGAGGCTTATGCTGTACCAGGCAAGAGAGAGAAGTAAAAGAGAATTGCCAAGAAAGGGAAGAATGATGATATCCAGCTTAGGACCCTGGGTGAGCCAAGCCCATACTCACCAGATGTGAGCCCCCTGGGGAGTTATAATGAATTGCACTAACAGAAAAGCCGAATAACTCAGAAAGTGCAAATTGTTTTTATTGTTTTATGGCAGTGACCTCCAGAAATGTGCTTTAGTAAAATGTGATAACAGTGAGTTTTCGCCTTAACCCTGTGAAGTTCACATCTGGTGAGTATGGTCTTGGCACACCAAGGGTCCTGAGCTAGATATCATCAGTCTTCTTTTCTAGGTAATTCCCTTCTACTTCTCTCTCTCTCTCTCTCTCTCTCTCTCTCTCTCTCTCTCTCTCTCAGGGTAGCTTGGGAATTTTTTTTTTTTTTTGCTGGTGCAGCATAAGCCTCAGGCTTCCTTGCACCATGTAGCTAATAATAATAATAATGTTCTTTTCAGAAAATTTCGTTTTGACCATTATCATGGTGCTGACTAAGAGAATAAGTGACAGTGGTACTAGTAAGTCTATCAAGAAAAGGAAAGCAATCGATTTGGATTAGAAAATTAAAATAATAAGGATGTATGAAAATGGCCAAACATTAACAAGTATCGCGCGGAATTCCTTTTAACACGTATTGCACGGAATTTGTCAGTGGCAACGGTGAACACAACAAAGGACAGAATACGAGAAGCTGTTGTTGTTGTTATTTGGTTTTTAGGAGCATTAGCAACTAAGGCCATATTGCTCCGGGATATGCGGTGGTCATTCCCTGAATGACCTTTCCGCATCCTCCGTATTTGGTGGTGACGGGCTCGAACCCCGGTCTAATCAAGAAGCGTGTGCTACGCACTGCTGCTCCTTCCCACCTGGCTACGGAGGCGCCTATACGAGAAGCAGTTGGCACCAATGAAAGTCAACTATAATAATAACCAAGGCTACGAAATACATACCAGTTTTTACAGTACTGTACAATAACATGCGTTTTTTTCTTCCTTTTATGTTTTCTTTTCTTATATGCCACACCAGCTACTTCACCGCTGTCCCCAGATAAAGTTTTTAATTGAACTTATTAAAAATACACAACTATTGTTCTTCATTCTTCTGAGGATATTATGTGGTTTTTGTAATTTTGGCATATCAGGGATACAGCAGCAATATTTTATTAGTCATTCCTGAGTTACGCAAATCTCGACTTACATAAGAAGTCCTGGAACATATCTCTTACATATGTCGGGGACTTACTGTATTTTTGGATTAACCAGGAAATCGATTATCTGGGAATATTTTTTTCCCATCTATCCAGGAAAATCAAGAGTCTACTGTATTTGTATTTAATTTACTTTAATTTTGAAAGAGAGCTAAAAGAAGAAAGAAGAAAAGCAATAAAAGTCTGAAAATGGAATGTTTTGTTTGTTATTTGGTTTTTAGGAGCATTAGCAACTAAGGCCATATTGCTCCGGGATATGCGGTGGTCATTCCCTGACCTTTCCGCATCCTCCATATTTGGTGGTGACGGGCTCGAACCCTACTGCTCCTTCCCACCTGGCTAGGAAGATGCCTTTGAAAACTGAATGCTTTGTGTTTGCCGTACAAGTCACATACAGAATTTGTTTTTAGTATATTCTGAAAACGTGAATGTGGTTCAGATATACATTTTTACCTTTCTATGCTGGCTGGATTAGTGGAGTCCCCAGGGTTCAGTGCTGGTTCCACTGTTGTTTTTTATATTTATTAATAACACTGATGAAGGTAAATCAGGCTTAATGTCTAAGCAATGACAGTAAGCTACTGCAACAAGAACTAGAAAAATTAGGCCAATGGGCTGAGAAATGGCAGTTGAAGTTTAACATTGACAAATACAAGGTACTGCATATGGGTAGCAGTAATCCCAGATTAATGTACCAACTGTGTGTTACCATCTATTTACTGTACTTGTACTTGTCTGCTGTACTTGTGTATAGCTATCAATATGGCCTTAGAAAGTGGAAGTAATTAAGTAAACTATTTTCCACTACACTCAGGGTAGTGGAAAATGAAAGATCTGGGGATAATTCTGTAGTCATATATGAAGTTCTCTGAGCAATGCAAACTGGCTGCCAGGACAGCTCATTGGATTTTGCCAATGATATACAGAAACTTTGTTAGCAGGTATGAGGAGGTGATTATCCCATTGTGTAAGGCAATGGTTAGGCCACATCTTCAGCCTAACTGCATACAGGTCTGGAGGCCTTATTTTAGGAAGGATGTAGATCTGCTGGAATGGATGCAGAGAGGAGCAATGAGATTGGTGAAGATTTGTTTGTTTGTTATTTAGTTTTTAGTAGCATTAGCAACTAAGGCCATATTGCTCCAGGGATATGCGGTGGTCATTCCCTGACCTTTCCACATCCTCCATATTTGGTGGGCACAGGGCTCAAACCCCTGTCTAATCAAGAAGCGTGTGCTACGCACTGGGCGCCTCCGTAGCCAGGTGGGCAGGAGCAGCAGTGCGTAGCACATGCTTCTTGAGCCCGTGCCCACCAAATACGGAGGATGTGGAAAGGTCAGGGAATGACCACCGCATATCCCCGGAGCAATATGGCCTTAGTTGCTAATGCTCCTAAAAACCAAATAACAAACAAACAAACAAACAGCTACGCACTGCTACTCCTGCCCACCTGGCTACAGAGGCACCTCAATTCTGCAATCTGGAGGCTAGGAACCTGCACAGTAATCTGATTAAGGTGTTTAAGGCTTTGAATGGATTGGGCAAGCTCAATGCTGATGGCACTCTTCCTCTGGTTCAAATTACACACATGAGGAGACATAAATTCTAATTGATGGAGAATGGCTAAAGGATAAATGTGAAAAGGTTTCCTTTAACCAGTGGGTGGTTAACTGTTGGAACAAATTTACATCTGTTGCTGTATAAGCAGTTTGAATAATTTCATGGAAGAACTAGAGAAATTATTAGAGGGGATGGATTGATGAGTGGGGCGGGTTTTTTTTGTTTAGTTTTTTTTTTTTTCTTTATAAGCTTACCTTCTTGTATCATTTATGACTACTAATACTAAACAACTGTTTTTGCTACATCCTTGAGTTATTTGATTATTAGCTGAAATTAAATGTCTTGGCCTCTCAAGACACATAATGTCTGTTAAAAATCAAATAACTATCACTAGGTGTGAGAAGTAATTTCTGCTAATAATGGATGAGCTTCAGCCACATGGTAGGCAATCCCACTGATTGGTCAGCTCTAGAAACAGCAAACTATACGAGGAAAAAAAAAAACTTTCCATTGTTTGAATGAATACAATAAGATTCTTCAAGAGCTATTATTTAAATACTTTTTGGGGATGTTCTTTCATGGATTGGTTCTGGTTTTCTCCTCATAAACATAAAACCAGCAACTGTAATCATGCAATATTTTAAAAAAACTCTCCTAATCTAGGATTGATGAGGGCATTTACACAGCTGACCTGCAGTTAGAATCAAGATGAGTAGTCCATTTATAAAATACAATAGTTACTATTTGCAGACCTTGGGAATCAACTACTGGGAAGGGAAAAAAAGTTTTTATACACAGTGTGCCAAAGAAAAAAAGGAACCGAAGCTACAACATACTTAAACATCATTTGATTTAGCAGCACATCAGTCACTTTTGCATTCACCATTTTTCCCCAACTTCCGTACATAATAACGTTCATGTGCCACACTGAGAACAACTCCACAAGAAAACATGTTAACCACTGTTCATAGCCTTCATTTACAGTTTTATGTTTACAACCAAAAAGTCCCAAAATTCAGGCACCTAAGAAGGTTACATCTTGACAGGGATTCAAATAGAATACTCAATCCAGTTCAAAACAAGCGTTTAGGTTTCATCATCAAGCCTGTATGATCCATAGCTCCATAGTAAAAAAATTATTGTCAAACTATTTGAAATCCAAATCCAACCTCACTAAAGGATCAGACTATCAAATCTTTGCATTCACACATGGCATGAATATTAGCCAATGAATCAAAACAAACTAATGAATATTTTCATTGTAGTAAACTGTTGATATCAACATGCCTTTTCAGAAAATATTAGCTAAATAATGCCATTACTGGATGCACCTCACTACTGGACAGTTTACTATCTATACTCAGGGGTGATTAAAACATTTCGATTGGTAAGAAAAGTACCATTATCTTTAATTAACTGAAACACTACAATAAGAAATCTACAGTTTGGAAAATCAACATTGCACTCATGAGATAACTGCAACCTATTTAGTACATTTTTAAATGTATATGTTTACCCCAATTTGCCAGCATTTTGATCAAATGGATCCTGTTTTTCACACATCCTCCCCCCCCCCTTCCTTTGTTAATAGCAGTTATGAGGCAGACTCTTTGTCATATTTCACTGTAACACCTCAATATTCAGTTGACACAACAAACGTAGTGTCAACTGAATAAACAAGGGGAAAAAATCACTGTTTTTGTATACCCTATACATAAGAGAACTGCCTCAGTGTAAATAGTTCAAATACAGTGCAACCTGCTTATTGTAATCATGGATAATGTTATTAATCAGAGGCATACCAGTATATAGAAAAAACACTGATTACTGTAATCAGTGCTTCAGTTTATATTATCAATATATATATTTTTTTTGCCTTATTACAGTTACTTGTTACTTAATTACTTCCACTGCACATGCGTAAACACGCATGTGCAGTGGAAGTAATTAAGTAACATCCCAATCTGTTCTTGAACTTCAACACATTTCATATCTTACTGCTGTTGCTTTGTACAGTTCATATGGTTGTCTGTGTTGTTACTCCATGAAGGAAAGTACAGGCACTCCCCAACTTACGTAATACTCGACTTATGGAAATTCGACTTTACATAAGTGTTTTTTTCCGGTGCAAACTTAAAAAAATCGTGGAAACGTATTTTGCATCCCATAGGAATAAATGGAGGTACTGTGATAATATCATAACGTGAACCTAACAACACACTTTTTTTTTTTTTTTGGTAATTCGTTCCAAGACTTTGGAATTTAAAATATTTACTATATAACTAAGCTATTTATCTCTCTAAAAGGTCATTTTTATAATGGAAATTGCACTACACTTTCATCGTTATCATATGTTCCATTATAAGAATCAATTTTGAATGCCTTTGTGATATTTTGCTAAAACACATTTCTGGAGGTCACTACCATAAAACAAAAACAATTTGCACTTTTCAGTTTATTGGGTTTTTCTGTTAGTGCAATCTATTATAAACTGGTAGTAAACTCGATCTTATTGCATTGGAAATAATACCGATAACTGGAATTCTGTGGGTTTTTGTTATAGTATTATGGTGAAATGTGTTCCCCTTCACTGAAATCTTCAATCATACAAAAAACATAAATAAATTTTCAGAATCTTCTCTTCATTCCTATTTACTTATTACAATGGTGAAGGGAAAGTGACCAACAGAAAGTGCAAGTGGTGGCAGTGCTAGGAAACAAAACAAAACTGATTTAGAAATGAAGATGATTAAGAAGTTTGTCATCTATGTCTCATTGCTTCAACAGTGAATACTATTTTAAAGGACAGTGCATGTGTAAAAGAACATGTTAAAGGATCAATGCATTTAAGATCAACAGTGTTCAGATGCTATATTGAAGATAGAAAAGCTATTAATAATATGGATGGAAAAGCAAGAAGTATTTATGAAGACATTAAGGATAAGTACAGAAAACCCCAAGCCAAGTTTGTGGTAAGCAATGGGTGGTTTAATAGGTTCAAGCATCTCGCTGGTTTCCAAAACATTAAAGTATGTGATGAAGTTGCCAATGTCAATTCTACAGCTACAGAGAAATTTTGTGGTGTTGGAAAAAACCCCTTCTAAATCTCCTCAACTTCCACAGCAGTGTACTTATCAGCTGGAGAGTTAATTCTGGCAACAATGCTCGAAAGGTAAAACTTGCTGACGTTATGCCTGTCTCCTCTCTCTTTTTGTAATTTTATAATTTTGAAATTTTTGTAATTTTGTACACTTTTGTCATTTTTCCTGTGCTTGAGATAAAAAATTTGAATAAATAATTTTATTTACATGTTCATCGAACATTTCTTTTTTGCTTCAATCAAATTCAGCGCGCATAGTTGCAAGTGCTGCATAAACATTTAGGAAAATTCCGACTTGCACAGATTTCCGCGGAACGCAACCTTTACGTAAGTCAGGGAGTGGCTGTACTGTGTCTGCTCCTAACAATCTGACTATTTACAGTACAGCATTAACCCTTTTATAATTATGGATTTTAATATTTTCTTTATTTTATTTTAATGGTTTGTACAGGTTTCATTTTTATTGATGACTTTCTCAAAGAGATAGTGGACAGTCAAGTATTTTATATTTCTTGATTTTATTGTTTTCTTTCAGTTCACTTCCACCTTTTTATGTATACATTTCTGCTCTGCATCGATAAATAACACTAAAGAGCTGCATTCTTATTTCTTCAGTTATTGTTATCACTTTAGCTGAGTCCCAAAGTAATCACAGTAAGCTGTGTCCACTATAACTAGTTCACTAGTTGCAGTGCACTGCTACAGTAATATTCCTATTGTAATATTTTTAGAAAAGCCTTATTTCCACATCAATGTGTTTTGTGAGTGTGGTGCATGTGCAGGATATAGAAATAATAAAATGCATCTGTGTTCAACTTCAACGATATGCATGCATACTAAAAGCTAATTTGATAAAATGCATCCTAAATATTCTAGAAATATTTTATCATTTTGTGTCCAGCTATTCTTTAAACCCTATATGTTTATTAAACTTACCAACAACTTCGAGAGAAAATGAGTCATTTACAGTTCCCAACATGTTATGAATAACACAAGTGTAATTCCCACTGTCTGAAACCTGAAGATTACGAATATGCAGTGACCATCGTCCTTTCTTAACACGTTGAAAATGCTCTTCTAATAGCTGGTTATTCTTCAGCCATATAACCTGAGGTGGAGGATCTCCTGTGGCAACACATTTAAACTTGACAGCACTTCCCACAGGTCTCTGGACCATACTACGCTCATATTTTGATGTGTGAGGTAATCTTGGTTTTTCTAGTTATGGGGAAAAAATTCCATAAAACAAAATCCTAAAATATCCATCTTTGACAATAAATATCAACTTATTATCTAATTGAAATATAAATCTGCACTGCTTAAAGTTTAATATCCTGTGACAACTAAAATCCTGTCAAAAAATCAACAGTTGTACAAGACATAAGAATGTCTTGTATATCAAATGGTAGGGCGTGATACTATAAAATAAGTTGTTTTACCATTAAATAACAACATAAGTGCTAAAAGCAGAGGAAAAGAAAAATGTGAACAGGAAGTACAACGACGAATATTTGAAGATGGAATTTTATTGGACTGTCAAACTGCTCGCCTGTAGTCCTCTACACATTGTCTGTTATGAAACTGTCAAATGATGCCATGAGGCCTTGAAAGTTTTCACAAAATTTTCAAGCAAAGCACACTGCATTTTTTGGAAAACAAAGTTTTTCCAGAACAAGAGAAAATAATACTTTCCACCCAGAAATCAGTGACTTTTATTGTTAGGGCAGAGAAACACCAAAACTAAAGAGGCATCATTCAGAGTTGCACTCCTCATAGAGTAAAGTCACACTACTGCCAAGCAGCTGATAAAGCCAGCCACAACATTAATGACAAATAGTGATTTATTTGGCAAACATTAATGAAAGAAGGTAGAATAAGCTATTGACAAAATTTCTTTGTCAAATGACATTGATCCTGTGCAATGTTACATAGAATAAATGGCATACAATGTGGAGGAGCAATTACCGTTGTGTGTGTGTGTGTGTGTGTGTGTGTGTGTGTGTGTGTGTGTGTGTGTGTGTGTGTGTGTGTGTGTGTGTGTGTGTGTGTGTGTGTGTAAGTGGCAAACATTTTGCTTTACAGTGGGACAAAACTACTGATGTGCAAAATACAATCACCTCTCGGCATGTGTGCAGTGCATATCTGACCGAGCTACCAAACACCATCACTCCTGAAAACCTACAATTGAAATTTTGGATTTTAAAATTTAGCAGAAATAAATGGTAAGAAAGGTGACCAACTGGAGGAGGAATAACACCTACAGCTCAAGATATCCATCATTAATCGGTCCACTGTTGTTTTGTATATTTATCAATGATATTGATGAAGGTATATCAGGCTTAGTGTCGAAGTTTGCAGATGATACAAAGGTTGGCAGGGTTGTTAATGACAGTAATAGCAGTGTGCTACTGCAACAGGATCTGGATAATTTGAGCAGATGGGCTAAGAAGTGGCAACTGAAGTTTAACCTTGACAAATGCAAAGTACTGCATATGGGTAGAAGTAACCCCAGAGAAACGTACCAACTGTGTGGTACTACACTTAAGGTGGTAGAAAATGAAAAAGACCTGGGAGTAATTGTGCAGGCAGATATGAAGTTTTCTGAGCAATGCAGACAGGCTGCCAGGGCAGGTCATGGGGTTTTGTCAATGATATATAGGAATTTTGCTAGCAGGGAAAAGGAGGTGATTATCCCTCTGTATAAGGCAATGGTCAGGCCACGCCTTGAGTACTGCATACAGGTCTGGAGGCCTCATTTTAGGAAGAATGTAGATTTACTTGAGTGTGTACAGAGAAGGGCAACAAGATTGGTGAGGGGAATGAAGGGATCCTCTTATCAAGAGAGGCTTAAGTTCTGCAAATTGCAGTGGCTGGAGACTAGGCACCTGCGCGGTGATCTGACTGAGGTGTTAAGGCCTTGAATGGGTTCAGCACGCTGAATTCTGATGGGATCCTTCCACTTGTTCAGATTACGAACCTAAGGGGGCATAAATTCAAATTAAGAAAAGACAGATGTAGATTAGATGTGCGGAAATTTGCCTTTAGCCAGTGGGTGGTTAATTGCTGGAACAAACTTCCATCTGTCGTTGTGGAAGTTGATAGGGTGAATAAATTTAAGGAGGAACTGAACAGGCATTTGGAGGGAATGGTGTGATTTTTTTTTTTTTTTTTTTTTTTTTGGCTGATGCTGCATAAGCTCATACATTTGCTTTCTTGCATCACATGCCACTACTACTACTATATAGATAGCCTTGTGCAAAGTCCCACTTACTAATATGAAACAATTATTCTTATCAGATGAACATTACTAATTATATTATATATGGATAAATAAGTATTATATGATATGTAATAAATAAAACTGAATACGATAATAGCCATTTTAATATGGATATTATCATGTTACAAACTTAGATCTCTTATATTATATATTAACCGGATCAATTTGATGTGCGCGTTGAGTGAAGATATTTCCTACAAAAAGGTATGATAAGTTATCTTATATTTAAACAATATTATTTAAAGTAGGAAGAATTAGGCTTTATAGCTCTTATATTTTGAAAGTATATATATATATATAAATTTTGTGTTTTTGGCAACATTTATGGGTAACTCTTCTTTCCTTTTGAAAATTATCTAGGGTGGGTTTTGTTTTAATTATCCAAGAAAATATATTTTTCTGGATAATCGGGAGCCTACTGCAGTAACTTGTACAAGAAAGAGTACATCGAATTACAGTGTATAATTTATCAGTTTCTAAAAAGATCAATTTTTAGCTTTTGACTTTTGATGGCAAAAGATAACCTACCACTGCATAAAGCAAAAATATTTATATGCACATTTTATGAATTCACTCCATGCCAAATTCATAAATATTTAATTATTTTTTATTGTTTTGGTCTATCTTCCAAAAATGAAATGCGTACTTATGAGATCACTATTTTTCTCTCTTCCTATAACTTGTGTTCACATTCTGATAAAAACCAAATTTACGGTACATTCTTCACAGCAAACTGCAAAGAATGTAATGCATCAATAAGAGCAAAATATGAGAAAACAAATCTTGATATAAATACAAATTCTTAATTACATACCACCAACCGAACCTCTTCCAGCAGTACCAGTTGAAGATGAGTCATCATTATCAGTTGTCATCCATGTTTCATAATCTTGCTCACCTAAACCAAAACTTTATGATCAAAAATGTTTGGCATGCAATATCAGATATCATTCAGAATTATTTAGATATACACCAAAGAAATCTATTAGAGAAATTATAGTTCTTTTGTTTTCTAGTATTTTGATTTAAAATCTCAATACTGATCAATAAAAGATATCAATAGATAAGTAGAAAAATTTATTTTAATAACCCTCGAAATATCCTGTTAAAAAGAACATTTTTTTACCAAGGTTATATAACATGACCATGTTATATCCCTTGACCTACAGCACTGGTCACATAATGAATGTTAATGCCAGCATTAATTTTTAATTAATAAATTGACAGTTTTCAATTTTAATTTTATTTTTTTAATACATGTATAAAAAAATAAAATATCTGCTTTACAAACTCTTCACAGAATCTGTGGTGAATTATTGAACCAAAATATGCAAATTTTTCCTTTCCAACAGTTAGCAGGAATTCATTGAAATTTCTTGAATCCTTGTAAGCAAAATTTAACAGTAACTTTAACACATCAACATTCTGTGAATATTAAAAAGTTAATATTAATTGAGTCCTATATACAGTACTTCTATAAATATTGTTAAAAGGGTTTTATAAAAATCACCATAAAAAAATTTAGCACTGTCATTAAAAACAGACACCCCAAGCCTTCACATAAAAATCTACCAGGCCACTCATCTATCACAGTGCATACAACAACCACTGAAATACTTGTAACTGCTCTGACTAGTGACTGCTTTTGAACACAGGGTTCTTAAAAACTTATTTGCACTAGGTTCACAATGTATTGTGGAAGGGCAAGGCAAACACAACCATAAAAACAAGTAAAACTGAATATTTTTTAAAACACAGTGAAGCATCCACTAATTAATAGAAATTGAACTGAAGAAAAATTATAAACATTTGTGCAGGCAATCTCTGATTTATGTCATTTCAATATAATTTCATTTTTATAACTTTAGAATTATAAATTTAAAAACTCTTGCTTCTCTCCCTTCACCAAAAAATATTGTAAGGAACAAATTTCAACAACAGGACCTTGCTTGTTTAGGAACAGTGCCTGACCATCAGGATCCAAGACCTAAATGATAACATACAAATCATGTTCAAGCCAAGAGTGTAACTTGTTTGTTGCAACCTATGGATAAAGAGATTACAGCAACATTCAAAGCCTATTACCACTGGTGGACCTTGCAACAACTGATCATTAAAACAGATGGCAATGACCAGCCATCATTTTAGAAGTTCTACAGAAAATAATACTAATGAGACCATAGGCAACACTGAAGCATAATGAAGGGAATCGCTTAGGCAATAGTGTGCAGTGAAATACGCTCAATGATCATTGAATTGTGACCACCCTATCGGTAATGGCAGGGCCAGCCTTAGGCCGATTGGGCCAAATGGGCCCAACTGGGCCCCACGCTTGGCAGAAAAATTAAAATTAAACGAAAAAAGGAAAAAAAGAATAGATGAAAAAAAAAAAGAGAAATAAAAAGAAAAAAGAGAAGGAAAGGGTTTTTTTTTTTTAAGTTAAAGGGCTCCTGTGAAACCCAAAACAATGATTTTTTTTACATGTTTAGAAAATATGACTAGCATTTTATTAATGAGTACAAAGGACAGACAAAATAATGTTCTCATTATTATTATTATTATTATTTATTTATTTATTTTTATTTTTTTTAAATTCATAATATGTGAACAACAAAGTCTGCATAATTTATAAAGGTGTAAATTACTGTATAAAGGTTGTAATTATTTCAAGGCCAGTTTTTACACATCCCTTGAAATATCAAAAGTAATTAATTTTCACACATGTTGTTATTTGGTTTTTAGGAGCATTAGCAACCAAGGCCATATTGCTCCAGGGATATGTGGTGGTCACAGGCTCGAACCCCGGTCTAATCAAGAAGCATGTGCTACGCACTGCTGCTCCTGCCCGCCTGGCTACTGAGACACCTTTTCACACATGTATACCCCACTTTAGGTATGGGCCAAACATAAGATGGGGTATACATGTATGAAAATTAATTACTTTCGTCTGGCTCCTGCTGTAGGGCCGAGCAACCCCTCTCGCCCTGCCGAATGCAGTATGCATCACTATAAAGTTGTATTATAATGTTGGTGTGTTTTTATTTGAATAATTGTGCTCCATATTGCGTAAGTAAGTAAAATTTATATTATTCTTCATTTTATTTATTGAGTTGGAGCTGGAATGTGACACAAACCCAGTGGCATAACTATAACTATGCCAATGCAGCTGCATTGGAACCGAGCTTGAAAGGGGCCCCGTGAAATTTGGAACACAGATTCATTTCTCAAGACAATTCACGATTTTCATTCATAAACGAGCAAGTATTTTAAATTAAATGTAACACATTCTTATCGACCCAGCGACTGGCCACCACCTGAGTACTGTTTAGACTGATTCCAAGCTTATAGAAATATTAGTAAATAAAAGATAGTCTTGAAATATTCAGCAACAGCAGTGTCAAATATTAAATATACATCACAGTCTGATTTTATTTTAGTGTTGGTGAATTTATGTATTTTGTGTGTGCATACTCTGTTGTCAGAGGAGAATATGTTTTATTTTACAATACACAACTTTGTTGCATAAGAGTCTGGCTATGAACAGTGTTATCATTTTTAACGCCTATTGCGCTAGATTTGGCTTTCTTTTTTCTTATTTTTTATCTGAAACGAAAAACTGCAAGGACTAGGAATGAGTTATTACTTAAAATTAAACTATGCTAACAAGAGACACATTTCAATTGCGGTTGATTTGATCCTTGCATATGGAGTCCTGACCAGTGTATTGGGAGGGACCCTTCCCGTAATTAGCGTTTATCCCATGGTGTTCAGAGAGGGAATAAGTAATTAACCCTTGGGGCTCACATCTGGTGAGTATGGGCTTGGCACACCCAGGGTCCTGAGCTGGATATCATCATTCTTCTCTTTCTTGATGATTCCTTTTTACTCTCTCTCTCTCTCACGGTAACTCAGGGAATTTTTTTTTGCTGGTTCAGCATAAGCTTCAGGCTTCCTTGAACCATATGGCTAATAATAATAATAATAATAATAATTACCAGGCAGAGTAAAGCATCTACTTCGGTCACTACAAAGCGTTAAGTTTCGTTAAGTTTATGGTTTTGAGGTCCATTTGCCATTTTCACAAAAACATACTACTCTTGTCTATTTCTCTGTTTCTATATAGCCAACAAGACCCGGACTTTGTTACTGGCCATGAATAATACATTTTCTAATGGTTTGATGTGTAATGTATCTGTTCTGTCTTCGTTTGTAGTGGAAAAATTTGTTCCAAAGTTAATTGAAGGAGTAACTTGAGAAAAGAGCAGTGGTGGCGTGCGACTCTGATGTTTGGGGGTGCTGCATCTTAAAGTTACATTAAATTACCTTGGTTATAAGACATGTAGACATGCACAGCAATAATAATAATAATAAGCAAGTTAAAAATACTACAAAACATTAACTAGACATTTACCATTAATAGACTTGAACTTTTATTTAAAAACAAAATCCATTCTTCGGTTTTTATTTCTTGAAAATAGATTAATAACTGTTTCATTCAAGTTTGGTGCACTGTTGACCAAGCTTTTCTCTATTGAAAGCACTGCTTGAGCATTTAGCCTTTCCTGATTCATAGTGCTCCTTAAAGATGTTTTTATTCTTTTTAATGTCGAATGGCAGCATTTGGGTTCTAAAGAATTTCTGAGGCTCATTGGAATGGTCAAAAGAACTTTTATGAGTTTTGTAAGTTCACCAAGAACTTCAGCTAGATTATTTTCTGAGAAAAATTTCAGCAAGTCAGTTAATTACAATAATTGTGTAGATCATGTCTGCTATAGAAAAGTTGTAATTCCATAAGAAGTTTTTCTCTTTCAATCATGGGATATGCCTCAGTAGTCTCCCGTACCCCTTCCATTGTCATTTTCGTACAAAAAATAACAAAGTTCTCCTTGTTAAACAATTTAGCAGCAGTTGATTGATTTGTAAAAGAATATCTTTCATGTCAACACTTATTTAGTCGCATACTTCCTTCGCTTCAATCATGAGTGTTTTTGAAGGATTTTCACAGTACATTGAATTCCTGATTTTTAGAATGGTGTTCTTAAAGTTTCCTATATATTCATGTATTTTAACTGCCTCAATTTCTCGAGATTGCATTTGATTATAAATAGCTTCCACACGAGGCATTATCTGATGGAAAATTTCTACCCAGAACTGGAATTTTTCATTACTCAAGATATGCAAAATTCCAGTTGCTTCTGAAATTGTCATATCTGTGTTTGCTGTCACTTGCAGTTCCTCCATGCACTTTACTTTTTTAAGGATTCAAAATTTCCATAAATGCTGTTCACGGTTCGTATATTGAAGTTCCATCTTGTAGGGAAAGGTCAGGCAACACAGCTGTCCATATGCTTTCTGAGAACAGAGAGAGATGCTGTGATCTCGAGAAAAATGTTGGTATCGACGTGAGGTTCGAAAAGAATATTCTTGAATCTCTGGTACTACCTGCTGCATTTCTCATAATCAGATTCAGTTGGTGTGCATAGCAGTGAATAAAATGTGCATTTTTGTACACTTCTTTTATTTTAGTCTGAACTCTCCCTTTCTTGCCTTTCATCACACTTGCGCCATAAAATGTCTGAACAACCAGCTTTTGAGTATTTCCTTCGAGGATTATGTTTAACTGATCTAGAATGCACTTTGATATTCCATCTGCCGTTTGGTTTTCCAGAGCAAAAAGACCCCCAAAAATGCTCAAAAATGTCTCCATTCAGTTCATATCTCAGAACAATTACAATTTGTATATGTTGTGAAACATCTGTTGTGTCATCAGCCATGACAGCTACGAATGAAGCTTCTTTAATTTCTCTTTTTATTTCATCCCAGCATATTTTCGGCAAACAGTCAAGAATATCATTCTGAATAGTTTTTGAAATGCCTTTAAATGTTGCATTATTTTCTAACCCCAGGGGTGTACATCTGGTGAATATGGGCTTGGCACACCCAGGTTCCTGAGCTGGATATCATCATTCTCCTCTTCCTTGGTGATTCCTGTCTCTCTCTCTCTCTCTCAGGGTAACTTGGAAATTTTTTCTGATGCAGCATAAACCTCAGGCTTCCTTGCGCTATGCTAGGAATAACTTGGGACTTTATTAGGTACACCTACCTAGTAGCGTGTTAAGCCTCCTTTAGCCTTCAAAATAGCCTGAATTCATCTGAATTGAACAAGATTCCAAAAACGTTGTGCAGGAATGGAGTACCATGCAGACATGAGTGTGTCACACAGTTCCTTCAGATTCGACAGAGGTGTAGGCCTGCAGCAAACAGCCTTTTCCAGATAATCTCAAAGATGTTCAATAGGATTGAGATTAAGGGACTGAGCTGGCCACTGCAGCAAAGAAAAGTCATTGTCATGTTTCTGGAACCATTCCATAGTGATTTTGGCTTTGTGCACCGGCAAATTATCCTGCTGGAAGTAACCATCTGACTGAAGATAAACTGTCAACATGAACGGATGCACTTGGTCAGAACGATGTTTAGGTACGATGTGGCATTCAGATGTGAACCTATGGGTATCAATGGACCCACGTGTGCCAAGAAAACATTCCCCACACCATAACACTGCCCCCACCACCTTGCACAGTAGTTGTCAGAAATGACAGGCCCATGGATTCATATTGTTTTTGCCAAATTCTGAGCCTTCCATCAAAATGATGCACCAGGAACTTCAACTCATCAGACCAAGCAACTGTTTTCCAATCCTCGATAGTCCAGTGCTGGTGTTGCTGTGCCCACAGGAGGCATGCCTCTTGTTCTTCGTTGATAACAAAGGTACACGATGTGGCCGTCGGCTGTTGTAGCCCATTCGTGACTAGTGGTCTGTTGCGATATTTTGTTTTGCACACCAAGGCTGTATTCTGACAGGTTGTATTCTGATGTGATGTGCGACATTGTGGCCCGTCTGTTTGCTTGCACAATTCTAGCCATCCTCCTCTGACCTCTCTCATCAACAAGCGATTTTCTTCCACAGGAGTGCCATTGAGAGGATGTTTTCTGTTCGTTGCACCATTCTCGATACATCCTTGAAACTGTGGTGCGTGAAAAGTTCAAGAGAACTGCCATTTCAGAGATGCTTTGTCCAACACATCTTGCACCTACTACCATGCCACATTTGAAGTCTGTTAGATCCCTCCTTTTCTCCATTCTTGCTATGGTTTGTATGCTTAACTGATACTAGAAAGGTTGTTCTGCTGCATTTATATCCACAATTGTGGTAATGTGACTTGCAACGTTGTGGGACAAACCATTTGTGTGCACAGCAGAGGTGTATCTAATAAAGTGGCAGCACAGTGTATATGGCTAATAATAATAATAATAAATGGTTCTTTAAATTGGAATCTAACATACATGCGAAATTTATTAATCCTCTAAATACTCCTGGATTTTTAGAATCGTCTTTTTCGTCATGTCCACATAAAGGAATTTCAAACTATCCACAAAATTTAATGCAGTCTATTATTTTAGATAATACCTCACGATTCTTGGTAACTTTTCTGTTATGTTTGCAGATCGAAAGTCCGTAGGCCTCACTAAGCTGTTCTTTAATATTTATGCTTCCTAAAAGAGATAGTGAAATCACATTATCAATATGTTTCTTCGAACTCTCATGTTTTAGAGTTTTTTTTTTCTTTCATTCTGTTTATGTTTGTAAAGCCACTTTTTATCCACGTTAACTCACCTCTGAACAGTAAACAGGGAAAACAAAACAACGCATTTTTAACTTCACAACCACAAATCCAACTTTTCCTTTGGTACCATTCAGTTTTAAAACTGCAAATATATTTCTTATTATTACTTATTCCCCGCTGAGAAATTTGAATCTTTGGTGTGGGGCAGCCTTTTTTAATCACATTTTTTTCTTGGAGAGATAATTGTGAAAAACTAAGTTGCTGAATTTTATTCAGTCACGCGATTTACTTCATGGGGAAGCATGGAGTCCATGATTGAATAAAATTTCACAAAATCATGTGTGAAATAATGTTTTACTTACACATTACTTACACAATATTAATTATTGTAGAAATAATGTTTTACTTACACATCACCCCATAATATAACTTCAACTTACCAAGTTCAAGCTCAATTCGCAATTAAGCTGTAATCACATAATTACACTGTTGAATGTTGAGTATTGACACTTAATGGGAATTTGGGAAAAAAACAAAAAGATATTGACATTGTGGCTACACACCCATCATGGTCAACGATGAAATCTGCACTGCAAGCTTTACAGTGACTTTGATTCATTTCACCCATAAAAATGTATATTGGCAATATGCTGGTTGCCAATGGCAACCAACTACCAGATATTCACTGGAATGCAAAATGTGTCACTGCCTTGCGCACAATGAGACCTACGGTTAATTAAACTTCAAAGTTGGAAATGATTTCATGTTATTATTCGTTTATTATTGAAATGATTACTGGAAATAGAGGATGCACATATTATATGCGGGTTCTGTTAATAAAAATATTCATTGCATTGCATTGTTCTTCACAAAATTTCATATAACTCCATTCACTGTATATCTAGATTTAATAGCTGGGGATGCTGCAGTGCCTATGGAAGAGCTGCCCCTGGAAAAGAGAGTGGGAAATGAAACAAAACAATTCAACCAATCACAGAGATTTTCATTTGTTTTATTGGTAGAAAACGTTCTGCAGCTCTTCTCAAACCACGTACCATTCTGTGATTCTACATTTTCAAGTGCAGTGATTCTACATTTTTAAGTTTCTCAGAACATGAAAAAGATCTACTCATTACCATTTTTTTCCCACTTCTGATAGAAAGGCTGAAGATGTTAAGTAAATTTATTATTCCAGTTTTCAAATTGTTTCCAGTTTTCGTTCACAAATTGTGGATTCATAATTTGTGAATGAGGGCCATTCACAAATTATGAATGATTCATGACATTGTCCAATTTTGATACTAATATATGTTACTCATTGCTGTAGATTTATTTATTTAAATATTTTACTATTCTTTGCATTCTGTTGCAATTTGACAGAGCGATTTGTAATTTTATTCCTCTGGTATCAGTAATTTTATTTTTTTTTTTTACTGAAAACTTGAAGGATCATTTACAGATCAGAGAAAGATATAATATGAATTTCAAAAAGCTATTTTTCTTGTCCACACTTTTTTTTTTTTTCATGCTTAGTGAACAATGAATGTGCACCTCTGAATTGTATTGATTTGCTTTGTGCACAATGCAATGCCAACTTTGTAGTGATTCTGCAATAAGTGATTTTATTATTAAATGTAAGTGAATTTATTATTCCAGTTTTCATAAGTTTACATTATGTACATTATGGACAGGCTGCACCAGCCAAAAAAAATTCCCGAGTTACCCTGAGAGAGAGAGAGGGAGGGAGAGAGAGAGAGAGAGAGAGAGAGAGAGAGAGAGAGAGAGAGAGAGAGAGAGAGAATCAGACGTAGAAAGAAATCACCAAGAAAAAGAAGAATGATGATATCCAGCTCACCAGATGTGAGCTACTGATGCTAATATGTTACTCATTGCTGTAGATTTATTTTATTTATTTTTTTTATCTATTATTTGTCGGCGTGGTAGCACAGTGGTATCGCTACCATCCTTTCCGCACACTGGGTGGAAAAGGCCCCAGTTCGAATCCTGCTGATGGCACAAGGAACTTTAATGGGCTTTTTATACTCCGTGGCTGAGTTAGTTGGTCTTAGGCATAGATAGCAAAGTAAACTGGGGTTTTATTCATCCAGCAAACAGACAAATCGACTAGAGAACACACGCAATTTACAGATAAAATAAATATATGGGTAGATGTAAACATTTAGAGAGGACCCTAATATCATTTTTTTTTTACAATTCTTTGCATTTTGTTACAATTTGACAAAACGATCTGTAATTTTATTACTCTGATATCAGCATTTCTTTTATTGAAAATTTGTTTACAGATCAGAGAAAGATTATAATATGAAAAATTATAATATGAATTAGCCCCAATCACTCAAAAATCTTCAACTTCCTTTCTCTGAAACTTTTGTGATCAATGGCTCAGAGATGCTAAATATAAGAACTGACTCTGCAAATTGGATGGTGATTACTTAAAATGTTTTTTGTAAATATTGTACATGCACACTGACAACCAAATTAAGTGATATTGAAATGCATCGTATTTACAAATTAATCACAAGAAAGATGAAGCGCCCTTTAGTTTTCAGCATCTGAGAGTATTGCCATTCAAGAAAATTGCGATACAGAAGACAAAGGCAGAAAGCAGCATAACATTTTTCATAGCTGTGCATTGGGTAATTGATCATAGTTGATCACAGCTGTGCACTGTGCATTGGGTAGTTGATCATTTGAGTGACATTTGTGAATTTCGTTTTTCAGACAGTAGGGTAAGTAAGGATTTCAAACTGCGAAGAACAAAATGTACTTCAATAATATCCAATGCTATAGCACCACATTTCGTGGATAATTTAAAACCTGATTTAGAAAATAGAAATTTCAGTTTAATTATCGATGAAAGTACATAATGACATTAGTGTTATAAAAATGTTGGGAATTGTAATACGGTACTATTCGAATTTCAAGATTCGAATTTCAAGAATCGATTTGTGGTAACTTTTCCTGACATAATTTAACTCAATGAATGCATTGCAAATATATGAATATTTGAAATCATCGCTAAGAAATAATGGATTAAAGTTGCACCGACTTATTGCACTTGTACTGACAATGCATTTGTAATGGTTTAAATTAAATGATGTATAAGAAATTAAAGGCTGAGATTCGCTGTCTGCTTCTTATCAAGTGTGTAAAGCATTCACTGCAACTAGCAGTGTCGATGAGTGTCTAACACGAACCAGATTTTCTTATTGTTCTCACACCCACCTGTTAAACAGGATAAATATAAGAAGCTTTATAGTTTAATGAATGATGGAGTTCCACATCTGATCGCTGATAAAGTACAAAGTGCAATTATTTTATAAATTTCAATATTCTACAACAAGTGTGTTGAAACAAAACATGCAAGAATTTTTTCTAATCGTCTGTTGCCTTCTAATTTCTTTTTAGAATGTAAACAAAGAATAAAAGCACACAAAGCAGCCATGCTAAAAGGAAGAGAAAAATTCTAGAAAAATTCTTTTTCTAGTGCAATAAAATCCGCCGAGTATTTTGTTGTTATTCTTGATTGTACACCCAATATTCACATAATTGCAAGAAAATATCATATTGGAGATCCCTAGCTGCCTACTTGAATGTCCATATGATACGATACATAGCAAGATATATCTGTCACCTCACAGAGCTCAAACAAATAAATGGCATATGCTACAAAAGGAGGGCCTCGAGGCCTGTTGAACCATAAAGGCTGAGACAGCTATTGTCTCACAGCAGTTAACATGTTAAAATAAGACATTTCTATTGTTAATTAGTAACTAATTTCTTATAACTGTTACAATAAGAGTTGGATATAGTTAACAGTGATATCGTGAGAGTACTCAATCTAAAAAGAAAACAAAACAAATGAACAAAAAATTTTTCCAATAGCAACAGCCACATCCATCTTATCTTATTTGCGTCACTCCTCTATAGCAGTACTGTGTATTTAAAAGGCATGCAAATCTCAAAAAATTAGATGGCACATTTTGCACTAAGCAGTTTAACAGCAATACCATATACACACAATACAATTCCTATACAAACAATATATGACTCACATACCCAAAACAAGCAGTGTGACATTAACTTCAATACTTCCAAATCCATTAACAGCTCGACACATATATACTCCAGTGTCATCAGCTACCACTTCCTTGATTCTGAGTGCACCACTGTTCAATGTCCGAAACCGTTCCCCGCCAAAAGTTAATAATGGTTCTTTGTCTTTATGCCATTCAAAAAACAGAGTATCAGGATCTGCTTGAACTGGACAAGGAAGGGTCACTGTTGTTCCTGTCTGTGCTATTTGCTGAATATTCTCAGATGATGGCAACAGCTGAGGTGGACCTATGAAAAAAGATCTTTCTTTAAACACATTTTCACTCTAACAGGTACTCATATTATATATCAATACTTTTATATTATTTATATAAAATCCACATTAAGTCCAAATTAAATTAAATTTTCAAAATTCTTTTTAAAAGATAGTTTCAACAGTATCCTAAACCAGATTCATCATAAATGAATCTGATTTAAGATACTGTTGAATAAATGAATCTGGTTTAGGATCATAAATTATGCTCTGGCTTACAGTTTTATTGCTACAAAGTTATGAATATTGCAGAAAGTTCTGGGCCATCTCTATGAAGCACATTATAAATGTGCATCGTGTAACAGGCATTTCAGTATTTGTACAAAATTAATCTTAAAAACCATAAGTAAAAAATCAGACTCAGCTCAGAAGCAAACAGAAAAAAAGCACTGGACCATCTACATGAAGAAGAATATTAATATATATACTACAATTTTTAACAGAATTGGACAGGCATACAACTCTGGAATTAAAAGCAAATCACCATGGTCAGATTAACCCAGAGGATTATAAGCGGTGGCGTGGCCAGGATTTTTTGTCAGGAGGTACATTCACAAAAATAGGTGCCAATTGCCTAATGCTAAAAAGTGCCACAATACCAGATTTCGGCATCAGGGAGTACAATGTACCTGCTGACCCTATCCTAGCTTCACCACTGATAATAAGGATAATCCAGAGGATAATAATTTGTTCAAGTTAATCATTTTCCAAAGACTCACTACTCTTTGAAATGATGTTGCAATTAGGGCCAGATTTAGACATGATGTGGTACTAAGTCAAAACATGTGAAGAACACCAGATTGAATAGTAAGGCCTCCAAGCTATTACTTATTGAAGTTGTGCTGAAATCTGGCCCTGTTGCCAATCAAAAACTTGTGTACAGCCAATCGCAGAGTCCCCATATGCTATTGTAAGATCAAATATTTCACTTGTGGTTTTTCCAATTTTAAAGATAAATTTAACACATACACAGATTACTTGAATGTTTGGCAAATTCTGATTGATGTGAAAACAAGTCTTCATTATCAGCTGACAATAGCAGATTGATAAGCAAGTGAACAGCTTAACGTGGAGGTAAGGATGAGACATGTCTAAACACATTATGCTTTTCCAATCACGGTGTGCCCTGTTTTCTCAACCTTGAGCAACAAGCATAATCTATATACTTTTTGAACAGACCTTTTATATAAGAACTTCATAATCGTAATCAATCCCTGATAACCATTACCATCATTTAAACAGTTATCCTAACAATGGATTGTGTGAATATCCCCAAAAAAAGCAATCACAACCAAGTAATTACAGCCAGACAATTGTGACATTAAATCTTCAGGCAGTGATTTTCAACAGCTGCTCAAATGAGTATGGACTGTGTAACCAACATGCAGGTAACAAGCCTCAAAGGTGGCAAAATTTACTTTTTCAATAATATACTTTCTGCAATAAAAAGGTGTTTTTTTTTTTTATTTACATACAGGCATGTAAATTTAAAAATAAAAGAATTATGATGAATGACTGCAATGAACTGATAACACTAAAGGGAGAAAGGTCTGGACTGTACAGTTCAACTGCCCAAACTTTTTGTCCTATCATTTTAACTGTTGCTGAATATGTATGGTTGTATGTATTACAGTATTGTCAGAACATCCTCTATAGGTTCAGAGTGGGCCACAAGTACAAGTTTCTGTGTAGTATAGTATGTCTGTTCATTTTTGCACATGGGCCCACTGGATCCTAGCTCTGCAACTAACCTGGAAGAGTTTTAGAATTAGTAATACAAAGGGGAGAAATGTCTGTACTGGTTGCAAAAGGTTGGCCAGGGAAAGGCTGCATAGATTTTTCCCTGGGACTAACTTGGCCACTATATGAAAATAAACTCGTACACAGATAGCTTTGCATCAAGAACACTCCCAATCATGACTTTGTGTGTGAATCTGCCATTACCACAGCTGCTGCCACATAACACATTGTGGCACCTCCGTAGCCAGGTGGGCAGGAGCAGTAGTGCATAGCACACGCTTCTTGATTAGACTGGGGTTCAAGCCCGTGATCACCAAATACGGAGGATGCGGAAAGGACCACCGCATATCCCCGGAGCAATATGGCCTTAGTTGCTAATGCTCCTAAAAACTAAATAACAAACAATAACACATTGTCTATATATAAGAGCAGAGCCAGAGCACAGGGATAGAGACATGATCAGAATTCCAATGGGGGATGGTTGCTGAAGGCAGATTAGTGAGGACTAGTATTTCATAAACAGTTGTGAATAGGAATTGAACCGATGTATTTACCACAAGGTGTGCAAAAGCAGCATTTACAATTGTGCTAGTCATGAGAACTAGTGCGAAACAATAACAAATTGCACTGCTTGTTTAATTTTCAGAGGACACCCAAATGTCTAACCACATGTTGTAATTGCTGTTTACATCTTTACAAACACTGTTAGTATCAATGTTCAATTTTTAGATAACCACAAACAAACATATCTTCAAAATAGTATGCAGCAGCAGAACAACCATTGGTAAGTCCATCAAGATTTCAAAATTGTCAAAAGCACTATTGGAGAATGAATTGGATCATATGTGGGCATTTTACAGAGCTCTATGTAAAAATCATTTAATGCAATTCAAACCATAAATACTATGGTTGTTCAATTAAAGCTCATTTAAGGTATTTTTTTTTAAAAAAATTTTTGAATTTTTTTTTTTAAATCACCTTTAGCATCTAGAGACATGCATCTCATTGCTTCAGTAATTTATCTATTCCTACTTCAAAAAAAAAAAAAAAAAAAGTTTGGCCGTTGTCAGAATCAGTTATTTTCAGTGCTCTTTTGACTTGCCTTTGCAGTTACACTGTGGTTACGATCACCGTACTTTCAACACTACGTACGTGGAAAATGTCTCTGTTCGATTCCCGTTGCGAGGTGAGAAAGTTTTATCAGTTTTTTTTCCTGAGGTGTTTAAGTCCGACGTAGCCGAATAATCAAGCCCAAAAATGCAACAGAACACGCGTTTGCGTGGACCGTGATTCAAGCTTGCATGACTGCTAAATACGGTTAATTAACTATTGTATTCATTAGCAATTAAAACAATCGGTAACAAATGTATTCATTGGCGACATTTGCGGACCGTCTCCCCCACCTCCATGCTCTAAAATTCATACCATATCTGACGTCAGACCAGTTGCTAATCTATCTTGGACATACTACCTATTTGCAATACCATACAGAAATTTTTCCATTCTTTTGATAACTGTCACATACTGAATGTGTTTCATTGAATAACCCTCGTACAGTCAGTCGTTCTTAGTTAATTAACTGAAAAAGAGATAATGTAAAAATTCAGAGCTTAAACAAGAGAAAAATTATATGTGAAAATTACAAATAAATATGCAATAAATAGTCGATACAAAAAAGCGTCAACTCTCTGCTCCCGCAAACATTCATTTTAAAAGAAAATCGAAATTTTGGATAACGCCCTCATAATCAGAAATAAAAATCGAACATCCCAGTAAAGAATGTTATTACAGCACAACTATAGTAGGTCACATGTATTCCGTAAAACTATGGAAATCTTATAGAATCCCCTTCCCCTCATATCCTTGTCTAGCTCCTTTGGAGTTCTGGCCACGTCGGTTAGTTCCAAGAGCCCATAGTTAATTTAATACCAGCGCAATTTTTGGGAAGTTACACTCTCCCAGTTGAGACTGCGATTTTATTCTGTGAAATTATTTGCATTATTTACACGACTCACTGAATTTCTATTGAGATTTGTTGCGATTCTAGTCGAGCTTCAAACAAGAGTGAGAGTAAAGCCTTAGGCAAGGTTTTATCGTGTTCCGCAGATTTGAGAAGCTTTCTAGATTTTCAGAATATAATTAAATGTAAAGCTGCTTTACACCTTCAACATCCGTAGATCACATCTCGTTTCCTGGACCTTTTCTTTAGCCAGCGGGCATAAACACATTCCTCTAACTGTCCCAGCAGGTTTCCTCTAGTAACAGTATTGCATTCCACAGCAAGCTGACTCAACTATCAGCATGCCAAAGTGCACTGTGGGAAATTATCTGCGCACTAAAGACGATCAACACCGTAAAATCTACGGACAATCCTATTTGCGCTTGACATTAGGGGAAGCGGTCTAATAGAGTTCTCGACAGTGACTCACTACTCTTCAAGATCAGAGAGAGAGGCTGACTTGTTTCTCGGTCCAACCGTAACCCGCCCTGGCGAGAACAACCTCCGCATCTCACATCAGCATTAGCTGTCATATGGATGCCCTAAAATCTCGTTGTCCGCAATTGACATCTTGTTAACGAACTCTCTGGGGTAAATTAGAGAAGAATGTCTCATCAACTAGCAATTTGCCATTCTGGTCGAGCGCTGGAATGCAGGCGGACTTGTAAATTCAAGAGTCCAGGGACTACTTCCAAATCAATAAAGATCGCATCTATTTCGTCTGCCAACAGACTTTTATTTGTGGATATTGGGCAACGTCAGGTCTATGCTAGTAAAAAGCAAAAATGCTATTTGAACTGTTATACGTTAACAAAAGAATTTTAAATCATTATTAAAAAAAAAAGTCGATTATTAATCGATTCTTTAACCGAGCTCAACAGCTTACTTCAATATTCATTTCCTTGATCAAAGATATTTTATTTTCTTTTATCCTTCAATACAGAAATGAAATTTTTAACGTTCGAAAAAGTGCGTCTTACACAAGTAAATCGGCAGCAAAAAAAAATCTTTATACAAAACTGTCGTGATAAATAATGAAAAAAATAACTCCTAAAATAATTGCATGAATGAATACGAAACTTCAACAGGTATTTATAACTTTCTTTCCCCAAAGAATATATTTTTTGTATTTACAAGAATGCAATGGACAATAAGGCATATACAGCAGATTCACAATTGTCTAGGTAGTTGAGAAATAAATTTGCCCGAATAATTGAAACCCTGGATATCCGCAAAATTAAGAAAAAACTCATAAAACGTATGCAGTACAGAATATATAAATTCAATCATATGCATTCTGTATTATTATTATTATTTATAATAATATACTACGGCGTGAAAAGATGTGACATAAACATTTGATAGGTATACATTATTTTTTATTTTTTTAAAAAACAATGAAGTTCGCTTTTTTCCTTGGTTTTTCTTTTTTGCGAATGGTACTCTGTAAATTTAGAAACATCATCTTATTATACTTACCAAAATATAATTATACAGAAATATAAAATATTCAATGCTTTTCTGCTTAAAAGATTTTTGTTTTATTATTTGTTTATTTTTTTTTTCCAAAGAGAGCCCCCGATCATTTTTTTTCGAGAAAGAGAACTACTCTCTCTCTCTCTCTCTCTCTCTTATCAATTTTGCGAGGGTCCCTCGAGGATTCCTAAAAGAGACTTTACTGACTGTTACCAATAACTCTCTTTAAGTACCAATATCGTAACAGACGACTTGTGATAAATAACATTCACTAGCCACCACCTGAGCCCTGTTAAGTTTTTCTTGGAACGCTTTGTTTAGCTCCTCTCATCATTGGCAGGATCCAAATTCGAACCTTTCTGAACAAGTAACAAATACAAGTACAATTAACCACAAAGTTCGATGAATCCCATTCTTTTCTATTTGGCCTAACCAAATCAACTACTGTAATATTAACAAAATAAATTTTGCAATCCCCCATAAAAATATTTGGGCCTGTGACTAGAAAAATGTGTTTATACTCCGGCATGACCACTAGGTGGTCAGAGGAGTGTACAATAAATCATCAGTATAATCTTTAATTGTATTTAGCAATCACGCAAGCTTGAACCAGGGTCCACACAAACAGCGTTGCTACAGCACTCTCGCTCCTGACCACTGTCTGCGTTTGCCTTTTTTTAGAATAATTTCATTCCGACTGGCTTTATTTGATGCCTCATCAAGACGAGGGCAAGGATAAGCTATCCACAAGGAGCTTACGATCACTTCTGAAGCCTAGGTAAAAAAAAAAAGTTAAAAGAATCTGTAACATTCAAATTCCAAGTCATTATCGCACATCATACCGCGAAAGGTAGATTCAAATCATCACTTTGCTACCATATTGCTTCAGAGTTGGAACAGCGTAATTCTTTTCAAAGCATTCTCCGGATTACCATCACACACATAATAAAGCCTCCGTAGCCGAGTGGTTAGGAACGGGGTGCAGTAACACACACATGTTTGAGTAGACCGTGGTTGAAGCCCCTGATTGCTAAATAGGTCGATTTGCCAACCCGCACTGGACCAGTGTGGCAGATTATTGCCCATTTCCCTCAACATGAATAGTTGAGGAGACTTCCATCCTGCAGTGGATTAATAATGGCTGCAGATTTATTTATTTTTTTATTTAAGTTCTATCGGGCGAAAGGACATATGCACCCAGAGCACAAATTCTTGATGTTGGCTTCTACAGGTTTGTAAGGGATAAAGTCTAAAAAAGCGACAGGATAATAGCCTACAACTAGATAGCTTTAAGGAACCATGAAACTTGCCCTTACCCCTGTAAATTAATCCTTAATTTCTTCATTATATAAATATGCGTTATACTGATCAATACAATACGAATAACCAAAGCGGCGAAAGCATGCGAAATGATGTTGCATTTGGTCTTATATGTAAATATTTTAGATGTAAATAATAAATTTTATAGCGCTGCCCATACAGACAATGGTCTACGGCATTCCAGAAGAACATAGCTCAAAGGATTTCGCTGCAGCTTTGAAACATTGCGAAATAATAAAAAAAAAAATGTTCTGCCTACCTACTACCAAAAAAAGCATGGGAAAACAATAAATCGCACCGAAAACGGAGTCTTCAACAACCAAGATCAGAAGAGGGCGTCGGCAACCACTGACAGGGTGGGATAACCTTCCAGGAGAGGTCAAAACGATTTATGCATAATACCTGTAAAACGTTACAATGCACTTGAAAAAAATCTTAGGTAGGTCATAAGTAATCCCCTGGGGTCTTGCTCTACAGATCTTTAGTATACATGCAGAGTTCAATGCCTTTGCATCTATCTGTTTACAAAAGACATCAAGGCTATTGAATACATTTAGTGCCAGAAAAGTTTTGAGGCCTCTCTTTTAGCAGAAACTAACGCTGCCTTTCAAAGAAGTTTAATAAATAGCTTATGAACAGATTAGTTGCGCCTCTTGAAAGCTAGAAAATATATAATACAACGGCGTTTAATGAGAATCATTCTGCAACCAGTATTCGACCTTCAACAGCTTTAGACAAGTGAAGCCACTACCTTGACAACACTAATGAAACGTGTAGCACCCAAGGTGTCCTTGAACTCTTGGTATTCACAGGCCAGTAGCGAAAATCTTTCCAGGCTAATTAACACCTAGAGGACAGATAATTAACGTTCTTCCGATGGTCCTACTCAATGCAATTCAAATAGATTTTTCTCCTTTCAGCATCATAAATACTATAGTCAGAATGACACTTAGGAATTAGTTTGGGTGGCGAAAATCTTAATTTTTTTTTCTGTAGTTTAATATTTCAAAAGCATATACTACATTCAATTAAAGTGCTTCATTTGCTACGCATCCCAAAAGATGCACAAAAATCAAAATGCTCAGTTCAAATACAAAGCACATCGTAATGTCAAGTGAGGCGCTCAACTAAGTTTCCTTAGGCCTTTCGGCAAACTTTAAGAAAACGAGCTATTGCTGGACGAGATGTCTCAAGAACAGTCATCCATCTTCGGACCAAGAAGGTAAACCCAGCCACACCTACCCACCCACCCACCCACCATGCATTCATTACGGGATTTCTCTTATCTCCCGGAATCTCTTTGGAAAAGTTCTCTAAAGGGAAGGCAAAAGCCAGGAGACAGTGGCGACGCCAAAATATGTCACACATTTAGGAGGAATAGAGGAGGAAAAGGACAGATGACTAATGGTATGATCAAAAATATGAACCAAAGTGTCGCAAAGTAACAAAAATAAATAAATAAATAAATCAGCTACGCTGTTAATGAAGAGCAAAGTATATAATTAGCATTCACAAAAAGGAAAAGTCGCTTGCTATAACCTAACCCTGCCGCCTTTTAAGTTACCGGATCCTGATGAATTTCATTCGCTAATTTTAAATTAATGTGATTTTATTTTATCTCAATTATGTGAATGGCCTGATACAGCCGAAAAAAGGAAGCAATAATTACCATCATATTAAACAACAAGTTACGAAATGTACGCATTCGTTAAATTTCAGGTGCATTCAATTTTTTTGTTAAATTAATTGAATTTTCATTCACTGACTGTTATAAGTTAATTACTAATTATATTTATATAAAAGTAATTCTTTTCGCTTCACTATTCATATCTCAAAATAATACATTCACAGAACATTTTGTGACTTACCCCTGGATTTCAATAAAATTGAAATACAACACGTATTTCAAGATGCTTGATTAGTACAAGAAACTAATATTATAACTGATTATTATTAATTTAGTAAACTGATAATAAAAAACGAGCTCTTAATTATTTTTTTTTCCTGCCCATGGTTGGAATCCGGATATAGGACCGTGTCATGCCTTTCGATATTTTTAATATTATTAAATTTGCCGACCCTGAGATCTGGGATCTTAATGCAGTCTCATCTGGGCACCCATATGATCAAAATTTTAAAAAAATAAAAATAAAATAAATTGCAAGTGGTAACTATTGTAACTGGTACGCAAATAAAAAATAATATATGTATTTGACAAAATAAATTAATAAATAAACTGTATTTGCTTTATAATAATACCCAAGTTAAAAAAGGTTGGGTGTCACTGATTAGACATGCCAAAAATAATATGGATTAAGAATTTTAATATGGGTAGAATTCATTGCACAAAAATTTGGAACTATAGGTCTAACTGATACGGGAAAAAAAGACGGGGAAGATTTACTATTATACAGGAAGGATTAACTTTCGGTAAAATAATTTTATGTTTATAAAATAAATTTAATATAGATTAACGAATAAATGTTTGCCATTACAGAATCATTGTCGTGAGAAGCTGACTAGCGTCCTTACTCATCTGCGCTAAATTAATGCACTCTAAAAGGGTAAATAAGGTTTCCATCACGCTGAAATCAGGGTAATAATTTCAAGCAATAAAAGTGGAATTTAAATTGCATGTCAATGCTTTTCAAACTTTTTCGAAGCCGACACACTATGCGCATGCCAAAAATAATTCGACATCCCACCTATTTTATTTCTTAATTATAAGTTGACGGTATATTCAACGGTACATAACTTCCTTTGTTTCGTGCCAAAAAAAAAAAAATGTAAACAAGAGTAAGAGAGAGATGTACTGCTAAGTTTAACTAAGGCTATCAATTATTCACTTTCAAAGAGAGAGAAGTGTCCAGAGTTCACCGACCAGCAAGCATGAAGCATACGAAAAAATGTAATACATTTGTATGCATTAATTAATAATTATAATTTAATGTGGTTGGGAAAGGACATAGTAAAACCGATTTTGTTAATAATTTCATGTAGTATAATAGTGACATTTATTATTATTATATACAATATAAAATTTATCAAATTACATTTTAATCAATCAATTATATCAATAGATAGTGGAAGATAATCAGAGGAAATGCTGGTATGATGCAAAATTTGGATACACCTTTTTGGGACATGAGGCGACACCCACTCTGGTAAGCTCTGCTGTATGTGCTTATCTTCATTTCTATTTTTCAAACGGCTGTTTAATATTTAAGTTATATTTTTCACATCGGGAGGCGTAACACAAGTGGCATTCGTGCGCGGATTGGCCATCCTGGTCTAGTATATCATTTCTTGACCTGGGTACGCGAACCCCTGGGGATTCCCAAATGTGCTGCAAATTCCTAAAGAAATTTCACAGAAAGTAAATTTCATAGTGCGCGAAATCATCTTAATGAAAACTTCAACTTAAAACGCGAAGCACCTGTCATTCGGTTTATGTATGACTAACACGCCACCTATAGAGTTGCCGGAACGTTGCCAACTGCCTGCATTGAGTTTATCTAGTTGGCAGATACATACCAAATGAACTGAAGGTAAGACTACATGAAATGGTGAAGGTAGCTAATTTCATTAGAATTCGGCCACTTTTAGTTTACAGACATTTTTAAATCTTTGTGAAGAAATGGTCAGTGCCGGATTAAGGGACGAGCTAGCAGGGCCCTTGTCCGGGTGCCATTCTTTAAGGGGCGCCAAATCATGAAAAAAAAAAAAAAAAAAAAATATATATATATATATATATATATATATATATATATATATATATACAGTATATATATATATATATCCTTAGTAAAGGGGATCCGAAAAATCTTTTTGTCCGGGACGCGGAAATACCTTGGTCCGGGCCTGGAAATGGATAGGATATGGGAAGCAGAGAAATCATCTTAATGAAAAACTTCATGCAACTTAAAACGTGAAGCACCTGTCATCCATTTTATGTACGACTAACACGCCATCTATGGAGTTCACAGAACATTGCCAACTGCATAAATTGAGTTTACCTAGTTGGCAGACACATGCCAAATGAAATTGAAATGGTGAAGGTGATAATTTCATTAGTTAAAGTTCGGCCACTCCGCTCACAGACATTTTTAAATCTTTGTAAAGAAATAGGTAGCGAATAAAAGTAGCTCGTGCATCCTGAAGTAGGCTGGTTATCTCTCACTTGTTCCGGCCGTGAGAAGACATACGAATATTTTTCACGAATATCTCAAAATAAAATAATTAAAGCCTTTTTTTCCTGTACGTCAACGAATTTGTTTTAATTCAAAGTTTAAATTTAAACAACTGCTTGGGAATTAGGCATGTTTTTCGACTAAAATATATTTAGCTACGCAAGTATTCGAATACATGTGACGCCACATGTATTCGTTTGCCACTGTTTACTGTTTAAACTGGTCTCGTTTATTGACAACAGCGTAGCCAAACGAAGAAGGATCTTTAGCTACTACCTGTTTTGTATCGGGTGTCAAGGAGTTAAAAAACACACAGCACCAAAAGATGTCATTGCGTTGGCAATGACAGAAAGTGCAAAGGGGTTAATCTTAGCAATGACACTTAATGGATTGTTCGTAATCGCACTTTATTCGACCCCATCATACTCTACCATATACGCTAAACGCACCATTAATGAAAACAAGTATATTTCTCAGTTCTTCATCAAACTAAACCCCAAACACCGGTTGTCAAGGAAGCACAGTACCTTCACCTTGAAGGGTCAGATACCTGTTGCTTTACGTTCCCTCCCCTGTGAAGCAAACGCCAAGGGACCGGGCCAACCTGCCATTTTTCACGCCAGTGGCGCCACACTTCAATTACTACATTAACTTTTTCCTTCGGGCTACGAGGTAAAAACCTGTGCTCAGTCAGTTTCGTCCCTACACAGTTCTCTACTCAACAGGGAACTATGGCCTATTGCTTTATCTAACACTAAGCGAAGGACACTAACCAACAACCAGCATAAAACTATAAACAATGACTGTCATCTGCGTACTGATAGGTATGGAACCTTGTTTGCAAAACACGAACATGGTTCGATTTTTTTTATTTTCTTTTTGCCTTATTATTATTTTTTTTTTTTAAGGAGACCGAGACAGAGAGATATAAATTTTTTCCCTCATATTCTGACATGATGGATACCGGGAATCGCTACATCTGAATTAAAACAGGTTCCAAAGGATGTAACTGTCAATATAAACCATTTTCTATGGACCATACTTCAACGTCATTACGAAACTTTAAAACTGAAACTACGAAAATGCACGCAAGTTCTGCCATCTAACGGGATTGAAATGAACTAGTGAAGAATGGTTTCGTAGGAATCATCAACGTGAATACAGTACTTGTGGCTGGTTATTTTGTATTATATTTTATTTTTTACAAAAATTAAATATGCAACAGCTGTACATTTTAAGAGTATACAAGCAAGAGAAGGCGTGAATTAGAAAAAATAAGCGAATGTTACGGAATAAGGTTAATTTAATAACACTCATAAAGTTAAAACTTTAAGAGCTTAAGCCTCGGGCTGAGAGAGAGAATTACACAACGTACAAGTTAGTGCAAACGCATCATATTAGTACGCAGCAAACTAATTTCACTTTATACACCATCAGGCATCTCTCATATTGTGCAGTTATACTCACAACTGTTTTGTCATCAGGGTACCTATCCGCCCACCCACCGAAGAAGGGCCAAATAGTCCCCAAATGGTGCCGTTTGGGTGGTGTTATCCGCTGAGAATAAGTAGCGTTTGGTGAAGCGTTACTTATTCGAAGTAATGCAATATCGTGACAACTCGTTGTCACAATATGAGATTTAACTAAAACGATGCCGTTTTTGCTAATTCAGAGTTTGCTGCGTACTAATATGATGCGTTTACACTAACTAATACGAAGATAATTAATTTTACTCTTGAAATCTCCCCTTTCCTTTGAGCTAAACCATAAAGAGACAAATTCGTCCATTTATGGTTAAATAAACTGTATTAACTTAGCAAAGATTTAATTAAATATTATACGAAAACGTCTTCATAAATATTTTACATGAAAACGTATTTCAAAGTTACCATTAAGTATTTAACTATTCGTTTCATTATTTTAAAACATTCAATAATAGCCGAAGATTTTCATCTGAATGTGGCAATTCAACAAATATACAGCAATGTTTCTAAGTCCACGATTTTGCAATTACAGCTTTCTCTTGACATGTGGTAGTGATGCGGTCAGTGTTCCGAGAGGGTTCTTTGGTGTTTAAGCACCTCGGTGAAGCGGTACCAGCAGAAAGGTGGTAGCTAATCCATCGTTGCAGGGTGGTGATTCAGAGAATAAACAGAGGGCACCCGTGATAGACAATGGACATCCTGTTTGCTCGATCCTAATAGACCGGCCATCTCAGAAAATGAAATACCGACATCCGTAGGGGAAACGTTATTACAGCGGTAAGCAATATACTTGAACGCAAGAAACGTTTTGGGTGTCCCCACAATTGAACTCCACAATAAGATCAGTAACCAGAGGGGTCAACTGTCCCAAAATAGACTGGTGGGACTTTCCTTTAAGGGAAAAAAAATTTCTAAAAGTATTTCACAAATCATTTTCCTTATTTTTCGGAGGGCCTAAGTTTTACCTCAACCCCTCATTAAGGCAGCGTTTCTCAACCTGTGGATCGCGACCCACCGGTAGGCCACAGAAAAATGATTAGGTCGCGAAATTTTTGATTAAACACAAGGTTCGCATTAAAATTAAAATAATTATATATAATAATAGATAAGCACGTTTTTGTAAATTATATTTATAATATGAATATGGAAAATTGAGTGATTAAATAAATTATGTGTATTAATGGATAAGCATTTAATGTTTTCGTTAATTTCAGTAGGATCTCGGTTATCCGAAATAAAATGGTGATGTCACTCCTACTAAATATTATAAAGGAAGCAAAGAAGAGTAAATTTCATCCATGAATGTCGTTTCTTGTGTAGTCCCAACCACAACGATATGATTCGTGAAAGAGTGCTATAAAATAAAGGCTGCAACTTTTCCATTACGTAAATTACTGCAAATTAAAAAAGAAAAATGTAATAGTCAATATGCATGAGTATAGGAATATGATCTAAAGAATACGCAGTATTTATGTTTAAGCGCCTCGAAATGTGCTTTTATCATTAAATTAATATTTAATTAAACAGTTTTATCATTAAATATTAATCCGAATTAGGCAGAAATTGAAAATAAAGTGGCGAGGTGTTTATGGTCCTTTGGAATCGCTACTAGATGCACCGAATTGCAACAAGAATTGAATGCAAACCTTTTTTGAAGAAGAAGAAGAACATAATTTTTACTCCTCTCCGGATTCCGAAAATGCTAAATGCGCTGTGGAATATAATATTGTACATGATTCTTGAGTATACATATACAGTATTTTTCTGTACAGATTAAGATATCTTTACTTTAAACACTGCCATTTATCTCCTAATATACAAAGCGAAGACAGCTGGCTATTTCTTCTTTAAGACTAGAAGGGGCTAAGCCGCCTCTCTTGCCTAACGCGCATGCTCAATGACTCCTATTACTCTTACCTCAATTACTACTATTATCCCAGTGACTTCTATACTTCCAGTTCATTGGGGATGGTGGCCAAAAATAAGGATCATAACATCGTTCCTGATTTTGTTAGGGGTAGGACACTTCACCAATGCTCGGCAATCGCTAAAGTAGGACGGGGCATTCTTATATTTCATAACGTGCGTCAACATGCCGTGACTAAGTGATATTACATTTGGTAAGCCTAAATAGCACGTTAAGGTCAGCTTAATGTGTCCAATATGTAGCAGCTAATTGACGATGGCAATAAATCATTTAAGCAAGTAAAATTTTATCTAAACACTGTTATGATTACAGGGTTGGATACTGAATTTTGGATAATTATATGCAATTTACCAAGCTCGTGTTTTCATCGGCTAAAATGAATTCTTCAATCTTCTGCACATGCGCTAAGCTAATACATATCATCTAGCCATTCCCTTAATCTTTCGACCATCCGCCAGCTTGTCCTTTCACCACACCTCTCTGTCGATAGACGTGTAAAAACTTCCTTATGTGTTAAAGACAAGCAAATTTGTGCGCCTCCAAAGATATCCCCCCGAAAAGCCCCGAGGTATACGCGAATAAAATAGGCGAGAAACTAAAAGGCTTTCTTGTGAAAAGCGGGCGGTCCGGGAATCAACGGCATTCATCTCATGAACTCCTCCTTTACCCCCCATCTCGGAGAAGGGAAAAGGGGGACAACTTTTAAAGAATAGCTCGCGAACGACTCGCACCTCCGGAATATTCCGTGAAATATTTCCGAGCTTTGAAAGGCTCCTACTTGGAGTGTGTGCTTATAGTTGCAATGGCCGAACAAAAGAGTTTGATCTTTAATTTCCAGCCAAACAAGCCACACGATTCCGACAGAAAAATCCTTGAATTATTCGATTACAATACACGCTTCCTTTTTAGAAGCAGTCATGCGGCACCAAACCGACACTACAGACGCTAGCAATTGATTGAGTGCCGTTGTCAAGATGGCCATTTGTTCCTTTCAACTATCGGGGCCCAAATCAGAAGAGGATCTACTTATGATCCAATCACACTTTGAAGGCGACGAAGTAAACAACCAAACGACATCCGCACAGATTTTAAAATCTGCACCAACGCGTCCAATAAGTAAGCAACGAATATTTTTTCCTCATCGTTCCTTGTCTGACAGGTTCGCACATACACATTACCAGTGCGTGTCTAGTTCTGAAAAGTGACATCTCACATTCATCACGGAGGTTATGATAGGTCTTGGTAAAATAAATGATGTCCACACACGAAGGCATAAGGTGTCACCTTTTTGTTTTATTTTAACATTATTTTTTATTCCCGACTTGGAAATTCTCAACTTTCTTCTGAGCTTGCTCCCATTCTTGTCTGTAAAAAACACTTTACTCTTCTTTGCAACGTGAGCCGTGAAACATTTTCACAATAATAAATGGAATGCCTAGTAATCGAGTGATTCGAATAATTAGTAGTTACTAAATATTAATCATTCTATTATATCATTCGAACGATAAAATCATATGATTTGTCATAATCGAATAAATCATTTGTATCGAAGATTTGAATAATCGAAATAATCGAATGATTAGTAATTACTAACTGATAATCATTCTATCATTCCAGTGATATAATCGACTAAAATAATCCAATGATATAATCGAATTAAACAATCAAATAATATAATTCGAATATGTCATTCTAATGATGTCATAATCGAATGAATTATTTGAATCATATAAGTATAATCGAATGATTTGTCGTAAGCGAATGAATTATTCGAATCACAAGTATAATCGAAATAATCGAATGAATCTTTCGAATCATATCAGTATAATAAAAATAATCGTTTGAATTTCCATAATAGAATGAATCATTCGAATCATATCAGTATAATCAAAATAATCGAATAAATTTACATAATGAATGAATCATTCGACTCATATCAGTATAATCAAAATAATCGAATAAATTTACATAATGGAATGAATCATTCGAATCATATCAGTATAATCGAATGAATTTCCATGATCGAATCATTAATCATTAATCATGAATCATTAATCGAATGAACCTTTCGAATCATATTAGTATAATAAAAATAATCGAATGAATTTCCAAAATCGAATGAATCATTTGAATCCTATCAGCATAATCGAAATAATCTAATGAATCATTTGAATGATATGAGTATAATGGAATAATTTGCTATAATCGAAAATAATCGATTATGTCCATCACTAAGCAAGCAATGTTTTATGTTATTATTATAAGAAATAAACGTTGGTGCAACTTCTTTTTTGGTTTAGTTTTATCAATCATATAGTCTCATTCAAAATTTATGCAGTTTTCTAAGTCGCGTGGCGCTTCTTTTTTTTTTTTTTTTTATTTGTTTTAGAAAAATCATTTCTGTTGTTTGTTCGAAGCTTTTGCTATTAATTTATCACGGGAAATGTTTTATTTCTGCGCACACCTATTAGAGCTTCATTTGCGTCATTCATTGCTGCAGGTCAAGTGTAAAACACAGCCCACAGGAAGCGATCTTTAGTTCCGCTATGACAGTTTACAAATTGATAATTTAAAAAATGAGTTCAACAAATTCGTCTGCAAAATTCCAGGCACGTACAATCTATTTCAGAGATCACAACAGAAGACTTTCTAAGTTTGTATTGGAGTCAATTCGTGGTAGTAATTTATATTCGTCATGCGGTTTGTTACACGTCTTCGGGCATTCATTTTTCCATCAGGATTACTCAAGTTGGCACGTGCAGCACGATCGACAATTATAGTGACGTCATTAGCTGTAAAAGCAATCGTACTGTTAGGAGTTTTTACCACTATAACTTAATTTAGAGAGTAAACAGAAAAGCCGTTTTTTATTAAACTTAAAAACTTCACTTACTAATGCCACTTGTGGAACACACAGTTAACAGCGCCACCAACTTGAAAAGCGGGTTTGTCCTTCCTTGAAACATATCCACGTCACCTGAAGAAAAAAAAAAAAAAATCAAAACTTATCAAACAACTGATTTCTTTATTATTATTTTTAATAATGTATATCGCAGTTAATTTGCAGAAGTATACAGTAACGGTAAGTATGGCGCATGCGCAATGTCCTCCACGTGAGAGAAAATAAATGATACAGAATGCGATTTAAAAAGTTAAAAACCGACTAAATTGGAAAAATTTAGGAATTTAGCATGTATGTCCACATTAATGTGGATTTATTGCTGAAAAGTTTTGATAGACGTTAAGGTATCCTGAATTCACAATACATATAAGATGCCTTTCCTTGGTGTTTTGTTTCTCGGCTATTATTTTTTCTCACCTATATAGTTGCCATTTTTTGGTTTTTCTGGTGTTTATTTGTAAGATATAATGGACAGGTGTAGGCCATAATCTAGCGTGATGACATATTCAGGCTAGACGTCGAATTACTTGAAATATCGGTAACAAACATTATTTAGGTCAAGTATAAATTCAGTGACCAACCCACTTTATTTGACACTTATATTTAGCTTAATAAATGTATAGAATTTCAGCTTTGTATAACTGTTAAGAGTTTTTCAAATAAGTAATTATATACACAGTAGTTACAAATTAGCAACCGGTTTGTTTCATTATCCACATTATGAACTCGATAGCATAAAGCTAAAACTATTCTTTCAGAAAACTAGCCATGTGGCGTTTGTCAATGATATACACAAATTTTTCCAGCAAGGATAAGGAGGTGATTATCCCAGTGGGCAATGGTTAGGCCACATCTTGAGTATTGCATACAGGTCCGAAGCCCTCATTTTAGGAAGGATGTGGATCTGTTGGGATGGATGCAGAGAAAAGCAACGAGATTGATGAGGGGGGGAAAAAGGGTGCTCTTAATAGGAAAGGCTTCAGTTCTGCAAACTGCTGCGTTTGGAGACTTTAAGTACTTATTATTATTATTATTATTATTATTATTATTATTATTATTATTATTATTATTAATAGCCACAGGGTGCAAGGAAGCCTGAGGCTTATGCTGCACCAGGAAAAAAAAAAGTTCCCGAGTTACCCTGAGAGAGAGAGAGAGAGAGAGAGTCACCAGTAGAAGGAAATCAACAAGAAAGAGAAGAATGATGATATCCAGCTCAGGACCCTGGGTGTGCCAAGCCCATACTCACCAGATGTGAGTCCCCGGGGTTAATTTTGGGAAGTAATCTGATTGAAGTGTTTAAGGCTTCGATGGATCGAGTTGTTTGATTTATTAGTGCATCGGTAGCTAAGACCATAATGCACCTATTACAGTCTTAGACGGACCACGTTGAATGGATTGAGTAAGCTCAATTATGAAGGTTATCAGCTCAATGCTGATAACCTTCTTCTTGCGCAGACTACTCGCATGATGGGGCATAAATTTATATTGAGGAAGGATTGTTGCAGAACAGATTTACGGAAATTTGCTTCTAGCCAACGGACAGTAGGTTGTTGGGAAAAACTTCCATCTGGTGTTGTGGAAGTGGACAGTTTGAATAATTTTTAAATAAATTTTTTGAGAGGATAGTCATGATGTGGGAATTGCTTTTAATTAATTTATTTTTGGATGATGTTGTATAAGCTTTCTTCCTTGCATCAATATGAAAAAAAAAAGAACAAAACAGAAATTGGTGTTTGGAAATTAATAATGGAGCATAATGTATAATGTAAGAGAGAGAGAGAAAAGACTACACCTGCAGTCTTTTCTCTCTCTCTTAATTCCGGCCAGCATGTTTCTCTTCTGTCCATGTACCTAACTGACCACCTTTGGAGAAATATTCAAAAAATGCTTGATCAAATTTGACCATTCCATTACCAAAAAATAAAAAAAACTATGAATTAATATTTATCTTCTTTTATTTTTAATCCGACAAAAGTGTGAATTCAATCATTTTTCTTTCATTAATGCCTGACAAGCAACAGGGTGTGAAGGATCGGAATTATAATGGTGTGAATAAGTTTATGCAACTTATGCCCCTACAGACCTTCTAATTCCACTAACGACGGCCAGCAGAGTGACAGATGATTCCGTTCGCAGTGGGGAAGACATCTTTTTCTCACTCCACCCTCGCCTCCAAGAGCGGGAAACCTGGGATGATGGCCTTTACAACCTAATATATGCACAACCACCCATAGGGTACCAGTTAAAGTTATCTCATTCCTCTTCAAACCGTCTGCCCTGACATGTATTTTTTAACAATGTCTGCATGCACTGGGAGTTATTGCCAGAAAATAGTTTAGGAAATCAGCTTCATTTGTTACATTCGAGGTCATCACGATAGACCCAAGTTTATTGACTCCCACCCTTGGCGTAATGACTGCCGTCTACTTTTACAAAATCAATCTGTTCTGCTAGTAACCACGAAATTCCTCGCTCATCTCTCAATCGTTCGAGGGCGCTCAGCCTTTGAATAGCGGGAAATTGCGCGAAAACAGAAGGATGATGGCAGCCACGTGGTGGGGGAACGTCTGGCAAAATGGTCATGATGTCGTTGTGAAACCGAACACTTTTACCCTCCTGTACAAATCACCCTAAGAGTGTTGACGACAGCTTGTAATGCGTCTAGTGACATGACGTTGAACATTGAGGCCATAGCTTGTGCAGAAGTGAATTTCCCAAACCATGACTTACTCTAAGTAGGGAGGAGAAGTAAAGAAAAAAAAAAAAAAAAACAGATAGAACATGAGATACAAAACGTGATGTATACACTGTGTTGCTCTCCAGTCCTAATTTATACCAACAAGCGAAGACAGATACACTAACCTCACAAAAACGACACCAATTTAAGTGAAGAAGTCGTAATAATAATAATATTAAAAAATCATAACGCAAAACAAATCAGATGGAAGGGCTTTAGATAAACTTAGTTACATTACGCTTTTATCTCAAAAACAAATGGTTCTAAAATGTTGCCCTGATTTTTAATGGCTTCCTTGGTGCTGACTTTCAGTGGCTAGAACCAATACAAATTACCTTTATCGGCCAACTAATTTAACTTAACTTTGTCAACTTGAATTAGCTGGATGATAAAGGTAATTAAGTATAGTTAAAAGTTGCTCTGAGTAAAGAAAAAATAACTTATTTCACGAAAAGTAACCAAGTTATTTTCAAGGGACAAAAGCCTCAAGAAACAAAACATAATTGTACATTGTACATAATTTATTTTAAAGAGGATGGCACTCACTGTAAATAAATAGCAATAGTTTCGTGAAAAAATTCTTTGTATGTGGACACTGATTATTCATTTTTAGGAAGAAATATATATATATATAAATAAGAATATTCGATAGAAAAAAAGAAGTTCAGGTTTACAAATGCATTTTGTTTCGACAGTGGAAAACGTGTAACTGTTTTTCTGAACATGAGTGTATTTAAAAGTCTAAAAAGCAACCGAATGAGAACAATTCTTGTCCACGATTCTGAATGCTTTATTGTCAGCTAAATTCACACTAGACTAAAATTCCTCCTTGTTCCCCCATTAAGTTTCACCCAAACAGAATTCTGAACAGTAAATAATTTTTACATTTCATAAATAAATTACAATATGATAACAGAAATTGTGAACATGACTTAGATAATTGAGCAGTTCGGATTCGCCCCTCCAAATATGGCGAAGTAGGTGGTACAGCACTTCAAAAACATTTAAGTAATTGTTCTTAAAAGAGAATAGAAACACTTCACTTTTGGGTTTTGCCACCTGATATCTTATTAGCCATGTTATATGTCCACCTGCTATAAAGCAGGTGGGCAGATACGTAGGGATGAAGAACAACGCTGGCCAGTGGAGAAATGGAAATATTTTGTCTGGAGAAATGGAAATATTCCTGCTGTTCACGTGGATGGGAGAATCAGATTATAGTGAAAACATCACGAGCCCGTGGACTCATCCTGCGAGGTGTTAATTATCCAGAATGACGGTGGGGGCTGCGGTTTAATGGCGTGAAGGGGGAATATTTGGCAGTGCACACTAGGCCCCTTAATTAGCAATATATGGATGCCACAAGTTATCTGGAAATTGTTTCCGACCAAGCACATCCTTTCATGGCCAGAACTGCACAGAACTAATTCCATGAACACAAGAGTGAATTCTGTCTACTGCGATGGCCTCCCCAGTTACCAGATCTGTTCAATTCGGCACCTGTGGGATGACATGGAACAAGCTCTTCCGAGTGGAGATCCGCAACCATCAAATTTGCAACATCTGTGGGAAATAACTGAATCAACATGGACCAGCATCCTGTAGCAAGTTCTTGACACTGAGTCCATGAAAAGACGAATCCAGGTTGTTCTGCGGGGAAGATATACTCGTTATTAGGGAGATGTACCTAATAAAGTGGACGCTCAGTGTATACAGCAGAGCGGCCAAGTGACTGGATGAATCTACCTACCAATTTCTTTTATTGGTTTGGGTAATAGATTCTCGTGGTATTTTTATATTTACGGTGTCCTCTATTTTTTAAAGTTGTATCTGAAATTTAGTCATATTTTTAAATTTAATTAGCGTATCAACCAAGTTGCGATGGCAGGCCGCCTATTAATCAAGGGTCATACGTTGCTGACCATTTATCTATGCAAACTACCCCGGCCAATCAAATTAACAGATTCCAATCAAGCATGGTCAACACACCTGGTCCTTTGTAATGTTTCCTCCCATCAATTTAAAACATGAATTTTTTCATTATCAAGATGAGAGAACATTAATTTGGTAAGTCAGTGTATACACTTATATGGTATACTGACACGGTTTAAGCTGAATAATTCATCTATGATAAGGCTAAATTTAGAAAATACATAAAGTTATAATACAGTGCAACTACCTTCGATAATCTGATTTGGATTTCCTTATTAAAAAGGGGGGACCTTTGATATTGCCTCTTCAGATGAGTTACGCTCCTGGCTTACGCTGCGCCTAGAATTTTCTGATCCCGGATAACTAATGCTCATCTTTTTCTTCTTTAATAATACTCCTGGCTACCAAGCTGCCAAAAATGAACAGAATTTTGTCTTGCACTAGGTACGAATGTTCACTTCAAACAGATAAACACGTACATAAAAAATTCGTTAAAATATCTAAAATTATTTCTAAAATAATCAATTCTATTATTCCGAAAGTGCTGTTTAGGTGATGATTACGCCAAAGTAAGAGCAATAAACACCCACCTTATAATGAGCACGTGTTTTGGCGGTCTTGTAACGGCAAACTGCTATTAACCTGACATGTATAACGTTGACCGTGACCTAGTAGAGAGGTAGGAGGAAGCTACAGAAGATTGACCGATGGCATCCCGCAGGGGGGAATTTTATGTTGTATCACACAAGGCGATGGCATCAGAAATAATAGCCTGACAAATGAGGTCACTAAAATAGTCAACTCCTTCGGTAACTACATTAAAATGGCACAAAACTCACACCTGGCATAAAAAAAAAGTTTTTTTATTCATTTCTTTGATTCCACCCCCCCCCCCAAGAAGGCGTTGCACGAAAAGAGGCCTACTTCGCCTGATTAATTACATATGTGACTAATTACTGGAACCTAAATTGAAAATTATTTCCATCAACTCCAAAACGTATGCTGGCGTGCACAGAAATATACAGACGGATAGCTGAGCACGAAACTGGAAGGGGACACACTCGTGGGTAGCACAGTTGATAGGATGCTGCCCTCCCTACACGGGGTGGAAAAGACTCGAATTCGAGTCCCGTTGAACTCGAGTCTTTTTCACCCTTTTTCACAACGTGGCTGAGTTAGTCGGTCTCAGGAGAAGGCAGCGTGGGTTTTTTCCTCCAGGAAACTCATGTTTTTCATCTAGTAAACAACAACAACAAAACTGGGTGGGGGTAAAATAGAATACAACTTTGTTCAAGGTGTTTGTATTTTAACTCCTAAAGAATTACAAAAAACAAAAAAAAACTGGAAATCTAAAAATACGCACATACGTGCGTATTTTTACGCACGTATGTGCGTATTTTAAATAATGCACATACCTCCGAAAGAATTTAATGTGTGCCAGATGAGATGACCATAAAGTAGGTCCACCTCTTCAAATCTATTTCCATTTCAGGGTAGACGGATCTGGAGAGGTGCAGAAAGATGTGGATGAAAATCTTCACCCAAGACCTAATGGAATGGATGATTAGATCTCAATGTGAGGCACTCTCTTGTTGGAAAATAATCCTGGTCTAATTCTTTTGGTTATGGAATTGCAAATATGTCAAGATAAATGGCACTAATGGTCAGTTTCTAATAGCTTGTTCTCTGTTGTGGTACACTACGTTAGGGTGAAAATGGCTTTCCAAAACTTGCTACATGCTGCAGAATCAGTAAAAGAGATCGAGGAAAGGAAATCGGAGGTTCCTCTCAGAAAAAGGAAAAAATAAATAAACAAAATAAAAAATAAAAATAATTAGGTAACGGCGTATGCCAACGAATAATAAAAAGTCATCCACATCCCCCTTAAATAGAGTAAGGTAATTAATAGCGTAAATCAATCAGCAATTATACAGAATAATAAGTGAGGCCATCAGATTGGTTTGTAATCCATACCGATAAATAATAATAATAATAATAATAATAATAATAAATCAAAATTAACACTGGCATATGAACACCAACTTGGGACCTGGTGTTGGGACCTTGTAGTGTTTCTTCACTGGCGCATACCAAAGTCTTGTCTCTTTTACTTTTGAGCCCCCAGGAGCTCAGGGTACACAGGATGACACCCCACTTAAAATGAAATAGAGAAAAATGAAACTGCGACCACTACTTTTGATCAGAATAATCATGTCAATTAGAAGTGAAGCTAGGACACATGACCTTGAATCGTCAACAAAACTATAAAAACACAGACTTAAATTAAATAAAAATTTTCAAATATTTTTTCTCCGTGAACAAAAGCATCTTTATTGCAGTTTTAAGAAGTTTTGGATAACCCGAGGGATCACATTTAAACAGCAAACGACGTTGTCCATTTAAATGCTTTTATCGTCCATCGTTCTTGGTTCAAATAAAATTTTCTCTACATATTTGCAACAAGAAATTAGTACATTCCTCTACAAAAAGCTATTTTCCATTAAGCGTTTCAGGTATCTCGAAAAGGAACATCTAGGATACAAAAACCGACCAACCCTTACCGAACTTTTGAAAGTTTTTCCATCAGAAACAAACTAGCCAAAGTCTATAGTTACTTCTACCTAACATTGAATAACCAGCCATCAATCCACAGTTACTTTATAACAATAAACATGCAACCCAATCCAAACAGAATCTCAAATATTATCTAATGATTAAGCCTAAAATAAATTGTTCTACGCCCCCAGAATCAAAGAAATCGAATACAATTTCAGAATATTCCAGCATTGGCCAATCAAATTCAATAACGTCAACATACAAGCACAGTTTGGAGATATTTGACCGTGGCGAAGAAAAAAGTTCCTTACCTCTCGCCAGTCGTCCTCACCACGGCGAGAACTCACATTGCTTCCGTCCGAGCGTCGCTACCAGCTTTTCCTCAGCGAACACCCGCACGAGGACATCCCCAGCGAAACCTAGCAACTCGCGTTTCTTTGCGTTCTCTCGCGGCCTCCTGCTGTTTGTTAATGTACGTGGGCCGAGTCGTGCCACGAACAGTTACAGGTTGGGGGTCACGTGACGAACAGGATTGGAGAGACGGCAGGTTAGAGCGGAAGAAGAAGAAGACGACGCAGTCACACGGAGTGGCGGGGGACGGTTTGAAACTGTGCGTTCCAATGTCCGGTTTATTACCACGCAAGCCATGCTTCCAAAATTAACTGCCGCTCACCTTCGCTATAAAGAACCACCCTGGGCTAGGCGTAACAGTTCCTATAAAATACTATCGCTGCCACTTGTGCGTTGTTTCTTTCTTAAATTATTTCTTTTATAAGAAATGAGCTATTGAAAGCTTCATGATGGCTGCTGATTAACAAGGGATTAAATTTCGAGATTTTTGCAATACAATACGATTTTTGCTTGGTTGACCCTTACAATTTCGTCGCTGTTTAGAATCCCCACCCCCCCAACGTCTTAAGTGACGAAAGGCATAACAAAACAGCTGGACGAAACGTTGTAAACAGATGGATGAAAGTAATGAAAATGGAGAACGGATGTCTGCCAAGTATGAATACGGATATAGTTCCAAGATAGTTTGCCAAAACTCTAATTTCTTTATCTACTGATAGAACTACTGTACATTTAATTGAAAGGAAACCTTAAGCTAATCTCCTGTGGGTTTTCTATAAGAAAATATCTCTTCCTCTATGAAAAAGAGGAAATAGATAATAACCGCATGAAAGAATGCAAGGTTGTTTGTTGGTTCGTTTGTTATTTGGTTTTTAGGAGCATTAGCAACTAAGGCCATATTGCTCCGGGATATGCGGTGGCCATTCCCAGACCTTTCTGCATCCTCCGTATTTGGTGGTCACGGGCTCGAACCCCGGTCTAATCAAGAAGCGTGTGCTACGCACTGCCGCTCCTGCCCACCTGGCTATGGAGGCGCCAGAATGCAAGCATTAGTTACGTTGGAAAGAAATAGCATCTGCATGGGCAAGGTGCATAACTATAATCCTAGGATAACTACCGATTCTAATATGGTTTACTCTGTCAATCAAATCATTCTGCTTGAATAGCGTAGGCTGCAACAGCCAAAAGAAAAAACAAAGAGAACTTCAATAACTTTGCTTCTCTGTAGTTTCTCTGTTAATACGTTTCCTCTGGTCTTACTTCGGAATTTACAACCTGCTAGAACAGCACAGGCTCTGTCAGCCTTAAAAAAATAATAATAAATAATAAATAAATAAATAAAATAAAATGAAAAATAGCAGCCTGATAACTTTATTGTTATTTTTTTTCCCTTGTGTCAATCAATAAATTTCTTGCAACTTCCCAACCCTAATTTTCTTGGGTTTCTTCTGGCTTCGCAGTCCTCAACCAGTCCATGTTTATAAAACAGCGTATAGCTCTAACAAGCTTCACAGTGATAATCTTCATTTCTGTTCTTTTTACTTCTAGCTTCCCAACCAATTCATGCTCCTGGAAGAGCATGAATTGGTTGAACAATATGAACAATGGACGGTGTCATGCTGAAAGAGGCACGTACTCACTTTCCAACCTGCCTCCGAGAAGGATCGGCCTGAATCCTTTGATACAAAATAAATGGATAAAAAATATATATCATTTTCTTTTTTCGAAATTTCTTCATTCCTCCTTTCTAAGTCGCTCTTAATTTCTCTTGTTTCCTAAAACTTTTACTTCATTGATTTTGTTATTTTTTGATCTCTGTGTTTTGCCGAATTGTCGTAACCACCAACTGTCTTTCACCAAATTGTCACATAGAATGATATGTCATTCACCAAATTGTCTCGTACACCGAACTGTTGTACAACGAATTGACACGGATACCCCTATTATAGAGGGTTTTATACATTTTATACTATGTTATATGGTTCGAGTGCCGGGCATTAAAAAATAGACAAAAACTAAGGACGCATGTGTCAGAAATGCGAATGTTGAGATGGATGAGCATCTCTAGAGTCACCAGAAGCGATAAAGTGAGAAATGAATATGTTAGAAGAAGCTCAGGGATTGCACCAATTGCAATAAAAAATAAATAAATAAAAATAGTGGAGACTAAGATGGTTCGGACATACCAGTAAACAGGATCCTAGATTTGTGGGTGGAGGGTAAACGAGGACGTGGACGACCTAGGAGGATATAGATAGAGGTCATGGAAAGAAATATAGAGGAGTGCGGAATTAGAGGGATATCATTCAAGGTAGGAAGGAACGGTATAGATCTCAATAAGCTGACCCCAGATAGATGGAATTAAGCTACGGAAGAAGTTTTGAATACTTCATTTTAGCATGGATGCAGATCTGTTGGAAAGGATACAGAGATGCACAACAAGATAAGTGGAGGAACATTAATTATGGACACAAAGAGATTTACCAAAGGAAAAAGAGGTTTACGAAAATTCCCATTACGAAAAGTGTTCTTAAGGACTGGATTCCGTTAGGACTTGTTGAGGTTCCGTGGGATTTTTAATGAGAGAGAGATGACTTTACGATCTTTGTTATGTGTTTTTTAATGTAAGCGGCCAAAAAAACATAGAATGAAGTATGTGGTGAGGAGTTTTAAAATTCATTAAAAATAATGCGATTTAAGAAATATCCAAGATGCAGAACCATTTCTTACAGCAACGAGTTTCAAAATATGTTCCGCGAGACCAGGAAGTTATGGAAAGGGATCCTAGACGTTTTGAAAATGTTCCGTTAATATTTTATGATTTTTTTTTTATTTGTAGGCATATATTACAGTTTTTAATTTGTTTTCAATAATAACTGTTCAAAGGTGTTTTTAAAAGGTTCCGCGGAAGATTCAGATTTGCAAATGCGTTCCGCGGTCAGAAAAAGATTGAAAAACCCTGCTTCAAGGTACAATACTTGAAGACCTAGCATTCGCGTGGCAACTAGATTGAGATATTTAAGGCTTTAAAAGGGTTACATAAACTGAACGCTGAGGACATCTTTACTTTCCTCGGATAGAATACATGGGGATATAAGTTGATACTTAGAAAAGTTAACTGCAGAATAAAGTTTTATTTGTGTGAATTTTTCAAATATGCGAAAATCCTTCCAGCGTTGAACAAGAGTATGCATTTTCACTCTGTAAAGCCCCTCTCCTTTACTAGTTAACCCCCCCTCGTGGGTAGCACAGTTGGTAGAATCGCCGTCCTTCCCACACCTGGTGGAAAAGACCTGATTTCGAGTCCCGTCGATGACTAGAGGAATTTTTATGGGCCTTTTTCACAACATTGCTGAGTTAGTCGGTGTCAGGCGAGGGTGGCATGGTTTTGACTTCCGGAAATTAGGGTTTTTCGTCCAGCACACCTTAGTCGCTGATGCTCCTAAAACTCTACAACGACACCTAGTTCTTCAGATATCATGATCTTTGTAACGATGTTCCCATAGTCCTTCCTTCAAAGGATCAAAACGATGATAGTTTTACGTCCTAATTATAGGGAATAAACAAACAGCACTGTGCCAGATTTTCGCCATAATAATAATATTAATAAATAAAATAAAAAAGTACACGGTCCAATTGCCAGCTCTGGAGCTAGTACTACCACATAACAGTTGCAATGTAGTTCTCTGGCCGCCTTGGGAGCATAAAAAGAAACTTTTAAATACAGACATTTGTTAATTAAAATAATTTTAAAATAAAAAACCTCACTTATTTTATTTATTTATTTTTTATCGTAACAGTTTTGTGATGATAATAATAACCTGCCACGTCTTTCCTCTTCGAAAGACGAAACAGCTTCGAAATCATGTCAAATTTATTTATTCACCCTATTTTGACATACAATACAGGACATTACACCCTTATTACATTGTATGCTAATTACAGAGGGTTAAAAAAATGAAAGACTAAGCCCTTTAGCACTATCACTATTGAAAAGAAGTTTGTCAATGAACTGATGATTGATGTGAATTTTAAAGAAAAAGCAAATGATGTGAAAAATCCCAGATTCGATCTACAAAAATATCTAGTTGAAACCTATGGATTGGCCACTAGCAAAAAAAAAAAGAAGGGGTAAAAGTTCAGCAACTGTAAGCTACGAAGACTAAAATAGAATGGATTCATTTTTATAATAATCAATAAAATTCGACTACCTGCATCTAATGTGGTTCAGGTCATAACAACTTCGTATTTTAAATGTGCTACCAGATATTTTGATTGAGGTCGAGGCGCCTGAAGAGACGATGTCAGAAAATCTTTATTAATGCAATTTATATGATAAACAGTCCCTCGTATCCCAGTCAGACAGCCACTTAAGACGTCATTATGTACGTAATAAATATAATCCAAAAGTTATGAAGTGGATCAAGTCGCATTACGCACGTGCAAATAATCATCAAACTGGTTTATTAGATTTCGTAAACGTGGCGCAAATTATTGGGTTTTTAAAGACAAGTTTAGAATACAGACGTTTAAAATAAAATCGATTCTTTATTGCTGTTTTAGGCAACTCTGATTTTATTTAAAACTTCCTAAATACGCTACTAGAAGTCCAAGTTCAACACCCCCTTCGGTACTCAAAAACATTTTTTACTGCGCAATCGCAGTTCTTCAATTTGTGTACATATCTAACAAGAAGGTCAACTATAAAATAAAGTTGTTAACACTGAAGGAACGTTCATTCACACAAGAAAGGCTGACGGGCCATATTTCGTCAGTTGTTAAGCTGACCACTTAGACACATCAGACTAAATAGATAAATTTGGCAACATCACTTACTTGAGGTCACAGACGTGAAGAGGATGTGTTTACAGACGTTTTTACAGCACTCAGGTGAACATTTTCCTGTCAGTCAAGTTAAGGCAAAAGTGTGACGCCCACTAAAAGTATTTTGTGTCTGCACAATGGCAATGCATCGCAAGACGTAGACAGCCGCTAAGCCAAATGAGCGACTGACAGGCAAAGCGCTAACCTGTTACGGTTCTATGTAGGAGTGGTGGAGAGTTGGTCCTTTCATTATCACTGCAGCCGTCCCCCCGGCAATCCCATGCCAAGGTTGGATGAAGTTACAAATCCTTCCAGAAAATTACAGCCAACGTCTGTACTGCCTATTATTATTATCATCACAATGCAGAAATATTTGATATCCCCCACATTTTTGTTATCTCGCATCGAATGCAGATATCGCAAATCTACATCTATTTTATTTTGTTACTTCGTTTTCAGATTTATCTCTGATAATTAGATGACCAAACGACAGTGATTGATAAGACGCAGATACAGATCAAGAATTTTGCAGTACAAACGACTACAGAGTGGCCAAAAGACAGGAAGCACGCGGCAGCAATTAATTGCTTCCACTGGTCAGCTCGGGTTGCAGGCGTTGAATTCAGAAGATATTCTCTGGATCTAATATTGATTCATACTAACTTTCTAATATCTGTGGAAATATTATAAGCAGTTATCTTGTGGAATTATTACAAGTAGTATCAACCTAAGGTATACCGCATATGCTAAGTATCAGTACATATTGTATTTAAAAAACAGTTAATATATTTGCATATATAGTTTAATAATTTTTGTGGTGCGTGACCTATATGTATACAAAAAATTGTAAATACAAAAAAATTCCCAAAATCTACAGTACTTAGTACCGTGCATGGGTTGAAGGTTGAAGATAAAAGAAGATACTTTTTGACATTAGACTTTAATATCTGTAGTTTTGGGAAATTTTTTGTATTTAAAATTTTTTTGTATACATCTGTATTTTTGGGAAATACGTATGAAGGGAGGTTCCAGAAAACGGTTGAAGGAAAAACAAAGCTGAAGGAATAAATGAGGAAGAAGAAAAATTTGAAGCTGGACAGTAAAAGGTTGCTGGCTGGTTGCGGCAACGTGTTCAGACTGGTTCGGAAGAGAGAGCGGGAATTATAGAAACCTATTCATAAGAATGATGCCAATAGAAGTATCCATGGCATGCAGCAGAAACAACACCTATAAGACAGAGAGTGGAGAGACTTCGTTAGAAATGGATCGTTAATTAACCTAATTTCCCTCCTTTGAATGGAGTCTAGAAGCTTCAGAGAGGCTTTGGGGGCACCGCCCCAGATTGCGAACACTATTCCATGAATAGGCGAATTTTCGATTTGTACAGAGTGAGCAGCTGTTTGGAAGAAATGTAACACCAAGAGTGAAAGAGAAAACCTAGTTTTTTGGATGCAGAGGAAGCAATATCTGTGATGTACTCATGCCGAGAGAGAGAGAGAGAGAGAGAGAGAGAGAGAGAGAGAGATTAAAAGTCAGGGTAATCCCTAATAGAGATATGTGATCTTGTCTAGAAATCTGAGTGTCGTCGAAGATAAGCATAGCAACAGATGAATCCTTTTTTGTGAGATATAAGACAGGACTGAGTTTTAAAAGGTTGAAATCAACAAAGTTATCTTTGGCCCCACTGGAGATCAGCATTTCAGAAATTGGTAGTGGATACTGGAAAAGTTGAAGCTGTTTGTGCAAGGCAAGGTTTCTCAAACTGGAAGGTGAAATACGATATGCTATCATCAGCAAAACTATGGATAGGGTTTCCCGGCAATGGAAGAAGGTCACTTATATACAAGAAGAAAACAGTGAGAGAAGGAGCTGAACCTTCGGGAACACCAGCATTAGTGGAGAAGTTAGAAGAGAGAAAGCCGTCTACCATCACCTGCATGAGCGGTCAGAAAAAAAACTAGATGTGGGACAATATGAAATGTTATTCCCACATCCAGTATATTCCATTATTCCACATCCCAATTACAAAAAACCATAAGATGGTAGCTTATTTAGAAGACCTTTAGGCCAAACACGATCAAAACCCTTTGAAATGTCAAGAGCAACTTCTTGAATTTGACCAAACTTTTCCAATATTGATATAAATACTGATACCATTTAAGTTAATTGAACTAGAAAGAAATATGCACATTTTTGTGAGCGTATATGACGAATGACAAGCTCTCAAAGCTAATCGACTCCTTCAAATATTGCAAACTTTATATTCAAAAGAGACCTATATTCCAATTACAGAAACAATATCATTGAATTCTAAAATTAAATATATATATCGAATAAACATAAACTAAATTTAAAATACATGTATTTATTAATTCGTATTTATTCATTTTCATGTTTCGAGTCAACCCCGGGGGCTCACATCTAGTGAGTATGGGCTTCGCACACCCAGGGTCCTGAGCTGGATATCATCATTCTTCTTCTTTTCTTGGTGATTCCCTTCTACTTCTCGCTCTCTCTCTCTCTCTCTCTCTCAGGGTAACTCGGGAACTTTTTTTTTCCTGGTGCAGCATAAACCTCAGGCTTCCTTGCACCATATGGCTATTAATAATAATAATAATTATTAATATATAATTTTTCCCCTGTATTTCCCCAATAACTCCTAAATACCCTTCGACTTCTGAATTAGAGTTTTAAATGTATTGAATTACAGTACTACTCTGACCTCAAAAAGGCAAAAAGAACTACCTTCAGCTACACTTTACTGTTTATCAGTAAGTGATCGTAATAACAAGAAACATTAGCGGAACTAAAAAACGCATTTTCTGTCACAGGTGCATCTGACATTACGTTCCCACCGCACGCGGTTGCTTAGTAACGAGATACGTTTTCTTTCGTGATCGGGATGAGATAAGCAGAATTCAGAGGAAAATCACATCTGATGCGGGGCAAGTTTCCAAAGGAAGTCAGAGCAAACGCTTAGATACACACGAACATTTGCTATATATATTTGCTCCATGTGGTCCATAAGTAAAGAAAGTATTTTGAATAACTGCGTGATGTAAATATTTATAAGTTATTTAAAAAATAATTTATAATTTTTTTTTTCAGATGAATGAAACAAAGGAGAAATACTTTGAGCTTTACAATGGAAATTGTAAAGGGCATGCAAAATATGATTTTCTGCAGAATGCACGCCGGTTCAAGAAGCTTTTGGAATATAAATCACTCATGATAAAGACCATAAACGAAATTGGGTATTTAGCAGATATCTCTGAGATATCATTACTTTTGAAATATAATTTTTAAACTTATTAACTTTTGGTTGGTTTTGTTTATTGGGCTAAAAGTTAATCAAGTACATCATTACTGTTCTTGCAATATAGTATATTTTGATTTTGATGCACTTTTCCAGACAAGTCAGTATTTTTATTAATTTTATTACACCATTCAACTGTTCAACGTGTAGTGTACGATAAACTACGCTACAAGAATTCACCTTCTGTTCAAATTTACCAATTGCTTTTACTGTTTTTAGGATAATGCATTGTTAAAATGGAAAAAGAAAAAACACAGAACTTGCGTCAATCACCCAGACAACTTCTATATCTGCAATAAGGCCTCTAAGGTTGGGATTATTCATACCACAAATTTAAACAGATACGCCAACCGTTTAAAACTGATTTAATAGTAAAATAAAATAAATAAAATGATACAAAAGACTGTAAAATAATATTTAAAAAAATTTGATTATTTACAAAAAACTAGTTTACAACAAAAATAAAATAAGTAAATAAGTTAAAATGCATTAAAATATAAATTTAAAAGCGATAAAAACATTATCGCTTTTAAATTCATTATTGCTGAGGAAGGAGGCAGACACCTCCGAAAGCTTCAATAGTGTTTTTATCGCTTTTAAATTTATATTTTAATGCATTTTAACTTATTTACTTATTTTATTTTTGTTGTAAACTAGTTTTTTTATAAATAATCAAATTTTTGTAAATATTATTTTACAGTCTTTTGTATCATTTTGTTTATTTTATTTTACTGTTAAATCAGTTTTAAACGGTTGGCGTATCTGTTTAAATTTGTGGCAGACAACTTCTGCTATGTTTGTGGACACTTAACTCCAAAAACTCAGAGGAAGAAAATATTCAATGTCACAAAAGTTGCATATTCATTGTACTTCGGCTGCAAGATCGGTGGCCAAGAAAAAAATTGGGCTCCACATATCTGTTGTATTATTTGCACAACGAATTTAAGGCTGTGATTATATGGGAAGCTGAGAACATTACCTTTTGCCGTCCCTATGGTCTGGAGCGAGCCCATGAATCATTTCGACGACTGCTATTTCTGCGTGACAAAAATTAAAGGTATTTCCAAAAAGAGCAAGCACTGGATCAAATATCCAAATATCCCATCAGCAATTAGGCCAGTGCCGTACGGTAAAGAACTACCATTACCTGTGCCACCGAAATCTTGGGGCATTGGAAGTAGTGATGAAGGTACAGAAGAAATCGTTTTACCAGATGTCGCGGAACCATGTACTTCACATGATTTGGACTACCAGCCAGAAAAAGAAGGTCCCACACTACATTGAACAAGAAGAATTAAGAGACTTGATCAGAGACGTGGGCTTACCCAAAGAGAAGGCTGAATTACTCGGATCCAGACTACAACAGTGGAACTTACTCGCCAAAGGTAGAAACATTACAATATACCGTAAGCGAAATGAAGAGTTTTCAAGATATTTTGCAATGGAAAACAACATGTGTGTCTGCAAAGATGTCGTTGGTCTTATGCATGAACTGAACATTGATCACAATACCTCTGAATGGCGTTTGTTCATTAATGCGTCAAAGCTAAGTTTGAAAGCAGTATTGCTTCATAACGGAAATACTTTACCATCAATTCCTCTTGTTCATGCTGTTGGCCTGAAAGAAATTTACAATAGTATGTCCCAGATTCTTGCTGCTATACGTTACAATGACTATTTTTGGAATACTTGTGGTGATCTCAAAGTGATTGGACTGCTTGTTGGGTTGCAAGGTGGGTTCACTGAATACTGTTGTTTCCTGTGTTTGTGGGATAGCGGTGCCAAACACGATATCGAACAACACTGGTGCAAGAGAGATGAATATATTCCCGGCAAAAGCAATGTAAAGTATGTTCCATTGGTTGATCCACAAAAGGTTTTCCTTCTCCCTTTACACATGGACTGATTAAGAATTTCACTAAGGCATTGGATAAAGAAAGCAGAGGGTTCGCATATTTACTGAAAATGTTTCCAAATTTATCTCATGCAAAGCTGAAGGAAGGAAGGAATTTTCATAGGTCCTCAAATAAGAAAGCTCCTAAAAGATGAAGAATTTCAAAGAAACCTGAATGATGCTGAACTGGCTGCATAAAAATCTTTCAAGGCTGTGGTACACGGATTCCTCGGAAAAAGAAAAGAAGAGGACTATGAGCAACTGGTGACAAACTTGCTGAAATGTTACAAGAACATGGGGTGCCTAATGCTATTGAAAATGCATTTCCTTCATTCCCATCTGCATTTCTTTCCTGAAAACTTAGCAGATGTCAGTGATGAACAAGGAGAGCTCTTCCACCAGGACCTACCTGCAATAGAAAAACGATACCAAGGTCGCTGGGACTCTACCATGATGGGAGATTACTGTTGGCTCCTTAAACGGGAAAGCAATCTGGAGTATAAAAGGAAATCATTGAATGGGAAACATGTCTAAGTAACATATACTGTGTGCAACAATTACAACCATGTATGTTCATATTGTATAAAAACAAGGAATTTAAAAAATGCTTATATCTTTTGATATAGACGTGACAGAAGTAAAAGATTTATATTTTCATAATCAGGACATTAATTTTGTTCAGAACAACCAACTTTCGTTCCAGAGGTATGACGAAAAAAAAAAAAAACTGTCGGGTAGTTCTCTAATTAATTAGTATGAATACAAATTTACTGTGGTACACCGGCATTTTGGATATGATACAAACTTAATACGATACACTGTACGCATTATTTTATGTGTATCAATAAAAACAAACACAGCATTTGGGAATTCAAAAATATATTTGAAAAGATTTCTTTGAGCATATTTAAATAGTTCATGAAACGTAATTTTTAAAAAATGCAGTGCCCATTCTATTTACCTTCATTGTTATTGAATGAATTTGTCGAAGAGTAAACAGAACCTATCTGAAATCAGCGGCAGTAAATAAACTGAGAATTAAAAAAAATGGAAGCAAAGAGAAGTACATATTGTAGTCACAAATTATATGAACAAAAAAAAAGTAATGGTTATAATTTTGTTCAGGATTAACCTTGATCAGAAATGACTCATGGCGCAGCAGTCGAACAGGTGAAGTATATAAAATCCTAACCAGTAATTCTGAAGGGTTAGTTTCGCATCCTCCATCACCAGATATTCGATGAGTGTTTACGAGAAAGAAAAAGAGTCTTTGCGGCTTTTGTTTCAGTTTTTAAGATCAGTGTACACACCTGTTCTTTACGAATAAGCGGATGTCAGCAGATGTGTGCTGCCTCAGTCAAACATAATGAATTATATATTTTTCCAAAACGCGGGGAAAAAAGTGAATGATTCCAGCTTTTCGATTTTTACCCAACATTCACAAGGGAGGATATTTCGTATTCCACTCTCAAAAAACTCGATGGCTCATCAAGGGGGGGGATATGTTGTTTACCCCCAAAACTTACTAAGACTTACTAAGAACATATAGTGGAAATTAATTTCATGTACGAAATATATTTCATCGTGCTTGATCGATTGGTAAGTGCGGGTTAGTGTACCAATAACGAAATCTATTTGCTAAGGAAGTTTTCTTAGCAAATAGAAATTGTAGGACTATTACATATTGTCCAAATTACTGGGCAATATGTAATAGTCCTACAATTTAATTTCAAATACACTTTACCTAAAATTCCAGAAAACTTAATAATCTAACCTTATTAATAATAATATTTTAATATTATAATAATATTAATCTTATTAATAATAAGAAGAAAAATTAATACTTGCATATAAAAAATAGTACTATAATGTGATATTTAGACACACTTCAAAACACATATCCAAATTTGAAAATATAAATACAAATAAATAGGAATAAACATTCTGGACTGTATTTAACTTGAAATAATGTCTAATATCTACACGGCTTTTTGAAAAAGACTGAATTTCTCTGTCACGTTCAGAAAAAAAGAATGTGATATTTTAAAACTTTGCGATACCACGATCGCTCCCTCTCTCCCTGTGCCCCACTTAGGTTATAGTTTTCCCTTAATTTTAAGAATTAAATTTTAATTTATATATCATATAAAACAATGACAGAACCCCACAACTTTATAAAATAAAACCACTGAACTGGAAAACAACAACAACAAAAAACATTTAATTAGAAAAAAGGCCTTGAGCATCGGGCTGCATATAGCAATATACTTTCTAGTAACGACCGACAAACTGGTTTAAGTTAAACTTTATTAAAATAAATAAAGAGATATAAATATAAAATACTAAAACCGATATAAAATAAAAACGTTAATAGCGATAAAATACAAAAAAGCATAAAATAAAATACAAAAAGTAAAAAATAATAAAATGTGTCCCTTCATCAGCACTCGGTGAATGTTGTACCAAGTATATATATATATATATATATACATTGGATAAAATAAAGGAAGCATACTGGGCATGATCATGAATCACAACTTCGATCGATGCCGGTAACGAAGTATTAAGCATGCGTAAGGAACGCCAGCGCACATCGCACTGCAATATGGCAGACTCCATAATGGGGTGCATGTGCACTCCCCTATTACGATTCATAGTACTGTTACAGCTGACTATGTTCAGTGCTTCAAGCCATGAGCGCTGGCGATACTCATGTGAATAGTCGACGGTTTCAATGTCGCGCCAGCGCTCATGCCTTGTATTTATCGCTATTTACGCTTTTATTTTTATATCTGTTTTAGTATAATATATATATCTTTATTTATTTTAATAAAGTTTAACTTAAACCAGTTTGTTGGTCATTACTAGAAAGCATATAATGAAAAAACATTTAAAACCTGAACCAAATTTTAAAAAAAAAATTGTAATCACAGTCTGAGAATCTTTGTGGTAAGACAGATGTCAGAAAATTGCCCAGTTATTCTATCTTTCTTTCCTAGATAAACATAGGCGCGCAGGTTTATATATACATATACCAGAGGCCAATTCCTTTCATATTATTCTGGAGGAAAACAAGGTGTTTCCCCAAAAACAAATACTGCCTTTTTATAAAATTTGTACACTCTCGTGATTTTTTTTACTTAAAATGTTTTTTTTTAAACTGAAAGCAATGGTTTTTTTTAAACTGAAATAAACTAAATGTTTATTTATATGTATTATTTTTCACAAGTACCGGCTGGATTCGATATCAAATCAGCAATAAATAACAAAAATTGTGATGATGATTCTCTGAAGATCTCTGTAAACAAGAACTCAGATATCACATATTGTAAGCACATAAATAAAAATAATTGCTCTCTTTGGAGTTTAATATTGCCGTTTATTCTTATTCCGCTCCATGGACGGTACAGTTTTTCAGATAAGCCACGTAAATTCGAACTAACAAACAGAACAAATCCTTTCCCCTCCCCTATCCTTTGACTCCCCTTTCCATAGTAATAAAAAAAAATTAAAAACGATGGCGCTGGTTGCATTTAAAGATATGAAACTGCAAATGTTATTCATCAGTTTATAACGGAAAATCTCAGTTTATACAGTATAAGATAAATCCATACAATTTATGTATATTTATTATAATTAAAAGGGAAAGTATCCTTATTTACACAGCCCTCGCTCGAACTTTTGCGAGGCCAAATTAAATACATAAATAACTATTGTTTTATATTTCAGCGAATGTACTTAAAAATCATTATAGACAGTTTCCCTAGACTCTGACAGTCGGTGGGGGGAACAAAAATTTCCGCTTGGAAACAAAACCAAGGGAGAAATTGGAGAATTGGAATCAGGATTCGAATCTGAGTTCAAATCCTCATTGGAGTCGTGGATTTAAGAGATGTTCCCGTAATATTTTTTTTATAACAAAAAAAAAAAAGAAGTCACCCTTAAGTGAGGTGTTCCTGTTATGTTTCTGCTAAAAAAGAACTCCTCAAACTTTATTTGAATTTTCTTCTTTACCAAGTTTACTTTTTTTTACGACTTCCATTTATAACAGAAAATAAAGCCTTGGATTTTTTCTGGAACGTAATCAGTGATATTTCAACCACCCAACCTTCTGTTTATATTATGAAGCTAGAGTCTGCCCAACAAATTTCGTTCTATTGAAAAAATTTCTAAAAATTATTTCAATATATGAAACATTAAAAATTGAATCGTTTGCATACACATCTGGAAATTTCGGCACTTTAAAAAACAAATGAAAAGCATAACCAGATACATATCAAAGCACAAAACTGGCAGTTACTCCCTTCTGGGTGGGCGGAAAACGTAATATAACCGGTTATTTGCTTACTAGGTTGGCCTCAAGATCATAAGATAGAAAACATACATATATAGAAAGAAGATAAGACAACAATTTGTGTTCATAGTAGTAAAGTACATGTTAATATACGACCTCGAGGAGGCATAACAATATTAATTACAAATTGCAAAATAAGAACTCAAGGATAGCAACGTTCGCTAAGGTATAATTATTGTACGTAAGTCATCATGAGATCGATGTTAATTTAACATTGTCATTATGAATCCATTTATGTTTTTTCCTTCGTTTGTTTCTCCCCCCCCCCTCTCTCTCTCTCTCTTTTTTCCCTTTCGTCGTGTAAGTCAAAGCAGCAATTATAGGACGAAGGGCATGATTGTGGGAGCTCGTGCATCGGGTGCTTCCGTATCGGAAACAGAATGTCTTGTCGGCTGCTCATGGCCCACTGTAATTAAGGTACAGTACTAAGAATGGTGTCGAACAGGTCAAATCATCTCGTTGCACGGGCTGGGCAGGTCACTGTGCGACAGTTGACATCGCAATACAATATAGGGAATGCAAGAACAATATCCCAAATGAAGATGCGCCGCCCAGTCAGACGTTTGGGATTTCACAGCAGACAACCCAAGAGATGCCCTCTCCTCGTCTCTGATCATCGTCGACGGCGAATACTGTGGTGTCAACATCACGCTGGTTGGACACTGGAGGACTCAAAACGAATGTGCTGGTCGGATGAGTCCAAATACCTGGTGCATCACACCGAAGGACGCCTTCGTGTGTGGCACAAGCAACACGAGTCCATGAACCCATCGTGGGCACTATCCAGGCAAATGGCGGAGGTTGCTTAATATGGGGCATGTTTAACTGGCAAGAACTAGAACCCCTAGTGCGTATGGACCAACGTTTCACTGATGAGCACCGTGTCATCGGGCCCGCACTATACACGAGTATAGCGCACTATACACAGTGAATATATCGCCCATCTTGATTGGCTTCCAAATTCTCCTGACCTCAATCCAATTGAACACCTGTGTGATGTTTTAGAACGGGAAGATGCGTATGGACACGCAACTGTCATCTATTCCGACGCTGTGGAGAGTCTTGAGGGCAGCACGGCTGCAGATCCCTATGGACATCCTCAGACATCTAGTGAAGTCAATGCCTAGGCGAATAGCGACTGTTATCGGCGCGAATGGTGGCCCAACACGGTATTAGGTAGGTGGTCATAATTGAGTGATCACTAAGTGTGTGTGTGTGTGTGTGTGTGTGTGTGCTTTTGAGGAAGTTACTTTAGCATGAAATATTTTTACAGAAAGATTCTTCGAAGAAGTCAGAAAGATTTTAACTAGAAAACATTTTTTTTCTCTTTAAATTCTTGAAAAGAATTAAGGATTTTAAATCAAAATGCAAATTCTCTGTGAAATTGAGTTTCCAATAGCTGGTTGCAAGTTATTGTTTTTAATATTTGGATGAACTGATACTAGGAGCATTCAAGTTATTAGCATTAGCATTAGTAGAGGCATATGATGCAAGAAAGCAATCTTATTCAGCATCAGCCAAAAAAAAAACACCACTACTCCCATTTCACCCCTCCGTTCGTTCGAAATACCTGTCCAGCTGAGCCTTAAATCTGTTTAGGCTATCAACTTCAACAACAAGTGATGGAAGTCTGTTCCACAAACCAACTGCCCGCTGGCTAAAGGCAAATTTCCGCACATCTATCCGACATCCGTCCTTCCTCAATTTGAATTTATGCCCTCTCAGGCGATTATTCTGAGCAAGAGGAACAATCTCCTTGCTATAAGGTCTCTTAATTTATTCAACAAAAATGATACATGACAAAGATACAAAATTTACGTGATTTTTACACATTGTTCCCAAGAAATTAATCTTGGTTCCCCCCACGCAATAAATGCTGTAGAGAAGATCCTCTTTAGAAGAATGTTTAGCCTACTAAACCAGGCGGAAAAGACCTGTCTGAATCAGTCAATGATGCTAGGAAATTTATGTGTATTTTTCACAAAATGACTGAGTTAGTCGGTCAATCTCAGGCTAGGGTAGCATGGTTTTTCTCCGGAAACTCGGGTTTTTTGTCCAGCAAACAGAAAATCGACCACACAAGAGGATAAAATAGTAAATTTCGTAATCATCTGCCACGAAAAACATACTTCTTGGCCAATCTGGAAGATATAGTGAACTTTGTTAAATTTTTCTAAACTTTGTATCACGAAGTGAGACGACCTATTTGTTTATAGACAGAAACTTGGAAAACTTGGAATTATATGAAAAATTAAGCACTGGTTCCAATTACTGTGTATGAACACAACGTAAAGAAAAGCTTCCATTTTCTTTTGTTTCCAGTCTTCCCCAAGATAAACAAAACTGAATTGCGAGGCACAGAGTACAATGGAGTAATTTAGCAATGTGTATAACTATAAGTAACCAAAGCCGGAAATAAATCATTATTTCATGAATGCTTTAAGCAAGGCGGAATCTGTTAGTAATATTAGCTGATGCATTATTCGTTTGCAATAAGACTCCAACGAGTTGACCTGTAGTAAGGCAAACAAATGCAAAAGGAGTATTTAGGCGAAAGGCATTTTACGTGGTATATATCAATATATATATATATATTCCACGTAACATGATAGTGTTTATGGAATCAGTTACGTAACAAGTTCCACAAACCTGTTACGTAAAAACCATTCAGCCTACTACAGTTGCTTCCCCAGTCATCAGATTTCAATCCAATTTAAACACCAGTTTGTTGAGGTGGAACCAGCTCTTCTGAATAGAGATCCGCAACCACCAAATTTTCAAAATTTTCGCAGATTGCACAGTAGTTATAATTACCGTCCTCCCACATCATGTGGAAAACGAATGGGTTCGAATCCTGTCAGTGACACAAAAAACTTTTATGTGCCTTTTTTTATGGCGCTGTTTTATGGATGCAAATCTTCAGGTTTTGAATCACTTTTTTCTTTTGTTCGATGAGGTCTGTCAAGCCCCTTCCTTCCACTTTCCGGGCTATGGTCAGTCTCAAGCCAGCTTTGGATGGTGTTCGCGACTCTTCGTCATCATTGTCCCAGTCCTTCTCATTATCTCCCCCAGCTCGGTGTTAGTCCACTCTATGATCCAGAAGGAGTACGTTAGTACTGGTACTGAGTAGGTGTTTATGGCTTTGACTGCGTTCCCTTTGTTTATATTTGCTTTTAGCAGGCCTCCGAGTCTCTGATGGTATTTCTCGACCAGGCGGGTTTTGATCTCTTTGTGTTCTAGATATTCAACCTGCACGCAGGTAATTGTAGGTTTCTCCCTCTATCATGGCTTCGATACGTTTACGGTCTTCTAGTAGTTTCGTCCGACTGGTTTTCTCTGATGCAATCCGTGGGCCTTGCATTTATCTAGTCCGAGTTCCATCCTCATGTCAGTGCTGAACTTTTCAGTATCCTGGAGCAGATTTTGGGCTGTTGGTTGAGCGCTAGACAGAACCACAGTAAGCTCTGGGCATCTCCCTAGAAGATTCCTCTCCTGATGGGATCGGTTTGGTCGTGATGTTCCCGAACTTGATGGTGGTCCTCCATTTCGCCATAGTTGCTTCTAGGAAGTTTGTCACTGTCAGTTTTACTTTGTAGATATTTAGCGTTTCTGTCAGCCAGCTAAATCGTCTATATCCCCTCTACTATTAATTTATTATTATTATTATATTATTTCTCCTGATGGGGGGATCCATTCCGTGACAGGTACTGATACCAAGTGAGTGCAGGGTAGTTGTTATGTCCAGTGTTACTGTTTGTCGAAGAACTCTCTGACTATCCTACAGATTTTCAGGATTGCGACTTTCTGAAGTTCCTTGTATGTGTTCTCTGGGAGACCTATTGCTGCTAGGCTCTTATGTAGGGTCTTTGGCAGCATACCAGTGGTTGACACGATGATCGGGATAGTCATTATTCGTTGCATATGCCACATCTCTTTGATCTCCTGTTTTAGGTCTATGTACTTCCTGATCTTTTCCACATGGGTTTTCTGGAGATTGCCAGTGTTCAGCACCGCTATGTTAATCAGACACAGTGGCGTATCCAGGTATCATTGTAAGAGGGGGCATGGTGACCATGATTTGAGTTTGTTTTTTTTAGAACGCCTTCTGCGTTCTTTTTTATCAGATGGGTAGCCTTTTTCGTCTTGTTGACAAGGGTTATGTCCGTTGACAAGGGTTATGTGCGGGAATGTCTTGTCCATTATTATGGTGTGGTCCCAATACAGATTGTGGGTTGGGGTCTCTAGTATTGCCTGGAGTTCGTAATTGTAATACGGTACTTTCTTTGATTAACTGGTATTTCCTCGCTAGCTGCTGATATATTATCCCGGCTACATGGTCTTGTCTACGAATTAACTGCGTCTGGGTGATCGCCCCACCCTGCATCCTGAGGTGATGTGTTGGATCGTTTCTGAGGCCGTGGCATCGGCAACAAGTATCATCTGTCACTACGGGCTCCTTGACGATGTATTTTCTTTATTTTCTATAATTCTTACTGTTGATTACTTGGTCTTGGATGGTTAAACATGAATCCTTCAGTCTCGAGGAAGGGCGTCCCGCTCGTGAGTCATGCATTGGATGCCATTTTATCTATGTGGTCTTAATGGAGGGCATTATAGTGTCTGCCATGGAGTGTCTTCTTTGCCCATCTTTCTAGCTCCATTGTTCCGTCTGGGCGAAAGGAGTCTCCTGGCTTAGGTCGAGTGGGGATGCTGATCTTCCTTATGTCCTGGTAAAGTGCTGCTGATCTTCTGGAAGTAATCCATCAAGTTCGCCATCGCTTTCTTCCGTTGCTTGATGAGGTCTATCAGTCCCATTCCTCCTTTCCGAGCTTTTATCAGTTTCTCCACGGCTGACTTCTGAGTCTCTGATGGTATTTTGCGGTCAGGCAGGACTTGATCTCTTTGTGCTCTTAACTGCTGAACCTGCATAATCCTCTGCTTATCTGCTTGCATCCCTTCTGCTGTTCAGCCATGATGTTCTGGCTCTCCAAGTGGTCTGATATCTTCTGGATTATGCAGTTAGTGGATTTCGTACATCGTTGGAAGACAGGTGATTAGCCAGTATTTTGCCAGTTTTAACGTTAAAAACGTTTTTACTGGCGTTATTCCAAAAATTTTGTAACGAAAAACCGTCGTTCGAAAAGCGTTACGAAAATTTATTCCAGTTTAATTTATCTTGTATTGGACCAAATTTAATGAAATGTTGCACGGAGCTTCATCTTAGCTCTATACTAGAAGAAAAACTTTCAACCCTCTGAAAATTGCAGTAGTTTTCTGATTTGAATTCTTCTCGCAGCCTGCTGTCACCGTTTGGGTAAAAAGTAAACTGCAGCCATTATCGACCCACTGCAGGATGGAAGCCTCCTCAACAATTCATGCTGAGGGAAATGGACCATAATCTGCCACGCTGGTCTAGTGCGGGTTGGCAGATCGACCGTATTTAGCAGTCAGGGGCTTGAACCCCGGTCTACTCAAAGAGCGTGTGCTCATGCACTCTTTCTATTGACCACTCGGCTACGGGGGCCGCTCGTTTGGGAAACCATGGAAACGGCCCTTGCTTGACGCAGCTGTTCCATCACGAAAGGGGATGGAAGGGGGGGATGGTAGGAACGTGCCATTAAAAGAAAGGGTGATTGGATATGGGGAGAGAATACTGTCGTCTGGTAGTGTATCACTCTAAAATAGCTCATCTCGAAAAATATTAAATTACGTCATATTTCCTTTGTGACGTCACGATTTAAAACTCTAGTTGATCTCACATGAAAGAAACTTTCTCGATTTGTCCTTTTTTCGCCACTCAACCGCGCTTTCGTTTTTTTCTTTACAATTAAACTCTGAAGCTGGAAAACAGTTCTGCATATTATGAAAACATTCTTCAACTTGGACTTCCGATAAATACTACACGTAATGGAACAACTATAGATGGTGTATTTAGTCGTGAACTTCTCTTCAATGTGAAAATTATATATCCCACTTTAGTCATCACAGACCAATACTTTCAGTAACTAATATGTAATTATTATTAGGATAAAAACATTGGTATATTATTATCCATGAATTTTATTATCTGAAAATTAAAACGTTTTTAACGCCTTCCGATGACTCTTAAATGTTAAATATGCTAGCGGCAGGCCACATTATGTACCCGGTACAGATTTTTTTTTTTTTTTTCTTGTATTCCTTAGCCTTCGAGTGAGTGATTCCGTGAGTAAGAAATTCTGGGACTATCTCTGGGTGACTTATCATCCAGGTGAACTGATCTAGCTAGGTGCTTGTGTTCTGGTACCAGTAGTTGTGGATGTTATCTCTTCCTGGAGTTCGCCAATTGTGGGACTTCCTGATCGACTGTTGTACTTCTTCCTCCCAAATCTCCCATTCGGTCATCTCCTGTAAGTCCCTAATTTTCTTCCGTTATAGTTCTATCCGGGGGGGACTCACTGCTTCGAACTCCTCGGTCGTCTTCTGCTTGGGCGTTCCGTTGCCGTCTTTCCCGTTGCTCCTGTTGAAGGCTCTTTGGTTATCATCGAAGATTTGGTTAATTTCCTTTGCTGAGTGCAAGGAAGTTCTGCTTTAGTGTGTCTAAGTATTCTCATATTCTATGGTTTTTTGCCTCGTGTTTGCCGTGGACATTATCTCTCTTGAGAATGCTCCACTTTTCCAATCAACTTCTTACTCCTCTTACCCCGTTGATGCTGGGTCAATTGGCCTATCTTGACTCTTAATTCTTCTATCTTCTGCTGAAGTCTTATTTCCCAAGCGGTTGGTTCCTTGTTTTTTCTTTTCTTCTGGTCTCTCGTTTCTCTTCCGTTGATTCTAGTGGCAGTTATGGCAACACAGTAATCGGCTGTGTGGTTGGCCTCCAGCATTGCACCGTTGTTGTCGAGGTAATGTGGTACTATATGCCGATTGAAGTGGTAAGTGACTTGCCACAGAATTCTGTTCGGTCTCTGCAGCGGTATGGCTTTAGTCTTTGTGAGTTTCATTCCCTCAAATTCTGTTAGGGCCTCTTTCTACTTGTCTTCTATTCTGGATATCATGACCTCACCTGTTTCAACTTCAGCTACTCTGGGTTGTATTTCTCCTTTGCTCTTCCTGGTCTGGTTCCATATTCTTTGTACTTAGTCGCTCACATCATGCTTGATTCTTTCCAAGATTGCAGGAGCTATAAGGTCTTCGTGACGATGGTCCTTCTCCGGTCTTCAATTCGTTGTTCGGTGACTTGAATATCCAGGAATCGTTCCAATCACTTGGTATGTAGCCTCGTCCTGTACATTATCGTTTTCTTTCTTCCTCGGTGGTCACTAGCACAGTTGTGCAGGAAGCACTTACAGTTAGTTGGGCTGGAGGGTCTTACCCTTCCCTTGTGGTAGCCATACGGGGGACAGCGCCACTTGCTCCACTGTCTTCCTCGGGACACTATTTCCGACTTTTCGAACTGACTCTCTCTGCCTCAGATCTGAACACGACTGACTTTATCCTACACCACACTTGATGCAGTATGTTCATCATCATCCATCTATGGAGATTGACCTGCTTAGCTTCAGCTTTCATCCAGTGGTGGTGGTGTTAGTCCTTCGGAGTGACACCAGATGGCGTTACTATCTGCCTGAGCCGTCACTTCGACCTTGGGCAGGTAATCCCGCTGAAGCGACTTTCGCGATTTTTTTACATTATTACAATTCATTACTATTATTATTATGCCAGTCTTCCAGGGTGATGAACACGTGTTCGTCCCGCCAAGGCAAGACTCAAACCCGGGTCCATCAGGCTAGTAGTCCAGTGTCGTAACCACTAGGCCATCGCGCCCCCTGCACAGTTGGTAAAACTGAGTAGATCCGAACAAACAACTTTACCATTTCAAATCCATTACAAACACTAGGACAAATCACCATTTCACATCCACTAAAAACACTAAAACAAATCACCATTTCAAATCCGTTACACACACACTAGGACAATATTATCAATCACATGATAAAAGTTTATAACCTGAATTTACAATAAAACCTTATACTGTGATATAAGGTATTATTTTACTGTGATATTTTATGGATCAAGCATTCTAAACTATTTAATTCATTCTTGGAATATGGGAGGAATAGACTAACTTATTTTTAGACTTACAGGCTGGTTGGTTTTCAGTTATATCCTCAAGAATTTTTCGCCGTGAGTGAATTAATGAATTTATCTGGAATTAATTCAAGAGCGTTGAAATACTGTAAGATATCCCCTGGAAACACGTTCTGTATACATGTTTGTAAGTTTTATCCTCATGGGAAGGTGCTATTTTGTTTGTTTGTTCTATCTGTCTGGTTTTTGTGGCCGTGACGATGGCGTCAACAGAGGGGAATCTATTCCGTCAGTCAAAAGTTTTGCAAAGGTGGGGAAAACGAGCCTCCAGGACATCATGTTCGTGTATACCTGCAATACGGACCAGGAAATACTGGATCCATGGCTTGGAATTTGTTTTAGAAGGGTATGGATGATAGGTCCAGATCTTCAAGGTGTACAATAGTGCTAGAGTAACGCACCTCTCTATATATTGGTTTATCAGCGTCAATTTGTAGCAAACATAACTTTACGCTTATTAAGCCAATGGTGGTCCAGAATACAGCATGTTTTCTCTTTTGGTTTGTAAAAAATGTTACAGGGAGGTAAGGTCATTACCTGTAAGACCTAGTTACGAGTGGGACGAGACTCTTATATTTCATGTCCCATTCACGAAATCTCGGATATCATTCCTCGTTCTTCTTTTGTTGCAGATATCTGAACGGACTTGTTGTTGTTGTTGTTGTGCGTTATTGGCCCATTAGTAACTATAGCATAATACGCCGGGATTTGGTGTGATTCAGCTGCAGGCTTATCATCTTTAAGTAGTTTGATTTGTGTGGTCAATTGCTCATGGCTGTAAACTGAGTCCTTTAAGTCATAAAAAAGTCACCAGAGTATGAGCTGAAATAATTAAGGTATATTGCTATAAGCGATTCCAATATCGCGACGAAAAGGGCTGAATGATATTTTGAATTAAACTAATTAAATATGCTTTGTGCATGTCATCATATTCCAGCTCATTTAAAATACTGTACAAATATTACCTGCACGATGTTCTTTGTGTGTGTGTGTGTGTGTGTGTGTGTGTATGTGTAAAATGGAACTAATGTTTACGTGAACCTAATTCTAGCATCAAAGAAACTAGTCTTCTTTTTAAATATGGCATCTACGCAGTATCGCATGTGAGGGCCGAAATTCTGATGGAAATAAAATCCACCCAGCATCCCTGACGACTTCGTTGTTGAATAATTACAAGGCAACCAAAATAAAGTCAAAAATTGATTACTTCTGCTGACCTTAAGCGCGTGACCACGTTCTTGCACGCTTAATACGAGGGAGGAGATCAAATTTAGTAGCGTGGACTGTTAAACTCGACAGCGGGACGTGCATATAATACATGGTCCTTTTTCTCCCTCTTCCTTCCCCTCTTCCCCAAGAGGCTAGTGAAAACTGTGTAAAGGAGCAATTTCAGTGAGAGAAGACACCGTGGAGGGTAATGGGGGTTAGGGGAAGGAAATGACGGGTAGCGGGGATTGGTTAGTTGAGGGAAAGAAAGCCACAGAAAATGAGGGAAATGTCCCTTTCAGTAGTGTTGCTCGGAGAGGGAGTACGACCGTGCTGTTGACATAGAGAGGTTGGTCCTTCCTAGTGTTGTTTGTTAGTGTTGGCTCCCCTTGCAGATTAACACAAGACAACGGGATGTATCTGTCAGGGGGCCACCAGATGCTCGTGACATCCTGTACACGTTTGGGAGTTCGGACGGGGAAAGACACAAGAAGCGCGCAAAATAGAGATAGAACTTGGGATTGTGTGGCGAGGGAGTGGGTGGAGGTGTAACCCTCAGATGTTTCCTTTTGTAGTCAATCTTTTGCGAAGAAAAGCAACACTCCCACTACCACCTACTTTGTTAGTCGCTACAAATCTTCATTGTTCTGTAATACTTTGCCCATTAGGTACTTCGCCCATAAAATTACTGGGCTTCTTCATTTAGAATATGCCAAGAATTAGGCTTATTATCATCACACATACTATAGTAATTAAAATAAACGTACGCCTACGTGAATAATGGATTATTACTGATACCGTTGAGACAGGCCTTTCGTGTGGTGTTTTTAATTTTAAAAATGTCTTAGCGCATACATTTATTCATTTATTAATTATTTATCAATACATTATAGATACACGATAAATACTGCGCGCTTATTATTATTTAACAGCGCCACTGCTAAAAATGAACATATGATTTAATTTGTATATGATGATTTCAATGTTTATTGGCGTCGTTAAATATGGCGTCGTCAATAAGTAAAAAAACTCCATTATTATTTCTCTGTAGTCGCAATAAACAGCTTAATTTTATAATATTTTTCTTTTATAACTACATAATTGTATAGCTTTGGTTTTTATTCAAAGACAAAGCAATTTTTTATCTACTCATCGTATTTTATTCACTCTTCTGCAGAGATGTTCCATAATTAATATGTACAACAGTTTTTAACATTGTATCGGATGTTTATGACAACCATGTGGGTGGTCAGGCAGGGCAGTTTGAAGACAAATGAATGGATTTCAGGTGAAAGGCCAGGATGTGTAACAGATGTTTCGTCTTTATTCGCGCTTTTCGTTGCGATGCCTGCAGATGGATGGAACCTGCAGCACATGTGTGGCATAAGTCATGTAAACCAATATCTATGAGACTAAGGCAAATAAAGTAATTATACAATGATGAAGTTATTAGATTTTTCTTACACAGAATATAAAGAATCTCACTATTTTTGACGTCATTTGTTTACAGTAGCAGATGGCGAAAACTAAACGGTATTGAATATTTCATAAAGATTTAAACAAATGAGAGAAAGGCTTCTTGTCGTCTTAACTTTATTGAAGCACTTACGTATTCTTCTCAATTTTGTCAGAATGGACTTCACGGTATACTTTCATTTGTCGTTAAAAGTGAGAATTACTTATCTTCACAGAAAGAAATCGAAGAGTGACAAATTTGCGGTGAATCTCCTCACCACAGCTTTCCCTGGTGTTGTTATTTAACCATCCTCCGACCTTACTGTCTTGCTGAAACCAAAAAGGTTGTCTATGCAAATCGATTCGCGAATACGAGTCAATAATTAATAGACCCATCACAAATGTTTGTCTCCAAATGTCTACACGAATCAACCCTCCTGAGTAGCCCAGGAGGAAATGCCTGAATTCGAATCCTGTCAATGACGCGCGAAACTTTCACAGGAATTTTTTTTCACATCTTTTTTTGCATCGTAGCCGAAAATAGCAAGATTTTTCTTCTCACGGAAACTCGACATCTTTCGTTCAGTAAACACGCAATTTACATATATAATATACTATAGTGTCTGATTACTTACTTAGATATCCCATTCCCCCTTCTAACACTACTATATAGGTTGGTGTGAGACTGAATCTACCACTCAACAAAGATTTTCATCACTTGTTTCATAACTGACCTTGTTTATTCAAATGGAAACACGTCTCATCACTGAAGCAGATGCCTGACAGAATTATTTGGATTTCGTAACTGAATTGGCGATCCATTCACAAAATTCAAACTCTTCTGTCATTGTCTCACCCAAACTACAAAGGAGTTATGCAGGAGTTACTTACGACTCTGTACACAGACCCATAACTTCTGTCTTTTGAGCGACTTTCTAAATAGATCAATGCCAGCAACTCGTACAATTAGTTAAAATAGCTGATGCACTGCGTATCCTGTGAATGTTCGAGGAGCTCTAGAAGTCTATGACATCCTCCCCCATTATCATTAAAACATATGAAATCCTCACCGGACTTGGCTTTGGCTTTTAGGGATAGAATGTTTGCTATTCGTCAAGAGCCTTCTGCTAACTTATACATTTCATAATAGAGTAGATTTTCTCGTCCTGGTCACGAATTTCGGGGAAATAGAAAATTCAATTTCAAAGCAAACGAACAAACCACCACAAAGTATGGTACACGACTACCACAGACGTTTGTTTTCAATCCAAATACACAGCTGTGGATACATGACACTAGCACATGGCATTCCGACTCAGTCATGAAATGAAAGATGTTTTCAAAGTTATATAACATGCCGAACACCAACTATTCTCGTTTATACCAACGGAGTCATTCTGGTTTCCATCTAACAAACAGCATGTCGACAACAACTCATAAATTTAACGCAAAGCAGTCACTCCAGTTCCTATATAAGTGCATCAGTATACAATGTAGACTCAGACTTCGTAGGATGTAGATGAATTATTACACAGTATTATGTAACTTCTAAGAGTAGCATTGGGACATGTTACTGGCGCACTGTATGGAATATTATTTAGTACTTAGGTGTAACACGTGCTTATTTCTTGAAGGTATCTTTGTAAGCTCGTCTTTAACATCACCACACAGGTGATCTATAGTTGATAAAAACATGTCAGAACTTTTTTTACCTTTTTTTTTTTTTTTCCTCCTCTATTTTCCTACTTGAGAATCCGAACAAGTACAAGAGCTGGGCGTTTATAGAGTGCACATGAACTATGAGAGTAGGACTTCGGGTATGGGGTAGTTCCTTTATGTACATAACGCCAGTGCCCTGTCAATAATGTGCTCACCAGGGTTCTCTTTACACGGCTCTCCTTCTCTGATATTATGCGCGATTCTATCATAATGTGTTTACATAACGGAGCGATAAAGATCGCATTCTATTATTCTGCCCTCCCGTTTTCAGTTTCTTTTTGTAGTACATGACAATAAGAAATGGATGGTGAAGTTTAGCCAACTTTAAAGATTGTGCGATTTGTGTCCGTGTGGACGTTTCTTTTCGAACAGTTTTGTGAGAATATGGATCATAATAACATCTCCATGTTATGTATCAGTATCTAAAAGATATCGAATCGGATTATGAATTTATTAAGAGTAACAATTTGTTAATAACATATCCGTATAATGTATATTATACACTACGTTACCAAAAACATTGGCACACTAAACAAAAAGAAAACTTCCTTCCTCACATAGGTTGGTAACCATCCAGTTGACCTATGAATTTCTTCAAATTGTCAGCAAATTGACAACAGTCCAAACTCCTTCCCTGTAATTTGGATTCATGGTCCCTAGTTCTAGAATTCTTTATCACACTGAAAATTGCGCCCTCATTCATTTTAATAATCCCTCTAGACTAGAGCTTTATAAACCTCGATCAGGTCCCCTCTATGGTGCCTTTTGACAATCTCACCATGCGAGCTACCAGTCTTTCGACCCTTACAAGAAGCTCAATGTCTTTTTTTAAATGTTTCCATACAGTATTCCAAGTGCGGTCTTACAATTGATTTATACATCGACAGGACACCACTGGCTTTAAGTATAAATGGGCCTATTGTACTGGGATCCATGGTACAATGAAATAAGATAAGTGTAAATCCAGTAAATATCTTTAATTATGAATACAACAGAGCTTCAACAGAGTTTGAACTTAACGGATACAGTTATGCGTGCAGTGAGGCGTGTGAAGGCACGTTATTCAGTCATTAAACTGGCATTCATTGTTGCTGCAGGGACATATGCAGTTCTCCTCCAGCGCTTGTCGAGGTATAAAACGGTTGTCTCCAAGATGGGGTGCAGTCTCATGCCCTTGCAGCGGTTCATGGCTCTCGAATTGCTCAATATATTGAGTGACTCCAACCATAGGCGGTGGCGGAAGTGCCTGGAGTGGTCTATTATTTCGTAGTCTCGTTTGGGATTGAGGTCATGGTGGGTAGCCCAGAAGTGCTGTGCGATTACAGACTGGTCGGTCTCAGAGAATGATAGAGTAAACATTGAGGATTCATATTAAGTAAGATACAACTGATACAAACTGATGTTAATAATTTGTAAATTGAGGGAGAGATAGTGTATTGTACTAGTATGGTTCATATATATATGGAAATTGATATGCATATATGTAGTTTGTTTTTTTATGTAAATGTTGAATATAATGTTCATTAAAGGTTTGTAAATTTTTTAACACCCGCTTTACACACCCTAGAATCTAGAATTTTCTGTGAATTGCAGTTAGATTTGCGTTTTGTGGGGTGGGCTTGTTACTTCAGTAGGGTGGAAGTCAAAACAAAACAAAACTCAACAAAAAAAAAAGAAGACAAATAATAATAATACTTTCTCTCCACCCTCCACAACATCAATTATGGACAACGCCGTTATCGCGGATAACGCTGCTCTTTTTGCCAGGAAAAACTGTCGATTACCACAACACGATAAAGCAGGTCCGGACCATCACCATCTATTATAACCATGGCTCACAGTAAGATGATGTAGTCCTTTTCAAAACGTTTCCTGTAAATGGCACCCAAGTCCTACCATCTGAAGAAGAAAATACACTGTCACACTAAGATTCGTCCCTCGAAAGATCCTTTCCCACTCTTTTAGAAGCTAGTTTCTCCAAGCATGATGCCATCTTACCATCAATGTGCATAATTGTTGTGATGAAAAGTTGGTAAGCGGTAGCTAGTCCAAAGAACTCCTATGGATGCAACTGTCTGCATCCAGTATGCGCACTAACAATTGCTGCTCTGCATTTCCAGACCTCTTTGGTGATTTTTTTTAAAAACTGGTGGCGTGGCTTCCCCCCCCCCTCCCAGAAAACGCGGCTGTTCAAAGATCTGTTGTCAAAATAGTCTCCTTGATAGATGTTTAATTTTGACATAATCAGCTTGATTTTACTTGTGTAGGTGAGTCTTCGGAACGTTGAGAAGTTTCGAAGTCCATCTTATGCCAGACCTTACCTCATGGCATCATACCTAAAAAAAATACTTGCCAGATACCATCGAAGTTGCATGTGATCCCAGACTGTTCCAAGTTCAAACTGATTGAACTTGACAGGAATACCTCGTTAGTGCATGGTGTTCCGTTTTTTTTTTTTTTTTTTTGTTTTTTATGCAGAGCCAAAGAGTTGTAAATATATAGAGTCAACATGACGTCACTATCAGCCAGAACTGAAATACAACTAGTTGTGCAACCAGTTTTACGAAGTATTTGAAGATTTTTGAATTGAAATTATCCTTTAAGGTCAGCAAGATTTCATTAAAAAAGGAAATTAATGATTAAAATATGATCCCAGAATGTTTCACACGACAAGCGAGAGAGCTGTTCGCTAAGCAGTCAAACATACGAACAAAGAGCTCCTAAGATCATTTCGAATAATTTTAAACTGTGTATTACATGCATTACGTAAACACTATGTGTTGCAACAAGCATTGATCTGGTGATAGCGATTCTGGCTATCAAAAAGTGTAGACAAAGGAGACCTACACTTTTTGATAAAGAGAATGTAAATAGGATAGAACTTAATGTGTGGTAGCGATTCAGAGGTCAACGTTGTATAAACATCACCACATATTCGCTTTGTTTCTGTGGATATCACATTAGCTGTGACGAACTGATTGTCTCTTCACGATATATATAAAATCCGTGGTGAATTGGCAACCACTATGACAGACACGGGGGTCATTCTCTTATTAGGAGAGGATCGACTGGGTCACCTTCAACGCCCTAATCTCTGTAACAGCACCTAGCGTCATTGGCATCGTGAAAGATGTTCTGACGCTGCAGGTGCGTGACACGAGGAAATAACCGAAAGAGGGGGGAGAACGATAGAGAACCAAGAGGAAAGGAAGACAAAAAGGTAAAAAAAAAAAAAAACTCAAAAAACTTGAGATTTGTTGATTAACAGCGGTAATAAAGTTGCCCTTCAATTTCAACCGTCCCATTTCCTACGCTAAAACGGATTTCAGAGACATGAAACTCATAAAATTGTACATCTCAACCATCTAATTCACAGATATGTAATTCGCATCCACAACCACGCATAACCCAGACTGTGTCATACTGTAAATAGGTGAAAACAACTTCACTTAACTTCAACCGGCCATCAATATAACCAATCCCAAATAGAGTATCTTGAAGGATGGTTGAACTATAAACTCTACATACGGAATTTACAAATAAGTATGGAATTTACATACTTGTTTGTAAATTCCAGTTCCTTTAAAAAGAAAGTTTTCTTGGCTACTTCTAACCTTGGTTATTGATGCAGAAGATAATATCTCAAAAATATCTCAAAATTACAACCCTGGGTGTATAGAATTATTTGTTTTACAATTGCTGTGTCTAAGGCTCGAAGTTGAAATCGTGTGTAGGATCTGCTGCTGTCTTTCCAGACACCACTATATCTGAGCAGATTCTTGCCAAGGATTGGCAGGACTTTCGACAAAAGTCACAGTATGGTGAATCCGTAATACGAACGCTGAACTATGGACAACATTTATCCATTTGTAGTATAACAGAAAGAAAATGAATAAATGTTCGAAAATTGTTTTCGTGAGTGAAAACATAAACAGTATATTTGTTATCTTATAACGCTTTGTTCGCTCGCATGATCGTAAGTCTGTTCATAACTCTGAGAATGACTTGGTAAAAGAGAGTAATAACTGGCGAATCCACTATATTTCTTGTAATAACTGGCGAATCCACTATATTTCTTGTAATAACTGGCGAATCCACTATATTACTTGCGAACCGATAGGTTCGCACGTAATAACTCGAATACCAGTAAAGAGAAAATCGACCACAGAACATAGCAATTCACAGAAATATACAAGGAGTAATAAGGCCTTAGTTGTTGATGCTCCTAAAAACTCTATTACAACAACCTTACAGTTCTTTGATATGGACCCCACGCGTGAACCCGAGCACGTCAATGCGGTAATGCCACACTTTCTCCAGCGTACTGTTGTCGATCCGAGCAATAGCTGCAGTGATAAGTACTCGCAACTCTTGCAAAGTAAGAGGTAAGGGGGCACAAACAGCAAATCTTGTGTCAGCTGCGGCAGAAACCACTCGATCGGCATGTCAAGGTAGGGCCCGTAAATCTTTTTCACGTACATTGCACAGAAAAGTTTACCTTTGGACTGTCCCGTTCACGTTCCAGTTTCATGAGCTGGATATCATCATTCTTCTCTTTCTTGGTGATTCCCTTCTCGCTCTCTCTCTCTCTCTCTCTCTCTCTCTCTCTCTCTCTCTCTCTCTCTCTCTCTCGCTCTCAGGGTAACTCGGGAATTTGTTTTGCCTGGTACAGCAAACGCCTCAGGCTTCCTTGCACCATATGGCTGGTAATGATCATAATAATGTGGTTCTCACTCCCCGAGATACGAATATTGTGTCGATTCACTTTACCACTCAGATGGAACGTGGATTCATCGGTAAACACTATCCTGTCAGTGAAATTTTCAAGAGTATCACACAGTTCTTGGATGTTACAACAAAATTCGTACCTATAAATTTTTCCGTGTAGTTTCAGAGCTTGTAAAAAATGAATTTTGAGGAACGCATGGAGAGTTGCCTTCTGAGAATAGGCCAAACACTTTCTGTAGAATCCCAAGTTGCCTATTGTCCTTGTTAGTCGATTTGCGGGGACTCGTGAGCAGTGGCGGCTCGTGACTCTGATGTATGGGGATGCTGCTTCTTAAAAGTTATATTAAATTGCCTTGGTTATAAGACATTATTATTATTATTATTAGCCATATGGTGCAAGGAAGCCTGAGGCTTATGCTGCATCAGCCAAAAAAAATTCCCGAGTTACCCTGAGAGAGAGAAGTAGAAAGGAATCATGAAGAAAGAGAAGAATGATATCCAGCTCAGGACGCTGGGTTTGCCAAAGCCCATACTCACAGATGTGAGTCTACATGTAGACATAGATAATAATAATAATAATAATAATAATAATAATAATAATAAAAGCAAGTTAAAAATACTACAAAACATTAACTGGACACACCATTACAGTGTTGGATAATCTCGAAATTTTATTTAAAAATAAAATCTATTCTTCGGTTTTTACTTGTTGAAAATAGATTAATAACTTTTTCATTCAAGTTTGGTGCATGTTAAAATCGGCACTGCTGGCTCTGCAGTTCCTTTGACTCGTTTTATCACTTCTAACAAATGCGTATTGGCAACCTGCCAACTAAGCATTGCCTCAACCACCAGAGCCAAAATGTGGGACTGCGTAGCGCACAGTTCCACCAACGGTTAAACTTCAACGCTGAAAACGATTTTTTTGTTTCATGATAACAGAGAACACAAATCGATTTCTCCACAGGTGATGCCATTTTGGATGCTCTCCGTTTTCACTGGGATGCCGTCAGCCTGGGATGACTGGTGCCATTTTTCAACAGGGCAAGGCCCGAACACATACCGCAGTGGTTTCCTCTCAGTGTCTTCGTGGTGTGGATGTACTGGCTTGGACAGCCAGGTCCTCGGACTTCTCCCTCATCGAACACGTGGGGGAGAAGTTCGCCATATGGGCCATGATTGGACGCCATCTACAGAGCAACCCACAGCCAGCGCAGACCAGAGATATTTTGCAAAACCAAGCGCAAGAGGTTTGGTGGATATTATCGCAGGAGGCCATTTGACACCTGTACGACTCAATGACGAGACGCTTAGTCCAACGTATCCGCAACCGTGGTGGATTTACATCATATTGATTTACCCACTGTTAGCATAATTTTGTGCCATTCAATGTATTCACACATACATTAACGTCTGAAACTTTTGTCGTGTATTCTTTAGCTCCTTAGCTATCATTACTCTTAAGTACTCTCTTTATTCCTGTTCTTTCAGAGTGCTATAATTTCAATATCACAGAACGTAATATCGGTACTGCGCAAATAGCCTTCATGGGTAGCACAGTTGGAATAATCACCGTCCTCCCCACACCGGGTGGTAAAGATCCGAGTTCGAATCTTGTCAATGACGCGAGGAATTTTCATGGGCCTTTTTCACAACGTGGCTGAGTTAGTTGGTCTCAGGCGAGTATAGGATGGTTCTAACTCCCGGAAACTCGAGTTTTACGTCCATCAACCAGCAAATCGACCACAGGAACACACAATTTACAGATATATTATATAGGTCGCAATATGGCCTAAATTGCTGATGCGCCTGAAACCCTACAACAACAACAACAACTGTATAAAGAGCGTTGGAATCTGGATATTTCGCACAACTTTTTTAGTTGTATTTTTTATAATCGATTAATTTGCATATAAATCAATTATCAATCATTTGACTACGCTCATCACTGGTTTTATCAGTTTTATTTTAGAATTCCCTTAAATGTTTATTCAATACTAATTGTGCTAAGGATCACAATTAGTATTGTAAAAATGATGCAAGAAAGCAATCTTATACAGTATACTTCTAATAATTTGCCCACTGCTCCTTTAAATTTATTCGAGCAGCTTACCACCACAACGCTAGGTGGAAGTTTACTGTACATGCTACGGTAACGGATGTGCACTAAATAAAACAAAGTTACGCGTTTCTAATTCATCTACATCGTTATAATTTGCACTTTAATACAAAATGACAGATCATTAAAATATAAAAAAAGTTCCACAACAAATTGGGTATCGTAATATGTGCATGTTACAATTACTTAATAAAAAAATAATGCTGGGAAAAAAAAGGAGGTAAACACGTTGATGGAGGTAACGCATTATGTCACGTACTAAGAATAAAACACCAGGACGCAGTTTATTTGCGACCAGTTTGTCCAGTACACGTGGTTCAAGTGGTTAGTTGACCCTCACTAGAAGGTTAGATTATAGAACATACCTCGAGGTCATAAGGAAGTGCCGCAGGCCTATTAAAACGACCTCAGAAGGTCGGTCGACGACCTTAACAAAGCGAGAGAGAGAGAGAGAGAGTTAATAAAAAAACAAAACACTTTACACTTAAGTTTATGATGTCAAGGTAGCGACAGAAATTCCATTAAAAAAAAAAAAACAAACACACAATGAAGGGAGAGAGAGATAGAGAGAAGAATCATGTTGAGGAGTGGTAACCTTACAGTATAATGCATTAATCGTACTGGCGATGCAGTAATGAGTTCTCGGACATCCGGGTTTTCTTGAAAGGATAGAATATGAACTGTAGAAGACTTTTGGGTTCCTTCTTTCCCCCCTAACTTTACATTCCATAGATGCTCGTGAGTCGGGAGTCGAAGTCGTTAGTTGTAATAGAGTGAACGAACTGCCCGTGCGTAGTTTACATTTTGGAAGGGGGATATTTTGGGGGTGGAAGTGACAGAGTCTGCAGCCATTCGTACTTCAGCATCGCGACTAACAAGCACCCGTGGGACTGCACCCAGTTAATTCAAAGACACTTTCCGGGACACCTTAACAGCTGCGGCCAGAAGAATTATGCAAGTGGCATCCCTCTGCTGCCAAAATTTAGACACGCATGTTCCAACTAGTATAGGCATGGTCCCAAATGACTTCGAAGGGGAAAGGAGCGGTAAATGGAGTCCAGCCATAATAGACAATGACATGGTGATGGCACTTGGAGCCATGACAGCAAAACGTGATGAAATGCAAAGAATAATTTTCTTGTGTCATTTTTCCAATGTACGTTTTTGACGTTCTCATTGAAACTTTTAACAAATATCTAACAAAATATTGCATACATCTTATATTTTTAAATATAAGATGTATGCTGACATAAGATTAAATATAAGATGCATAAAATTATCTTTAAATGGAACAGTACCGTTAATTACTATTCGTTATAGTACTATTAGCTGGTTTTTGACATTTGTGAACTTTAATACTGCACCTATTACCTTCGTTCGAACTAATATTTTTCATCCCGTTATTATCAGATTAACAAGTTGGTTCTCATGAAAAAGATTGTTCGAAGCAGATTAAGGATTAGTTCCCCCCCCCCCCCAATAGTTAATCACAAAACGCGTCATTTGCGCTTTTTCATTAACTTACGAGCTTAACCCTTCTGGCTTTGGCTACTGCAGTTTATCAACAGAATTATATGTAACTTGGAGAGAAAAACCCCAATAAAACGAACTCCCCACTTTTGACACCCCCTTTAAACAGTACAGTTCGTAATATGACTACTACGAGTTAACATAACCAAAAATAGATAAAAAGAGCTTGATATTTCATAAATTGCTGGTTAAAATGATTAGAACAACAGTTCCTAATGGCTGCTAACAGTCACCTGTGCCAGAAGCAACACCACCAGAACGAGACTGATGTAATGCCAGTCTCTATAGCTTAAAAAAGAAAAAATTGAAGACAACAAAACAAGTACAGAAACAAGTGCCACCCACCCAATATTAGTCCGAATTACTGAGTAATGTAATTAACTTTTCATGCAAAACAAAGATTATATGCTAAAGTGGATGGTATTTCTCTATCATTAAAGTGCACTAATACTTATTATCATTGTAAATAACGGTGAGTCAACGTTCACAAGAAACTAGTAAATTCTGTCGGCAATAAAGACCATTTTTCATTTTAAAAAATCTATTAGTACACACTAATATAATTATTTGTTCAATAAAAATTTATTTGTGACGTATCTTTCCTTTAATTTTTAAATCAGCCTTCATATACTCGTAAAATGTTTAAAAATAATAATTACTTTCAAATTCAAATTCCATTATAATTGTATTTTTCACGCGATTTTTTCACAAAAGAAAACACACGTACAAAGTAATGCGCACGCGCAGCCATCTAGTAGTAGAAAATTGTTAGCGTGGGAGAAAGATATTTGCTATCACTGTTTTGAAAAAAATAAATTGGCACTTTATCCAAAAACTACTCTTTCCAATTTATTGCATAATTTTCGAATCGTTCAGATCTGTCACAAATTCAGGTGTCTGAGAAATTCTGATAATTTATTGTTTTTTTTACGCTTTTCTCGCTAAGCCCATTTTATCCGGGGTATCAATTTTCACCAACAGCTAATATGATTAATATTCAGTATATACACTGCACGAGTAAAAGATAAACCCCTTTAATCTTAAAAACTTGTCCTTACTTCCTGGTCGACAGAGGCGGAGAAATGCGAATCAAAACAAAAAGATGAGTAGAATATAATGAGATTTCTTTCCAAGATCGCTTCTTAGATAAAAAAAAACAGGTCTCAGATTTATGCATTCGCTATTTCATCAGTACGCATAAATCTTTAACCCAAGTGTATTATCACCCGGGATGGTTGGGTAACAATCCATGGCGTCCATTTGTCTAAAATAGGTAGCAACTCTACCACAAAGGCTGCTCAGTGTTTCCTCCTAATGATGCCATTATCAAATCACCAAATTATAAAAGTTTGCCTATAGCGGGCGTAACATAATATCATGCCTTCGGTGCTGTCAGAGATCGTGACTTACATATCTACATTAGGCCCTAAGCTGTTTCTCTGTTCAGATTTTAAAGATATATATATATATATATTAAAAAAGAATAAAATATAATGACTGCATAAGCTACGTTGAATGTTCTTTTTTTGTTGCTCAAGGCTATTATTGTCCTGCAACTGATGTCTTTCTCGATTTGTCATCTTGTAGCTTGTTTTTATTTACTTTTATTGGTTCAGATATCCTTATTCTAACTGATAAATATAACTTAAGAGTTACTGTTATCGCCAATGCTATAATTATTACTGACTTGCATTCATGGCAATGATGAAAGAAGTCAAGCATTACAATTGCTATTATAATTCAGCCGTTTTTTTGTAATGTTAATCGATTTACAAATAAAAAAAATATCCCTAATGATTATTAGAAATGACACAGTAGGTTATCTATTTTGCTCGATATAGTAAAAAAAAAACGAAATTACTTTGACCTCGATTTTAAGCAAGAATTCGGTATTAAATTCTTAATTATCTTACCTTCGTTAGGGTCAGTCACTTCCAAACGAAAAGGATTTACTCAGATAACACAAACTACCTTCTTCCTTGTCAGACGAAAAATTTTTAACTACGAGAAAGCTTTCAGACGCGATAACAGAGCCCCCACAGTATTTTATACATTTACTTTACTTTAAATTTTAATTAAAAACTATCAAATTAATATTAATATTAATGAATTAGTAAATTAATAAAGTAAATATTAACATCGACATTCTGAATTTTACGTCCTCGACAATTATAATCCTTTAAAAATATAAATGTAAATATTATTCACTTATTATCGGAATTAAAAGATATACGTATAATTAATTATAATTTAGTCCTTCAATTATTATTCCCTTTTTACCGATATTAACGGTGGAAATCATATTTAATTTATGTAATGTTGTCGAATTTTATGAAATAATTTTTGATATCAAAAGGATTAGCTGGTTACATACACTACATACAAAATTTATTCATCAACTCACAGATTTGATGAATACATTCAATTCCATTTTAAGTAGATATCCTTCTTCTATTTAGATAATACTTTCCAGTCTTCATTCTGTAAATGAATTATTAAAATCTTTACACTTAAAATGTAATTAAAATAATAATGTTGGTCATCTGGGCCTGACTTGTATTTAGACTAGCATCTAAGGGTATGCGTAGAGGTACCAGATCTGTGGGACAGAGAAAAGAGTAGATCAAGAACGATTGTTAAAGTTTTTTTTTAATGTAGCGGAAGTGTTACACCAATCATTTATTAAAATAAATCAAGGTACTCTGTGCTGGGAACCAGGAAAATATTTGAGCAAACAGGAATATTGGAAACAATAACGGATTTAGAGAGGAGAGGCACAGGGAGAGGAGGCGAATGTTTTACTGCAATAATTTATTTATAAAAGTAGATGTGGGATATAAACAGCCCCATATCATAATTAGCTTTATTATTCCCCTCAAAAAAAAAGCGCCACAAAAATCCACCACGACTTTAATTTAATTTAAAGATGGAAAAGAGCACGATACCTGGCACTGATCAAAAAAGAAGTGTAGAATACAAAAGTAGAAACCATGATAAATAGTACACGTACTCTTTAAAGAGTACATCTAATACCCTAGTTATGTATTAAACATAACTCTCAGCTATGGTCACCACAAGTAAATCCAGTAACATAAAAAAAAAAATGAAAAATAATTTTTTAATGAAACGCAGGTATGATTAATTTAAAAGTGTACGAATCTGACAAAATACAAATTACATAAACATATCCTTTGTATGTAATCAAAGCAATTCATATCTCTGGAAAATCTTAGGTTTAAAGTCAATTTTAACAATGATAGGTGTTGCCAAAATGTAGATAATTTATCCATACATATATAAAACTAAAGATTAAACACGTTTGTGGATAATTGGTTAAGTTCCTGAAAAACCAAAAGAGTGGAGGGTAATCAGGTGGTCTTAACTTCATTTACAGAGAACAGCGAGAGCGAAGGTAAGAAAACTAGTCGATCTTTTGGCCCCTAACACGCGTATTTGCCATTCTCACCTGGCAAAACTAAAGAGAAAACGGCGATTATATAATTTGTCATCCGTTGTGACGGATCTCCGGAATGGTTTATTAGCTCGAGCAGGAAGTTGCTGGTGGTCGCAAAGAAAGAAAAAGGAACAATTTTGCGCACGCGTGCTGTGTGTGTGTGTGTGTGTGTGTGTGTGTGTGTGTGTGTGTGTGTGTGTGTGTGTGTGTGTGTGTGCACACAATGATGAGAGATGTGATGGATGTTACTATAGAGACAATTCGTTCGTCTCCTGTAGGGCATAGGTTGCTATACAGCACATGGGGTGGGCGGAGGTTGAGTCACTCTTAGCTTCAAGGTAAGAAGCAGTTTTCAAGATGAGAAGAGACACCTGGACTGCCACAGACTCCAGAGAATTTATCCCAGCGGCATCTCTCGCAGGCGGAGGTGAGGGGAAGGAAAAAGGAAGGAGATACATTAAACAAATTCTCAGGACGAGGTAGTGTCCATGCGGGATCTCGAAGTATTCATCAATAAGCTGGCTTTTTTTCTATCAGCCACTAAATAAACAGTGTCACAGAGATAGCATCGCGATGATGTAATGCGTTTACTACAGATAATCCCCAAGGAACAGGGAAACCTTTGCTGTTTAGACTGAAGAATGCTTCAGTCTGATGTAGAGATTATGTAACGCTTGGAGGATTTTTTTTTTTCCTCCAGAGGCACGGAAGTGATGATGGAAAGAAGATAAAACGTGTAAAATAAAAATTGTAATCATAGTGGTCGACGTCATCCGCATTCAAAATTTAGGGGGGGGGACGGCCTTTAATCACCACAAATAAGCAGCCTATTATTACACTTTTTCTATTATATATACATACTAAATTATTATGAAAATGAACTTTCAATTGGAGATTTTATTTCTTTTATATTTAAGGCAGATAATGGCCTCTGGCTTCTCACCATCATAAATTAAATAACAAACCAAGAGTCAATATATACACTACACTAAATCCATAAACCATTTTTGAAGTGGAGAAAGGCCCTGGGAAAAATTCAATTCAAATCGTATTCTGGGAAAAATTCAATTTAAAATTTTTCTTATTTGTTTTTGCATTTAAAGTTTTATAATTATACAAAAGTATAGCAACCGAGGGTGCCTATACACATTTGTACATTATAATTTAGAGAGCAAACATAGAAATCGTACATAAATTATGCATATATAAACATTAGTTTCTATAAAATAATACAACAAATAACATCTAATGTGAGCAAATAAAGCATATACAAATATATACAGTGACACAAGCAAACGGTAAAGACATATAAACACATACGCATCCTAATATATGCATATACAGCTAATATATATATATACATACAAACAAATAATAATTTAAAACGAATTAATTCTTCAGCAAAGTAGAGTTGATGGGAGATTCCATCCTGAAGGAGATAATCAGGAAACTTCTAGAATTGTATGTGGTGGTACATGTCCTATATCTTCTCAGATCTGTATGCTTTCTCATCACAGATGAGAAAGCATTTCTCATCAATCTTCAGGGTGTTGTACGTTTGGAGGATATTAGATGGAAAACACCTTCTAAGCATAGTTAAGTTCTGTAATAAGCTTGTTAGGGGAATCCATGCACTATTGCAAAGGACGAGGGAAAGCCTAGGGCCTACAACAAGATTATGGGCATTTGGAGCGATCGGTGAGGAGTTGACAGAGATTACGCAGATTTCCTGTAATGAGCAACTGATTCCAATAAGTGCAACCAAGGTTAGCATACATGATTGATCTCGAGATGGTGAAAGGGTGGCCATTAACACGGTTCAACCACCTTAAAATCCAGTACTCGATACCCATGAATTTTTTGATTTTAGTGAGGGAAGCAGAGGACCAGATCGTTGAGGCATACATGGGAATCGGTACAAGGCATGTTTGTATGTAGTGAGTGACAAGTTTTTGGTTGTTTACTCCAGTAAGTTCCTGTCTTATCGCCCACATTGCTGACAGAGTTTTTGCTTTAGTGTTGGCGAAGTGCTGTTGGAAGGTCAAGCCTTCATCCCAGGTGAGCCCTAGATCAGTGTGATGAGAGACCTTTTGGACCATAATACCATTGATGTAGATGTCTATGTTCATCTTCTTCTTCTTCAGGTTGGTGAAAGGTTGGATTTATGGATAGGCCAATATTCTCAAGATAATGGTCAAGTTCTTCTATTAGAGCAGTGGCATGGGCGTTGATTGCGTCAGATTTGTCATCGTGTTTTGACGAGATGAAGAATTTTATATCATCTGCGTAAGAACTACAGTCAGGATGCGTAGAGAGGAAGGGATCCAAAGCGGCAGCAAAAAATAGTGCAGAAAGGACGCTACCTTGGGGGATTCCTCTGTAGACGACGTGGTTCGATTGGAAGGTTCTATGTTTTACTCTCAAATGCCTTTGTTTAAGAATGGAAACGATTACTTTTAATAGGCCTCCCTGTATTCTGAAATGCCTTTCAAGTATTGTCATCAAGGAATTGATTGCGACATTATCGAAAGCAGCTTTAATGTCTAAAAATACTACATCACTCTGTTCTTTGGCGTTCAGAGTCGTTTGGATCCGAAATAGCGTATCCATTAGATTCGTCACAGTTGATCTCTTTGGAATCACAGTGTGTAAATATGGTGGTCTTTTATGAAAAAAATTGCATAACAAGAATTGGCAGCAGAGTCTTCTCGAACAATTTTAATAAATTACAGCTTATAGAGATGGGACGAAAATCCTTCTTGTCTTTCGGATGTTTGACTTTAGGCACGGGTTTTACAATATAATGTTTCCATATTTCAGGGATAATTCCAGTGTGTAGGGTTTCTCTAAATATGTGCAGTAAGACCTCAATGATGAATGGACTGCTTACTTTCATGATGAAGAGGGGGAACATATCGGGGCCAGAAGTGGATTTATTTGGGAGACTATTTAATGCCGCCTGAATTACATTTTCTTTGGTTATGGTGATTTCTGTTAGTACAGGTCTGATATCAAGATTGGATCCGGATGGAGTCATGTTATTCATGTAATTTACCAGCCAACTGGTATTGTCTGGTGCGAGAGAGTTATACTTTAAATTAGGATCTGGAGGGATTCCGAAGGTACTGTTCGCCCATTCCCTAAATAAGGTTTCGTCCATGGTGAAGTTGGTATTCTTGTTGTTATTGATTCTTTTAGACTGTTTAAGCTTTTTAGAAATTATAAAGTTGTACTCTTGGCATTTGTGCTTTAAGAAACAGGCTCGTTCTTTTTTGTAAGCGATATAGTCTTCAGGGGTTCTGGTTTTCTGCCATTTTCTGTAAGTCTTTTGTTTTCTTATAAACACTACCTTCATATTGTTGTTAAACCACCAGTTAAACCGATGTGAGATCCGAATCTCCTTAGACGCACCAACACAAGCTATTTGAAATAATTCTTCAGCCAGGATGGAAGCGGCTTCCGGCCCTGACTTTTCTAACAGACAGTTCCATTTATACGTAGTGAGGCGATGGAGGATTATTTCTTGCTTAATGAACTTGTTTGAAAAGACTCTTCTCGTATGCAGCGGGCCACATCCTTCAACCGAGGTATCAGAGAGGTCGGAGTGGGCATAAAATTCACAATCTAATGGTTGATGATCTGATTTGAAGAAGAAGGTTGGTTTGATAAGTTCGGCATGAGGTATGTTGTGAAAAATGATATCGAGCTGCTGATTTCCCCGAGTTGGGGAAGTTTGAAGAGGATGAAGATCGAGCATACGTAACATGTTTTCCAGAGAAGACCGAGTCGTTGAGTACCTTGGCAGGGGCATGTTGAAGTCCCCTACGAGAACAGTAGGAACGTTGGGTTGAAGATTGGTAGTAATCTAGGCCGCTAGTTCCCCAACCTCTAGGGTGTGTTCTGGAGGGAGATAGACAAGTATTCAAGTATTTGTGTTTGTTAGGCGGGATCCAGGGTTTCCCCTATACACCGCAGTGTACTCTAAAAGCATATCGCTGAGCCGGCAGAAAAAAAAAAAAAAAAAAAAAAAAAAACTTTTCAAGGAAAGAACAACTAATAAAATGTTTGAACCCGTTACTGTGTGTAAGTGTGTGTTCTGTTGTATGTTGTGTGCCGGCTCCTGGCATTTCGCAGTCTGGGGGCAGAAGCAATTTCCTTCTACCCCCAGACTCCCGTCCCTAGCCACGTGGAGGCAGCCAGGAACAACTATACTTCATACTGATGCAAAACATCAAGAATAAATGGGAAGGACTTAGTAGGAAAATAGTTAGAAGAAAGAAACGGAAGAAATAGGTTAGAAAAGGAAACAGAAGAGGAAAAAAGAATTTCCTCAACACTAGTGGCAAATAATTAAAAACATTTCAACAAATATTGCTTTAAAACTCTTACTATTACAAAATATTATTTATATTTTGTTATATAAAATCTTCCAATTGAAAGCAAAAATAAGTAAGTATATTCAACTACAGTTAAGTTAAATTTGATTCAATAACACCAATTAACTTATTACAACAAAATTCAGCAACTATTGGAACAACACTTAAGTAAATAATTACATTTACCATTTAACTTAATGAATCAACCACCAGCCCGAATGGGGCTGAAATTTACAAAATCTCAATTTCTGAGAAGAGATATACATATATACAAAACTAGAAAACAAACACAGAACAGACTCAAAAACCCAAAAACAAAACCAGGTAATAACTGTAAGTTACAATATAATACAAAAGTTCTAGAAGAGTTAAAACTTTGTTACATATTTACATTTAACTACGAGCTAAGACATCTCATTTACAACAGAAGTACAAGAAGAAAGACTCCACCCTAACCAGGGCAAAACAAAAACTGTGCATTATTATACCTAAAACACAAGAGTTAGATTCCTAATGGTGTCGATGTTATCTAAGAACTATCTGACATTAAGATTTTCCGACGTTTGAAAACCTTATCCGCAAAAGTTGAAAAAGCCCCAAACAATTCCAAAGAGGAAACCAAAAGAGGAAACTCAGAAACATCAAACACGTTTGTTATTAATTGAAAAGGAAGCCGTAAATCAACATATAAAGGACAGTCTAATATTATGTGTGGAACTGTTTCCAATTCACCACACAAACAGTTTGGAGAGTTAGCAAGACCGAAATGAAAAAGCTTAAAATTAATGCTACCGTGCCCAGAAAGAAGAAAGGTGAGATATAGACCTGGCGTAAACCAGGGAAAGTTATCCCTAGTAAAAATTTCTACTGTAGGTTTAAAACTATAAGTTACTCTTCCTTTTGTATTAAGATTCCAATCCTGTTGCCAGGAATCTTTAAAGAGTGCTGTCAACCTTTTACATTCCTCCTTATAGGTAAGATCCAAATTGTTAGAATACTGGTTCAATTGGACAAGAATACCTCGACTTTTATGGAACATAAGAAAATTTTGAATAACCTCATATTGAATTGGTAATTTCCCAGTTAAAACTAACAGGGCTGGGGTAGAAATGGTTCTGCAAGCACGTGATGTTGCTAAAAGGAAAAAACGTTGCGCTTGTATAAGATACTTTGCAACCATAGTTGTAGTACATTTACGGCCCCAAGCACCAGCAGCATAGACAATAATCGGGATAAAGATGCATCTGTAATATGTTCGAAGCACACTGGATTTTAAACCAGAAGTACATCTTGCTATATGAAGTATTTTGCCAGTGAGGATTTTAATTTTCTTTAGCAAGTATTTCGCATGCTGGACGAAATTTAGCTTATTATCCAGCATGACTCCTAAATATTTGAAAGAAGTTACAAGGCCAATAGAATTATCATTAAGTTTTACGGTTGGTGGTCTGTTAACAGCTAGCCGCCCCTTCAACAGCATCTGCTTTGTCTTTGAGACTGAGACCTCGAGCTTATGCAGTTGGCACCAGCAGTCAAGATCAAGGAGTGCCTCATTGGCACGTTCCTCCAATTCCAACCTGGAATTACCAAGGATGAGAACGACCAAATCATCGGCGTAAGCAACTTTATGTGTATATGGTAGATTTTGAGTGAGCCACCCATCCAGAACAACGGACCAACAAATTGGTCCCAGAACAGAGCCCTGGGGGCAGCCACGAGTAACCTGTCTCTTTACAACTTCAAAGCCAGAGGAGACAACAATGTTACGGTTTGAGAAATAACTTGATATTAACCTGTATAAAGGAATGGAAACCTCGGCCTCCCGAAACCTCGCGAGGACACTTTGCCACCATAAGGTGTCAAAGGCCCCCTTGAAGTCTACAAAGAGACCAAGGACATATTTGCTATTAGAGGCAGCTGTCAAATCAAGGGTGGCATTAATGGCATCCACCGTTGAGTACCCTTTCCGAAAGCCAAATTGATTACGTGCCGAAAGAGAATGATTGTTATAATAAATCTGAAAACGAAGTGAGATTAATTTTTCTAGTACTTTGCTTAAAGCAGGAAGTAAAGCAATAGGCCTATATGAAGTAACCATATTTGCCGGTTTGTCTTGATGTTTTAATAATATTTTCAAATTTGCTACCTTCCAAGAATCAGGAAAACAACCACCAGCCAAACAAGAATTCAATAAGTCACTAATGCAAGTCGGGCAAAGCTTCCAGATTCGCTTCAGTATGGACACCTCCATCAAGTCCAGACCGGGACATTTGCCCGAATTAAGTGAACTGATGGAGTTGTCGATTTCAAAAATGGAAAAAGGTTCCTCAACACTTGAAGCAGAGTAACAAAGATGATTCAATCTTAAGGAAGTCTGCAAAGGACTCTCAGGAACGGTGATATCATCCTTTATTATTTCTTGTAAAATGAGAGTGATGGATTCCTTCCAAGAAAGAGTTTCCGTGAGATCTGGTTTTAGGATTGAAGAATGGATCAGACCAGGGTGAATCTTCTCAGTAACCAGTTTGAACACAAAACCCCAAGGGTCAGAATTTAAGTTTTTTGAAATTAGATCATCCCAAGCTTTTCTCTTACATTTATATATAGTATTGAAATAAGTTCTCCTTGATGTTTTATACTGTTCGTAAAAAGTCTGTATTTCCGCCTGGGGTCTGTGTGAACGCTTAGCCCTTTGAAATTTTCGCCTTGCAGAGCTAAAAGCTTTTCTCAGGTTCGAGAGCTCAGACGTCCACCAAGGGACGGAAGAAGGGGAACGAGAACATTTCTGCAATGTAGAGTCACAAACAAAAGAGAATAACTTCATAAATTCTTCAAGATGGGAATTAGTGTCCAGAGAATTCAGAAAAGCAATACAGGTAGGAGTAAAAGTATCCAAAAATTTTGCATCAAAAAGTGACCAATCTATATTAACTGTTCTATATCTGGGAAAATCAGCTGTGTGTCTGGAAGGGCCCAAGGAAACGTTAAATTTAATGTGGAATACAATGGCATTATGGTCACTACCGGACCACGTGGGCTGAACCGACCAAGAATGAATGTTACTGCCAAAGGCTCTGTTGGTAAGAGTTACATCAACACTGGACTGTCCGGAAGCAGAAACAAAAGTTGGAGGTGAATACGGAATGTTCCAAACCGTTAAACCTTTAGAAAAAATTAACTCCTCAAACAACTCACCCTTAAGATTTGGAGGAAAAGAAGACCAGAGCGACGAAGAAGAATTAGAATCTGTCATAATTAGTAGTTTTTCACCAGCTAAATGCGATAATACGTGGTCCAGATAGATTAAAAAAGGCTCAATTGGCTGTACACCTTGTGAACAACGCATGTACAATGATATAGCATAAAACTTTTCAAACGGACCCTCTATGCAGGCGCAGGCAGCAAAATTAGAACACAAGGTATTAATTTTAGTAACAACCAATGAGGGGTCAGCCACCACCAGGGCTGCCCAAACCATAGCCCTGGCATTCCCCCCAGTACCAATATGCTGTATATAAGAAGAGACTATTCGAAACGAAAAAGGAAAGCCTTTAACCAAACCCTTTACTGAATATAATTCTTGTAAACCCATAAACGAAATCTTTTTATCAATTGCAATTTTTGCTAAGTCATTAGTAACCGAAGCTGACCTCTGACAATTGAGTTGTATAACTTTTAGCGAAGGACTAAAAGAAGAATGGAGGATTCTATTGAAAATTAGTTTTTGAGCGAATCAGCTCCTGTGCTCGAATAAATTCCGGGCAGCTAAGGTCCCTATAAGAGTGTTTACTATCCTTTCTCCTCACCTTACAGTTAACGCAGCAAGGGGGGGAGTCTTTCTTAGTACAATTGTCAAATTGGTGACCTTGATCACCGCAGTGACCACATACATTAGCAGTTTGTTGACAAGTTTTTGCGGAATGACCATATCCTAAACAACGAAAACAGCGCGAAACAATGGTAAAGTCCTTTACACTGTGGGCTGTCCAGCCCAAGAAAACTCTACAATCCGAACTCAATAAGCAGTGTCTCATTTTCGGGGAAACCTCGAAAACTAAATGACAAGTATTTTTATTTTTCGAGCCAAACCTGAATCTTACTTTAGTATTTGTTTCAAAATCCTTTTTATCAATTTTATTACAGAGATTTTTCTCAAACAAGTCATCCAAAAAGTCCTCATCTGAGGAATCCCCAGGGATGTCAAAAACTACCAAGGTTGGGTTTAACTTCTTAGGATGTTCTATGTGAAGATCGCAGTCCGCAAATTTACCACAATTCTCCAAAGTACGGAGATCATTCTCAGTAGCAGTCTCTATTACTATCCCTTTCTCCCTTAGCTTTCGCACTGATTTAATCTTAACCTTCTTTAACTCTTGCTTAAAATCCGAAGAAAGGAGTTGTTTTACATCTTCGCTTGACGTTACCGTACTGTTTACGCCAGCTTTGACGAAGAGAACGTGTTTCGATTGAGCACCCGAAGGTGGAGGGGCTAGAGCTGGACCAGTTTGAGGTCTTAAATTAGTAGTAGTTACTGTAGCAAACGTGGATGCTGTCGAGGGGTCTGAGGAAACAGACAAGGGTTTGGAGATTTCATCCAATTGCTGCGTCAGCGTATCCAATTTTATTTGGATATCCTTCAATTGGTTATCTTTAGCCAGCAAGCTGGCAGAAACATCCTCAAATTTAGTCAAGAAGTCTTCCACAGTTGCAAGTTTTGTACGAAGTTCTGTGATTTGGAAATCCTTTGATGTTAATAGTTCCTTCAAATAAATATTATCTGTAGCTGCAACCTGCAAAGAAGCAATCTCCTCCTTAAGCTTTGAAGTCGTCTCAACGTCTTTGGCAGCGAAGTCGTTGAAAAATTTCTTCTGTTCCTCCAAAGCAAAGGCCAACTTCTGAATTATCTCCTCCACACCATTCCAAAGTTGCCAAGATGATGTAATAAACTTAGATGGAATGCCCTTATACGAATGTGAAACTTCAGAAAACTGATTCTTATAAAAGTTAAAGGCTGAAATCAATTCAGAAGGATTACTAATGTCCACAATCAAGTTCTTGAGACTCTTAGACTGAGACTCATTCAAAGCCAGAGGGCCTTCAACTTTGGAAGGAGTACTGGTAAGAATCGAACCAATGGGTCCAAACTTCTGTGTAAGAGAACTGTCCAACACTGAAATGTTCAATAGTTGGGGACACTTACCTGTATTATCATCACGAGAAGTACTTGAGCTGGTGGAGCTATCCATTTGGAATGTAATTGTACCTAAAGTTTGATAATGAATAGTTCTGTTTCTACTCACCAGGGGCGTTCAAAAAATTCACAAAAATAAGTATTTTTAATCTGAATTACCACACCAAAAATGAGCAGGATCCGCCCAATAGGTATCGAGAAAAGGGCGATTTAAGTTTAAAAAATAACAGCCCAAACCAGCCCAAAAATAATATTGAAGGCAGGTTTGAGCAAACAAGACAATTATGCTTATATCTGAGTCCCTAATAAGCCAAAACCCCCAAAACTTTATGGAGGGGGTCTATAGGGCATGAGAAGAAAGTATACTAAAGGGCAAAATATTAGGAGCACCCAAACAAAAGTTACAAAATTTAAAAGACATAGTGATAAAAATGGCAATTCAAGTATACACAATATTTTCAAGGTAACTATTGGTTACCAAAACAAATATATTATAGTCAATGGTAATGTTTATATAACAGTGCAGCCAATAATCTGCACCAAAGATAGTATAACAAGCTAAAATGGTATTACCAACAGTCTGTAATAACTCAATATACAAAAACGCTATAGGTTATAGCTACACCACAAAATGGCGACTCCCATATGGAGGCAGCCATGCAAACACAAAATGGTGACTTAACAAAAGTCCGCCAAAACTCAATGACCTTTAAGCCTATTGGTCAAAGAGAATGGGGAAGACAGTATGGCTGCCAGTATTATTCCAATTTATTTGGTAGGCAAGAGCTGAAAAAATATAAATCATGGTAATGGCTGGCTATTTGCACAAAACAAATTAATCTTCAGTACCCCAGTGCAACAATCAGCCACCCTAGAGTTCCAGAATGGTGTCAAGACCTTTAACAACCCCAAGCTTGAGGGTCAAAGGCCAAAGCAGAAAAAATTTCTGTAAGTGAAGGGAAACAACAACGTTAAGTGTCAGCCATTGTTCAATGTTATCAATAGCGATAATTTCAATAAAAAATGCAAACTAAGGATGAGGAGCAGAGCGCTATCCCTTCACTCACAGAGCCAAGAAAGTTATGAGTACACTCACCATAATTTCTTTGTTATGGGGACATACTTTTACAAAGGTGGGGTGGCCTAGAAAACACTGAAAAAGATAAATCCTGGGAGACTAAGAAAAACACGTCTGAGCGTATATAGAGACCTCAATTGAGGGAGATAGACAGTGCAAACCTGTATTCTAATTTCATCGAGGTCAAGGATTACAGAGATGGCTTCAAAGTTTTCGGAACTACTTGAGTTGGTCTCCGCCACCGCGGCGAATGGCCCGTCCATTAGCTTGAGCAACATAGTTCAAAGGGAGGCAAAGAGTGTCAATACATCTATTGTGGTTCAGCCAGGTCTCCATTAAACAAATAATATCGTACTCTGCAGTAAGGAGAATAGACTGAAGTGTATGGAGTTTGCAACGTATGCCTCTTATGTTATGATAGTTACAGATGCGGGTGTGGATGGGACACTCTGTAATTGCTATACCTGATTATTATTATTATGTTCCCTCTGGAGCGCGCTAGCTTTCCTGTCTTCAAAAGGTTTGATTCGTGTATTTTGTGGCCATAGGTCCAAGCTTATTAGCGGTTGGCAGGGGTCGGCTGGCTTTGAGACAACGAAAGAGGCATAAGATGAGTGCCGCGTACGTAGTTGTCTAACATCTACTTTGATGGAGTATTCCTTCCAATACATTTCTGTGATTGCCTGAGTAGTGGTTTTTGGATTTAATCTTGGCACAAAGATTTGGTCCCGAGTCAGTACAGCCGTTATATTGTAGTTATATGCCGGGCAAGTCTTTTTCAATGATTGGGTTTCGGATGATGTCTTACGATACCCTTTTCGTTGACGTTTGTTATAGATTGAGGGAAATACGACACAGCGCTGGGATTAAGAGGTTGATTCTCTTCATGGGTGCTATTTTGATTGTCTCTACCCTTGAGTCGGACGCCAGTTGGGCTGATAGCGGTAACGTCGGCATAAGACCGCCAAAACGATTGTTTTGTTGTGGCGGGTCTAGGCAGCAGCCGACAACCTCATTGACTGTATCCACTGAATTAGTACCAGCAAGTGTTACACCCCTTATCTTCTGAGTATCCTTTTTCAGTGTATGCGCTGTTGTCTTTTTTACTGTATGAATTTCAGATGAGGGGGTTTTTATGCGTTGCGATGCAGCTCTGAGAGGAAACGGTTGTACTGTTATACGGATGCTTATCGATTTTTTCCTGTTGGAAGGTGACAAAACATTCTTCAGCTTGCGGTATGTGTCCACTTGTTGCTGAGATCATCACTGGGAACTGTTTGCTACACGTGTATACTGGGTACTCTCTCTGGCTCTAGTGTGACACTGCTATCAGTGACCCGTTGTCGGGTTTCTGTTGAGTTTCAGGGTGTTTATTTTGTGGTTCTTGAATGAGAGCTTCATCTGACGCCTTACAGGAAGCTATTTGTTTCATATTTTCTTTACACTGATCGCAAATAAATAGCCGTCTTTTAGATTTGGGCAAATTAGTAAGGTTTATCTGGGTACAAGAATTACATATCAACCCTAGGCATTTAATGCATTTAATAATCGTTTCTTCATTATCGCCACAAATTTTACATTTTAATAGACCCGGAATGATTTCTTGTTGATCCATAATGTGGACTTAGTATGCAATTCTGTATAGTTCTGAAATTTCTCTGCTACCTTTAGTGCACTTTTAAACTTTCTAGTACTTTCAGTGATTAAGAGATTATTGTGCCACCTGTGTGGTGGCACATTGTTGACCATTATAGCTTGTGGCATTGTCTTAAGATTATTTGGAGCGCTCGTCTTACTTCTTAGTTGACTACCTACGTAGGCAGGATTTACACGTGTTGAATCCCAAGTGGTTTATCCCGACAGCGATATATCCTGAAAGTTCTTGTTGTTGGTAATTAATGTGCCCAGCTCAGAGAACTCCCTATTTTCATCTTAAAATACAAATAATATATTACCTGTGTAAATCCAATATTTGAGTGATGTTCAGCTCACAATGATGAATCCAATCCAACCATACTAAATTAAACTTTACAGAAAAATTAGTAGAAATACCTGAAAACGAAGAGAACTAAAATCAGACGGGCTGGCGCAAGCGCACTACCTTCTTCGGGGGCAATGGAATAACAGTTTTTGTCCAAGCCCGTACTTGTTAGAATGAAAAGGGATTACCAAATCGTACTGCTGTTATCATTTCTTTTACTAGTTTTATATTAAGCCTGCATTATATACACAATATTTTCTTCAATATTTAGGGTTATAGTGACTATAATTCCATTTTCCACTAAAAGTAAAGATCCAATTTCTGAGCACCTGCTTTATTTTTATCCATCCATAGAACGTTTTCTTTTGCATGAATGGGGAAAGAAAGGTTATATTGCATTATCGTAAACAGGACAGTTTTTAATTTTTTCTTATTTGTTACTCTTAAACTAGAAATTACAAAGTGTAAGAATTAGCATTAGCATTAGTAGTGGCATATGATGCAAGAAAGCAAGCTTATGCAGCATCAGCCAAAAAAAAAAAAAAACTTTCCATTTCACTCATCCATTCGTTCCAAATGTTTATCTAGTTCTGCCTTGAATTTATTTAAGCTATCAACTACAACAACGACAGATGGAAGTTTGTTCCAGCAATCAACTACCTGCCGGCTACAGGCAAATTTCCGCACATCTATTCGACAACTGTCTTGTCTTTTCTCAATTTCAGTTTATGACCCCTCAGGTTTGTAATCTGAGCAAGAGGAAGAATGCCATCAGCATTGAGCCTGCTCAATCCATTCAAGGTTTTATACACCTCAATCAGATCGCCTCGTAGGTGCCTAGTCTCCAGACGCTGCAATTTGCAGAACTTAAATCTTTCTTCATAAGAGCACCCCTTTGTTCCAATCACCAGTCTTGTTGCCCTTCTCTGTACTCGTTCTAGCATCTCTACATCCTTCCTAAAACGAGGCTTCCAAACCTGTATGCAGTACTCAAGGTGTTGCCTGGCCATTCCCTTATATAAGGGGATAATCACCTCCTTATCCCTGCTCGCAAAATTCCTGTATATCATTGACAAGACTCCATGGCCTACTCTGGCAGCCTGCTGCACTGCTCAGAAAACTTCATATCAGACTGCACAATTACCCCCCCCCCTTCCCCCGTCTCTTTCATTCTCCACTACCCTGAGCGTAACACTACCCAGTTGGTACATTTCTCTGGGGTTACTGCTACCCATACGCAGTACTTTGCATTTGTCAAGGTTAAACTTCAGTTGCCACTTCTCAGCCCATCTGCCCAACGTTTCAGATCTTTTTGCAGTAGCATACTGTCATTACTGTTATTAACTTGTATCATCTACAAACTTTGACACAAAGGTTGGCAGGGTTGTTGTTATTATAATTAAAGACTATTCAAAACTAAGCAGTCTTCATTCTGAACCCGCCTCTGGTTAAAATCCTTATATCAAATAAAATTATCGGCTAACACCACGTTTCCATTAAATGAGTTATCTTTGTTGCTTTAGCACAAATATTCACTGGTGTGTAATACAATGGCACGTTATTAACTCTGATCGGGACCACAGTAATTGCCTAGAGGCTGTAAAGATATGCTTCGGAGGTCATCATTTGGCAATTTTCTCCCGAACACCATTTTGTACGATATTTGTATAGGGCGTGCAAATTTATAAACCCTCCCATGACTCCGGTGCGAGGCTCGTGTCTGGGCCCATCTTCTCAATGACGAAAGGAAACAATCAGTTTATCTTTCTTACCATAGTCGGAGACTCGCATATTTCTAATTTACTGAGGTTTAGTTTTGTTTGTTACCAACCTTATAAGTTGCACGAAAAAAATCAATTCAAGTAATATTTAAACCAAAACACATTGTAACTGAGTTAGAAAGAAATGTTTTTTTCTTTCTTTTTTTTTTTTTTTCTGATAATTGAAGTTTTTCGATCCTTCAGTAGTAAAACTGACCATAGTTTACAAAACAAACAATTTACAGAAATAATTACCTCACAAAATGCTAAACAACCGAACACAATCTAAAACTCTCATATCACTCATTGGATGAAAATGTCTTGTCTCTCTAGGCTTTCGCAGGACTGATAAATACATCTTGCTCCCCATGCTTAGCTCACATTCATTGCGTAATCAGTACAACTGTGCATGACAGAAGTGAGTTCACAACTGGCATCACGTAGATAACTTGGATTGCCGTGTCAGCCTCCTTTCGCTCGCGATAGGACAGACCCAGTGAATTTTTTGAGCCAAATCGTTGAGGAAACATGGATTTCTCTATTCTAACCCAGAGACAAAAACACAGTTAAAGCGGTGGAAGAATGTTTATTTGGAAACAAGGGCAAGGTTTTTTAAATTCATTCTCAAATAGTAATAATGTAACGATACGTCAATTTTTTTCTGTACTAACATCGACCGGCGAAACACTTTTCCAATGGACCTTGCAGTTATTATTATTAATGAGACTAGATTCAACAGCATCATTGAATACTGTGTTTAGTGAATACTGCATAGTGTGTTTACAAATTTTGATCAAAACTTTCAGAAAAATTATGGTCCTCGTAGGTAGCACAGTTGATATAATCATCCTCCTAACCAACTCCAGGTGGAAAAGAACTGAGTTCGAATCCCACCTGGGGATTCGAACTCAGTTCGAATTCAATGATGCGAGGAATTCAATTTCAGGCGAGGGTAGCAAGGTTTTTTATCCCCGAAACTCTGGAGAAACAGGCAAACAGACAAATTGACCAGAAAACACAATTTACACAGCTAATATATAAGACGCCATATGGTCTAGAACCCTACAACGTAATTAGGAAATATTTAGAAAGAAAAATTTTTTACAACAACAAATCAGGAAAGGTGAGACCATCACGAACTTTTTAATTAAACCCTATATATAGTTTGGTCCATTGGTCTTCCTTGGTTGTCTTAATGACTAAAGTTCTCCAAATAAGACTTGAAATAAAATATCTACAGATGCAGGTTTCCATAACAATAGTATTTTAAGATGATGTGTTTCCCACTGACCAACGAGAATGGGACAGAATTCAAAGTATAAAATCCTAATCTGATATTATGGATATAAGATTTGGTATTTGCCTTTTCTTTTTATGAAATAAAAATAGACCAAAATGTTTCCAAAGTGCATCATTCCCTTTTCTGCACAAAACAACTGGAAAATTTATATCAAAGAAGTTTCAGTTTACACCTCAAAACGTAATACACAGTTTTGTTCATTTTCTTTTTTGTTTTTCTAATTTCTTTTTTTTTTTCCTTCTACTTTAACCTTCCTCTTTTGATGTGATTTTTCTTAAATGCACGAACAGTCTTTGAGCTCTGTGTCTGTTGTGGTTTCTTGCAGGTGGGAAGAAAAGGCAGGTGGGTGTGTATTAATTGCACGGACCTTGTCTCTTCTGCGTATTTTTCGGTTTCGAGGGTTAAAAGTACCACGCCCTTTGTTCCTCCTCCTCCTTCGTCATTATTCCACAAGATCATTTGTCTTTCCCGGTTCGGCGCCAGACGACATCCCCTACAGCACGTGACACATTTTTGGAGTTTCACGTTCACAAGCCTTTTAGAAGCGGGAAGTGGTGAAGATAGGTTTGAAAATACCTGGAAAGAGTTTAAAACAGTTTGACACTAGTTTTAATGCGATCACTACATCTTAAAAAATGCTTGCATAAATAAATAAAATTTGTATTTATACTCCAGAACGATTGGAGGAGTTTATGAGATACAGTACAAGAAAATGCTGTATTCTATGATGGAGTTGAATTTTTCGAATGATAGTTTAGTATACCTCGTGATTGGGCAGTTTTGGAGAAACACATTTCAATCAGGGATGTCTTCTGGTGTTCGTGGGCCCTAAGCATTCTTAATCCTTACTATTTATGTCAAATATATCAAAATGCTCTTGAGATAAACTAATTTTTTGTTTTTCATGAAATTCGATCGAAGTGTTTCTAAATTTGGTCGAAGTGTTTTCATAAATTTTCACTAACTTACTTGCAATACAAACTTTGATGATGATTTTGCTAACAGAAAAAAATATGAAAAAAGAATTTCTCATAAAAATCTGTGTTTAAAAATTAGTGTTGAGGTTTATTGTAGAATTAAAATTATTGAATTTTGTCTTTATTTTTTTGATTTTTCTCATTAAAAAAAAAAAAAAGAAACCCTAATTGGACCAAGAGAAATCTGGAAATTTTTCCTCATTTATTCCTTCACCTTCCGTTTTTAGAACAACCTCCCTTCACGTGTATTTCCTGAAAATTACAATCTACAGAAATTCAAGTCAAATGTCAGCAAGTATCTTCTTTCACCTTCAACTCACGCACTGTACTACACTGAGTGGACAGAAATTATGGGATACCTACCTTGTAATGGGTAGGTATCCCGTAATTCTGCCAGGATAAGGGCAGTCACACGGCGAGGCATTGAGTCCACAAGTTCACGAAAGCGTTCCACAGGTATTTTCATCCATGTTTGCTGCACAGCTGTCAATAATTCCGTCACATTCCTGGGCGAAGGATCCAAGACTCGAAGAGACTTTTCCACAGTATCCCAAAGTTGCTCCGCAGGATTCATGTCCAGGGAACGGGGAGGCCATTCCATGGTGGTAAAATCTGAGGAATGCACTTCGAACTATGTTCTAGTCCCGACGGCTCTGTGGGGAAGTGCATTGTCCTGCTGGAAGAATCCATTGCCCTGTGGGTGCACGATGACCATGAAAGGATTCAGATGGTCGGCAAGGATGGACAGATAACCTGGACCGTTCAGAGATGAGTCTAGACGTACCAGAAGTCCCAACGTGTGCCAGTTGAACACGCCCCAGACCATTACAGACCGTCCACCTGCCTGAATATTTCCGTGTTGACATGAATGGTGCATAGCTTCGTGCAGTTTCCGCCAGATACGCACCCTCCAGTCCGCTCGAAATAACTGGAAACGGGACTTGTCGGACCAGGAGACTTGTCTCCAATCATCCAAGGTCCAGTGCCGATGTTCTTTCGCCCAGTTGAGGGGTAGAGTCCTGTGTCGTGGTGTTAGCAATGGGACTCTGGTAAGTCGGCAGTTCACATAGTGTATTGCGGCCAATGATCGCATGATGGTCTTTGTGGAGAAGTTTCTGGCACCTCCCTCGTTGAAGTCAGCGGTGATTTGTGCCACATCACACTCCGGTTGGCTGAAACTGCGAGACAGTCGTCGACGACCACGTTCATCCACCTTTCTCCACCCACAGCGCTGTCCACGACGAGATGTTATTCCGGAAATGGCGTATTCCCGATACACTTTTGATACTGTCGAACGGGGATAGTGCAATTTCTGTACCACTTCCGCGATATGAGTGACCCATGCGTCGAGCACCCACTATTATCATCCCTCTTTCAAAGTCGGTTAACTCGAGACGTTTATCCATACTGACATCGCATTACCGTCTACGTGAATGCGGTGTATCTATATAATAAAATAAATTTTCTGTTTATACTCCGGGACGACCAAACGGTCAGGGGAGTTCACAAGATAGACAGAATACAAGAAACAGCACTGTATTTAGCAGTCACGGGCTTGAACCCCGGTCAATCAAGGCACGTATACTTATGCACCAGCGACTGGCCACTCGGCTACGCCGGCCGTCATATATCTGCCAAGCGGTGGGTTCGTTCACTAGTGAGAGGGGTGACAGCATCGCGCTGCCCAGGAACCAGGTATCCCATGAATTCTGTCCTGCTCTTTTAAAATGATTTGTCGAACCTTCCTAAATTTCATTAAAATCGTACCAATAAAAATCCGGAAATTATTATTTCTTCTTTTTTCATGTCTATCACATAGGCTACCCATATACCGCATATTGTAGCTGAAATACCAAAAGGAATTATATTTGTTGCAGCGCACTGATTGGAAGAATGAATGGATAATATGCCGGATTCAGAAAAACGAAATGCACTCGGTTCGTGTATAAAAGTCATTGTATTTTTGCTCTTTTTTAGGGTTCGTGATCTAACGAAGGACCCTTATAATGTCACTCGATTGTCTGTCTGTCGCAGCATTGTATCTCTGGAACCACTCAACCTATTGACTTGAAATTTTGCATGGGTTTGTACATCAAATGGGCCAACATAATGCCATATTGATCGCTGTTGACAAAAATATTTCTGAGAAATGGGGGTAAATGTGGGGGGGACAAAATGTTGTCGACAACCTATAGCTTATTATATACCATTGGAAAGAGCTCAACGAGTAAGTTTAAAATATAATTTTAAAATATTTTTAAAATTAAAAATGGCGGTGCCAGACTGGAAAATGTGAGTAATTTTCGTGTCCTCCCCGTCTATTTCCGTCGCTAATGGAGCTAAAAATTTAAAAATCACATTAGCGTTCAAACCTACCCCTAATAAAGTTCAAAGTACCCCACACTCAAAAATTTAATTAACACAATTTTTAATTACCTCGGCTAACCCTGTTTCTTCTCCCCCCCCTCTTTTTTATGGGTCCTTGCCACTGAAATCTCAGGAAATTAGGTGGCAGGACCTGTCAGAGTAAATAACTATAATACTGGTGTACCTGGTCTGCCTCCACGGAGCAGAGTGTGGACAAAGTGGGGTCCCATTAAGGGCCCAACGGCTAAATGACCAGAGGAACAACGGTACATGACACTACACTTACAAAATCCATACACTTTTAAACCTCTGGCATTGACAGTGTTCTGTTTCACACCCACAATGTATAGCACGCGAAGATGGGGGAAACACCTGGTACCGTTTGACACTAAACACACTCTACACTATGCGTTATTCGCTGTTTATCAAGGGAAAACTATTCCGATTGAAATCTATCATTTACTTTTTGTATTAAAATTAAGAAACCAATTTTTTATTGCGCATCGATATACCATTTGTATTAAGTAACTCTCCTTTTGGCGACAAAAAGGTTGCTAAATAGTTAGTTAATAATTCTATAAAGTTCATTTATAAATTTTGCTAAGAGAAGTATTTTTTAACAATTTTCAAAGCTGGAGTTGTCCCGGCAAGGGGGTACTCAGGGAGGCGCCTGCGCGGAGTCTTGCACGGCCCTCACCTGCTAGTCGCTTCTCCCCCAAGACTTTAATTGCTTCTCCAGGAAGAAGTCGGAGTCGCTTCTCCCACCCTTGCCATTCACAACAATTGTAGAGACTCAAAGAGACAACGTTTTCGTTGGTTCCTCAATTTTAGGCCAAGCCGGGGTATTAGAAACTTTTTTCAGTTACCATAAAGCTCTCTATTTGAGATACTACACTAACGACCATTCGTGACTACGGACCCTTCATCCTGAGTGCCCGGCACTCAGTAGTTGACCGATTTATTTGTTATAAATCATGAATTATTACTATTTGCTAACTCATCTGAAATGTAACGTACTGCGTACATTAACTTCTTTACAATGACACTAAGCGGAGCGGAACTAGAATTCAGGAGCCGTCCCCTAAGTAAAATACAACACACGTAATAAAAATAAAGATTACTTACTGATTGTAGTCAGTTTATTATTATTATCTTTTTTTTTCTCTTTATGGTTTTTTCCTACCTCACGACGGGTACTGGTACCAGATGTGTGGGGTGGTTTTTATGTCTGGTTACTATTATTTGGCGAGGAACTCTGTCACTCTCCTACAGGTGTTCAGGATCGCGGCTTTCTGGAATCCATGTCAGTGTTTTCTCCGAGGCCTATTGTTGCTAGGTTCTTAAGAAGGCCTCTGACACCAGACAAGTGGTTGCACGGTGATTGGGATGGTCATTACTTATTCCATATGCCACATTTCTTTGATATCCTGTCTTAGGTCTGTGTACTTTCTGATCTTTTCCTCGTAGGTTTTCTGGAGGTTGGGCACCGCTATGTCAATCAGGTAGGTAGCCATTTCCTTCTTTTTGATGAAGGTTATGTCTCGTCGTCGTGCGGGACCATCTTGTCCGTTATTACTTCCTGTGGTTCGTAGATGTAATACAAACACTATTATATTTAGGCCACCCGAATAATTAAATTCATCTGCCGTGCTGTGTGTCTTATGTCTGTTAATTGCGTCTGTTCTATGGTCGATTTGTCTGTTTTGCTGGACGAAATACCCCAGTTTCTGGGGGGGGGGGTGGACCTTGCTATCTACGCCTGAGACCGATTAACTCAGCTACGGATGTAGATGTAATACAGTACTTTCTTTGATCAACTGATATTTTTATGCTAGCTTCTGATTGTATTATCCTGGCGACCTGCAACCTGATTGTGGCTATGAGTGTACTTCGCCTAACCTTGAATCCCACGATGATGTGTTGCATTGTTACTGGGGCCAGGTGGCATCATTGACATGTCATCTGTTTCTCCGGGGTCCATAGCGATGTATTTCCTGTAGTTCCTGGTGTTGATTACCTGGTCTTAGATGGTCAGCATGAATCTTTCGGCCTTGGGGAAGAGTCTCCTTCTCGTGAGCCCATGCATTCTAAGCTATTTTATTTATGTAGTCTTAATGGAAGTCATTGTAGTGTCTGCCGTGAAGTACCCTGAGATTGAGTGGTGTGTGCCGTTTGTCTATCTTCGTTATGGATTGGTAGATTTGAGCAGTGTTTTCTTGTAAGTAATCCCTCACGTCCTTAGTTGCCTTCTTCTCTTGTTCAGAGAAGTCTGTCAAACTCCTCCCTCCTTCTTTCTATGGTCAGAGTCTCAATGGCCGACTTCGGGTGGTGTTGGCAGTTCTTGGTCATCATTATCCTGGTTGATCTCATAATCTACTCCAGCTCAGTGTTGGTCCAAACTATGATCCCGAAAGGGAATCTTAGTATTGGAACTATGTAGATGATTATGGCTCTGACCATGTTCAGTGCCATAAACATTCAACTCTAATTTCAGCAGGCTTCTCAGTCTCTGATAGTATTTCTCAGTGAGGCAAGCCTTGATCTCTTGTGTTCTAGTTGTTGAGCCTACGTTAACATCGGATATTAGTAAGTCCCTCCCTCTTTAATGGCTTCCATCTCTTCTCCGGGTTTTGAATTACTCATTATTATATGGGACGCGAAAATTGTTCTATTTTTGTATCAGTAATTTTTGGTGCCCGTGGCGAAAAAGGTTCCCTATCACTGGATTAAACAATCAAAATAATATAAATCAAGTTAATGTACGTAATGCGTGACATTTCAGGCGCTTTAGATCATTTATTTCTTAAATTAATTAATTTAAGAAATAAAAATTATTTTCTGTGATTAATAAAATTAAAATGTAAATACTTGTTACCAATTATTTACTAATTTATTAACTAATAATATATAAAAGTAATTGTTTTCATTTCAATGCGACAAACAAAATATCCAGTGCTTCAACTTCAATATACTGTAAAGGGATATCCTATGTGATATATAGGGAAAAAATACACAATAATTGCCGCATTCTATTGGTCTGATTTAATGAAATTTACGATGTCTCCTCAAATATTTCCAAAAGAGCCAAATATAAAATTTCATGAAAATCTATTCACTGGGAGTAGAGTTATTAAACGCGGAAGACGGACGGACGGACATGGTGAAGACAATAAGCGCTTTACTCATATACGCTAACGCGCCTAAAAATTATATACTGTATATACCTTTGCAGATGTCTGGTTTACTATTAGCAATAAATTTTTAAAACATGTTCGAAATAATGAATTCTAAATTAAATAAATAAATAAAATATTCACTCATAAAAGGAAAGTGAGAATATGCTGTATGTTGTTATCGATCTGGGTGTGTTTATTTAAACAAAGGTATATTCGAATTAATTAAATAGAAATGAGGGACTCAAGAAAATTCTCCTGCTGGTAAATTCGCTTATTTCACACCATCTGAAGGAGCAGGAAACTAGACGCTATTGCGATTGAAGCCAACGTTGCGTGGCTTATTATCTAAACAGAGGAGTGTGCGAGCGGGTGGTAGTGACTTTAATGAACACCAAACAGGAGTCTTAAAGACAGCCGGATGGAACAAATGGGAGCACCAACTGTGCCTTTGTTACCCCTTATTTCATTGGGCCAAGACCAGAACATGAAGCTACTCATTTCTTCTCTGTTCGTTTCACACGGCTCTGAAGACCTTATTATCTTCAAAACAAGATGTCCTACGGAATAAACGAGACAATGCACGCGCCATACATTTGTTCTTAGCGTGAGAGTCTGTTAATAGCAGATAGATATAAAAGAGTTACGAGATAACTCCTCTCTGTCTTTTTCTCTCAACACAGTTTGAGTGAAATAAAACATGATTTTTTCTGTTTAACATTAGTGGCCAACAACAAACTTTGTTTCTATAACATTCTATAAACATGAGAATAAATGAGGGGGTGAATTCAAATTAATATGAAGCTACTCATGTGGCGTCCAGGTTTGTATAGCCTACAGTGATCGTCTGTTTCGCCCACCCCCTAACTTCAGCGTTCGTTCTTTGAGAAAAACCATGCAATTCTTTCACACTGAAACTGACTAACTCAGCCATAATGTGAGAAGAAAAACACAATTCCCATTTTGTAGCTTCTTAGCCACTGAGCTAGCCGCAATGGTTCTACAGGCTGTGAAAACTTTTCTGTTTGTAATAATTAATCAGCACGAACAAGATTCTCATTTAACTACAGTATATTGCAATAATAAGGATTATTGTTGTCTTTCTCAATAAGATACGTTTTGACAATTAAGTTCCAGAACTGGGTCCATTAACACATATCAAAGCGCGTAGGACTACGATGCAACGCGCCGTGGGAGCTGACCTATGCCCTACAAGGGCCAATGACGTGAAGAATTTTTATCAGCTTTTTTAATAATGTGACTGAGTTAGTCGATCTCAAGCGGGGTCGCAAGGTTCTCCCTGTGGGAAACTCAGATTTTTCGCCCAGCAGTAACAAACCAACTGAAGAACAAACGCAATTACAGACATAGTCTACTGATGCCTCAAAGTCTCAGTTGCTTTAGCGCTTAAGGCACACCTAATGCCAAATTACCCTCTACAAGGACATTTACGTGTAGTAAGTCGTTCGCAAGCAGTTGTGTTAGAACTGTTGTGTTGTTCAAGTCGTTGTCATTGTGTTAAGTGATGGAATAAAAGCAAACATTAAATTTTGTTTCAAGATGGGAGAAAAGTTAGACTGAAAGGTAGGAATTGATAAATCAACTACTTTTTTGCGTGTTTTTCATTGGTTTGGAAGAATTTTTCCTCGAGAATCTGAAAGATATCCAACAACATCTAATAAGTTCTTCTAACCCCATAAACGATCAAAAAATTCGCACACTGATTGCATCTGACTGTCGATCGAATGACTCTTCAAATGATGGGCCAAATTCACATTAACAGAGAAGCAGACCCGAAGCATGCGAACAGCTGATAATGATCTTCCTTGCTGTATTCAATCGAAACAGGTAGCGACTCTTGATGCATGGAACACCATCCACAAAGAAACAAAACATTGAATGACGATCAACGTGCTCTCCGAGACACAAAGATCTTTCAAAAGTCGAAATCACAGTGATTTCGATTACTTTCTTCGATAGAAGGGGGAATTATTCGCAAGGAATTTTTTCCACATATAAGACAGTGATAAGGACTACTATGCGCAAGTTGTAGATCGTCTGGTTAAAACAGTCCACCAAGTAGTAGTCCATCGAGCTCCCATTTTCTCAGTTTGAGGAAAAGGTTCTGTTGCAATTGTAAGAATCCTGAGCTGATTATCAAGGAGTTTTTGATAAATCGTGTGATTGTGGAGCTAATCACCACCCCCTTTCCCCCTTATTCACTTGATTTATCTTCCCCGGACTCCTTGTATTCCAAAATCAAATCCACGCTGAAAGGAAAACGATTTGAAGGTGCAAAGAACATTAAACGAAATGTGACAAAGATAACGTCAGTGGTCAATCCAAATGCTTTAAAATATGTTTCAAAAGCTCACGAACGAACTTACATTTCCTTTTTTTTTTTTTTTTTTTTTAATCAATTCAGTTGTGAAACTTAACTGTCAAACACTGTAATTTATTTACTATTCATAAACAATACTTGATAAGCTGGTAGTCCAAGAATTGCTAAAGAATGTGAAAACTGAAAGGAAAGTTAAAGATCTGCAGACAACGAAATTCAGTTGACTCGTAAGTTACAACAAAACTAGATTTTCCAGTAACTTACACCCTCTCCCCTTTTTCACAACTGCGCATGAACATGACACGCATGAAATCCTAAGAACCCAAGAAGGTGCGACCCGAATAGAGTAGGTGGCGGTAGTAAGTCACGGACAGCAGCGAGACACTCAGTCATGGAGTGAAAAATGTGTTTACTACCTTCCACTGGCAGTGTGGCTTGTCAATGGCAAGTTTTATTTATGTGTGTCAACAGGGGGACCCCGTGAAGCCTGTTACTGGAATGTGTGAAGCGATCGTACATCAAGCACATGGCAGCCTGCGCTGGTGGCATGGGGATAATTTTTTATCTTCTTTTCTTGATCATGAACGCTGAGTTCCTACTTTGTACTCTGACAGCTTCGCCATCTGGTGGGTCAAGAGGTTCCTGAGGGATTCACTGTCGCCTACAGTTTTAATCCAACAGGAAGAGCTGACTGTTATCTCCAGAACGTATTAAGACATCATTGTGAAATCACGCAATGCTTGTATAAGTCATAAAATACTTCAAGAGAGTTTAAATTAATGAGTCAGCTTAAAAAGTAAGAAAACGTTAAAGAAGTTATAAAATACAAGTTGATCACGATATAAGTTGAATTAAAGTTCAAATACATACACTGGCCAAAAAAATACGAACCATTATATTAAGATAGTCACAGACAGAAGAAATGCAAAGAAAACTGTTATGCGGAATGGGGACGTGTTGCCTCGTCGAATATAAAGACTGCACAGGCTATTCGACTGCAGTAATCTGAAGCCAGGAGGAACGCGCGTGATCCATCGGACTTTGAAAAAGGTCTTATTGTGGGTGCACGTTTAGCAGGAGCAGCCACGATTCAAGAAACGAAAGGCATAACTGGTTTCTCAAAAGCATCATCTCAAAGATTTATAATGACTGGGAAGCAAGCGATTCTTCCACATCTCAAAGGCGTAAATGTAGCAGAAAAAATAATACTTCAAGAGCAAAGCCGTCGTACTGTAAGGAGGACTGTAAGGAAAAATAGGACATCCAGAGTACAGCAAAATACATCCGAATTCAACCAAGCTCAGAACTGCCCATTTCAATCGTACCATGTGCAGGGAGTAGAATAAATTGGGCATTGACAGTTGCTTGCCTATTTGGAAGTCACTTGTTTCAAAGAAAAACAGAAAAATCCGCTTGCAGTGGTGCCGAGAACGTCGTGATTGGACAAAAGAACAACGGAAAAAAGTCGTGGTCAGAAGAACCACGATACACTTTATTTTGCACTGATGGTAGGCAGAGAGAGTAGCGGGAACCTCACGAAGCAATGAACCCTGTTTTGTTAAGACAACCCGAGCATCTGGAGGTGGTATCATGGTATGGGGAATATTTTGTTGGCACGGACTGGGTCCGTTGATACCAATGAAAGGTCGAATGTCATCCAGGGAGTTCCCGAAGTTTGTATCAGAACTACTACACCCATGCAATGTTACACTTTTATCTCAAAAGTAATGGCCACTTTATAGAAGACAATGCAACAGCGCATCGTGCCAGAATCGCGGAAGAATGGTTCGGAGAATATGAAACGGATTTCCACCATCTTCTCTGGCCCACACCTGATCATTTGAGCTCAATACTGCTGAGAATGTGTGGGATAGGCTGGAAAAGGCTATTCGGCAGCGAAGTCCTCTTCAACTTTGTCGCAGCTATGCAATGTTCTGTTGGAAGAATGGTTACAATAAGAGCAAAACTCACTAAAACACCTTATAGAATCCATGATGTGTTGTACACAGCATTACTGTTATTCGAAACAAAAGCGACCCAATTCGATACTGAATAAAGGTTTGTAATTTTTTGGCCAGTGTGCGTTTAATTATGGAAATATCAATTGCAAAACAATATTATTCGTTGTAATATTTGCTATAAAAGCAACTGGATGCTTGCTTCATACAGTAGTGCGCAACTTAGTAGTTGAGGGAGAAAGTTCAGTTTCAGTTTATATAGGTAGCGCTAACTTTTTGTAAGATTGTGCAAAGGTTAGCAGGGCAACCATTTCAAATAACATTGCTTATTTTGTTATTTTTCAAAAAAATAAAGATGTACATAGATCTTAGAATCAGATGTTTCGTGGTAAGATTCTTTTCCACTTATTCAATGATTGCTGTATTTGATATACATCTCCTACCAAGTACGGTTCTTGGGGTGGGAAAGAGATGAGCTAGTGTATATTTCTGAACTCATACCAGTGTGGTATTACTGCAAGAAGCCTCCCCACTAGCAAAACTTGCGAAGATTTGCACAATTTATGAATTTTGATTGCAATTTTATAAAGTGTGGTGTATTCTAAGTACCACCATATATATATAATAGTGGTATATATATATAATACATAGGTATAAACTTGAAAGTTAAAAACCTTTTGGCCGCACGCAAATATTTGTTTATAGATCCCAGAAATTCTTATTTGTCTGTCCTGTACCGACGTTATCAAAAAAAGGATCTTTAAGGGTTATTAGTGTCGAGGCTTGCTGTAGAATCGAGACACCCCCACCTTCAACATTTGCATTCTCTAACTATCTGTAGGTGGAGTTTATTGTTCTTTATAAAGAACTTAGCTCGATTCGTGCAGAGGGAGTCTCCCAAAGTCCAGAAGGGAGAGGAGAGATGTGGTTCCTTTTGAGAAAAAAAACAAACAAAACAAAACTGGGCTCTGGTGGTTGGTAAGGTAGTATATGTAACAAGTTAATATAACAAAAATATACAGATACCAGACTACAAAAAGTCTATGATACAAAATAAAGGTAAAAATAATCAATAAAAATAAAATAAGTTCAATGAACAAAATAAAAACAAAAAAGTTGAAATGCACATAAAATAAAAACATAAAACTTAAAAAAATATTCGAATACAGGACACTGTAAAATCTGGTAATAATTTAAAATCAAGAATTCTTTTAAAACCTGGCACATTTTACAATAAATAAATAAACAAACATTTCACTCCGGAATTATTAAAAGCAATTCGGTTCTGGTACTTGTGATCGCATTTGTTTTTTTAAGAATCCATGAGGAAAAGGATGACGTTTCTTTCTTCTAGTGCTATCGCTTATTCAGGAAACTTCATAGCTTACCATGAGCTGATCTTACAAATGTGTTTGGTCATACAGAGCTTGCGTGAGTCGGTGCAGCTGACAGTGAATAAAGAAAAAAAAAAAAAAAAAAATGGCCAGTGCAGCTAGAAAAATTAATGCTTCATTAAATCTATGGTTAATCTCTCCCTTAAACAACAATTTACTGACAGGTACAATCAAAACTGTCACAGCCATATTAAACATTTTTCAAGCAGATAAACATACATAGCATTCATTGATTATAAGAAAGCCTTTGACTGTGTGAAAAGAAATACATTTTTAGAAATACTAGTAGACGATGAATTCAATAGTAGTTGAATTGGAAACGAAATATCAAACTGGAAACCAATAAATCCTGGCATCTGACAAGCTAACTCTCTATCTCCATTACTTTTCAACATATACATCAGTGCCACTATTAGACACTGGAGACTAACAATCCACGGAATTATTACATTATAAAATGGTAATCACCTTGACACTTTGTTATATGCTGAGGACCAAGTGCTCCTGGCCAAAGGCGAGTTATAATACTCAATACACCATCTAAATCTTACCGCAAAATAATTTAACGTGGAAATATCAACTGCAAAAACAAAAATCATGGATTTTCATGGAAAGGAACCCGTCCGAAGCAAAATTTGTATTGGTAACACAATTCTCTAACAAGTAAATTGCTTTAAATATCTTGGCTACAGCCTGACTTATGAAAAATAAAACGATATTAGTAACAAATTCAACGCTATAACAGAGCACTTAGAATTATAAATCAAGTTTAATTCCCTTACATTAATTAGACAATTTAGATCGTTCCGGCCATAAAAAAAGCAAAAGAGAACGAGAGAGAGAGTCCCTCCCACTTTTCGTCCAATTTCCCTAAAACTTGCAATTGCCCAACGTAACCATTTCGTAGAATCAAAATGTCCAACAGTGTTGCCATGTTGTTGGATTAAATGTACCTGCTCGTTGATTCTCAGGCCACTCGCTACTTTAGAATCTGTAATTCAAGTTAGCATTCATCTATCAGAAGATGAAGCCGTTTCCATAGCGACCAGAAAAGACACGCAATTTATTAGCTTTGGTGAGGAGAGGGGAAAACTGTCATTTTGCAACTACTGTACTTCCCTCTCTCTTTCTCTTAGGGACTGGCACGCTACAAGAGTAATTGATTGTGATTTCCATACAGACTCGTGGTGATCGGTTGACCTGTAATACCGTCGCCATGGCAACTTACGGTCATTCTCTCTCTCTCTCTCTCTCTCTCTCTCTCTCTCTAAAACTAGAAGGAAATTGAAAGAATTATACAAACATAAGGCCTCTACTTGACCGTTGATAGACAAATAAAATTTTCAAAGACTACACGTCAAAATCTTCGATGTTTTAATTTTTCCAAATATTGTAAATTTTAACTTACATGAGCCACTCTTCGGAAGTTCTGAATACTCTGTCATCAATGAGGACTCCCTCATCCACCCATCTTGGAAACATTCTAACCACAGCATTTGCAACACTAACGTGCTTTCACATTTAACACACACAAATCGTGTAACTTTCTACAAGAAAAGCAAATTAGGTGGAGGTCACAGGTCAGGATTTTTGGGAACTGAGCGCCCTGGACAGCGATGTGACTGGAATCATCATCCTCCCTTTAGAAATGCGTGGTTTCTTGGTGTTAATGTGAGTCGGGGCCCTTAGAAAAGTTTTCAAAAAATAAAAAGCCCATAGTTCATAATATTGATAAAATAAAGGTAGTACGTTACAACGTCTTAGCATATGAAAATGTGAATTGCATTTGCCCTATGCCAGCTTGTTTTTTTTTTTTTTTTTTTCCCCACACTGTGGTCGATTTAGTTTAGTTAGTCTAGGTAGAAAACTGTATAATTTTTCTTCTCGAAACTCTGACTTTTCATCCCACAAAATCAAGAAACCATATAATACACGCAATATCAATCATGCCTATTGGTAAATCAGTCCCCCGGGAAATTCAGGCTTTTCGTCCAACAAAACAGGCAAATCGAGCAGAGAATACGCGCAATTCACGAACATAATACAGTTGGGTAACTGAATAAATATTCGGGTGACCCTAGTGTGACATTTACTTTTTCATTTAAGTACAACGAAAATTATTTTAAATAAGAAAATGGAATAAAAATTCAAATGCATTAATGTTCTATTTTTTGTTTCATTTTTTAAAACTTTATTTGTGAACCACTGGCATCTTGAAGTAATGAGATAAAAGATTCATTTTCTGCTTTTTTATAGCTTTTTAACCGTTTTATTTTAATTTTTAAAATTTTTAATTTTTAATTTTTTGCTTGTTTGTTTTCAGTACTTTTCTTTTTTCTGTTTTAATTTTTGTACTTTATTTTATTTTATTTTTTTACTTTTTTTATTGTTAACTTTATTCTCCTTTTTAACCTTTTGCCTTTTTTTTTATTTTATTATTTTTCTCTCTTATTGGTTTATTTTTAGGCGCGTTCGCATATATACGAGGTGTGGCAATCAAGTTCTCGGACTGGAGCAATAAAAAGAACACAAAGTGAAGAAGCTCAAAAACGGTTTTATTTTCACCACCTGATTGAATATTCTTAATACTCTTAATATTCTTAATTCTGAAATAGTCAGCGAAGGCGTACAAAGAGGTGATGTTCAGTTCGGGTTACGTTTTTCTTTATATCCTAAACATTCGAAATCTCTTTCCTTTGAGGATAGTTTTCACCCTGGGAAAGAGGAAGAAGTCCGTTGGTGCTAGATCAGAAGAGTACGGTGGATGAATGATCTGTACAATGTCATGTGTCTTCAGAAATGTCTTTACAATAAATGCTGAATGGGCGAGAGCATTGCCGCGCAACAAGAGCCAGTTCCTTTTCTCTCAAAATTGTGGCCTCACCCGGAAAATGCACTTCAATAGTCTTTGAAGCACCTGTACGTAAAACACAGCATCAACTCTGTCCCCTTCAGATACAAGTTCCTTGTGAGTTCCTTGTTTGTCGAAAAACATGATCAGCGTCGTCTTGATCCTAAACTTCTGTAAACGAAATTTGTTGGGCTTGGTGACAATCTTGAAGTCCACTGCATGCTCTAAAGCTTCATCTCTGGGTCGTACTGAAACACCCAACACTCATCTCAAGCGACAGTCTTGACAAGTCTGGATGAAGTCTTCGCATGATGACACTCTTCGTTGCTTCTGCTCATCGGTGAAGCTGTGCTCCACAAATGTTTCAGACCTTCCTTTCCCTAACTCTTTATGCAGATTTGATGAATCTCCTTATTCATATCTAACTCATCAGCCATCATTACGAGGATCAAATGACGACCTCTTGTCACACAGTTTTCCGAACTTTTGCCATTCTTTCCTCATTTCGAGAGTCGACGGACGCCCACTTCTTGGGTCATTGCGAAAATCCTCACCTCTGTCTTTGGACCCTTTATACCATTCAAACACGTTGGTATGAATTAATTATTCATCACCATAAACACTTTTTAACGTTTCATAAGTTTCTGGTGCAGATTTTCCCAGTTTAAATTTGATATTCGTTCGTTGCAAAATCGCGACACGGAACGCTAACACTACTAACGAAATTGGTTGTTACTTGCAACCTGGCAGCCTACTAACATCATCCATTGGAAGAAGTTTGAACTAAAACAGACCACTTCGGTTTATTTTCACACTCAAATACAGCAGCAGCACCAGTCCGGGAACTTTATTGCTACATCTCTTAAATGCTAAGCGCCTATTGTCTTCACCATGTCCATCCATCCGTCCATCCGTCCGCATGTGACAGCGGAACTCCCAATAGACGGATTTTAGTGAAATTTTGTATATGGGCTTGTTAAAAATATTTGTCAATCCAGCCCAAATTTCATTAAATTCGAAGAAAGAAATTAGGCAATTGTTATTTCTCTTTTCCATACAAATTGCATAGAAAAGTAACAAACTGTATAGTTAAGTTTAGAAAATGTAAATCTATACAATTTTATTAAGTGTTCTATAAAGTTATAATCTTCAGTTATTAATTGATAAGAAGATAACTACTTGTATACTTCTATCACTTTTCATTTCTAAAAATGAAAGAAAAAAAAAACTTTTAATTAAAAAATCGATCGCGCTGAAATGTAACGCAGTGCGTACATTAGCTAACTTGTTTATTGTTTTCCATTGCTGATATTTGAAAATATATCCATTAAAGACAGCTTGGTTTTCGAAAACCATCTAAAACTTTTCCACGTTGCAAATTGTTGGTCCATCCAGTCTTCCCATCGTAACACGGTGAGGTTTCCACATTTAGTCTTTTTAGCCACAAACAAGAGACGGCTTAGGGTCGTGCGTGTGCCATAAACGTATTTCCACAGCCCTTTCACCCTTCTGTTGAATGAAATCTGATCGCAGCAATTCAAACATAAATTGGACTGTTTTACTTTCCCACGAAGGTGAAACCGAAGCGATTGTTGAAAGAGTTTCGCTAGCCCAGATGAGGTGGGGAGAAAGAGATTAAAGGGATGGGTGTACAGCAATAGCTAATGAATGCGACTACCTCCCGAACTTCATTTCGTCTGGGTCAGTAAACAACGTCACTACAAAAAGAAGCGATAACTGGGGTGACACACGCCAATGGGAATATTGCTGACTGAATAAAGATCCCATTAAAAGCGCATAAACAAAAGAGTCTTCCCTTATTTGACATTTTAGGATGCTTTTTATTCCTTTTTTGCCATATACTTTGGGAGTTATTAAGCCGTAGAAATTAAGTTTAAAGCTTAAAGGAATACAGAAACAAAATATTTGAAGGGAGTTGCATCATAAATAAGTTCTATTTTTGTAATTTTAATTATTGAAATTGATTTGGACTATTATTTGAAATTGACTTTTTGAGCACTACTTTACACCATATTTGGTTTCTTTAATGATAAGTTATACTGTACTTTGTTTTGCATTAATGTACGAGCCCTGAGTACGAAGGGATTATTTATTTAGTAGTAGTAATAGTGACAAATAATGCAAGAAAGCATCCATACCCCTCCAAGAATTTCTCCAGGTCTTCCTTGAATTTATTCAAACCACCCACTTCCACAATAACAGATGGAAGTCTGTTCCGACAATTAACCACCAGCTGGCTGAAGGCAAACTCCAGCACATCTATCCTGCAACCATCCTTCCTCAACTTAAATTCATGCCCCCTCATATGTGTAGTCTTAGCAAGAAAAAGAATGCCATTCATATTCAGCTTACTCAATCCATTTAAGCACTTAAACGCCTTACTCAGATCATCCCTTAGATGCCTAGTCTCTAGACGCTGCAATTTGCAGAACTGGAGCCTTTCTAGCTAAGAGCACCCTTTTGTTCCCTTTGCCAATCTGGTTGCCCTTCTTTGAACATGTTCGAGAAGATCTACATCCTTCCTGAAGTGAGGCCTTCACGCCTGTATATAATACTCAAAATGTGCCTAACCATGGTTTTGTACAAAGGGATAATCACCTCCTTATCCCCATCTAGCAAAGTTTCTGTATATCACTGATAAAACCTATAGTTGCCTTGGCAGCACGTCTGCACTGTTCACAGAATTACACATCTGATTGCACAATTACCCCTAGGTCTTTTTCATTTTCCACTATCCTGAGTGTAGTGCCACCAGTTGATAAGTCACTCTGAGATTACTGCTACCCATATGTAGTACTTTGCATTTGTCAGTTAAACTTCAACTGCCATTTCTCAGCCCATCGACCCAATTTTCATAGATCTTGTTGTAGTAGCTCACCCTGATTACTGTCGTTAACCACCCTAACCACCTTTGTATCATCTGCAAACTTTGACATTAAGCCTGAAATACCTTCATCAATATCATTAATAAATATTGAAAATTATGGGCCCAGCACTGAACCCTGGGGGACTCCAGTGATAGCATTAGTTCACGAAGAGCAGAGCCTACTGATAACCACTCTGTCTTCTTCCACTTAACCATCCCATTATCCATAGCAGTAACTTGCCCTTAATGCCACATTGCTCCAGTTTATGCAGCAGTTATGTGCAACAGTATCAAAAGCCTTCTTGAAATCTAAGTATATGATATCAAAATTAATTTCTGCATCCAGTTCCTTGGTCACAGCATCATAGTAACCTATCAGATTGATTAATCCAGATCGCCCCCTTAACAAATCCATGCTGTGACTGCGGTATAATTGCATTCCTGTCCAGATGGTCCTACATTACTTCTTTAACTAGTGACTCCATTATTTTCTCTTGAACAAGTTTTAAGCTAACAGTCTGTAATTACTCATGTCATCATTTATTTGATCCCCCTCTATAAATCTGGGATACATTCGCACATCTCCAGTTCACAGGGACCTCTATTTGTGGAGGGAAGTCACATGTTACTTTTCAACACATAGTCTCCTTTGGAGTCAATAAAATTTCGGCACCGACACTGCAATGCCTTGATCCAGCTGCAAAGAAAATTTACCTTTGGGCCTTCAGGAATGCATCCAATGCAACAATGACATTACTATTTGTGGGAAAATGGATGCCAGGGCATTTTTTCAAATTATGAATAAGTCCAATGGTGTTACACCTGGTGCATATGGGGGGAATGATCCAAGATTTCAAGGCAGCGCTCATATAGTGCAGCCATAGCAATGACATCAGATCGTGAGCAGGGACGTTCTTCGGATAGAACAAGGCTCCTTTGCTGTGTTTTCCTTAGCGTTTGTCAAGAAAACGCCTCACAAAGTCTGTGTAATATGTCCTTGTGAATATCTGGTCTTTCTGAAGGTAATCTAGCAACACTCCACAGCTTTCCAAAAAAACCAATGTCATTGCCTTGCCAGCAGAAGGAATCGAGTTGGCTTTTTTTAGAACGGGCGAAGAGTTTTCACTGTTTGGACTGCTTCTTTGTCTATGGCTCAGGTGGCAGCAGTAGTTTGGTATGGGGGTTGTTTTCCTGGGATCTCTTGGAACCCTCATAACCCGAGACCGTGTTCTGAGTGCTAAAAACTACCTGTCCATCGTGGCTGATCAGGTACACCCCTTCATGGCGACTGTCTTCTCAGATGGCACAGGTGTCTTCCAGCATGATAAAGTGCGCCCTTCCACGTAGCCAGTATTGTTCGAGAGTGGTCAGTCGAACACAAAAATGACTTCCAGATGCTGCATTGGCCACCACATTAGCCAGATATAAATCTATAGAACATCTATGGGACTATGTGGATTCAAAAATTCAGCGTTTCGATCCTCCACCACGGACTGTCGCAGATCTACGGAACGCAATCTGGCGACATGGTACAACGAACCTCCTGCGACATTCAGAAGCCTTATAGAGTCTATGTGTCGCGGTGTAGAGACGGTAGTGACCTAGCCACTAATACGTAGGTGGTCATAATGTTTTGACCGGACAGTGAATATTTAAGGACATCGAATGAAAAATAAGAAACTTGTGGACATATAACAGATTGACTACGTGTATCTGCTACGCTTGTTTGCTTATAGCACTCTATTTTCTCAGTTTTTTTTCTATTTAAACGTATACAAGCTGTTATTGAAGAAGCAAGGGCTTCCACCACGAAATATGCTGCTCAAAAAAAGATACTAACGAGTTGCAAAAAGAAGCGACAGCACTTGGCAGGTCTAATGGACACATTGTTAAAGAATAGGCCTGTCGTAGCCGAGTGGTCAGAAGCGAGAATGGAGCAGCACACCAATGAAGTTATTGGTTTTATTTAGAGAGACGCGGTACGCGGTATCACAAAATTTGATAACACCTGCTTTAAGCTACGAAGATTTTCTGGATGGCCAAAACATGATATTTACTATGACTTCACCTTTATTTATTTTTATTATTTTTTGTCTACAGTTTGATTTTTTTTTTTTTTTTTTGCGTATGTTCTTAGAGATATTTTCATTTATTTTCAGGTGCCATCAAATGCAATTCTGGACAGTCTATTGCAAAGAACGAGAATGACTCCTCAATGGACTGAAGCTGGATTCTCAGTCAATTGGCTACCCTTAAAGTTGCACGACTTTATCAGGTTTCATAAACTTAAGCGAAAGAGCAAAAGTAAAAGGGGTGACCAAGAATTCAAATGTTGTTGAGAGGTAGAGAGATTCAAATGTTTAGTCTGAAGTTCTGGGAGAGGATCTCAGTGCCAGCAGATTTCATAAAATAGAAAATGTTCCGTGCAGTTCATTTGATTCACCTGCTAACACGCAAATATAATTTTGTAAGAGTGGAATTTTGTGCAGATTTAGTTGCTGGTGCAGCGGAAGAGCACGTGAAATAATTAAGGTAATTCACCACTTTCCCAAATGCCCTATATAGAGCTTCAGAGCTCTGCTAGCACTTATATTGTCCAAAATTAACGATTAAGAGATCATCAGAGAAGAGGAATTTGCTCAAATGCGAATCCAGCAATCAAATTGATGTTGATATAAAAGAATTAAGCAAAAGAGATTATTTTTTAAATTATTGATTGTACTTTTCTGTCACTGAAAAACAACATCAATTACACAAGATGCATGCCACTTGTAGCACGTGCAATTCTTGTCAGTGGTACACCTTTCGATTTGAAAGAAATTATGTAATTATACAAGATGAAGACAAACACAGCTTACATTACACTGTTATCGTTAGAAATTACAACCCTAGTTTTATCACCTGTGACGTCATTTTAGTGTAGATAGATAGGGGGCGCTCCTCACGGCATCGCTTTTGTAAGGACGGCCATTGTTCGTTAACCAATATTACATGTACCGGGGGGGGGGGTTATAAAATAAGTTTCCCTATTCAGGAGACCCTAGTGTCAAAACGGTTACAGTTAGAGCTGTGAAATTATGTCATTTAGGGTATGAGAAAGCGATTTGTAGAAGAAAAAATTTTAGTTAAAATTTCCACCACCAGGGAGAAAACGGCGCTGCACATATGTAAAAGTTGTCATTTACTTCAAGACGCACTGCTTACGCAAATGACATGCTGTTAGATAAAAGCAGAAAGGCCAACGCCACCGTCAATAACCATTATGGATCTTACAAAAAAGGAACGTGCTCTTTTAGTAAAACTGTTCTACCAGAATAATAGTAACGCTAATGCAGCACTACGTGAATATTGCAAACTTAAAAGGTTTGCGTAAAGGACCTTTGACGTCAGTGGAGCTTCGAAAAATAATAAAGAAATTTGAAGCGCCCGACCAGGGAGTTAGGTGTAATTCCAGGCAAGGGACTGGATGACCACGTATCGGAACGGAGTAGTGGCGGTTGCAATGATCAGAATGCGAAACACTACCAGTCAGCCTGACAGATGTATGTCAAGTGACTTGAACCTTCCTTCGTCTACTGTACGTAAAGTGCTTCGAATAATTTTACACTGGTTCCCATACAAGTTCACGTAGTGCAAGAACTAAAGTTTTGTGATCAGCAACCAACAACGAATAGACGATTTCTCTACGATTTCTGGCTTGTATGGAACTTGACAATACATGGGCTCGGATGACCTTGTGGTCTGATGAGGGATATTTCACTCTTCATGGGGCTGTAAATGCACAAAACTGCCGAATATTCTAGTCCATCTACTGTGCATGGAAGACCACTACAAAGTCCATACGTTACAGTATGGTGTGGATTCACAGCAGAGTTTATAATCGGACCATTTTTCTTTGAAGAGTCTACACCTCATGGCCTCCGTAAGGGATACGGTAACTAATGAGCGGTACTGCGCTCTTCTAAGAGATCACATTATTCCCGCTCTGCAAGAAAGACAATGCTTGGAAACCATAGGGTTCATGCAAGATGGTGACCCTCCCCACGTTGGTGGACAAGTGAAGGAACTACTCCGTTCAACGTTCGGAAATGATCGCATCATTTGTAGAGACTTTCCGCAGTTCTGGCCAGCCCTCAATCCTACCAGATCTCAATCCCTGTGATTTCTGGCTATGGGGATACCTGAAAGACAGAGTTTACCGTGGCGGTATGCAGATGCTTGTCAATTTTAAAGAAAGCATTAAACAGCATGTAGCCAACATCCCCAATGAGATGGTACGCGAAACTGTGTCGCATGCAGTCCTCTGTTTTCAGACTCAAGTGAAGGAAAGTACATAGAACAATACCTGTAGATGTCTAAGTTCTGATATTACAATCCAATCCTAAGTTAAGTATTCTAACTCATGTTTACAGTGCCAATTTATCCCCTGGTGGCGGATATTTGATTCCCCCTCCCTACAAATCGCTTCCCCATGCCCTAAATGGCATACACACCGATTTTCACAGCCCTATTTCTAACCGTTTTGACACTACCGTCTCCTGAATAGGGAAACTTATTTTATAACCACCCGGTATATTGTAAAAGTAAAATTGCTTTCTTTTTTTTTTTTAGTTCAAGCACTTAGAATACCTTTAAGTATTAGAAAAATATTAGGCTGGCTGTTCCCTTTAAGAGCCTAACCTTATTTTTTTGTTTACAGAAAAGTGATGACCGAAAGTATATGAATTTTTTTTTTGATTTTCGATTTGTCTTGGAAGGCTGGGTGGCGGTACTGGCTGCTGTCTATGCTGAAAGCAGTTACGTGCTCCTGAAATTTATCTAGAAAATGTGGTATTAAGATTTATTTGATTTTCTTGGTGATCATCTTGTTAACGAAGTTATATTGTAGTATGATTGAGTGTTTTTTCACGATATCAGGTAATATTTAACTACTTATACTGCAATTTGCAGAAACTACTACTATACTACTTTAAGTAATATTTAACTACTTAGCAACTAAACAAACCCTTAGCCATAATTATGAGAGCATCCTTGGACTCAGGGGAGGTTCCTACGGACTGGAGATGTGCAAATGTATCCCCATTTCACAAAGGGGGATCGAAGGGTGACACGAGTAATTACAGACCAGTTAGTTTAACTTCTGTTCCGGGTAAAATAATGGAGTCGCTGGTTAAAGATGCATTGCAGGATCATCTAGACAAGACTGCAGCAATAATTCAGACACAGCATGGGTTTGTTAAGGGAAAGTTGATTGGTTATTATGATGTGGTTACAAAGGAACTGGATGCAAAAAATAATTTTGATATCATATATTTGGATTTCAGGAAAGCTTTTGACACTGTTGCGCATGAAAGACTATTGTACAAATTGGAGCAGAATGGTAATGGTATTAAGGGTAAGTTGCTACAATGGATAAAAGGATGGTTAAGTGGGAGAAGACAGAGGGTAGTAATCAATGGGTGCTGCTTTTCGTGGATAATCACCTCCTTTTCGAGAGAAAAGGAGGTGATTATTCCTCTGTATAAGGCAATGGTCAGGCCACGCCTGGAGGCCTCATTTTAGGAAGGATGTAGATTTGCTTGAGCGTGTACAGAGAAGGGCAACAAGATTGGTGAGGGGAATGAAGGGATCCTCTTACCAAGAGAGGCTTAAGTTCTGCAAATTGCAGTGGCTGGAGACTAGGCACCTGCGCGGTGATCTGATTGAGGTGTATAAGGCCTTGAATGGGTTGAGCATGCTGAATTCTGATGGGATCCTTCCACTTGTTCAGATTACGAATCTAAGGGGGCATAAATTCAAATTAAGAAAAGACAGATGTAGAATAGATGTGAGGAAATTTGCCTTAAGCCAGCGGGTGGTTAATTGCTGGAACAAGCTTCCATCTGTCGTTGTGGAGGTTGATAGGTTGAATAAATTTAAGGAGGAACTGGACAGGCATTTGGAGGGAATGGTGTGATTTTTTTTTTGGCTGATGCTGCATAAGCTCATACACTTGTTTTCTTGCATCACATGCCACTACTACAACTACTTAAAGACATTAGGTTATTTTTGACAGTTGGAACGTTCTTCGTTCTAACCGTCAGTTGATTTTACCTATGCTACAGCATAGCGTAAATACTTAAATTTTTTAACTGGTTATAATTTAAAATCCTGATGTTTAGAGACTGGAAGACGTTAATTAATGAGAACAGTCTTACTGTTCTGTGTGCCAAGGTTTAAATCTAAGGAAATAATGTAAACTGTAAAGGAGGATTCAATAAGCTTTAGGTAGTACGCTGTACTACCGTTTACTTTGCTCAAAGTTTAGATTTGCGGATTCTCACCAAAGGATAATGGCTAAGGGTTAAGAAGGCGCAAAGGACAAAGGTAAGATTCGAGAAAGACATTTCTAATTATGCTTTTCGTCTTCCACTCATGCAATGAGTGGAAGACAAAGAAAGTCGATTCTCCGAGAACGAGACGGCAGAAACGTTTGCCCATGCTGAGGTAAAAATTTTTCCACGCTAACGTTGTGATGCTTTCAATAATCACTGTTCCGACTTTAATGTTACAAAGACAGATCAAATTAAATATGCATAAAATATGCAGCGTTGTTAGTAAAAAAAAAAAAAAAAAAAAAAATACTCCTATTATATGCACTAATGATTAAACGGCTACAATTTGTATCTGCTTATGCACAAATGCATATAACCCGATGTCAAGTAAAACTATAATACTCTATTTTCAAAAAGTGCATTTAAATTTCTCTCAAAGTTAATACACTTTAAATAAATTTAATACACAATAACCGCTTTAATTTTTCCAAATACCAGATCAGCCAATGCATGAATGCTAGCGGCACTGCTGAGAGTCACCCTTCGATAAAAAGCAGAATATAATATATCCTACTTTTTATTGAAGGTATGGATCTATATTATAGCATCCACACTGTGGTACTGTATATCTAAAAACCTGAAACTATTGCTTCCATTATTTTCTTAGTTACTTTACTTGTCGTTAGATGGCGTCACTGAACAGGCATGCTTAAAAATTGTGCGCCAATAAGGAAGCAGTTCCAAATTTTTATATCTTAAACCCTTAAAATATTTCAATAATTTCATCTCTCCCTTTCCGGATCAATTACAAATAAACAGATCTGAGATAAAATTCAGCTAATGAATATACATTGTTTTTTTTTTTAAATGAATATATACTGTAAAGAGTTATACCTCTGGTTTCTAGTTGTCGAATATTTGTGTAGTAATTGTTTAAAAACACTTTCAAAAACAACTGGCCTCTCTATTCTACGTACTGTATTTAAATTTTCGTGTGGTTAATGATTAAAAGAAAGACTGATAAGTTAAAATTAAAAATGCTACCTCCTGAAATGCATTTCATTGAGTGCGTCAAAACTTGCCAACTGACAACAAAACATAAAATTGAATACGGTGACTCGAATAAACATAATGGCAAGAGAAGAATTAAATCTTATCGTAAACTTACTGTCAGTGCCATGTTATACAATGCGCACTTGGAAGATAAGTGTTCTAAATATTAGGAGAAATCTCGACGAACAGAAAGCTCGATTCTGATTGGCTAGTAGAGAACTTAACTTTCTCAGAGACATCTGACACCAGAAAAATCTATCGGTGATCTAGAATTTAAAATTCACGCATTTTCCAATTTATATTTCATTATAGCGAATGCTTTCATGGTGCGAAGTTCATAATCGTTATTTAATTTAATTAGGATTTCGGCATTATCTAATTGTGGTTTATGATCATGATCACGTGCGATGTTGTAAGTTCTCTAATTCCGTTTCCGGTATATATATGCTGTATGGAATAAAATTGGTGAAATGAATGGAATAAAATGATAAAAAACATTAAATAAAATGGATTAAATAAATAAAACAACAGAATGCATATAAATTTTGTACACATATGATTTTTAATTCCGCATCCGTGCAGCTAAAAATATTCCTGAACTTTGATAAGCCTTTAATCAAAATTTAGGCCTATTAAGATTTTTTTTTTTTTACATAGCGAAATAAGAAACTTAAAACGTAAAAATATATAAATATGTTATAACGAAAGTATATATTTGACTAAATACAGCCAGCTAAATGATAACTGTATATTTATAATACACATAGAAATTTAGCTAAACCGAATATTAATTACCTGGAAACACGACATTGAAGTACTCCTACGGTATTCTCTTTCAGAATTAAAAATTACTACTACTTAAAATATTCCTTATTAAAATGACTTCGTAATAGTGTATTTATTAATAAAAAATTTGTAAGAAAGGTGATAAACAAATTTACTTATTGACAAAATAATTTCAATCAAAATAAAACTACAGTTCTAAAGTGAACTTATCTTCTGCTACTTGCTTTGCTCACATTTTAGCCTTCTGCGTTCAAAAATAATTACAAGTGGCATACGAATGTGAATTTAAAAAAAAATAATAAAATAAAATAACAATAAATGCATTTATTGGGTGAAAGAAAATGGTGATTAAAATATATATAAAGAAAAAAGATAAATAACGCATAATCAATTTTTAATGTCACATTTTTTATACTGGTTCTAAATTTTGGTTATTATTTGTTTTGCACCAAAGTAACTAACGCTGTGAGGCGTAACTGTATTGTAACTATAACTTTATTTTGATAAAAAGGCACACATAAAAAAAACGTATAATTTGAATATTATAATTAGAAGCTTAACTACACTCACGAATCCTCCATCACAGTGCAGTACTATAGTAGTTTCATCGCTTGTTTGGAGAATTACGAGTTCAAATTCCGTTGGAGATTGGGTGAATTCTTAAAGGCCCTTGAACCAAGGTTGTAACTATATGAAATCTCAGGCGGAGGGAGTAAGTTTCCGCAGTGAGTTACTCTGGGGTTTATAGTCTGCACAATATGCAAATCACCTAGGGTACACATACTTTCAGCAAATTATGAAAACTTATTCAGTTTTAATAAAACTGAATAAGTTTCATTAAAAAAACATCATCCGTTGTTCAATTGCTCTGCTTGTATGCCAATGTGTAATGCACTTGGTTGTGACAGGCTGTCACCCTCATGGATAGCACAGTTGGTATAATACTGTCTTCCCCACAAACCAGGTGGAAAAGAACTGAATTTGAATTCGGTCAATGATGCGAGGAATTTTTATTGACCTTTTTCAAAACACGAAAAAGATGCATAAAAATGAGTCAGTTGCCCTGAGTTAGTTAGTTTCAGACGAGGATAGTATGGTTTTCCACCAGAAAACTCGGATTTTTCGTCCAGCAAACAGCAAATCGACCACCTGCTTTTTGCTGACAGACATTGTATGCCTATTAGCAAAAAGCAAAATGGTACGATTACAAAAAAAATCAAATTATTTATTAGGGTCACCCGTAATTGATTACATCTACCCATGAGTCTTGTGTCTGTAAATTGCGTGTGTTCTCTGGTCGATTTGCCTGTTTTGCTGGAAGAAAAATCCGAGTTTCTGGAGAAAAAACCTTGCTATCTACGTCTGAGACCGACTAACTCAGCCAAGGAGTGAAAAAAGCCCATTAAAGTTCCTCGCGTCATCGACGGAAATCGAACCCGGGCATTTCACACCCGGTGTGGGGAGGATGGTGATGATACCACTTTGCTACCCACACAGAATACGGTATGATTACAGCGAGTCCAGAAACACTAACACTGGACAATAGAAGATTAGAAAAATGCTGTCTGATCTGAAATCCCGGTACCTATTGTTTTTTGCTGATAGGATAAGAATATAGTAAAAAAAGCCTGAATGCATAGACCATCCTACCAGGTATCAGCGATGCAGGCTATGGCAGTGTTTTCGTGTTGCACATTAGATGGTACCCTTGTTACCAATGGAGTAACATTTGCATGCCTCAAGTTCCAAACAGATATATCCCTTCATGATTGCAATATATTCATCTGCAAATAGGTTTTCCCAACAGGATAATGTTCCATGTCTCTGGGGTAGAGATCCGAGACTGTCCAATTTGCAACTGTGGGAGTCACGCTTTTGATACTCGCTGAATCCATGCTACAAATCCAGGCTGTTCTGAGAGGGCACCTACTTGCTATTGGATGGGAGGATCTAATAAAATGGTCACTCAGCGTACATGCAACTATCAGCATGTGATGTGTGCAGAGGCACAATCAGTAGTCTGTAGTTTTGTTGTTGTCTGTAAGAAACAAATTTACCTACTCCTCTTCCAAAACAGTAACAGGGAAAATGTATCCTGATACGATGCGATGAGGAATGAAATTATCAAAGCATTCCCAATGAGAAGGGCGACTGTTTTGAATGGTTCCATAAAGATGGTTGGCTGCTATATTACATCTATGCATTCAGATAATCGCTGGATGAACAGTTCTATGCTAGATTGGAAAGTGGAGGATCAGTAGAATAGTCACCAAAAATCCAGACTTTATATGTCTGAACTTTTGCCTCTGGTGGTATCACACTGCAAATAATTCAGAAGGGAAATCACGGACACTTTTTCCGATGAACGTGTATTGTGAAAGAATTTCTAATTTTTGGTAGAAAACTGGTGGTATTGTGCTCTACACCTTTAAAACACTCATGAGTCACACTAAAAGGATGTAGTAGTAGTAGTAATGACATGTGATGCAAGAAAGCAAGTGTATGAGCTTATGCAGCACCAGCCAAAAAAAAAAAAAAAAAAAAATCACACCATGCCCTCCAAATGCCTGTCTAGTTCCTCCTTAAATTTATTCAACCTATCAACTTCCACAATGACAGATGGAAGTTTGTTCCAGCAATTAACTACCCACTGGCTAAAGGCAAATTTCCTCACATCTATTCTACATCTGTCCTTTCTTAATTTGAATTTATGCTCCCTTAGGTTCGTAATCTGAACAAGTGGAAGGATCCCATCAGAATTCAGCATGCTCAACCCATTCAAGGCCTTATACACCTCAATCATATCACCGCGCAGGTGCCTAGTCTCCAGCCACTGCAATTTGCAGAACTTAAGCCTCTCTTGGTAAGAGGATCCCTTCATTCCCCTCACCAATCTTGTTGCCATTCTCTGTACACACACAAGCAAATCTACATCCTTCCTAAAATGAGGCCTCCAGACCTGTACACAGTACTCAAGGCGCAGCCGGACCATTGCCTTATAAAGAGGGACAATCATCTCCTTCTCCCTGCTAGCAAAATTTCTATGTATCATTGACAAAACTTCATGACCTGCCCTAGCAGCCTGCCCGCATTGCTCAGAAAACTTCATATCTGACTGCACAATTACTCCCAGGTCTTTTTCATTTTCTACTACCTTAAGTGTAGTACCACACAGTTGGTACGTTTCTCTGGATTTACTTCTACCCATATGCAGTACTTTGCATTTGTTAAGGTTAAACTTCAGTTGCCACTTCTTAGCCCATCTGCCCAAATTATTTAGATCCTGTTGCAGTAGCACACTGCCATTAACAACCCTGCCAACCTTTGTATCATTTGCAAACTTCGACACTAAGCCTGAAATACATTCATCAATATCATTGATAAATATACAAAACAACAGTGGGTCCAATATCCTGTGGAACTCCACTAATAACATTAGTCCACGAAGAGCAGCACCCATTAATTACCATCCTCTGTCTTCTCCCACTCAACCATCCTTTTATCCATTGTAGCAACTTACCCTTAATCCCATTCTGCTCCAATTTGTACAATAGTCTTCCATGCGCAACAGTGTCAAAAGCTTTCCTGAAATCCAAATATATGATATCAAAATTATTTTTTGCATCCAGTTCCTTTGTAACCACATCATAATATCCTATCAAATTTGTCAGACAAGACTTTCCCTTAACAAACCCATGCTGTGCCTGAATTATTGCTGCAGTCTTGTCTAGATGATCCTGCAATGCATCTTTAACCAGTGACTCCATTATTTTACCCGGAACAGAAGTTAAACTGATCTGTAATTAGTCGTGTCACCCTTCGATCCCCCCCTTTGTGAATTGGGGATACATTTGCACATCTCCAGTCCGTAGGGACTTCCCGAGTCCAAGGATGCTCTCATAATTATGGCTAGGGGTTTGCTTAGTTGCTTTGCCACCTCCTTTAATATAACTGGATAGATCCCATCCACCCCAGGTGCCTTTCTTATGTTTAACTTCAACAATTTCTCCTCCACTTTGCTCTGTTATTATAAAATCATTAAGCACCCTGCTATAATTTGATAACCTTCTGCCATTTTCAAACCTTAATAACTCATGTGAATGTAGATGGAAAATACTCATTCAGTTTATTTGCTATCTGAACAGGATCATCAACAGCCGAACCATCGATATCCAATCGACCAATTAGATTCATTCCCTTCCTTTTAGAGTTTATATAAGTAAAGAAATCCTTGCTGTTTTTCTTAGCATCTTTTTCCAAAGATTTCTCCTAATCTACCTTTGTCTGCCTAACCTCCTTTGTGACCTGATTACAGACTAGCTTATATTTGCCATAGGCTTCTGAGTCGCTTGATAATTTATATGCATCCCATGCATTTTTCTTCTCTGTCACGAGTCTCATTAATGCTCCTAAAAACGAAAACGAGTCTCATTCGTTCATTTCATAACCATTTAGGCCTAAACCTTGAACAATATTTCTTTACAGGTATGAAACATTTAGTAGCATCCACGATTAATTCCTTGAATGCTTCCCACTTAGAATTTACTGTTGGTAACATCATCAGTTGATCCCACTCTACAGAATTTAAAAACTGCCTGAGACCACTGTACTCACCTTTCCGAAAGCAAAAACTCTTTCCTTTACAACTGATGGTAATTATGTCTTTAATTAAATCCAACATCAGTACACTGTGATCACTGCCACCCAGTGGTTCCTTTATCTGCAAATTCTTAATACACGAATGATCACTGCTGATAACCAGATCAAGAGTATTAGCCTCTCTGGTTGCCTCTCGAACATGCTGTTGCAGAAAACAATCATCCAATAAATCCACAAGTCTTACTAGTGTGTGAGTGACCAACCCACAAGTTCCAGTCAATATATGTCATCTTAGCATTTTCCTAAATCTTTATATAGGAATTGAATGGTGCACATGCTGGACGTATATCATACTAAAAGACGTGGGACACTTACAGCTATTAACGAAACATATTTATTCAAAGAAATTGATATGCGTTGATTCTAATCTAATAACTGTTTCAATATACAGAGTCATCGAAACAGGTGTCCATGATTTCCCTTTTAATTATCTTCGGAAATATTTGATCGATTGCTGTGATCGTAGCAAACTGTGTGGTAACTCACTGTTTTATGACACCTCAACAATGATGTTGGCTGTGCCGTGTGTGCAGAATGAATCCTATGTGCATCACCTCAGTGTAAGATGGCCATGCAACAGAAGGCGCTGTATTGTCGTACACTGATTTGATGTTGCACTGCTATGACAGATTTAAATTCACATACCACAATAGTGCTTTCTGTTGCACGGCCATCTTAATGACAGGCACTGTGCGTAGGAGTCATTGTGCCCACTCGTGGCACAGCCCAGGTCATTGTTGAGGTGTCAAATAAAACAGTCCGTTACCACACCATTTGCTGCTACAATCACAGCAATCGATCAAATATTTCCGAAGATAATTAAAAGGTAAATCACAGACATCTTTTCCGATGACCCTGTATTTTGAAAGAATTTCTAATTTTTGGTAGAAAACTGGTGATATTGTGCTCTACCCCTTTAAAACACTCATGAGTCACACTAAAAGCATGTCATCTTAACATTTTCCTAAATCTTTATTACAATCCACCCCAAGATGTTTTATGTACAATTGGGTTGAGGTCAAAACTCTGTGCATATCACTGCAATATATTTAACCAGTATGTTGCACAAGTTATCATTGATCTAAATACTTACACTTGAAAGTACAGTCGGTCCTCGTATAGCACGTGTTTGCATTACACGAATTCGATCATACACGATTTATAAATAGGGAAACGTTATCTTATATAACACGAACCGAATTCGCTTATACACGATTCGCCTTTGTGTTTACAAGAAATGGCAGTCGAACGCGGAATCACCCCAACTGAACGCAACACGATAGCAATGAAGAAGAGTCTGAAAATGTATTTGTGTTTTATATCAGTGAAGGGGAAACACATTTCACCATAATAACGTAAAAACCAACACAATTCCAGCTATCGGTATAATCGCAAATGCAATTAGATGGAGTTTACTACCAGTTTATAACAGATTCCACTAGCAGAAACGCAACTGGAAATTGTTTTTATTGTTTTATGGTAGTAACCTCCAGAAATGTGCTTTAGTAAAATGTGAGGTGTTAATAGTGTATCTCGGCCTTTACGGTGTTATTTATTCAGTTGCTACACGCGCGCAGCTTTGTTTATGTGTATCAAGCGTGCCGCCTCGTTTTGTAATTGTGCTTTATTCCCTAAAAATGAGCAAAATACTTAAAAGGTGTGAAAAGGAAGCGTCCTGGCTAAGACACTGCAGATTCAGAGAGAAGAAAAAAAGCAATATCGATAAACAGAGGCGGACTGGGTCAAAAATTCTTACCCGGGAAAATTTATAGTGGCCTCATACTACGGTTTATGGCCATAATCACACCCGCCTCCTGCCCACCGTGGTTTCCCCCGTAAGGCTTATGGCCAGTCCTCTTCTGTCGATAGAGAAAAAATACGAAATTGTGAAACGCTTTGAGCGAAATTAAAGACCATGTGATATTGCACGTGCTACAGACCTAAATGAGGCAACGCCGAGAATTATAAAGAATGCAGCGAAAATAAAAACAACTTTCATAGCAGGAACAACTCAAAGTGTAATTAAAATCCATTAGATTAAGACACAAAGAAATTGGAAGAGATGGAACGGCTGTCATCTCTTTGGATAGAAAATCAAACAAAAAGCAAGTTTGCTTACGATAGAAGCAAAAGCATTAGCAATATTTTATTACGACTTACGTATTATAATTTATACTTGCGTATTATAAAATACGTAAGTATTTTATTACGACTATTTTATTTAATATAATAATTTTTTTACGAATAAAATACGTATTTTATTCGTAAAAAATACTTTTTTAGTATTAAAAAATACTTTATTATAATATAATATTATTTTTATTACGTATTTTAATCGTTATAAAATACGTAAGTATTTTATAACGATTAAAATTACCCGATTATTTATTGTGTTTGGTAATGTTTTGGTTCCAAATGTGTGTTCAATCTTGGGTGGTCGGCACCTAACCCTACTTTTCCCATAGGGCCTGTTGTTTATATTGCACGAGGGTTTCTAGGAACGCAACTATCATGCTATACGAGGACAGACTGTATTGCAAATTTTTTAGCTCACTGCCACCAATGAAATGAAGGCAATGAGGTGTCAGTGGATCATGTTTGTAATAGAATGTATTCATTGGTCAGGTTATTTGGTAGATTAAAAAAATCAAGTTTCCATGCAACCCTGTGTTTTAAGAATCTGTTAAGGGGGAATTCATAAATTGTTTCCTCCCTGCTCTCTCAGTGACTGAAGTCTGAACACATATAGTGCATGCATAAAAATAAACTCTCAACTCAATACTCGTATGTACCCTCAATAAGTGAACAACAAAAATTATTAGAAAGCAGAATGTCCAGATTCTCAGGACCAAGACACTAAAATAACTCTTAATAATCTCTTCTTTTTCTCTCAAATCTAGAACTATTGTTCTAGATTGCAACTCTCACACTAAAGGGGAGTTTGCAATAATGCTTACATTGAGTCAACAAATTGTTTTCAAGCCTGATAGTCACCAAGAATAACTACCTCCTGTGGGACCAGCATATCCTGCTCACAATCCCACCGCCAAATTGTTGGTAGATTTTAGGTGCATCGGCAACTAAGGCCATATTGCTCCATATATAATGTCACTAAAATTGAGTGTTCTGAGGTCGATTTTCTGTTCGCTGGAAGAAAAACCCGAGTTTCTGGAAGGAAAACCATGCTACCTTCACCAGACTAACTCAGCCACATTGTGAAAAAGGCCCATAAAAATTCTTCCCGTCATTGACAGGATTTGAACTCTGGTCTTTTCCATCTGGTGTGGGGAGGTCTTCGCCTAGAGCACTATGTCCAACCACAGTCTGCAGTTGGATATAGTGCTGTAGATCTACATACATACACCACACAATGCATACAGTAAGGCCTTGATTCACAGAATTGCCTTTGGCATCTACTCCTCACAGGCATCCTCACTGCTCTCAGTTAAAACAAACATTACGTGATTTGTAAATTACAAGGGATAACACTGCACTGTTCCCAGCTCCTACAGCAACATATATTTATGCATAAAATTCATAAAACAGTGTTAATTATATGCTCATACAATCTTGCAAAAGAAAATATTCAATTATATTTATCCTGATTTTGTTTACAAACTTCCCACTCAATTAGGTGTATTCAATGGCCAGTTTGCTGGACAAAAAAACCCAGTTTCTAGTTAATAAAAATGCCACTTCTGAGACAAATGTAGCCTCATTATAGAAAAAAAAAAAAAAAAAAGCCCAATAAAAATTTCTCATATCACCCAGTATGGGCAGATGGCGATTATAATCACTGTGATATTGCTAAGGACTGATGAAGCACGAGTCTTATTTAATATATTTATTCATGGTAAGGCTTCTTTGGTCCTGTGTGACTGTTCCAGAATACAAACACTTTTTTTAGTATGCAGCCATGCTTACAGGAATGCAGTTACCCTTTAGTTCTTGTTAATGACATTTAATACAATGTCATTAAATAAATCACTTGGTTTATTTATCAGGTGGCATAGATTGCAGTTACAATCTACACCAACCTGATAAATGACAAAGTAATTTATTAAAATAATAAGGGATAAAAAACAAAATTAGAAAGCTAAGTGCTAAAATAAAATACACTGATGCTTCCAGAAGTAACCACTTCCTTTGTCAACAGTGAAATAACCATGACACACAGCACACCTGACAGATCCTTGGGAGCCTCCAGCTCTGTTCTGTTAAGCCCAGGTAATAAGGAATACATGCAGTAGCAACGAGTGCAAATGACTCACCCATTCTCACCTCTCATACCGAACATACTTATTCAGATTCCTCTAGGGTGGGACAGAGTTGCTGCATTTTTGAAGTTCTGCATTGGAACCACATAAACTGTAGCCATTATCAATCCACTGCAGGATGGAAGCCTGCTCAACGATTCATGTTGAGGGAAATGGACCATAATCTGCCACACTGGTCCAGTACAGGTTGGCAGATCGACTGTATTTAGCAGTCAGAGGCTTGAATCCCAGTCTACTCAAAGAGCTTGTGCCACTGCACTCCCACTCCTGACCACTCAGTTACAGAAGCCTACACCAGACTATGCAATAAACCTCTGTGTGGAGAATGCACACAATTGTGTCAAGGATGTGTAGCTACAGAGGGTACATGCAGAACAATATGAGAACAACTGCCCAGATTGTAATGTTATGCAGAGGAGAAAGCATGTGGATCCAAATATCACATGGGGGGGGGTGAAGGTTAAAGCACTTAAGATTATGGGAAATCTGTTGTAAAAGTCACTTCTGGGAAGAAAACCAGCAAATATTTCTGAGAGATGCAGTTATATATTGGCATTAGAAATTGCAAATTTGCATATTTATTCTTTGAAATAATAATACAACAAACTTCTTTTAAATGTGGCACCTTACTATCCAGATTTCTTTAAAATTTTTAAATTTTAAATTTTACAAAAAAGCATTTTACACATTTCAAAAAAAAAGTTTTATGATCTGAAATATTAAGAAAGCAACCTGGCACTCACATCAACAATCACATTTGGCTTTAACAATCCACATAAAAAAGTGACATTTTTTTAATAAGATGCATGCAAGATTATCTTATCGTTTAACCTGCTTTTGCAGCCAGCAGGATTTAAACTACATAGATAATGCAACAGTTTTAATTCTGACAGCAGAATAAATTTGCCTTTGCAACCATTTGGAGAGGCCAGCCCTTAAATGGCTGGCCTCTCCAAATGGTTAATTGGCCATTTGTTTAAAAGATGAGACTGCTATGACTGCCTCTTTCAAGCCTAATTGGTTCCTCATTTGATAGCAGGTGGTCTTTAGTCACAGCAAACAAACAAAGCATTAAAACTGCAAACATGTTATTCAGTGTGAACTCCCATACGGTACGCGAAATTGATTTTTAAAGTTGTAATAGAGATTAGCAAAGGCACATGATGCAAGAAAGCAAGCTTATACAAAAAGAGAGCTGTGATAAAGCTATCTGTTGAAATTAGTGTGATACCAGGAAAACTCTCTGAAAAAGCAACTGTGCTCTGTTGCAAGAATTACGACTAGTGTATTATCCATACAGTTTAATTCTTGCTGGCCACAAAAAAATGAAAGGACCAAATAATCAGGATAAATTTGCACCTCACCTCTAAAACTGCTTAACCATTAGGTATGCCTTTCTAAATTTTGGAAAATTTTAAAATCTGGCACCTCTCAATCCCCAGGGTTGCCAGATTTTAAAGAGTTTACTGTAGTACTAATAGAGAGGCCTGTACTCATACCATGTTTGAGGTTGCAATTTTGAATGAGACAAATGGTTTTGCTCACTGTGCTCCCTGGCCATTTCTAGTCACCACGTGTATGGAGGATATTATCAACTATTGGAGACCAGAAATCTTGGGCAGGTATAGTCATGATCTCGCCAGAATGTTTATGGATGTGCCAACATGGTAATTTCACTGTTGACAAAGAAGGCAGTCACCTCTGAAAGTTTTGGTGTATTTTAATGCATTTAACTATTTTATCAATGTATTGGATTATATTTTAAAATAATATTTCTTTATTTCATTTTGTATTTTCTCAACTCCTGATTGCATTATTATATATAAATAATTGATTTATATATAAATGTGATACTATGGAAATGTTCATATTTATAAGAACTTGAAATTACAGTGACAAGAATTTTGCTGATATGGAACAAACAATTTTATATTTTTCCCTCCTGAACTTACTTTTCACTTTTTCTTGATCCACAGAGATTGCTAAAATTAATGTGTGTCTGTATTCTTTATAATTGTTTCATCAAAAGTACTTTTGTATATAAATATACTTGTATCTTTTCTAAAATTTTAAAATATTTTGAAATACATTACCTCTTTAAAGATAGTTTATTTTGAGCAATATCAAGCTTTAATTTAAAAAATCATAATCATTTCAAACAGACAATAAAACTCACTCAAGTAAATAAATCTATTACAGTAATAACATTTTAATTCCTTAATTACAAATTCTTCACAATGCAAAAAAAGTTATATTACTCCATGTAATCGTATCTATACAGCTAAATATAAGCTGCAAAACACAATTTTTTTGTTGTTTCACAACATTGTACGACTTCCTGCATCTAATTCTTGGGATTGAGTTTTTAATAGAAATATAAAGTGCATTATTACTGCAGGAATTTCTAAAATAAAAGTAATAAAAAGGTAAATATACATCACTTTACAAGAATGGAGTAATCGTGTCTCAGTTCTTATGCAATGCGGATATTAACAGGAATGCATAAGACAAAATAGTTGTCATATCATAGCTGTACATTATATCCTAAGGAATGAATGAGTTGCACAAATCACACGACATTCAAATGTTAGAAAACAAAATTGACAATCTTTACATTACACATCCATCATTCATATCATTTATATTGAAAGAAAGAAATTTGACTAGAAATACCATAAAATTATAACCAAAAAATAGATTGAAAGCAAAAGATATAAATACAAAAAAAAAAAAAAAAAAAAATTAAACTAATACCACTATAAAAATGGCAACATATCAATATTTGTTAATGAACACTAAAATTAAATCTAGAAAACAATATGGTGTGAGCAAAACAGACAACAGCATAAAAATTTCAGAATAAACATTTAGTCCTTTGTACATCTATTGCAAATTAAATATATTAGGAATTAATAAGAGTTGTGCTGTGATACTGATCTGACTGAAATTTCATCCTGTACATATATATTAAATTTTGCTAATTACAGGTTTCATCTGTTACTCTGAAAGTGTGTGTGTGTATTGAGAGGGAGAAAAACTTTTAAACCATAGTCTTTTAACCATAACTAAAAACAGAGTTAGAGAGTTACTAAGTAGCTGTGTGCCTGAATTGAAGTCAGTGGTGGATATCATAACTTATATCATAGCATAACTATCATAGCATATCTGCATAAATATCATAGCATAACTGCAAGTAGGGGATACCCTACTTGCAGTTATGCTAGTTTTAAAACTACTCAAATAGCTAACACAGCCCTCATCATGATGAAACATTTTTTTTTTTTAATGTTGTTTTTTACAAAATTCACCAGACAATAACTAATAAAATATATATATTTTTTCAAGACAGGGTGTTTGCAAATACTAATAGCAGATGTAGCAATGGTAAAAGAAGTTTTAAATTCTCGTTTTTTTAAACTAATAATTAATATAGAGTTACAGATTTATAGTCAGAATTTTTAATTCAGAAAGTCATAAAAAGCATAGTAGATAGAAAAAATGCTGTTTCAACTTTAAAAACTTTGATAATGTATGAAGGAATATAAACTTTAAGAGGATTAGAGCATATTATGATAAGAGTGAATGTGTGTGTGCATGCGTAATACCAATAACCTGTATATTTGAATGATAGAACTTCTCTGCACAAAAGAAACTGACTAAACCTGTGCAGGTTGGAGAAAGCATGAGTTGAGGGTACCTGGATGTCCTTAAAGATGTTGGCACTGATCCAAGGAATGCAGAGTGATTTCAGCAGACCTCCAAACTCTGCTCCAGTAATATTCTCCATTCAAGTGGCTTTCTTCCTTACTAAAGGACAACAGTCAGCTGTTCCATAACTCAATATGAAGTTCTGTTACCACTCCACATTCTTTGGATTAGTGCCAACACCTTAAGGTTATCTGAGTTCTCCCAATGTGTCCTTCTCTAAACACCAAATTTTATCACTTTCTATAGATTGTAACCTTGTCTATACATATCTCTTCAAATATGTAATTATATGTTATACGTATATACATGGTACTTCAAAAAATGGAACACCTTATGAAGGCATGGAAATGTCACTGCGTATTACTTCCAATCTGAATGTTTATATTTTGTTCAGGTATATTTATATGTTTGTAATAATGCTTAACTATACTTTATGCATTATATATTTTTATGTAGGTTGCAATTTAAGGAAAAAATTTGCAAGTAATACACTGCAGAAAGATTGGATTTTGGATGGACATTTATGGATCACCAACAGCACTTATATACAGCTTACAGGAAATATATATTCACAGTTTGCATCACTGATGAATATGAAGGATGAGGTGGTCATTGCATACCAGGTAAAAATTAAGTGAATACTTGCAGGATGAAAGAAACGAGAAGTGCTACGCAAAGAATCTATTGAAGTATCTTGGAATGCAATTATACCACATCCAACTGGTGTAGGCATTAATTACCAGAGCCAAAAATGGCAGATTTTCAACGTTACATTGTTCAAGGCCATAAGTAAGCATCATCTAAAATGAATACACAATTAGTTTATTTTATTTTATTTATTTTTTTTTTTTTGAGAGTGATAATTTGTAGTTTGGCATGCATGCACTGCTTAAAAATTATGTTAGACAAACTCTCATTAATCCTTTCACTGAATTTCCCAAACTTGAGTGGGCACCCTGTGGTCAACTTCTGAAAGAGGTGGGATCTGCAAAGTGAGTCTCTTCATGAAATGCCTTTAAATATTAATTTCTTATTTTGACTTAATGCTCAAGTATTAGAGTAAAATAGTCAAAATCAACTAGAGTTTAAAAAAAAAAATCATAAAAAATAAACTTGCTCTTTTTTTATTTAATTTTTTTCAAGCAATAATATCTTCTACATGTGTTTATGTATATGTAATTCAATTTCATCAACTTCCAGATCTGAATTCCAGAGAATTTCTTCAATTTAGGCTTTTTAAGCCAAAATTGGACAACAATGGCTGACAGGTGCTATGTCTTCCTGATTTTCAAGGCTATTTTCTTGCCACCATCTATTAAAATGGTATCTGCTATTAGTTGGAAACAACAGAAATAATAAACATATACTGAAAAATTTGAAATATACTTGAAATAACCTCAAAAATGTACATCCCTGTACATACTCGTCAAAGGATAAAAGTAATTTCCAAGATGGAGCTCCACCTCACTTCTTTTGTTCAAGGCTAACCAGAAGGTGTTTTTTTTTTTTTTTTTGTTACTGAAGAAAAATCAGGACTTTTCTCTGGCTGGCTGGCCTATTCCCATAGATCATATGGCATGCACTTTTAACTGATCAAAGAAAAAGTATTTGGACATAAACCAAGGAATGTTACAAAGCAGTTCACAAAGCATTTTGACAATTCATTACTTGAGTTGATACTAAGGCATGCTAAAATCAAAATAAAAAAATATATATAAACAACAGCTATTATGAAACAGAGATATTTGAGAAGTACCTATACATGGGGCATGGCAGAAGGGGATTTGAGGATGGGATACACAAGCCCCATCCCGATACCATATTAAGCAGTAAAATTTTTAAAGTATCTTATATTGATTAGTGAATAAGGATTAAGAGGTTGAAATATCATTCAAGCTCCACATCAAACAATTTAATCATGATTTAAATATTTGACTATTTTTGGGAAGAGATGCCCATGTTTGCTGTTTAGATGGTTGAACTGATTTCACAACAGTAACTCTCGGAGACATGATAGGTTCATTTTTCTGGGGAAAAAAAAAAAGAGAAGAGAAACAACATGTATTTCAACCAGATGTTGAAATACATGCCGGATTAAAATTGTGTCCAGCCATTTCATCAGTATCAAACACAACTGAGGAGAAATTGATTTTAAATTGTTTTACCATATCCCAAGTTTATTGATTAACTTATAACCATAAAAGTTCAGCTATAGATAAAATCTTCATAAAACAAAAACAGCATATTCAATTTATATATATGTATATACATATTACAAAGGATGAAATGGGTCACATTTTTATGTTCTTTGCAGTGGAAGTTAGCTTATGGGGAAACTGCTGAACAATTTCTTAAAAACAAACACTATACAAGAGTGCAACCATATCTATTAAAAGATTTAAGTGGCATGAATATAAGTATTACCTGACAAATCTTGAGCACCTCTTTAAAAGCACTAAAGAGGAAAACAACAAACCTCAGAACTTCAGTTATATTTGAGCATTCCATTTAAACACAATATTCTTACAGATATCTGTCCAGAAAGTAACACATATTTGTATATCCCTTTAATATCAAAATTCAGTTTTTAATATTAAATCTTACTTTCCCTAAATTAGTTATTATAAATATGGAAGCACACAATGTTTGTACTTGAGAAACATTTACAGAGGAACTGGCCAGTGAAAGTTATTTAATTTCTAATAAATAAACAATGTCTATTTAAATCACCACAATGAATTTTTAAGTGTATTTACAAACGTATTCAAACCTATTTAGATTACATATAAGTCCTCCACAACAATATAGTGGTTTCTTGTCACTCATTGGAAAGATCTGGGTTTGAGTCCCATGATAAATGGAGGAATTTCTAAGTCTCTTCAACTGGGGCTGTAATTAGTTGATCTCAGGAGGAGGGAGTGGGGTTTCCCCTGTGAGTTATTCTGGGTGTTCCGGCCCACAAAATGTACAAATCGGCCAACAAAAATACACTTGTATAGACTTAGTACACAATGGAATAACGTGGCCTGTAGTGCTCCTAAAAACCAATAACAAACAACATATAGGCAGATAATGAAGAAAGCAAATAAAAAAGCATTTTGACACATTAAGCTTGGCATTGGCAGCTTAAGCCAAATTTCACTAATACAAAAAAAACAAATGATCATGCAAGAAAACAAAGTATGGTTGAGTAGCATTAGAACAGCCAATTGTTATTTTCAAATTCAAGAGCTCTGTAATCCCATAATTTCCCCCCCATTCCCCAATGGTTTTTTCCTTCTTTTGAAATTGTAAGTAGCAAGTAGGTAGATACTGAAGTTAATCTAAGGCCAAATATTCCATAAACATTATTTTTTATGAAATTCCAAAATTTTAACTTTCAAACATAATTTAAACTTTTAAACATTTATTTTACACAAATGCAGCAAAGCTCATTTTTTGTGTTACATATATTTCAAGAAAAATCACTACTACTTAGAGAATTTTGTTGAACTAGGACTTGAAGAATTTTAAAGATAGATTTATTTATGCCTATTTAAGTTCTTATAGGATGTGATTCTCATAAGTATGTTACCACTCTTATGGGAGTTTTTTGTTTGACTGCTGCTTTGAGTATGGAAAAAAATGGCTGACAAATTTTTGACGCTTTTCCTAAATTTTCTGTGTAATTATATAAAAACAAATATAAATTTAAAAAAAAAATACAGCTTATAGTCTTTTGTATTTATATTTTTCACCATTACAGTGGTAACATACTTGGGAATCACCTGTGTACTGAAATCAGATCTTCAAAGTGGCATATGAGACGTTGATTAAGAAATAATTTATTGCACACAAGGATCAAAGACTATCCTAAAAATTAAGCTATGTATATATGTATCCATAAATCCTTTGTCACCATATTAAAATACTTAATGATGACACTACACATTTCAAAATCTGTTCCTTCACCTTCAGCACAAGTAAAACTAAAGCTATAACAGAGAGAGTGGACAGAAAAATGATGGGAAGAAAAAAGTCCTTGTTCCTGGCTTCACACTCAAGTTATATTAATGGTTTTATTTCTGTGATGATGATGTTATTCTTATTTTAATTTTTAACTTGGATAATTTTGTTCTTAAATCTGAATTACAAGTATTTATGTAAAAATATAAACGTAAAATTATTTGAGTATTTATTTTTTGGCCTCATAGATTGCATTTGACCCCTGCCATTGCAAAAGTTCCCGTCATGGTTGTGTGTGTGTGAGAGAGAGAGACTGTAGTAATAAACTTACACAACTGAAGACATAACAAAAAAAATCACTCTTATATGGAGTTTCTTTATCATCAACATCAAGCTATTCTGTGAATGGAGACACGTTTTGTTATTTGAAACAATATTAACCAAGACCTAAGTAATCTGGAGCATTGAGATATCCCACATAACTAGAATTGTGTGATTTCTTTCCATATAATTTCATTCTTCTAGTGTATTTTTGATTATTTTCTCACATTCCTGTGAATAAGAGAGGGTTTAAAAAAGGAAAAGCCCCTTTTTTTAAAAAAAAAAAAAAAAAAGGGCATAAATAGAATAAAAACATTTGTCATAAAATTTCTGAAGAAAAAATTTCAATTAAAGAAAAAAAGTGACAAAAGTAAAAAATCCCATCAAGATGTCAAAACCACGGAAACAGGCACAAGTTCATTAAAGCAGGCTGCAGAGCAAAAATGTTTCCTGAAATTTCTAGGTAAGAAATTCTCAAATATCTCTTCTTTTATCTTAAGACTTAAAAATGAATCCCAAAGTGAATTCAGAATGTTGTCATAATTGTGCATGACTGTTGATTTAATTGGACTTCTCTTAATTATTAATTAGAACCAATAAATGAAGAATTATTCCAAGTATTTATGTGGAGAGAATGTTTAATTTTAACTTTAATTCTACAGTAAATTCTCATGGTATGCCTTTTACAAAAGAAATACAGAACCTGATTCCACCAAAATTAAATTAATTTTTGGGAAAGTCAAAAGACTGTGTGAAGTTAATGTGAGCCATAACAGAATATAAGTATATCCAAAAGGCTGTTTCAATCTGTTCATGAATCAAACATTAAAAGACAATATCATAACAATTATATTTCTAATATTGTCCTTGGATCTAGATGTGAAAGGGACACAAAAACAGTTCTTTTAGTTTGTTCAGTCTGTTCATTTTAGTAGAGATGAATCAACTAGAAAAGCAAAATATTTCCAATCAGAAGGATCAAGCTGGACTTTGGTCATGGAGATCTTCAAGTAACCCCTCCTGCATAATATATTCCGCTAAGATATTTCAATTTGGTAGTAGAAATGACAACATTGTAAATATTTATGAAAGACTTGCCCACATATTCTTCCCAAAAGATATATTGGTGAAAAGCTTTGTGTAATCACAATTGAGTGGGCTAATGAAAAATTCCTGATGCCACTAATTGATTTAAACTTCTTAACTTTAAAAAACTGTTAAACATTTCAGGCAATAACACAATGTGTGTGTGTGTGCGCGCACGCGCATGCGTATACACACACAACCACAACTACATTAACTTAAAGAAAAAGCATTCTTATGAGGTTTGGGTTTTTCAAGTTTATATTTTTTTCCCAATTTTGACATTCACAATTTAAGTTACCATTTAACTCCTAAATTATTGATATCTCTTTTAAGTATTATGGTTAAAAAAAAAAAAAAAAAAAAATTAATTACACAGTTGTTTAGGAGGGGTTGATGTAAAATGGAAAAGGGTTTAAATCACCAAAATAAGCCATTAATCTAATCCTTGAAAGAACATTAAAAAATCATAGGAATTTGGGGAAACCACAATGCCACTGAAGATATAACCAGTACTGTTCAGTTGTGTTAGAACATGACATTTCAGAAAGAAATAATACACAATGGATAGAACTACATCGGTTGAGAAATACAACTGCACCTTTCAACAGATGCAAATGGTGAAAATAAGAACTTCAAAAATGGCAATTTGAGGCTAGGTTTAACTGATTTTTAATAAAATTGAGATAACCTGACTTTACAGTCAGAGGTAAGGTTAACTTAATAAATGAAATAATTTAACTCACTTAATAAATTAAATAATGGTCCTCAGTAATGAATATGCTAAGAATATATACTACTAGATATCCCCTCCAACACACACACACACACGGAGAGTTCAAGCTCTGCTCTGGCATAAAAATAAACTGTATCTCTAGGAGCATTTTTTGAAATATGTTTTCAAGAAAACATGAATCAGTACTTGCACCACCATTATGACTTTTTCAAAGGAATTATTATAACTGCACAAATTATATGTATTCAAATAAAATTGCTTAGAATATTTTTAGAACTACACATAAAAAAAACTCTACTCATAATAGGGCAGCCATATTGTGATTATCGCTTAATCAGCTATACAGTGGCAGACAAAAAAACTGCATAACCTTAAAAAAAGTAACATTTGTAGTGAAATGTATAAGATATTGTTTGATTACAGTCATTTTGTTTGTCTCAAAGCAAAGGTATTGCGTCAGACAGTAATTGCAAGGTATTGCATCATCCGTTTCTATAAATATGGCATTGGAAAGGTATATTTATGTATATGGTTATATGGGAAGACATTTATGGCAATTAGATATATCAGATGGAGTCTTTTTATTGGACTTCATTCACAGAGATATATATCCCATCTAACAAATGCATTTCAAACATTTCTGCAACCCACAATGCAACGCAAAACACATTATTTGCAAAATTCATAAGTGATGCAGTTTTTCTGTCTGCCACTGTACATCCATGGTGGCCTACAACTGCTCCTGTTAGGTAGAATTTATTCTTATTTCTGTTGTTTCAACTATATTATTCATGAGTTTTAATGGTTCCAAATGTTCTAACTATTCTTGTTGAAAGTACAACTATTATTTTACATGATTGGTTTTTACCAAATGTAATACATACAGTATGTACATAATATGTACTAAATGGCACTGTATATAAATTCTAATTCTGACTAAAGAAGTAAATTGCGAGGAGGCAGGGAGAAGAAGAAAAAGAGAAAGAACACGGTCTGATTTGGAATGTGATTCAGTCTTTATTTCATTATTTTCTTCAAGAAAATGATTTACAAGATATGAATTTGCCTTGTTTCTGGGAATGCATTAATTGTGTATTCCTGATCTGTTTTAATCAAATAAATCTAATTTTAGTCCCTGAAGTTCACTGAGATAATAAAATATACACTAAATGTCATTTAAAAAAAATAAAAAGATATCACCAACAAAGCGTTAAATGCAATGAGAACTCTTAGTACTGTACTGCTAAGAGGTGTGTGTGTGTGGGGGGGGGGATTCCTTGAAAGGCAATGAGACCATTAATATACGTTTAAGTAATAGCAAATCTGAGTTACCTTAAACATTAAAATCAAAATCTTGCAGTCATTAACCATACAAAATTTACAGATTTATAATTAGAAAGTTTTTTTGAAATCTAGACCATATTTCAAATCTCTTCGATCCCAACTTTTAAAACTGAGTACCTTTGTGTGATTATTTTCTGCATCCATAATATGCAAAAAATATGTTTATTTTGTTCTAAAAGTACAGGAGAAAAGGCACCAAAGAGGCTTTTAAAAGCTATTTGGATACTTTATTTATAGATTCTTTATACTTTCAGTCTAAGCCATGCATGCATATAACTAAGCTTTTCTCCTTCCATCACAAAAATAAATAATAAAAAATATATATATACATAAAAAAAAATAGGCCCTATTCTTTCTGAATCTGTATGCAATTCTAATACAAATGCCTCTGCAAATTCCACTTTATTTCAGTTCAATTGTTAGTTAAATTGTGACGTTAATTTTAGGAATGCTACTGGAATTATGGTCTACCAACCTTGCTTGTCTAGATAAAAATGCTACAGATTAAATATATTTTGCATTTGTTTACCCTCTTGATTACAAATCATTTAAATACTAAATTTGATTTAAAAATATCCTCTTGAGAAATAATCGCTTCATCATTTTTGGCCCATCAACTGTCTTGTATTCTGTTGACCTGTCTAATATTTCAAAAGTAAACACTCATGTATTCAGCTGGAGGGTGCAACTTGTCCATATATCAGGCAAGATATTGTACTCTACCACATTTACAGATATTAGACAAATAAAGGGAACATGTATGACAACAGATGACTAAAGGATACTCATGATTGCAATCAGATAGGTATTGAAAGCACAAACATCCTCAAAATCAAAAAAAAAAAAAAAAGTTTAAAAATTAAGGTGTGACAGTTTAGAAGTCAATACTTCAAATCATTAAGAAACTCAAGAATATTTTCCCCCAAGTTATTGTAAAAGTAAATACTTAAGTATATGTTGCAGTCATAAGTAGTAACACTATAGCTTGGCATCAACAATTTTCATGAGGATTAATTAAAAATAAAATGGAGCACCTGAAAAAGTATGGTAAAGTTAATTACAATAATGCATTGATAAAGTATTACTATTTATCAAATTAAAAAAAAAAAAAAAGAAGTAATATATCATTTGGTTCCTTTTATATACACATGAAACAATTTAGAGTTACAGATGACAGAATATTACAAATTAATGAACTAATTCCAGTATCCCTTAATATAATATTAAAACTAAATTTGTGTGCATAACATCAACTAGAAGTAAAGGAAATAAAATATAAAAATACAATCACACATAATATTGAATACCTGGAATTCATAAGTAATTTTAAACAATGTTATATCTGAAATGGACACAAATTACATCAATGTTGAAAAACTATTACACTTGACACCATGAATAATGAACAATAATGAAAAACAGCTTTCATCATATCATACTCTATCTATACACAAGTTCAGTCAAGAAAAATATATTTGTTTATTATGAACAGTGCTTATAATCTGTTATGAAACAAAATATAAATAATTAATATTAAACCATGGTCAAACATATAATCTAAAAAAAAAAAAAATGTTTGGCATAAAAGTTAGCTTCCTTCAATGCACTATACATAAATAAGGGAGGAAAATATGCATTTGAATAACTTTTCTATGCATGTAAAAATTTAGATATTCTATACACAGCTCTTTCCAAATAATCCAATGGCACTCTGCATCACCCTTGTCTCTATTATTACACCACAATACTTACTGGGCTTTTATTAAACTTCCACTTCACAATATTAACCTTTTAGATGCGTTTTTCTCTAAAAATGACAATTCTTTTTCTTTCTGTCAGCTCCTTTTCATCCTGCTTTTCTTTTCTTCTTTCTTCTCTTGTAATTCTAAGATGACATTAGATGAATCAGCTGAATCACTTTCACTAGAAGAGTGCTGAACATCAAGCCTCCCTTGAGGTTCAGTGTCTTCATTATCTGATAATAAAGCACCTATAAATAACAAACACACTTTATGTTATTTGTGCAGCTAAACGTCCACTTATTGTTGAGAAAATTAAGCAGTCAATGATTCAATTTATTATTCAATTTATTATTTATTATTAGGAGCATCAGCGATATATATACTGTCTGTAAATTTCATGTTCTGTGGTCAATTTTCTGTCTGCTGAATGAAAAACCAGAGTTTCCAGGAGAAAAAAATCATGCTATTCTCACTGAGACCAACTAACTCAGCGACATTGTGAAAAATACCCATAAAAATTTCTCACATCATCAACAGGATTTGAATTCAGGTCTTTTCTACCTGGTGTGGGGAGGACAGCAATTCTACCAACTGTTCTATTCATGAGGGCAACAGCACATGAACATGTTGCTCATATTTATCTTATGTAGCTATATGTAGAAGTGTGTGTTTTTAATGGGCTGATTTGCAAGTTATGTAGGTTGAAATATCAAAAAAAAAAAAAATGCACAGATGAAACCCTTCTTCCTCTGCATTAAAGACAACTTCAGAAATTTCTCTAGTGATCGATGAGAATTAAAGTGAGACCTCTCCAAACAAGTATCAGATGGCATTATATTGTGACAACTAAGCTGTCGAGAAAGACTAAATAACTTCATGCAAAAATTATTTTTAATATTTTCAAGTTTGTGTTCATATTAAATTATGTTCTGCTTTTGTTTTCAACCACAGTATTAGGTGCAACCATTATAATGCTGTGAGAAGTAGGAGATGATGTACTATTGTGATCAGATGTACTCAGTGCAAGCAGTAAATGAACATGGCATCTAATGTAGAGGAGTGTGTGTGTTCATGGTACAACATTACCTCAAAACAGAGTTGTTTAAAACTACTCAATGATTTTTGTAGGCAATTTCAATGTCATAAGGTGCCATTAAAATCTGTGATATGAAAGCCTGGGGAAAATGTTCAAGGGGATTGGGAATGTGAATAATCTGGTCATGTTTCCAGATAGCCAGTTGTGACTGACATACATTTGTGCTGAGCTATGTATGTGATGAATGAAAACTTTAAGACTACTGAAGAGACTAAAACCATGAGTGAAAATGAAATGCAGTGAAAGTTTGCTATAATGAGGAAGACAAAAAAAATTAAAAAATAATAAATAAAAACTCATTATTTATAAACAATTCTTGTTATTTCCAACTTATGAATTTAAAAAAGTGTATCTATTTTCTTTTTTCTGAATAAAACAGGAAATTGAGAAAATCTGTTAAAATTGCATAAGAGGATAACAAAATAAATACACTTAATGTGGTATCTTGCATATGAATATTACACAATGCAGGTCCACATTTTCATTCCTTTTCCATCCTAATAAGCTTTATCTTAAAATTACTGCGCATTTTCCTTATGAAAGATTTTATCAAGCATCACAATTTTCCAAGTGTTCACTCTGTAACAAATATGTCCACAATTACAAACAAAATTGGCTACTGATGCCAATGCTGTTTGTAATGCCTTTTTATACTTCAAGCATCCACTCTGATCACAAAATTGTTTCATAACTGTGAAGAATAAAGATCAACAAACATGAGAGCATACGCCGATCTATGTCAACAACTGCTAAAATTAAATTAAACAAAAAGATGTATATAACTGCAAGAACACATTTGAGAAAATTGTTACTGTTGAATTTTAAAGTGCTTGTTCTGACAGTTTTATATTTATATATATTCATTCATTATAACCATAAAATTTCCCTACCTATATTTAGAACATTATTAACCCAGCAAACAGTGGTGGGGCACCTAACAGGTGCCCAAATTTCTTTAATTTCTGGAAAGCGCTTTTTTGATTTCTGCTTATACAACATTTCATATTTTCTCAATATATTTCAATATTTATTGCATGTAATTTTTTATTTTTTAATAAAGAATTAAATATTGAAAAACACTCCATTACACCTTTTATTCAATTTTTGCACTTTCTGCTAAAAATTAAAAAATATATGTTTCAGACATATGTGAAATTTCAAACATGCACATATGTTTCTTCTTATTATGTATATAAATCTTTTTAAAAAATGAAACATAATTCTTTTGTATTACTAATTACTTCCATTTTCAGATTTATTTCAAAATTTATTTCAAATTTTGTGTGCTGCAAAGCATGCAAAAATTTGAAAATTATGCATTCTGCTTCCCACAGAGAAGTACAGTATGTGAAGGAATATCATGATCTTGTATTCTAATCTTTATTATGCAAAAACAATAGCAAATATTTCAAAAAACAACTCATGTAAGCAGAGCCAAAACTAGGGTGGAACGAGCAGGGCATCAGCCCCAGGTGCAGCATTTTAAGGGCACATTCGACCAGTTATATATTTTAAAATTGCTTCATTTTTGATTTAATTACAGTCGGACCTGTGTTTAACAAACTTCTTTATGGCAAATTTTTTGAATTCCTTTTGGTAATTACATTTAAAAGTTTCTGTAAAATGAAGAAAATTTCCTCTAACGAACGGATTAAGAAAGACTTAACTTTGTATGCTTTGTTTCCACCTCTGGCCTTTAAATTACGTTGATATTACGTAGATATTACGTTGGCATTCGAGGTGAGCGGACGCGCTTAGACAGGGCTCCTCAGTTAAGTGGTTTACTTTTGGATAGTGCTTTTAAATATTTGATTTATTTAGATATTGTTGGATTATTTTGTTATAGGTTTTCCTGTAACTGTTTGATTTTAATAATATTATAGATATAATTTTTTAAAGTTACTTTCATTGATATTTATTTAATTTTATAATGGTAGTTACGAGATCTGCCTTAAACACGTCACAGGGTATCGTGACTCACACGGAAATAGCAGATGGTGATTTACGGGTGAGTCATGATTTAATCCGTTGTGGAACCTGTGGTATGTTTTCCAGGGTCGACCTGGTGACTACTCCTACCTCACCTGGGGATTCTTTTCTTTGTGATCGATGTAAGGAGTGCACTGATCTTAAATTACAATTTGGTGCACTGATGGAACAATTTGAGTCCCTGAAAAAACGAGTGCTTGCCCTCGAAAATAATGCATCTGGGAGCTCGTCAGGGACTCAAAACTCCAGCAATCTACCAAGTGATGCACACCCGATTTGAGCCTCAAAACAGAAAAACCAAGTGCAAACTACTCTGGTTAAAAAGGATATTGTTTTATTAAGAGACTCCATTGTCAGGGAAACGGGGAATATTTTTTGTAATAAAGATAGGTGGAGCAGAACCAGGGTATGTCTGCCGGGAGCAACTATTGATGATGTCACCAACAGATTGTCAGATTTTAAAGGGGGTAAAGAAAATATTATTATTCATGTGGGGACAAACGATATTAAACGTACACGATCTGACAATTTGTTGGAAACATACAGGACCATGCTGAGGAAATGTCGCGAGCTAGGCCATAATGTCTATGTGTCTGCAATTCTGCCCAGACACGATAGGAGGGATTATATGTTAAGAGCCTTGTGGATTAACTCAAGACTTGAAGGAATCTGCAAGGCTTTAGGGGGTAAATTTCTATCAGCATGGCCCATACTTGTAGGTAGAAGGAATTTGTTTTGTAGAGAGGGGATACACTTAAACAAAGGTAGTGCAAAAGTTTTTTCCAGTATTATTGAGGATACCTTAAAGGTTCAGGGGAAACTGCTAGTTAGGGGGGGATGTGGGTAATATTGACACGCGTTTATCTGATAATATTGGTCAATGTAACTCTTGCACATACCTTAAGAATTCTTATCTGTTACCCCAACTGGACGTATTATCTAGATGTTCTGGGGGCAAAGACGTTTCACGTGAGCGGGTAGCTAATATCAGGGAAGAGAGCCTAAAAAACTTCAAGGGTTGTGTTAGGGTTGTTAAATATACAAGAACAGTAAATCTTAATTGTTTATACAGTAACGTTAGAAGAGTCGTCAATAAAATGAGCGAATTCGAACTGCTGGTTAAAACAAGTAATGCGGACATAATAGGGCTTACAGAGACGTGGTGCCACCCGGAAATTGGGGATGATGAGTTTCAGTACGGCTTGTATAATATATTTAGGAAGGATAGAGTAGATAGAAGGGGTGGTGGGGTAATGCTTCTTATCAGAAGCAGCCTGAGTGCGACGATAGCTTTCCCGGATTCAGACATTTCACATGCTAGTATAGAGTCTGTATGGTGTGAGATAGTTGGAAACAAAGGTATAATGCGAGTAGGAGTAATCTACAGACCAGGTGATTGTGAAGATTATGACAAAAGCCTCTACATGCAAATGGAATGGACAAGTAAGCGTCAATGCCTTATTATGGGTGATTTCAATTTGCCTCTAATTGATTGGAGTAAATGGGAAGGAAACTCGACATGGGGAACAAAATTTTTAAATCAACTAGATGACTGTTATTTGTATCAACATGTCAGGGAAAGTACTAGAGAAAAGAATATCCTAGACCTCATCATCACACATGAATCAGATGACATAACAGGGCTGACAGTAGAGGAACCAGTAGCAGGAAGTGATCACGGAGTTCTACGGTGGATGATGACGAGAGAGGTAGCAGAAGTAAAAGGCAAAGGAATGGGTTTTAATTTCAGAAAAGGAAATTACGATGCCTTAAGGTACTACATGGCCTCTATTAACTGGGTAGATATCGCGCTGAGAATGAATACAGTTGAACTGTGGTACGCTTTTAAAACATTAATCACAGATGCTTTGAATGCGTATATACCATTAAAAAAATACTCCACGAGAAGGGTTCCAAGTTGGATGAATAGTGAAGTTGCCACATTACTTGAGCAGAAAAAAGGTGGCATGGAAAGGTTACAGAGCAATAAAAAGTACTGAAGCCTATAACAGCTACAAGGTGATCTGTAATAGAGCCACAGAAAAGGTTCGACAGGCAAAGGCAGTTTATGAGAAATCACTAGCAAACAGAGCAAAGAGGGGGGGATAAAGAATTCTTCACATATATAAATGCCAAGAAGAGCAGGACAAACCAGATCGGACCTTTACGTAAGGGAAAGGGGATAGTAATAAATACACCAGCTGCCGTTGCAGATGAACTCAACAGTTATTTTGCATCGATATTTACAAATGAAAAGCCTTTTGTGGCAATGGGAAATTGTGGGAGCGAAGTTAAAAAATATGTAATTAATGATATTGAAATTTCGCAAGATTATTTAATGAAAAAACTTTCGAGCCTACAGACCAGTAAGGCTCCTGGAGTTGATGGAATATACCCTATAATCTTAAGAGAGGCGGCAAGCGAGTGCATTGAACCATTGAGGCTAATTATGCGAGCATCACTAGACTCTGGGGAGATTCCCTTGGATTGGAAAAGTGCAAATGTATCTCCCATACATAAGGGTGGCTCTAAAAGTGAAGTTGGAAATTATCGACCTGTCAGTCTGACTTCAGTAGTAGGGAAAATCATGGAGGCAATGATCAAGGGTAGAATTCAGGATCATTTGGATCGAATTGAAATTCTCAAGGATACTCAGCATGGTTTTGTAAAGGGAAAATCATGTTTAACAAATCTGGTTCGCTATTTCGAAAGGGTCACTCACGAGCTGGATTTAGGGAATAATTTCGACATTGTTTATTTAGATTTCAGCAAAGCTTTTGACTCAGTCCCACATGAGCGGTTGCTTTATAAGCTGGAACAGGTTGGAATCACTGGAAAAATCCTTAGATGGATAGAAGGATGGCTTCAGGGCAGGAGGCAGAGGGTTGTGATAAATGGCTATTCCTCAGATTGGGTTGATGTAAGAAGTGGGGTTCCCCAAGGATCAGTATTAGGACCACTGTTGTTTTTAATTTTCATAAACAACATTGATGAAGGGATAGAGGGCGTGATGTCTAAATTTGCAGATGATGTTAAAATTGGTAGAGTAGTTAATGATCACTGTCAAGCTGAGCTTCTTCAGAGAGACCTAGATAGACTTCAAGAATGGTCAGAAAAATGGCAGCTGTGCTTTAATCCAACAAAGTGTAAGGTATTACACCTGGGAAACAGTAATCCCAAAAAAACTTATTCACTTGGTGGAGTTCAACTAAACCCAGTACTGGAGGAAAGGGACTTGGGTGTTACGATATGGTCAGACATGAAATTCTCTGAGCATTGTAAACAGGTTGCAAGGAAGGCCCATGGTTTTTTTTTTTTTTTTTTTTTTTTGATTTGGTAGTTGTTGGCGCATCGGCTTCTGTGACCATATTGCACCTCCCAAAGTTTTTGCAGTACTTTGATCCAAGCCCGAGGCGGGAATCGAACCCGCGACCTTTGGGTTGCCAACAGGTACTTTACCCACTCGGCTAGCCCGGTCGGCAAGGCCCATGGTGTCCTATCAATGATCTATCGAACTTTTGCAAGTAGAGATAGGGACGTGATAATCCCATTATATAAGGCTTATGTTAGACCACATTTGGAATACTGTGTTCAAGTATGGAGACCGCACCTAAAGAAAGACATTGAGCTTCTTGAAAGGGTGCAAAGAAGGGTAACTCGTCTGGTGAGATCGGCAAAAGGGCGTCCTTATGAAGAAAGACTTTGAATATGTGGGTTGCAGAGTTTGGAAACTAGACACCTTAGAGGAGATTTGATTGAGGTGTTTAAGGCTCTGAGAGGCATCAGTAAAATGAATGAGGACAAAATTTTCAAGATTATAAATGATGCTAGAACTAGGGGACATAAATTCAAGTTACGGGTGGAAATGTTTAGATTGGACTGCAGGAAGTTTTATTTTAGCCAGCGTGTTATAAATTACTGGAATAAGTTGCCTTCATGGGTGGTAGAGGCCGACAGTTTGGGGAAATTCAAAGGTCATCTGGATAGTACTTTCGGGTAAGGGAAGCGCATAGGATGATAGGTTTAATTTCCTTTTTATTTATATTTTATTTTTTTTATTTATTAATTATTATTATTTAGTTATTTATTTATTTTTATCATTGTTTTGTTCGGATTTTTTTTTTTTTTGGCTGGTGCAGCATAAGCCATAGGCTTTCTTGCACCATGCGGCCGTTACTAATACTAATACTTTAGGAAATTTAAGCAATTAGAAAGTGCAAATTAAGGGTTAAGGAATTACTGTTCCAAAATGTAAGTGGAACGTAAGACGTATGCAGCCACATATAAAAATTTTATTAGAAGAAATACTGCATTATCTTTGTACATGCTACTTATGATTCTAGAAACTTTTGTCAGAGTGAAAAAAATTATAAATTCGGGATTTATAATCACTTAGGAAAAAAAAAAAAAAAAAAAAAAATCAGGGAGGAACAGTGTTTTACAAATTTCGAAAATAACAGAGAAACTCCAATTACAAACTTCTAAAAAGTATGGCCAGTTTTGTGACGTCACACCTCTGAGCTTTTTGGGTTGTCCTCCAGTGCTAACTACTGGAAAAATCATGTTTTATCAGTTCTGCAGGATATAAAATCTGTAACCCCTTGACAACTTCTCCAATTGTAGACTGCGGCGATAATAATTTTTATAAATCCATAAAGATTGCAGAGGTGTAGAGGGGGGGGGGGGATTTTCCCCAGGCACTGAGCTTCAGGGGTGCAAACTGAAGGAATTATCTATCACAATCTGGGGTGGTAGAAAGGCATATTGCCCCCACGCATCGATGACCCTAGCTATGCTACTGAAAGATTGACTACCTGCATATAATGGGGGTGTACTTATAATACTTTTGCCCCAGGCACAGGATTGCCTAGTTCCGGCTCTGCATGTAGGACTAATATTTACAGAACAAGTGGGAGAGGGAAAGTAAGTAACCTCAAACTGTAAACAGCCATACAATTTGAAACCTCATAGCATAAGCAACTGATTCTTGCACACAATTACTCTGTAAAAATCACTTCAGAAACTGTTGCAGTAAAAATCTGCCTATATTTAGGAAGGGCAGAAAAAATTTCAGATTTTTAATCATTAATTAACAGTTAACATGGGATTGTTATTTTGAAGAGGCACCTGTAGGGTGCCCTGCTTCCAATGCCAGGTTAAACTAATAGTATATTAACAATACTCATTATAGTCAACTCCTTGCGATAGGCTGTACTAGTAACAACAGACTCACTGTAACTGCAACTTAACAAAATTTGCCCATAGTTCATTGGTGGGTGACATATATACCACCAACAGCACAATATGCAACATTTTGGGAATAACAGTTCAAATACATTAAATATTAATTTTTATATTTCACGCAGTATGTTTTTATTAATTGGAAGTTTTATCAAATTATAAATGTATCCATTATGTAATCAGCAAAATTCTCACCTCTTAAAGACTGGATGGAAGCTAGCCTCGTTTCCAATTCTGTTATTTCTAATGACACAGATGCCAAAATTGCCTCACTGATTCCTACTTGCTCTTGAAGTGTCTGCAGAAAAGAAAATACAATTATCCTATATCAAATATTAAAACAGATTTCATCTGTCTTCCTTTCTCGCCTTGTTTTTGGTGAAATGCCCAATGAAAAGCAAATAGATAAAAATGAAATTTTTAAAAGATAATATATTTAACATTTTATTTAGAATGTATTAAAGAATAGGGGAAAATATTTTATACAAAAGTATTTAAACAGTTTATTTATCCTTTTGCATCTTTCACTGCCATGGTGACAGCTAACTGATAGGACTGAACTCAGAAAATTTAATATAGTAAATTGCGTTATAGCAAAACTGAAGAGGGCAAGTTTTCGAACTTTGTTATATGGGAGTTCTTTATAAAGATATTTTCTAAAATTTCACTCAATAAGATTACTCAAATTTTACTCAATTTTATTCATTTAGTTTTGACAATCCTAAATGTCAACTTAGTGTTTCTAATTCTGATGTGCTTATAACTTGCTAAATTGTTACTGCAATCTCTTTACAGTAGTAAAGAGGTTATACAAATAAAGAAGCTTTTTGACATTTATATTGATATTTACTTAAGTATAAATTACATGATGCATTTAGCATTATACAGCAACAGCCAAGGGGGGGGGGGAACTTGCCATTTCACCAATCCATTCATTCCAAACATTTGTCCAGTTCTTCTTTGAATCCATTCAAGCTATCAACTTCTACAACAGATAGAAGTCTGTTCCAGCAATCAGCTGGCTAAAGGAAAATTTCCGTAGCCGAGTGGTCAGGAGCGGGAGTGCAGTAGCACACGCTCTTTGAGTAGACCGGGGTTCAAGCCCGATTGCTGAATACGGTCGATCTGCCAACCCGCACTGGACCAGCGTGGCAGATTATGGTCCATTTCCCTCAGCATGAATTGTTGAGGAGGCTTCCATCCTGCAGTGGGTTGATAATGGCTGCACTTCAAAGGAAAATTTCCACACATCTGTTCTACAACTGTCTTCCTCAATTTCAATCTATGCCCAGTTACGTGCATAATCAATTGACAAATGTAAAGTACTACATATGGGAAGCAGTAACCTCAGAGTAACGTATCAACTGTGTGGTAGAGTTTCTAACACTGACAGTGGTAGAAAATGAAAAGGACCTGGGGGTAATTGTGCAGGCAGATATGAAGTTTTCTGAGCAGTGCAGACTGTCTGCAAGAGTAGCTCATGGTGTCTTGTCAATGATATACAGGAATTTTTCTAGCAGGGATAAGGAGGTGATTATTACCTTGTATAAGGCAATGGTCAGGCCACACCTTGAGTACTGTATACAGGTCTGGAGGCCTCATTTTAAGAAGGATGTACAGCTGTTGGAACGAGCACAGAGAAGGGCAACAAAATTAGTGAATGGAACAAAGGATTGCTCTTACGAAGAAAGGCTTAAGTTTTGTAGATTACAGTGGCTGGAGACTAGGCACCTGCGAGGTGATCTGATTGAGGTGTATAAAGCCTTGAATGGTTTGAGCATGCTCAATTCTGATGGGATTCTTCTTCTTGCTCAGAATAATCGCCTGAGAGGGCATAGGTTCAAATTGAGGAAGGACAGTTGTAGGATGGATGTGAGGAAGATTGCCTTTAGTCAGCGGGTGGTTGATTGCTGGAACAAACTTCCATCTATCGTTGTAGAAGTTGATAGTTTAAACAGATTCAAGGCAGAACTAGACAAACATTTGGAGTGAGTGGATGGGTAAAATGAGAAGGGTGTGTGTGTGTTTTTTTTTTTTTTTTTTTTTTAGTTAATGCTACATAAGCTTGCTTTCTTGCATTATGTGCCCTTACTAATGCTAATTTGAGCAAGAGAAAGAATCCCTTCAGCACTGAGCTTGCTCAAACCATTCAAGGCCTTATACACCTCAATCAGATCAGCTTGCAGGTGGCTAGCACGGTGACAGTGCTACTTTCCACTTGAATGCAGCATCACACAAGTTGGAAAAATAAATATGGAATATTAGTTTGGGAGTGACTCACATATACATAAAAATTATAAAATTTTGGTAAAAAATTAACATTTTCACTATCTCTCGCCACTTTTATAAAATATTCCTAATATTCTAATATGGTATCTTTTCATAATAACTTCATACTGCACAACTTTTCTAAGAGGTCAGACTATGTAATCTAATACAAGTTTAACGCAATCTGGAATAAAATTTTTGACTGCACTAAAATTAAATTTTTATATTAATATACAAAAAATAAAGTTATAAACGTCAAAAACAAAATTTAACTTATCATATATGAAACACAGTAAAGTTGTACCTACTGTAACTCTATTAGCAAAACATTGCAAGGAAGCTAGCTTATACAGCATCAGCTGAAATAAATAATACATATACACTGCCCACTCCGCATCATTTGGCTATCTCTTCTAATAATTTGTCTGATCTTTTTTTTAAATTTATTCAAACCGCCAACTTTAACAACACCACGCTGAAGTTTATTCTAGCTGTCAATTACTCTCTGGTCAAATGCAAATTTCTGCACATCTACCCTGCAACTATCCTTTTTCAATTTATATTTACATCCATGTGAAACCCCTGGCAGCATACCACAATGGGTATATTGTATGATATCTTTACCTACAATACAGATTAATTATCCCCTTATGCTGTTGTCTGAGAAAGAGTAAAGATGTCACTAGCAGAGATGTCTAGTTTCCAGACTCTGCAATTTGCTGAACTCAAATCTTTGTAATAGTCCCCTTTCATACCCTTGACAAATCTTGTCCTAACCACTTCCTTATACAATATCATACTTGTCTTTGTCCCTGTTGACAAAATTCCTGTGTATATCATTGAGAGATCCCCTAGAGCTGTCCTAGCAGCCTGTTTGCAGTACTGAAAGAACTTCACATCAGACTGTATAATTACCCCCAGGTATTTTTATTTTCCACTACCATGAGTTTAGCATCACCTAAATGAGGTATCTTGCATTTATCAACATTAAACCTCGGCTAATTGTACAGTCTGATGTGAAGTTTTGATATAGTTACTCATGAGCTGGATGTAGGAAACAATTTCGACATAGTTTATTTGGATTTTAGCAAAGCATTTGACTTGGTCACTCACAAGAGGTTACTTTATAAGCTTGAACAGGTTGGGATTACTGGTAAGATTCTAAGATGGACTGCTGGGTGGCTGCAGGGCAGAAAGCAGAGGGCTGTGATTAATGGATATTCTTCAGATGGATGTAACGTCAAGATTGGAATCCTTCAAGGATCAGTTCTTGCACCACCATTGTTTCTCATTTTCATAAATGCTATCGACAAAAGAATAGCAGGCATAATGTAGAAATTTTCAGATGACAAAGATTGGTAGAGCATTGAGCCCGCTCAAAACCATTCAAGGCCTTATACACCTCAATCAGATAACCATGCAAGTGCCTAGTCTTCAGATGCTGCAACTTGCAGAACTTAAGCCTCTCTTTGCAAGCACACCCCTTTTTTCCTCTCACTAATTTTGTTGCCTTTTGTACTTGTTCTAGCAATCCTACATCCTTCCTAAAATAAGACCTCCAGACCTGTACGCAGTACTCAAGGTGTGGCCTGACCATTGCCTTATACAAAGGGATAATCACCTCCTTGTCTCTGCTAGCAAAATTCCTATACATCATTTACAAAACTCCGTGACTTGCTCTGGCAGCTTGTCTACACTGCTCAGAGAACTTCATATCTGGCTGCACGATTACCCTCGGGTCTTTTTCATTCTCCACCTCCCTGAGCGTAGTACCACACAGTTGGTACATTTATCTTGGGTTACTGCTATCCATATGGAGTACTTTGCATTTGTCAATGTTATTGACAAATGCAAAGTCGACGACAATTTGAACAGGCTTCAGGAATGGTCAGGAAAGTGGCAGCTAAATTTTAATGCAGCAAAATGCAAGGTCTTACATTTGGGGAAGAGCAACCCCAAAATAAATTACACACTTAGTGGGGTTGAATTAAAAACAGTAGCGTAAGAAAGGGATCTGGGAGTTACGATATGGGCAGACAAAGTTTTCTGAACAGTATAAACAGGCAGCCAGGAAAGCTCATGGTGTCCTATCAATGATTTATCAAACATTATCTTGTAGAGATAGGGAGGTCATAATCCCACTGTATAAGGTAATTGAAAGACCACATTTGAAATACAGCCACTCCCCGACTTATGTAAGGGTTGCGTTCCGTGGAACTTTACACAAGTCAAATTTTATGTAAGTCGGAATTTCCCTAAATGCTTATGCAGAACTCGCAACTATGCACACTGAATTTGATTGAAGAAAAAAAGAAATATTCGACAAACATGTAAATGGGATTATTTATTCAATTTTTTTAATCTCAAATGCAGGAAAAATTGCAAAGTATGCTATGAAATATACAATAAAAAGATTAAGAAAAGTGCCAGTATAAACACCTTATAATCAAAAATAATATGGGAAGTGCAAGAGAGATGGCATAATGGTGTTGGCAAAGCTTTGATCAAGGCCTAGAGCTGTGGAACTACAGCGGCTGGTGGTGCTGACCAGCGGTGGCAGCAGTATCAGCAATGTTAGTAGTCAAGATGCCTCATTAATTTTAAAAGAGAATATATAACTAAACATCCCTTGCTATCTAATTTGATTAGAAATTATAAAATAGATACAAAAAATCACCCTTAGAGAGAAAAATGCACTTATGTTGCCTACAGCATTTCACTCAGCTTGCAGGTGTCTGGTTGACTCACACTTGCTGGATGAAGGAGAGGGGCAGGCGTAACATCAGCAAGTTTTTTTTAAGACACTTGGCTTATGGAGTTACATTGTCTACATATTTTTGCCATCCTAGTTGGGTCTTCCATTTATTTCCTACAGGATGCAAAATACATTTCCATGATTTTTTTTTAAGTTTGCACCGGCCGGCAAAAATTTACGTAAGTTGGGGAGTGGTTGTACAGTGTTGACACATGGAGACCTCGTCTGAAAACATACATAGAGCTTCTTGAAAGGGTCCAAAGACAAGCAACGTGAATGGTCAGATTGACAAAAGGATGGCTGTGCGAGGAAAGGCTCCGATTATGTAGCTACAGAGCTTGGCAACCAGATACCTTGGAGGTGACCTGATTGAGGTTTATAAGGCATTGAGAGGGATTAATAAAATGGATGAAAGTGGTATTTTCATTGTTATAAATAATTCCAGAACTAGGGGTCATAAATTTAAATTACAGGGGTTGAGGTTTAGACTAGATTGTAGGAAGTTTTCTTTTAGTGTGTGAGTCACTGATTGGTGGATCAAATTGCCCTTGCAGGTAGTTGAGGTTGACAGTTTGAATAAATTCAAAGGTCAACTGGATAGTTGCCTGCATGAGGAGGGAAGCATATAATTTGTATGTTCTTACCTAATTGGTGTGTTTTTTTTTTTTTTTTTGTTTTTTAATTTAATTAAAAATTTTTTTGCCAGTGCAAAAAAAGCCTGTGGCTTTCTTGCACTATATGGCAAATTTCTTTACCTTTACCAAGGGAATATATTTTGCATATGACAAACAATAAAAATAATCAAAAACTATACCTTTCTGTTTCCCACAAACATAATTAAGTTCCTCCAGTCCAGGGTAATCATCCTGGAGTCTAATGTTGTTGTTATTTGGTTTTTAGGAGCATTAGCAACTAAGGCCATATTGCTCCGGGGATATGCGGTGGTCATTCCCTGTCCTTTCCACATCCTCCGTATTTGGTGGTCACGGGTTCGAACCCCAGTCTAATCAAGAAGCGTGTGCTATGCACTGCAGCTCCTGCTCACCTGGCTACGGAGGTGCCCTGGAGTCTAATGATGACCTCATTAACATTCCCAGTGAGATAATGCAATCACATGCAACTTTTTTTAGCATAACAGGATATATACCATCCTATATCATCCACTCTCAGGGCTTCACCTCAGCTTCAGTAGCTTTTTCAGATTCTTCTCCAAGATGATATATAATTTAATTTACAGCAGCTTGGCTCCTTGTTGCTGTTCCCTCACACTTTAAAATGGTATTTCAACTGTAAAAGAAAATTGCAGAAAAATACATATTCAGCTCATCTGCCACTTCTGCTATACTTTCTATAACTTTTCCAGTACTTTTCCTGTGTATAAGCCTGGTACTTCATAGAAAGGCATCTGAAGGAATCTGATGTTGTCAAATAAGGAATGGCAACAGCTCAAAGGGGACAAAAAGATACCACTGAGAATATTTTCACTTAAATATATCAGTTACTTTTTGGTCACTGTATTATATTAGGGAAAGTAACTAACTGGCTAAGGCTGTGGGAATAAAGTACATGACTTAAGGAAAATAATAAACTTTAATTTGAACATTTTAAAAATGTTAAAAGAATGCATCACTAATTATACTGAAGAAAGCTGCAGAACAGAAAAAATAGTGAAGAGAAAGAAAATGGAAAAATACAAAAAATTTAACGTTTGCTTTATATTATTCCACTTCTTATTTACTATACATTTTGTGAATTAATTTTGAATGGCCCAGAAACTAAATCACTGAATATAATGGAGATTGGATATACAGTATAACGATACTTGGGAAGGAACGTATGTTTAAATTAAGACATTTCTTGGCTAGAGCCTTAAACTATGAAGGAGTTTACTAACATATGAGTGAGTGCAACCCAGTGGCACGTAAATTTATTTCGATCGTGACCCCCTTTATTAAATATAAAATTTACGTGACTCCTCAATGTAAACCCCGAGGTAGGTTGACCAGATTTTTAGAGAAGAAAAATGGCATTTTATAAATTATGTAGTACGAAATTTTATTCGAGTACTGAGAAAGGAATAAAAAAATTGTTTCCATTTTAATTTAAATATTAAAATAATTGTTTAGTATTTTAACTGAATACAAGCAAAAACAACAAATGAAATTCTTATTCTTCAATTAAGATTACGAAACAATAAAAAAATGAACAATTACAAAACAAAACCACTAATGAGAAGGACGAGCCTGGATAACTGGCTTGGAATATTTGGTCTATATTTGGCGCAATGTTTGAAATTACTAATCTCATGTCATCTTCTGGACCAAGTCCGGAACGCTTTTTTGTTTTTATAGCTGTTAATTTGAGAAACCAACCTCACATAAATATGTAGACCCGAAAGGTAGCAATGTTTGTATCACCATTTTCGATAATTCTGGATACTCATCTCAAAGAGAAAGCCAAAATTTTTCCCAAGTAGTCTTGAAAAGAGCACGTAATGCTTTGTCAGACGACAAATCAATAAGATCTTCCTTTTATTGCATAGTAATTTCGGGACATGAAGAAATATCAAAAGCAAAAGGATCATGAATCCAATACAACTTTTTTTCTGGAGATACTAATTAGCATTGTTATGTGGGGGGCAATGATATCCCTAAATCATAAAATGTCACTTTATAACAAAATCAGAAAAGCATGGGAACATTTCAGTATTATTACACTGAAATTCAGTTTCCCAAAGATTAAGCTTCCCTTTAAAAGTTTATATATTATCATCATCATCAGCCATTTTCAATCCACTGCAGGATGAAGGCCTCTCCAGCAACTTTCCAGTTCCTTCTGTTTAGAGCACTGGCCATCCATTTACTACTCAAAAACTCATGAATTTCATCTATCCATCTCCGCCTTTGTCTTCCAGGTTTTCTTCTAGCTCCTCTTGGGTACCATTCTGTTATTTTCTTAGTCCATCTATCATGTCTTCGAGCTATGTGTCCTGCCCAAGACCATTTTAGTTCTTTAGTTTTGATAAGAATGTCCTTTACTTGAGTTTGCTGCCTAATCCATGTGTTTCTCTTCTTATCTAACAGTCTGATTCCCAATATAATTCGTTCCATTCTTCGCTGTGTAGTTCTTAGCTTCTCTTCCATTCTTTTGGTGAGTGCCCAAGTTTCACTTCCATAAGTCATGGTGGGGAGTATACATTGATTCATTATTTTACGTTTCAGACAAACTGGGATATTACTCTTCAGTATGTGACTATATTTCCTGAATGCTATCCATCCAAAATTTATTCTTCTCTTGACTTCCAGCCATTTATCATTATTACAGCTAATAACTTGTCCCAGATAAGTATATGACTCCACCTTTTCAATTACTGCTCCTTCAATCATTATTTCCCTTTCCGTGGCATATTTGTTCATCATTACTTTTGTTTTAGCCATATTCATCTTTAGTCCAAAATCCTTACTAACTGTGCATAACTGATTAAGATTTTCCTCTAATTCTTTGGGATCGTGGCTTATGACCACAATGTCATCTGCAAATCGTAAATGGTTTAGGTACTCTCCGTTCTGCGACCAGTCTAATCTTCTGAAAGCTTCCTCAAGGGCAGCAGTAAACAGCTTCGGAGATATTGTGTCTCCTTGTCGAACTCCTTTCTCGATTTTAAATTTGCTACTGTCTTTATCTAGTCTAATAAAGGATGTAGCACTCTCATATATTTTCTTCAAAATCATAATATATGGAGTATCTATGCCTTGTCTTTCCAGTGCCCGAAACGTTGCCTTATGCTGTATGGAGTCAAATGCCTTTTCATAATCCACAAATGCCAGGCATAATGGTGTTTTATATTCATTTGCTTTCTCCATTAGCTGTGATATTACGTGAAGGTGATCCATAGTTGAGAATCCTGTCCTAAAGCCAGCTTGCTCTTTCGGTTGATTCTCATCAAGTATTCTTTCTAATCTGTTAATAATGACCCTTGTGAACAACTTGTAGATATGGGATAACAAGCTAATTGGTCTATAATTTCCAATTTCTGATTTATCTCCTTTCTTATGCAGCAAAACTATGATTGCATTATTCCACTGCTTAGGCATCACACCTTTTCTAATGCACTTTGTGAAGAACCTTGCCAGTTTTTGTGTTATGTCTCTTCCTCCCAATTTTAACAACTCGACAGTAACTTCATCTTCCCCCGGGGCTTTCCGATTCTTCATTTTCTTCAATGCATGTTCTACCTCATCAGGAAGAATATCGGGTATGTCATATGTGTTGCTACTTTGCAATCCATCTTCCCCACTGCTGGTATCATTCCCTCGCTCCTTGTATAATTCTCTATAGTAGTCTTCTGCTATTTGAATTATGCCTTCTCTGCTGTTTATAAGTACACCATCGCTATTCTTCAGTTTCAGTATCATTTGTCTTTCTGTATTACTGCTCATGGCTGCTGATTTAAATCCTTTGTTGGTGGCTGCTGATGTTAAATCCTTTGAACAAGCATTAAGGGAAACCTTAATGCTTGTTCTACTTTTCTTGTGTTAAATCTTCTTATGTCCTCTCTGAGTCTCTTTCTAATGGCTTTGCATAACTCAGTATACTCAATTTTCTCCTTGTCAGTGTTTTTCTTGCTTTTCATTTGTCGTCTTTGGTTCATCATGACAAGTGTTTCTTGACTAATTTTTTCTTCTTTGGATTTCTGTTTCCCTATAGGTTTCTTGGGCTTTATCACTTTCAGAAAGTTGTAATATTCCTCGTCGATATCTTGGTCCTGAGCAGTCTGCAGAAGCTCAAACTTGTTCTTAAGTTCCAGTACATACTGCTCTTTCTCCTCCTCTGTTATTTCAAAGACCTTTGTATTATTTACTCGAGTCAGTTTTTTCCTTTCCTTTCCTACATCTATATCAAGTGTACATCTTACCATTCTGTGATCACTTCCAACATTTACCTTATTCAGGACGGTAACATCATTCACAATATATCTTCTGTTAGTGAGGATGAAGTCGATTTCATTAGTTGTTAATCCATTTGGACTGTTCCATGTCCACTTTCTGTTCACCCTTTTCTTGAAAAAAAGTGTTCATTACTGACATTCCTTGAGATTCTGCAAATTCCACAAGTCTTTCACCTCTTTTATTTCTTTATATATTTTATATATTATCATGGAGTATTAATATATTTGTTCCCTGTCCTTGAAGACTTAAATTTAAATCATTAAGTTTTTCAAATAGTAAACCCACACTATTCGCGGTATCTGTATTCGTGGTTTCGCGTATTCGCGATCGCTGATTTAATATAAAATGAAACCTAAAAAAATGTGAATTTTAAAGCGGCGTGAATATTTTCTGCCATAAAAAAACATGGGCGTGGCTAAAATTATCTTTCCCGGGGGAGAGGGGTGACAAAATCGCGAGCATGGATGTTTCTCGCTAATCCTTGTTCAGTATGTGTTATGTGCTTATCATGGAAGGTTTCGTCGTTTGCTTTTAATTTATATGTTTATAAATTGAATAAATTTATCAATTTATAAATTGATATGCTTACAAAAGTGATAAATCTACCGTTTTGCAGTGTAAAACAGACTTTTTCGAGTGTGTTAATGGAAGAAAGTGACTTTATTGTGGACAAGTTCTTTCTAACCCGTACAAAAATATGGCTACGAATAACAAGGGAAATGTGAAAAGATCAAAGGTGATGACATTAGCGAATAAAATTGAGTTATTAGACAAATTTTCTAATGGTGAAAGTGTCTCCTCAGTGGCAAAACATTATAAAATCAATGAGCCAACGGTACGATCAATCAAAAAATTGGAAGAAAAAATCTGCCGTAGTGTCCATGAAAACGCGCTAATTGCTTAAAAAATTTGCTCTGTAACTTGTGATGTTAAATTAGAAAAAATGGAAAAGGCTTTAAATCTGTGAATAGAACTCAAAATAAAATTCCGAACTGAAAATAAAATTCCGTTAAGTTCACTCATCATTTGTGAAAAGGCAAAACTCCTTTATCAACACTTTAGCGAAACTGGTGATAGCACTGGCGGGATAAGTTTTCTAGCTAGCAAAGGCGCTGGTTTTAAAGATTTGTTTGAAATTTCTAATAAATATTACATTTAATATTAAATTGTTTCTTATTTTCATTTCGATGCCATATGCTTGCATTTCACTATGTACTGTCTATGTACATAGTCATTTTATGAAGGTACATATAATACATACATAGACACAAAATTTTAGACTAGTTTTTTTTATATATTACATACTTTGGAACGGAACCCCTTTATTACCATGAGAGCCATAACTCAGTATTCGCATTTTCGGTATTCGCGACACTTCTCAGGAACGTAACCCGCGCTATTCGCGGGGGTTTACTGTATATTAGCCATTTTTTATTTGTAAACAACTGAGCAGGGTTCTGATTTTTATCTGATAAAAACAATAAAACTTCATGTTTGAGGTCAAAAAGACATCGCAACACTTTACCACTGGACAACCACCTCACTTTCATATATAAAAGAAGCGTTTCATCCTATTTCATTACAAAGCATTATGAAAAGTATGCTATTTAAGCTTCTACTTTTTAAATAAAGTTGATCATACGTATCGCATCTTTCAAAACTTTGTGCAAATCAGTTTGCATTTCCTTTGCTACTAATGCTTCCCTATGTACTGTATAATACATAGCCTTGTGCAGGCGAAGTTTTTACTGCTCCTGGAAATAGAGAAGTTTTTTCTGTTTTATTAGCTTAAATTGGCATATTAACTTATTTTCTAGAGTAGATTTATATTCCTAGTTACAATATTTAGTTTAAAGTTTAACTTAGATAGAGATTTTGTAGGTTATTACTTATATCAGTAAGGGTATCCAATCCACTTGTTACAAGTTTTGCAGCCCCGCTGAACGAGATGTTTTTAAGCCATATTTAGCCGCTTTATTGACCAATTGTTATATTAAATTATTTTCTATAAGTAGATTATAGACTTAGTCAAGATCCTTGGTTTATTCTGAATTGAGACAGCGAGATTTTGGAAGTTAATTAATACTTAAGTGTCCGTAGATTTACTGTTCGTAACTTGCTGCCATTGTTATACGATTCGTTATATCCACAACTAGATAGCGTTAGCTTAGTATAGTATAGTATAGTATAGCATATTATATTATATTATATAATATAATATTGTCAATTAATCAGTAAAATCTATTAATCTTGTTAAACTTCATTGTCAATTAAATTGTACTTTTTAACTAAATACATAGGTGGGAAGGAGCAGCAGTGCATAGCACACACTTCTCGATTAGACCAGGGGTTCAAGCCCTTCACCACCAAATACGGAGGATGCGGAAAGGTCAGGGAATGACCATCGCATATTCACGGAGCAATATGGCCTTAGTTGCTAATGCTCCTAAAAACCAAATAACAAACAACTAAATACATATAACGACTTAGATTTACAAACGTAACATAATTAATTAATACATAACTTGATACGGAAGTTATATAAATGGAACTCGTAGATAATACTCGATACTGAAAAATATATATAGTGTCATAACTGTGTTGGGATACAAGTTTAGGGTTATAATTTTGTACTGAAATTTTATTGAAATTAAATTGAAATCAAGACTCAGACCAGAGCAGCAAAGCAAAAGGCTCAAGCTAATGGGAGTGCTGTGGCTCAGGGGAGAACTGAGGGGGACAGTTACCCTTTGAATCACAGCCTTTTAAAATGCACTGCTTGCTTGATGTTTGTGGAGCAATCGGGTATGGGACATGATATTGCCATGGGGGATATCTTTGTGTGTGCCTGATGTAAGGAGAGTAAGGAAATCAGGCAACAACTCAGCGTTGTTATGAGCCTATATGAGAGCTTGAAGGACAGGGTGGATACCCTCGAAGGATCTAAATTAAGGGGCCCATCAAGCTCTCAGCTGCCCACATAAACGCCAGAGCCTGCACGTGATCATCATGCAACACAGCTGTTGTTGTTGTTGTTTGGTTTTTAGGAGCATTAGCAACTAAGGCCATATTGCTCAGGGAATATGCGGTGGTCATTCCCTGACCTTTCCGCATCCTCTGTATTTGGTGGTGACGGGCTCGAACCCCGGTCTAATCAAGAAGCGTGTGCTACGCACTGCTGCTCCTTCCCACCTGGCTACAGAGGCGCCCAACGCAACCCCTAAGGCAGAATGCGCTGATCCCACAGAAACTAGTAGCTGTTGGTAACTCTATTGTCAGGGAAATGGGGAACATGGTATGTAAAAAGGATAGGTGGAACAGGATCAGGGTATTGTCTGCCAGGGGCAAAGGTTGATGACATTGTAGTGGATATCATCTTTTAAGGGCATGAAAGGTGATATTGTTGTACACGTTGGCATTAATGATATTAAGAGTAGGAGACCGGCGGAATTACTTAACAAGTACAGGTCACTGTTGCAAAAAAGCTGTGAATTAGGGTTCAAATTGAAAGTGTCTACAATTTTGCCCAGACACAATAGGAGGGAGTATGTGATGACAGCCTTGTCGATAAATTCTGCCCTGGAAAGACTGTGCAAGGCTCAAGGGGTAGAATTTTTTTCAGTCGGGTCTGTACTTGTTTTCAGTCGGGTCTGTACTTGTTAACAGGAGAGACTGTTTCTACAGGGATGGGATACACTTAAATAGAAAGGGTGCAAGAATATTTGCTGATGCTATTGAGGCAGTGTTAAGTGGGTCGGAAAACTGCTAGACTGGGAGGTATACAAGGACTAATAGATTAACAGTAGCCACTGGCAGAGGTGAAAGTGATTCTTGCACTGCTTCTATTGGAATGAGCAGCAGACTGGAAAACAAGATGCAGGGTATTTCAGAGACTACTGGGAGTCATTGCGGTACAAGAAAACACATGGGCTGTGTTACGGTAGCTAAGAATAGGAACAGGTGCATGTATACTTGCATGTACACCAATGCTAGGAGTTTGGTAAATAAATTTGATGAATTTGAGGTATTGCTCAAAACATCAAAGGCAGATATTGTTGGGATATCAGAGACGTGGTGTCACACAGATAAAAGGAATGCAGAACTGGAATTTGGGGAGTACAATGTGTACAGAAAGGACAGACAGGTTAGGAAGGGAGGAGTTATGCTATTAGTTAAGAAACACAAAATCCAAGGAAGTGAAGCCAGTCGACATCACTGGACAGTGCAGTGTCGAGTCAGTTTGGTGTGACATAAGCATTGGGAGATCAAAATTGAGAGTAGGAGTGTGCTATAGGCCTAATGACTCTGATGAGTATAATAAGAAACTGTACAGGGAAATAGAGTGGGCCAGTAAATCAGAGAGTCTTATAAGGGGGGATTTTAATTTCCCAGATATTGACTGGAATTTGGGGGCTGGTCACTCACACACTAGCAAGGCTTTTGTGGATTTATTGGATGATTGTTTCCTACATCAGCATGTTCAGGAGGCAACTAGAGGGAGTAATACTCTTGATTTGATTATCAGTAGTGACTCTTCATGCATTAAGAATCTGCAGGTAAATGAACCACTAGGTGGCAGTGATCACAGTGTGCTGAAGTGGGATTTACTCAAAGATGTAACTACCATTAGGGGTAAAGGGAAGAGTTATTGCTTTCGTAAAGGCGACTACGATGGACTGAGACAGTATTTAAATTCTATACAGTGGGACCAACTGATGATGTTACCAACAGCAAATTCAAAATGGGAAGCATTCAAAGAACTTATCTTGGAAGCTACTATGCTTTACATACCAACTAAGAAATATTGTTCAAGGTTTAGGCCTAAGTGGATGTCAGATAAACTAATGAGACATATGGCAGAGAAGAAAAATGCATGGGATACATACAAATTAACACGTGACACAGAAGCCTATGATAGATACAAGTTGATCTGTAACCAAGTTACAAAGGAGGTTAGGCAGGCGAAGGCAGATTAAGAGAAATCTTTGACAAAGGATGCAAAGAAAAAGAGAAAAGAGTTCTTTACTTATGTAAACTCTAGAAGGAAAGGGATGAATCAGATTGGTCAACTGGATATTGATGGTTCAACGGTTGATGATCCTGTTCAGGTGGCTAACAAACTAAACAAGTATTTTGCATCTACATTCACACATGAGGAGTTATTCAGGGAATGCCAATGGTGAAGTAAACTCTAGCAGTGAGCTAGATGATTTTGTAATAACTGAGAGCAAAGTTGAGGAGAAATTGTTGAAGATAAACATAAAAAAGGCACCCTGGGTGGATGAGATCTATCCAGTTATATTAAAGGAGGCAGCAAAGGAAGTAAGCAAACCCTTAGCTATAATTATGAGAGCTTCTTTGGACTCAGGGGAGGTACCCATAGACTGGAGATGTGCAAATGTGACCCCAATTTACAAAGGAGGATCAGAGGCTGACACAAATAATTATAGACCTGTGAGTTTAACTTCTGTTCCAGAAAAATTATTGGAGGCACTGGTTAAAGAAGCACTGTAGGATCATCTAGACAAGACTTCAGTTATAGCTCGGACACAGCATGGTTTTGTTAAGGGAAAGTCTTGCTGACCAATTTGATTGGATACTATGATGCAGTGACAAAAGAATTGGATGCAGGGAATAACTTTGATATTATATATTTGGATCTTAGAAAGGCTTTTGATACTATTGCACATGGAAGACTGCTGCACAAATTGGAGCAGTGTGGCATTGGAGGCAAATTGCTGTTATGGATGGTTGAGGGGGAGAAGACAGAGAGTGGTAATCAATGGACACTGCTCATCGTGAACTAATGTTATTAGTGGAGTCCCTCAGAGTTCAGTGTTGGGTCCATTGTTGTTTTCTGTATTTATAAATCATATTGATGATGGTATATCAAGCTTAATGTCGAAGTTTGCAGATGATACAAAGGTTGGCAGGGTTGTTAAGGACATTACTGACAGTACACTGCTGCAACAGGATCTGGAAAGGTTGAGCATATGGGCTGAGAGGTGGCAAATGAAGTCTAACATTGACAAATGTAAAGTACTACATATGGGAAACAGTAACCCCAGAGTAACATATCAACTCTGTGGTACTACACTGACAGTGGTAGAGAATGAAAAGGACCTGGGGTAATTGTGCAGGCAGATATGAAGTTTTCTGAGCAGTGCAGATGGGCTGCAAGAGTAGCTCATGGTGTCTTGTCAATGATATACAGAAATTTTTCTAGCATGGATAAGGAGGTGATTATCCCCATGTATAAGGCAATGGTCAGGCCACACCTTGAGTACTGTATACAGGTCTGGAGACCTCATTTTAAGAAGGATGTAGAGATGTTGGAACGAGTACAGAGAAGGGCAACAAAATTAGTGAATGGAACAAAGGGTTGCTCTTACAAAGAAAGGCTTAAATTTTGCAAATTACAGTAGCTGGAGACTAGGCACCTGCGAGGTGATCTGATTGAGGTGTATAAAGGCTTGAATGGTTTGAGCATGCTCAATGCTGATGGGATTCTTCCTCTTGCTGAGAATAATCACCTGAGAGGGCATAAATTCAAATTGAGGAAAGACAGATGTAGGATAGATGTGTGGAAATTTGCCTTTAGCCTTCAAGTAGTTGGTTGGTGGAACAGACTTCCATCTAAGGCTCAGTTGAACAGGTATTTCGAAAGAATGGAGGGGTGAAATGGGAGTGGTTTTTTTTTTTTTTTTTTTGGCTGATGCTGCATAAGCTTGCTTTCTTGCATCATATGCCTCCACTTATGCTAATGCTAAATTTGGAGCAATTTCCTTTACTTTTCCTTTTAAACCCTTATTTTTTCCTGTTAATGCAGCTGCACCATCGGTACAAATTGGAAAGCAGTTGTTCCACTTTAGGCAATATTTGTTTGAAAGAAAATATTTATAACATCAAAAATCTTTTCGCCTGTTGTTCTTCCTTCCAAAGTTTTGCAAAATAGAAAATTCTCCAAAATATCTCCCTCTTAGCAAAATCTCACATATACAATAAGTTGAGCAAGGTTTTAAATATCTTTGAATTAATCTAACTGTATTGCAAAAATTGGACTTTCTCTCAATCGATATAATAAATTGGATTTTATGTTGTTCGCAATAACTGTCTCTGGATAGGGGAATGGTATTTAAATTGTTGCTGTACTTTTCTTCATGCATAGTTGAAATCATTTTTATTGAAGAAGGGAAAACAAGAGATTCAGCAATAGTATGTGATTTCAAATTTTTTCCTATTAAATATGAAACTTACAACAATGCTTTACAAGAAACTGCAGTATTTCTTCATGAAAGATTTCAGACCTTGTATGTCGTCGGTGTGTCTTTTGAAGAAGGATTCTGTTTTTTTCATTATCTCTGGACGTTTTGTATGAAAGTGTCTTTTTAATTTAATAGATTTCATGCTTTCGTTAGCCAGTTTTACGTAACATACATATTACGGACGCTGGACATTGCTCATCATAAACAACACTGTAAGTAAAGCCATACTTCATAAATTCTTCTTGATATTTTCTATTCTTTTTCATTTTTTTTTATATGTAATATGATGGCTCTCTACCAGAAATTGGTGGTTGCACTACACTTGAAATAACGTTAGTGACCAAATTTTCACACGATACATTTCTTACCCTTTCAGCTTCTGGTGTATCTGTAGCACCATTATTGTTGTCGCTCCTGAACTGTTTTGTTCTGGTTACCCAACTCTCCATGGTAAAATGTATATTTTTAATTTCTTCTTAAAAACACAATGATAAAATAAAAAGTAGCAGAAGAATGAAAACACATCCAAGTTGACGTGAAAGCACCAAATTACGAAGTAGAATAAAGCGTGTATGCAGCAGACTTGCTATTTACTGCCACAGCATATTAGCACCTCTGGCCTTAAGGCAATTTCAGAAATTTTTGCTGTAGGAAGAACGAATTAAGAGCTAGAGGGATTACAGTTCAGCAATTGAGTAGTACTGAGAAGTCACACTAGTCAACTGGTTTCTGTGTGTCCATAGCCAGTGAGCAAATTAAGCCATATTATCCATAAGGTAGAAAGCCACCTGCATCACACATGAAACCGCCCTAAAAAATAAAGAGTGGCAATAGGGTTCATTCGTATCTCAGACTTCGTTTGAGTAGTAAGGTCTCTACACCTATAGTACTGAAAAAGTAATTTTAACAACAGGCTTTTTGGCTTTCATGTACACAAAAACTAATTTTATTTAAAAATTTTTGCGACCACTTTAATTTATCCCCTGACCCCTCTGGAGGTCGTGCCACATAGTTTGCGCACCACTAGTGTAGTCTCATAATTTTTATACATAGTAAACTACCAAGGTAGATGAATTTGAATTAGCATTAGTAGAGGCATTTGATGCAAGAAAGCAAGCTTATGCAGCATCAGCCAAAAAAAAAAAAAAAACCCACTTCCACTTCACCCCTCTGTTCGTTCAAAATACCTGTCCAGCTGAGCCTTAAACTTATTTAGGCTATCAACCTCCACCACAAGGGATGGAAGTCTGTTCCACCAACCAACCACCCGCTGGCTAAAGGCAAATTTCCGCACGTCTATCCTACATCTGTCTTTCCTCAATTTGAATTTATGCCCTCTCAGGTGATTTTTCTGAGCTAGAGGAAGAATCCCATCAGCATTGAGCATGCTTAAACCATTCAAGGCTTTATACACCTCTATCAGATCACCTCGCTGGTGCCTAGTCTCCAGACACTGTAATTTGCAAAGCTTAAGCCTTTCTTCGTAAGAGCACCCCTTTGTTCCCTTCACTAATCTTGTTGCCCTTCTCTGTACTCGTTCCAGCAGCTCTACATCCTTCTTGAAATGAGGTCTCCAGACCTGTATACAGTACTCTAGGTGTGGCCTGACCATCGCCTTATACAATGGAATAATCACCTCCTTATCCCTGCTGGAAAAATTCCTGTATATCATTGACAATACTCCATGAGCTACTCTTGCAGCCCGTCTGCACTGCTCAGAGAACTTCATATCTGCCTGCACAACCACCCCCAAGTCCCTTTCATTCTCTACCACTGTCAGTGTAGTACCACCGAGTTGATACGTTGCTCTGGGGTTGCTGTTTCCCATGTGTAGTACTTTACATTTATCAATGTTAAACTTCATTTGCCACCTCTCAGCCCATCTGCTCAACCTTTCCAGATCCTGTTGCAGCAGCATAGTGTCAGTAGTGTCCTTGACAGCCCTGCCAACCTTTGTATCGTCTGCAAACTTCGACATTAAGCCCAATATACCATCATCAATATCATTTATAAATACAGAAAACAATAATGGACCCAACACTGAGCCCTGAGGGACTCCACTAATAACATCAGTCCATGATGAGCAGTGTCCATTGATTACCACTCTCTGTCTTCTCCCCCTCAACCACCCCTTTATCTATAGCAGCAATTTGCCTCCAATGCCACACTGCTCCAATTTGTGTAGCAGTCTTCCATGTGCAACAGTATCAAAAGCCTTTCTAAGATCCAAGTATATAATATCAAAGTTATTCCCTGCATCCAGTTCTTTTGTGACTGCATCATAGTATCCAATCAAGTTGGTCAGGCAAGACTTCCCCTTAACAAAACCATGCTGTGTCTGAGCTATAACTGAAGTCTTGTCTAAATGATCCTGCAGTGCTTCTTTAACCAGTGCCTCCATTAATTTTCCTGGAACAGCAGTTAAGCTCACAGGTCTATAATTACTTGTGTCAGCCTTTGATCCTCCTTTGTGAATTGGGGTCACATTTGCACATTTCCAGTCTATGGGTACCTCCCCTGAGTCCAAGGAAGCTCTCATAATTATGGCTAAGGGTTTGCTTACTTCCTTTGCTGCCTCCTTTAATATAACTGGATAGATCCCATCCACCCCGGGTGCCTTTCTTGTGTTTATCTTCAACAGTTTCTCCTCCACTTTACTCCCAGTTATTTCAAGATTCTGTAGCTTACTGCTAGAGTTGAATACACCTCTGGCATTCCCCTCGCTGAATAACTCCTCATGTGTGAATGTCGATGCAAAATATTCATTTAGTTTGTTAGCTACCTGAGCAGGATCATCAACACTTGACCCATCAATATCAAGTGGACCAATCTGATTCATCCCCTTCCTTCTAGAGTTTACATAAGTAAAGAACTCTTTGCTGTTTTTCTTTGCATCCCTTGCCAAGGATTTCTCGTAATCTGCCTTCGCCTGCCTAACCTCCTTTGTAACTTGGTTCCATATCAACTTGTATCTATCATAGGCTTCTGTGTCATGTGTTAATTTGTATGTATCCCATGCATTTTTCTTCTCTGCCATATGCCTCATTAGTTCATCTGACATCCATTTTGGCCTAAACCTTGAACAATATTTCTTAGTTGGTATGTAAAGCCTAGTAGCTTCCAAGATAAGTTCTTTGAATGCTTCCCATTTTGAATTTGCTGTTGGTAACATCATCAGTTGGTCCCACTGTATAGAATTTAAATACTGTCTCAGTCCATCGTAGTCGCCTTTACGGAAGCAATAACCCTTCCCTTTACCCCTAATGGTAGTTACCTCTTTGAGTAAATCCCACTTCAGCACACTGTGATCACTGCCACCTAGTGGTTCATTTATCTGCAGATTCTTAATGCATGAAGAATCACTGCTGATAATCAAATCAAGAGTATTACTCCCTCTAGTTGCCTCCCGAACATTGTTTTAATTATATAAAACACTTACTGCCTACAAAGGCAGTAAACGCCTTCGTAATCTAAGGCTCTAGCCAATAAATGTCTTAGTCTAAATTATTGCACACCATCAGGCATCTTTCATATTGTGAAGTTATACTTCATAACTAAGTTGTCACTATTGCAACACCAGGATATCTGCCCACCCACCCACTGAAAAGAAGCCAAAAAGCCTTGAAATGGTGCTGTCTGGGTGGTGGTATCCATGGAGAAAAAGTAACAATAGTCTTCTCCATTGGCGAAGTGTACTGTTATTTATTCAAGGTAGTTCAATATCATGGCAACTCATTGTGAAGGTATTCACAATATGAGATAAAATTAAAATGATGTCAATTCATCTACCTTGGTAGTTTACTATGTATAAAAATGATGCAATTGCACTAACCCGTATGTCAGAAATGTATATTTATTTCAGTTGGTTTTTGGATCATGTTCACACATTTCAATATGTAAAATTATGCTGCTCAGTAGAGCTGGTATAATTTTTAAATGCAATATTTAAACAGTATTTCTTTTATTAAGCAATAAAATTAGAAATGCTTCATTTTGGGTATTGACAGATACAAATTAACTCCTCACCTCTAACTTCACTTGTAGAGCAGAGTGCACGTCTTGAACCTGTGAGACTGTAGTATCATTGGAAGAAGAGGATAACCTACAAACATGCATTAAAAAATCAAGATGCAGTTTCCAACATATTAGATATTAATAAGAGTAGAACTTATGTCCTTGTTACATTAGGCTAAGAGAAAACCAAATTCTGCATAGGAAGAAAAGTTTTTCCATAATGGTACGGAACACTTGAATGCAACAGCTTTGCCACGAGCTGTCTTGGTATTTTAATACCCTAGTTACTCACACACATACATACAAACATACAAAATAAGAAACAAGTAATTTTATTAACGCTAAAGGTTCATATAATATGAAAATACAGTAACTACAAAACAGTAAAATAATTTAAAACAAAAAAAAAAAAAAGGCACATAATTGCCAAGATTATTTAGAAGCCACTGAAGAAACTGGCTATAAAACTGAGGGTAAAATATCACTGCTAAAATTTCACAGGAATTCACAGCAGCAAGAAACAGATATGGTAAAGACCAGAGCTTTTTTCCTGCTGGAATATGCCAGAATAGCATTCCAGATATTAAAAAGAAATAAAAATAAAAATAATCATACATTTAAAACAAAAAAATTTTATTTTAAGATAAAAAATTACTTATTATTAGTAACACAGTTAGCACATTGTGCTTCAGCAAAGTTAAGCCAGATGGACAGCTTGACTTTGTGGGTCACCTATTGAAGTGTTCGCTAATCACAATGCTTAATAAAACCATGCCTTATTCAAGACCATCATGCAGCCACGGGCATAAACAGTAAAAACAGAAATCACAATAAGAAATATGATAACTTTAGTATTAGCATTAGCAGAGGCATACGATGCAAGAAAGCAAGCTTATGCAGCATCAGCCAAAAAAAAAAAAAAACTCCCATTTCACCCCTCCATTTATTCCAAATGCCTGTCCAGCTCAGCCTGTGGATATCTTTATAAAAACATTTTGAATAATAAATAAATAATACCTATTACATTAATTTTGTCCAATTTCTTTTTGTAATTTGATATTCCAAATTAGCACTCATGATACCATTATTTAAAAGCATCATAGAATGAGAATGCATACTGTTTCTTGTGTTTGAAAAGGTGACTTTTGCTTCAAACACAAACCAAAAAGTGACTTTATTTAAATACACTGCAACAAAGAAGCAAAAGTACAGAGCTGATGGCAAAAGTAACAAGTAATCAGTAAATGATAAAATGATTTTTTTCTTGCATCTCGGGGGGGGGGGGGGATTGAAAACTATACTGTTTAAGACTTTATAAAAACCCTCGTGTTTGAAAATTTGGTGCTATAATTTTCTAAAAATTTTCCAGGGGGACCCCAGACCCCCCTCCCTTTCCTTTCCCAGAGAAACTTCCTCAGTATTCTGGAAGTTTATATTTTATAAAAAAAAATATAAAAAACTCTGGTAAAGACAACAGAAGAATAAGAGGAGGAAGGAAATAAAATGGGATTAGAAGCAATGTAAGAAGCAGAAAGGCAGATATAAAATTTTTGGCCGGCTGGGCTAGCCGGGTGGGTAAAGTGTCTGCCTGGCAACCCAAAGGTTGCAGGTTCGATTCCCGCCTAGGGCTTGAATCAAAGTACTGCAAAAACCTTGGGAGGTGCATTATGGCCACAGAAGCCTATGCGCCAACAACTACCAAAAAAAATAAAAAATAAAATAAAATAAAATTTTTGACATTTAAAAAATTAAGAAGGCACAACATAGCCATAGTTAAATATGCCAAAATATAAAATTAGGCCAGCTACTGAAAAATTAGCTGAGGCCTAGACTGTGAAATATCACTAACTTAAAATTCAATGAAAAAGACTATGCCAATGAAACACAATGAAAAATTGCAAACAAAAAATGGAAGACATTAGACAAATATAGTCAATCTTCTTCAATAAACTATTTCATTAATGATTAACAATGCCTTCAGAAACTAAACGAATAAGCTCAAGGCAACTTGTTTGAATATTTAACAATTTATTTGATAAAGGAATTAGTTTCATAAGGACCCTCGTATATATTTAATTATTCATCTTCATTCAACAATAACAAGAACACCACCAATTTATTTATTAATAAAGTAGCTTTCTGAGGATGATTGATTAACTGGCTGACATCTTCTATTTTTCATGTTTCCATTATGTTTTACTGATGTTGTCTTTTTCATAGAATTTTAAGTTTCACAGTCTAGATTAGTTTCTTTAGTAGCTGGCTAAACTTTATATATTTCAGCATATATTTCTATGGATGTGTTGTGCCTTCTTAGTTTCTTAAATGTAATTTTTATATCCACCATTCTATTTTATGGACAGTGTTTCTGGTCACATTTCATTTTTTCACTCCCCCATTCCATTGTAGTTTCCCATTGTTGTAGATTGGGACAGATTTTTAGCAGTGTAGTTTTATTATGGTGTGTTGTGATACATCACTGCTGGCTTTATAATCAGTCTCCTCGGTAGCTTCTAAATTATTTCTTTTAAGTTTTAGAATAATTTTGGTAATGTAATGTGCCTTTTAGATTTTAAAATATTTTATTGTTTCACAGTTACTATATTCCTGTTTTTTGGCATGTTAGCATATATGCATAAGCGAATTCACCACATCACTCATCGTTGGCTTGGCACTCGTTTGTTGGAAGCATAAGGAGTCGTTGTCTTCTTTGGTTATGTAATGTAAGTAAGTGCATGTTATGTAAGTTAGTGCTTGTTATGTAAGTTAGCGAGACGCTCTCGTCTGCCTAAACAAGTAGTGCTGCATTTACAACTATGCAGTGGTTAGAAATGCCGTATTTATGAATTTAGCATTAGCATTTATTTAATGCAATTCAATGCTTTACCATTTATTTATTGCAATTAATGTTCATACTTTCGTTTTTTTGATTCTTGATACTTGAAAAAAATAACTCATAAACCCAGGAACTCATAAAGCTTGGTTTTGGTTTGTTATTTGGAGCATTAGCAACTAAGGCCATATTGCTCTGGGGATGTGTGGTGGAAAGCAGAGGTTTCCGCATATTTTCCAGTGGAAAGCAGAGGTTTCCACATCCTCCTTATTTGGTGGTCACGGGCTTGAACCCCGGTCTAATCAAGAAGCATGTGCTATATTCCAGTTTTTTTTTTTTTTTTTTCTCACATATTCAGAGGATTTATATGCAATTTATAGCCATGATATACTGATGTTTAACCGTCTTAGTTACCTTAGTAACATTCGAAGACAACCCAACCAAGCCATTACTATTTATAAAATAGTGTTGATGGTGCCTCAACTGATTTTATGCCATTGTCATCTCAGAGGACGTGAAGACATATTTGCCATAATATGTTCACAGAAAAATAAGGACAAATGGCAGTAAATGTGACTGTTTAAAAGAGCTTTAGAAGCTTAGCCTAGAAAAAATTTTTAAAAAATTAACTTTTTTCACAGACTTCACCTTCAGTCACACTTAAAGTTAAATATGATAGTATTTTTATTATTAGCATACACTATTTAATGAACAAATGTCCTTCCATAAAAAAATAATAACAATAAATGAATATTTTTGTTTCAGATTTCCATTGTTGGTTGTTATTATTTATACAGATATATTAGCATCTAAAGCAGAAGTTTCCAAAGTATGGGCTGTGCCTCCCCTGGTGAGTGCACTTGGTTTTTTGGGGGCACTGTTTTCACAAAGCACTTTTTTAATGTAATATGAACAAACCATCCAACTGATCCAGGTACAAAATATATTTTATTTCAGCCTTTGAGATTAAATGTTTTGAAGTATACATTAATTTATAGAATGTATATATGTTCATAACTAAATTATATATTAAATTTGTTTGTTTTTACTTGTTCCAGATGATGAAAAACATGAATTTGGGGGAGGGGGGATACAAGGTATAAAAGTTTGGGAACCTCTGATCTAAGGTATTCATTGTGTTTGGTAATATGCACTCTAAAAAGTAAATATTTATAAAAATATTTGTAAAAGATAAAATATAGTTAAATATATTGTAAAATAATTATATCTGAGGAATAATTATATCAGTATTACAATAAAATAATTTTGAAGCCAAAAAAAAGCTTTACTCAATCATATATCAAATTTCATTGTGCCATAATCATACATCGATGAGCCAAAACATTATGACCACCTACCTATATGATGTTGATCTGCCACGTGCAGCCAAAACAGCTCGTGCCCACAGAGGCATGGATGCTACAAGATTTCTAAATGTGTCTTGTGGTATATAGTACCAACACGTAACCAGCAGATCCTTTAACTCCTGTAAAGTCTGTGGTTGAGAAGCTGCAGATCGGAGTTGCTGTTCCAACACAAACCACAGGTGCTCGATGGATTGATGTCTGGGGAATTTGGAGGCCACAGCAATACCTGGAAGTCTTCCTCACCTTCTGCAAACCAGTCATGAACAATCCGGGTGGTGTGGCATAGCGCATTATCCTGCTGAAAGATGGCACTGCCAGAGGGGAAGATCATTGCCATGAAAGGGTGTACCTGGTCAGAAATGATGTTTAGGTGTGGACGTGTTTTTGTAAACGGTAGATCCTTGAAAGTCAGTTCATCTCTGTCTCATATCTCTGTGAAGAACAGTATCACTACAAATGAGCCAGATATGTGTGTGACTGAGATTTGTGTGTATTATGTGTGTTCTGTTCTTGCCACTTGGCTACCCAAAGCATCAGTCACCTGGACAGATGATTCTGGGTACTCGTCCACACCACGGAAGGTGGACCAGTCCCAGTAGCGCTCATGATGTCTCAATTCGAGACTCTGACCCACCTGATGTTGCCAGAAAGTGGACCAGATTCCTCTGGGGGCCCACTCCAGAGGGAAAAAAAAGGGGGAATTCCCGCGACCAATGTATTAAAAAAAAAGAGAGGTTCCCGTATTAAAAAAAAAATTTAAAAAAAAAAGAGAGAGAGAGAGGTTCCTGTGGCATATTAAAAAAAAAAAAAGAGAGAGAAATTCTCTCTCTTTCTCTCTCCCCACCCCTCTTTTTTAATACGCCACACATTTAAAAAAAAAAAAAAAAAAAAAAAGTTGAGATTTACTCATCTACAGCAAAATCGATTGTTCTATAAACCAGTGAGGACACAGCCAGACAGTTCGTTGTAAACATCACAATGAATGTCAAGTTGGGTTCGGGCCAGAGGCGTGTTATTGTTATTTTTTGGTTTTTAGGAGCATTAGCAACTAAGGCCATATTGCTCCGGGGATATGCGGTGGTCATTTCCTGACCTTTCCGCATCCTCCGTATTTGGTGGTCACAGACTCGAACCCCGGTCTGATCAAGAAACGTGTGCTACACACTGCTGCTCCTGCCCACCTGACAGCAGTTATTCACGCCTCTGGACGGTGCCAGAGGCGTGAATAACTGCTGTCGTCTGAGACTGTACAAGTCTTCTCATAAAAGCTTCTTTTGCAAAAGACTGCAGTACTCAGTAATTATCAACATCTTGCACCAACACTGACTCTTCACCAGTGGAAAGATCGGGCACTGCTTCCCTAAGCCTGGCCCTAGAATCTGTATAGTGTGGGCATGAATACAGTACATGCTGCCAGTCTTCAACCTCTCCACACTGACACAGATCTGTTGTTGACAACCTAAATTTATATAATTTCACGTTCATCAAACCATGACCAGTCAGGAAGTATGAAGTAAACATATCTACACTGAACCAGACATTCATCTTCTTGTTCATCAATGTGCAGGCCTCAGGAAAGAATTTTGTCGTAACACAGCCAACTGATGAAGTGTCTCATCTAGATTGCCAAAGGGTTATTAGTTCATTCCAAATTCTTTTACATTCATGTTTGACATCCGAGTCTAAATTAATTGTGATTCCAAAGAGTTCTGAGGGAATTTTACATTTTAGTCTGTAGGTCAATCCTCTGTAGATCACGTGCAAGTCGAGAGGCAGAAAACCCGCCAGGACCTGAAGTGTGGCTGTTGAGACTGTGCGGCAAGCTTTCAGAACACTTAATAACATTATTCTCTGAAGTGTCATCAATTTAGCTTGGAATTTTACAATTTTGACTATGGAATTATGGAACCATGCGCTGCAGCATAGGCCACCACAGGGACAAACACAGCTGTATAGTAGAGCCTCAAGGATCGTCTGGAGAGGCCCCACTCATTTCGAGAAACTAACTACAGCATTGGCAAAGCATTTAAATTTTGCACCAAGGCTTGACAAATGCGCCCCAAAATTCAATTTATGGTCAATAATAACTCCCAGCAACTTAGATTCCGTGACTAGAGGGATTTGAGCATTGCCAATTTTACACATAGGTGGAGGCCAGATGTAAAGTTTACCCCCAAGAACCATGATCTTGGCCTTGGAAGGACTTATCTTCAATTTATTTTTGTGGGTCCAAATCTGTAGGTCTTTCAGGACTATTCTAGCTGATGCTTCCAAGGCAGATCTTGAGTTACCGCTAAGAAGTACTGTTAGGTCATCGGCATAGGCTATTATCTTGGTATTGATGTCTGGAGAATTTGGAGGCCAGGGTAACCTGGAAGTCTTCCTCATGTTCCGTAAACCAGTCTCAAACAATCCAGGCAGTGTGGCATGGTGCATTATCCTGCTGAAAGACGGCACCGCCAGAGGAGAAGACCGTTGTCATGAAAGGGTGTACCTGGTCAGCAATGATGTTTAAGTAGGTGGTAGACATTAGAGTGCCTGGCACATGGATGACCGGACTCAGGGTATCCCAGCAGAACATTGCCCAAAGCATGACACCACCGCCACCGGCTTGTTTTCATCCCACAGTTCATCCAGGCACCATCACTTCCCCAGGTAAACAACGCACACATATCTGTCCATCCACATGGTGCAACAGGAAACGCGATTTGTCGGACCAGATGACCTTCTTCCAATCACTCAAGGCCCAGTTTCGATGCTCATATGCCCATTGTAGGTGCTATCGCTGGTGAGCCATGGTTAATATGGGTACTCGAAGCGGCCTGCAGCTACACAGCCCCATTTTAAGCAGGGTTCGATGTACTGTGTGTTGTGACACATTACTCCCATCACCAGCATTCCAATTACCGGCGTTGCACCACAGTTGCCCTTCTGTTGCCATGTACCATCCAAGAGAGCCTTCGCTCACCTGGAGCATCGATGAGCCGTGATCATCTAACCACGGCTGACAGCGAGCACCCCACCAGCCGTGATGTTTCGGATATGCTCTGACCTAGTCATCTGGCCATTGTCAAACTCGTCTGTTGCCTTTCCCATCTGAAAAACAAGAGTAACACTGATTAACGGAGCTCAGTATCAGGTGTTTTTTATACAGTGTCCTGACCCGCGCACATGCCGTAGTTCACCTGCAGTTGCTTCGATTTGCATAACGACTTGCTGGTCATGATGTTTTGGCTGATCGGTGTATTTATCAATAAAAATCTTTATACTACATGCATGTTAAATTTATATAACATAATGGGCATGGATGGTATTTACATCCAGACAGTTTTGTCCACCTGACCAATGAACACTGACATGATGAAGTAGCATTCTAAACATATACATTAATTAATGTTGTATGCTAAAACTATATTCTAAGAAAATTGTTTTTGGTGTGATCGATGGCAGATTATAAATTAAAATTTTCTTTTAAATGAGTTATGTACAAGGTGATTTTTTATTCATCTGAAGAACATGAAATATTGTTTAGCAAGAGAAATTGACATAAACTAAATTTAGTGTTGGGAAATTCATGCTCCAATGTTCATGCTCCTCTGACAGAAAAAAATTATGTCTCATTTTCTTTAGCAAAGAAATGCTTAGTGGATTCTTCTGCAACACTTTGAGATGAATACAGAGATAAATGTCATATGGGCTATGCATATTTTAGTGCATTTGCATCATTTATACACAGCCTATAGGTTAGCAAATTTGTAATAGCAGCATCGTTTAAGTTACATCTCATATTGTGAATACCTTCACGACGAGTTGCCATGACATTGCACTACTTTGAATAAGTAACGCTTCACCCGAAGGAGAAGACTGTTGTTACTTATTCTCAGTGGATACCACCACCACCCAGACAGCACCATTTCAGGGCTATTTGGCCCTTCTTCGGTGGGTGGGTAGGTGTCCAAGTGATGTAATGATGACAAAACAGTTGTGAAGTATATCTCCACAATATGAGAGATGCCGGATGGTGTATGATATAAGTTAGGACTCTAATGCATTAAGGGCTTATGCCTCAAGCTGCAAAAGAGTTAGACTATGTATATTTTAGTGCACTTGCATCATTTATACACAGCCAATTACAGGTTAGCAAATTTGCAATAGCGGCATCGAAGAAGGGCCAAATAGCCCTGAAACGGTGCCGTCTGGGTGGTGGTATCCACTGAGAATAAGTAACAACAGTCTTCTCCTTCGGGTGAAGCGTTACTTATTCAAAGTAGTGCAATGTCGTGGCAACTCGTCGTGAAGGTATTCACAATATGAGATGTAACTTAAACGATGCTGCTATTACAAATTTGCTAACCTATAATTGGCTGTGTATAAATGATGCAAATGCACTAAAATATACATAGTCTAACTCTTTCGCAGCTTGAGGCATAAGCCCTTAATGCATTAGATGTCACATGGGTTTAAATCAGCTAAAATGGAGGCCAGGTAAGTCCACTGCCACTTTAAACCAGGGAGTTTTGAATTTTGTCAATAACTTATTATATATTTGAGTTCTATGAACTAGTAATGAAAATAACATTGAATCCTTGAGAAAGATCAATGGAAATTGCAAGGCAGGTTGTCCCACCACACAATGTAGATTATCTGTTCCACTGTATACAGATGGAATTCTATATTTCAGTCCACAGGAGGTCACTTTGCAGGATGGCACAGCTGTTGCATTCAAAATCTGCCATCAAAGACTGCCATCCTTATTTTCTCAGGATCAGCTCTTAGTGAATCTATGTACATAAGTAGTCTTTCTAGCACTTGAAATGCAAATTGACTGTTATAAAGTTGCATTTGGTAGACCTAGTTTTACACTGAAAATGAATTCCTGCAAGTGGAGATGATAAAACTGCTGGGTAAACAGCAGTTTTATCATCTCCACTTAAATATGAAGGATATTTAACCACATGATGTGGTTAAAATTTTAGAAAAACCAGGATATTTATGCATTCCAAAAAAGAAATGTCTACTATAAAACAATAACAAATGGAGTGAATAGTAATCCTAATCTAAGGCCATATTGCACTATGTAATGAGCAACACAATTTTCTCATTGTGTTGGCTGAAAAACTTAAGAGTAACTTATTGGTGGTGGTGGGGGGGGCCTACTCCCTGTCAGGAATGAGCTAACTACAGCCATGACTGAAGAATCCTTAAAATCACTAACAAGATTGAACCTGAATCTTTCTAAATGACTGACAAGCATCAAAACTACCACAAGTCATGGAAGACTTCAGTTGATTGCTACTTGCTCTAAAAATATCTGTGAATGTGCTATACATACATGACTGATGCAACAACGTTACTAAATGAACTTCAAGTATCAAACACCAAAATTTTCATCTAAATATTATAATACATAATTTAAATAAAATTTTGATACATCCAAAGCGACAAAGAATATTTAATGAATAGTAGAATTTATATAAAATAAGAGAACCATTAAGATTCACATAATTATATATGAATCTTAATGGCTGGCTTGTTTTAACTTTTTCAAACATAAAATTGGTTTTCCAGATGGCATATGTGTTTGTAATTATCCCTGGGCAGAGAAGCCTGTGTTAGGCTTCTCAAGCAAATAAAACAGAGTAAAAACTTAAGCCCATCAAAGTGAAGTGCTAAAAAATGTTGGTGCAAAAAAAAAAAAAAAAAAGTAGTGTTCTTGTTTATACTCCGCCATGACCACCAGGTCAGTGGAGTTTACAATAAATCAATCAATACAAATTGTTAATCACATTTAGCAGTCATGGACTTGAATTCCGGTCCACTCAAATCAAATATGGAAACATAGGAAGAGACAACTGTTAGTAAATGCACCAGCAAATAAGCAATGGACGAGAGGAAAAGAAGGATATGCAGATTACTAGTTGAGGGAATGGTAGGACGGAAAAAAAAAAAAAAAATATAGTGGTATTAGAATAACATATGTTCTATGTACAAGAAAATTTCAGATCAACAAAACCTAAAATTAGAAAGGGAATGTTCCCTTAGAATACAGCAACACAAAAATAAAGAACAATAAAGAAAAATCAACAATCAAAATTCTAAACAATATCTAACAAAATTGTAAAATCATAAAAAAATCATCTGTACCCACAAAAACATGTAAAATAAATGCATTTAGTTAAGACATTCACTAGCACACAACAAATTTCCATTAATGCAAACTGCAATTTTTGTGCCTTAATGCATATATGCTTCCATTCAGTTGTAATCAATAAATGAGCTGTAAAAGGAAAGGCACATAAAATGAACAACCGAGAGATATTGATATACTGACTGAACCATGGACTATTGCATTACGGGTGGGATTTTGCTCAGCATCAATTGCAGAGCTCTATAAAAGCTTTATACTTAGTTCACAGTTTCATATGTTCTTTGCTTATGTTGAAGTTATTTTATCTAGTTTAGTATTTAACACAAGAGTATCTTCAAAAAGTAAAACTTTTTGAAGATACTCTTGCTGAATTTTAATTCTTTAGTTTGTGAAAAACAAAACATCATTCTTCTACTGATCAAATTTTGTGCAAAAAGTGTTTTCTATAAAATTTTATCCTTAAGGGTTGCTATAATGGATCCACAGACTTTAAAATCAAGACTGAAAATGAACAGGAATGGACAGTATGTTGAAGCTAATGACATTGAATCAGCTCTATAATATCATATGATATTGAAATAGAATTCTGAATCTCATTCAAATGCATCTGTTAATATTAGAATGTTAAAAAAAAAAAAAAAAACCACAGATGCTGCTGATACTTGTACTTGATGTGATGAGTCTTCCCAAATGAAATCCTTCCATTTACTAAAAAGCAATGCCTACTTGTTCCAGCACCCCAGAAGTATCCCAAGAGAAGTACTCCCAGGTACATATAAAGGACCCTCGCAAATATAAAAGGCAGTGAACGTGTTGCATCTATGCTTCTAAATATCTATCAAATAGCAAACCACCATATTTTCCTGCAGCAGATGTGCCAACACACAGACTGATGAACAGCATGTGGTCTGGAAATGAGACAGATTCTCCATAGTCCAAAGAACTTGTGCACCTATACTTTTCTATGAAATCAAACTAAAATATACAGTAAAAGTGCACAAAATTGCAATGATGTATTTTAAATTACAGTAAATATTTTCTCAAATTTCAAATGCATCAAGTAGCACTATTGCGAATATACTTTGTATTTCTTGTTGAATAAACTACAAAGGTCAGTCTATAAGTAATGACTCTTGGGTGACAAAAGGTTTTTGTAATAGAGTTAGCGACATGAATTTTTATACATTGCTAGTAGATATTAAGACATGAGCATACTAAAATAAAAGTTTCTGTCTACAACAGATCTGAAGTTATAAACAATCAAACTGATGTCTGTTTCTGCCAACAATCAGTGATAGTAGAGTTCCTAATATTTTTACACAATACTTAAACTTTTCAAGTTAGAAGAAAACTCGGTTGTCAGGATTCATGAAAAATTAAGGAAAGTACACTAACAAGACTCAACTGATATAAGCAATGTTCGCAAATAGCCTGAACATTTTAAAGGAGTCATTGACATTTGTGGCTCCAAAGGAGTGGAAGACCAAAGTCTGTGTGCCCTGAATAAACCACTAAGATTTTGTATGAAATGATTCAAAAAGACATGACAATAACCACATATGCAGTGATGCAGGCACCAGGGTGTTCAAAGTGAAGTGTATTAACCATCTAAGTATTCCTTGGGCATGATGCATAGGTAAACTGTGTTATCTGAAGATAATAAAGCACTCAAGGAATACCCTGAGTGCTTCATTATCTTTGTGCTACTTTGTTCCAGGAGGAGTGCTTTTTTACTGTTAGTGCCACTCAAGGAATACTTTAGATTATCCTATGAATGGAATTATCTGACCTCTTACTACACATGAAAAAATTGTCAGAAAACTGAAAACTCAGAGGAAAATTATGTACATATTTCCAATTTGAAAATAAGCATAATAATACCAACATAGGCTTTGAGTACTTTATTATCTTCAAGCAACACAGTTTACCTATACAGTGGAACCAAATGATGATGTTACCAACAGCAAATCCAAAATGGAAAGCATTCAAAGAATTTATCTTGGAAGCTACTAGGCTTTACATACCAACTAAGAAATATTGTTCAAGGTTTAGGCCTAAATGGATGTCAGATGAACTAATTGAGATATATGGCAGAGAAGAAAAATGCATGGGATACATATAATTAATGGGTGACATGGAAGCCTATGATAGATATAAGATGGTCTGTAACCAAGTTACAAAGGAGGTTAGGCAGGCGAAGGCAGATTAAGAGAAATCTTTGACAAATGCAAAGAAAAAGAGAAAAGAGTTCTTTACCTATGTAAACTCTAGAAGGAAAGGGATGAATCAGATTGGTCCTCTGGATATTGGTGGTTCAACAGTTGATGATCCTGCTCAGGTGGCTAACAAACTAAACGAGTATTTTGCATCTACATTCACACATGAGGAGTTATTCAGGAAGGGGAATGCCAGTGGTGAAGTAAACTCTAGCAGTGAGCTAGATGATTTTGTAATAACTGAGAGCAAAGTTCAGGAGAAATTGTTGAAGATAAACATAAAAAAGGCACCCGGGGTGGATGAGATCTATCCAGTTATATTAAAGGAGGCAGCAAAGGAAGTAAGCAAACCCTTAGCCATAATTATGAGAGCTTCCTTGGACTCAGGGGAGGTACCTGCAGACTGGAGATGTGCAAATGTGACCCCAATTCACAAAGGAGGATCAAAGGCTGACACAAGCAATTATAGACCTGTGAGTTTAACTTCTGTTCCAGGAAAATTAATGGAGGCACTAGTTAAAGAAGCACTGCAGGATCATCTAGACAAGACTTCAGTTATAGCTCGGACACAGCATGGTTTTGTTAAGGGAAAGTCTTGCCTGACCAATTTGATTGGATACTATGATGCAGTCACAAAAGAACTGGATGCAGGGAATAACTTTGATATTATATATTTGGATCTTAGAAAGGCTTTTGATACTGTTGCACATGGAAGACTGCTGCACAAATTGGAGCAGTGTGGCATTGGAGGCAAATTGCTTCTATGGATAAAGGGATGGTTGAGGGGGAGAATACAGAGAGTGGTAATCAATGGACACTGCTCATCGTGGACTAATGTTATTAGTGGAGTCCCTCAGGGTTCAGTGTTGGGTCCATTGTTGTTTTCTGTATTTATAAATGATATTGATGATGATATATCAGGCTTAATGTCCAAGTTTGCAGACGATACAAAGGTTGGCAGGGTTGTTAAGGACACTATTGACAGTATGCTGCTGCAACAGGATCTGGAAAAGGCTGAGCAGATGGGCTGAGGGTTTGTTTTGTTTGTTATTTGGTTTTTAGGAGCATTAGCAACTAAGGCCATATTGCTCCAGGATATGCGGTGGTCATTCCCTTGACTTTTCCGCATCCTCCGTATTTGGTGGTGACGGGCTCGAACCCCGGTCTAATCAAGAAGCGTGTGCTACGCACTGCTGCTCCTTCCCATATGGCTACGGAGGCGCCTTAGGGCTGAGGGTGACAAATGAAGTTTAACATTTACAAATGTAAAGTACTACATATGGGAAGCAGTAACCCCAGAGTAACGTATCTATGCTGACAATGGTAGAGAATGATAAGGACCTGGGGTAATTATGCAGACAAATATGAAGTTTTCTGAGCAGTGCAGATGGGCTGCAAGAGTAGCTCATGGTGTCTTGTCAATGATATACAGAAACTTTTCTAGCAGGGATAAGGAGGTGATTATTCCCTTGTAAAAGGCAATGGTCAGGCCACACCTTGAGTATAGTCAGTCCTCGTATAACACGTGTTTACACTACATGAATTCGATCATACACGATTTATAAATAGCGGAATGATATCTTATATAACACAAACCAAATTCGCTTATGCATGATTCGCCTTTGTGTTTACAAGAAATGGCAGTCGAACACAGAATCACCCCAACCGAACGCAACACGATAGGAATGAAGAGAAGATTTGAAAATGTATTTGTTTTTTATATCAGTGAAGGGGAAACACATTTCACCATAATAACGTAAAAACCAACACAATTCCAGCTATCGGTATAACCGCAAATGCAATTAGATTGAGTTTACTACCAGTTTATAACAGATTCCACTAGCAGAAACGCAACTGGAAATTGTTTTATGGTAGTAACCCGTAGAAATGTGCTTTAGTAAAATGTGAGGTGTTAATAGTGTATCTCTGCCTTTACAGTGTTGTTTATTCAGTTGCTACACCCGCGCAGCTTTGTTTGCTTATCTAGCGTGCCTCCTCGTTTTGTAATTGTGCTTTATTCCCTAAAAATTAGTAAAATACTTAAAAGGTGTGAAAAGAAAGCGTCCTGGTGAAGACACTGCAGATTCAGAGAGAAAAGCAATATCGATAAACAGAGGTGGACTGGATCAAAAATTCTTACCCGGGAAAATTTATAGTGGCCTCATACTATGGTTTATGGCCAAAATCACACCGGCCTCCCGCGTTTCCCTGGCAAGGCTTATGGCCAGTCCGCCTCTGTCGATAGAGAAAAAATATGAATTTGTGAAATGCCTTGAGCGAAATGAAAGACCATGTGATATTGCACATGCTACAGATCTAAATGAGGCAACGCCGAGAATTACAAAGAATGCAGAGAAAATTAAAACAACTTTCATAACAGAACAAATAAAAATGTAATTAAAATCCATTAGATTAAGACACAAAGAATTGGAAGAGATGGAACGGCTGTCATCTGTTTGGATAGAAATTCAAACAAAAAACAAGTTTGCTTATGATAGAAGCAAAGCATCATTAGCAATATTTTATTACATAACGATTATTTATTGTATTTGGTAATGTTTTGGTTACAAATGTGTGTTCAATCTTAGGTGGTCAGCACCTAACCTATTTTTCCCATAGGACCTGTTGTTTATATTGCACGATTTTGCACTGCACAAGGGTTTCTAGGAACACAAGTGTCATGCTATACGAGGACTGACTGTACTGTATACATGTCTGGAAGCCTCATTTCAAGAAGGAATGTAGAGCTGCTGGAACGAGTACAGAGAAGGGCAACAAAATTAGCAAATGGAACAAAGGATTGCTCTTACGAAGAAAAGCTTAAGTTTTGCAAATTACAGTGGCTGGAGACTAGGCAAAGGTGATCTGATAGAGGTGTATAAAGCCTTGAATGGTTTGAGCATGCTCAATGCTGATGGGATTCTTCCTCTTGCTCAGAATAATCACCTGAGAGGGCATAAATTCAAATTGAGGAAAGACAGATATAGGATAGATGTGTGGAAATTTGCCTTTAGCCAATGGATAGTTGGTTGGTGGAACAGACTTCCATCCCTTATTGTGGAAGTTGATAGCCTAAATAAATTTAAGGCTCAGCTGGTCAGGTATTTCAAACGAACAGAAGGGTTAATTGGGAAGGGGTTTTTTTTTTTTTTGGCTGATGCTGCATAAGCTTGCTTTCTTGCATCATATGCCTCTACTAATGCTACCTATGCATCATGTTGCTCAAGGAATACCTTAGATCATCCTACAAAAATACCATTATCAGACCTCTTAAGAGGCATGAAAAAATCATCAGAAAACTCACCAAGGGAACAAGTTCTTCTGACCGAAGTGATCTTTTGTGATGGTGATATTGCAAAGACAGTTGTCACTGAAGAAGTGGTAAGAAAATACCATGAAACGTTTGACCCATTATGTACATATTTCCAATTCGGAAATAAACATAATAATACCAGTGTAGGTTTGAGAGCTGTAGTAACCATTTTAGACATTAGATTATAGGAAATTATGCTGCAAATTTGTGTCCAAGCTGTTAACAAGAAAAATTAAATTCTCTCCACGTAGGAGATCTGTCAAGATGTTGCAGAAGTGCAATAGCTTTCAAGGAGATTTTTTAAAGGCCTGATAACAGGTAATGAGATCTGAATCTTCACATTATGATCCTTATTCTAAACACCAGTCTATGGAATGGACACGTCTGTTTCATTTTTTGTTCATTTTTTTAGAGAAAAGTTAATATAACTAAGGAAAGCTATTCCCAAACACTTCATATGGACCAAACACTTAATAAGGTTATAAATCACAATATACCTTGATAATGCCAGGCCACACCACACTGCCCATATGACTCAGATGAAAATTGCAAACCTATAATGAAGTGTTTTGCCTCATCCTGCATATCATCACCAGGACTTGGCTTCATCTGATATTTTATTTGGCAATATGAAGGGGGAGAGAGAGAGAGAGAGTTATTTTATTTGTTATTTTTAGTTTTTAGGAGCATTAGCAACTAAGGCCATATTGCTCCGGGATATGCGGTGGTCATTCCCTGACCTTTCCGCATCCTCCGTATTTGGTGGTGACGGGCTCGAACCCCGGTCTAATCAAGAAGCGTGTGCTACGCACTGCTGCTCCTTCCCACCTGGCTACGGAGGCGGCGGGGGAGAGAGAGAGAGAGAGAGTGTGCGTGTGTGTGAGATATCTTTACGGCAAACACTTTCTGAGTGATGAGGAACTGAAAAAGACAGTGACAAGCTGGCTCCAACAGCAGCACCTACCACACTGCATATGTGAGTTGGAAAGAAATGATGGGAAAAAATGTATTCATAAACAAGGTGGATATATAGAATAATGTATATATGCTTCCCAGTGTTTGTTTAATAAATGATATAAAGAGGCATTACTTATGGACCTTGTACATGTAAAATATATACATAATATTTTTATGTACACATATTATTATATATAAAATGTATACATATGTTCCCTACTGGGAGAACCATAAAAAAAAAAAAAGTAATTTTCAACCCTTTTAACATTACAAATATTCTTTCTATTGCTACCTTACATAATATTTTACAGCTTAAAGATGCAGTGAAGTTTGTACTCATACTTACGCTTTACTATTGATAACTTCACCAAAGTGTCCAGAATGAATATTTACAGCTGCAGGCGGATAAAGTCTGTACTCTGAATGGCTAGTACCGCCAAGATTTATTATCCTCAGTGGTACTGCTTCAAACTTCCTAAATTAAAATTCAGATAATGATATTTAAATAGAACAGCAGGCTTTTATAAGGTAGAAATTAAGATATTTAAGGTCTCAATAAGTTAACTATGAATCATACTAGCATTATATAAAAATATCTCAATAAGACCTTAGAGAATGGAAATAAAATAATCCATCATATAATTAAGATAAAATAAGATTTAAAAATGTGATAAAGGCAATAAAATTTTAATGATTAAAACCACTGCTGCTGCCTTCAAAGGAAACTGACCACCTTTACCAATGGTAATTCTTAACAACAAATCAGTACTAAATAATACCGCGCTAATCAGAGTCAGAGGAGAAGGAATAGGAAAAGATGAATTTTCCAAAACTGTGTGATAAAAGAAAATGGCATAAGAATCTGCACAACACCACTGCCACATATCCCACAAGAACACCACAGTTTTGAGAATGAAATGTGACTACCTCTATCTCTAGTGATACTACCTTGTGTAGTAGAAACATACATAAGCTTCAGCGACTTCTAGTACTAACAAAGATAGTTCCAGTAGGGACAGCAGGTTACAGGAAATGCCTGAGACATGTTCAATTTGTGGTAAGTGAACCATCGGATCACTTTAAATGAGCAATCATCTTCGATAGGTAATGTAAATATTAATACCTGAAACAACTCTAGAATATATAAATCTGTGCTTCACAAGATAGTATTAATATAGATAGTCACTTTTTTACTATTGTACCTGTTTTGCTTCAAAGAGCAGCAACTGCCATACAAATAAACTTTGCTTAAAAATTTTGATTCATATTTATGCAAGGTAACATTTTTTTTTTTCTTTCATCCTTCCTACATCTTGTTACCTGTAAGCAGAAGATTGCCCTTCAATTCTTATATCATAGTTGCCTTCATCCTGTCCTTGAATAGGATGTGCAGTGATCATGGAGAATCAATTTGTGTCATTTTCATTTAAGATGTGGGTTATGGAGAATTCCTCTTCTATGTGAAACATATGGCGAGACCTTGGTTAACATCTGATCTTTATTGGCACAGTGCTGTGAGAAATTGCTGTTGATAAAGAAAGTGGTCATCTTTGAGATGATACAGCAATGATAATTTAATTGTTTAATTTATTGTTATATCACATTTTAAAAACTTTATCTTAACTTACAATAATGATTTTATTGTAAAAACAGCTCCAATAAATTATTTTGGAGATAAATGCCTCGATATGTGAATTTATGTGCTGCTGCATATTATTATGAATGCAAAAAAATTAGTAACAAAAAGATATAAAATATTCTTTTATAATTAACGATAAATGCTGAACTATTTTAATGCTATAATTAAAATTAAATTTGTGATCAGCTGGTGGCACTCATCCATAAAAGTCAAAAAAAAAAAAAAAAAAAAAAAAGAGCCATAAAACATTACTTTACTAGACCACCTCTATTGCTAGAATAAATAACAACTGGGTAAAGTGGTGGGCACTTGCAAATCATACAACAAATCCTGAACACTAGATTTTCTGCAATAATTGACTACTAGTTCTTTATATGAATTCACTGAATACTAGTTCTTTGTAGGAATTCACTGAATTAATTCCCTGTATGATATATGAAGCATCATATAGAGAATTAATTATGATTTAATGAAAATATTAACACTATCAACCATACGCCATTTTATTTTTACCTTGAAAGGACACACGCATATTTAGGCCAATTAATTTTGAACCCTTCCCCAGTGTTCGATATACAACACTGGGGAAGTGTTGTAAATAACAAAGATAATTGCGCTGCACAATACTGTTGAGCAGAATAAAATGAACAGTTCTGGCATAGAGACATGCAATTTATATGGAGTGTATAAGTAAATATGGGGTGTTACAGAAATTTAAGCTATCAGTTATAATATGAAATATGCAGTAAATAAGGAGTACAATTATCTGTTTAGTTGTAGTCAAGTATCTGGCCAATCTGACTGCAGTCAAAATAAACGTCAAATCACGTGCAATCTAAACGTGTTTGTTGGTCAGTGCAATATACACTGAGTGACCACTGAATTATGACCACCCCTATGAAAACCGAATGCAACCCGCTGACCACGTGAAGTACGAGAGTGCGCAGTTAGTCAGTGGTTCAGTAGGTAGTAAAATTCCAAACATGATGGGTAAAAGGAAGGATTGATCGGACTTTGATAAAGGACATATTGTGGGTGCTCGATGAGCGGTGCCTCGAATTCTCAAACGGCTGAACTGGCGAGGTGTTCGAGAGACACTGTAGTTAAAGTGTATCAGAACTGGCATCAAAATGGTCAAACACACCCGATGGCAAAACTGCAGTGAAAGGTTGACGTTAGAGGTGAGCGCCGGTTCTGACAACTTGTACAGGCAAATAGGCACAGCACTGTTGAAGAGTTGACTACCCAATACAACATGGGCCAACCCGGAACAATATCTGGCATGACCATGTATCACACGTATGGGCTATACTAGCAGACGACCTCTATGGCATCCTCTCCTAACCGAGATCCATCAGCATAAAAGACTCGCCTGGTGCAAAGAGAATGCAAGTTGAATGTTAGAAGACCGGAACAAGGTGTGCTGGTCAGATGAGTCATGTTATTTACTCCACACCGTGGATGGTTGTGTACGGATTTGGAGTCAATAACATGAGGCTCTTCATCCATCATGCATGGTATCAAAAGTGCAGGCGGTTGTATGGTGTTCACTGGCAGGAACTTGGACCGCAGGTGCATGTGGAACACTGTATCAGTGATCTCTGCTATCGTCAACTGCTTGCTGACTGTGTACACCTTGCTATGTTACACTTTTTCTCAAATGGCAAAGGTATCTCCAAGATGACAATGTGCCAGGCCATCGGGCACTTGTTGTGCAGGAATGGTTTCAGGAACACAGTTCTGACTTCCAGCATATCGATTGGCCTCCGAACTCCCCCGATATCAATCCCATAGAGCATTTGTAGGACACTATGGAAAGGCATATCAGGCGTCTAGATACACCAATCATCTCCATACCTGCATTGCCAACCGCATTACACACAGCTTGGTTGAACATACCTCCCGAACGATTCCGACATCTTGTTGAATCAACGCCACGTCGGATAGCTGCTGTACTGAGGGAAAAAGGAGGACCTACGAAGTATTAGGTGGGTGGTCATATTCAGTGATCACTCAGTGTATATTACCATGGATTTTAAAACGTTGGCTGCCCTAAGCAAGTTTTACTACTCAATCAGTTTTTCTGAGAAAAAAAAAAAGGTGAGAAATAGTTAAAATGGGACACTTTAAAAATTTATACTTAATTCTGACACTATTACGGAAAATATGAACAAATAATATCTTTAATAATAGCAGTCTTGTAATACAAAAAAGTAAATTATGCACTTACACATACACACAGCATGAAAAAGTGAGGGATGGAGAAATAGAAACAGGATATGTAAACAAAAATACACGGCATAACTTCAGGAATGAGTTCCTCATATGTAGATAACAAAAATATTTTATATCAACATAGTTCCGGAAATGCTTGGTTTCCAAGTTTTGAAGGTCTGTCTATGACACTTAACTGTTCACATCACCTTATAGTAATTGTTCAAAATGTCCACCTTCTGCCTGAATACAAGCCTCACATCGACGTCTCATGGACTCGCGAAGCCTATTTCAAATTTCTGGCATGTTTTGTATTGTCTCACAACCTGCCACAATTCGATTGCAGAGAGTTTCCACATCAGCTACCAGAGTTGAATACACCAATGACTTTAAATGGCCCCACAAGAAGAAATCTAGTGGGTTTAAATCAAGTGAGCGTAGAGGCCAGGCAGTCGGTCCACCTCTACCTATCCACCAACCAGGAAACCTTCGATTCAGGTAATTGCGGGCTAGGTGGCTGAAATGTGCAGGAGTGCCATCGTGCATGAAGTGTGCTTGTTGATGAATGATCAGTGCCGTTTCGTCCAAGAAATCGGGCATGTTGTTTTCCAGAAAGCTTCTGTACGCCTGCCCTGTAAGTTTGTTTGGAAGTACATGGGGGCCCAAATAACTTATAACCAAAAACACCTGCCCAGATGTTGAAGATGAACCACTGTTGGTGATGTGATGGAAGAATTGTATGTGGGTTTTCCTCAGCCCATACATGCTGATTGTGAAAGTTTTGGATTCTGTCTCGTGTGAACTGTGCTTCATCTGTGAATATCACTAAGGCAGGAAAGTGAGGAGTTGTACCACACTGCTGCAAGAACCACTGGCAGAACATTACTCACACAGGGTAATCTGCTGGTGACAAGGCCTGTACCTGTTGCAGATGGTAAGGATACAGTTGGTGTTCTCGTAACACTCTCCAAATAGTCGAACGTTGAACAGCCAGTTGCATTGCTATTCTGCGTGTGCTGATTCCAGGAGTGGCATGCACAACATTCAAAATCTCCTCCTCTATTTCAGGAATCATAGATCTTGGTCGTCCTCTGTCAGCAGCAAGAGGTGTAAAGGTCCCATGTTCACAAAGGCAACGATGGATACCTTCAAACGTTTTCCTGTCTGGATATCTTCATTCTGGGAACCTTTCGTGGTACAAATGATGAGCCTCCAGAGCATTGCCGTCCGCCAAACCGTACATAAAGTGCATATCCGCTTGCTCGATGAGTACATGGTCGGAATGGAAAACCACCAGATTCTGTCAGTACCCTGTGATGAAGGAAATCACCTGCGGGAGATAAGACATTCCGGTTAATAACTTGGGAACCAAGCATTTCCAGAACTATGTTGATATAAAATATTTTTATTGTCTACATATGAGGAACTCATTCCTGAAGTTATGCCGGGTATTTTTGAGACACCCTGTATATTCTTTAAGGAAGCAGCTAAAAAAGATTCTAATAAATAAATAATTATAACAATGAAAGAATTAAGAAATAGTAGGAAGGAGTGTAATGGTCTTTGTATATATTACCAGTATTTAGAAAGAGTTAAAGGAAAGAAGGAACCATAGAGTTAAAAAAAAAAAAAAAAAAAAAAAAGAAAAAAAAAAGAATTATAGGTTCTTGTGTGATGATAAGTATGGTAATGATAATACTCTAATATTCTAATGATAAGTATGGCAAAAGTTAGAAACATTTGTGATAAAGTAGAAATGACCACTCCTGCACTAGATTTTTCTCTAATCATTAGGAATACTGAAGATAAGAAAATAGCAGGTAAAAAGCAGAGAAGACACATTCTCTCAAATTGTAAGGATACTACCATAAGTTGCCCTATATTGTACTACTAATAAATAGCATCTCTCTAAAAAGAGAAAATATAACATTGCTTATTAGAAATGTGATGACTTCCTTTTCTCACCCAGATGGCCATTTGGTGTTATCGGCACATAAATGGCCATCTGGATAATTATTTAACTATAAAACATTTTTGATGTGTAAACATCTTTGGTGGCACCTACTAAATTTCAGATGGTAGTAAAATCGATTTGTCACGATTTTGCGACGCAGAAATGGCATCATTTCCATTTCATAACAAAGAAAAGTGGAGTCAGGAGAGGAGATCATGCAAAGGATCACAGGAAGTGATCTTGGATGTGATCAGAGCTGGCATAAACCAGCTGGTTGCGGAATAACATTTATGATTCAGGGCATACCACTTAGGTGGCATTGGGCTAACCATTGCCACCTGTGGCAGAAACCTTTTGGTAACCAGAGAAATGGATATCTTGAGGGCAGTGATCTTGGATGTGCTTCAGCCTTACCAATTGAAGCACATTGTAATGTAGGCGTTATAGTACCCATCTGTATTACTGAAGTGGTTGCATATTTCCATCAAGAGGCAAATCATAAACGTTTTTCTGCAACCAGCTGGGCCGGTCAAGAATATCTGAATCGGTTCATGATTGGGAAATAACAGACTCCAAATTACATGTATGAGTAGAATCTTTTGCTTGTCATCGGTCATTCCCATTAAGTTCCAGAAGTCCTCGTTGGTCATCGAGTTTTCTCATTTCTTTGCAATTGCACTGAGTCGGTTGAGTGTAGCAAGCTCATTCATCTTTGTTTGAATGTTTGTTTGTTATTTGGTTTTTAGGAGCATTAGCAACTAAGGCCATATTGCTCCGGGAATATGCGGTGGTAATTCCCTGACCTTTCCGCATCCTCCGTATTTGGTGGTGACGGGCTCGAACCCCGGTCTAATCAAGAAGCAAGTGCTACACACTGCTGCTCCTTCCCACCTGGCTACGAAGGCACTTTGTTTGAATGATTGTAAAAGTTTCGAAAGGGGTCTTCTTCTCGTAGTCGCATTACAAGACTATGCAGGTCATTACCACATGCTTTGTCAGGGTCAGCATCGTCAGTATCTTGACACATTGTCTTACATATTTCAATCATTTTGCAAACGTCCAAGTCCAATTCATACAATTTACTATCTAGTATGAGCTCTTCATTGTCATCTTAGATCTTGAAATATTTCATCTCTGACAGTACAGTATCTCTGTTTCCTCATTGCGAAATGGAATGTGCTGCGTTACCATCTGGTGCTTGTACTCGAGATCCTGAGCCAAGTCATAGTTTCGATAGCGTATTATACATGGATACTGTCATTTCTTGCAGATCTCGTAGCACTGCATGTGTAATATGCAACAAAGCATCACAGAGTAACATAATCCAACATGATAGTATGATTGTAGCAATACAAATACTTGTACTGTTGCAATCATACTATTCAACAGATGGATACAATCAAATGGGTAATTAGGCTATTGACCTAACCTCTTCCAAACGTTTATTCGGTAGAGTAAGCAGCGGTCATGTATATCCTATTTATCACTAACATTGATTTGGTAGAGTAAGTAGTGGGTGTGAGCATAAATTACATCATTCACGATTTCAGTTCTAGCTGTTCGAAATTTAGTAGGTGTTGTCAAAAATGTTTACACATAAAACATCTTTCGTGCATACAGGGTTACACACACGATTTTTTTATATTTAAAATACATATGTACTTTTAAATATTTAAAAATTTAAGTATTTACAAACCTATCACTGCAACGAAGGAAAACATGGTCAAAAGAGTAAGTAGCATCATTAGAGGTAACTGAAGAAGTGAAGAGCCCAAATACGAAAAATTTTTCATATGATGACATAAATGTGGCAGCTAAGGTTTTATGTACTTTCCTCTCCCTTAAAGATACTTCCAAAGTTGTGTTTCTCCGAAACTTGTACCAACCTATAACTTTCTTTAAAAATAAATAAATAAATAAAATAACAAAAAAATAGCATTAAATGATAATGAATTTATAAATAATTAATATTTATGAATCAACACAGTCTACAATATAAACTGATCCATACATCTCCATAAAATGCTTTTATAATTTGTGATAAAGGCAAACTTTCACATGGACTGTTTTCTTTCTCCACTATTGATGTTAAAAGTTAAGTGGTTTTTAATATGCTCGATAAAAGGCATTATTTGCAATTGTATAACAATATGTATTATTATGAATAACTGTATGATTTCATATAACACAATAAATTAATCTTATTTATTGAATCTTAAATAAAGGATATTCAATTCACCAAACTAATTAACCCTTTCACGAGTGAGTTCACCAAATGTGTGTGGGCTTGGGCATTCAGTTTTTCCACTATGAACCAGCTCTGTGAAGCGAGTTTATCCACAGAATTTGAAGTCTTGTCATCCTCTATATTAATAGATGTAGAGAATGTGGTTACATCCTCTACATCTATTAATGTATCATTTGATTCACTTTCTTCAACTTCTGGATTTGAATTCAGAGAATTTCAGTTTGTGGAAGCCCAACTTGAAGCCTAACAATTGCATCATCCTTAAACTCCAATTTTCAGAGTTATTTTAATATTGCCATCAATTATAGACTGTCTACTATTTAAACAGACAAAAGATACCAACACGAAAGATTAAAGACAATTCATACATTAATGGTAACATTATTTCAAACAAATTTCAAAATATATATGTACGTACTCCAGAAAGGAGTAATTACTTAGTAGGTTACATTTTTTAATCCTCTTTGAGATTCCCTAATTATATTTTAATCTTCTTCTACTTTTAATATTTCAGATTGATTGGCATTTGATTAAGAATATCAGACAGTTGCAATGATCAAAAGAGACATGGAGTGAAAAGGACCTAAGAGAAACAAAGAGAAAATAATAAAGGAAGTCCTGAATAACAAAACTAGATACAGCTAGTACTCTACATTGCAAACAAATATCTAGAAACATAACAAATAAGAGATTTCCAATACTATAAAAAAGTGCAATATCATTAATATCAATATCATTAATATATCATTATTAGTAAGAAATGGAAAAGATAGACAAATGCAATTACTGCATGTAATCAACAGTGTTTTCTGCTTCAAAACTTGTAATTTTCATAGTGAAGATAATCCCATTCATTTTATAGATTGATGTGATTCTAAAGAAGTGTTTCTCAACCCACAGGTCATGACCCACTAGTGGACTACAGAAAGATATGAGTATGTTAAAAAATTTTTGATAAAGCACAAGGATTGCATTAAAAATGAAATAAATTATAATTGGACATGATTTAGATAAAGAAAATTGAGTGATTAAATAAAATATAATGTATATTAGTGGCTAAGTTTTTGTTAATTATATTTACACATTTGTTAATTATATTTATACTTTTAACAGAAAAGAATAACTAAACATATGAAAGGTTGAAAGGGCAAAAATGAATTCTGTCTGTAAATACTTCAATAATGAGGGATGCTTTTTTTTTTTTTTTTTTTTACATTTCATGTGGGCTGTGTTTTAAAAAAAGGTTTAAAAAATGTTGTTCTAAAGCACATTCATATAAATATATTAGAGCAAAGATTATGTAAGTGTGTTCTATTCAAATTCTTGGATAAACTAAAATCTTTACAAAGTCAACTGAAAAACAGATGCTAAATTCAGATACTTCATTTTCAATGATAATTTCAAAAGCAAGCTGTAGCAACATTCAAGAAACTACTTTACAAATTCATATTGTTGGCAATCTACAAAAAATATTTGAACTATAATAACAAGAATGGCCATTTGAGGATAGTTGATTGCTGGAACAAAAACTTTCATTCAGTTTTGTGGAAGTGGGTAATTTGTATAAATTCAAAGAAGAGTTAGAAAAATTATTAGAGGTGATTGGGAAGTGGGTTTTTTTTTTTTTTTTTTTTTTTTTTGGTTGATGCCACATAAGTTTGCTTCCTTGCATCATTTGCCACTACTAATATTAATTTCATGCATTAAAAAATTCCTCTTTTTATTTGCGCTCCTATGTAGCTTCTATCTTTTCTTGTGTCACAGAACACACACATGGAGCAACATATCTTTTTATTTTTTATTCCACATAATCATGAAATAGACCAAAACAGATGACTAGACAACAGATATAGTTAACAACAGAAAACAAAATGGAAAGAAATAATTATAAAATTTTAGGAGACTGAATATTACACATAACAAAACAGTCTGCAATAGTTCAGGAGTTTAGGTACGTTGTGGAGAAAAAAAAAACTATCAAAGTCTTTAAGAAGGCAAGGGGAAGGGAGAAATAAACAAGAGAAAATTCCTTGCATACAGAAAGAACACAGTAAGGACTGAACCCTAAAGGATAATGTACAGGATGTCTCTTTTATATTTTATCAAACTGCACAGGACAGAACCTATTAGAACTTGAATAAATCTTTACAGTTTGCATTAAATAATTAATAAAGATTCAGGACAAAAGCATCAGACTGTGAGAAAATTTACAGACATATAAGTTAGTGCAAATGAATTGTCTATAGGCAGTAAATTAACCTAAGTTATCATTGTGGTACCATTTCATTACATCCGTGAATGACTTCACAATGAGTTGCCTATTCAGTTATACTTCGAATAAGTAATGCTTTCCCCCCAATAGAGAAGACTATTGTTACTTATTTTCACCACCAACCAGATGGCTGTTTCAAGGCTATTTGGCCCTTCATAGGTGGGTATACCTGATGGTATAACAGCTGACAACCCAGTTTTGATATTAAGTCCACAATATAAAAGATGCTAAATGGTGCTTAGTAGTTTAATACTTAATAAAGATTCAGGGCAAAAGCCTTAGATTGTGGGAAAATTTACAGACATATAAGTTAGTACAAATGCATCACATCTATTGGGGAAGTGTTACTTATTCGAAGTATTACTGAACAGGTAACTCATTGTGAAGGCATTCACAATATGAGATGTAATGGTTTAATGCCACTATAATAACTTCGGTTAATTTACGTCATAGAGACATGATGCATTTGCACTAACTTATATGTCTGTAAATTTTCCCACAGTCTGGAGCTTTTGTCCTGAATCTTTATTAAATATTAAACTCAGTAGCGTATCTACCCTTTTTCAGGCCAGGAGGCAAAGAACATGTTCGGGCCCCTACTTAATTAAAATTGCAAAAACAGGAGACACCAAAGACGATGGGCTCCTAAAGGGCCCGGAGGCAATTGCCTTGCCTGCCTACATGGTAGCTACGCCACTGATTAAACTACTAAACATCATTTGGCATCTCTCACGCTGTGGACTTAATTTCAAAACTGAGTTGTCAGCTATTATACTATCAGGGTACCCACCCACCGATGAAGGGCCAAACAGCCCTGAAACAGCCATTTTGGTGATACCCGCTGAGACTAAGGATAGGTAACAACAGTCTTCTATTGGGAAAGCAAGGAAAGAAAGCAAGAAAGGCAAATTTCTGCCCATGTATTCTACAAATGTCTTTCCTCAATTTGAATTTATGCCCCCTCAGGTTCATAATCTGAGCAAGAGGAAGCATCCCATCATTATTCAAGATATAAATGAGTGGATGTGAGGAAGAATGATGTAGTAGTAGTAGTAGTAGTAGTAATGGAGGCATGTGATGCAAGAAAGCAAGCATATGAGTTTATGTAGCATCAGCAAAAAAAAAAAAAAAACCCTTCCCATTATACCCATCCATTTGCTCCAAAAGTTTTCCACTTCTTCCTTGAATTTATTTAAGCTATCAACTTCCACAATGACAGATGAAAGTTTGTCCCAGCAATCAACTACCCACTGGTTAAAGGCAAATTTCTGCACATCTATTCTACAACTGTCTTTCCTCAGTTTGAATTTATGCCCCCTCAGGTTCATAATCTGAGCAAGAGGAAGAAGCATCACATCAGAATTCAGCATGCTCAACCCATTCAAGGCCTTATACACCTCAATCAGATCACCTTGCAGGTGCCTAGTCTCCAGCTGCTGCAATTTTCAGAACTTAAGCCTTTCCCTTTCTTTCAGGGTAAACTTTGGTCTCCTGCTTTCCTTCTTTAACCTGGAGCCTGCAGGTTAAAGAGAATTACATCCTTGCATGTATACAGTTAGTCCCGAACTTATGTAAATTTTTTTGATAAAATCATAAAATTTTCTGAATAATTTTTAAGAGTGAAGTCAAATGAAGGAACAATAAGTATAAGTTTTTATTTTTATTCCCATAAAAACCATGTTGGATAATAACCTGCAGCATAACTAGAATCCAGGTAAATAACTAGAGTTAACATTTCATTTTCTGCTTTAAAAATTCTGAAGAAATATTCGACGTGTTTGAGACAGGTGAACTACATCTAAGCACTTCAGAGAAACCCCTCACAACATTCGAGCCACATGGAATGTGTCCCATCAGCTATTTCTTAGGAGAATTACACTCTAGCCCTTCATCTCTACATCCTTTCCTTCCTTTCTTTCTAGATTGTACAGTCAGTTCAGTTTTGTTTCAGAGCAAAGTGGAAGCTTTTGTTTGCATTTTGTATGTAATATTTGTTACACATCAGGTTATTGTAGTGAAGTTGAAATTCACATTGTCCAACCATTTTCATTGACTTTGCGTCAAACTATCATCGTGTAGTGCGTGCTTCATTCACAAGTCGTAAGGTGTGACAGCATCTCTTGTAACTTAACCCTGTGAAGTTCTTTAAAGAAAATTTCATTTTGACCGTTAACATCGTGCCGCCTAAGAGAATAAGTGAAAGCGGTACTACTTCACCGCTGTCCCCAGATAGTTTTTATTTCCTATAGAATATAACTATTGTTCTTCATTCTTCTGAGGATATTATGTGGTTTCTGTAATTTTGGCATATCAGGGATATAGTAGCAATATTTTATTAGTCATTCCCGAGTTACACAAAACTCGACTTATGTAAGAAGTTGTGGAATGTATCTCTTGCATATGGCGGGGTACAGACTTTACACTCTGAATTGGACATCTGGGTGGTGGTATCCACTGAGAATAAGTAACAATGGTCTTCATATAATTGGGGAAGCATTACTTCTTCAAACTATAACCAAAGAGGCAGCTTGTTGTGAATGCATTCATAATAATATGAGATGTAATGAAATGCCACTATAATAACCAGTTAATTTACTACATATAGACATGATGCATTTGCACTAACTTTTGTCTCTAAATTTTCCTGAAGTCTGAGGCTTTTGCCCTGAATCTTTATTAAGTATTAAACTACTAAACACCATATGACATCTCTCATATTGTGGACTTAATTTCAAAACTGGGTTTCAGCTGTTATACCATCAGGGTACCTACGTACCCATCCACTGATGAAGGGCTCAATAGCCTTGAAATTGCCATCTGGGGGGTATCCACTGGAAATAAGTAACAATAGTTTTCTCTATTAGCATTAGCATTAGTTGAGGCACATGATGCAAGAAGGCAAGCTTATACAGCATGATTGTGCAAGGCTCAAGGGGTAGAATTTTTTTCAGCCTGGACTGTACTTGTTAACAGGAGAGATTGCTTCTACAGGGATGGGATACACTTAAATAGAAAGGGTGCAAGAATTTTTGCTGATGCTGTCGAGGCAGTGTTAGGTGGGTCGGAAAACTTCTAGTTGGGGGGGATACAAGGACTAATAGATTAACAGTAGCCACTGGCAGAGGTGGAAGTGATTCTTGCACTGCTTCTATTCAAATGAGCAGAAGTCTGAAAAACAAGATGCAGGATATTTCAGAGACTGCTGGTAGTCATTGCGTTACAAGTAAACACATGGGTTGTGTTAGGGTAGCTAAGAATAGAAACAGGTGCATGTATACCTGCGTGTACACCAATGCTAGGAGTTTGGTAAATAAATTTGATGAATTTGAGGTATTGCTCAAAACATCAAAGGCAGATATTGTTGGGATATCAGAGATGTGGTGTCACACAGATATAAGTAATGCGGAACTGGAATTTGGGGAATACAATGTATATAGAAAGGATAGACAGGACAGGAGGGGAGGAGGGGTTATGCTATTAATTAAGAAACACATAAAGTCAAAGGAAGTGAAGCCAGTTGACATCGATGGACAGGGCAGTGTCGAGTCAGTTTGGTGTGACATAAACATAGGGAAATCAAAATTGAGAGTAGGAGTGTGCTATAGGCCTAATGACTCTGATGAGTATAATAATATATTGTACAGGGAAATAGAGTGGGCCAGTAAATCAGAGAGTCTTATAATGGGGGATTTTAATTTCCCAGATATTGACTGGAATTTGTGGGTTGGTCACTCGCACACTAGCAAGGCTTTTGTGGATTTATTGGATGATTGTTTTCTACATCAGCATGTTCGTGAGGCAACAAGAGGGAGCAATACTCTTGATCTGATTATCAGTAGTGATTCTTCATGCATTAAGAACCTGCAGATAAATGAACCACTAGGTGGCAGTGATCACAGTGTGTTGAAGTGGGATTTACTCAAGGAGGTAACTACCATCAGAGGTAAAGGGAAGGGTTTTTGTTTTCGTAAAGGCGACTATGATGGTCTGAGACAGTAATTAAATTCTATACAGTGGGACCAACTGATGATGTTACCAACAGCAAACTCAAAATGGGAAGCATTCAAGGAACTAATCTTGGTGGCTACCAGGCTTTACATACCAACTAAGAAATATTGTTCAAGGTTTAGGCCTAAATGGTTGTCAGATGGACTAATGAGACATGTGGCAGAGAAGAAAAATGCATGGGATACATACAAATTAATGGGTGACATGGAAGCCTATGATAGATATAAGTTGGTCTGTAACCAAGTCACAAAGGAGATTAGGCAGGCAAAGGCAGACTACGAAAAATCCTTGGCAAAGGATGCAAAGAAAAACAGAAAGGAGTTCTTTACATACTTGAACTCGAGAAGGAAAGGGATGAATCAGATTGGTCCACTGGATATTGATGGTTCAACAGTTGAGGATCCTGCTCAGGTGGCTAACAATCTCAACGAGTATTTTGCATCTACATTCACGCATGAGGAGTTATTCAGGAAGGAGAATGATGTAGGTAACGTAAACATTGACAGTGAGCTGGATGATTTTGTAATAACTGAGAGGAAAGTGGAGGAGAGATTGTTGAGGATAAACATAAAAAAGGCACCTGGGGTGGATGGGATCTATCCAGTTATATTAAAGGAGGCAGCAAAGGAAGTATGCAAACCCCTAGCCATAATTATGAGAGCTTCTTTGGACTCAGGGGAGGTACCCATAGACTGGAGATGTGCAAATGTAACCCCAATTCACAAAGGAGGATCAAAGGCTGACACAAGTAATTATAGACCTGTTAGTTTAACTTCTGTTCCAGGTAAATTAATGGAGGCACTGGTTAAAGAAGCACTGCAGGATCATCTAGACAAGAATTCAGTTATAGCTCAGACGCAGCATGGTTTTGTTAAGGGCAGGTCTTGCCTGACCAATTTGATTGGATACTATGATGTAGTCACAAAAGAACTGGATGCAGGGAATAACTTTGATATTATATATTTGGATCTTAGAAAGGCTTTTGATACTGTTGCACATGGAAGACTGCTGCACAAATTGGAGCAGTGTGGCATTGGAGGCAAATTGCTGCTATGGATAAGGGGATGGCTGAGTGGCAGAAGACAGAGAGTGGTAATCAATGGACACTGCTCAACGTGGACTAATGTTATTAGTGGAGTTCCTCAAGGTTCAGTGTTGGGTCCATTGTTGTTTTCGGTGTTTATGAATGATATTGATGATGGGATATCAAGTTTAATGTCTAAGTTTGCAGATGATACAACGGTTGGCAGGGTCGTTAAGGACAATACTGACGCTATGCTGCTGCAACAGGATCTGGAAAGGTTGAACAGATGGGCTGAGAGGTGGCAAATGAAGTTTAACATTGACAAATGTAAAGTACTACATATGGATAACAGTAACCCCAGAGCAATGTATCAACTCTGCGGTACTACACTGACAGTGGTGGAGAATGAAAAGGACCTGGGGGTAATTGTGCAGGCAGATATGAAGTTCTCTGAGCAGTGCAGACGAGCTGCAAGAGTAGCTCATGGTGTCTTGTCAATGATATACAGGAATTTTTCTAGCAGGGATAAGGAGGTGATTATTCCCTTGTATAAGGCAATGGTTAGGCCACATCTTGAGTACTGTATACGGGTCTGGAGGCCTCATTTCAAGAAGGATGTAGAGCTGCTGGAACGGATACAGAGAAGGGCAACAAGATTAGTAAATGGAACAAAGGGTTGCTCTTACGAAGAAAGGCTTAAGTTTTGCAAATTACAGAGTCTGGAGACTAGGCATCGGCGAGGTGATCTGATAGAGGTGTATAAGGCTTTGAATGGTTTGAGCATGCTCAATGCCAATGGAATTCTTCCTCTTTCTCAGAATAATCACCTCAGAGGGCATAAATTCAAATTGAGGAAGGACGGATGTCGGATAAATGTGCGGAAATTTGCCTTTGGCCAGCGGGTGGTTGGTTGGTGGAACCGACTTCCATCACTTGTTGTTGAAGTTGATAGCCTAAACAAATTTAAAGCTCAACTGGACAGGAATTTCGAACGAACGGAGGGGTGAAATGGGAGAGGGTTTTTTTTTTTTTTTTTTTTTGGCTGATGCTGAATAAGCTTGCTTTCTTGCATCATATGCCTCTACTAATGCTAATGCTAATGCTAGCATCAGCGAAAAAAAAAACCCTTCCCACTTCACCCATCCGGTCACTCCAAATGTTTGTCTAGTTCAACTTTAAATTTATTTAAGCTATGAACTTCTAAAACAACAGATGGAAGTCTGTTCTCGCAATCAATTACCCACTGGCTAAAAGCAAACTTCTGCACATCTATTCTACAACTGTCTTTCCTCAATTTGAATCTATGCCCCACTCAGGTTCTTAATCTGAGCAAAGAGAAGTATCATATCAGAATTCAGTCTGCTCAAACCACTCAAGGCCTTATACACCTCGATCAGATCACCTCGCAGGTGCCTAATCTCCAGACGCTGCAACTTGCAGAAATTAAGCCTTTCTTCATAAGCACACTCCTTTGTTCCTCTCACCAATCGTGTTGCCCTTCTCTGTACTTGTTCTAGCAACTCTACATTCTTCCTAAAATAAGGCCTCCACACCTGTATACAGTACTTAAGGTGTGGCCTGACCATTGCCTTATACAAAGGGATAATCACCTCCTTGTCTCTGCTAGTAAAATTCCTATATATCATTGACAAAACTCCATGACCTGCTCTGGCAGCCCATCTGCACTGCTCAGAGAACTTCATATTTGAGTGCACAATTACCCGCAGGTCTTTTTCATTCTCCACCTCCCTGAGTGTAGTACCACACAGTTGGTATGTTTCTCTTGGGTTACTGCTGCCCACATGGAGTACTTTGCATTTGACAATGTTAAACTTCAGTTGCCACTTCTCAGCCGATCTGCCTAACTTTTCGAGATCCTGTTGCAGTAGCATACTGTCTTTACTGTCATTAAGAACCCTGCCAACCTTTGTGTCATCTGCAAACTTAGACATTAAGCCTAATACACCTTCATCAATATCATTGATAAATACACAAAACAACAATGGGCCCAGCACCGAACCCTGGGGGACTCCGCTAATAACATTAGTCCACGTAGAGCAGTGTCTATTTATTACCACTCTCTGCTGTCTTCCACTCAACCATCCCTTTATCCATTGCAGTAACTTGCCCTTAATGCCATACTGCTCCAATTTGTACAGCAGTCTTCCATGTGCAACAGTATCAAAAGCTTTCCTAAAATCCAAGTATATGATATCAAAATTATTTTTTGCATCCAGTTCCTTTGTGAGCACATCGTAATATCCAATCAAATTGGTCAGACAAGACTTCCCCTTAACAAACCAGCGCTGTGTCCGAACTATTACTGCTGTCTTGTCTAGGTGATCCTGTATCACCTCTTTAACCAGTAACTCCATTATTTTCCCCGGAACAGAAGTTAAACTAACAAGTCTATAATTATTTGTGTCACCTTTTTAACCCCCTTCGTGAATTGGGGATACATCTGCACATCTCCAGTCCATGGGGATCTCCCCTGACTCTAAGAATGCTTTCATAATTATGGCTAAGGGTTTGCTTACTTCCCTTGCTGCCAGCTTCATTATAACTGGATAGATTCCATCTGTTCCAGGTGCCTTTTTTATGTTTAATTTCAACAATTTCTCCTCCACTTTGCTCTCAGTTATTACAAAATCACTTAGCTCCCTGTTAAGAGTTTGATAAACTTCTGGCATTCCCCTCCTTGAATAACTCCTCATGTTTGAATTTAGGTGCAAAATACTCATTCAGTTTATCAGCTACTTGAGCAGGATCATCTATAGTCGAACCTTCTATGTTAAGTGGCCCAATCTGATTCATCCCATTCCCTCTAGAGTTTACATAAGTAAAGAACTCTTTGCATTCTTTGACAAAGGATGCAAGCATTAATTATTCAAAGTATAACCGAATAGGCAACTCGTTGCGAAGGCATTCACAACATGAGATGTAATGAAAGGATGAACTATAATAACTTTGGTTAATTTACTTCATAGAGACATGATACATTTTCACTACCTTATATGTCTATAGGTTTGTATTAAAATAAATAGAGTACAAATAGGCATGAATTTATATTTACAGTAATCTAAATTCAAATTAGTAAGATTACTTCTTGCAAAGTTGAATATTTAACACAATTATAATAATGGTGAGTTTTGCACTATTCAACCTCATTACCTTTTTTTTTTTTTGGTAGTTGTTGGCGCAATCGGCTTCTGTGGCCATAGCGCACCTCCCAAGGTTTTTGCAGTACTTTGATCCAAGCCCGAAGCGAGATTCGAACCCGCGACCTTTGGGTTGCCAGGCAGGCACTTTACCCACCTGGCTAGCCCGATTGGCCCCTCATTACCATGACTATACCTAGTTACTAAGCTCTGTAGCTCACCTACTCAAAGTCACATGGGGTTGCATTTATCTAATATGATTAAGTGCATTTACCATCTTTTGGATCTTTCAAAAACCTCAATATCCTCTTTTAGATGTGGCCTCTATAACTGTACCATATTCCAGTTGGACAGAAGACACTGAGCATACTGTAACCAACATAGTACTTAAAATTGTCCCAGTATGTTGTGCATTTGATGTTAATAGTAGTAGAGTAATCGTGGCAGGTGATGCCAGAAAGCAAACGTATGAGCTTATGTAGCATCAGCCAAAAAAAAAAAAAAAAATTCACACAACCATTCCCTCTAAATGTCTGTCCATTTCCTCCTTAAATTTCTTTAACTTATCAACTTCCACAAAGACAGATGGAAGTTTGTTCCAGCAATTAACCACCCACTGGCTAAAGACAAATTTCCACACATCTATTCTACAGCTGTCTTTCCTCAATTTGAATTTATGTCCCCTTAGTTTCGTAATCGTAAACAAGTGGAAGAATCCCATCAGAATTCAACGTACTCAACCCATTGAATGCCTTATACACCTCAATCAGATCACCTCGCAGGTGCCTAGTCTGCAGCTTCTGCAATTTGCAGAACATAAGCCTCTCTTGGTAAGAGGATCCCTTCATTCCCCTCACTAATCTTGTTGCCCTTCTCTGTACACGTTCAAGCAAATCTACATCCTTCCTATAATGAGGCTGCCAGACATGTATGTAGTACTCAAAGAGTGGCCTAACCATTGACTTAGACAGAGGGACAGTCACCTCCTTTTCCCTGCTAGCAAAATTCCTGTATATCATTGACAAAACCCCATGACCTTCTCTGGCAGTCTGTCTGAATTGCTTAGAAAACTTCATATCTAACTGAACAATTACTCCCAGGTCTTTTTTTTCATTTTCTACCACCCTGAGTGTAGTATCTATGCAGCACTTTGCATTTGTCAATGTTAAACTTCAGTTGCCACTTCTCAGCACATCTTCCCAAATTTTCTAGATCCCATTGCAGTAGCATACTGCCATTAACAACCCTCCCAACTTTTGTATCATCTGCAAACTTTGACACTAAGTCTGATATACTTTCATCAATATCATTGATAAATATACAAAACAACAGTGGACCCAACACTGAACCCTGTGGGACTCCACTAATAACATTAGTCCATGAAGAGCAGCGCTCATTGATTACCACCCTCTGTCTTCTCCCACACAACCATCCTTTTATCCATTGTAGCAACTTAACCTTAATACCATTCTGCTCCAATTTGTACAGTAGTCTTCCATGCGCAACAGTGTCAAAAGCTTTCCTGAAATCCAGGTATATGATATCAAAATTAGTTTTTGCATCCAGTTCCTTTGTAACCACATCATAATATCCTATCAAATTTGTCAGACAAGACTTTCCCTTACAAACCCATGCTGTGTCTGAATTATTGCTGCAGTCTTGTCTAGATGATCCTGCAATGCATCTTTAACCAGTTACTCCATTATTTTACCCGGCACAGAAGTTAAACTAACTGGTCTATAATTACTCGTGTCACCCTTCGATCCCCCTTTGTTAATTGGGGATATTTGCACATCTCCAGTCCGTGGGGACCTCTCCTGAGTCCAAGGATGCTCTCATAATTATGGCTAAGGGTTTGCTTAGTTTCTTTGCCACCTCCTTTAATATAACTGGATAGATCCTATCCAACCCAGATGCCTTTCTTATGTTTAACTTCAACAATTTCTCCTCCACTTTGACTCAGTTATTACAAAATCATTAAGCACCCTACTACAATTTGATAACCTTCTGGCATTTTCAATCCTTAATAACTCCTCATGTGTGAATGTAGACGCAAAATACTCATTCATTTTGTTTGCTATCTGAGCAGGATCACAACAGTCGAACCACCAATATCAAGTGAACCAATCTGATTCATCCCCTTCCTTTTAGAGTTTATATAAGTATAGAAATTCTTGCTGTTTTTCTTAGCATCCTTTGCCAAAGATTTCTCATAATCTGCCTTTGCCTGCCTAACCTCCTTTGTAACTTGATTACAGACTAGCTTATATTTGGCATAGGCTTCTGTGTCGTCTGATAATTTATATGCATCCCATGCATTTTTCTTCTCTGCCATGAGTCTCATTAGTTCATCTGACAACCATTTAGGCCTAAACCTTGAACAATATTTCTTAATAGTTATAAAACGTTTAGTCGCTTCCACGATTAATTCCATGAATGCTTCCCACTTAGAATTTGCTGTTGGTAAAATCTTTGATGAGCATGTTATCAAATTTAATATTAAACTGCCTTTACTTTTTGAATTATTTTCATATATTAACAGCTAATAACTATTAACATCATTTTGAACACATACCTTCTGCCTACCATCTAGAAAACAATCCATATTATCTTGCAGAAGATTACCTTTATTATCATAAAAGGAGAATGGACATCCACAAGGCACAATGGTATAGATATCTGAAACGTGACAAAAAATAAGTAACTGGATAAGAAAAAAAGCTAAAAAAAATCATATCTTACATTTAATGAGCATAGTAATATGCAATTAACAGCCTTGGTTATACCTGATTATAGTCAAAGTGAATGTTAATTAAAAATATTCTAATTTTAACATTGCAAACAGATTTCTAATGTGATTGAATTTTCTATAGAGTAATTACATGACTTCAACAAGCATAACAGCAGACACTTTTTTTGTTGTTCCTTTAATGGAAAGAAGGAGCTGACCATCTGATTGTAGGAATCTCTGTATGACTTGTAAAAATTTTTGTAAAATAGGTAAAATGCATTCTATTTTTTTTTTTAATTTCTGAGAAATCTATACATATACACCGATGAACCAAAACATTAAGACCACCTAACTAATATGATGTTGGTCCTCCACGTGCAGCCAAAACAGCTCGTACCTGGCAAGGCATGGATGCTACAAGATTTCTAAATGTGTCTTGTGGTATCTAGTGCCAACATGTAACCAGCAGATCCTTTAACTCTTGTAAGGTTCGTGGTTGAGACGCCGCAGATCGGAGTTGCTGTTCCAACACAAACCACAGATGCTCAATGGGATTGATGTCTGTGGAATTTGGAGGCCAGGGCAATACCTGCAAGTCTTCCTCATGTTCTGAGAACCAGTCTTGAACAATCGGGGTGGTGTCGCATGACGCATTATTCTGCTGAAAGATGCCACCGCCAGAGGGGAAGACCATTGCCATAAAAGGGTGTTCGTGGTCAGCAATGATGTTTAGGTAGGTGGTAAATGTCAAAGTGCCTAGCACATGGATGACTGGACCCAGAGTATCCCAGCAGAACATCGCCCAAAGCATGACACCACTGCCACAGGCTTGCTTTCATCCCACAGTGCATCCAGGCACCATCACTTCTCCAGGTAAATGACACACACATGTACCTGGCCGTCCACGTGGTACAACAAGAAATGTGATTCATCGGACCAGACGATCTTCTTCCAATCACTCAAGGTCCAGTTTCGATGCTCGCGTGCCCATCATAGGCGCTGTTGCCGGTGAACCGTGATTAGCATGGGCACTCGGAGTGGCCTGTGGCTACACAGTCCCATTTTCAGCAGGGTTCTATGTACTGTGTGTTGTGATACATTACTCCTGTCACCAGCATTCCAATTACTGGCAAGTTGCACCACAGTCGCCCTTCTGTTGCCATGTACCATCCTGGAGAGCCTTCGCTTACCTTGAGCATCGACGAGCCGTGGTTGTCCAACACATAGCTGGTGGTTTGTGGGTTCCCCCTCTTCGGACCACTTTTGGTAAGTACTAACCACAGCTGACTGTGAGCATCCCACCAGCCGTGCCGTTTTGGATATGGTATGACCCAGTCATCTGGCCATTACAATTTGGCCTTTGTCAAACTTGCTTAAGTCCGCTGCCTTTCTCATCTGAAGAACAAGAGTAACACTGATTAATGGAGCTCAGTATCGGGTATTTTTTATACCATGTCCCGACCCATGCACCCACCATAGTTCACCTGCAGCTGCTTCGATTTGCATAATGACTCACTGATCATAATCTTTTGGCTCATCAGTGTACCTGTATAAAACAAAAATATTTATGCTGTAGCTAAAACCAGAATTGATCAACGTCATCCAGGCTGTGAAACTTGTCTAGCACTGAAATTAAGAGACTGCATTCCACATTGCAAATTTTAAGAAAATTGCCATGGTGCTGTACTGCTGTCAAGAGAATCACTGGATTGACCAAGGTGATACTGGAAATTACTGATGGTTCTTCTATATTTCAGCATAAAAGGCAGCTTGAATTGTCATATATACATTATGTTTTGCATAACATGAAGAGGAATAAAAGTTTTTGTATTCACCTCAACCTTTCGAATTTGTTCTGACTGATTCTCGTTGATGACTGGCGGAATGTCTAAAGTCCTCTTCAGTGAAAACTGTAAAGTGTTTTGTGTCTAATGGCCCCAGGGGTTTCCTCCGAAATCAAAACTAGTTAGCTAATCTTCAAGGAGGAGGAAGGAAGTGGATTTTCCTTGTGAGTTATTCTGGATTTTACATCCTGCACAAAATGCAAATTGGCCCATGAACACATCTGGATGTGTGTGTGTGTGTGTGTGTGTGTGTGTGTGTGTGTGTGTGTGTGTGTGTGTGTGTGTGTGTGTGTGTGTGTGTGTGTGTGTGTGTGAGTGAGTGAGTGAGTGAGACTCAGATGCTGTTAATAACAATAACTTGAATTTGATTCTATGGCAATCACTGGCACTATGCCAGTCACCTCCCTGATATAATGAAGTCTATTTTATCCATTGATATGCAACTATTACATAACTAATGTGACCGCAATACTGGATAGCATGGCTAATGGTGGACTATTTATTAACGGTAATAGTGGTTCACACAGCTATATCCAACACATCTGTTCATATTGTGCTTTCTATTATATCATAAAACTCTGCCATGAAACCCAAATTTTTTTCTTCTGATAAAAGGTGGTATCTTACTGACCGGATGCATGGAAATGGAGAAGACAGAGAGTGGTAATCAATGGACACTGCTCATCGTGGACTAATGTTATTAGTGGAGTCCCTCAGGGTTCAGTGTTGGGTCCATTATTGTTTTCTGTATTTATAAATGATATTGATGATGGTATATCAAGCTTAATGTCCAAGTTTGCAGATAATACAAAGGTTGGCAGGGTTGCCAAGGACGCTACTGACACTATGCTGCTGCAACAGGATCTGGAAAGGTTGAGCAGATGGGCTGAGAGGTGGCAAATGAAGTTTAACATTGACAAATGTAAAGTACTACATATGGGAAACAGCAACCCCAGAGCAACGTATCAACTCTGTGGTACTACACTGACAGTGGTAGAGAATGAAAAGGACCTGGGGGTAATTGTGCAGGCAGATATGAAGTTCTCTGAGCAGTGCAGACGGGCTGCAAGAGTAGCTCATGGTGTCTTGTCAATGATATACAGGAATTTTTCTAGGAGGTGATTATTCCCTTGTATAAGGCAATGGTTGGGCCACACCTTGAGTACTGTATACAGGTCTGGAGGTCTCATTTCAAGAAGGATGTAGAGCTGCTGGAACGAGTACAGTGAAGGGCAACAAGATTAGTGAATGGAACAAAGGGGTACTCTTATGAAGAAAGGCTTAAGTTTTGCAAATTACAGTGGCTGAAGACCAGGCACCTGCGAGGTTTGATTTTTTTTTGATTTGGTAGTTGTTGGTGCATCGGCTTCTGTGGCCATATTGCACCTCCCAAGGTTTTTGCAGTACTTTGATCCAAGCCCAAGGCGGGAATCGAACCCGCGACCTTTGGGTTGCCGGACAGGTACTTTACCCACTCGGCTAGCCCGGTCGGCTACACCTGCGAGATGATCTGATAGAGGTGTATAAAGGCTTGAATGGTTTGAGCATGCTCAATGCTCATGGGATTCTTCCTCTGGCTCAGAATAATCACCTGAGAGGGCATAAATTCAAATTGAGGAAAGACATATGTAGCATAGATGTGCGGAAATTTTCCTTTAGCCAGTAGGTAGTTGGTTGGTAGAACAGACTTCCATCCCTTGTCGTGGAAGTTGATAGCCTAAATAAATTTAAGGCTCAGCTGGACAGGTATTTTGAACGAACGGAGGGGTGAAGTGGAAGTGGGTTTTTCTTTTTTTTTTTGGCTGATGCTGCATAAGCTTGCTTTCTTGCATCATATGCCTCTACTAATGCTAATAGTGCCAGGCAACTAAATCCATGAGCATCACTATGAAAAATTGAACCTTGTACATTTTCACTGATTTTAATTTATTACATTTTATATTTATTTCAAATAATACAATATTTCCAATCTGGCCAGAACGATCAAGAAGAGTTTTGGAAAAATCACTTGCCACACTTATTTCTGAAATTTTTTTAAATGAGGGGAGAGGAGATTTAAAAAAAAAGGTCATCCCTGTGCCTCACTATTGGGGCACAGGGATGATCTTTTGAGTGGCTAACAATGTCCATGGAAGATTTAACTGTAAGTAAATCAATATTAAGAAAATATGAATATAATCCCAGAATTTCAATTAACTGGATCAAATGAACCTCATTACATATTTTATTAAGAAGCTAAATGAGCTACTCAGATCCAGGCTACAAGAGTGGAATATATTGGGGAAACAAAAATACTAACATGACTGTATTTCGTAGCCTAAAGAAAGGTTTTATCAGATGATCTTTTTTTTATACATGAAAATCTAAATTTTATTTAAATTTAAAAATAATTCAGAATTTAAGTCAAGTTGTGGTAATATAATAAAACTTACTGAGACATGTTTCTTCTTTCTCTCCAGCAATCTGTGTGTCACTTATGGTATCTGTGATACGGCTAACCACTTCCCCGAGAAGAAAACCCTCCTAAATACCAAACAAAAATATGTTTCATAAATTCAAAGTATTTCACTTTTTTATATAAATTAACTGCACGTAAACCCAAGAATAAGAATGAATTAAAGTAACTTTCACTGTTCACAATGTGAACAGTGAAAGTTACTATGGTTTCTATGGTCCACCATAGCTATAATTTGCTTTTATCAAAAGCAAATATGTTTTTTTTTTTTTTATCAACAAATTTGTAATACTAAATTTGCTTAAGTTTATTCAATAGTATAGTCATCTTCTGTTTGCCCACATATACAGATAAAGAATGTTACATTGAAGATTAAAGTGAAAGTCTATCGGAGTATCTATTGTTCTCTCCTCTCTATCTACCAAATCATGTGTAATGTGAATTATTACAATTATATGTAGGCTGGCTTTGACTCTGATGAACAGCATTTCCTAGACCATAAGACACCTTTTCTCCTGGACAATAGCAGTAGCGGCAAATGATGCAAGAAAGCAAGTTTATATAGCATCTGCAAAAAAAAAAAAAAAAAAAAAACACTTCTCCCATCCATACCCTCCAAGAATTTGTCTAGTTCTTCCTTGAATTTATTCAAACCATCCACTTCCACAACAGATGGAAGCCTGTTCCAACAATCAACCACCCACTGGCTGAAGGTAAACTTCTGCACATCTATCCTGCAACTATCCTGCATCTATCCTCCTTCCTTAACTTAAATTTATCTAAACTCTTTTGCATCTTATTGTCTAAAGAAATACTAAGTGCACACACTGTACATTTTTATCCCTGGCCATGGCTAAAAAGAATATGGTCAAAACATCAGGTAGCCTTCTGAAAAAGCTAGCTCTTTTAGTGAACACTTCAGATCATCCATAATGGAGGCAACAAAAAAGATAAGTACTGAATGATTCAACATGAAGTTAGCTGTAATTCCAGTTAGTTTGGTACCACCATCCATTTGGTGCACTACTCACACATGAATACTTGAAAGGAGGCAAAATGGACGGAGGCACCAAACCATGGTTTCCAGGTTGAATGAAGAGACCAATTCACAGGTGTGTGAATGGATACAAAATCTGTGGGAATTAATGAAGCATGTCACACTTGCCAAGTCTTTTGCAAAATGTGGAACCAGCAATATCCTTGATAATTATTGCTATTATTAATTGTTTATCGCTCCTCCTGAGCCACCCTGGCAGCCATAGGCTAAGAAGGCATTATCTACAAACTGAGGATAAAAGCAACATATGCATTCAAAGTTACATGGCACAACATGTCAGCTTAACTAAAGTTGATGCACTCTATAAAGAAAGACCGAAACATCAGTACTGATGATTTTTTGGAGTTCTACCATGAGTAAAAGTTTTGTTCTACTCTGAACATTTTGTTTAGTAAGTGCTTTTGAATTTTTTCAATTATATGCAATAAAATATTTTTTCCCCAAAAATTTCCTCTTAAAACATGTGAATCTTATTAGCATTAACAAAAGACACATGCTACAAGAAAGCAAGCTTATATAGCATTAGCCAAAAAAAAAAAAAAGAAAACCCTTATTTCACCCATCCACTCACTCCAAATGTTTGTCAAGTTCTGCCTTGAATCTATTTAAACTATCAACTTCTATGATGACAGATGGAAGTTTGTTCCAGCAATCAACCACCCACTGGCTAAAGGCAAACTTCTGCACATCTATCCTACCACTGTCTTTCACAATTTCAGTTTATGCCCTCTCAGTTGATTATTTTGAGCAAGAGAAGAATCCCATCAGCATTGAGCATGAGCAAACTATTCAAGGCTTTATACACCTCAATCAGATAACCTCACAGGTGCCTAGTCTCCAGACACAGTAAATTGCAAAACTTAAGCCTTTCTTTGTAAGAGCAACCCTTTGTTCCATTCACTAATCTTGTTGCCCTTCTCTGTACTCATTCCAACAGCTCTACATCCTTCTTAAAATGAGGTCTCCAGACCTGTATACAGTACTCAAGGTGTGGCTTGACCATTGCCTTATACAAGGGGATAATCACCTCCTTATCCCTGCTAGAAAAATTCCTGTATATCATTAACAAGCCGCCATGAGCTACTCTTGCAGACCGTCTGCACTGCTCAGAAAACTTTATATCTGCCTGCACAATTACCTGCAGGTCCTTTTCATTCTCTATCACTGTCAGTGCGGTACCACAGAGTTTATACGTTACTCTGGGATTACTGCTTCCATATGTAAGACTTTACATTTATCAATGTTAAACTTCATTTGCCACCTCTCAACCCATCTGCTCAACTTTTCTAGATCCTGTTGCAGCAACATACTGTCATTAGTGTCATTAACAACCCTGCCAACCTTCGTATTGTCTGCAAACTTGGACATTAAGCCTGATATATCATCATCAATATCATTTATGAATACAGAAAACAATAATGGACCCAACACTGAGCCCTGAGGGATTCCACTAATAACATTAGTCCACAATGAGCAGTGTCCATTGATTACCACTCTCTGTCTTCTCCCCCTCAGCCACCCCTTTATTCATAGCAGAAATTTGCCTCCAATGCCACACTGCTCCAATCTGTGCAGCAGTCTTCCATGTGCAACAGTATCAAAGGCTTTTCTAAGATCCAAATATATATGATATCAAAATCATTCTTTGCATCCAGTTCCATTGTGACTACATCATAGTATCCAATCAAATTAGTCAGACAATACTTCTTAACAAACCCATGCTGTGTCCGAGCTATAACTGAAGTCTTGTCTAGATGATCCTGCAATGCTTCTTTAACCAGTGCCTCCATTAATTTTCCTGTATCAGAAGTTAAACTAACGGGTCTGTAATTACCTGTCTCCCTTTGATCCTCCTTTATGGATTGGGGTCACATTTGCACATCTCTAGTCTATGGGTACCTCCCCCGAGTCCAGGGAAGCTCTCATAATTATGGCTAAGGGTTTGCTTACTTCCTTTGCCACCTCCTTTAATATAACTGGATAGATTCCATCCACCCCACGTGCCTTTCTTGTGTTTATCTTCAACAGTTTCTCCTCCACTTTGCTCTCTGTTATTACAAAATCATCTGGCTCACTGCCAGAATTTAATTCACCTCTGGCATTCCCCTCCCTGAATAACTCCTCATGTGTGAATGTAGATATAAAATACTCATTTAGTTTGTTAGCTACCAGAGCAGTTTCATCAACAGTTGAACCATCAATATCCAGTGGACCAATATGATTCATCCCTTTCTTTCTAGAGTTTACATAAGTAAAACACTCTTTGCTGTTTTTCTTTGCATCCTTTGCCAAAGATTTCTTGTAATCTGCCTTTGCCTGCCTAACCTCCTTTGTAACCTGGTTACAGACCAGCTTATATCTATCATAGGCTTCTGTGTCACATGTTAATTTATATGTATGCCATGCATCTCCCTTCTTTGTCGCATGTTTAATCTGACATCCATTTAGGCCTAAATCTTGAACCTAAAAATTATGATCCAGTGCATCTTACTGCCCAGGAAATATAATTGGCAGAAAGTGTTAAAATGGACAGCACACTATGAAGATATTTCAGATGAGAACCATACAAAAAAAAAAAAAAAAAAATCAGTACCAAAAATCACCAAGTGGAGCACTGATGATGGGATAAGAATAACCACAAGCACAAACAAATATAGCAGTTAAATGAGTAAAATTTTTATATTCATTGTGATTCCTTGTCGTGGAAGTTGATAGCCTAAATAAGTTTAAGGCTCAGCTGGACAGGTATTTCGAACGAACAGAGGGGTGAAGTGGAAGTGGTTATTTTTTATTTATTTATTTTACTTTATTTTTTTTTTTTGGCTGATGCTGCATAAGCTTGCTTTCTTGCATCAAATGCCTCTACTAATGCTAATGCTAATTTCTAACATGCTAAAACTAAAGAGCTGTTTTTCCATGATAGCACAAAAAACATCAGCACGGATACTATCAATGCGGTATACAGCACTTGCTTTCATGTCTGTCTGTCTGTCTGTCTGGGTGTCAGTATTACTAAATCAGATATTCTTCCAAAAGCCAGAGCCAAAAGTCACAGGAGGGCAAATCAGATGAATGAGATATAGAGAAACTACAATGGTGATGTGTATCAGAGTCATTCTTTGACAGGTTTTAATATGTGGAGGTACACCATCATTTATAAAAATGGCTATCTAAAGGTATCCACACTGTTAAAAGAGATGGAATAACAGCCAAAACTGAATGACAGTAATTACTATTTACAGAATTTTACAATAAAATTGGTTGTAAATGCACACCACAAAATGAGTTTGAGTGAGTATAGTGGAGCTTTGTGAATCATGTTTGATTATATTTTACCAAAGTCAGGAATTAATGACTCTAATTCCATTTCAAATGAAAATGAACTTCATCTACCATGAAGTTCATGATCATCCACTGTCAACTGCCATTTGTACATTAACTATAGTGCAAATGTCATTCAAACTAGACCACCAAGGAGAGGTCAAGAATAGCAAATCTTATATGGATAACAAATAGAATTTGTCAGACAACCTTTTGGAACTCAGATCATCAGTGGCAGATTTAGAGGTAGACAACTACCTAGTACTCATACTAATAATGATAAGTATAATAATTTTGTTATTATTTCCATCCTCAATAAGTGTTCACCATTTTAATTTAAATTTAACAATCTTGGTACTATAGGATTTCAGGGGTATGCTTCAATGCAGAAGCTGAAATCAACTAAAATTTACATGTTTTATTGCATTCAATTTTGATCATAAGAAGATCTTTGCTTCCACTGAAGACTGAGCGTTTAACCTTAAGATTTGGACCTATTTCAACTTAGAGGCAAATACCATTATCCACAGTCCTGCCTAAAGTTGCTAATATTGGGGGGTTGAGACTTGAAAACGAGATTAGCTCAGTGCAGGCGAAGTTTTTACGGCTCCAGCAAATAGAGAAATTTTTACCATTTTATTGACTAAATTGGCATATTAATTTATTTTCTAGAAGTAGCTTTATATTACTAGTTACAATACTTAGTTTATTTTGAACTTAGACAGAGATTTTGTCAGTTATTACTTAGTCTCAGTAAAACTTGTACCATTTGAAACTTTGTGGAATAGCATTATGTATATACGTAGGACTGTAGTAGGAATCTGTTAGCTTAGAATAGTATTGGCAATTAATCAATTAAATTTATAAATCCTTTTAATTTTTATTGTTAACTAAATTGTATTTAAATGGAAATCATGCCCCAGACTAGAGCAGCAAAGCAACTTGTGCAAAGTAGCGAAAGTGCTGTGGTTCATGGGAAAAGCATAGGGGACGATTCTCCAACGCATCACAGTCTAAAAAAATTTGCAAAATGTGACATGTTTGTGGATCTCTCTCTCTAGAACAGGACATGATCTAGTCGGGGAGGATGTCTTTGTGTGTGCTAGGTGTAGAGAATGTGAAGAAATTAGGTGCCAACTCAGCGTTCTGATGGGCGTCTATGAGAGTGTAAAGAGTCAGGTGGATGCCCTCGAAGGAATTAAAATGGGGGGCCCATCAAGTTCTCAGCTGCCCAACAACGCCACAGCACACTCTTATGCACCAGGCAACACGGCAGCAACCTTCAGAGCAGAATGTGCTGGTCCCACAGGAGCTAGTTATTGTTGGTGACTCAATTATCAGGGAAACGGGAAATATATTGTGCAAAAAGGATAGGTGGAATAGGACCAGGGTGTCTGCCAGGGGCAAAAGTTGATGACGTTGTAGAGCAGATATCATCGTTTAGGGCACAAAAGGTGATATCGTTCTACACGTTGGCACTAATGACATTAAGTGTAGGAGATCTGAGGATTTATTAAGCAAGTACAGGTCAATACTAAAAAAAAGTCACGAGTTAGGGACTTTGAAAGTGTCTGCAATCCTGCCCAGACATGATAGGAGGGAGTATATGATGAGAGCCTTGTCAATCAATTCGGCCCTGTAGAGATTATGCAGTGCTCATTCATGGGGTAGATTTTTCTCAGCTTGGTCTGTGCTTGTTAACAGGAGAGATTGCTTCTACAGGGATGGGATACACTTAAATAGAAAGGATGCAAGAATATTTTCTGAAGCTATCAAGGTAATGTTAGGTGGGTCAGAAGACTGTTAGCTTGGGGGGGGGGATTCACAGACTAATAGTAGGTCAAGAGTAGCTGCAGGCAGAGGTGGAAATGATTCTTGCACTGCTTATATTGGAATGAGCAGCAGCCTAGAAAGCCAGTTGCTGGGAATTTCAGGAACTGCTGGAGGTAATGAAACAAGTAAATACATGGGCTGTGTTAGAGTAACTAAGAGTAAGAACAGGTGCATGTATACTTGCATTTACAACAATGCTAGGAGTATAGTAAACAAATTTGATGAATTTGAAGTACTGGTTAAGACATCCAAGGCAGATACTGTCGAGATATCAGATACTTGGGCCACTCAGATATAAGGGACGCAGAATTGGAATTTGGGGAGTACAATGTGTACAGAAAGGCTAGACTCACAGTCTATAATTACTTGTGTCAGCCTTTGATCTTCCTTTGTGAATTGGGGTCACATTTGCACATCAGTCCATGGGTACCTCCCCTGAGTCCAAGGAAGCTCTCATAATTATGGCTACGGGTTTGCTTACTTCCTTTGCTGCCTCCTTTAATATAACTGGATAGATCCCATCCACCCCAGGTGCTTTTCTTATGTTTATCTTCAACAGTTTCTCCTCCACTCTGCTCTCAGTTATTACAAAATCATCTAGCTCACTGCCAGAATTTAATTCACCTCTGGCATTCCCCTCCCTGAATAACTCCTCGTGTGAATGTAGATATAAAATACTCATTTAGTCTGTTAGCTACCTGAGCAGGTTCATCAACAGTTGAACCATCAATATCCAGTGGACCAATCTGATTCATCCCCTTCTTTCTAGAGTTTACACAAGTAAAGAACTCTTTGCTGTTTTTCTTTGCATCCTTTGCCAAAGATTTCTCATAATCTACCTTTGCCTGCCTAACCTCCTTTGTGACTTGGTTACAGACCAGCTTATATCTATCACAGGCTTCTATGTCACCCATTAATTTATATGTATCCGATCCATTTTTCTTCTCTACCATGTCTCATTAGTTCATCTTACTTCCATTTAGTCCTAAACATTGAACAATATTTCTTAGTTGGTACGAAAAGCCTAGTAGCTTCCAAGATTAATTCTTTGAATACTTCCCATTTTGAATTTGCTGTTGGTAACATCATCAGTTGGTCCCACCATATAGAATTTAAATACTGTCTCAGACCTCTGTAGTCACCTTTACAAAAGCAAAAACCCTTCCCTTTATCCCTGATGATAGTTACCTCTTTGAGTAAATCTCACTTCAGCACATTGTGATCACTGCCACCTAGTGGTTCCTTTAGACCTGTTAGTTTAACTTCTGTTCCAGGTAAATTAATGGAGGCACTGGTTAAAGAAGCACTGCAGGATCATCTAGACAAGAATTCAGTTATAGCTCAGACGCAGCATGGTTTTGTTAAGGGCAGGTCTTGCCTGACCAATTTGATTGGATACTATGATGTAGTCACAAAAGAACTGGATGCAGGGAATAACTTTGATATTATATATTTGGATCTTAGAAAGGCTTTTGATACTGTTGCACATGGAAGACTGCTGCACAAATTGGAGCAGTGTGGCATTGGAGGCAAATTGCTGCTATGGATAAGGGGATGGTTGAGTGGCAGAAGACAGAGAGTGGTAATCAATGGACACTGCTCAACGTGGACTAATGTTATTAGTGGAGTTCCTCAAGGTTCAGTGTTGGGTCCATTGTTGTTTTCGGTGTTTATGAATGATATTGATGATGGGATATCAAGTTTAATGTCCAAGTTTGCAGATGATACAAAGGTTGGCAGGGTCGTTAAGGACAATACTGACGCTATGCTGCTGCAACAGGATCTGGAAAGGTTGAACAGATGGGCTGAGAGGTGGCAAATGAGGTTTAACATCGACAAATGTAAAGTGCTGCATATAGGAAACAGTAACCCCAGAGCAACGTATCAACTCTGCGGTACTACACTGACAGTGGTGGAGAATGAAAAGGACCTGGGGGTAATTGTGCAGGCAGATATGAAGTTCTCTGAGCAGTGCAGACGAGCTGCAAGAGTAGCTCATGGTGTCTTGTCAATGATATACAGGAATTTTTCTAGCAGGGATAAGGAGGTGATTATTCCCTTGTATAAGGCAATGGTAAGGCCACATCTTGAGTACTGTATACAGGTCTGGAGGCCTCATTTCAAGAAGGATGTAGAGCTGCTGGAACGGGTACAGAGAAGGGCAACAAGATTAGTAAATGGAACAAAGGGTTGCTCTTACGAAGAAAGGCTTAAGTTTTGCAAATTACAGTTTGGAGACTAGGCACCGGCGAGGTGATCTGATAGAGGTGTATAAGGCTTTGAATGGTTTGAGCATGCTCAATGCCAATGGGATTCTTCATCTTTCTCAGAATAATCACCTCAGAGGGCATAAATTCAAATTGAGGAAGGACGGATGTCGGATTGATGTGCGGAAATTTGCCTTTGGCCAGCGGGTGGTTGGTTGGTGGAACCGACTTCCATCACTTGTTGTTGAAGTTGATAGCCTAAACAAATTTAAAGCTCAACTGGACAGGTATTTCGAACGAACGGAGGGGTGAAGTGGGAGTGGTTTTTTTTTTTTTTTTTTTGGCTGATGCTGAATAAGCTTGCTTTCTTGCATCATATGCCTCTGCTAATGCTAATGCTTTATCTGCAGATTCCAAATGCATGAAGAATCACTACTGATAATCAGATCAAGAGTATTACTCCCTCTAGTTGCCTCAGGAATATGCTGCTATAGAAAACAATCATGCAATAAATCCACAAAACTGTGCTAGTGTGGGAGTGACCAACCCACAAATTCCTCAGGAAAGCTTTTGATACCATTGCACATGGAAGACTAGTGTTCACATTGAAGCAGTATAGCATTAAGGGCAAGTTGCATCAATGGATAAAAGGATGATTGATTGAGACAGAGTGGTGGTCAATGGGTACTGCTCTACGTGGAATAATCTTATTAGTGGTGTCCCTCAGGGTTCAGCTGTTTTTCTTTGCATCCTTTGACAAAGATTTCTCGTAATCTGCCTTTGCCTGCCTAACCTTCTTTGTGACTTGGTTACAGACCAGCTTATATCTATCATAGGCTTCTGTGTCACCCACTAATTTATATGTATCCGATTCATTTTTCTTCTCTACCACATGTCTCATTAGTTCATCTTACATCCATTTAGTCCTAAACATTGAAAAAAAATCCATTTAGTCCTAAACATTGAACAATGTTTTAAGATACACTATTTCAAAATGTATTATTGTGAAAAAATTATGATGTTTACAATTAAAGTTAGCAATTTTTGAAATACTGTATCTTAAAACATTAAAAATATTTCTGTCTGCTCTCCCAACATCAACTACATCTTTTCTCTAATTTGGGAGCACGACTTTCCCTATAAAATCTGAAATAACATATGAACTGCTAAGTGCTTCAAATTGTTTTTCTTTCTGTCTACTGCTGCAAGTTTTCATTATACTTCTCTACTTATAACAAGTTGTAAGAATATGACTGGAAAATACACTTTTTATATCAAATATATTTGATAAAAATAATAATGACTATATACCAACCCCCTCACATTTCGTTTACTGTTTCCTTAAAGGAGGTGGCAAAGGAAGTAAGTAAACACTTAGCCATAATTATGAGAGCATCTGTGGACTCAGGGGAAGTCCACACAGACTGGAGATGTGCAAATGTATCTCCAATTCACAAATGGGGATCTAAGTGTGACACGAGTAATACAGACCAGTTAGTTTAACTTCTGTTCCGGGTAAAATAATAGTCGCTGGTTAAAGATGCATTGCATTATCATCTAGACAAGACTGCAGCAATAATTCAGACACAGCATGGGTTTGTTAAGGGAAGGTCTTGTCTGACAAATTTGATAGGATATTATGATGTGGTTACAAAGGAACTGGATGCAAAAAATAATTTTGATATCATATACTGTACTTGGATTTCAGGAAAGCTTTTGACACTGTTGCACATGGAAGACTACTGTACAAACTGTAGCAGTATGGTATTAATGGTAAGTTGCTACAATAGATAAAAGGGTGGTTCAGCGGGAGAAGACAGAGAGTGGATGCTGCTCTTCGTGGACTAATGTTATTAGTGGAGTCCTCCATGTTCGGTGTTGGGCCCACCGTTGTTTTGTATATTTATCAATGATATTAATGAAGGTATATCAGGCTTAATGTCAAAGTTTTCAGATGATACAAAGGCTGGAAGGATTGTTAATGGCAGTGTGCTACTGCAACAGGATCTAGAAAATTTGGGCAGATGGGCTGAGAAGTGGCAACTGAAGTTTAACATTGACAAATGCAAAATACTGCATATGGGTAGAAGTAATCTCAGAGAAATGTACCAGCTGTGTGGTACTACACTTAAGAGTGGTAGAAAATGAAAAAAGATCTGGGAGTAATTGTGCAGTCAGATATGAAGTTTTCTGAGCAATGCAGACAGGCTGCTGGAGCAGGTCATGGGGTATTGTCAATGATATACAGAATTTTGCTAGTAGGGATAAGGAATTGATTATCCCATTGTATAAGGCAATGGTCAGGCCACACCTTGGGTACTGCGTACAGGTCTGGAAGCCTCATTTTAGGAAGGATGTAGAGTTGCTAGAATGAGTACAGAGAAGGGCAACAAGACTGGTGAGGGGAACAAAGGGGTCCTCTTACCAAAGAAGGCTTAAGTTCTGCAAATTGCAGCAGCAGCTAGAGACTAAGCACCTGCGAGATGATCTGATTGAGGTGTAATAAGGCCTTGAATGGGTTGAACATGAATTCTGTTGGGATTCTTCTGCCTGCTCAGATTACAAACCTGAGGGGGAATAAACTCAAATTGAGGAAAGACAGTTGTAGAATAGATGTGCAGAAATTTACCTTTAGCCAGCAGGTAGTTAATTGCTGGAACAAACTTCCATCTGTTGTTGTGGAAGTTGATAGATTAAATAAATTCAAGGAGGAACTGGACAAACGTTAGAGAGAATGGATGTGTGCAATTGGCTTGTTTTTTTTTTTTTTTTGGCTGATGCTACATAATCTCATAACACTTGCTTTTTTGCATAACATACCTCCATTACTACTACATGAACAATTACTTTTATTTTCCTTCAAAGATTGTTTTTCTATACAGGCATCTAATTTCTGCACTGATTGAACAAAACTTAAAAATTACAGAAGTGCATTATTATTATTATTATTATTTTTTAATAAATATTCATATTTTCTTATTATGCAAAAAAAAGCAACAACTGTTTTTTTTGACATTGATGTGCTTTCTGAACAATGAACAGAAACAAATCATTTTCTATAGCAGCACATAAAAAATAACCAAAACACTGGGAGGTCTCTCCCCCCCTTTGTCCTTTTACTTTGTGAACAGTGCAAGAGAGCTGATCATGACATCAAACATGCAGACATCTATATTTCCAGTAAATGCCAGCATCCATTAATCAGTGGTTACTTATCTGTCAGGGTGACCCATTGGTAGGTCACTGCAATTAGCACTTATTTAGCATAGAAATTAGCTCTAATTAAGCACTATTACACCAGCTCTTACTTTCTGGTCAAATACATCTGAAAAGAAAAAACACTTTTCATCAAAATGGTAAAATTTTGTAAAAATACATATGCCTACAGGGCTATACATACAATTTTCAGCAAGAAAGAGAAAAATGATGATATCCAGCTCAGGACCCTGAGTAAGCATAGGCCCCAGCTTAAAGTTGAATACTCAGCACTCTGTCTTCAGTGGGAACAAAGATCTCCTCATGACTGCAAACAAATGCAGTAAAGAATACAAATTATTTTATTTCATCACTCTTTCTTCCTTTCTTTTCTTTTCTTTTTAATCTTCCAGGAAACACATTCCTAAGCTTTCTGGGAATTTCAATATTTGCTGTTTTTAATTTTTCTCAGTCCCACACACCATTTGCAACTTATTCGTCTATAACAGCAATGACAAATCAACTGGCTCTGCTACCAAACTTTTCGCTGGCACTAGTAGACAATGCTCATATTTAGAGAAGGGAGTGTTTAATGTGCTAACTTAAAAACAACTGCTAATAAGCCAGGGAAATGAAGTGTCCAAAAACGTACAATAGAAAGTATCCCATGCACGTATATATGCAAACGTGACTGAAACAAAGCAATTTTTTTTAATATAAAAAAATAAATCTTTATTGAATGTACTATAGCCAATAAATAATAAAGTAAAAGGTACATTGTCTGATATGGCAGGAAGCCAGGGACTAAAATAAATTTTTAAAATTTACAATTTTTTTCTTGTTTATACTCCAGTATGACCTCTAGATCAGAGGAGTTTACATTATTTTCATAATGAATACAACTAATAACCATATTTAGCAATCATGTGGGCTTGAACCACCTCAATGCATGCATGCTTCTGCATCCTTGCACCTGACCACTTGACTATGTCCAGGCATCACTCACTCCTGACCACTCAATTATGTGATCACATAGCTGAGTGGTCAGGAGTGAGTGCAATATTATTAATATTTATATATTATATAAATTTGCCACAAGAATAAATAAAGTTCTCAAATAACTTTCAAACTAATTAATATTTCAATGAGCATAACAAATAATTTTTGCAAAAATTTTATTATAAATAATTTCTTTTTAAATGTCAACTATTCAATAAAAGAATTCTAGTTATGAGGAACTTCAGAATTGTTAATATTTATATACAGCAATAATACGAGTCATTTAAAAATTTCATATCTCAACATGCTTTTCAAAAGATATTAAAATATTACAAATGGATACAATACAATATAAGAATGCTTATTGAACAGTACTTCACAATCTCCACAATATCAAATTTAAGCTCAATACTGGCCTTTAAAACTTCATAAGGTCAAGAAGATAGATATTCATTTCATTTCAGGCAGTACTACATTTGTGAATATTTATTTGTTTGACTGGACATCTTCATCAGACTTGCTGATGAAGCACTGGTCATGAAGATATCAATGTGATTGGGAAACTTGTGATCTGTTTATGAATGACTTGCTCTTTAATTTAGTACGCACGCACACAATTTGTTACAGCCCAAATCAGAATACATAAATGTATGCACACACACATCCTACTGTAAGGAATAAATACAAAAGAGAGAGATGTAATAAAAAAAATATCTAAATATCTAAGTCATGTAAATCCACATGACTCCTCTCTCTCCTATTTCTGAGACACATTCCTGACTGGAAGAAAGGGAATAAAAGGAAACACTGGACAAAAAAATAAATAAATAAAAATGTATAGTAATCGTTCCTGAAACTTGAAAAGCTGCCTTATATTAGAAGGAAATTCGTTATCTGAGCTCAAAATATCCACATATTGTACACATACAAACAGATACCAAGTACTTCAAGTATCTGAGTTAGGATAACTTTGGTTGCACCTGAGTATTCCACTGAATGTATGGTAGTATGACACCAGAAATTAGCACGTATTTGCTAGTGTCATATACATCTTTGAATCTCTGTTCAAAAATAAAGGTTCAAAGGTATACAAGATACTATAAAAAATGCACAGCTGATTGTTAACTCAGCATCATGTAAAGCTACAGTACTAATGAATTAAGTAACACTGCTTTGTTCCATCAATCAGAGTCTGCTTTTACCTACATGGATAACACTCACAATAAACTAAACATATATTACTGGGGAACATTGTAAAAACAAAAAACAGTAAAATTCTAAGGGGTGGATTTTCATGTGTAGTAAACCGCATCACTGTCAATTTTTATTATAGTTCCAAGTTGAAAAGTTAATTTATAAAATTAATAAAGTGCAAAAAAAAAAAAACAAAAAACAATTCATCCTGAAATGATACAAAAGAATATCAACAATTCTAAGATGATAATCTAACATAATACACAAGTAACTCATCTAAAACCAACACTATTTAGAATTACAAAAAATATATCTGGCTTTCAGAAATGATCTGAGAGGTTGAATGGAAGCTGGTGTTCACTATAAATGATTTTATAAATATACAGGTAGGCCATTATTTTTATGATCTAAAAAACATTCATGAAGGTTACATAACCTCTGTGGTACAACTATACAGCAGACCTACTATCCCTTTCTTGAAAATGGCCAGGAAAGAAGAAAAATATATGTATACAACAGAAAGAAACAGACCTACTGACTAACAACATTATTAATGGATGGCAAGTTTTTTTATAATAAAACTTTAAATTTATATATTTTGTTAATTTTTTTTTGTTACTCATCCTTTAATTTATTATTCTAAAAAAAATAAATATTCTAAAATACTGATCTCACTCAGCCTGTTGGCAAAATGAAACTACTAACTGAATCAAATGGAGCAGACCTTAACTTAAAGCCTATAGGGTGACTTCCTTACCCTATTCTTTCCTTCACATTTTGCCAAACTTCTTTTCAATGTGCAATTTACAGAAGGCTTGTTATTTTGCAAGTACGCAGTTTCTTTTGTTTTTCAAGAACAACCCAATGTCCCATTTGTGTATATCCAGCTTATTGTAAACTTGAAAGCAAATTTCTTGTTAGTGTAGTTATTTTATTATCTCTCTCACACATGCACACACACACAACCTTGTTTATTTTCTATTTTACTTTACATTATACACTGTATATCACATAATAGTTCTGTTAATTTTTCTTATTTTTACGTATGCTCCTCTTACCATCGGATTGGCTATACCAGAAACAGAAAACTGGTTTCACACTGGTGCTGCTATTTTATGCATATAAACAATAATATGCAACATACCAGACATCCTCAAATGTTGTCAATGCAAACCAAACACCAAACCTTGCACAAGAATATCATGTGCAGTCCACTAAGCCAAGTTCCAATTTAATGTCCGACTTATGCCAGTAAAACTACAATTGGACAAAGGGTATGAAAGAAAGTGGTACTCCAAACAGACAATATGCACCAACACTCTTACCAAATTTAAGCAAAATACAGTCAACAGAGGGAGAATGTTCTATGCATAGTAACAAACATAGCAATGCTAATAGATATCCTTTGAGTTACACAATCAATTGTTCCTGAAAATCATTATGCAAGGTGGAAATGTGTATCTCAGAAATATTTTTCCCTAAAATTTAAGGCTCGGATACATTGTCGATCAGACTATCATCCCTCCACAAAGTTTACTTTTTTGTATTAATGTTTTACAAGCATTTTTAATCAGAGTAATTATACTAACATTCAGAGTAGATTATCATAACATAAATGAGTATGGAGGCTTATCAAACTGACAGATATGCATTTCATGTATGAACTTGCTGTATCAGGTCCACAACTCTGTACAGGGAAAGACATCTGTATAAGATGGCCATTCAACAAGAAAGTTTCAAATGGTGGTAAACCAATCAACACCAGAAATATTAGATTGGAGGAGTACTTCCTGAAATTGTGTGGAGAAAAATCCTGGTAACAGAAGCTAGATAAAAGGACAGCAAGAGAGAGCATTGAATATAACTGCATGAAGAATTTTATGGAAACAACAGATTTATCCACTTCACATTCAAGGATTATAAGACCTTACTGAAGCTGATTTCCCACCACAAGAATTTTGTACTTTCCTGCAATAGTGAGCATGTGATCCTCTTTTTCTACCCTCTGTTTTGTTTTCTGATCCATCATCCAGTTAAGGCACCAGCAACAATTTAGTATTAATGAATGGGCAGAACTATTGCCAACTGCTTAATCAGTCCTTTTGTTTCACCCAGCAGATTCCTATTCCAATTTTTTAAGGAATGATTTGCACAATTTACTAGATGAAGTTTCTCTCACTATCCAACATTATAATGGTTTATGTATGCCTTATTTTAGTCAAGTAGCATGGCCAGAGACTATTTGGATGAGCATTTCCCTGATAAATGGATAGGCTGCTAGATCTGCTCACTTCTCATACTTGAATCCATTTGATTTTTACCTGAGGAGCCACTGAAATCCATTTAAGTGACACCCAGTAACAATATCGAAATACTTTACCATTATGCAGAACAAGGATGCCAGTAAATCAAAACAATACTGGAATTTTTGAATGTGTCAGGCAGTCCATGACACTGTGTTCTTCAGACAGATGAGTGCAAAGCAGTCAGTTTGAGCACTTTCTTTAAAAGGTAAAGTGGACAATTGTTGGAACACAAAATATGTTTGGAAATAAAGCAATTTAGGGAATATGTTTATATAAACATTTTTACTTTGTTTACAGGTTTTGTAGGTGGTAGATGACTTTCATCAACCAGTGAAATTCCACCACTTTGCTTATTGGAGGCTTGAAGTGGTGAAACCCATGTTTAGTCTCTAGAGCAAAGTTTCCGTCATTCCCCTCCCCCCACACTTCTCCTTCAACCCATGCATAGTACTAAGTACTATAGGTTTTGACACCTTTTGTGTTTGGGGTTTTCATAAAAGAAAAAAAAAAAAAAAAAGTTCTGAATCAATTCTGAAAATATTTAATTCTGTATTTAATGCTTATGCATTAAATACAGCAATGACTAAAAGTGCAAAAGTAATACTGTACTTTCAACAAGGGTTAACACACTTTGATCTAGTTTTAAACACTCCAACGAGTGTTTAAAACTAGATTTATATAATGGATGCAAAACAAATTCATAAAATGAAAATGGATAAAATCAGAGTGTATGTATCCACAATGGCAAAACTAGAATTTTGCGTGAATATAGGCAGATATGAGCTGCCCTGTGGACACAAAGTTAATCATACAAAGCTGCTTTGTGGCTGACAAAGTTTTCTTTTTATTCACAATTTTAAAAATATTTGCACAGTTCCAATCGTAAAAAGTTTTATTTGATATATATATATAGCATATAGTCTGATGAGATATAAAAATTTCATAAAAATGTGAAAGACTATATGTGATGCATATCAAATAAAACTTTATATGTAAATTTGTAACTGACATCACCAGGACTTTAAAAATTTCTGGCAGTGGCAATTACAAATTTATGAAAACTTGAAATACTTTGCAAATTGTCTGAACTATGTTCCTAAGAATATAAATTGTGTATGTACCAAATTCAAAGTCTCAAAGGTGTATGGCTATGCTTGTACTTAGCCATACACCTAAGAATAATAACATTAATTGTTACAGTGGTATTCTAAACTGCAAGGTAGAAGATACCAAGATGACCATTTAAAAGTGTAATAAATCCTTTATCTTTTAATACCCCAATTCTCCTTGAAAACAGGTTTTCTGCTCTTGGCAGAACCGCAGTTATGGTAAAAGAGCTATCAGGAAGTTTACTCCCTTTGTTTGAAACTTTCAAACCATTCTTAGGTCATAAATCACAGCAATCCAAAATGGAAACATTGTTTCCCAGTTCAAAAGCCACAATGGTTGGTTTATTCCCCCCACCAAATGTTTGCTACTCTATGCAATTGCCTAGTTTGTCTTCATTAAACAATCCTTTGCAGCAACAATGCTAATTACTTGATATGATCAATAATATTAAGATTATGGAAATTTTGCTATTCGTTAATCTTAAAAGAGAAGTCTATATTTTTAGCAGAGTCCATTAACTGACACACCATTTCTTGTGGACCTCTAACAAGTGATTAACTGTCTGGAGGATGTGCTAAATTCAAATCCAAGAGTAGTTACTTTGGTACATTTTCTTCACTAATCAATTTTTGGGGGAAAAAAACAGTTTAAAAAACAGCTCCTGAAATTTAAAAATTTTATTTTTAATTTTGACACTACATTGGATAATATGAACAAATAATATCATCATACAGATTTGTAATGCAAAAACTGTTTCCCGACTAACTTGTAGTCAAATCTTGAAGTGGAGACAAAATTGAAGCTGAAGTCAAACCTCTAATAAAAATTACACAGGAGTGAGTTAATGTGACATACATTTTGCACAAACATGGAACCATAAATAATTTTTTTTTTTTCACTATACTTTTTCCAATTAAAAAATAATCAATGACACAGGTCAAAATTGAATACCATACTTAAGGAATACCAAAATTCATACTGTTGTAATTCTAATATATATTTATTCTATACATTTTTTTTTTTTTTTTTTTTCTATTTTGAATTTATAAAATACACTAGGGTGACTACTAGACAGTTAATTTTACCTCTTCTAATTTTTTTGGCACAATCGCAAATGTGTAAAGTGTCTGTTAGTTTCAGCATCTCCATCTGCCAACAGTGTCTACACAGTTGTGTAACAACTGCATTCACATTTGCCAATCCATTTCATTACAATATAAAAGAAATATCTCAGTCATAAAGAAGTAATTTTTGCATGATCTTGTAGTAGAAATTTTATTAGTCAAAAATACTACATATGGGAAGCAGTAATTCCAGAGTAATGTATCAACTCTGTGGTACCACACTGACAGTGGTAGAGAATGAAAAGGACCTGGGGGTAATTATGCAGGCAGATATGAAGTTTTCTGAGCAGTGCAGACGGTCTGCAAGAGTAGCTCATGGTGTCTTGTCAATGATATATAGGAATTTTTCTAGCAGGGATAAGGAGGTGATTATCCCCTTGTATAAGGCGATGGTCAGGCCACACCTTAAGTACTGTATACAGGTCTGCAGGCCTCATTTTAAGAAGGATATAGAGCTGTTGGAACGAGTACAGAGAAGGGCAACAAAATTAGTGAATAGAACAAAGGGTTGCTCTTACGAAGAAAGGCTTAAGTTTTGCAAATTACAGTGTCTGGAGACTAGGCAGCTGAGAGGTGATCTGATTGAGGTGTATAAAGCCTTGAATGGTTTGAGCATGCTCAATGCGGATGGGATTCTTCTTCTTCTTACTCAGAATAATTAAATTAAATTAAATTTTCTGTTTATACTCCAGCACGACAACCAAGTCAGTAGAGTTTACAATTAATCGTCAATACAAATATTTATCGTATTTAGTAGTCACGGGCTTGAACCCGGTCCACTCAAAGAATGCGTACTATGCACTCTTGCTCCTGACCACTGGGCTACGTCAGGCCTTATCGCCTGAGAGGGCATAAATTCAGATTGAGGAAAGACGGTTGTAGGATAGATGTGTAGAAGTTTGCCTTTAGCCGGTGGGTGGTTGATTGCTGGAACAAACTTCCAGCTGTCGTAGAAGTTGATAGCTTAAATAGATTCAAGGCAGAACTTGACAAACATTTGGAGTGAGTGGATGGGTGAAATAAAGGTTTTTTTTGGTTGATGCTATATAAGCTTGCTTTCTTGCATCATGTGCCTTTGCTAATGCTAAAACCATTAATTCATTAACAATCAATTTAACATGAACTGTCAGTTAACTCTGTACTGTTTTGATTATTTTTAGTTTACATTCCAATAAGGATTAACTTGGCAATATTATTATTTATGATATGTGTAAATGACATAAAAGTTTGTGTGTCATTTGCTAAAAGAAAATCTTAAATAGAAACACTAATCTCCCCCCCCCCCCAATGCTGTTTCTATTTAATCAGTCCTTAAATAAAAACAGCTTAAAATAAACATTAACTCTTAATATTCTGTTCACATAATTTAAATACATCTAAAGCACTGAATTGTACAATATCTTTTTTTTTTTTAATATAATTTTATTTCTTTTGCAGAGATAAATTATATTTAAAATATACAACTCAGAAGTAAATATTAATTATGGGAAAAATACTAGCTTTACAATTTTATCTTGGAAAACTATATATTAATCTCAATTTTATAAAAATTATCCAAAAAGATGATAGTCAAAATATAGGTTTGATATCCCCAAGATATAACCATTTTAGTAAAAATAATTCATAAACACTTTTAATTAAAATTAGATTAAGTATTAAATTTAAGATTATAGTCTTGTAGACTTCTAGCAACTATACTACAACGATATAAAGGTATACATAGCAATAAAGCTTCTTTAATTACTTAATAAAAGGAGGTGAATTATAGAAAATTTTGCTGTGTGTGTGTGTGTGTGTGCAATATATATATATATATATATATATATATATATCTTTATAAATTAAGCTAAGTTTATTTCAATTCCATTTCAATATTTCATTTAAAATCATATTTTGGAGTTAAATCACTAAAAGGAGACTACTGTTGCTGGTTACTAAAGTAACTGGTTTTTGAAAAAAATCAATGCAGTGGTAGACTCGTCAAACTGAAGTAAATTCAATTGTTGGTAAAAAAAAAAAAAAAAAAAAAAAGCAAGGGATTACTTCCATGATGTATTTTGAAAGACAGATATCCAGACAATTTAAAACACTATTAAAAAGGAGGTCAGGCCAAGGTTTCTTTTGGCAGCAGAACCTGAACAACTAGGGAACAGTCCTTGGCTTAGTCAGCCACCATAGGCCACTGACACAACTTTTTACTTATGTATCAAAAAAAAAAAAAAAAAAAAAAAAAGTTGCACCTCTTTGACTAAACTGTTTAACATTACGCATTTCTTGTTGGTAGGGGTAAAAAATAAAAAAGCTAATACAACATTCTAACATAGCAGGATTTAAAGTTCAAACATCATCAAAAAGGGAGCAAGCTCAGTTCAATAAACCTTGAAAATCTGATTTTTTGGTAGAATGAAAATTTTACACTTTTCTTGTGGCTATATTGTACTTTTTAAATTAGTATCAGTATTAAATAGCAGAATGATGCCAAGAACAAAATTTATGTAAAATCTGCAATTAAAAAAGTCAAGTAGAAAGAAAATGAACCTGAAAACCTTAATGCAAGCCTCCTGTGATAGGCCTTATTCTTGTCCTGAACAGTCCACGGATAAACTGGGTAAGATTTAGTAGATAAGATACAGATAAATAACAAGAGTTTAATGTGGAATTAGAAGTAAAGATTTCATTCCTATAAGGATAGTTTCTGTGGTGTAAGCACAGCAAGTATTACAAATTGGGAAGATTTAAAACAGCAGTACAACCACAAAAATAGAAATCATGCAGATCATCCCATTCAGTACTATTGTAATGCCAAACAACATGCAGCTGAAAACAGCTGTGAGAAAGTGGGTCTACATAAGAAGAGATTATTACCAGAGATCCCAAGTACTTAGATCACTCATGTCAACTTATTTTGAAGGATTTTTGGAAAAAATCAAGGATGTTAACTGAGTAGTTAAGATTTTTTATTTGAGTATGTGAATTAAAAACCTGTGTTAAGGTCATTAATTATTGAAAAAGCCTTGATATCCATACAAGCTAGGTCACTTCATATTGTTATTTTCTGTTGCTCCTCCCCCCTCATTTACAGGAAATGGGCAATTTGTGCACATGCTGCCTTCCATGGATAGATGTGGTAGCCATTTCCTCTCCAAAATCAAACCAGATTCCCCATTATGACCATGATAAGTTATTTTTTTTAAAAATAAAGTACCAGTTATTATCCATATTAAAAGGGAAAAAAACTTTTTTTTTTTTCATCTGATTCACTCCCATCTTTAAATAAATAAAATAAACATCTTCTTCAAGACATTTTCAAAAGTTTAGATCAGTGGTTTTCAATCTTTTTATAATAACGGCACCCCTAAGTAATTTATTTTATTTTGCGGCACCCCTACTCAATTTTCTGCCTGTTAGATCCAATTCTCTCTGTGTGTATATATATATAAAATATTAAAAAATATATATGTTGTATGATATTTATTACAATAATATAATTATAAAAATTACATTTCATAATACAAATTATATATATACAGTATATAATTTATATAGAGGTACTAAGTAAACATCAATTATAGATCACAAAAAAATTAAAAAGGCACTGTACACCTTTTTATAATGAAATAAACATATAAATTAAAAAATAATAATAAGTTTAAGTAACTTAAACCCAAATTACATGGTACGCCCGGAATGTTGTTGCAGCACCCTAGTTGAAAACCACTGGTCTAGATATATCTTGATTATTATTAGCAGTAGTAGTGGAAAATGATACAAGAAAGCAAGCTTATACAGCATCAGCAAAAAAAAAGCGCCAACACATCACATTTCTCTCGTCTATCCCCTCTAACAGTCCATCTAGTTCTTCCTTGCATGCAAACTACCCACCTCTACAATACCAGATGGGAATTTGTTCTAACAATAAATAAATTTGCATAAATTTGAATGTGCATAAATTTGCCTTCAACCCTCTGGTTGAAGGCAAATTTATGCACATTCAACCTACAACCATCCTTCCTCAATTTGAATTTATGCCCTTTCATGTGTGTAGGCTGAGCAAGAGGAAGGATTCCATTGGTACTGGGCTTACTCAATCTATTCAAAACACCTCAATCAGATTTCCTCACATGAGCATAGTCTCCAGGCACTACATTTTCAAAACTGAAGCCTCTCGTGGTAACAGCATCCTTTTGCTCCACTCACTAATTTGTTGCTCTTTTTTTGCACTCATTCGAACAGATCCATATCCTTCCTAAAATCAGGCTTTCAGACCTGTATGCAGTACTCAAAATCTAGCCTAACCATTGCCTTACACAATGTGATAATCACTTCCTTATCCCTGCTGGAAAAATTGCTGTATATCACTGACAAAACCCCATGAGCAGTCCTGGCAGCCTGTCTGCTCCGAAAACTTCATATCTGACTATATAATTACTCCCAGCACAGAACCCTGGGGGACTCCAATAATAACATTAGTCTGAGAAGAGTTGTGTCCATTAATAACCACTCTGTCTTCTGCCACTAAATCATCCATTTACCGACACCAGCAACTTGTCCTTAATGCCACACTGCTCCAAATTGTATAGCAGTATTCTACGTGCAATAGTATCAAAAATCTTTCTGAAATATTAGTATAATCTAATTAGCATTAGCAGAGGCATTTGATGCGAGAAAGCAAGCTTATGCAGCATCAGCCAAAAAAAAAAAAAAAAAAAAACCACTTCCACTTCAACCCTCTGTTCGTTCAAAATACCTGTCCAGCTAAGCCTTAAACTTATTTAGGCTATCAACTTCCACGACAAGGGATGGAAGTCTGTTCCACCAACCAACCACTCGCTGGCTAAAGGCAAATTTCCGCATGTTCATTCTACATTTGTCCTTCCTCAATTTGAATTTATGCCCTCTCAGGTGATTATTCTGAGCGAGAGGAAGAATCCCATCAGCATTGAGCATGCTCAAACCATTCAATGCTTTATAGACCTCTATCAGATCACCTCGCTGGTGCCTAGTCTCCAGACACTGTAATTTGCAAAACTTAAGCCTTTCTTCGTAAGAGCAACCCTTTGTTCTATTCACTAATTTTGTTGCCCTTCTCTGTACTCGTTCCAACAGCTCTATATCCTTCTTGAAATGAGGCCTCCAGACCTGTATACAGTATTCTAGGTGTGGCCTGACCATTGCCTTATACAAGGGAATAATCACCTCCTTATCCCTGCTAGAAAAATTCCTATATATCATTGACAATACACCATGAGCTACTCTTGCAGCCTGTCTGCACTGTCAGAGAACTTCATATCTGCCTGCACAACCACCCCCAGGTCCCTTTCATTCTCTACCACTGTCTAGTACCACAGAGTTGATACGTTGCTCTGGGGTTGCTGTTTCCCTTGTGTAGTACTTTACATTTGTCAATGTTAAACTTCATTTGCCACCTCTCAGCCCATCTGCTCAACCTTTCCAGATCCTGTTGCAGTAGCATAGTGTCAGTAGTGTCCTTGACAACCCTGGCTACCTTTGTATCGTCTGCAAACTTCGACATTAAACTTGATATACCATCATCAATATCATTTATGAATACAGAAAACAATAATGGACCCAACACTGAGCCCTGAGGGATTCCACTAATAACATTAGTCCACAATGAGCAGTGTCCATTGATTACCACTCTCTGTCTTCTCCCCCTCAGCCACCCCTTTATTCATAGCAGAAATTTGCCTCCAATGTCACATTGCTCCAATTTGTGCAGCAGTCTTCCATGTGCAACAGTATCAAAAGCCTTTCTAAGATCCAAGTATATAATATCAAAGTTATTCCCTGCATCCAGTTCCTTTGTGACTGCATCATAGTATCCAATCAAATTGGTCAGGCAAGACTTCCCCTTAACAAAACCATGCTGTGTCCGAGCTATAACTGAAGTCTTGTCTAAATGATCCTGCAGTGCTTCTTTAACTAGTGCCTCCATTAATTTTCCTGGAACAGAAGTTAAACTCACAGGTCTATAATTGCTTGTGTCAGCCTTTGATCCTCCTTTGTGAATTGGGGTCACATTTGCACATCTCCAGTCTGCAGGTACCTCCCCTGAGTCCAAGGAAGCTCTCATAATTATGGCTAAGGGTTTGCTTACTTCCTCTGCTGACTCCTTTAATATAACTGGATAGATCCCATCCACCCCAGGTGCCTTTCTTGTGTTTATCTTCAACAGTTTCTCCTCCACTTTACTCTCAGTTATTACAAGATTCTCTAGCTTACTGCTAGAGTTGAATACACCCCTGGCTTTCCCCTCGCTAAATAACTCCTCATGTGTGAATTTCGATGCAAAATATTCATTTAGTTTGTCAGCTACCTGAGCAGGATCATCAACAGTTGACCCATCGATATCAAGTGGACCAATCTGATTCATCCCCTTCCTTCTAGAGTTTACATAAGTAAAGAACTCTTTGCTGTTTTTCTTTGCATCCCTTGCCAAAGATTTCTCATACTCTGCCTTCGCCTGCCTAACCTCCTTTGTAACTTGGTTACAGATCAACTTGTATCTATCATAGGCTTCTGTGTCGTGTGTTAATTTGTATGTATCCCATGCATTTTTCTTCTCTGCCATATGCCTCATCAGTTCATCTGACATCCATTTAGGCCTAAACCTTGAACAATATTTCTTAGTTGGTATGTAAAGCCTAGTAGCTTCCAAGATAAGTTCTTTTAATGCTTCCCATTTTGCATTTGCTGTTGGTAACATCATCAGTTGGTCCCACTGTATAGAATTTAAATACTGTCTCAGTCCATCGTCGTCGCCTTTACGAAAGCAATAACCCTTCCCTTTACCCCTAATGGCAGTTACCTCTTTGAGTAAATCCCACTTCAGCACACTGTGATCACTGCCACCTAGTGGTTCATTTATCTGCAGATTCTTAATGCATGAAGAATCACTGCTGATAATCAAATCAAGAGTATTCCTCCCTCTAGTTGCCTCCTGAACATGCTGATGTAGAAAACAATCATCCAATAAATCCACAAAAGCCTTGCTAGTGTGTGAGTGACCAGCCCCCAAATTCCAGTCAATATCTGGGAAATTAAAATCTCCCATTATAAGACTCTCTGATTTACTGGCCCACTCTATTTCCCTGTACAGTTTCTTATTATACTCATCAGAGTCATTAGGCCTATAGCACACTCCTACTCTCAATTTTGATCTCCCAATGCTTATGTCACACCAAACTGACTCGACACTGCACTGTCCTGCGATGTCCACTGGCTTCACTTCCTTGGATTTTATGTATTTCTTAACTAATAACATAACCCCTCCTCCCTTCCTATCCAGTCTATCCTTTCTGTAGACGTTGTACTCCCCAAATTCCAGTTCTGCATTCCGCATTAGCATTAGTAGAGGCATTTGATGCAAGAAAGCAAGCTTATGCAGCATCAGCCAAAAAAAAAAAAAAAACCACTCCCACTTCACCCCTCTGTTCGTTCAAAATACCTGTCCAGCTGAGCCTTAAACTTATTTAGGCTATCAACTTCCACGACAAGGGATGGAAGTCTGTTCCACCAACCAACCAACCACTCGCTGGCTAAAGGCAAATTTCCGCACGTCTATCCTACATCTGTCTTTCCTCAATTTGAATTTATGCCCTCCAGGTGATTATTCTGAGCAAGAGGAAGAATCCCATCCGCATTGAGCATACTCAAACCATTCAAGGCTTTATACACCTCAATCAGATCACCTCGCAGATGCCTAGTCTCCAGACACTGTAATTTGCAAATCTTAAGCCTTTCTTCGTAAGAGCACCCCTTTGTTCCATTCACTAATCTTGTTGCCCTTCTCTGTACTCGTTCCAGCAGCTCTACATCCTTCTTGAAATGAGGCCTCCAGGCCTGTATACAGTACTCTAGGTGTGGCCTGACCATTGCCTTATACAAGGGAATAATCACCTCCTTATCCCTGCTAGAAAAATTCCTATATATCATTGACAATACACCATGAGCTACTCTTGCAGCCCGTCTGCACTGCTCAGAGAACTTCATATCTGCCTACACAACCACCCCCAGGTCCCTTTCATTCTCTACCACTGTCAGTGTAATACCACAGAGTTGATACGTTGCTCTGTGTGACATGAAGTCTCTGATATCCCAACAATATCGGCCTTTGATGTTTTGAGCAATACTTCAAATTCATCAAATTTATTTACTAAACTCCTAGCATTGGTGTACACGCAAGTATACATGCACCTATTTCTATTCTTAGCTACCCTCAACCCATGTGTTTACTTGTACCGCAATGAGTCCCAGCAGTCTCTGAAATATCCTGAATCTTGTTTTTCAGGCTTCTGCTCATTCCAATAGAAGCAGTGCAAGAATCTCTTTCACCTATGCCAGTGGCTACTGTTAATCTATTCGTCTTTGTATCCCTCCAAGCTAGCAGTTTTCCGACCCACCTAACACTGCCTCGATAGCATCAGCAAATATTCTTGCACCCTTTCTATTTAAGTGTATCCAATCCCTGTAGAAGCAATCTCTCCTGTTAACAAGTACAGTCCAGGCTGAAAAAAAAATTCTACCCCTTGAGCCTTGCACAATCTTTCCAGGGCCGAATTGATCGACAAGGCTCTCATCATATACTCCCTCCTATCGTGTCTGGGCAGAATTGCAGACACTTTCAAATTCAACCCTATTTCACAGCTTTTTTTTCAACAGTGACCTGTACTTGTTAAGCAATTCTCCTACTCTTGATATCATTAGTGCCAACGTGTACAACTATATCACTTTTTGTGCCCTTAAAAGATTATATCTGCTCTACAACGTCATCAACCTTTGCCCCTGACAGACATACCCTGGTCCTGTTCCACCTATCCTTTTTACAAAGCATGTTCCCTGTTTCCATGACAATAGAGTCACCAACAACTACTAGTTCCTTTGAGACCAGCGCATTCTGCCTTGGGGGTTGCCGCTGTGTTTCACGATGACCAAGTGCAAGCTCTGGCTTTGATGTGGGCAGCTGAGAGCTTGATGGGCCCCTCAATTTAGTTCCTTCGAGGGCATCCACCCTGTCCTTCAAGCTCTCATATAGGCCCATAAGAACGCTGAGTTGTTGCCTGATTTCGATACACTCCTTGCATCGCGCACACACAGACATCCCCCATGGCAATATCATGTCCCGTACCTGAATGCTCCACAAACATCATGCAAGCTGTGCATTTTAGAAGGCTGTGATTCAGAAGGCAACTGCCCCCCTCAGTTCTCCTCTGAGCCACAGCACTTCCATTATCTTGAGCCTTTTGTTTTGCTGCTCTGGTCTGAGTCATGATTACTTTTAATTTAAATAAAATTTCAATTTCAGTTTATAACCCTAACTTATCTCCCAACACAGTTATAATGGTATATATATATTTTTAGTGTCAAGTATTAACTATCTCCGAGTTCCCTTTATATAACTTCCGTATCAGTTATGTATTAATTAATTATGTTACGTTTGTAATCTAAGTCGGTATATGTATTTAGTTAAAGTGCAATTTAAATGCCAAAGAAGTTCAACAAGTTTAATAGATTTTACCGATCGCTGAAACTATTATAACCTATACTATACTAACGCTATCTAGGTTCGATATATATCGATCGTATGACAAAGACAAAGGCGGGAATTTACGAATGGTAATCTATGTACACTTAAGTATTAATTAACTTTCAAATCTCGCTGTCTCGATTCAGAATAAACTAACGATCCTTACTAGGTCTATAAGCTACTTACAAAAAATAATTTGATGTAAAAAATATTCAATAAGCGGCTAAATATGGCTAAAAAACTTCTCGTTCAGCGGAGTTGTAACTTGTAACACGTGGATTTGATACCTTTACCGATACTTTTATGCAATTACAAGGCCGAGTAAAGAATAAATACACCAGATTAATCAGAAATATCACAAAATAATGCTATACTACTAAATTTAAATCAAAAGTTTTAGAAAAACAATAATTTCAAATCAATAAATAAGAAAAATCCACTTAGCGGCTTTGAACACATCTGGCCCCTAAGCAAAATCTAATCTAAGCAAAAAAAATTAGTTTTTGGCATCCAGTTACTTCGTTACTGTATCATAGTATAGTATCTAATCAGATTGGTCAGACAAGATTTTGCCTTAACAAATCCATGCTGTAACTGTAGTATAACTGCATTCCTGTCTAGATGATCCTCCATTACTTCTTTACTTTATTTTCCCTAGACTCCATGTTTTCCCTGCAGTCCCTTGTGTTTCCCTTTAATTCCCCTTTGTGAACTGGAGTTACATTTGCACATCTTCAGTCCATTGGAAGCATCCCTGAATCCAGGGTTACTCTCATAATCATGGCTAAATAGTTACAGCATCAGCAAAAAAACTTAAAAAAAAGCTTACCTCTTTTGCTGCCTCCTTTAATAATACTGGCTAGATCCCATCCATCCCAAGTGCCTATTTTATGTTAAGCTTCAACAATTTCTCCTACAGTTTCATTCCTTCCAGATCCCTGCCAGAATATGACTCACTTCTGGCATTGCCATCCCTAAAAAATTCCTCATGTGTGAATGTATATGCAAAATACCCATTCAGTTTGTCAATAACCTGAGAAGGATCATCAACAGTTAATCCTTTCATATCTTGTGAACCAATGTGATTCTACCATTTATAAACGTTTCAGAACTTCTAAGAGGGGTAGGGTACATCCTGACAACTCGAAATCATATAGCAATGTGGGGTCGGAAATGCTTTCCTGAAGCGGTGTTATACACAGAAGCACCATAAAGAAAAGAGACCGTAAGTGAGAAATCGTTTTAATAATACATGAAAAGAAGCAAAAGGTACATGGATTAAAGTAAGTGTTCGAAGTTTCTTCCACGGGCTACAATGCACGCCTTACATCTCCGACGCATGGACATCCGAACATTCTGGAATACTCCAGGCGAATTTCGAATTTCTTCGGCAGCTACTGCGATTCTTGCAACCAGCTCCTCAGCATTGTCAACAGGGGTGTCATAAACTAGCGATTTCATATGACCCCAGAAATAAAAATCAAGACATGATAGGTCGGGTGACCGAGCAGGCCAACGCACGGGACCACCACGTCCGATACACTGTTGACCAAATGTGACATCCAGGTAGTTACGAACATCTCCGCTATAATGGGCAGGGGCTCCAACGTGTTGGAACCGCATTGTCTGTTGCGTCGATGCAGAAATCTGTTCATCTCTCAAAAGTTGTGGCAATACTTGCTGCAGAAAGATCAAGTAGATAGGTCCGGTTAGACGACACGGTAACAGGTAAGGGCCAATGAGGTGATCTCCCATAATACCGGCCCATACACTGACCGAAAATCGAATCTGTGCTGCACGACGTCGTATTGCATGCGGGTTCTCGACCGCCCAGATATGGTCATTATGCGTGTTGAAAATTCCTTCCCTTGTGAAGGAATTTTCACGGTCATATGAAATCGCTAGTTTATGACACCCCTGTTGACAATGCTGAGGAGCTGGTTGCAAGAATCGCAGCAGCTGCCGAAGAAATTCGAAATTCGCCTGGAGTATTCCAGAATGTTCGGATGTCCATGCGTCGGAGATGTGAGGCGTGCATTGTAGCCCGTGGAAGAAACTTCGAACACTTACTTTAATCCATGTACCTTTTGCTTCTTTTCATGTATTATTAAAATGATTTCTCACTTATGGTCTCTTTTCTTTATGGTGCTTCTGTGTACAACACCGCTTCAGGAAAGCATTTCCGACCCAACATTGCTATATGATTTCGAGTTGTCAGGATGTACCCTACCCCTCTTAGAAGTTCTGAAACGTTTAACTGAAACACCCTGTATAAGTAAAGAAGTCTTTGCTGCTTTTCTTTGCATTCTTTGCTAGAGGCTTCTTATAATCTGCCTTAGCTTGTCTAACCTCCTTTGTGACTTGACTGCAGACTAGTTTATATCTACCATTACCTGATAATTTATATTCATTCCATGCATTTTTCTTCGCTTCCACAAGTCTCATCAGTTCTAGTTAGCATTAGTAGTGTATATAATGAAAGAAAGCAAGCTTATATAGCATCTGCCAAAAAAATAAAAATAAAATAAAATAACATAACCACTTCCCATTTGACCTATCCATTCCATCCAAAAGTTTGTCTGACATCAATTTAGCTCTATGCCTTGAACTATTACTTCCCATTACTTCCCATTTAGAACTAATTACTTCCCATTTAGAATTTGCTGTTGGTAACATCATCAGTTGGTCCCATTGCATAGAATTTAAAAACTGTCTGAGATTGCTGTAGTCACTATACAAAAGCCCTTTCCCTTGCCTTTGACAGTAATTACATCTTTAAGTAAATACCACATCAATATACTGTGATCACTGCCACCTAGTGGGTCTTTTATCAGCAAATTCTTAATGCATGAAGAGTCACTGCTGATAATCACAGCAAGAATATTGCTTTCTCTTGTTGCCTCTCTAACATGCTGGTGTAGGAAAAATCATCCAATAAATCCACAAAAGCCTTTCTACTGTGTGAGTGACCAACCCACACGGTCCAGTCAATATCTGGAAAGTTGGTCCCCCATTATTAAACAATCTGATTTATTGTATATGTCTGCAAAGTTGTTCATAAAGTTATTCATCATAGTCATTATGCCTATAACAACACACTTCTACCCTCATTTTTGTTTGCTCAGTGCTTACATCACACCAAACTGACTCAACATTGCACAGGCCACCCATATCCACTGGATGCCTTAGATTTTGTGCTTCTTAACTAAGAGTAATCCCTCCCCCTCCTGTCCTGTCTGTCCACATTGTACTACCCATATTCAAATTCTGAATCCCTTATATCTGCATGATACCATGTCTTTGATATCTCCACAATGTCTGCATTTGATGATTTCCCCAGTACTTCAAATTTATTTACTATGTTCCCAGCATTAGTGCACATACAGATATATCTGCAACTGTTTTTACCATTAGTACCCCCTAATATCTGATTGAGGTGTATAAAACCTTGATTGGTTTGAACAAGCTCAATACTGATGGGATTCTTCCTCTTTCTCAGATTCTGCACCCGAGGGGGCATAAATTCAAATTGAGGAAAGACAGTTGTAGAATAGATGTGCGGAAATTTGCCTTTAGCCAGCGGGCGGTTGATTGCTGGAACAAGCTTCTATCTGTCATTGCGGAAGTTGACAGCTTAAATAGACAATTGGCTACAGTAGATAAATAAAACTTTAAATAAATAAACATATACAAATCAAATACATAAAGGAGAATAAAAATTTATTGTGTACTATATACAGTACACAATAAAATAAATATTTATTAATGATGAAAATAATCAAAATAAATTTACTAATGATAATGTTGTAGATATTCCAAGTTTGCATATAAAAGTTCACGGATGATACAAAGGTTTCAGTAGTGAACTATGCTGTTCACTACTGAAATATTCCCACATAGAAAGAATAGACAGTTTGCCTGAAAATTTGCATGCATAACTGGATGTATGTAGATGTACAATTAGCCTGTCAAACTGAATGGCACAGTAGAACATCCAATAACATGCCTGTTACCACCATGATGTAGGGATCAGAAGATGCTATGAAAATGTTGCGCATAAACATTACCAGGCAACCAAAATAGTAAGGAAATGACCATTTAAAAGTCTGAAATGCCTTCATTATTATATTAGTTTGTTATATTAGTAGTGGCAAATAATGCAAGAATGCTAGCTTATATAGCATCAGCAAAAAAACCAACACTTCCCAACTTCCCATATCTCTTGTCTGCCCTCTAACAACCTGTCTAGTCCTTCATGGAATTTATTCAACTACTCATGGAAGTTTGTACAACAATCAGCTACCAGTTGGCTGAAAGCAATTCTCTTCTGCACATCTATTCAGCAACCAACCTTCAGTTTGAACTTGTGCCCCATTATGTATCTGAGCAAGAGGAGGATTCCATCAACATTAAGCTTACTCAATCCATTCATTTTTATATATACATCTTCAAAATGCAAAACAAAATATATGAAATACAAAAGCATAAAATAAAATATGCAAAACATAAAACCTCTCAAATTTGGACATTCTCTAATTTAGACTGCCTTCTCTTTTTATGTATGTATTTTATTTATATAGAATGGAAGGTTTTTTGCTAAAGAATTTAATGATACCAATCCAAACTTTTTTTCACAATGGTTTCATAATCATGTAAAAGGTGTAAAATCATTTAAAAGGAAAAAATAAATGCAAGCGATAACATAAAGGCATTTTTACTGTTAGATAATACACCTGTATATTCTCAAGTACCTTTCTTACCTCCCATTACCACAGGTCTCACAGAACCTTTAGATCAGAGAGTAGTAACAGTAAGCTCTGAGCATTTGTATCAAAGGAAACAATAAAAAAAAGTGGTATTTATTTTTTATTTTTTTAATTTTGACAGCAAGCAAGACTTCAGAGAAGAAAAGACAATAGATAATATTAAAAATTATAATATAAATAGTAATATTTAAAACTGGGCTGTAATTTGAAATGAAGTAAAGCAGAATACAATAGTAAGTCCATGGAAAAAGCTATTAAACAAAGAAGGAAAGTGTCAAAATGTGTTACACAACAGTGGTGAAAAGGATATTAATATTGTAGATAGCTGGATGATGATACTGGATATCAAATGGTGATGGAAGAAGTAATAGCAACAGCATTTCTCCTTTCTCCATTAATCTAAATTAAGAAAAATTTTACTCTATAATAAATGAAATGTAACACTACATTATACAGCTGATGGACTTGGAAAAGTGCCAGATCATTCGATTATTAGAAGACAGATGATCAACAAAGAAAATCACTATTTGTGTCGGTCCTGATGCCTGAATGGTTAGATGCTGTTGGCAATAATGGGTGCAGGAAGGTACTCTGAAATCAGGATTATGATGACATCAGAAAAACATAATAATAATGGGAAGACTGATGGATGTGATGACTAGCAACAGGAAACATTTGTCACAATCTGTCATAATCTCCATCGTAATGTCATCTCTGTCTGCACTTGTGTTGGGAAGCGATATTAGAACAACTGCAAGAACATAGCATCCTGTCTGCTGCCTCATCTGCAGATTGATCAAATATTTGGAAAAAATTGAGTACAATCTAAATATACCTAGATTGTAAGGGCTATGAATTTGAGTACCTTAATATCTAGATTGTCAGAGCCATGCAAAATGGATGCACTAGATGTGAAGCTCCAGGACCCCAACATACATAACAAAAAAGGAAGAGGGCCCCTAATATCAACTATGCCTAAGAATACCACTACATGGTCCTAACTACAAGACTAAGTGCTTGCCAGACACTCTTTTCAACAGCTGTGATTTTATTTTCCAATTCTTTATATACCAGCATCTGCTTAAATTGTGGTCCAATGAATACCTTTCACATTTGGAAACATTAAGCATATATGTTTGAAGGAATCACTTTGAATATCATATGAAGCAATTTTGACAAATTACTTAATCCTTCCAACAGCTAGCCCCAGCTTAATGTAAAGTGACAACTGCAAGACCTTATTTATTTGGATGTGATTCTGAATCTATCGGATATTTCCTATTTTGATCATCTTATGTTCACAAGGCTTTCATTCCTACCCAAGAGGCCATTCCTTCTAATACAGCAGTGGCCTATTGCTTTGATAACCAATAAACAGGGGAAACAATAATGCTTGGTATAACCATCTTTCAACCAAAGACATTCCTAAATATTCAATCTGGAGAGCTTTCATAGCTGATCCCCAAAGAATGCCTCATTTTCAGTCTTCTATAATGTGAATTGAAAGAACTATAGGAACTAATGAAAATTTACTATCATTGTGAAGCAAAAAGGGTCCTAACTTCTCAAACAAATATCACTGTACCAGATTATGATCAGCGCCAACTCCCTCAAAAAAAAGGCCATTCATATCTGGGTGGTAGCAACACCATGAATCAGCAATAATTTAAAGATATCTTGCAGCTAGGAACCAATAAATTACACTCTTAAATGCGTTATGAAGAGAACTGCATTGTATTTGGTGAGAAAGAACCATCTCTGTTCACTAACTTTAATATGATATAAATAAATGTACTTCATCAAATATAGCTCTCATTTGTCAGTTGCCAAAATACCACTGCCTTTTTCTTTTTTTTTTTTTTTTTTTTAACTGACCAATGAAGGTGTTACTCAATGACATATATTTGTTTGTCAAGATTAAAGTAAAAATAGAAAAAAATCACTCACTAAGTCAAATTCCTGCTGATTAAGTAACTGTGGAGATATGCTTGGGCATGCTTTGTTGAACTTATCTTGTTTACCATTGCATTAGTAGTGGCATATGATGCAAGAAAACAAGCTTATACAGCATCAGCCAAAAAAAAAAAAATTCCCATTTCACCTATCCATTCCCTCTAATAGCTTGTCTAGTTCTTCTTTGAATTTATTTAAGCTGTCAACTTCCACAACAACAGATGAAAGTTTGTTCCAGCGATCAATCACTTGCTGAATAAAAGCCAACTTCTGCACATCTATTCTGCAACCATCCTTCCTCAACTTGAATTTGTGCCCCTTCATGAGCATAATTTAAGCAAGAAGAATCCTATCAACACTGAGCTTGCTCAAACCATTCAAAGCCTTAACAACCTCAATCAGATTACCTCGTAGGTGCCTAGTCTCCAACACTGAAATTTGCAGAACTTAAGCCTTTCTTGGTAAGAGCACCCCTATGTTCCCCTCACCAATCTAATTTCCCTTCTCTGTACTCATTCCAGTAGCTCTATCCTTCCTAAGATGATGCCTCCAGACCTGTATGCAGTACTCAACATATGGCCTGACCATTTCCTTATACAATAGTATAATCACCTCCTCATCCCTGCTAGCAAAATTTCTGCATTGCTCTGACAAAACTACAAGCTGTCCTGGCAGTCTGCACTGGTCAGAGAACTTCGTGTCTGACTGCACAATTACCCCCAGGTCTTTTTCATTTTCCACTATCCTGAGTGTAGTACCACATAGTTGGGTACCAACTATATGGTACTACACTCTTATCTATCTTTTATCTATCTATCTATCAATTATCTATCTTTTTGCACACTGAAATGTTCAACTTACAAAAGTATCAGTTAGAATGGTCTGGAGGTTCTCTCTGAAAGTAAGGAATCACAAAAGGCATCGACTTTTAGCTACCGAACAGCCATCCTCTAAATTTGATTGACAGCTGCCAGAGGCAGAAGCAAGGTACCCATAGCATTCATTCCAAAATATGCAGTACTGTGTTTGACTTGATTCAGATCAATTATCTATCTTCGGATGTAAGAGGACTCGACTCTGGGGTTGGGGGGGGGGGGGGTGAAGAGAAGAAAAACTAATAACCTCAATCTAAAGCCAATAAAAACACTATTAAATAGAAAAATCAACACAAACGTATTTTTTACTGCTGTGTTATAAATAAATACATAAATGGACCTGCCTGATATTCTCTAATTAACATGGTTAGTATCAAGGCTGATATTTTCCCTTATCATACAACTGACACCTGATGTGATATTATAGCAGAATAAAGGAAAGGATAAGTTATTTGGCTTGATTAAAAAGTGGGGGGTATGGAAATACTGTAGAAGTTGCAGTATCAATTAAATTAGCTGATAAGCTATACCAGGGGTGGGCACGCATGAGGTCAATGAGAGCCGCATTCCGGTTTTTCATATATTATAAAGAGCCACACCATAGTTACATAGTATTAAATACACAAATTCAAATTTAATTTAATTTAATTAAATTAATATGATTACATATTCTACACAAGTCTTAAGTGCTATGTAAAGTATGCATATATAAGAAAATATAATTAAGAGAAAGAAAATACAAAATAATTATTTCAAAGATTTAATGAAGACTTTTGGTCTTCGTTAAATCTTTGAAATTTGGCGTAAATTTTGTTAAAGGCGTTCGCAGCAATTCAGTGTGATGATGATTGGTCAACTGTGAACGATATTTCGACTTCAAGAACTTCATTGTGGAGTACAAAGATTCAGAGCAATATGTTGTACCAAAAATTGAAATTAGACGGCAAGCAGCTTCCTTTAAATGTGGATATTTTGATTCTGGCACGAGTTTCCAAAATTCAATTATAGAAGTAGATTTGTGCTGCATTTGCAATGCCTGATCATCTTTCATCTCTAATAACTCCAATTCGCCAGCCGCTTTTTCAACAAGTATTATTTCAGAAATTGGAAATCCATCTTCAATAATATCACAAATAAATGGGTTCACAAAATATGCAAACAGATTTCGAAACTTTTCAAATCTTCAAACCTATGTTTGAAATCTGCTTGCAATTCTTCCAATTTTTCTTTGTATTCGTCTAACTTTTCTTCCTTGATATTAATTATATTTGCTTTTACTCGTGGAAAATGATTAAATATTTTGTTCTTAAGATCCAACACAAAAAGCCGAAGTTTAGCTTCAAAACTAAATACAGTTTTTGACAAATCAATAATAATTTTTTTCTTTCCTTGTAAAGCTAAATTAAGTGTTTGCAAATGTTCTATAATGTCTGTAAGGAACGTTAAGTCAGAAAGCCAAGTTTCATTTTCTAATTCTGAGTATTTCCTTTTTCTTTTGTAAATGTTATGATAGGATTTAGGAGTTCCACAAAACGGCTCAAAACATTGTAAGTTGACAGCCATCTTACAACACACCACAGGGATAAATCATTGGGCAATTCATCCGTTTCGTCATTCATTCGCAACTCTTCTAAAAAGTTCTTAAATTGACGATGTGTGGTTTGGCATTTGTTCTAATTAAATTCACAATCTGCAAAATAATCTTCCACACATTTTCCTATTTGAAGTACTTCGCTATGAGATGCTCTCGGTGAATTATGTAGTGAAGAGGTAAGAAAAGTGGAATTTTAGGATCGTTGTGTAAAAGACCAATGAGACCTTGGTTTTTCCCTATCATTGCAGGCGCTCCGTCGGTCGCAACACTTACAAGTTTATCACGAGGCAATTCAAACCTGTTCATTACTTCATCAAGCGCATTTCTAACATCGATACCGACAGTTGTTTCGATAAGAGCTACTAGGTCTAACATTTCTTCCTTCACATTTACGTCTGCAGATACATAGCGGACAAAAACGGCCAATTGTGGAACATTCTGAATGTCTGTAGACTCGTCGAGAGCTAAACTAAATGCTGTACAATTTTTCAAATCACACATCAAACTATTTTCAACATTTTTACTAATTGCACCAATATGACGCTCAGTTGTACGGCGTGATAGGAACCTGTGTGATCAATTTTTCTAGTTTTGTATTATCTGGATCCAAAACTTTAACCACTTCTTCCATGTTTCTTTTAATAAATTCTCCTTCTCCATATGGACGTTTGGCACGAGCAATATTCCAAGCTATCAAAAAACTAACTTCGTTTGCTCTGTCATCTTCGCGACTAAAAGAAGACAAGAGTCCTTGTTGCTTATGAAGAGCAGATTGCAAGGACTTAAGTTTCTCTGTTCGCAATTTTGAATTGAGTGGATATTGAGTTGAAAAGCGGGGATGACTTACTTTGTAATGTCGACGTAAATTGCTTACTTTGTAGTTTGCAATTGTAACTTTACAAATAAGACACAACGACTTTCCATTATTGTCAATAAAAGCAAAATTTTCTACCCAATTCTTCTTGAAAGATTCTATTTTCTTGTTCGTATTTTCGTTTTTTGATATTTTATCAAAGAGGTCATGTTATCAAAAAATCAAAAAATTTAAATAAATTTAATTCCAAAGTCTGGAATTGAAACTCTTATGGAAGGTTTGGTCACATAGTGTTGCACAAGTCCGCTGATGGCGCCAGCAGTGTAAATGTGCGTGGATTTATTTATAATCAAAATAAAAAATAGCAAAATATCTAGACATAAAAAAAAAATAAACACAACATAAAATCCGTATAACAAAATACTAGTTACTTAGTTAATTTAACAAGATTCAATGAAAAAAGTTCTGAAATAATAAAAAAAAAAAAGATTTAATGGGAGCCGCACTTAACTCAACGAAGAGCCGCATGCGGCTCTGAGAGCCGCATTTGCCCACCGTTGAGCTATACTAACAGCCTTTTGGCAGCTTCCTCAATAAACTCTTAACTGGTGAGAACATTAGCTCAATTTCTGAAGCAAAAATATCTTGACAATAGTGTTGTAACTTAAAATCCATTATAACAATGATTGCCACATTTCAACATTCCTGTCATTTGATTACTGTAGCAACAGTTTGCTAAGGATTTTTTTCCCATAAGGTGGTACAGTAAACCCTCGCTAATCCGGATTAATTGGGGAAGAGGTCATCCGGATTAAGCAATAATCTAGATTAGTGAATCAAAAGATAGCCTTAAAAGAACAAAAACTTAGAACACAAATAAATGGAAAATTTAATAAATAAAATGTAGGTAGTGCTGATGAAAATAAATAAAAAAATATCACCATAGAGCCTTTATTTAAAAAGTATAAAAAGACAATACTGTATACATTTATCCATCGATAGATGAATAAATGTATTGTCTTTTTATACATTTATCAGGTGGTGCTGGCATCGCACACCAATGCCACTTGATCATTACTGTGAATACCCCTTAAATACAGCTTCTTTTGACTTTTTTAATGTCTGTCTATTTGATACACTGCTTTTATCACTTCCCACATTAAATTTTAAAGAAAACATCTTTATAGATTGTTTTTGTTTTTTAATATCTGACACAGTCTATTGGCCAACACCAGATTCTTCAGCAATTTTTTTTTCAGGAACACAATTTTCAAGTTGTTCTATCACTTTGATCTTGTTAATGATAGTTAAAGTAACATATTTCCACTTTAAAATTCTTTAAATTTTAAATTTAAAGGATTTTTTAAATTCTTTAAAACCCATAATTATATAAAATATGTTAACTTATGTACATATATACGTATAAAGGGTGCCTCCGTAGCCAGGTGGGAAGGAGCAGCAGTGTGTATTCTTGATTAGACCGGGGTTCGATCCAGTCACCACCAAATACGGAGGATGTGGAAAGGTCAGGGAATGACCACCGCATATTCCCGGAGCAATATGGCCTTAGTTGCTAATGCTCCTAAAAACCAAGTAACAATAACAAACGTATAAAGAAGTATGCAAATGAAGCGATATAAGCAATAATATCTGTCCAACTCAAAGGCAACAAAGATACTGAACAATACGCAAGACAATGTAACATATGATCCATCTTTGTCTGCACAGTCAGAGTAACTCATCTGCCTTCCTAAATCCTGTGTCTTTCAAAGCACTCAACTGTGAACAGAATTTTTCATATTTCGATCCAGATTAACTGTAACCAGATTAGCGAGGATTTACAGTATATACATTAAAAGTTATTTGCTTCATTCCAGATGAAGATGACACAGTGGCAGAAGTAGTTAAAACCATCATCACTGAAGTCAAACTATATGCAGAAAAAAACATTATTTGGACAATAACAAAAATAACACAAAGATGTGTTACTTAATTTTATTTTTGAATTTATAATCCCAGTTGTATTTTAGTGATAAATTACTCTAACAGTTTATATCAGGTGTGTCCAGGCACAAGCCACTCTTTTCTTCATATTGTGCAATCCCAGCCATGTGTTATGCCCTCCTCTCCCTCCATCTCATGAGCTTAGAACTAGCATGCCAAAATACAGTTTTGGACCGAACCTTGAAAATATTAGTTTTTAGTAATATTTGATTTTCCTGTATTTATTTCTTGAGTCTTACTTATCTTCCTCAATATTTAACATTATTATTATTACAGCCATGTAATAAAAAATGTTATTAATGCCATGTAATAAGAGTGTAAGATTTTCTTATTTAATTAAGTATAAAACAACTATAAATACAAATTATCAATAAATATTAAATATCTGTACAGCCATATACCTGGAATATCACCTCCAGACATCCATCACACAAAAAAGCCATACTAACTCACTCTGTCAATCAAATCCAAATTGCAAAACATGACTCCCTGAATTAATTATCCAATTCCATGAAGATATTTAATATATTATCCATTGACCCTCAGAAGTTTTATTTTTTTATTGATGTGTTCTTTGACTAAGCAGACTAACTTTGACTACACAGTGAAATAATGTGGATATGGGGAAACCCGAGGTTTCCCCATATCTACATTATTTCACTGTGTAGAAGCCTTATCAGCAAAGCTAGTCGGTATGTTGTGTTAGATACCACGTACAGTGTGTGTTGAGTTGTCTGAATGACCACTTAGTTTAGCAACCAGGAAGATACAGCATAAGGAAGTCTCTCCATGGTTCCCATTCCTAGCCACAAGAAGATGGGATGCTACTATGTTACCTTTGATGGGATTGCCAACAATCCAACCCATTGTGGAGAAGACCAAATATTTGATAATATGAATGGAGAGAGTTCAGGGGAGGGAAAGGTATAGTAGGGAGAAGAAAGTACGAGCAATCCCCAAGAAGGTGTAAGCAGAAGAATGAAGGAGAGAAAGAGCACCGAGTGGTCACTTGATCCTCAGAATTTTGTGAAATGACAAAACCTACAGATCTGCCACTTCTCCTGATACTTATACTCTCTCATTGAATATAACAAATATTACATCAGGAAATGCTGCCAGACTTCTTCAGAGAGTAACACTGAAGAATCTGCAATACTGGCTATAAGATACTAAGCCATTTCATCCACTTTTGGGAGCTTCCCTATTATGAATCCTTCCATAGTCTTCATTTAATTAAAATGAAAGTTATCATTAGTCTCAAAAGTTTAAAATATTACTTTTGTTCTAAATTTTGTAGCTGAAACTAAAAATGTTATTTTTTATTTTATTTATTTTTCCAAATTATTGTTTTCAAGGGTGCCAATTTCACATCAATAGAGGCACAAAAATTCGTATTGACAAACATTATGTCTCAGTCAATAAATAATCTCTTTAGCTTGACATAACAATAAATACCGAAGTAAACGTTAAATTTATAAATATAATTAAATACAGATTTCATTATTATTGGAAATTTCGATTGCATATAACTTCGGCCTGTAGCAGTCGGAAATACAGAGAAAGGGTAACAAACACATGGTTGAAATTTTTTGATTTTGGGAGGTATACTATTTTGTAAGACTGCAGATTACGATGCTAATTAGTTTATATATAAGGAACTTAACTCGTTAAAACCTGTCATCCATTTTATTAAGGGCATGTTCAAATTCGCTGCAGGTTACCTCGATTAATTTTTATAATATTTAGCTATTAGTTAAAGCTTGGCATGATGTAAACTAGACGCACCTAGAGTAATTATTAGCCTATTTAAAAGTATAAGAAATTCTAGAAGCTTTGTCAACTATATAAAGTATTAGAAAACATCTTGCAGATTACTGATTTTCTTACCTGATCACCTGCACTGTTAGCATTTTCATAAAACAGGGATGCTAATAACGATCCACTAACATTTACACTAAGAGAGGCCGCCATGTTCCTCATCAGCGAAATATACAACCATGAGAAACGGAAAGAAACGGAATATTGAAAAAACGAACTTTATATTTTTAAATTTAAAATACTAACGTTATCGTTAAAGAAAATGCTTAATTATAAGAGTTAAAGTTTTAGTTTTATACGTAATACTCAGTTCTGTTTGCTTTCTTGAAAAAAAAAAATAAAATAAATATTGTAGTGACAACTCCCCCCCCCCCCCCCCCCCCCCCCCCCCCACACACACCAAAACTCCCATTCGCAAATGTAAATATGGACAATGAGACAGTATTATTTGTACAATATTGATTAATTTTTGTTTTCGAGAAACGTGAAAGAAATATTATTGCCAAGTTTCAGAATTGGGCAAGAATTCATCATGAAGCCCTAGGGCTGTATTTACGAGATAGTCCAATTGCGTGAAATCAGCGTCAAAATATGAAACGACTTCTTGGGAATTATCCAGCGGTTGTGTGTGTTGCTCAACAACCAGTTTCTAGGACAAGAATGTGGCTAATTACATATATGATAATAACTACCAACATATGTATGGTACCACCTCTTGTTTCCATGTCCAATCATATTACATAATACGAAACACACCTTTAACGTAATGAAAAGAGGCTGGTTTTCAACGTCATCAGCGTGTTCTTAAGAGCAACGTCACGTTCTCCGCGCCATCACTGGTACAACCTTCAAAGCCCGTTCAAAGTCGTTTACGTTTGTCTTTGGATCCTATAGACTAATCAGAAGATGGGTGAAAACCGAAAACAAGTAAGATTATTATATATTTGGTATTTTATATTAAAAAAGCAGGGTCTAGTTGAATCTGAACACGCACAGGGAGGAAGTGTGTTTATTAATAACTTTAAATATTTTAAAATAAATAAAATTTATATATTACCATCTATTTCTTTGGATCCTTCTATCTATAAGAATTTGGAAGTATAAAAGTTTCCAAAAGATGTAAATTTAATTCCTATTAAATTCATCATTATCTGACTCGATATAGTGTTATTAGACCCTCTGGCCAAGGTTTATAATAGTTTTATAAAATTCTTAAGAGTTTAGAGATATTATTCATTCCGCATGCACTGAATTGTCCAAGAAGGAAATTTGAAGGATTTTTTTTTTTTTTTTTTTATTTCTGGTAGAGTAATTCATTCAGTAAGAGAGAGAGGAAAGGAAAGAGTTCGATGCTATACCGGAAGACTGTTGGTTATCAGCTTTCTTTCGTGGAGAAATCTGATTTTGAATTAACACTTAACAGTTTCGAAAATGTTATCTAAAAGAAAGACAAATATATTTTCGTGATTGATTTCAATGACTGTGTTTTTCTGTGAAGTTGTAAATTTTGCAAATGTTGCCATCCTTCAGATGATGTAACTAAATTACCAACAGAATAGCATTCCTGGCAAGTGTTAAACTAACCACACTGAAAGATCATTGCCTGTCGGAATTCTACTGTTGTGAGGGGAAGTATACTTTACAGGAACGAACAGCAACAGTGGACTACCCTTAGGAAATTTAGTATTGTTTGCTTTCGTACTTTAGAATTGCATTGGTTGCTTTAAGTTAGGGGATGAAGCACTCCTTATTGTGAATATTGTCTAGAAATGTCTATTAATATTTTTTTTTGGTATGCAATGTAACGTAACAGCCAGCAAAGTAGGTCATAAAGAAAATTATCAATTTCATTGATGGCTGTATATTATCCTCCACCCGGTATGCGAGTACGAGATAGTTTTACGCTATAACCACGATACTACGGTGTGTAAGTGATCTTTTGTACCGCAGATATCACCACAACACATTCAGGAATGCGCTTCATTGATTTTTTCCTAAGTGAAAATACATAGGTAGTTCATAATTTTTTATGGATTTGCTTCAATACATCCGTTTTCTTAATGGGAGGGGAAATACCAGCCGACTTTCCTTATCTGTCAATGTTGTTATATATTTTTTTATGATTAAATTTAATTTTTAGTTGAGCTGACAGTCCTTAGTTGGTGTGTGTATGTCGCAGATGGCTATCCTTTAGTGGATCAGAAACCTTATTTCAAGTAAAACATCCAGAACAGAACAAGGTATTTTCTGTGAGCGTGGGTTGACTGTACGTGGCGAATGACACGTACGTTCCGAGATCGAATTCGTACACTGCAACAAAAAAAAATGCACAGTCCATTGTTACCGGTTGGCGTTGGCATGTCGGCTGCCCAGAAAGTGGTTACGCTATAGCTGTAAACCCCCTGGCCGTTGGGCCCCTTCTGTTTATAAAAAGAAATTTTTAAAGTGTCTAGCCGTTCTAGACCGTGCACCCATGTGGGCGGGATTCGTCAAAACTTTGAGAGGGAAAAGTACAAATCATAGGCTTGTTAACTTAGTTTTACTCTCAGACTAAATTATTATATACAGTGTACAAGTAAATACACTGTATATAATAATTTTACTGTTTATAAAGGAGTGAGAATTTGATCATTTCGTGGTAATGTATGATATCCTTAACATGCTCCCTGGAAACCAGTATATATTACGATCTCGTTTTTAAAGAGATGTAATATTTTTACCTTGTTGAACCTGAGGGGACATAAATTCAAATTGATTAAGGACAGTTGTAGAATAGATGTTCAGATTTACCTTGCTGGAACAGACATCTGTCGCTGTGGAGGTTGATAGCTTAAATGAATTCAAGGAAGAACTGGACATTCTTTTAGAGCGAATGGTTGTGTGAAATAGGAAGGTGTTTTTTTTTTTTTTTTTTTGCTGATGCTGTATAAGCTTGCTTTCTTGCTGCCTCTACTAATGTTAATAATGGAACAAATATAGTAATTTTAATTGAAATTTGTATAATTGTGACACTGTTTATGTAATTAGCATAAATTGTGTGATGAGAGATTAAAAACGCTTCTTTGTATATTTATTTTACTTCCGTCGTACTATAATTCAAGTAAAATTTTATTTATATGTGAAATAAAGATTTATTTTATTATTAAAGAAGTGGAATAAGAAAATTTATGGGCAGAGTGCTATTTCGATATGGACGAATCGGGCACCAAATACAACAGGGAGCACGAGAAATTCTTTAAAAAAAAAAATTGTCGACTTGACACTAATTCATTCTTTTATAGATTAATTTTTAATAAACTATAATCTAAAATTATTTATCTCATTGTCATCTTGGACAAAGAGGATCAGGATATAAAATTCAGTAGATTGAATGTTTTTCAGTTAAAAACAAATATTTCTCTAGCAAAAAAAAAAAAAAAAAAATCTGAATTGAATAAAAGTAAAATGGCAACTTTGCATAATTAATTTGCTTGTTTTCTAATGTGTAGAGACTACTCATCACAGATTACGTAACGGAATGATGGAGGGCGTCAGATAGTTTTCAGTGGGTGGTCGTGCGAATATCCCATAACACGCTTTTCGATATTTGGGAAAGAAGAATAATAATGGGGGAGGGGGTTCCGGAAAATATGCAACTAATGGCGTTTGTGGAAAATAAAAAAGAGGGAAGGAATTTAAAAAGAATTTCAGATATTTAAGGAAATGTACCCATAAAAATGCTCAGCGAGGAACTTATGTACATAAGCTTTTTCCCTCCAGGTTTTTCATCCCTCAAACACGCAAGACTAACGCCTCATGGTCTGAATTATCTTGGTGATAATTCAAAGTCAGTAAATCCATGAATTTCTGCTGTTAATGAAACATCAAATTCGATTATCTAATATATATATATATATATATTTTTTTTTTTTTTTTTTTTTTCGTAGCCGAGTGGTTAAACTAAAGTACAATAGTGCAGTACTCCCCTAACCTATGGTCAGCGCAACTTTTATAAAAGTGATCGGCGGGAACTTGACAATAAAACGGGCCCTCGTGTGGTGCATGGCACAGTTGATAGGATCTCCGTCTTCCCCATACCGGGTGGAAAAGACCTGAGTTCGAATCTGGTCGATGACGGGAGGAATTTTTATGGGTATTTTTCACAACATGGCTCAGTTAGTCGGTTTCAGGCGAGGGTAGCATAGTTTTTTTCTGCCAGAAACTGTTTTTTTGTCTAGCAAACAGAAAATCCAGCTCGGAACACACGCAATTTACAGACAACATAAAAATAGCAACATGGCCTTAGTTGCCGATGCTCCTAAAAATCCAATAATAATAACAACACTTTTTTTTGCTTTCGGCAGTAATCCCATTAATGGTAGATGCAGGTATGCCTAACTGCATATGTTAAGTACGAGTACATATCATTTTATTAAAAAAAAAAAATGGCTATTATATTTTGCATGTGTAGTTTAATACCTTTTATGGTCCTTGACCACTACCTCAAATATAAAAGTGATCCTTATAGTCCACTTTTATATTTGAAGTGGAAATTATCTAAAAAAAAGTTGGGGAAAACGCTACACTAGTTCACATTTGAGTTGTTCCTGGTTCGAGTTTACGTAACCACTAAAGGCTGTAATGGTTTTGTGTTCTCTTGTCGTCAAGGTGTATAAAGAGTTATTTCTATTTCCGGTTAAATATCCGAAAAGCGAGAATTGCTATCAAAGCATCCTATTTCAACACAATGGTAGAAGTATTAGTGCAATCAATGAACAACTTTTAATCAGCTTATCAAACATGATTTGACAGATGCACCACACCTTGGTCATAAATTCTTTCCAAGGGGATGCGAAAAGAGTTCCGATAATACCTATAGAAAATGACAAAGATGTATTATAATTCTATGATTTTTATGAATTAAGTTATTTGATATTGGAGTTATTTGATATTTTAACACCAATAAGTTGTTTTTTACAGCGTAAAGAACCACAAACAAAAATAATATCTCCTGTTGTTTAAAGTATATAAAAAATAAAAAAATCTTAAAACGAACGCGTTTTGGCTTTGACTGCGCTGTAACTTTCTTGTTTTCAGGTCTTTAACTTTTACCGGACTATAATAAATAATCAGCCAAAATCTCAAAATTCATCTGCCTTGAAAGGATATAAAGTTAAGTCCTGTATCAATGGAAAATATGATATTACACTAGGCCGTTTCCACCCCGCACTGGGTGGAAAAGACCTGAGTTCGAGTCCCGTCGATGACGTTGAGGAATTTATGTGCCTTTTTCACAACGTAGCTGAGTTAGTCGGTCTCAGGCGAGGGTAGCATGATTTTTTTTCTACCGGAACCTAAGGTTTTTCGTCTAGTGAACAGAAAATCTACCACAGAACACACGCAATTTACAGACAGTATATACAGAGCAATATGTTTTTAAAGCCCAATTACAACAAGAAGCTTTGGGTCCCTCTCCGCGATTTGGATGGAATTATCTATATATTTCTATATACGAGTATATTGGGCTCGTTCCCCTTAAATAGTGAACTTAGGGCATTATTAGGCCTCACATTTAAATAGTGGGCTTAGCTTGTCAGTACACCATAAAAAAAAGCGAGACAGACCAATCAAATAATGGGTCTGGGTACGTTGCACCATCGGATCTGAGAACTTTGTTTAATTAGAACAAAAGGTATTTGTGTGGAATTGATATGAAACCCTTACTGAATTCTAAATACGATTATCTGGATTATGCCATTTGTTCAAGGCTGATACAATAGCCACATAGGCTAAACATAACATGTTTAGACATGTTTTATTCTCATCCATACAGTAAGCTGTTCACTTGCTAACAGTCTTCAAAAAAGGGCTAAATCTTGTCTCAAGGTCAAATTTTGGTACGAAATGACTGAAGATTAACTGTTCATAAAATCTCTGAAGAAAAAGCTAAAATCTTCCCCTTCGAAACGATCAAAATATAAAATAATAATACCTAAAATTGATATGATCGGCCACCAGCATGAGCTCATAACCGTAAATATATTGTATTTATTGTATTTAACAATACATTTTATTGTGTGCAGGGTCGGTCGGCTCAAGGTATATTGGCAGAAAGGCATTCTTGTGCCCCCTTCCAGATAGAAAAAAATTTAAGGTGTTTTTATTGGGTTCATATTTTTATTTTTGCTACAGAAAAGTTAAAGACAAATGTAAACACAAAAAAACAACCAGAATATTTATGTTTTAATTGTCATATTAAATCGTTTTCTCCCTTTTACGAAGCATATTCGCCCTCTCAAACCTTCGACACTCCCAGTGTCATTCGCCTCCAAAGCGTCAGCGCCCCAAGCGATCGCCCGTAGCTCGGACCAGCCCTCATTGTGTGCCACTACTGAGTTCAATTCCCGTTGACGATTGCAGAAACTTCTAAAGTTCTCTTCATTGAGGCGTAGTTGGTCAATCTTAGGAGAAGAAAGCACAACTTGCAACTCGGTCCGTGAACACACACTTTGGCAGCAAAACGAAGGCTATTAATTGCTAGCTTTTTATTATTATTAGAATTCGTTGTGGAACACCAAGAATACGCAAACAATTAATAAAGAATCATTGTGTGAAGTTCTGAGATGTCTTCGTGGTGCGATTCGAAGAAAAATACCGGGTGTGAAACAACAAGGAGTGGTTATTTCACTAGGATAACTCTTTGCTGTATTCGTTGCTCTTTGTTGGCCAAATTCAGCAACTCCTGATTAAACTAGATATGGTTCCGTGTGGCTTTGCTTTCTAGACAAAAAAAGAAAAAACCCACTTCCCATTCACCTCTCCATCCGCTACATAGTTTGTCCAGCAATTCCCTGAATTTATTTAAGCTGTCAACTTCCACAACGACAATGGAAGTTTGTTCCAGCAATTAACTACCTGCTGGCTAAAGGCAAATTTCCGCACACCTATTCTGCAACTGTCTTTTCTCAATTTGAATTTGTCCCCCCCCCACACTCAAGTGCGTAATCTGAGCAAGAGGAAGAATCTCATCAGCATTGCGCTTGCTCAAACCAGTACTGTGACATATCAACAATTTACGCTATATTGCACCTTCTATAATATGTCTGTAAATTGTCGGCTTGCTGGATGAAAAACCGAACTTTCCCGGGAGCAAAAGCATGCTACCCTGGCCTGAGACCACCTAACTCATCCACGTTGTGAAAAACGTCCATAAAAATTGCTCACGTCATCGACGGGATTCGAACTCGGATCATCAAGAAGTGGCAACTGAATTTTGACCTTCACAAATGCAAAGTACTACATATGGGTAGAAGTACTGAGCAATGCAGGCAGGCTGCCAGGGCAGGTCATGGGGTTTTGTCAATGATATATAGGAATTTTGCTAGCAGGGAAAAGGAGGTGATTGTCCCTCTGTATAAGGCAATGGCCAGGCCACGCCTTGAGTACTGCGTACAGGTCTGGAAGCCTCATTTTAGGAAGGATGTCGATTTTCTTGAGCGTGTACAGAGAAGGGCAACAAGATTGGTGAGGGGAATGAAGGGATCCTCTTACCAAGAGAGGCTTAAGTTCTGCAAATTGCAGTGGCTGGAGACTAGGCACCTGCGCGGTGATCTGATTGAGGTGTATAAGGCCTTGAATGGGTTGAGCACGCTGAATTCTGATGAGATTCTTCCACTTGTTCAGATTACGAACCTAAGGGGGCATAAATTCAAATTAAGAAAAGACAGATGTAGAATAGATGTGTGGAAATTTGCCTTTAGCCAGCGGGTGGTTAATTGCTGGAACAAACTTCCATCTGTCGTTGTGGAAGTTGATAGGTTAAATAAATTTAAGGAGGAACTGGACAGGCATTCGGAGGGAATGGTGTTTTTTTTTTTTTTTTTTTTGGCTGATGCTGCATAAGCTCATATCCTTGCTTTCATGCATCACATGCCACTACTACTATTTCCACCCAGTGTGGAAAAGATGGCGATTATTATTATTAATAGCCATATGGTACAAGGAAGCCTGAAGCTTATTCTGCACCAGGAAAAAAAAAAAAATTCCCGAGTTACCCTGAGAGAGAGAGAGAGAGAGAGAAAAAAAATCAAAAGTAGAAGAGAATCACCAAGAAAGAGAAGAATGATATCCAGCTCAGGTCGCTGGGTGTGCCAAGCCCATACTCACCAGATGTGAGGACCTCTGCTACACTAGAGGGCTGGGCTAAGAAATAAAAAGAATATTATCTTGTCTCTTCTTACGACGTGTTTTGCCAGCAGGATTTAAACTGCTTGTTTAATGCGATGGTCTGAATGCTTTACAAACTTTGCCTTCACAACGAATTTCATGCAGTAATGATATTCTTCCAACCACCGAGCCATACTTTGAAATAAAGCCTGAGAAAGTTTTTAACGTCGATAATACCAAATTTTAAGGAGATAATTTTCCTCTTGGTTGGTATCTGCACGATTATCAACGTATTTTTCCCAACCGATTGGGCTGTAGTAATAAATATTCAGTGAATTAAAATGAGGCTGTTTTTTTTTTTCCATCCCAGTGATGACGTATATAAGAAAATATTAAAGATAACAATTATACTAATTAGATTAAACTGTAAACATTATTTTAACCAGTAATGTTGCGCGTGTAGTCCTCTTCATTGAGGGATGTGTTGGGGGGGGGTGTTAATTTCCAGATATTGACGAATTGCGCTAGTTTGATATTATTGTCAGCCTTGTCATGCATAGGTTTATACTCGGTTGCGCACGTAGAATGAGAGAAGTATTATTTATTGGTTTATTTTGTAGTACCACGTGCTGTCGTCACTCGGTATTTTCACAGGACTAAAAACCCGAATTCCGTGTACAAATTAATAAAATAAACCTATAATTATCTTCGCCACATGTACGTTAGCACGCAAACATTAATGTGCTGTTACCTTTCGCTCTTGACGTCATATGACACCATGAGAAAAATCACCGTGACAAGCAGCTTATAACGCCTCCTCTTGATCCTTTCCAAGGTCATTGTTTCATTAAAGCAAATTGTCTTAAATCGCTGATTGGCGAATTATGGGATGTTGAAATATAACTTTATGGAGGATTTCTACATCTTATTCTTGAACTTTGTATACAATTCAGAGAAAGGTTCATTCGCTTAATATATGCTTCATTATTCTCTCTTTGAACTGGTAAGAGGCAATTACCAGTTGTAGTTCGAACTTATGGTAATTACTTTCTGGAATTTTTAAAACATCAAAAGTGTTTTGATTTTTTTTATGTGCTGTGTTTTTATGCATACAATAAGAAAATTGTAAATGGCAACGAATTCTCTCTAATGTGAAACTATTGACTGTTTTCAAAATAAAAAATGAACTGTGAAATAGCTGTTAAACTTTTGAAGGCTCCTTTAATATAATAATAAATATTAACTTATATGGCAAACAGGCAATATGGTAGGGTTCAAAGGCCTATTTATCATAGGCCTTTATGATAAATTGCTGAAACACCTAAATAGTCACAGATGTGGAGTTAATCATTATTTAAAAAAAAAAACCCAGTTCACCTTGCTCCAGAATGACAATGTGTGGGTTCAAAATTCCTACATGACAATGACCAACAAGTACTGAAAGCACAGTATGGATCTGAAGCCATACATTATTTCAACTGAGAAAGTGCTATTTTATTTCATGAATACTAATCACAAAAGTTCTGGTTTGGAAAGCACCAAAAGCTGCTGTTTGTGATGAAAATTTAACTTCTCTAATTGCGTGGAAACATGTGGGTCCAGAAACAGGTCTGTTGTAATCACATTCATCCAACCGAAAATCTTGTATCGCGAAAGGCAATGCTAAGATGCTTGCAGAATTTCAGAGACTTGGCTCGTTTTCTATAGTCCTACCACCACGAGAATGGACTAGAGATCACACACACACCCTCTATTTAACAAGTAGATGGATAAGTGATATAGGAAAAAAGAGGGTGAATACAAATGTTCAATTTTTATGACAGACCAAGATCGAAATGAGAATAGAATCGATTCTTTTCGTTATACATCTATACAGTTACTTTGTTTAAAATGAAAATTAATCTCGAAATCTAAGTACCTTTTTATCACCCCACCACCTCTTTAGTTCTAAAATAGACTGGGTCTGTTGGTGACCTTGAGTTCAGCTGGCAGTGACTATACTTACAGATCTGTGATTTGACTGATTACAGAAGGAATACAGAAAGAGGGGAATAAGAAATTTAAATTAAAATCGTCCCTCTGAGTTGAATAAATACAAACATCCATCGAGAAGTTATGAAGCCTACCATTGCTAGTAAATCTGCTCTCAATTCTTTTATTTAAAATTTTGGGATTGGATTAAATCTTCTGGATTAGAGACGGTAGAACTTGAATAAAAGGTTGATGTATTAATACCAGTGCCTATAGGATTTGGTTGTTAGGCCATATTGTGCCGTAGATAATGTCTGTAAATTGCGTCTGTTCTGTGATCGATTTGCTGTGTGTTGGACGAAAAACCCAAGAAAAAACTATGCTACCCTCGCCTGAGACCGACTAGCTCAGCCACATCGTAAAAATGGCCTAGCCTATAAAAGTTCTTGTCATTGACGGGATTCAAATTCGGGGCTTTTCCAACGGTGTGTAGAGAGGACGGTGATTATACTAATTGTGCTACCCAGAGGTGGTGGTCTGTATACTTTTTGAAGCGTAGTGTGTTCGCAGACTATATTTAGTACATAGCCAGTCGGTGATTTTTAGTAAACACCGTACTTCGCTATTTTTCAGTCGGCATTACGTCTCTATAGCTTCCATATAGTATTGCCACATCGTTAGTAAGTAATGCAAAAAGGAAGGGCCCAATGAAGATCCTTGTGGAACACCGTAGTAAAGAGTATAGAAAGTAACCTCCAGTTGCAGAAACCATAATATACTGTCTGCAACTTAGTTAAAACTTAAAATTTACTGTTATGTACCGTTACACAAAACAATGCAACTGAAGGTTTCGTCGATGAAGTTGCACGCTGATATCTTCAGATAAATTGAGAGCGACTTTCTAGTTTCCACCCATTTATATATGGGTAAATGTCCAGATGAATAAAAGAACGCAAAGAAAGATTAAGAAATGGGTGGTTTCAATGGGAAACCTTCCTTATAGAGTTAAAGGGGATGATGAACTAAAAGTGTAAATACTGTACATGTCTCTCATGAGGGACATTTGAAGAGTATAACATCATTACGGAGGTAAGTCGCCATTTTTTTTTTTTTTTTGCTTCCATGTCGAAAGGCTGTAAATTGTTAACAGGGTAATCAAAAATTTCCAAATTTTTTAATGTTATGGAGAATGCTTATGAGCAAAGTTGTCAAGATCTAAACGACCCGATGCCAACAATAACATTCCACCCTATCCCACCCCACATTGTGTTATCTACTCTATTTCAAGTAATTTCTGCAATGAAAAGTTAAATTTTTTTTTTTTTTTTTTTTTTTTTAGTGAGAACAGGTACTCCTCCCTTCTTTTAATTGTGCATGCTTGTCATCCTCAACTGGAAAAGATTGAGGCCAAGGCTGGATTTTGTTTTGAATAACTTAACAGTACTGGTATACAAACTATACATGTAAAAACGATTAATTTATTTAACGAGCAGACTGGAGCACTGGGAAAACCGGAAACATATGTATAATGTAATTTTACTTTAGCGAAATAGCAGTAGAGCTAACAGGCATTTTTATTTAAAGACATCAATACGATTTCCCAGTCTCGCATTTATTTTATTAAAATGTCAAAAAGGTCTTCCAAACTCGGATAAATGTAAAGCAATCTCGCTTCATATCTGTTTTGCGTGAATAAAGTACTGTACAGCGCGATAGAAAACAAAATCCCAGTGAAGAAGGGAAAAAAAAAAAAAAAAATACTAAAATGATTTTTTTTTTTTTTTTTTTTCCCTCCACTGAGTAAAGTAACAAGTAGTAGTAGCAATTGCGCCACCGTACGACAATATTCTTCAGTTACATGGAAGAATATTTTCGCAGAAATAAACTTTCCAAGGAAATAGTTTATTTCCTTTATCGATTAAAAACCTTTCATGTATGAACTGATGTCAACAAGATGATCTTGATCCATTAGTAGAATGTGCTGATTTAAAATATAACCTTGACCTTTGAAACTAGAAAATCCAACTTAAGTTAAATCTTTTACATTCCACTTTAAAAAGTGATTACGATGTAGGAAAGGCTATTAATATAAAAATAAGTAAATTCTGTGTTGGATACAGAAATTTAAAAAAAATGCATATTTTTATTTTTTTGCAGGAAAAAGACTAATAAATCGTTATTATTGAGAAAGGAGCTTGAAGAAATAGTTAAAAAGGATACTTTATTTTCTTTGTTTATATATTTACAAAAATATGTTTAACAGGATAGCCGAAATTAAAATCCACAGTAAAGTTAGTAGAGGAAAATGATGTGGTGGAACACCAACGCAGCTCGAAGTACTTCCACACAGAACCAGGCATGTTAATTGTTTGAGATTCTTGTTTCATTCATTATTATTCTTCGGGCCCCTGTTTTGCTGAAACTCGTATGTGTTTGTGATAATTACGGCAATTAAATTGCATGTCATGGGCATTATTTAGACGTACGCTCCTGTTACTAATAAACTTTCACCGTCCCCATGGCATGAAGTTCCAGCAGTACTGCGCCATCTTGTTGCTGTCCTGCTTGAAAAGGTTCCATTCATCCTTTTTTTTTTCTTTCCGTCTGTTGATTTCAAGAGTTGGCATCTGGACTGGGTCGTTTCCATTCATTACGGCCCGGCAGTTACTTTAGACCCCAGTACATACTAGAGCCGTTATACCATTTTTAATTAAAAAATAAATTTGTTTTTCGAGCGTCGTTTGAAGGAAAAAAAATAAAAATTCTCACCTCTGGAGGGGTCCTATTTGTAGAGACATTTTGTCTAGAGCCACAAATTTGAATTCTCCATGATAAGATGGAGAACCATCTAAACTCTGGTTGTAGTGTGGAATGTCTATTTTATTATTATTGCATTTTCAAAGATTTGCCATATCTACCCTGGAAGTGAAACGTTGTTCCTGGCCTTGTCTAAGTTATTTTATACATTGAAACTTAATTCCAGTCAGACCTGATTCATTACATTTTTTTTTTTTTTTTTTTTTTTTAATTTTTAAATGTACCACGCACATTGAAAACGGAACGTTACAAGAATTCCATGAACAACAACAAAAAAAAAAGGTAAAGAGTAGCTTCGTGCTTAAATCAAAGGTTAAAAAACTTGCACATTTGGGCAGCAACAGAACTTGCCCTACAGCTATGTAGATGGCTAGAGACAGGCCAGACAATTCGTTGCGGTCCAAAGTGTAATGTTATGTACACGATTTACTTGCACTGTTTCACGAAACGCTACACTTTGTTTTGGCTAGGTACAGCTCGTGTGACAGGTTCGTTACCACTTCTAGGATCCAGCTGTAGAGAATAATCGATATTGTTCTCGTAATGTGTTTGTACTCGCAATGGATTTCTGGCATTTTCGGACTTGAGCATAACCGATTTTCACAACAAAAACTATACATTTGTACCATATACTGTAGTTAGATATTTTTTTCTTTTATTCAAAATAATTTCCAAGCTATTCAAAAAAAAATTAAAGCTATTGCCAGTCACTATGTCGGACCTGGGATTTGTCAAGCCATTTAATAATAACTGTGAGCTGGAGATTTAGTTGGAATTTGGTCAGACTGGAATAACATAAGTGCAGGGCCAGATGTGACTCGCCATCCTAACATTATTCCTGATTAGTAAGATGTGGGATTAAAAAGTTCCAGGAATAACTTTTAAAATTAACTTTAAATGTACCACTTTAAATGTACATAAATTAATCTATGTTAATTTACCAGTTATTTACTCCTGTCCCTTTCTGCAAAGTTGTTATATTTGGGAATAAAGAAGCTAACGAGCCAAATCAGTGGGTAAGGAAGGAGATATGCTCCATTGAAGGATCTCTTTTTTGTTGTTTTTCTTCAGAATTTACTGGTAATTTCTAAGGTGATGGGTATGCGAGTAGGAGCATTATCAGTGAGGCAGTTTCTAAGGAGATGGGAAACTAATCTTTCAGATGGAATATTCTCCTTACTTTTCCCGATTTGGCTCCATCTAACTTCTTTCTATCCCCGAGTATCAAAAATAATTTCCTTGAATAGGGGATATTTGTAGTCTTTGAAAGAAATCTATTGGTTAGGGCATTAAATTTGATATTAGTAAACAAATCCCAGAAATCTTTCCAATTGTGAGAACGATTTATGTAGAGCCACCCACAGGAATTTTATTTGCTTTGAAGGGGAGGGGTACAAAAGCAAATTATTGGTTCAATTTTAACTTGTTATTTCTGCTACTTTACCACTATTTTCATGTGGATTCACAGACACCAAGCTTGCTGATCTTGTAGGTCACATTTTTAATGAATTTCCAGTATTGACTAGTTTGAATTTTCTGTTTGTTATCTTGGACAAAGAGCGTGAGGTAGTGAGTCAACCTCCAGTTTTACGAGGAGTGAAAGAAATATCAGTAATGGGGTCTCTTTAAATTGTTCAAGGCAATGGCAGTCAGTCATGCAACGTTACTGTTTTCTAGTAAAGGCCACCCACATCAGGAAATTACCAGGTTAAATCTGGTTCATGGATGTTGAGGCTGTCGAGGTGTATACTTTGATCATAAACGTGATCCCCACCCAAAACAAAAGTTTAACAAGGCACTAACTAGGCGCTACATTTCCGACAAAACAACGGTTTTTTGCATGAAAACTAAAAATGTGCGAACTGGAGAGACCTTGACTGATCTCAATAGTTATTCACTGTCTTTTAGTATTACAAATAAAAGCTGCCACGTATTTGTATATACAATAGAGTATGTATATAAGGCGTTGGTATCTAAATCTTTTAAAACGGAATAGAAACATGGCCGGATTAAGTGTGCTACAGATTCTAGCGCAGTGCAGTTTTGCAGTCCTCGTTTATTTAAATAAAAAGTAGGCCTACAGAATGCTTCGGCATAAGATTCTGAAATTCTAGGAACAAGGGGAGAGTATCGGACGGGAAAAATGATCTACGAACATACCCTCGAAAAAACCGTGTTGTGGAGCTGAATTCGAAAAGTGAACTATTTACGCAGAATGCAGTAGACAGTATCCATATTTCTGAGCGCTTTGTAAACACTTTGCTTTTCTTCTTAGTTGATTTTTTTGCAAAAAAAAAAAAATGAGGCTCAGTATTATCGATCATTTGTATGTATTCAATGATCATTGTTTGTTTTGCTGAATAAAACACCAGAAGTTCGGGCGGGCAGTCCTGAAACCGACTAATTCGGACAGACAAAACAAGGAGGGTGTGTAAATGACTCATAAAAACCTTTAACACATCCTCCTTGTGAAAAGACAACGATCGTGACCACTGTATTATACGTGAGCGCTGATTACTTTTGAACATCTGTTATAAGCCCAATACTTGAGTTCCTTACAGTAAAGTTTTCATTACATAATGCCTGTTAATTTAACACAATTTCAGTACAAACTGATCTATAAACCCTATGATGAGGATTTTGGGGGAATGTTAGTTGGCCACTTTTTTTTAAACATTCCTTGTCTCTTCCGGAATTTCCGTACTTTATTAGGAAACACTATTAACTATACAAACTTCACTAGTCTGCCCAGACACTCAACCAGTCACTATAACATGAATGTCACATGGTAGTCATGCTGAAACAAAAGATCTCTCCTCATACTGCTGAATGAATTTTCTGTGACTGAATCTATCATATCGATTTAAGAAAAAAATTAAAGAAACAACGAACATTTTCCAGGATGTCAATACACCTTATGATATTCACTGTTCCAAGAACCATGACCAGCGGTTCCAAGACCAAAATACAAGAAACAATCCATACAATGAGGCATTAAACTTTAAGCCGGGACAGAACACTGTAAATAACGTTCTCCAGCATATATTCAACTCAAACGCCCATCAAATCGGAAAATCGTGTATCACGATTGGTCACTCCATAACACAACTTTCCAATGTTCCAGGGATCCATTACGATGTGTTTTTATGCACCAGGATGTTTGGTTTATGTGCTGCAGTTGCGTAAAATCCGATGCTGTAGGACTTCCTACATATCATACTAATGTCAGCTGTAGCCTCCTTGAACTTCTGGTTGACAGTCTTCAATGAGAACTGACGGGACATAATTATCATTCTTCTGAGCGCCCTCCAGTCTCTTTCCGCTATTTTTTTTTTTTTTTTTTTTTTTCGAAATCTAGCCAAATGTTTCTCAACTGTAGTGGCATCATGACGTTTCCAATTGGTGATTATATCAGCCATCGTTAATATAGAGCAATGCAGTTTGTTATAGTGGCACGAACAGGTTGATTGCTAATATGGTAACATATGGAGATATTGGAAGTGGCTAAGCTCAACACTTCGACCCATCTAGTGTACTGTATTTGCTTAAACTGCTCACTTCTCTTTTCTAACGCAATTTCTTTTGTACCTGTTCCTGACTTGAAGGGTTGGATGGTTCATTCTGTCGAAATTTCTGGAGTGTCTGGATACTTTTTGCAATATAATGTATGGGTTTCTTCTGTGCTATCTGGTTGATATCCATACAGTATATATTATTTTAAGGTTAACTTTTCAGTAGCATTGAGCGAATTAGTTTGTCCCTTCTGGGATAATGAAATTGAAGGTGATCACTAGCTCAGTGCTTACTGCGGTTGGGTGACATTTTTCGTTCCCGGCTGGACTAATCGATTCCCACAATACGACCTTGAAAGGTTAGTTGAGCGGTATGGTGTTAGTCTACTTCTACCCCGAAGACCTGCTAATGTAGCTTATACAATCTTTGCATTTCTGTGACTGAATCTTTTTCTTTTTTCCGATTGAAGAAAAATTTAACTTTCTGCTATCGTAATGATATCTCAGAGCTGGGCTACATACTGCAAAATTGGTGTTTCTTTCATAATGTGCATATTTGTGGGTAATAATCATTTCTCGATCTTCTTTTGAGAAAGTAAAGATCTGAAAGCTTTATTTTTGTAACGTTTTCAAATTAAATCGAAACGTTTGATTGTCACTTAAGTTTTTCGTCTTGATCTGGAAGATATACTAGGAATTACAAATAATGAACCATTGCCTTCTCCAAGTGTTAAAAGATGAATTATCTGCACTTTTTTCCTGTCAAACATTCTTCTGATTTCTGCCCAATTGACAAAAATCATCTATTTTTTTGTTCAGCCTCCGCGTTCAGTTAAAGTAGCCAATTTTAGTTCATTCACTCCTCCCTGGTTAAATATAGATATTTTGTTCTCCGAAGGGCTCTGTGTGGTTAGCCATAAGGTCATACATCTAGATTTTCGTTTGGAGTGGCAAAGAATCTTCAAAAAAAATAATAATAAATACTGAGTCTTCACGAAATGATTCACACTCCTCCCTTCCCACTGTTAAATATTTCATAAAATTATGTATTATAATTATTAGCTTATGATATCACCACCTGTAAATATACCAAATAATATATACTGTGCTGTTTAATTTGTAATAATTTCCTGTTTGACATACAACAAAGTTAAAACTAGAACGGTTCTTAAAATTACCGTATATTCGGCATATAAGTCAACCCCCGTTTTTTTTTTTTTTTTTTTTTTCTGTTTATCTTGCTTAGTGGTGTATTATATACAGTAATATCTGTATTGCCGACCGCGCTGTTTACTTTATAATTCAATTATTTCTGCTCTTTCTTTTAATTTTTTTTTTTAAATCATTGTGATGTTTTATTATATATATATATAGTTTATATTTTGATTACTTAATCGACCATTCCTTGTTGCCTGTTTAGTACTTACTGTTATTTTTTAAAAATCCCCAGTACGAAGCGAATTTGTTATTTAAAAAAAAAAATTACAATCGCGAAAGGTTAATTATTAATTCGTGCTTTTCTAATCCTCTAAACCAGCGTTTCGAACTTAGGATTTTATACCCAACATACAGTTTTTCTGAATTATGAACTACAGTTTCTACCTTTCACCCTCCACAAAATAATGTTTCATGCTATTATGTGGTAACCGTGGTCCGTTTTCACTACATTACTAAATCAGTACTGTGTGTAAATGTCAGTGATGACATCTAACTTCCTCTTCGCCCACCTCATCCAGCGAAATTTATTCCTGGCACCACCACTGACATTATAGTTTTCGAAGGGAGTACTGGAAAAAGAAATGAAACATGGCATAAACATAACCAAACTACTGTAATAAATTAATTATATTTGCAATATTTAAATCATTTGTATAATTTAATTTATCATTCATCTACTGAGTTTAATAAATGGTTGGATTAGCAGTCTGTTTAGAAAATGGATGGACAAGTGAAAAAATAAAATTACGTGTTATAACGCCGCACTTTAAATTATGTATTGTAGATTAATATTCTACTCGTTGAAACCGAAGTGTTTAAACATAAATGAGTTTAGGCTTTTATAAACTTGCATGCTGTATTTTTAAATAAATTTTTGCAAGTCCGGTCTCCATAAGACCAACATATGAATTCAAAAATGTAGCATTTCCTTTTATATAATTAAACGCATCCTCCCCCTGGTACAAAAAAGTCATATTGAATATGCTTCTGGGTTACCAAGGTAATACACACAGTCCTTTTTTTGCTGAGAGCCGGCGTTAATGGCAGGTAAACCTAGAAATCGTTCAGGACATTACCATTTTGGGACGAATTGCGAAGCCGGTGACATTCAAATTATCGACTCTGCTTTGGCTTGTGACTATAATTTCGGTTAATAGTCATTGTTTATGATGGCTGCCATTTATCTTTGTAACTTGATATTATACGGCAATTTATCTTTGCTTCACCTCGTTCTTTGGATGGTTGTATATTAACCTATTATTAAACGAAGTGGCCAAATAATGAGCATAAAATCCTGCTTACCCCATAAAACGAACAAAAATGGATTTAATGCCTTGCATTTCGAAATGGGATGGCCTTGTAAGAAAGTTATTGGCATAGGCGGCTGTAATGACATCTTACGTAATTGTATAATAATTGGGCGAGATTGAGGCTCTTACCATCATTTGATATATGAATTATGTAGTTTCCGGGCATAAGAACATCAGATAGAACTTGTCATCGACTCTTATTTTACATAAAATGGTTTCGTAATATATTTTAATATTACAAAATGCTGTGGTAAAAATACAATATAAAATGTAACAGCTTGCTACGGTTGTCCCTTCCATAACCAACTACAGTAGATCGTGATTATTGAAATTTATCGTGAGATAGTAGTAGTGGCATGTGATGCAAGAAAGCAAATGTATGAGCTTATGCAGCATCAGCCAAAAAAAAAAAAAAAAATCACACCATTCCCTCCAAATGCCTGTCCAGTTCCTCCTTAAATTTATTCAACCTATCAACTTCCACAACGACAGATGGAAGTTTGTTCCAGCAATTAACCACCCGCTGGCTAAAGGCAAATTTCCGCACATCTATTCTACATCTGTCTTTTCTTAATTTGAATTTATGCTCCCTTAGGTTCATAATCTGAACAAGTGGAAGGATCCCATCAGAATTCAGCGTGCTCAACCCATTCAAGGCCTTATACACCTCAATCAGATAACCGCGCAGGTGCCTAGTCTCCAGCCACTGCAATTTGCAGAACTTAAGCCTCTCTTGATAATCTAGATACCATCGATATCAAGATTCCAGAACAGTTTGTAGTCTAAAACTGTTTAAATTCGATAAGTAAAATTGGGCATGCATTGTCTAGATGAGAATGCCTTTCCATTTTTCCAGTTAAAGGTAAACATTAAAATTAGATGATTTTGTGATGCTTCCAAGATCTGAAACTTTTCTGGATTGCTTGAAAGAACTTTAAAGGGTTTTTTTTTTTTTTTTTTAGCTTGTACACTCTTGACATTTTTGATATTTATAACAATATTAACAAATGAAGAACATCAGGTGCTGACTGGACCAAGTCTTTCAAAAATATACTGAGAAAGCCATAACAGCCAATTAAAAGGCTGTTATGAATTGTGTACACGAACATTTTAACTACTACCTCTGCAATATGTCAGTTGGTAGAATATTGCAAGTTTGTTTTATTTATTCAGTTATTTTTTACAGGTATCAGTAGCGTTATAATACGTACAAAGTCAAAGTATTTTTTTGTAGTTTACTGGCGGTTTCCAGGGTGTCCCCTATGTCCGCCGTTCGTTAAGCTTAATTGTGTGCCAGCAGAATCGTTTTTTTAGTTCATCTAATTAAAATTTAAGTTTAAAGTTAAGTTTAAAGTTGAAGTTTAGATCAAATCGTTTGAATGTGTTTTAGTTAATTTAAGTTAATGTTTAGTGTTTAGTTTTAGGTTAGGGTTAAGTTAAGTTTGAGTAAAGTTTAAGTTCTGTTGTGTGTTTAAGTTGAGTGTTAGTTTATTTAGTGGGCAAGTTTGGGTTTGAGTTAAGTAATTATGAAGCTGGTTTTGACATTAGTGTAGGTTCGGTTTAGGTTTAAATTTAAGTTATAGATGAGTTTAAGTTTAGGTTGTAGTTTAGGTTTAAGTTTAAGCTTAGATTTGAGTTACTGTTTAATTAAAGTTATAAGTTTAATTTATGGTTGATGTTTCCTAATTTAATTTAGTTTTAAGTTAAGCTGAAGTTAAGTCGGGTTTGAGGTAGAGTTAGGTTTAATTTAATTTTAGTTTAAGTTTAGGTTGAATGTAAGATTTAAGATTTGAGTGTGATTTATAATTATAGTAAGTATTTAGTGAGTGATAAGTACGCGAGCCTTTACGGAATTTAAGTTATCTATCGCGGTTACTATTTATAATTGTCATTAGTGTGTGTAATGTGTTGTGTATGTTGTTTGTGGCTGGCATCTGGCATTTAGCAGCTATAATACGTACAATAGTTTTACATATAACAACATGCGTGTTCGCCGTTAACGACAGTATAGTCTCCATGGAAGATCTTCAACCATTTGGTGACTGCAGCCAGATAGAACTTGGCATCATTCCTGTTTTTATATTCTGAGTATTGAATTATCGAGTACGCCTGTAATAGCCTTCCCTGATTCAACATTTCCAGCTCGTCCCAAAGACTTTCTCTGACATTTGGTCAGGACGATGGGAAGCGTTTCTCAATACCAGGTTCATACCAGCTTAATTTCATAGAATTGGAAGATTATAGATACCACACCCTACAATGTTTCTATATACACTGCAGCATTGAGACTTTTCTGGCGGTACGGCTAATCGTCCCAGTCCTAACTGCAACAAATAGCTAACTTCTTTGTTGGGAAGATGCACTATAATAAGTAGAAGAGCATTCATGCATTCTCTAAACCAAAACTTGAACGTTGTGTATAGCAGTTAATCGTTCCATAGGACCTCTTTCCACTGTTTTAGTGTCCGCGAACAATCGGAAAGGCGGAATTAAAAACGATATTTGGCATTCTTTTAGGTTATGTATAGTTTCTGACCAGCCATTATCCCATGAAAATGAATTCATGTAACTTCCTACGGATACTCCTATTTATGAGCACTCCTGTAGTATACTCTCATGGCTAGCACAGTTGATATAATCACAGTCCTCTGCACACCGGGTGGAAAAGACCCGAGTTCGGATATCGTCAATGACGTGAGGAATTTATGGGTCTTATCACAATGTGACTGAGTTAGTCGGTCTTAGGAGTGTGCACCATGGTTTTTCCCTCTCAGAAACTCGAGTTTTTCGTCCAGCAGAAAACAAATCAACAACAGAACACAAGCAATTTAGATATATATACTGGCAAAAAAAAAATACGAACTTTTGTATTAAGACAGTCACAGACAGAAGAAATGAAAAATGGATGCAAAGAAAACTGTGACATGGGGTGAGGACGTGTTGCCTCGTTGAGTATAAAGACTCAACTGCACAGGCTGTTCGACTGCAGTAAACTGAAGCCAGAATGGGGAAACTCGTGAGCTATCAGACATTGAAAAAGATCTTATCTTGGGTGTACGTGTAGCAGGAACCACGATTCAAAAGAAAGACATAACTGGTTTCTCAAAAGCATCCATGTCAGAGCTTTTTAATGACTGGAAAGCAAGTGGTTCTTCCACAGCTCAAAGGCGTGGCAGAAACATGTGTCAGAAAAACAATACTTCAAGAGCGAAGCCGTCGTACTCTATGGAGAATTTTACGGGAAAATATGTCATCCAGTATGCAGCAATTAAATCTGAATTCTGCCAAGCAGAAAAAAAAAAAAAAACTGCCTTGTCTCAACTCCTACCATGCGCAGGGAATTGAAGAAGTTTGGTATTGGCAGTCGCCTGCCTATTAGGAAGCAACTTTTTTTCAGACAAAAACAGAAAAATCCGCTTAGAGTGGTACCGAGAATGTTGTAATTGGACAGTAGAAAAATGTAAGAAAGTCATGTGGTCAGACGAATCTCGATACTTTGTTTTAAATTAATGTTAGACAGAGTGGCGAGAACCTCACGAAGTGATGAACCCTGTTTGCCTTGTTAAGACAATCCAAGTATCTGGAGGTGGTATGGGGAATATTTTGTTGGCACGGTCTGGGTCCATTGATACCGGTGAAAAGGTCAGACGTCATCCACGGAGTACCTGAATTTTGTATCAGATCTGCTGCACCCTGCAATGTCACACTTTTATCCCGAGCGATGGCCGCTTTATGGATGATGCAACAGCGTAACATGGTTTCTACCATTTTTCCTGGCCTCACATTCGCTTGATCGTAATCCTATTGAGAATGTGGGATATGCTGTAGAGAGCTATTCAGCAACGGAGAGTTCTTACTTCAACTTTGTTGCAGCTACTCGATAGTTTGCTGGATGATGTAGAGACCTCTTCAGAGTTCACCGATCCCTCTTCACATTTTTATTTATTATTATTTTATTTTTTTTTTTCCCTAGTGGATACAACTGTCTCCCATCTTTCCATAACATTGGCCACTCATTTTGAAAGACTCAAGTGGTCCGGTATTAACGCTCACAGACAAACTGCTGGAGTGGCAATCTAAATCACATTATATGTTTCTTTTATTCACATTTCTACCTGTTCAATTATCTACGTACACTTGGCTTGTATCGTTTACTTTTTTTTTTATAATTAGGACTCATCTAGAAATAAATTTTGGCACATCTTTATATTAGTAAATAAATAATTTTGCTATATTCCTTACGAAATTTTTAGAATTTGCACTTAATAGTTTTAAATAAGTCAACCAAAACTTAAAAACAAACTATTACAAGCTTTGGACCTTACGGGTCCAATGCTTGTAATAGCTGGAGCAAACCTCAGCTCAAAACGTTTTGTATACCTCTTAGTCTAGTTTCTAAACTGTGGGGTGCCCATTTCTATCTTCTCTCAACCAAAGACAAATAGTATAATTTGTTTGCAGTATTCCTAAGCGAGTATTGTTTTCTTTCATGTACTAACTTATTTGGATGTACATTTTTCTAATGAGGGGAGGGTCGAAATACAGGAATGAAAAAGAGTTGCTTTACCTGGAAAGTCTGCAATGATGTTCGATACTAATGCTCTCTGGTTTTAATTTTTTATTTTATTTATTTATTTTTTATTTTTTGCATTGTTTAAGTGCAAGAATATATTTGTAACAACAGATTTGTAATCTGTTGTAATTCAGTATTTCTCTTTTTAAGCGGATATGTCATTTATAACGATTTGTTCTCAGACAATTTTCGTCTAACTTCCGATGAACGTCTGGATTTATTGTGTTAGTGTCACAAATATGTCAGAGCAGTACACAAATATAAACTCAGTTTGAAAACATGAAAAAAAAAGCAAATAAACTGGTCGCTCGTTTCAACGATACTGAATCGGGGCACTGCAGACTTTACAGATAAAAGTATTTAGCATTTCAAAAAATTTATCCATATTTTCATCATGAAATAAAGAGGCAAATACTAGAGGTCGCTTCTGTTCTCTTTCCTTAAATACTACCTTACATTGTTTGTAAAATCAATGGGAAATTTCCACCATAATTAGTATCAATAGTGCATTTCTATTACTTTAAAAATGGTTACAGATATGCTACGAGCGTGGTGATGAACATTTTTACCTGTTCTGTAATATTATTCGTAATTTCTTATTAAAATAATAAGTACAGTAAAGTTGGAAAGCAAATTTCATTAAAGTGAATATGACGTGCAATCTTTGCTATCGAATCGGCAATAATTTAACTGAGAAAATTTTTATTTATCAAGTACGAAATCAATATTAGAAGGGCGCCGAATGCCCTTGATAACCAGTCAACTACATACAACTGCTGTCATAACACTCCATCAAAAAAAAAAAAAAAAAAAAAAAACAGTGGGCAAAGTAGATTTGCAACATAGTTAATTCTAACATAGACCGAAAAAGTTGCTTCACAGTGTTGAAATACTTGCATATGCTGATCGCATGTGGTAATCACGAATAATAAATATATAGGACTCAACATCAGCCATACTATAGTAGAAGACATTTTTATAAGAATTTATATTAATATATTTTATTATTTTTTACAGCAGTGGAGACTTCCCCAAATTCACTGTCAGAAAAAGAACCTAAACTTGCGAGTAGGTCTACAAAACTGCTTTTTGTAAAACATTTGCTGTACATTGGTACAGAATTTTTCTTATTTACCTTTTCCATTTATGCATCCATATACGACGCATGTAGGCATTTTTTCCTATGTAAATTACAAAATCACGACTTTAACGTTACTTTCTAAGGAAAGTTCAAATATTATGGTCCTATGTAGCCTCGATGCATAGTGGAACTGCGACAATAAATTTGGCGTCTAAATATTTACTCTCTCTGTCGTAGTCAGTTCTTAACATTCTCAACCTCTTTATATTTAATTTTTGTTAGAAATTTAAAAAATATTTACTCATTAACTATGCTAAGTTATGAGAAGTTCTGCTATGTACACTGAGTGGACAGAAATCATGGGATATACCTACCTAGTAACGGGTAGGCCCACCTTTCGCCCGGATAAAGGCAGTCACACGGCGAGGCATTGAGTCCACTAGTTCACGAAAGCGTTCCACAGGTATTTCCATCCATGCTTGCTGCACTGCTGTCCATAATTCCGTCACATTCCTGGGTGGAGGATCCAAAGCTCGAACGGACCTTTCCACAGCATACCAAAGATGCTCGACATGGTTCGTATCCGGTAAATGGGGAGGCCATTCCATGGTGGTAAAATCTACGGAATGCTCTTCGAACCATGTTCTAGTCCCCACGGCTGTGTGGGGAGGCGCATTGTCCTGCTAGAAGAGTCCATTGCCCTGTGGGTGCACGATGATCATGAGGAGGATGCAGATGGTCTGCAAGGATGGACACGTAACCTGGACTGTTCAGAGATGCGTCGACGTACCAGAGGTCCCAACGTATGGCAGTTGAACACGCCCCAGACCATTACCGACCGTCCACTTGCCAGAACAGTTCCTTGTTGACATGACGGGTGCATAGCTTCGTGCGGTTTCCGCCAGATACGCACCCTCCCGTCCGCTCGAAATAACTGGAAACGGGACTCGTCGGACCAGGAGGCCAATCATCCAAGGTCCAGTACCGATGTTCTTTCGCCCAGTTGAGGTGTAGAGTCTTGTGTCGTGGTGTTAGCAATGGGACACTGGTGGGTCGGCGGCTTACATAGTGTATTGCGGCTAATGATCGCCTGATGGTCTTAGTGGAGACGTTTCTGGCACCTCCTAAGTTGAAATCAGCGGTGATTTATGCCACTGTCGCTCTCCGGTTGGCTGAAACAATGCGAGACAGATGTCGACGGCAACGTTCATCCGCCGCCTTTCTCCGCCCACAACGCTGTCCACAATGAGATGTTATTCCGGAAATGGCATATTCCCGATACTCTTAATATTGTCAAATGGGGATAAGTGCAATTTCTGTATCACATCCGTGATAGTGACCCATGCGTCGAGCACCCAATATCTTCCCTCTTTCAAAATCTGTTAACTCACGGCGTTTATCCATACTGACATCGAATTACCGTCTACGTGAATGCAGTGATGGAGTGTACCTATATACTTGCCAAGCGGTGGGGTAGTCCACTAGCGAGAGGTGTGACAGCGTCGCGTTGCCCAGGAACCAGGTATCCCATGAATTCTGTCCTTTGAGTGCATAATCATATGATAATACAAAAGGTCTACCCAAGGTTTCAATTTTGTATTGAAAACTATAAAATATCCTTTAACTAGGTAATTCTCTCCCTCTAAATTAAATAAAAATGCAAAGAAATAATAAATTAATATGTAATTAGACCAAATACGTTGTTTGGTCTAATTACCTCCTGTAATTAGACCAAATAAATTTTCTAGAACCACTATCTTTTAAGAATAACACTGCATATATATGTATACAAATTTAATTTCGTGTAGCTCTGGATCGTAATAAAATTTTTGCAAACCTCCAGGGTTCCACAGAAATAGATTTTAAATCTATTTCGCTAGTTGGTCCTGTCCAGTGGTAAGCACATCTAGAAACTCTCAGAAGTTCCAGATGTTATGTGAAGCATTTGAAAATTAATAAAGTATAGTAAAACTAAAATGATTATCTATTTTTTAAAAATAGAATTAAATTTTAAACCTGATATACGAATATGCCTTTCTTTTCACTAACTGGTTTAAATTTTCTCATCTATTTCAACCTTACATAGTTCATTACGCTATACATATGGACTAAAAACTTGAATTATGTTCCCGAGCGACACGACAGGCTTTATTTTATACGAATGCACCACGTTGACACTTTATGGATATCTTAGAAGAGAGTTTCCCAATTGCAGACAATACGCCTTTTTTTGACATTTTTAAGTGGTGGGACTGGAAAAAAACGACTTTAATAGTTCTTATGTTATTTATCTACTACTAAGCATATAAATATCGTACAGAAGAGCAATTCATGCTGACGTTAAAAATGTTACTAAAGATAAAGCGAAGTAAAACGAGTTTTACAAGTAAGCAATACTAAAAACATTGCCACTTCTGTCGAAAATCCTGTTTTTAGCATTCCATCTATCAAGAAACTGAAATGTTCAGTGGTTATCTTATGTTTTAGAGATAGATAAAAACATAAGTTGCCTTCACGATGGCATAATTTATTGGTTTAGCGTTTTCGTTAACTAAAATTTTACCACCAGACTAGAGTTTAAGGACTTATTCAGAAACACATGAGGCGACACTAGAAAAATAAATCTAGCATATGAATTGAGAAACGAAGACTGTCGTGAAGGACGGAGGGATAAAACAACAAACACCAATTTTAGGATAATTGGTGGCTTTATTAGTTACCAATTATTCTAAAAGATAGGCCTTCATTTTACCAAATTGTTGTAATTTTAATTCGAAGAGGTAAATCCTTATTTTAGGGGTCGACAAATTTATTCAAAATCTAGTCACCAACTGATGGCATACCAAAAAAAAAAAAAACATCTGGGAGATGTTTTTTTTTTTTAGTATAGCTCGCAACAATTGTAAGACAGTTATTAACCAGTCCATACTAGATTTCGAACAGGCTAAGAGCAGAAAACTTGCTTCTTGTCCAAATGGTCAAGCATTCTGGTCTCTTGTAAAATGCTATTGGCCGCAACTTTTGTCCATCTCTACTCCCACCCTGTTAAAACCCTGTGGTTCTATTGCCACCTCAACTAAAGATACAGCCGAGCTGCTAGTATCCTACTTTTCTTCTAACTCGAGTATTGATGATTTTGGTAAACCACCTCCTACCATTCCCAGTAAACTCCACTCAGTGCCTTCTGTGGTCGTCCGTCAAAAGGAGGTCAGAAGAAATTTAAACAGTCTCGATGACAAGAGACTGCCAAGTCCTGATAGTATTTCTCCACTTGTTCTCAAAACTTGTGCTCCTGAGTTTACTCCTGTTCTGTGTCGATTTTTTACACTTCCTTAGTCCGCTGGTGTTTTCCCTTCTGTTTGAAAGTTTGCTTGTATCCAGCCAGTTCCTAAAAAGGATGACAAATCCCTCCCATCTAATTATTGTCCAATTGCACTTCTACTCTTTCTAAAGTAATGAGAAATCAATTATTGAAATGAAAAAATTATAATTCCTCAGAGCGGTTAATACTAGAATATACATATATATAGAGAACGGTTAATATACAAAAGAGCTTTTGGCTGAGTAGACAGCCTTCATGAAGAGTGAAGCCTTCTTCATGAAAATGAAGAAGGCTGTCTACTCAGCCAAAAGCTCTTTTGTATATTAACCGTTCTCTATATATATGTATATTCTAGTATTAACCGCTCTGAGGAATTATATTTTTTTCATTTCAATAATATGAATCCGGAGCGCATAGGCCTCTTTCACCAGAAATCAATTAACAGCCAACTCCTAAACTATCCAGAAACCTTCCATCTGATCAATGATCGCCAGTTGAATTCCATCAGCTTCGATCCACTGGTGATACACCAGCGTATGTTACTCATCTAAAGACAAATTCAGTGGAAAAGTTTGAAACTCAAGCAGTTTCACTTGACATTTCAAAAGCTTTTGATCGTGTTTGGTTTAAAGGTCTTCTTGTGTTTGGTAACTGTTTTTTGCAATTGGGTATCCAGTTTTCTCTCTGATTGCTCACTGCGAGTGAGCAGTCAGAGATCTTAGTCTTCTACCTTCTCCACTAATGCTGGTTCCCAAGGCTCAGTTCATTTTTCCGATCTTTTCCTCGTGTACATTAATGACCTTCCATTGACTGGAAATCCTATCCATAGTTTTTTCTGACGATAGCACATTGCATTCCACCTTCCAGTTTGAGAAGCCTTGTCCTACTCTTGCCTTGTACAAACAGCTTCAACTTCTCCAAAATCCACTACCAATTCCTTAAATATCGTAATTCTTTGGTGGGGAAAAGATAACTTAGTTGATTTCAATACTTTTAGAACTCGGTCTTATCTTAATCTCGCAAAAAGGATTATTCTCCTATGTTTATCTTCGATGACACTCGGATTTGTAAATAAGATCACAAAAACACTATTAAGGACTACACTGAGTTGAAATTTGTCTTGGCACAAGCATATCACAAATATTGCTTCCTCTGCATCTAAAAAAACTGGGTTCTCTCCTCTCTATTACTTTTCTTTTAAACAACTACTCACTGTGTACAAATCAAGTCTGCCCTACCATTGAATTTTGTTCCCACATCTGGGGTGGTGCACCCAAACCTCTCTCTCTCTCTCAAACTTCTAAACTCCATTCAAAAGAGGGCAGTCCGGTTAATTCACGACCCATCTCTTACAAAAAGTCTCCACTCTCCATAGACGTTATGGTTTCTGCTGCATACCTCTTCTATTGATACGTTCACGCGCACTTCTTCTAAATTGACTTCTATAATTTTTCTCTCTTTCTTCCTAACCGGTCCGAACACGTACGGCAACCAGTCTGCATCTTTTTACTGTCCAAAATTTCAAACTAATACAACCAGCTCTTCCTCATTCATTCCTTCGACTTCTTTTCTGGAAAATCTCCCTTCAAACGTATTTCTCGAAAATTACAATCTAATAAAAGATAAAAATAAAATTTATGAAGTAAGCTCCAGTCACGGGTTCATGTGACAATACCGTTGTTATGTTATTTGGTTTTTAGGAGCATTAGCAACTAAGGCCATATGGCTCCGGGGATATGCGGTGGTCATTCCCTGACCTTTCCGCATCCTTCGTATTTGGTGGTCACGGGTTCGAACCCCGGTCTAATCAAGAAGCGTGTGCTACGCACTGCTGCACCTGGCTATGGAGGCGCCACCAAATACCGTTATTCACCTTACTTTTAGTGTTAAATTTATATAAGTGAAGTAAGTCTCTCGAAGCAGCGGATATCATCGTATTATATCTTTGTCTAAAGTGGTACCAATCTTTGAAGATACAGACCACAGCTGTTATAAAACAGAAAACGCAATATCCTAACAGCCGCTAGACTAGTGATCTGTGTAATACTAGTTTGCAAGCTGGATTTCTCAGTTGCCATGACAATCATGTTTTGTCAATCGCTGCTTATTTCTATTGCAGCGATCCTTATCTTGTTTTAGTAGCATGGATGAGGATCCAGTAATGAAATAAATTACCCCTTCCAATGCGTTAGATCACGACAGAAATATTGACTCATCTCTAATCACAAATCACTGAAAAAAAAAAAACTAATTTCAGATTTGTTTCAAGACTATTCAAAAGAGGGCAATCGGGTTAATTAATGACCCATCTCTTCACTCTCTCTCATAGACCTTAAAAACATTTAAAATCTCCCAGTATAAAACCAAACGTGTTAACAGATCTTGCTAAACAAGATTTCTTATGGACCAACAGCAGTGGCCAAATTCGAGGATACATTTTGTAATTGCGTTTGAGGTGACTGTTGAGCGAATGCTAAATACGGTGGTGTTCTTATATTCTCTCAATCTTGTGAACTCCTCTGACTTTGTAATCGTCTCAGAGCACAAACAAAATTTATTTATTTATTAGCAAGGTCAGTTCACCCAACTGTAGAGAGTCGTAATAAAAAAAAGTTTATCACACAAGGCTACCTGCGCAACTTTATTTGGAACTACTGCTTCTACAATTTTTCCAGACGGAAGATGGGCAGGACAAATTTTGAAAATATAAAATAATTTTCTTAGGAGGCTCTCCTTTGAAGGAGGTATGACCAATGATCAAAGTTCCAATGTATGTGCTATTTACACAATAGTGGATTATTTGACTAAACATTATTTTTCGTAATGATATTCATTATTATTAAAACTACTAAATGGCGACATTGGCAATTAGAAGATAACATTTCGATATTTTTAGACAGCGTAATTCGGTAATTGAAAGAGGTTTGAGTTGATCGTAAAGCATAACGATCAATTCCAATATGGATTTAGAAATTCTGTGTACAGATGGTGATTACAAAGTCATCTCCATTATCGATTTATATGAAGAATTAAAATTAATATATTTGCGGAACTACTTGGAAGGTAATAAAATTGTGATCAATTTGATTTCGTGACGCTGAGAATTCTTGTAACATTTCCAGTGCCAGTAGTCAGCACTGAAAGGAGCTTTTTCGATGAAGTTATCAAAACTCACCTCCATTGCTGGTTGGTTGGTTGTTGTAGGCTTAGAGTTAGATGCATCAATGACTAGACCATATTTGTGCTGTCTATATCATGTATGTAAATTGCGTGTATTTTATGATTGGTTTGCTGGAAGAAAAAAACCTGAGTTTCCGGGGAAAACCATGGTAACAAGGTGGCTGATTGGTTAGCCTGAGGCTAACCAATCAGCCACCTTGTTAAAAAGGCCCATAAAAATTCCTCGCTTCGTTGACGAAATATGAAAAATAATATTTTCAAAAAAAAAAAATCGGACTTGATAAAAACTAATGAAACTCAGTTGTAATAAAAGTTATTACAATTAAGCTATGGCTGGAATCGGCATTTCCTTCAGGACAACAAAAAAAATAATAATAATAAAATAAAATAAATCAAACTATCTACAAAAGAAATAAGAAACATTGTCAATAAGTACAATGGATTTTTTTTTTTTTTTTAATAGCGTCTAGGGAGCTGAAGAGGAGATGAACTTTACCAACAAAGGTCAAGGTAGTAGCTGATACCTTCACAGAATGAGAAGATTACATCATTAACCTTGATCTCATTTGACCTCAGAGAAACAAGGAAAGAAATTTCAATGCCTAAAATCTTCCCCTTCTTATCCTACAAATAAAACGGAACTGCTGGCGTTTCATGATTCGTAGATTAAGGCTAAAAAGCGCTAATACAAAATACTATTTTTTGTTATGCTGACCAGCTACAAAATTCTTTTAGTTGTGTATCCTTCTTAGAATGCCATTTGCAAAAGTTGGTTTTTGCTAACTGCATTCCAACGAAAAACATAACTTTTTATGAACTTGATTTTTTTAACTCTATAATATTTAAACAGTAAAATATTTTCATTTTGCAGCGAACATATTGCTGTAGTTGCATTATATAATTTTTTTTAGTAAAAATCATCAGTTTCGGTTGGTATTGTCTCGCATCAGAAAACAGTTCCACCAAAAATATACTTCAAGAATTGTCTTTTTTTCCACTTACCAAAATTTGTACAGCAAAAAAACTAGTCTGGGTCTCTTATAATATTAGTTGTGCTACTGCAACAGGATTTAGAAAAGTTGGGCAGATGGGCTTTGAAGTGGCAACTGAAGTTTAACATTGACAAATGCAAAGTACTGCATATGGGTAGAAGTAACCCCAGAGAAACACACCATCTGTGTGGTACTACACTTAGGGTGGTAGAAAATGAAAAATGACCTGGGAGTAATTGTGTAGTCAGATATGAAGTTTTCTGAGCAGTGCAGCGGGCTACCAGAGCAGGTCATGGGGTATTGTCAATGATATACAGTAATTTTTCTAGTAAGGAAAAGGTGATGATCCTCTTGTATAAGGCAATGCTCAGGCCACGCCTTGAGTACTGCATACAGGTCTGGAAGCCTCATTTTAGGAAGGATGTAGAGTTGCTTGAGGAGCGGGAGTGCATAGCACGCGTTCCTTGAGTGGACCGGGGTTCAAGCCCGTGACTACTAAATACAATAAATATTTGTATTGACGATTTATTGTAAACTCTACTGACTTGGTTGTCGTGCCGGAGTATAAACAAAAAAATTTTTAATTATAGAGAACAAGATTGGCGAGGGAAACGAAGGGATCCTCTTACCAAGAAAGGTTTAATTTCTGCAAATTACAGCGTCTGGAGAGACTAGGCGCCTGCGAGGTGATCTGATTGTGGTGTATTATAAGGCCTTGAAATGGGTTGAGCAGGCTCAATGCTGATGGGATTCTTCCTCTTGCTCAGATTGCGAACCTGAGAGAGTATGGATGTGTGAAATGTATTTTTTTTCCCTTTTTTTTTTTCCTGATGCTACATAAGCTTGCTTTCTTGCATCACATGCCTCTACTGCTATTAAATTTATTTATTAAGGACTTCAGGACTTTTTTTTTTTTTTTTTTGCAAAATTAGGGGGTAATGGTACAGTTATAGATGAAATTCAAGACTACGTGATGGAATTCACACTTCTATTTACAAACAAGATGGAGCATTGCATGCTCATTATGACAAGGGCATTGAGTTGCATAGATGAAAAATGTGTATCATACCAAATTGATTGTATTTTATTTACCGTTTATTGCGTAAGAAGAATAATTACTCTCGATAAACCGCTTGAATAGAATGCAACAAGAATCAGTCTTAAAAAAAAACAGGAAACTAAACGTAGGGTATTTCGTTTTTCTACCTAAAGGGAAGTTCGTTGGTTTCATTCATTTGAAACTGGTTTCCGTGAATACAAATGAGATTACTTCATGTATATGTATATATTTTACTCACAGACAAGGAAATAAGTGTTCCATTTCGTATTACAACATCCGATTTTTTGCTTTTCAGTGTAAAATAGAAATTAGAAACCGTTTGCTTTCATGGAAATACATAGGATGTATTTCTAAGAGCGAAATTTCACTTATATCAATCGCTTCAAGAGTGGTGTATGTAAAGTAATGTATCTATATTGCTCAATGGGATAAGTAACCGTTACCTTCAAAATAGAATGAATGGATAATTTGATTTTCGTGATCACACGAGAAAACTGCAGCTAAAATTCACAAGGAACCTCAGTCCATGAGGATATAGCTTCGTTAAAAAGAATTCTTAGATGGCCAAGGAATTTCGTTTTGAAGTAATACTGAAGATGAATCGCGTTCTGGACTGTGCAGCAACAAACGACATGGAAGCCCTTGTTAGTGAGAACCTAACAGTATAGGAGGTGATATGACCATACGAATATAGTTTCTCAATGATTTGAAAATAGCAAAATCTTAGACATAATATGGAAGTCAGAGAAACAATAGTGAGCAGACAGATCTGCATTTATCACTGCTATGGCTGCACTTAACAGTGTTATAAGTCAAATATCATTCAGGTCTTTAGTAAATGAGGAGAAAAGCCCACGAAACAGCAGATACAACTATGTTGAAAAAAACGTATGGTGACGACACGAGATGGTCAGCTTCTGGAGCGCATTGCCAAGTGTAATTATCGCCGAAGGACGGGAAAATTAACCTCTGTATTTAATGCGGGGACGTCATGAAGGCATAGTACCCGCGCTATGCGAATAACCCTAAAAAGGTGCGCTCCGGGAACAGAAGACCTTTATGGAATCCACTGATCCCGGATAATATGGTTGCGCTGGTGCCAGGAACGCAATAAAATGGACACAGGAGGACTGGAGGCAAGTCATGTGGGCCGAGTCAGATTTGCTCTTTTCGGCACCATGGAAAAAAGTGCACATATCGAGGAAACCATGGGAGACTCTGAAACCGTCCTGTTGTATACCGACAGTACTGATTGATGGAGAAGGTCTGGTGTAGGACATGTCTGTTGGTCCTGCAATCTCAATTGAGGCCGCCTGAACGCCATAATACATCTGAACATCGTTGCAAATCGGGTATATCCAGAAGTGTTGCATCTTTTTCTTTATGGACTGGAGTACTTTCAAGATGACATCGAAACGATAGGAGAATTGGGCTGGCCAGGTCAGATGTTTGAAGTCCTCGTGTTCCTCAAACTACTCTCGCACATTTGGTTCGGTTTGATGGTTAAGCATCTGTGGGATGAACTAGAAAGGTACGTTCTTCAGGGTAATCCTCCGCTGACGTCACTTGCTCACTCCAGCAATTGAGAGCAGTTCTGTTAGATGACCAAGATGATGAATTTATGGACGGTATCGTTCCTAAACAAAATGTCTTCCCGAAGTCAATTTAAAATGCCAACTTTTTTTTTAGGGAACTACAGACGTTTATTAAAGTTCTGCCCATTCGACAGTTTAGTAAATTGATTATGAAGTCTTGCAGTACATCAGAGAGAGAAAAATTCAATATCTACACATTTGGTGTTTGTCGAAATATAAACACGGGTTATTTAGATGTTTAGGGATTAAACAGACATTGTAATCATCTGAGCCCACTTTTATTTTGGAAAACTGGCTACAAATTAAATCTAATGGTTACTGAATCGCCTGTTAAGTGTCTGACAAGCAAATAAACATGAGCTTTGTAACGATGGAGGAATAACAAGCTTGGCTGTTATAGTAGTAGTTAAACAAATTGAGACCAATTAACGGAACAGCAGGTGAAAAATCGTGGGCGAAATTTGCCGTCATCGAAGAGATTTCAACTCTAGATTAGGGTTGATGGAATGAAAAAGATATAAAGATATCGATTAACAATTTCTAAAGGGTAGGTGGGGTAATGTGATCACTTACTAGATGTTTGTGGCAGTCTCGTTTAAAGTTGTACAAAACTAGCATCTGCCAACAAATGTAATCCTCTGATCCATCAATGGACTCCAATATGAAGAATAGTTGCCTGGAGTTAGTTATATCAGCGAACCAAGTATGTGTATACAACTGACTTATAGTAACCAATAGATTAAAAAAAAATAATAATTCAGCATTACACATGGCTAAGATGGCACAAAGGAGTATCTCATTTGGGACAGCGACGTGAATATTCAGGACTCAGTTAAAGTGCAGAGGCTGTTATATAAGAACATGAACAGCGAATATTGAGCAATCGTGGCTCAGTTTCTCCTGGGAGAGAAACTAAGAAGGGAGAGGAAATGCAGTTTTTTTTTTTTTTTTTTTTGGTAAGGATGGGTACAAATTATGATTATTACGAAAATACTTGCGTGCGATCATTAAATTTTCCTTCTAAGGAAAATTTAATGATTGCTAACAGATTAATAAATATAAATATACAAATCTCAGTTAGGTCTCATTAATTTTTTTCTTTTTAATTATCGCACGCAGAGAAGTCCTTTTTTTATCTAGGTACGTGAGCATATATGCATAATGTACCTATTATTTTTCACCACATCTGTCCATCCGTCCGTCTGCATATAAGAACTCTATTTTCATTGTACAGATTTTCATAAAATTTTATATTTGGGCCTTTTAGAAAGATTTGTTTATTTATCCCAAATTTAATTACAATCGGACCAACAGAAATCCGGCAATTATTATTATTTTATTTATTTTATTATTTTTTTTTTTTTTTTCATACATATCACATTGGCTATCCATATGTTATAGCTGAAGCACTGGATATTGTTTGCCATGTGTTGGTTGGAGGAATACTGCCAATGTGGCAGAAACGAAATTTTCTTAGTTCGGTTCATAAAAGTTTTATTTATTTATTTTTTACTGTATCTGTAATCTTTTGGTTCTATGTTTTTATACTGTATATACTTTATTTATAATTTGATAAAAAATGATTTCAACCAATAAAAATGAGTTTGTAATCAACCGTTTTCAAAACTTTCCTCTGTTTGATAACTACTTTCACGCCTTTTTAGTTATCGAGCAATATTTCCTTGAAATTGTGCATTTTCCTTCCTTCTTCTGAAAGTATTGCGATAACTTTACTCATGTCACCCCACCTAGTTCTTAAAAGGAAACTTTTCCGATACTGTGGAAGAAATGTTTAACTTCCTTGCTGCTGTATTAATAACCCGTGCAATTCAACTTTGCGTAGTATTGTTTTTACGAATTGTAAGAACTTACATAAACATTTCATATGAGGATTTTTTTTTTTTTTTTTAGCTTAAGGCGCCATTCACAAATTATATAACACAGCGAGATATAAGATGAAATAGGTTTCTTCATTAATTAAATAATAATCAATAATGTGGCTTGCATTGGAGTTTTTTTTTTTTTTTTTTTTTATTAGGTAAGAGGGAGGGCAAAGCTGTTGTTACAAAGTGCTACGTAGGAGAGGAGAAATTATTAGTGTCAGAAAATTTTAAAAATCATTTTGCGTAATCGCTTATAGCAGGGGTTTCCATCCGCGACCAGGTAGACAGCATTGAACTGGTATGCACCCCCCGAGTTTAAAACAAGCGTGTCATTGACTTTTGAAAATATTCGATTTTTCTCTTTTATGTCTTCCTCAGTTTTTAGCAATGTTATTATGACCATATAATAATAAGCGTAATAATTGGTGGATTTTCACATTTTAATTGTTAAATGTGGGGGGAAAAAAACTAAATACCAACATAGATAACAAAAAATTTTATTCTATTTCGAAAAACGCATAAATACTGCAGTAGTAAGGAACTGGTTCAGCTTGCAAACCGCTTGCGTGATAACCCATTCAGCCGCGCCATTTTCACCTCCTAGCCAAAAAAGGTTGGACGCCCCTGACTTAGTTATAAGTTTTGAAATTTACGCTAGATATGTTTAATTACAGAATAGATAATATATAACGACAGAAATATAATGCAACATTTTAATATAAATTTTGATTATTCACCAAGTTGCTAATTAGCCGATTAAATTTTGGATTACTATTTCATTTATTCTATCTAGAGTACTCTGCTAATGTCTAAACTTTTTTTATAAATACTGTATTTAAAATTGGGAAACTTTTTCTTGCTTATAAACAACTTTTTTGTTATTCTTGGATTCGTGAAGAAACTTTAAAGTTAAAAGGGGGAGAATTTAAAGTTTTGCGAATGGTTATACTGTTTGCTTATTTATTTGTAGGTGCATTAGTGACTTAGGCCATATTGTGTGTGTGTGTGTGTGTGTGTGTTTTTTTTTTTTTTTGATTTGGTAGTTGTTGGCGCATCGGCTTCTGTGGCCATATTGCACCTCCCAAGGTTTTTGCAGTACTTTGATCCAAGCCCGAGGCGGGAATCGAACCCGCGACCTTTGGGTTGCCGGGCAGGTACTTTACCCACTCGGCTAGCCCGGTCGGCCTTGTGTGTGTGTGTGTGTGTGTGTGTGTGTGTGTGTGTATGTATATGTGTATATATATATATATACACACACACACACACACACTGTGTCCGTAAATTGTGTGTTCTGTGGTCGATTTGCCCGATGCTGGACAAAACAGCATCGGGCAATTCAGATGTTTTCGGGAGGATAAAACGTGCTACCCTCTCCTATGAGACCAACTAACCCGCCACGTTGTGAAAAAGGCCTATAAAAATTCCTCACATCATCGACGGAATTCGAACTGGGGTCTTTTCCACCCGGTGGGGGGGAGACGGCGATTCCCAACTGCAAGGGCGGATTATACTGACTAAGAATTGAATATAATTGGTGATAAGGGACTGGAAGAGAAATTATTATATTGAAAATGAACAGAGTATTAGGACCTAATGTTCTTATCTAATTCTTAAAAGAAGCAAGAGGTCATCAATCCTTTTACTGTAATAATGTGGACGCCTTTAGATTCAGGCGGTCCCTATATGTTGGGATGTCCAGATGTTTTCCAATTCGCAAAGATGGTTCGATGGGCTAAAGGCTTAATTATAAGCCTAGGTCTTTGTCAAGACTTAAGCGTCCGAATAAATATTCGACTCATTTTGCCTCCCTTTAGAACTAGCGCCTGGATGCAGTTGTTTCCATCTTAATACTATCCTATACAATAAGTTTTACTTCTATGCCAAGAAAAATTGGAGTCCATAGTTTAGAATGTATTATTGGATCACTGGAAAATAATGGAATTATAAAGATAAAAACACGACTTGAAGAGATCATGTGTAACCAGTCGCTAAGACGTTCACAAAAGAACGAATAACTTCATCTATTTATTTAGACTTTAAGGGTTTTTTACCCCCCCCCCCCACCATCCATGAGCGATCTTTTATATAAAGAGGAGGAATGTAGTGTTAGAGGCAAGTTATTACAGTGGGAAAAAAGAATACTTAAATGACTCTGAACAAATTTCGCAAGCGCCGGTGAGGGACTACTACAAGATTCACTGCTGGGTCCGTTTCCTTTTTTGATATTCAGCGACATTTGAAAGTACAGTATTCAAGTTTAATGTCTACGTTTGCTGATAAATATGGGCAGAACTGTTATCGACAATAATCAGGAAATGTCACTTCAGCAAAGCATAAATAAATTTTCTGAAAAACGTCAGTTAAGATATAGCATGGAAAGTGCAAAGATTATCGAAATTTAAGCTGATTTGATGTATTCAATTAAGGTTTTAAAAGAGGGATTTCTCCTCTTTCAGAGGCAATCTACGCAGTGCGTTATATTTCAGGCGCGCGTTCGAGTTCTTATATTAATTAATTTTTTTTCTGTTATTAATAAAAGTGAAAAGTAATCACTGCACGTACCTCGTAAACTAATATTCGTTCAACTGTAATCGCAACACTTATTTCATGCTCTGATATAATAAATTAAATAAATAGTAACGTACCTTGGACGTAGTATAAAGATATCACGATTTCGTAATGCACTTTATTTTTTCCGGGATTTCAGTTAAATTTGAAATATAATATTATATTTCATGTTTCTGCCGTGATTAATAATAAGTGAATAGTAATAATTCGTTATGTATATATTTAGTAAACTGATAACAAAATAACGAGCTTCTCAAAGAGCAAGTTTTATGTGGAACGGAGAACATTTTCGTTTCTCCTCATATACCATATTTATTGCCTATTCATTCTCCAATCACTGAATAGCAACAAATATATCCACTGCTTTAATAACAATATATGAATAAGATATGATATATAAGAAAAAAAAAACATAATTGCCGAATTTCTATTTATCCAATTTGAATGAAATTTTTGATGGCTCGACAAATCTGTTTAAAAGACCCGAATATAAAATTTCATGAAAAATCATTCAGTGAGAGTAGAGTTATTACATGCATGCGGACGGACGGACATGGTAAAGACAACAGGCACTTATGGATTCTGTTTCCTCCACCTTCAGCGACGCGGCCTCGTGGGAAGCACAGTTGGTAGAATTGCCGTCCTTCCCACGCCAGGTGGAAAAGACCAGACTTCGAATCCCGTCAGTGAGGCGAGGAATTTTTATGGGCCTTTTTCACAACGTAGCTGAGTTAGTCGGTCTCCGGGCGAGGTTTTTCGTCCAGCAAACAGCAAATCGATTACAGAACGCTCAATTTACAGAGATTATATCGGCGCATATAGCCTAAGCAGCTGATGCGCCTAAGATCCTACAACAATCTATCTTCAAATGGACAGCGATTTAAATTTCAGAAAGAATGATCGCAAACTAGATATGGAAAACTAAGCTAAATAGTTTACTATTGAACAAACTTGCACTTAGTGCTATCAATGTGGAAAAGTTATAAAATCAAAGAGGATCTGGATGTAGCAAAACGCTTAAGTGAAATGAAGGAAAAAATAAATGAACGAGGGATACAGCGATTTACGTTTCTTTCTTGCATAATATTTATATTACTAATTTTAATTTCGCAGTACAAGACGTTGATGGATCCTGGAGGATCAGAATGAACCATGAACTTGACAATCTTATTCAGGGTGCGGACATCGTCAGATTTATGAAGAGCCAGAGACTTGCCTGGTTGAGACATGTTATGAGAATGGACGACAGAAGAACTAAGAGGATAATGGAATGGAAACCTATCGGCAAGAGGAAGACCGCGGAAAAGATGGATGGATGACGTAGAAGAGGACTTAAAGACTATGATAATAAGAAGTTGAAGAAGTTTGACTTCTGGGAGGGCTTACTGGTGGAACATCGTTGAGAAGGCTAAGACAACCCTGGGTTATAACGCCAAAAGAAGAAGAATTTCACGGTAGTTGGATAAAAGAAAAGGCATTACAGTAGTCTCTCTCTCTCATAAATTTTATTTCTATGTCTTTTATTTAAATGTTTTAGCAGGATTCGTTCATTTATACCAAGATATAAATTTCAAAATGGCTTCCAGAGGGTTTACCCAAGAACAAGTTGCAAAAGAGGGGAAATTGTTTTATGTGTGAAAGCAGATCTCATGGATCGATCCTAGCTGTAATTATAACGATTTTACAAAAAATCGTATTTGTAACACAACGAACAATAATGTTCGGAACGTTGCATGAGAAATAAAGCAGTGTTAAAATTAGTCCATCGATTTCTGAGATGCTTTGACCTCTTGAAGCATAAACGCTGGAGTTTTACTTTTTTGAGACTTATTTGATTTGCAACATTTATGAAAATTTCATAATTCAACTTGATTTATTTAATTCTTTAGTAGGTTTTACAGTTCTTTATAAAAGCTATTTTAAAGCAGTGCCCTACAGTTTCAGGATCCGACTTGCAATTCCTTTTAAGGAATATTAAGCCTACTCTAGATTTAGATTCTGCTTCTTTCATTGCTTTTTTCCTTTTATGCATGTATTTTGTTTGTCTCGGGAGTATGACTTTCTTACTGCTCGAAGTGCAGAAGTGAGGATAAGTGAGGTTGTCGGTAAGGTACTTCCAGGGGTGGGCCGTCCCGAGGGTAAAGGGGTGCACTGGGGCCAACGTTCAAGGGACACCTGAAAACCTGTAACTTACATACACATATGAAGAAATTTTTACAGGGGATGCCAAATTTCAATTGGCATCCGGGCGTCACGTACCCTGGGTACTTCAAACTACAGGCATTAGTGTATAGTAAGTGATGAAGAATCTAAAGCTATAGTTTTGTAGAAAGAAAAAGGGGATGGATGGAAATTCAGTGAGAACTCGTTTATCCTCGCTTAAAAATACTTTCTTCGATGAGATCTGAACTTTGGTTCTAAGTCTCACTCAGGAGACCAATCCGAGTGAACACCTGATTCTTACGGGCCGGTCATTCACCTAATCGACCTTTGGCTGTGGAAATTAAAAGGGGTTGAAGTAGCTACTTTTCCCTTATGTGCGACTAGTTACTGAGGAAGTTCTCCACCATACTTCGAAGCTTTGCAGATATTTTGCTCCTTTGTTACAAAATAATTAAGATTCTATGTTTTATAGGAGATAAAAAAAAAAAAGACTTATTTCCGGAACAATCTTATTTCATATCCAACCCCAACTTAATCCCCCCTCCACTCCCCACACTTACTGCCCTGGAAGTAAGTTAAGAAAACCGAAAACCAGTTATAAACATGTCAGGAAAACTGAAACCAGTTTTAAACCTTAATTCTAGGCCAGTGCTTTCTCTAAAATTTGTTTTAGAAAGCACTAGTCTAGAAATCAGCTCTACTAGTGTTCTATTATGAGGTTTGTAACTATCCGTAAGCGTTGGTGGATCTAAGAAAATGGGTCCGGTGGCAACCAAAAAAAGCCTATGTTCCATACGAAACAAGTCCGTACTTTGTTAGGATAGAATATAATAATGGATTAAATTGTCAACACATCAAAGACTAGCAGTTTTTTTTTTATTTATTTATTTCAAAGAAGCTTTCTTTTTTTAAGTTTATTTAAAATACTGTATTTGTCTTTAAAAGCAGAATGACATAAAATGGCGTTTTCTGTGGAAAAGCAATTTGAATATTACCCTGGCGGACGTTACAGAAATTAATTTCTCACTGGAATCAGTCTATCGTTTGGTATCTGAATCTATTGGCATATGTATGGTTAAGAGTTTCAAGAACGTCTCAAGGTGTAGTGTGAGTGTGTACACAAAAAGGAAGGGGGGAGGAATAGTCCCAAAATAGACCATATGATTCCGGGCAACAGATCAGTTTAAACCAGTGGTTTTCAACCGGGGTGCCGCAACAACATTTCAGGGGTGCCATGTAATTTGGGTTTAAGTTACTTAAACTTTTTTTAAAAAATTTATGTTTATTTCATTATAAAAAGGTGTACAGTATCTTTTTAATTTTGTGGTGATCTATAATTGATGTTTACTTAGTACCTCTATACAAAGAATAAAATTATTATATACTCATATATATAATTTGTATTATGAAATGTAATTTTTATAATTATATATAATTATAAAAATCGGATCTAACAGGCAGAAAATGGAATAGGGGCGCCGTTATTACAAAAAAGGTTGAAAACCACTGGTCTAAACATACAGAGCTTATCAATAATGGGTTACCGATTTCAGGCGGAGGCAGCCCCCCTCAGTGATTTATTCTGGGTTTTTAAATTCGTGCAACACGCAAATAAGCCCGTAAACACTTCTACAGACACGTACGAATATAAGCGAATAGCTTTGGTGCCATTAAAAAATAAAAAAAAATTGAATTTCACGATAAAAGTTAAAATGTCGCACGTGTGCATGTTAAAATATTATTTTAAATAATATTTTGACATGCACAGTGCAGCAAAAAAGTAACAATACTGAATTAAAATAAAGAAAAATATGAAAATATTTTCTTGTTAGTCTCCCTCAATATCTCCAAGGAACAAAATACACTTGTTATAACGTTCATACAAACTTTGGAAAGACTTGGAAAACTCGTCTGCTGTGATGGTATTAGTTTTGCTGTCACATTCTTCTGAATGTCATAAACACTGTCCTTTCAATCTCAATTTCAATTTGGGGAAACCGAAAAAAGCCTGCTGGAGGAGCCAGTAAAAAGAGTAAGGAGGGTGGTTGAACTTTGCAAGCATCCAATAGTCTGAGTCTTTCCTCGTCACGCAAACAGAGTGAATTTACTTCGAGGATCATCTACTTTGTACATCCTCTAGCGGTGTTTCCAAACTCTGGCAGGGACCGCCTAATACAATAAATAAAAAAATCTTTAAAACGCTTAAACCATCGAAATGTTTGCACTCCAGGAAGAATCTCATCCCCATAAGCTGTTCGTAATATTTCGTGTGCTTCAGTGGCACCAGGTTTACCATATTTTGCTTTCTGTTGGTGACGTTAGATATGATGCACAAAGAACGCTCGTACAAAAAAAGCAACTAAGGGCCGACAGGTTGGAGTTAGCGGAACTGCCAAGGTTACTTCCATGCTTTTCTGGCGCCCTTTCCGGGAGAGGTACTCGCGTTAAATAAATTCAGTCTGTTTTTTCCCTTATTGTGTATATAGCCCATTATTTTTATCCATAGTGTGTTTACCAGGATAAAATTCAAATACTTTCGACACTAGGGTAGTCTTTCTCAAAACTTTATTGGGTCTCTCTCTCTCTCTCTCTCTCATTTTTTTTAGTAAAACTAATAAATAATTTTGCTGGTTGAAAAATAGAAACGACAAAAATGCCTCAAGTTCTAAAATTGTTTTCCTTTGATCGATTCTTAGATGTATCGGCGCAGCTTCCCTAGCAATGTTACTTTGAGGTTTGAATCGATATCCATCGCAGAGTTTGCGACAGATATCGATCCAGATCTTATCCGATCTGGGCTGAGTTTCAAACATAGTTTAAGGACTGAGTTCCTTTCTAGGTTAAAAAAAAAAAAATTCACGTTAAGGGCCCAAGAAAACTTGAATATGCAATATTAGAGAAATTAATCCCCACTCACCCAGTTATCCCCACTCCTCCTCAGTTTTCAGATTTTACGTGTATTAAACTACATCTTAATTGGGATGACTACATACAAAAGAAAATTATAGTTCCTTGTATCAGAAGGATCACATCATAAGTAATCATTCCTATTTATTTTGATGAATGTCACTTACTGCGACTGTTCTGCAATCTTCAGAAAAATGTCATATATATAATTTTTTTTTTTCTTTTTTTTTCTAGCTAAACCAAGGCACGTAGTAATCGAAAATAATGAGTATGCAGCAATTGTGTCGAAGTATAGCTTACACTGCTCGGCAAAATTAACAGAACAAAATGGTTTTTCATGGATATTTTATGGCGAACAGTGTCGCCAAAGGCGATTATTTGATGTAATGGGCATCTTGGCATGCAAATTCCGAGTATCCAATAGAAATCGATCACCTTACAGAGCCGCACATCATGCAAATTATTCATGCCTATAAAAACACGGGTTGCGACCAAATCACTTCATTCCCGTTTTTTTTGGCTTGCTACATCTCCAGTACTCAAGATGGCAAGTCATCGTCGTTTAGAAGATTCTTTGAGATGGCTGACCGTTGGACGACTTGAAGTCGGGCAGTTGCAGGTGGAGGTAACACGTTGGCTTAATGTGTCACTCAGTGTCGTCTTGGCATATGGAAGCAATTTTAGGAGACTGGAACCATTACAAGAGTTGGCCATGGTCGCCTGAGGGCTTCATCAACTAGAACAGACCGCTATCTGGCTCTAACAGCAATACATAACAACCCTCGGACAATCAAAAAAGGTCCAGAGTATGTATAATATGGAAAAGTAATAATTCACATTGTATGACCTCCACCTACCTATGCACAATAAAAAAATGAATTAGCCTCTCAGTTTCTGTTAATGATGACATCCAATTAAAGATTTACCAACACACCTCTGAGGCACTCGAATGACATCATAAATTGGTCTTCTTTAACAAGGGCTGAAGTGGCATAATTTGATTCTTTGTATAGAACCGGGTTCTAAATCTGGAGAGATTTACAATTATAGATATGTTGAATAATGTGCTACTTATTTCCAAGAAAATGGGATTTTGGTTTTCACCAGTGTTGGTACAATGTAAGGGAATGCTTTACATTTTATTTATTTATTTATTTATTTATTTTTCCTCTCACTGTCTCTCTCTTTGTAATGCATTGTTCATTTTCTGATCGCTGAAATCCACTTACCATCTGCCAAGAAGACAAAGTGTAAAATCCCCTTCGCATCATAATTATTCACTTCGGCCATACAACCCACAAGTGGAATCAGAATCAACCAGCATTCCATAATATAAAAACTGGAAGGCCGTGAAGCCATTTCGCAGAAACTAGTTGTCCTCACGTACTAATTTGCACCAACGAACACGCTGATGAAAAACTTCCGCCTAGGTAACGTCATCGTAGGTTTCCAACCCTCTTTTTTAGCCTGTTGCAATCGGGCGTCCTTACACACCCCGTCTTTTTCCTGTGACGTATTGGTTGAAGCCGCCGGAAGGGACAAAGTCTGTTATTGCGTCTGTAGACCTGAAGTGAGCAGGAAATTTATTTCGTCAGCACTCTTTCCAAATAACAGAACTTCACGGCAACTGGTTCTTTACTGTTTTCTTTAATAATAATTTATTACGTCATTAGGAGTCATGTTAGCTTAGCCAAATGGACGTTATGGCTCCGGAAATTTGTCTCGACAACTCTTGTGCCCTACATGATAATAGAAAAATTACAAATCTCTATTAACATACTTTAAGATGTCTTGAGGAACTTAATTTCAAAACTATGATTGCATCAGATTTCAGAAACAGGAACGTATGATATATAAATGTTTTCATCACCCACTTTAAATTATATTACACTTTCGTAGTGCAATTTCCAATAGCACTCGCTTGCTGAACAGGATTTAAATTCGCTTCCACTTGTCCAGGAAGTATTCTAAAAGATTGTGAGAAGTCGTCTGGAAAGCAGAGCAGAAAACGGCGATTTGGTATGTAAAACCATAAACTGAATAAATATTTTCCATCAGTATAAACAAGTCCAATAGTAGCAGCCAAAAAAAAAAAAAAAAACCGTTCACCCATCCGTACCCTCCAAGAATTTTATTATTATGATTATTATTAGCCATATGGTGCAAGGAAGCCTGAGGCTTATGCTGCACCAGCCAAAAAAAAAAAAAAAAAAAATTTCTCAGTTTCCGAGAGAGAGAGAGATAGAAGGAAATCACCAAGAAAGAGAAGAATGATGATATCCAGCTGAAGACCCTGGGTGTGCCAAGCCCTGGGGTTCTTGATTAGTTCTCACTTGAATTTATTCAACCCATCCATTTCCACAACAACAGATGGAAGATACAATTAATAATGCATATATTTGTATCTCTAGGGATTCTAGTACAACAGGCCCATTAACAGATGGAAGCCTGTTCCAACAAGCAACCATCCTCAACTTGAATTTATGTCCCCTTATGTGTGTAGTCTCAGCAAGTGAAAGAATACCATTAACGTTCAGCCTACTCAATCCATTCAAGACTTTAAACACCTCAATCGAATCTTGCCGCAGGTGCCTAGTCCAGAAACACTGCAATTTGCAGAAATGAAGCCTTTCTAGGCAAAATCACCATTTTGTTTCCTTCACTAACTGGTTGCCCTTCTCTGCACCCGTAAAAGACACTGATCAAGCCGGTTAAAATTCTCTCTTTGGGAAATTATAGATTTCTTTGTTAAGAGATGTGATTACACTAAACAAAGGCGAAAAATATTTTCAATAGAAATACTAATGACTTGGTGTACTTTTTTTTTTTTTTTTTTTCTCTTAAACTCTGATTTGAAAAACATGGGCTGATACGCAGCCCGTGTGTTTACAGCACCGTCAGTTCGCAACATATTTTAATTTTCACGCATTTAGATTTTGGTTAATCTGTTCATGTTAGTTGTACTGTTGATTGAGAAATTCTTCAATTAGTTTTATAGATCTTGCTTCAGTGTATGGGAAACTTTCCGTTTGTGACCCTTGACTGTTCTACCCTCACCTTCTCTGCATGTCAGACGGATATTTTAATAAAACCTCCAGGACAGGTCAATCAGTTGTAGTTAAGTGTGTAACTAACGTTGTTACATATTAGTAAACTCCTGCTGTTTTTATAGTTTAGTTTAAAAATTGCTTTTAAATGTTACGTCAGTGATACTGATAAAATCTTGGTCTTAATCAAGATTAAATCTTAACCAAGGTAAAATCTTGGTTAAGATTTTATCAGGGAGTGTTTCTTTTTGTGAAAATATATTAACTACTACCTTGGTTTAAAAAAAAAAAAAAAAAAAGTGCCCCAGTAGTACACTCCATCTTGCTTACGGAATTTTTACTATGATGCATCATTTAAGGATGCTCATGTCTTGTATGTTTAATGACACCAAACTCACCAATGCCAACCCAATACATCAAAAAATAAAGTTGTTCAAAAGTGTTGTCTTTTCTTGATCATCCTGTAGTAAAAAATAAATAAAAAAATCGAAGAGTAATGATACACTAACATGAAGTTTTCTTAACAGTGCAGTGCTTTTCAATACTATACAAGAAGTTACTGTATAGACAAGCATTATTATATTCTATTTATTTATTTGAGGACCGAACAGGAGTGCGATTACTCCCAAATTCATGTATAGTGTATTACATCTGTAAATGAGTATTTGTGGGACCGGTCTGCTTGTTTGTTGGATGAAAAACTAACTCAAGGCGAAAACCCTACGCCTCCGTTTCAGATTAGCTAATGATGGCCCCAAGTGAAAAAGCTTTTAGGAAATTCCAATATGCAATTGGGATCCAACGTAAACCTTTCAAAATGAGTAACAAGGTAGCTATTCCGTTATCACAGACGTATAAAGTAACGGATATGCAACATTTTAAGTATTGCATACAACTTGGGAAACTATTTCAAGAAAGGGCATGGACCTGCTAAAGAGTACAGAGAAGAGCACAGATTATTTATGGGCATAAGGGGTTATTACTAGCGTGAGAGAGAGATTCCAGTTCTGTATGTTGCAACATTTGGAAACCAGACATCTGCGTAGTGACCTGATTATTTAGAAAAAAAAGGAGAGGTTAGGGGGTGGGGAGGGAAAGCCTTTTGGCCAGCAAATGTTTGACTGCTGGAATAAACTTTCATTATATCTAGTGAAACGGAAAGTTTATGTATAATATGAACCAAGGGTCTACATAGTTTGAATAAAACCCAAAAAACAATTTACGTTGGTCATGTATACACATGTAAGAAACAAAACGTGCTACCATTGTCTATTAAGCAGTTAAAGGAGCTGAACGATACAATAAACCCGCGATTTTTGGCCTGCTGGAGGTAAGGGGTCAGTTATTTCAGGTCTTCTCCCCACTGTAGAAATCGGCATAAATGAAAATGTTTTTTTACTTTAATCAACAAGAAAAATGCGGACTGCTACCAAATTTTCAAACACATTCTATTCGAACCTGAGATGGTTCTGAATTCGATTCCGAGTTCATAGTATTCCCTCCCCAGTTTCCCATACAGAAATATTCCTATAAATTTGGAACAGGAATACTAATCCATGTCAGTTTCAATGCTTACTTGGAATATTTTAGTAATCTTCGTAACAAATTTTCATGTCGATGGGTTGAATTATTTTGTTATAAATCTGAATTATTACTATTTGCTAACCCGGCTGAAATGTAACGCATTGCGTACATTAACTAACTTCTTTTTCTGTTTATTATAAATGCCTCATAAGTTTTATTTCCTTGCATCACTCTGTCACTATTAATAATCTAAGTACCGTAGTTGGAAAGAAGATCCAAAAGTTAACCGAAGTACAGTATATACATTTCGTTAAAAAGAAGCAACATACAAATAGTTGAAGCTGCTTTTGTTTGCTAAACTTTCCACTGTTGTATACTAATCTCCAGCTTCAGTGCCATTTCCCCCCCCCCCCACGTGTTCAAGCGAAAGATGAGGCCGAGTACCATTCATGGTACTCGGCCTTTTTAGAAATGGTACTACTTAATGGTATCATTTCATTCACGGAAAATGGACTAATGATAAATTGAATATCTGTAGTCTGACTGTTTTCAGGCAAATCAATTTTACCAGAGGGGAGGGAATCCCGTGAACATGTCTCAAGACGGACAATTCTGCCACTGCATGTAAAAAAAAAAAAACCGGAAGTTCCTTTTTTCCGGCAGGAAGCGAACTTTTCACACTCCCACTTGAGAGTTTACTGTACTTTAATGAAGACTATTAGCAGTTTTATCGCAAAGTCTTTAATGAAGTAGGAAACGAACATGTCGATGGCCTTCGTATCTCTACTTAGTTTGCTTCCATGATTGCAAATAGATTCTAATAAGTGTTGTAGGCCGACTGGGCTAGCCCGGTGGATAAAGTGCTTGCCTGGCAACCCAAAGGTCGTGGGTTCGAATCCCGAATATATATAATCATGATATATATATATATCATGAGTTATTACTATTTGCTAACACGCCTAAAATGCAACGTACTGCATACATTAACTGTCTTGTTAAATTGCATAAAATTCACGGGTTGCCATTATACTGTATATAATAGCCTATGTGAATGCATGCAGGAAAAGAAATAATTGCTGGTTTTCTATTGGTTTAATTGAACTTGGGAAGGCCTGACAAATCAATCTATAAGAGCGAAATATGAAATTTTACGAAGAATTCATCCCCTCCGAGTTGAGTTATTACATGTGGACGGACAAACAAATAAATACTAATTGCTGAATTTCCGATTTTAATGAAATTTGGGACGGCTTGACAAACCTATAAAATTTCATGGAAATCCATTCATTGAGAGTCGATATTACATGGATGGACGGAAAAGAAATAATTACTGGATTTCTACTGGTCCGGAAATTTGAATGGCTCGGAATATTTTTTAAAAGAAAGAAATGTATAAAATTTTATGAAATCATCCGTTAGCGGTCCAATTATTACATACGGACATGGTGAAGACAATAAGTGCCGGTAATTATTTTGTGTGTTGGCGTGCGCGCGCAGAACATGTAAAATTAAATTATTATTTTTCCTTGTATTCCTGCGGAAAAATCCGCAATTAGTGACGCGAAAAATGGCTGCACTCTTGAAGAACGTGCGTGTATCTTCTCGAAAATGTTTTTTTTTTTTTTCACACTGGTAGTCCTTCAAAGCAAGTTTAGAGTACGATTTTACAGCAGAGAAAGTTCCAGTATATCTGACTCGATGTAATCCTCCAGTAGCACTAACATAAAATTTAATTCAAACTGGAATTATTTTATTCATCTGCGTTATTCATTATACGTTTAAAATCTCATATTAACAAACTGGAGGGTCTCCTTCGTGACCTTGATAAAGGAATGATGAATAGATTTTGTATACTGCTGTTTAAATGTTCATCTTCGTAACCCTTTAGTCACTGTCTAGTTAAATTCATCTCTTATTTCATTCTTTCCGTGAAATAGTGTTTGCCCAGGAAGTAAGTTTCTTCAGAAGAACAAACTTACATACTTTCACCTGTAAAACACAGGTTGCGTCATGTCTTAAGTTTCCTCATTTTATTCTCCTGTTACAGAATCGATTGACGTCAAAGCATGAGATGATGTAGCGGTTTTATTAAGGTTTTCATGAAACCAGTTATTCAAATCTTCCGATGTTAGGAAATGGCATAATCTGTAACCATAAAAAATCTAAGAATATTTCTGGCCTGTTATTATTAGATTTTCATTACCATCGCAGTTTGTATTATTTGCTAATAAAATTCACTTCATATTTAACAATCGTCTAGACATGAAAATCTAGAATTTCTTCAGTTTATCTTTTGATAAACGTGCATATATTTCAAGGAATTACGTTTCGAAATGCATCAAATACTTCAACTTCATCAATAAGTACTTTATATTACGTAATTTAGAATACTTGAAATCTAAATGTGTTTTTTTTTTTTTTTTTTATGGAAAGGCTTATGTAAAAGAAATGATAACTTTAATAATAAAGCTTCAAGCTTTCTATTTATAGATTTTATTTTAAATCTGTGCATACATTAGAATTTCCTTTATTTCCCTCATATAATTTATTATTGCATCCCAAGTTTTAGAAATAACATTTAAACACATAACACTGAAATGATACGATTGCATGAAATAAAATAAAAGTATAAAATACATCGACGCGCTAAATTTAACCACATTTACAATGTCACTTAACGTCAATATAGAATCAATTTAAAATTTAGAATTCACATTTAATATAACTCGAATTTTCACACACACACAAAACGAGTTGACTTATATGCGGAGATGCAAAACATGATTTAGCAGTTTATCACGTGGGTATATTTATTATGATGCTTGAAGTGACTTCGTGCATCCATATCCTTCTTAGATCTAAAATATTGATCTTTACAACAGCATTACTAGGCGTAGACGGAAATTTTTATTAGTAAATCGATAAAACTAAAATACGAAAGTTGCTAATTAATCGTATCGAAATTTATTTTGAATACTAATAAAGGGGTTTAACGATATTTCTTTGTCTATATTATTATATAAAGAAATTAAACTTACTTTATTTTAAACATGAGAACTTAGTCCTTCTGTAATCTTTTATTAATGTACCATTAACCATTTTGATAGTTTAATTAATAAAAGTGGTTTAGACATTATCACAACACAACATACTTAGGAATTTTGACACCACCTATGGTCAAATATTATAAATTCATCTTTATTTTCATAAAAATAATTAAATGATATTTATATTATTAATATTAAGTAATATTTTTCAATTTTAATATTAAATTTAAAAAAATAGTATCCATGAAGTCGTACTTTTTTACTGTATATTAAAAGGTAGCTTTTATTGATTTAAATAACTGTCATTTTAAAAATAAATTAATTATAAATTCAGTTATTCTAAGTCTTTAGCTCCATTTGGCACTAGTGGCTTGGGCCACACTGGTCATATCCTAGTTACACATCTGTTACAACAAAATACATAACTATCTTTTAAGTTCTGACAATATAGTAGGTTGAGCGTTGTGTCAAAGCTCTTAAGCAGATGCAAATAAGAAAGTGCTGCCCCTGACCCCAAACATGAAATGGGCTTAGCGTTCATTTTGTTGCCTTTATCCCCTAAATATGAAAATGCTTCTATTGCCCTTGACGGCTGGCATCTAGATACGTCGCTCCCATAGAAATACGGCCCTATATTTATAAAATTATCTACAAAGCTTATTGTCGGTTATAATCATTTTTTATGATCACCAGTGATTTTTCACTCTAGTCCATTTGTACCTAAAGCATTAACGTTGAAGGTAGTCAAAGTTTACCAACTTGTGCGAAATCGGTTGCTCAATACTGTATACTTAGAATAAAATGTGGTGTAAAACGCGATATCTATTTAAGGTAAAATAGATGCGTAGTGCAAGTCAAGAAATGCCTACTCTTTGTTATCAGCTGAATCTAGCCAACAAAGAAAACTATTTATTTAATAATATGGTTATGCAAATTAATGTTTATTATACAACACCACACAGTTTTCAGTGCCAATATTTCATTCCCCCCTGCCCCAAACCAAAAAAAAAAAAACGCCTTTCTTAGAAATGTAAGAACTGAAACTTGCACGCTATTATTTTTTTTTTAATTCAAGTGAAACGTTAGTGTACGACTATATCTGCCATGTATTTATGAATTTGATTAGAAAGATTTCTGAATTTATTTTATATTAATAGAATTGGCAGCTCCGGGGAGGACGATGGGGAGTAATACTACAAGCAATGAAATATCTTAATCATGCTTGATGTTTCCTGCTCTTTCTTCCTCTTTAAGTGAATAATAATGCAATTCTCAACTATCAAAACGACAACTGTCATATCCTGTTATAAAATTAAATTCGTCCTATCAGCTTGGAGAACCAGAACATTTACAATGGATCGGTCAATACTACTTAAACTTTCCCAAAATAACAGAAAGGTTGGCATGCGCGGAAAAGGGGCGCACAGTCAGTTACCTGGCTCCTAATTATCCACTCCACCGAAAAACTGGTGAAATCTTAATTATATATTGGCAACCCCAGGGTCCTGAGCTGAATATCATCAATCATCCTTCTCTTTCTTGGTGATTCCTCTCTCTCTCTCTCTCTCGGAATATATTTTTTTTTTGGCTGGTGCAGCATAAGCCTCAGGCTTGCATCATATGGCTAATAATTTATTTATTATTTTTATTTATTATTTATTTTTTTTTCGGAATTTAAAAAATTGAATGGCAATTCCAGTTCTATCGATTTTCATCTCGATGTGTGGATGACTTTGATGAAGGTCAAGGCTATTAAACACATTTGTCATGATGCTGTCTAGAATAATTTCGTTATGATATATTATTCTATTCCTTATGCACAAAATGGAGGAGTAGTTACTACAAGGGCCCCTGATCATCGTGAATAACTCCGCTGAATCAGTGTGTTACAAGTATTTTTTATTTTATTTTATTATTATTTTTTTTTATTTATTTATTTTTTTTTTTGCTTCTAATATTTGTGCTCCAGAGCCCCAGATTAGCTAAATCCGGCATTGGCTGCGCACACACACACACACACACACATTGATCTCACCCGCTTTCATTGTTGATTCCTCCCCCAGGGTATTATTGGTGAACATCTCATAACTCATTGATCTTTATCTGTTTATGAAGATTGTAGTCATATTTGGAGATACTAAGTTTGTGTTATTAGCAAAGCCAATTACCCCCCCCCCCCACGCACTGCAAGAGGCCAAAACATGTTATTGCGATGTGTATACATACAGAAAAAGCATCATTAATAAATATGATGAACAGAGCATAGCAGTTCGGGAACTAATCTTCATGAATCTCTTACATAGGAGACAGTCTAAAACCAGACTGGTGCCTACCCTTCTTTAAGCCCTTTCAAGTGATGGATGTCCTTTTTTTCCTTCTTTTTTTTCCCTCCATATGCCTTCCTGGTGGCTTGTCTGTTTGAATAACGAACTTCGTATTCGCTTCTTGTTGTTATTTGGAGCATTAGCAACTAAGGCCATATTGCTCCGGGGATATGCGGTGGTCATTCCCTGACCTTTCCGCATCCTCCATATTTGGTGACTCACAGGCTCGAACCCCGGTCTAATCAAGAAGCATGTGCTACGCACTGCTGCTCCTGCCCACCTGGCTACGGAGGCGCCGTATCCGCTTCTATCAACGCTCGTGTCCTTTTCATGAATGGCTGCCTTTAATATCCGTAATCCATAGGCTTCCCTTGAATTATTACGTCATGGGACACGACCTTGCATTTGGTAGCATTAAATCGAAATTGTCATTTTGGTGACCTTGTGTAACAAATCCAGATCAATTTTACCATCCCTTGACTCACCTGAGGAGGGTAGTACCTGTAATTTGATTAAACCAAACTGTTGTTACAACCGCTCGTAAAGGACCATGAAAAATGCTTTATTTAAATGGTATATAATGTAAAAATTGTTTCTTGTATCCAATATTAAATAATACTAATTTGATAGGGGGAAATTTTACTTGTGCTTTTTTTTTTTTTTTTGTTTATGAAACCCTAAACACGAGAGGTATTAAATAGTACTTAGTACCTTACATGAGTTGGCGAGGCAATGTTGGAGAGGCATCTGCAGGCAATTTTTTCGATAGTTTGGGAACTTGCCTTTTCTGAGAACTAATCAAAGAAGGTTTCTTGCGCTCCGTAACAATAAGGACTATACAATGTATTTGGTTTCAGATGTGTTAGAGATCACAATCCAGAGGACTTTGAGTAATATAGTGGACGTCATGTGGAATTCTGATGAACATCGTTACTTTGAACAACAATATTCATTGTAAATGACGATAGCTTATTATATACAGTATTAACCAAAGTTAGGACTGTTCAGTCAATGTTGGTTATGTTTAGTAGTTTCTTTTTTTCCTTATGTGAAGACGGTACCGAAGAAATTATGACAACCCCGTTGTGTATTGTGTGAAGATACCGTACCCTTATTACATGTAAGAGGTATGATAATTATTGACATTGACACCATGTGCCTTCCAGTCATTGTAGTGGTGTATGTGTGCCTAGTGTGGTGTTGGGTTACATTGTTTGCATTGTGACTGACCCCCGATTAGCCCAAGCAACTCAGAATATGCAACTGCCTGGTTTATGTCTCTGGCATGTGGAGCCGGCTTCTCCTAATATTCTACCCTCGCTGCACTTATCCCTAAGCAAGGTGGGATGGAAATCCCATGTGAAGGTTAAGCTTAGGTGTCATCATCCTACTCCGAATGGTATTATGATTGTTGAGAACTGGAACCAGAACAGAATTAGATTTACGAAGTGCTGTGATTGCTGAAATTACTCATACTTCACTGTGGTCCAATTTGAGGTCTGGAATTCTAGATTTCGAACCATCCCATAGGAATGACTAATGTTCTGATAAACCTCTCTGGCCGGGTGGTGACTGCAGAGTATAAACAACTTGTTGCTGTATTATTTTTAGTTTAATGCTGACTTTAGATTCGTTAATTTTTATGTTCTTCTTCTTCTTTGGCCTTTGTATCCCCGGATGGGGGAACGACTTGTTAATAAAATAACAAGAGTATAAAAATTGGCTGATAGTAACCAACTTTGATTTAGACATTCCAAAGAAGAGAAACAATATCAAGTGGAAGCCCCATAGACTCGTTTCCGTGTTAGCAAACGACGCAGTTACTCTTGTTTATCATACATATTTAATTCCGCATACATTAGTATAATATTTATGACAAAGTAAGTTTGTTTTTAAATGCAGACCAACGGAATAGTTAAAGGACAGCTCGATTAATATACAAGAGACCTTGAATTTATTTTGACTTTGAATTCTACTTCTTGTAAGTCCAAAAGATGCCCTTGGACGTCCCCTACCTCCATAATATGACTGACATTTGTAATTACTCTTCACATTGTAATATGAATAGTTTTCATGTAATGCTTTTCCCTTTGATATCATGCGTGGACGTCACAACGAAGTACCACACACAAAAACAGAAAAAATAAAACGCGTATTTTCTACTAGGTTATCTCCTAATTAGCGTTCTTAATGTACAAAAATCTGCTGACTCATTTAGTTGACTCTTTGCCAGCAGTCAATCACGGCCATTTAATATGCAATACAATAGTTGATTTTCCCCTTCAAAGGCAGCTGAGTCGAATTACGCTGAGATTAAAGGGTCTGAAAAGCATGACTAGAAAGAAAGAAAGCAAGCATGACTAGCAGCCACTTTACAAATACAAAATTTTACCAAGCAATAGGTAAAAATATTTGTAATTTTACTCTAAAAAATCTCACATCAGAATTAAATCTTCTGTAAACCAAACCCTAATTGATAGAAAGTATAAAAATATTGCTAGTATAATACTCAGCTGTAATTACAATTGTTCGCATAGGCCTATTTATTTGATATCGGCATCTAAATTAAAAAGAAATAGTGAATGAGGAAAAGAAAATAGTTGGCCCCATTGTTTAGAGAAACTAGAAATAATTGTTCAATAATAAAATCTCGAAATAATTGTTCAATAATTGTGGAGTAACATTACGATTAGAAAAAAAATGGCCCTACCACAAGATCAGATGTACGAGTTGAGTAATTTATTAACACTCCCCATTCCTAATAAAGTAGAAACTGCACAAAACATCTTTTTTTTGGTGGCGCTTCTTTAAGCTTCTGGCTTTTACGTTACATACGCTGTTAAATTAACTCTTACTTTTTATCTTCTTAATTTAGAATAAGCAAAAATTAATATGAATACACGCATGTTTGAAACGATTCCGAATTATGTGTACAGAATTCATTGTTTCTCTTGTAAGCATCATATTCCATCCACATCGTTGCATTTCACGTGATTCTTTTACGTGTGTTCCGTTTACCATTTATAAGAGTGGTGTTCTGATTATATTTGCTTGGCTTGTAAATTTTCGGTTGACATAAAAGTAAACCTATGGTGAATAAATTCATGAACGACTGTACATTTTTCTCGCATCTGTCAAGGCTGAAGGGAGATTCCGACCAAGGTAATCTCAAATATATGAAAACTTCCATTGACCATTAGGTTTACGTGCGAATAGCTGTCGAATATTCCTTATCCTTTCTATTTAATTTTATTCGTTTATTTATTCATAATGTTTTATGAATAGGAGGCTAAAAAAAAAGTGGGCTATTTTGACACTGGTCTATATTAAGGCTTAAGCATTTATTCATTTATAACATCAAAGCCGTGTAGATTTCGCTATATGATTCCTTCCTTTTATTTATTGTTTGTTAACAGGCAGGGGCGGCTCGTTGGTTGGCACTACGGAACAGGCGCACCCCCAACTTTTTAAATATAAATATACAGTCAACGGAGTTATATGAAATTTTGTGAAGAATAATGCAACGCAATGAGTTTTTATTAACTAGTTCCGCATATAGTATACTCATCCTCAATTTCCAATAATAAAAAAAATAATAATGAATAAATAATTGCTTTATTTAATACAAGTATTAAACGGAGCCCAGGCCCAACCATTGCCTAAGGCCTTTGGTTCATGGGAAAACAACTATTTCCAATAATCATTTCAATAATAAACGAATAAAAACACGAAATCGTTTTCAACTTTGAAGTTCATTACCGCAGGCGGAACTGTGCGCTAGACAGTTCCACATTTTGCTCCCAGTGGTTCAGTCAATGCCTGGTCGGTGGGTTGTCAATGAGCATTTTTTTAGAGATGATAAAACGAGTCAAAGGAACTGCAGAGCGAGCAGTGTGCCGATTTGATCATTGACCGTGAAGATTACACAAGTCTGTTAATGGTAAGTGTCCAGTTAATGTTTTGTAGTATTTTTAACTTGCTTATTATTATCACTGTCTAGGGCTACATTGTCTTATAACCAAGACAATTTAATGTAACTTTAAGAAGCAGTATCAGAGTCACGAGCCACCACTGTTAACAGGGCCATGCGAAAGGAGAGATGTACTGGATGCGATGCACCCGAACAGAATGGGATCCCAAAACGTTTCTTTAATGTTTTATAACAGGGATCTACATCCAGATACCATTGCCCGATCCTGTTCGTTCATTACAGTGCAGTTTTAATTTTTTATCTGGTGAAATACTTTTGGATGAAATACAACTGGATGAAAGCTTTGTTTTTTTCATTAATGACAACCTGAAACACGACACAGCAGTCCAAAAATATATGCATTGAGTCATCTTATCGCTTCATGTAAGGACCTTCAGGTTGTGACTGAAGCAACAGCAGAAAGAATTTCTCAAAACAAAGTAATGGCTAGTCCTAGAGTTCTATATCCAAGTCTCACTATCTCGATTATACGAAAGTAATATTGAGATTTTGTACTGATGAAACTTAAGAAGGTAATTTTAATCCAATGTGATCGTATATATTTGAGCCATACTTTTCTTCAGAGCTTCCTGATAACAAAAATTAATCTTTTAATAGTGTACAAATTAAAATAAAACCTAATGTGGAAATTATTTATCGATATGTTTATTTAACGTACCTTCATCTGTAATATAGCAGTAGTAATGTTAAATTATATTAAATAAATATACTAGGTAGTAGTTATATATTAGTTTCACTAATAGTATTGTGATTCATGGAATATATTGCATACATTTGTGCATAAAGATCCTCTATTTTTATGCGAAGTTTTCTATAGACTATGTATGATTAAAGACTCCCTCCAGAGATGAAACACATCCGTAGCTATTGTAGTTGCTGTGCAGTGAAGTTTGACACAGCGCAAATAGGGCCACTAACAACCATCGTGGCGTGGAGGTGATTCGAGTCAGAGACAAATCTTTTATAACCTTTTCCCTAACATTAATTCTCGGACCGGATCCCTTTCACAAGGACTCTAGGACTTGCCCTAACCCCAAAGATTTTAAAAAATTCTCAATGAGGCCAGTCTGACTCCATTACTCCTGTAACCCAATAATAAAATTTGGACTTCAAAAGAAGAGTATAATGCAACATCAAAATGTTCAGTGTATAGGCAACTGCCTACTGAGTCAAATAAAGCACGCGAAAATATCACAGCAGTGCAAGACGTGTTGGGTAAGATTGTATGACCAACAGAATTTTATTGTCCTGCGACTGTGGGGATTAGTTAATCATGTGTAATACTGTATATATTTTAGTAGAAAGCAATGAAGTGGGCTATGGAGTGAGATATTATTAGACAAATAGCATTTATGAAATTTCATTGTAATTAGCCGTGGTATTTGAAAAGCAGTACACATTTATTAGTAGAATGCGTAGATGGGTCCTTCCTGAGAAGGACGGTCTCGATCTATCACCCCAAGATTTTTATCTAAGGCATTGAAGATTTAAGTCTCATGCAGACTAAGTACTATGGATGAACTAAAGAAAATAAACTTACGAAATATAAAATAAGTGCACTGTCAAGAACCGCAACTTTCTCAACTGAGTTGATTCTAACAGCATGCCAATGTAAGTGTTAACGATCATCAGCTGTTGTGTGTGAATATGATATTCAAACCTAATGATTTTTGATATTCCTACATATATACACAGCAGCATCCATAATACATTCTTTCCTCTTGGTTTATTTTTTCTACTCCTTCTCCCCTCCCCAGCTTCCGAATGTATTGAGAAGCAGATACCATTCATATCAGTTACTTTTGTAACTGCAGAAGAAATGTCAGCTTTCGAAAAACAAAAATAACCTTCTGTGGGAAATATAGACATCTATTTGGTAGTTCTTTCTCATTCCTTCTAATGGTAGTAGGAATGTCTTCCAAGCCATCGCTCACTATCTCTATATTGATTTCCTTCTGAGTAACCATACTTGAAGCAAAAAGAAAATCGACGAGTAGTTCTCCAGCGTGCTGAATGCTTATGTTCTGACTTCATAGTTTTATTTTCTCTCTCTCTCTCTCTCTCTCTCTCTCTCTCTGCAGTAGTCCAATAATAAAATAGAATACAGCTTTTGAAAAGTCGCAGAAACACGAATAGAAACCATAGTGAGTGAGAAACTACTATTTAATCATCACAATTTAGTTTACATATGAAATTGTAAATCACTTTACCGTGAAAGATGTTTCGAGAATTTGAATTGATAGCAACAGTTAGATGTTACACGTGAAGTTAACATGCACCAAAACATATTTAAATAGAAGCGGACAAATTAATTAAACAAGAACACTGCATTACTTTGAAATAATTCAGCATCATAATTGTTTATGATGCATGCGTTTTTGAGAGTGCATCTCAAAAAAAAAAATCGGAAATCATATGCATAAAGTAGTTTCCCTCAACTTTCACACTCAAACGTGAAAGAAACTGTAGAGCTTTTCAACACTTTTGCTTTTGAGAAGTTTCGCTTGACTCTTGTTCAGCAAAGATCTCTACTATTGAAATGCATAGTGCTTGATGTAAGACCATCACACTATGGTGATCTTACTTCCTTTGAGTTTGTTTATGCATGATAATAGCCGATCCCACACATCATTTGGATTACTTTGATTACATTGGAAGATTAAAGAATATTGAAGCAGAGCATCCGAGCATATCTTTGATCGTCTGATCTCCAGGGCCGGCGGAACATGGTAAGCCTGGTCATAGTGTTTAGGGTAAACAGCCACCTGTGGTCTCCCATAACTGCGCCATCTGTACTCTTGTAAAGTGCATAGTGTTTAGGGTAAGACGCCATCTGTGGTCTCCCACGAACTTTACCCTATGGGCTCACATCTGATGAGTATGGGCTTGACACACCCAGGGTCCTGAGTTGGATATCATCATTTTTCTCTTTCTTGATGATTCCTTTCTACTTCTCTCTCTCTCTCTCTCAGGGTAACTCGGGAATTTTTTTTTTTTTTTTTTTCTGGCTGGTGCAGCATAAGCTTCAGGCTTCCTTGCACCACATGGCTAATGATAATAATAACTGCGCCATCTGTACTCTTGTGAAGGTTACAGCACTCTGTAAATGCCAGAAATGTGTGACATGTTGTATAGTATTGGGTTGCGTTCTGTTGTTTCTCGGACTTCTTGCCCGTAGGAGCCCCTAATGGGACCCTACGTTTCCCGCTACCACCACCACTGGGAGGCGGGCCAGGCTGCCCATCACACTCTTGCTGGTCTCTGCCAGGGTGGTCTGAACTTTCCTGGCAGAGGCCACAAAAAAAAAAAAAAAAAAAAAAGATAGGAGGCACCAAAATTCAAACTTTTTTTATTATAATAATATTTAATAAAAGGATCTCAAGAGCGCCAAATACATTTCTGCTTAGGGTCGCAAAAACCCTAGGGCCGCGCCTACTGAACTTCAATATTCGCTGTTTCGAGATGTCTCTTGAGCTCCTACGGGTAGTGTAGTGGATATAACACTGTCCTCCTTACACTGGATGGAAAAGGCGTCATTTTGAACCTCGTCAGTGACACGAGAGAAATTCTTATGGCTTTTTTTTTTTTTTTTTACCACTATGGCTGAGTTATTCAGTCTCAGGCGACGGTTGCATGGTTTTCTCCCGGAGAAAAAGCATGAAATTCCTACACACTGAGGGGGGGGAAAAAACTTTTTTTTATTAAGACAGTCTCACAGACAGAATAAATGAGAATAAATATATATTTCCATTTATTTTAAATTAAACGAAGCAACATGTTGTTTCGTTGAACATAAAGACTGCACAGGCTGTTCGACTGCAGTAATCTGAAGACAGAATGGGGAAAAAATGCATGATCTATCAGACTTTGAAAAAGATCTTATCGTGGGTTCACATTTAGCAGGAGCTGCAATTCAAGAAAAAGACAACTGGTTTTTTAAAAAGCATCCATCTCAAGGTTTTTAATGACTAAAAAGCAAGCGGTTCTTACACATCTCAAAGGTGTAGATGTGGCAGAAAAAACAATACTTCAAGAGCGAAGCCGTCATACTCAAAGGAGGAGGAGTATGACGGCTTCGCTTTTGAAGTATGACGTCATACTCAAAGGAGGAGTGCACAGAAAAATAGGACATCCAGTGCAGCAAATTACATCTGAATTCAATCAAGCCCAGAACAATCAAGCCTATTTCAACCCATACCATGCGCAGGAAATTGAAGAAAGTGGGTATTAGCATTCGCCTGTCTATTTGTCATCCAGGGAGTACTTGAATTTTGTATCAGATCTACTGCACCCTGCAATGTTGCACTTTCATTCCGAGACGATTGCCACTTTATGGATAGCAGTGCAACAGCGTATCGTGCAAGAATGGTTCGGAGAACGTGACACGGATTTTCACCATCTTTCCTGGCCCCCACATTCACTGATCTCAATCCTATTGAGAACGTGTTGGATATTCAGCAACGAAGTCCTGTTTCTTCAACTTTGTCGCAGCTATACGATATTTTGCTGGAAGAATGGTTACAATTAGACTATGAAAACCGCCGTAGCCTAGTGGTCAGGCGCGCGGGTGCATAAGTACACGTGCCTTGAGTGACCGGGGTTCAAGCCCGTGACTGCTGAATACGGTGCTGTTTCTTGTATTCTGTCTATCTTGTGAACTCCTCTGATCATTTGGTCGTCCCGGAGTATAAACAGAAAATTTATTTAATTTATTTAAAACGCCTTATTAAATCTATGCCGTGCCATGTACTTGGCTGTTTATTCGAAACAAAGGAGGCTCGATTCAACAGTGAATAAAGCTTTTTTTTTTTTTTTTTTTTTTTTCCCCCAGTGTGTATTTTTCATCTAGTAAACAGGCAAATCGACCGCAGAATGTATGCAGTTTCAGACGTAATATAGTAACTTCTCGTAACCATAGTTACTTTGGTGCTTAACACGCATCTGAACATTTCTCTTGAACCAGTAGCTCCTTATTTCTGTAAGTAATACAGTCGTTTCAAACCTAAAATACATGCCGACTTTAAAAGGTTCGGACATTTATGTGCATGAATTTGGTAGAAGTTGTACTGACAACAATATAAGTCCAATAATGCAGGCCGAGGAGCCCCTGTGGTAATCCAACCAGAGAAGATAAGATAGGCAGCGCTTGAACTATTGTATTGTCAAGTCTGTTAATGCAGAATGCTCTGGTCAGGTGGTTCAGGACCATATTAAGATGGAGATGTGGAAGTGACCATATTTAAATACCTGCTCTCAAGGGCGGAAAAATTATCAATAGGCAGAAATAGCATCATAGAACTTTCTCATATAGTTGAGTGTCAGCAAAATGAAATATAATATTACTGGGACCATACCGTATCTATGGGCATATATCCAGTCGGTGCGGTATGGTACCAGTAACATTAGCCATACTGTTACGGTATGGTACCAGTAATATTGTCAGCTGTACGAAACATGGCCTACTACACTACAGTCTAGTAGACTGATTCGTACAGTTAACTTCTCCAACTGTTGCACACCTATCCCTTAAATATTTGTCATTTTATTTTTGTTTTTGTTGCCTTCTGTTGGAAATATCTTTCTCAAACTGCTACCACTGCCTATTGAGGGGAAAAAGATTAGTACGATCCTCTTCCTTATTGTACAACTTTACTCTTCCCATTCCATTAACCACTTTGGTATTGGTTTACTAATGTCTGTTGCGCCACATCGATTTGACCCGAATGGCAAAGAATAGTAATTACATTTTGTCTGCTCTCATTCGATTTACGTTTGCGAAACACGTCGATATTCCACACGCAAACTTATTCTGTCACATCACGAATTATTTCTAGATTAACTGCTTGAATAATTTAACATTTTTTTTTTCTTTGCTAGGTTTCCATTAATCAGTATTTACTGACCAAATGCGTTCTCGTGCAACAACATTTCAGAAATTCTAATATCTGTACAGTATTATAAGAAAAAAAAATACAGAAACAATGCAAGTTAATTCTGTAAAATTTACTTGCATGTTAGTGTCATGTTAAATAAGTACAATTATCAAATATTAATATAAATGTTTTATTTATATTATTGAATATGGTGCAGAAATAAAATGTAACTTTCTACACACTGAAAACTCTAGTCTTAACTTTGAAATAAGCAAGGATGAAACTCAAAGATTTTTCCATCTCTGCTGCGGTTTGAGGTTCTGATTGATGACCGAGAAGAGAAGGAAGTAATTTAATTTCAGTAGTGGATGCAAGTATTCGCTGCTGCCGATCTAAATGCCATTGCATCTAAGATTCTACTAATATTTGGTTAGAAATGGTTGATGCCTTCACCTAAACCACAAAGGAGCTAGCCTGAATGGCATGAGCACATTAACACTGACGATCAAAGTCGTAGCTATAACATATTTTGCTTTATATTGCTTAGAGAATACAATCATCCTGTTAAAAGTGGATCTGTTCATGTAGTGTAGGGAGGCATCTGTTGTGCAAGTTTTGTTTGTTATTATTTTGTTTATGCACTTAAATGTGTTGCTAGCAATTTCAACAGTTGAATATTGCAGCTTGTAGAGTCCTGTATCTCCCAACAGGATAATTTTCCCTTGCCATATGTAAAAATCATGGAAAAGTGGTTTGGCGAAAACAAGGTTTAAACTTTTCTATGACAGACTGAGATGACCTCTGTCTTATCAAGCTGCTTTGGGATGGTTCGGAACATCGGTTCTTGGCGAGATATAATTGACATTACTTGATCGTCAACGGACGCAAACTGCAACTCTACTCCAGTTCCATACTAGACAATGTCTTCTTACTACAAGTATAATAATATGGCCTAATAAAGTAATAGGGAACACTTGGCAGCATTGGATGCATTAATTTTTAATACTAATTTTATATTATTATATGATGTCACCAGGGATAGTCTCAGGAATTTCTAAGAGGGATGGGGGAAGCTAAAGCAGTGTTCCAGGGAAACAAGCTTTAATCATCAGCAGTAGAAAAAAAAATTATAAGGGAAGACGTTATGTCATTTGTTCCCTATCTGGGACGGCTCCTGGATATGACTCACTTAATCAGAAATGGTCTGAGAAATTCTTCTAGCAGATGATGAGCTGGTTTGATATGGTTGTTAAAGCTCATGTCGGGAATCTGGTGGCGGGAAACCAGAATTTACTGTTTCGCCTCTGCGCAGATGGACAACCTTTCTTGCTCCACATCTACGTAACAAAGTAGTGGGGATCCGCTTTGGCAGCATGGCATGCATCAATTTCATATACGATACATATGGCACAGCCGCAGTTGCAAAACTACTGTGCTATTAGTTCTGGCAGGTGACCAGAATTTATAGTTTCGCCGCTACACAGACAACCTTTCCTTACTATAGGAGCAATAGGACTCATCTATTTTTGTTCCATCTATTATATAACAGAATAATGCTACTTGGCAGCGTAGCATACGTTAATTCTTAATACCAACTTTTAAGTTATGCTAGCTGGGTACCATCTTCTACTCGCTTCGCTTGCCAACTCTTGGCCTCTTAAAACATTCAACAAAATAAATAAATAATTTTGTATTTGATACTGTAAATCGAATAATAATTGAAATATGATACACATTTTTACTTATTCTTTAGTTTAATTTATTTCTAACCTATAGGTGCATTACCTGGGGCCATTTTAAGAGCTCTTGGGTCCCAGGCGAATTTCCAAATGTGGCCCCTATTCAGTTTAAATTTTGTTTTAATTTTTTTCTGGGTCTCCCTTAGTCACATTCCTAACCCTGTGTATTAAAAGAGCTACTGGAAACTATGCTTGCTCTCTCTCTCTCTCTCTATATATATATATTTATTTATTATTAATTTATAATCATAAGGATAATTAAATTTGTTAATTATTTTTCTAAATATTCATATTTTCGGCACTTTAAACTATTTAAAGAAAGCCAAAAACATTATTCGTATATCATTATGTTCCGCGTTTGCGGTGCTTTCGACCACAAAGTAACATAGGACAGAGGGTCTTTTAAAAAAATTATTTAAGATCAACAAGTGAGACCCCGGCGTCCGCCGGGTGTGCCCATGCGTTAAAACGGCCCAGGTATTACCAAAACTTTTGTACACAATACTGTGATCGTATTGATCTCCGAGATTTTCGGCACTTTGAATTTCGATGCTGGCCATAGTTACGCATCGATACAGACCACGTTCAAGTGACAATAACCAAAGATCGGCATGTTCTGGTCAATGCGATTGAATTTTTATCCCTGACGTTTGGTGATTATCATAGCGAAAGCCAACTAATTGGGAAACTTTTGCATTGAGATCAAAATGTAAATCTTGGCTGCTTTTCGTATTTAGTATTATACAGGAATAACCGCGAAGTTACCACGTTTATCGCCGGTTAAGATCGAACAGTAAATGATCGATTTTTCGACTTTACCAGCAATGAGATGGGTTCCTTTTAGAGAGGCTGTTGTTAATACAGACGTTTAGTAACAGCAACAGAACATTGCAATAGTGCCTATCTTCAATTTCGATCATTTGATGGTTTAAATGGGAAAAAGAGTTCCCGATTTAAAAACAGCGGCAAGTGGGGGGGGATAAAAATACCCTAGGCATATCAACCTAGGAGGACTGTGGGTGGGAAAAGCAGTGGGTGGCACCTGCCAATCACTGCTTTGTTCCTGTCTGTTCATTGAAATATGGACTAATACCCGAGATATTTCTGTTCTATGGAGCAGAATTTTTTCTAAATAAAACAATGAAACTTAATTTCAAACGATTGTACAGTCGTTTATTGTATGCAACGGACACCTGGACTTTGCTCTCCACAGAAATGGATTTTTGGAGACAAAAAGAATATTATTGATACTATTGAAGAAAAGCATTTAACATGGTAGGGATGTCTAAAACGGATGCAAGAAACCAGATATCCAAAACCTTGAACCCAGCGGCGTAGCTACCATTTAGGCAGGCAAGGCAATTGCCTCTGGGCCCAGGCCCTTTAGGGGCCTGGCATCTTTGGCTGTCTCCTGTTTTTGCAATTTTCATTAATTAAGTAGGGGCCCGAATATGTTCTTTGCCTCTGGCCCCAAAAAAGGGTAGCTATGTTACTGCTTGAACTACACTTTATGGCAGGAAAAAATTCCTACCAAAAAATAACTTGTAGGCTGAGGAAACCCATTGTAAATGGAAATACTCCTATTGAAGAAGACGCAAGATCTGGAGTTTTATCACTCTGATTTATTGGTGGTTTGCAACCAACAAACTGCCCGTGCTATTATTAGCGTACATTGCCGAAAGCATGCCCCTGTCCCCCGTCTCATTGTTAGTTACCCACACATTAAGAAAATTTTATATTAAGAGAGAGATTATATCACTCATTAATTCAGACCTTAAGATATTGTTTAAATAAACAATTAGATATTACTTATGTAAAACTTTCTGAAAGTTGCCACATATAGTTTCGAAATTGTTGTGTGCTATCGTATAATATAAGGAAATTTCTTTCTACAGAATTTTATAATCTTGTTTAAAAAGTGTGCTTAAACTGTTTTGAAATGCATGTTTGTTTCATTTTTTATTAACAGATAGAGGCCCTTACTCGTTCCCTTGTGCTTACCGAGGATCAGCTCGAAAAGGTATCTTCATTGTTGCTGGGTGAATTCAATGCTGGTTTAGGAAAAAGTACACACGAAACAGCCACAATCAAAATGTTCCCCACCTATGTCAGAGATGTGCCTGATGGCTCTGGTGAGATATATTAATACTCAGAAACTTTATCTTTTATTTTATATGGTTGTTTCCATTGCCTATCAGGTTTCCAGTTAGTTCAAAGATAATATACTGCTTACAAATCATATTGGGCATTTCCTTGTTTAACATTTTTTCGTTATTGCATAATGTTTCTGTTAACGAGTGTTTTCTTGTAACACAATCCACCTGTTATTACTTGCATTTTATACAGAAGGGATCTCTTAGTGGGCCCCTAGGCTAGCTGCACATGACTGACTTAGATGGATCATGCAGTTCGCTTTCCATCCTCCCCAATTCTGAAAACTCCACGGGCAGATGTATAACATAGACTAAAAAATATGTGGGGGCGGATGTATACTGAGGTTTTTGGTAAACTGGGAACTATTTTGCCAAATGGCTGAGTTATTGCTTATCAGAGCATACGTGTTGTTGGTCTCTATGAAACTTAACCCCATTTTCAATTTATGTAGCCCCCACTTCCCCAACCCACAAAATCATATATGCCTATATAAATGAAAGTGTTTTTAGCACATGACACAAAAGGAAAGTCTAATACCAGATTTTCAGCACGTCCCATAGGTAGGTTTTAGGGCCCCCATTTCTACCCTATAGAAATGTTAATGTATATGTGTGGAACTGTAGATCTGATCTTTTCAAAATTTTGGAACTTTAATTTACAATATTCTTTGGGACATTTGCACTGAATTTCATGCTGATGGGTTTTAACCCATATCCCTTATGCATCTACCTTTACTTCCAAATACAGGCATACCTCGAATAACGAATAGGATGCGTTCCACGAAATTACTTCGTTAAGCGAAACTTCGTTTTCAGAGGTAAAAATACTATGGCCAGAATAGGGATACGTTCCTACGTAAAGAAAATGAAAAGCTTTTTTTTTTTTTTTTTTTGAACAAAGAAAAGTTTTATTAAATAAACAGTCAACTTACATACAAAGTGAAATCACATTTTAAAATATGAGTCTAAAGTTGATTGTTTATGCTCTTTTTCTCTTTCATTTAACAATTGCCTATACGGAGTTATTGCATTTAACACTGATCGCTTAAAAAATAACACTTCTTCCTAAATAAGGATCATTTTCACTAAAAAAATTTAAAACATTTTCAATATCATTTAAGCACCTTTTTAAATCTTTGGTTGTTAACACTTTTTCGGTAGGAACTTCTTTAACCTCGTCTTCATTATCTTTGTCTTCGTTGCTAACAAGGTTTTCTAAATCTTCCACTGAAAAACCATCATCTTCTGCATTCAATAAATTTCTAACATCCTCTTCATCGACATTTTCGAAACCTATTGATTGAGCCATCTGGATAACTTCATATCTAATTTCTTGGATGTTATTTTCTTCTTCTAGTACAACTTCTGGCCATATTTTGCGCCAAACTCCATTTAAGCATTTCTTAGTGCCTTCTTTCCAAGAATTATCAATGTTTTCAATTGCGTTTTTAATGGTGTAGTTTTTCCAAAAAGTTTTAACTGTCATTTCCTCTTTATCCTGGCGCCTCCGTAGCCAGGTGGGAAGGAGCAGCAGTGCGTAGCACACGCTTCTTGATTAAACCGGGGTTCGAGCCCGTCACCACCAAATACGGAGGATGCGGAAAGGTCAGGGAATGACCACCGCATATCCCGGAGCAATATGGCCTTAGTTGCTAATGCTCCTTAAAAAAAAAAAAACCAAACAACAAACTCTTTATCCTCTAGTTCAGTTAAACTGCTTAATGCTCGACGCAGATAATAAGCTTTAAATGATGCTATTACTCCCTGATCCAATGGTGGAATCAGGGAAGTTGTGTTTGCTGGAAGAAACACAACTTTGACAGGAATGCATGTGTCCAACGTGTTAAGATCAGTAGGATGTCCCGGAGCATTGTCTAACAACAAAAGAGCTTTTTATTCAAAGTTGTTTTTTTTTTGACAATACCGTTTTACTTCAGGACAAAAGTGGTTAACAAACCAATCAGTAAATAACTCCTTGGTAACCCACGCTTTTCTATTTGCTTTCCATATTACAGGTAAATTCATTTTTATGTTACCTTTTAACGCCCTCGGATTTTCTGAATGGTAAACTAATAACAATTTTAATTTATAATCGCCAGAGGCATTTGATCCAAAGAGTAATGTTAAACGGTCTTTGGCTGCTTTGAACCCAGCAGCTGATTTTTCTTCAATAGAAATAAAGCTTTTTGTTGGTAGCCGTTTCCAGAACAAACCGCTTTCGTCAACATTGAACACCAAATTTGGAAAATTTTCACGTTCAATTATTTCCTTTAGTTTTTCTGGAAACTTATTTGCAGCTTCTCCTGTTAATTTTACACTATGAATCCTGGCCCGTTTTTTAAATTTCTCGAACCAACCACGAGAAGCCCCAAAGGTTTCCGTAATTTCTTCAGTTTGTTTAGATTTCAGGTGATTAAAGTGGAATATTTTTATGTTAAATGGGGCTTGAAATTGCCGACTTCGTTATAGCGAAGCTTCGTTATCAGAGGTAACGTTAACCGAAGTATACCTGTATACTACAAAAATCCCACCTCACAGCCACCCATCATGTTGTGGTAGTTTTGATAGGCACTTCTTGTGTGATACACAAGTTTTTAATCTCTGATAAATATGTCATTTGAGAATTAAGTATACTTTAATTGTAATGTAATGCATACATTACCCAACTTGTTTATATACCATGGATTTGCTAATCCATGGTATGGAAGGAGAATGATGTAGGTAAAGTAAACATTGGCAGTAAGCTGGATGATTTTGTAATAACTGAGAGGAAAGTGGAGGAGAGATTGTTGAGGATAAACATAAAAAAGGCACCTGGGGTGGATGGGATCTATCCAGTTATATTAAAGGAGGCAGCAAAGGAAGTAAGCAAACCCCTAGCCATAATTATGAGAGCTTCTTTGGACTCAGGGGAGGTACCCATAGACTGGAGATGTGCAAATGTAACCCCAATTCACAAAGGAGGATCAAAGGCTGACACAAGTAATTATAGACCTGTTAGTTTAACTTCTGTTCCAGGTAAATTAATGGAGGCACTGGTTAAAGAAGCACTGCAGGATCATCTAGACAAGAATTCAGTTATAGCTCAGACGCAGCATGGTTTTGTTAAGGGCAGGTCTTGCCTGACCAATTTGATTGGATACTATGATGTAGTCACAAAAGAACTGGATGCAGGGAATAACTTTGATATTATATATTTGGATCTTAGAAAGGCTTTTGATACTGTTGCACATGGAAGACTGCTGCACAAATTGGAGCAGTGTGGCATTGGAGGCAAATTGCTGCTATGGATAAGGGGATGGTTGAGTGGCAGAAGACAGAGAGTGGTAATCAATGGACACTGCTCAACGTGGACTAATGTTATTAGTGGAGTTCCTCAGGGTTCAGTGTTGGGTCCGTTGTTGTTTTCGGTGTTTATGAATGATATTGATGATGGGATATCAAGTTTAATGTCCAAGTTTGCAGATGATACAAAGGTTGGCAGGGTTGTTAAGGACACTACTGACGCTATGCTGCTGCAACAGGATCTGGAAAGGTTGAACAGATGGGCTGAGAGGTGGCAAATGAAGTTTAACATTGACAAATGTAAAGTACTACATATGGGAAACAGTAACCCCAGAGCAACGTATCAACTCTGCGGTACTACACTGACAATGGTGGAGAATGAAAAGGACCTGGGGGTAATTGTGCAGGCAGATATGAAGTTCTCTGAGCAGTGCAGACGAGCTGCAAGAGTAGCTCATGGTGTCTTGTCAATGATATACAGGAATTTTTCTAGCAGGGATAAGGAGGTGATTATTCCCTTGTATAAGGCAATGGTTAGGCCACATCTTGAGTACTGTATACAGGTCTGGAGGCCTCATTTCAAGAAGGATGTAGAGCTGCTGGAACGAGTACAGAGAAGGGCAACAAGATTAGTGAATGGAACAAAGGGTTGCTCTTATGAAGAAAGGCTTAAGTTTTGCAAATTACAGAGTCTGGAGACTAGGCATCGGCAAGGTGATCTGATAGAGGTGTATAAGGCTTTGAATGGTTTGAGCATGCTCAATGCCAATGGGATTCTTCATCTTGCTCAGAATAATCACCTCAGAGGGCATAAATTCAAATTGAGGAAGGACGGATGTCGGATAGATGTGCGGAAATTTGCCTTTGGCCAGCGGGTGGTTGGTTGGTGGAACAGACTTCCATCACTTGTTGTTGAAGTTGATAGCCTAAACAAATTTAAAGCTCAACTGGACAGGTATTTCGAACGAACGGAGGGGTGAAATGGGAGTGGTGTGTGTGTGTGTGTTTTTTTTTTTTTTTTTGGCTGATGCTGAATAAGCTTGCTTTCTTGCATCATATGCCCATGCTAATGCTATCCATGTAAGGATTCCCAAGCTATTACGACTGTTGTATTTTGTTGGTACAGGGCTGGATTTAGACACGAGATCCTAAGCCAAAGCATAATTATAAATTTTTATCCTCGTCCTTTTCCTCATGAAAGAAAATGGCAATGCTACATTCCCTCTGATAGCAAAGTCCCAAACTGTAGCTTATTTGGCATATGCCTAATTTTTTTTTTTTTTTTGCAGCCAATATACTAATTAATAATTGTTTAATAATAATAACTGTTTTTAGCAGCTAATATTACTGCCTTGGTTATCAATAGGCTATGTGATATTAAGTTATTATTGTTTGTTTATTGTCAGAAGCAGAATAAAATTCCTAAAAAGTCAATATACTGTATTACAAAAATATACGATATTACAAATGGAAGCACACTTACAAAACAGTGTGTCTGTACAGTATTTACAGCAGTACATTCTAATAACAGCACATTAGGGATCAAGCCTAAGTTTCCAAATAATTTACTGCCATTGATTGCATTAACAGAAAAATAAATAACTAAATGATAACAAAGCAAGAAAGAATGGCAAAAGGATGATGATACTCATTGAAAACAAAGTTACGTAATAATCAGAGTAATGAAAATAGAAGATTAATTAGACAGGGATTTTGAGAAAGAGGAGTAAGCATCTTTAATTTTTCTGTTTGTTGAAAAGATGTCCAAACTCATGTCATTGACTGATTTAGCAAACTTATACAAATATGTCTTAGTGGTTACACATCTTATGAAGATGTGTAACCACTAATGGACTTAATGTTCATGCAGTCCGACAAGGTAGATATAGGGAGAAAATTTTGATGTAATCGGCATAAGTGAGACATGCAGATGCCCTCGGTCCAAGGAAATATCATTAAAAAAAAATTCCAAACAAAAGTGGATCCAGGGCAGAACACTATGTACTTTCTTGTGGAAGGGCTCATTCTCACAATATGGGTATTTTCATCCATGCATGGTACCCCAGGACCACAACTAACCTTTTCATTATTGTTGAATTGATTATCTTAATGTAATGTAATAGAAATTGTGTACCTGAACCATTATAATGATTTTCTGCTCCCATGTGTATATTTAAATCCAATAAAATATTTTTTTTACCTGCTTTTTCAGTTTAAGCATATTTTTATTTTCTAACTTGTATATAAAATATCACTTATCATTTTCTCTATTACTTCATTTGTGCATACCTGCTGCTGTATTGTATTTTTGGTAAATCGTTTGTATTTTGTAAGTTAAACTATTTTCTGTTTACATAATGCTAATGTTTTAGAGCATGAAATATGTAACATTTATCCCAGACAGTGATAAATGTTAGGTGACAGTGACTCAAGATGTTTTTAATTTTTTTTCCCCCTTGTGTAATGTAATACAGCTAATTTCACTTTACATGCATCATTGATGAAGCATTTATCAACTCTTAGTCATAAAATAATATTAGGTCACTGCATTTATGTATCATTCTTGTTTCAATTTGGAAAAAAAATTCTTTTGTACTATTTAAGAAAGTTTCTTAAATAAGAATTAATGACATCACTGATCCTGATGTTTCTGTATTGCAGAACGTGGAAAGTTTTTAGCACTGGATCTTGGCGGTACTAATTTCAGAGTACTGATTATTGATTTAGATGGAGATCATTTTACTATGGAGAATGAAATTTATGCAGTGCCAGAAGAAATAATGCTTGGGACAGGGCAGGAGGTAAAAAATAAAACACTTTGTCTTTATTGTTTAGTTTATGTGAAATATGCTGCTTTTGATATTTATTTTTAATTATTATTTTTATTTGGATTAAAACTTAACCTGGCATGTATTTAACTTCTTGTTATCAGTAAAATTTCTTGGAAATTATCTCAGTTCTTTCTGAAGGTGCACTTGACAATATACATGAGCTAAGAAGGGGAGAGGGTGCAGATAGCATACAAAAAATACATAGGTTAAATGAGTTAATCTTTAATGAAAAAAAAAATCCATATAGAATCTGTTTTGGGATGAAACCCTTTGCAGCATTCCCTAATAGAAATTCAAGAGCATGAATGCTTTAGTCAGGATACCTGATTGAAGGCTTTAAACGAATGGAGTAAACTAAGTGCTGATGGGATCCTAAATGGAAGAAAATGCTTGTTTTTCAGAAACAAAGTTTGAATACTTTTTTTTTTTTTTTTTTTAAATTGATATACAATATCATTAATGTAAACAAAATGATAGAAAACTCAGTAGATTGAGCATATGAGTAAAAAAGTAAAGCATGTTAGGAAGATAGTTTATCTTATCTGTTATTTAATGAATGATTTAACTTTTCATTTTATAGCTCTTTGACCATATTGCACAATGTTTAGCCAATTTTATGGAAAAACAAGGAGTAAAGGACAAGAAACTTCCCCTTGGGTTTACCTTTAGCTTTCCCTGTAAGCAGGAAGGATTAACCAAAGCTCGTTTAGTGCAGTGGACAAAAGGATTTAAATGTTCTGGAGTTATTGGAGAGGATGTCGTCCAATTGTTACGTGAAGCTGTTATTCGAAGAGCTGTAAGTTTACACATCCATTAAATATTATTAAAACAGTTCTTGAATATATGATTATCCACAATCTCACCCTAAAAGTTTATATACAAAAGTATATAAACTGTTAGGGTGATTTTAAATACAAAATAATTTAAATTTAAAATAATGGCAGTTTGTCATAGTTAGAAAGAAATTATTTCCTCATTTGGGAATTAATTTTGAATCAAAATGAATATTGATTTTATTTAAATCTTATTAAAATAAACTTAATGAACAAAAAGATGATATACTTGACTAAAAGATTTTTATTACAGCGTAATACCTGGCTACATATGTCCTATAAAACTGCTGACACTGTTAATTTTTAATTTAAATTTTAGAAAATTTCTTAGTCTGAACTGATTCTTTCAGATTTGTATTTTTTGAGACTTAAAGCACCAACCTTAGGTTGCTGGTCCTTGATTGTTCTTCCTTAGCATCACAGTGAATCTAGTCTGAAAAATAACTTAATATTTCAGCAAAAGTATGATAAAATAATGTAATTTAATCGACAATTCAAACTTCTCACACGATTCATGACAGAACTGTCATAACTTTTTTATGAGGCTATTCACGATTGTATGCTGTGTGAAATTTGTTCAACATATTATTGTTGCATTAATATCCTTAATTTTGATTGTATTCCTCCTCCATTTCTTCAATAAAGATCTCCCCCCCTCCCCAAATGTGTGGTGTACTTCCCAAAGAAGTTTTCCAAGAATCCTATTGTTCTAATATAAACTCACATAAAAAAAAAAAAAAAAAAAAATAGGCAACAGCTGTAAATACCATCTAGAAAACCAGCTGAGTGGAAATGTTTTCTCATGCATTATCCAGAAGAATTGACTGAGAGTCACTGAAAAATGGCAAAAACTAAAAATTGATACACAAACTACAATCCTCCTTACATCATCCAGTTAAGAAACAGTTTTAGACTACCTGTAAGAAAATTAAAGTTGTTAATCAAATAATTTTTGATACGTTACCTGGTGCTATTGCTTTTTGACATATAATATTGTAACTAAATGATAGTTTCATTTTGCTGAAATGTCAAAAGTAATCTGAATATTTAATTAAGCCCTTATTGCATGAGTAAATGACTATTATGAGAAGTTTTACTAAATTATGCAGTACTCAAGGTGTGGCCTTGAGTACTGCATACAGGTCTGGAAGGCTCATTTTAGGAAGGATGTAGAGTTGCTAGAATGAGTACAGAAGGGCAACCAGATTGGTGAGAGGAATGAAGGGGTGCTCTTACCAAGAGAGGCTAAGTTCTGCAAGTTGCAGCATCTGGAGACTAGGCATCTGTGAGGTGATCTGATTGAGGTGTATAAGGCTTTGAATGGTTTGATGCCAATCTCAATGCCAATAGGATACTTCCCCTTGCTCAGATTAAGAACCTGAGGGGGCATAGATTCAAATTGAGGAAAGACAGTTTGCTTTAGCCAGCGGATAGTTGATTGCTGGAACAGACTTCCATCTGTTATGGAAGTTGATAGCTTAAATAAATTTAAGGCTAAACTAGACAAACATTTGGAGTGACTGGATGAGTGAAGTGGAAAGGTGTTTTTTTTTTTTGCTGATGCTGTATAGTATAATTTTGCTTTATTGCATCATATGCCTCAGCTAATGCTAATGCTAACACTCTCTCAGTGAGAGAATCAAAATTAGGAAATAAACATCACATGTTAGTGCATTTAATGAATCATTAACATTGCATATATTGGTCTAAGTAGAGCAGTAAGTGACTGATTCTGTTTTATTAGAGGAACAATGTAAAAAAAATATAATTTTCACGTTATATATATGGGATTCTGTAAATGATGCATGAGAATTTTGTCAATATAGACAAAAAAAGGTGTTTTGTTGTTTTTTTTTTTCCCCCTTGTTCTTATCAGGTTGCATCTTGATTATTACATGTGGCTTTGGGTGCCTCATTTTTGAAAGAAAAGAATTGGTGCAGAGAAAAGCAACAAGATTAGTTTGGATCAATATGACTTGAGGCCTTTAAAAATGCAGCAGCTCAAAACTAGACATTCATTTGGATACCTCATTAAAATATTTATAGCTTTAAATGAGTTTAGTATTCTAAATGCTGTTGGCATCTTTATTCTTTCTTGGTTGATGCACAAGGGGATTTGGATTTAAATTGGAAAGGTTAGTTTTTTTTTAATGAAAACCCCAAACACGAAAGGTATCAAAACCTATAGTACTTAGTATCGTGCATGGGTTGAAGGAGAAGTATTGTGGGGGGGGGGGGGTGCCGGGAACTTTGCTCTAGAGACTAAACATGGGTTTCACCACTTCAAGCCTCCAATAAGCAAAGTGGTGGTATTTCACCGGTTAATGAAAGTCATCTACCACCTACAAAAATTGCAGGATAGATGTGCAGAAATTTGCTTTCAGCCAGAGAGTAATTGATTTGAAAGGAACTGGCTGCAAAAAAAAAAAATGTTTATCATATACTTGGATTTCAGAAAGCTTTTGATAATATTGTACATAAAAGACCTGTACAAATTGGAGCAATATAGCATTAAGGGCAAGTTACTGCTATGGATAAAGGGATTGTTGCATGGGAAAAGATGATGCTTATTACACTGTTTTTTATGAATTAATGTTATTACTGGAGTTCCAAGGGTTCAGTGCTGGGCCCATTGATTTTATCTATATTTATTAATTGTATTGATGAAGGTATATCAGGCTTAATGTCTGTCTTGCATTTCTTTAATGCAATGATATAAAGGTTAGCAGGATGTTTAATGAAAAATAATCAAGGTAAGCTACTGCAGTGAGATATAGAAAAATTAGGCAGTGGGCTGAGAAATGATAGTTAAAATTTAACATTGACAAATGAAAGGTATTGCATATGGGTAGCAGTAATCCCAGGTTAATGTACCAACTGTGTTGGTGCTACAGTCGAGTAGTGAAATAATGAAAAAGGCTTGGGGGGGGAAATTGTGCAGTCAGATATGAAGCAGTGCAAACAGATTGCCAGGACAGCTCATGGAATTTTTGTCAGTGATGTACCGGAACTTTGCCAGCAGGGATAAGGAGGTGATTATCCCATTGTACAAGGCAATAGTTAGGCTGCATCTTGAGTATTGCATGGGTCTAGAGGTCTTCATTTCAGGAAGGATGTAGATCTGCTGGAATAGGTGCAGAGAAGATTGGTGAAGGGAACAAAAAGGGTTGTCTTACCAAGAAAGGGCACCTGCAAGGTGATCTGTTTAAGACTTTGAGTGGATTGAGCAAGTATGAATTCTGATGGAATTCTTGCTTAGACTACACATATGAGTGGACATAAATTCAAGTTGAGGAAGAATGATTGCAGGATACATGTGCAGAAATTTGCCTTCAACCAGTGGGTGGTTGATTTTTGGAACAAACTTCCATCTGGTGTTGTGGAAGTGGGTAGTTTGCATAAATTCAAGGAAGAACTAGATTAATATTAACTTAAATAAAGCAGAATCATAAGTAACAAATGAAATAAACTTTACATAAAGTCTAAGAATGTTTGAATATTTTAAAGTTTGTTTGTTTGAAAGATTAATGTTTACTTAATTTAATCCTGAATATAATTTTTTTTTTTTTTTTTTTTTTTTTTTTTCAGGATGTTGATATAGATGTCGTAGCAGTAGTTAATGATACAACTGGGACACTTATGTCTTGTGCCCACAAAAGGAGACGGTGTCGTGTTGGAGTTATAGTAGGTATGTGACATGATTTTAATAAAAGCTCTATAATGTTAAAAAAAAAAAAAAATATATATATATATATATACACACACACACACACACACACACACAGAAAATCTTAGTGGTTGCTTTAAGTATCAGGGTGCACTGGTAATGTAAAGGAATAAAGCACTTCTAATGGGTGGGTACTAATTCTAGATTTTAATCATCAAATATTTCATAAATTAAGTTCTGTCTTCTGTAAGTTTTCATAATTAGTAAGTTTTGAAAACAGAAGTTAAGTTCTATAGAGTAATAAGTTCTGTAATAAGAATGTAATATGTTCTTCAAAACTTACCATGAAAATTGATTATGGTCTGGAAATAAATAGTCATTTCATGTAGGATAGAAGTGTTTTTTTTCTTCCTTCTTTTAATTCCTTATACAGAAGTTCAGTTTACATGTCTGTAACCCTCACTACCTTTTTTGAGGATGACGTTGATTCATTTATTTTAAAATTACACATGTTGGCAAAGACTATTTGACTAACAAACATTAAAAGTATTCTGACTCAAATTGATCCTCACACAGACAAGTTGATACTACTTTATGGTTTTTGGTATTCTGAATTTATGGTCCATAAAAGTGTTTTCTATGAGAATTGTTTATTCTTACAGAAAGTCAGGAACTTGCTAACTTTTTTATAGTTTGGCACTTATTTTTCTTTAATGGCTTTTTGACATCATTACAATGTATTTTCAAAAATACCTATACAGTACTAATTTTTGTGACTCTGTTGACCAAAATAAAAAGTTTTTTTTTAATTTTATTCTAAGCTTTTAATGGTGGGGTGTTGTAATCACTGCATGCCACTGCTTGGGTTATGAAAAAAAAAAAATAAATAAATAAAATAATATTGACCAGTAGTTGAATCATTTAAAATCAATTGATGCAGATCCTTGTTCTGCATTTGATTCTATGATATAGTTGCATTTTTGGTCTTCATAATAATGCACCAAATTAACAAAAAACAAAGGATGCCTGAGTTTTGCTTAGAGAGATATTGAATAACATTTTGGCTTAGTGCTATATCAGTTCTAAATGGTCTATGTATTGGTTAAAGTAGTGAATAACTTTTATTTATAGATGAATATATAACTGGATAATGGGGTGATGAAATAAAGGAAAATTTGCTAATTAACATTATATTTCATTTTAGGTACAGGTACTAATGCATGTTATATGGAAAGATTAGAAAATGTGGAGTTGTGGGATGAAGAGGAAGATACTTGTCGCCCGCAAGTGATAGTCAACACAGAATGGGGAGCATTTGGTGATAATGGATGTTTAAATTTTATCCGTACTCCATATGATTGTGAAATAGATAAAAACTCTCTAAATCCAGGAAAACAATTGTAAGTATGTGTGTGTGTGTGTGTGTTTTTTTTTTTTCCAGAATATATTAACTGCTAATATAATTTCCATATTGAAATTTTAGCATAAAACACATAGTTAGAAAAGCTTTTCTTTCAAACAAACAAGTAGACAGTTATTTCACATGTTGCCAATAATTGATTTGGAAATACCTTTTTATTCACTTTATGAACTTCATGATATTTCATTACCGTGATACTAAAATATTTAGTATCATGTAATGAAATATAAAGTTTCTTTAAGGATAAAATGATTTTGATAAAAATCATTTTATCCTTAAAGAAACCACCCCCCTCCCTCCCAGCTGGAAAGAAACTCATAATTAGATAGATAATCCATTTTTCATCCAAAATAGTGCATAATTTCATGTTGAGAGTACTTTAAATAACTTCCATATCATTAAAGACTTGGCCACGTCATATCCTAACATATACATACAGTTTTATGTGGGTGCTGAATTTAAGGTAACTACAATTAGTAGCCCACCCTTTGACTGCACATTAATGGGAGTTCTCCCTGTCAGCTTATTCAGCATGATGCATTGCTGTTTATTAATCCATCACTAGTTGCAGGAAAATTTTAAATTCCTCTGTGCACACAAAAATTTTGAAAAATCAAATGTCCTTTTTTTTTTTTTTCATGCAATCAATATTTTAAATCATTTTTTTTTTTTGAACACAGCTGTGAAAAATCCATTAAAAACATATATTTTTAATTTTTGAAAATCAATTCCCATTGATGAGCAAATCCAAATTTGTAGGAATGCTTTGATTAGATGCCAGCATGTTAGCAATATTTGCTGCATGAAACAAAGCACACACATCAACAATTTGATTCCAGATGATTCATCAATGTCACAAAGCTGAAGAACAATAACAAAGGAAAGTACATTTATTATAGGTCTTTGCTTATTCGTTTTTTTCTTTTTATTTCAGAAACTCTTTAAAAATTTGTTTTCATGGTATGCTACATTCTTAAACTTAGATCTTATGCTTTTGACTCACTCAGTCAGTCAGTATAAAAAATCTTCCTGATTCTTATAATTTGCATTTTAGTATGTTAAGTTAGACAAACCGTTTTAACTCTAAAGTTATAAATACATTTTTACACTTGCAGCAATCGGTATTATCAATTACAGTATTATCAATTACCACACAATTACAGCTATCGGTATTTATCGCAAATGCAGTAAGATTGGGTTTACTACCTATTTATAATTAGATTGCACTAACAGAAAAACCCCAGAAACTGAATTGTTTTATTGTTTTATGGTAGTAACCTCCAAAAATGTATTCCTCTGCTCGTGCTATCACACCTCATGAAAAATGCGAGCTCTTGAAAATGTGAGGCAGCCTATAATATCACATGTTACCTTGTGAATATAGCGAATGACAACAGTGTGTCTCTGACCAATACAACTACAGTAAATGGGAAATATAGCTGTCACACATTTGACGTTTGACATTTTTTAAGCTTTGTAAACTTATATGTATTGCTGTACAGGTCACTATGTTCAGCTTGGTGCTGGATTTTGCAGTCATCTGGTGTTACTCGCAGAAGAAATCATGCATGAGCCAATGCAAAAATCATGTTATACTCTTTATTGTTCCCTAATATATTAGTTGCATTGGAGAAACTTCACATTGCAAAAATGTGCATAATAGCAGAACTGACTGTGGGTTACAAATTATGCCTGAACATTTGTGGAAAAAATTAAATACATTATAGCTCAACTGAATTTTTTTTTTTTTTTTTTCATTTATCTCTTTTAAAATGCTACTGATTATCACATTGCACTTAAATTGCAAGCGAACATTGCAATTAATATATTATAGTTCTTAGCTTTTTAGTTCTTAATGTTAAACTAACTTTAAATTGCTCATTCTAAGTACAGCTGCCCAATTTTTAACCACAAGGGAGCCAAAAGTTGGGGGTAATTGTGCAGTCAGATATGAAGTTTTCTGAGCAGTGCAGAGCGACTACAAGAGTAGTTCATGGGGGTCTTATCAATGATATATAGGAATCTTGCTAGCAGAGATAAGGAGGTGATTATCCCCTTGTATAAGGTAGTGGTCAGGCCGTGCCTTGAATACTGCATTGCAGGTCTGCAGTACTCAAGTACTGCATTACAGGTCTGTAAGGCTCATTTTAGGAAGGAGTAGAGTTGCTTGAGCGAGTACAGTGAAGGGCAACATGATTAGTGAGCGGAATGAAGGGTTCCTCTTACCAAGAAAGGCTTAAGTTCTGCAAATTGCAGCATCTGGAGGCTAGGCACCTGCGATGTGATCTGATTGAGCTGTATAAGGCCTTGAATGGGTTGAGCAGGCTCAATTCTGATGGGTTTGGTTTGGTAGCAACTAAGGCCATATTGCTCCGGGGATATGCGGTGGTCATTCCCTGACCTTTCCGCATCCTCCGTATTTGGCGGTCGTGGGCTCGAACCCCGGTCTAATCAAGAAGCGTGTGCTACGCACTGCCGCTCCTGCCCACCTGGCTACGGAGGCGCCATTCTGATGGGATTCTTCCTCTTGCTCAAATTACAAACCTGAGAGGGCATAAATTCAAAGTGAGGAAAGATAGTTGTAGAATAGATGTGCAGAAATTTGCCTTTAGCCAATGGGTGGTTGATTGCTGGAACAAACTTCCATCTGTTGTTTTGGAAGTTGATAGCTTAAATAAATTTAAGGGTGAATAAGACAAACGTTTGGAGTGAATGGATGGGTGAAACGGGAATTTTTTTTTTTTTTTTTTTTTTTGGCTGATGCTATATAAGTTTGCTTTCTTGCATCATATGCCTCTACTAATGCTAAAACGTGTTAGGGTAGGGTGTGCCCCTTGCCACCCATTAGGAATGGTCTACGTTGAAATCCTATCAAGAATGTATGAAACTTACGAATTGGTTTTTTTTTTTTTTTTTTTAAATAGGTTAAACTCTCAGGTCTCATGCTGATATGTTTTCTTCAGGATTTTCCACCTCACAAACAGATAAACTAGCTTTAGTTCATGCAACTTATAGATATGAGACACTAATAACTTGCAATTAAGTTCTTGGCAATAATTTGAAATAACCCCAAATTTATATTCTGTTTACTTTATGATCTCTATAATTGTCATATAGGAAATTATATTTATAAATTTATATCTTTCAGATTCGAAAAAATGATCTCTGGCATGTATATGGGTGAATTGGTGCGCCGTATATTAGTTCATATGGCTGAAGATGGTTTAATGTTTAGTGGAAAGTTATCAGAGCAGTTATATACCCCATATCATTTTGATACTAAATATGTGTCTATGATTGAAAGGTTAGTTGATTTTTTTATTTAATGTAATTTTCACTATACCAATTTTAACACTAGTTTTAAAGCAATGCAGACTAGTTTATTTCAGTATTAGTTATGCTATGTGTATGTAGAGAGGTTAACTTTTGTCTAGATTTACATATGCTCTAATTTGAGTGTGTGGGGAAGGTTCAAAGTTGACTTAGTCATACTGAAAGATGACATCTGTAGAAGTTAGGAAGATGATGAATTGTCAATGTTACCAAAACGTTTTGGTGAAAGAAGGCTCAGAACTAGCTGATGTTTGCTGAAGACTCAGTACAGTTTTGGAATGGTGCACTGGAAGACACAGGTTTTATGAGAAATGTACTTAATTCAAGAACTGCCACAAGACAGCAGGCAATATTTCCTATGCACAGCTGAAAAACCAGTCAATCATGAAAAAATTAAAAGTTGAGAAACTCATTTTGGAGAATTGCTGCATTTCTCTGTGAGAAAATTCACAAGAAGTGAACAATATCAGTACTGTAGAGGGAGTCATTCACAAGAACCTTTGCTTACCTATCAAGTCTCCAATTTAGTTGGAAAATTTCCTAGTAATTGGTATGTCTTCCAGTTTTCTGATAGTTTAGTTTTATTCTGACTTTTAACTAAGCTTGTTATTTTTCAAATATTTTGGTTTTTTTCATCTGAAAACTTATTGAAATTAATAATATACATCTAAAAATCAGCAACAGATGGCTTAGCATTAGTAGAGGCATATGATGCAAGAAAGCAAGCTTATGCAGCATCAGCCACAAAAAAAAAAAAAAAAAAAAAACCTCCCATTTCACCCCTCCATTCATTCCAAATGCCTGTCCAGCTCAGCCTTAAATTTATTTAGGCTATCAACTTCCACAACAAAAAATGGAACTATTCCACCAATCAACTACCTGCTGGCTAAAGGCAAATTTATGCACATCTATTCTACAACGCCCAGGGTCCTGAGCTGGATATCATCATTCTTCTCTTCCTTGGTGATTCCCTTCTACTTCTCTCTCTCTCTCTCTCTCTCTCGGGGTAATTCAGAATTTTTTTTTTTTTTTTTTGGCTGGTGCAGTATAAGCCTCAGGCTTCCTTGCACCGTATGACTAATAATAAACTCTTTCCTCAATTTGAAACTATGCCCCCCCCTCAGGTTCTTAATCTGAGCAAGTGGAAGAATCCCATCAGCATTCAGCTTGCTGAACCCATTCAAGGCCTTATACACCTCAATGAGATCACCTCACAAGTGCCTACTCTCCAAGCTTTGCTCAAGTTTAGCCTAAGTATAGCATCCATGTGTGGGTATAATTATAGTAAATGTTTACAACACTAAGTGAAAAAATACATATACTTTGTATATTATTATATGTTTTGACAGGTATATTTACATACTTAATTTTTATAAAAAAGATTTAACTTAAGGAGATTAATGATAATTGTCATTTGTTATTAAATTTATTACTGGATATATACAGTATTATTAATCTCCTTAAACTATGGAATCAAGTACAACATGCCTATTTGTACAGTATTTATAAGATTTAACTTTTAATATCTTAATTTCAGTGCTTGATTTTATTTAAGTAAAATTAATGACTCATATGGAGTTTAATTTACCATCATTGTTACTGATTATTGGGTAGTTCACTCTGTATTTTAGTTCTCTTTGCTTTTAAAAAAATCTTAGATTAGTTTATATATGCAAGTGTTTGTTTTTCTAAGAGAATTTATTTCTGAAAGAAGGTTGTTGCCATTTGAATTTCTTGGGCTAGTCAATTTGGGCAATTTGGCATGGTGTACTATAGTCAACTTTGACCAGATCAATGGGACAGAAAGCAAGAAGCATCATTGTGGCAGCATGTGACTTTTATACAACAGAATTGTCATTCAGCTGCGGAACACCATTCGTTTAGCATTTCTTTCTCTCTCTCTCTCTCTCTCTTTTTTTCTGAATGTAAATAGAGCAGAAGGTTGGAGTAATGTCCTAGTGATAGTAGTGCACCTTTGCAGATAATAAAGGATAATCACATGTGTTGGTCTGAGAAAACTAATTGCATCACCTTTCCAAACAAATCAAAGGTGGTTGTAGGGGTGATAGAGTCTGCCTGTTGCCCCTGCTTTCTTCAAGAGTGGTGACTGAGAATGTTACCACTGTTTTGAATACTCCTTAGTTTCAGGGTCAAAATGGTGAATCCAGATCTCATCCATAGTTTACCAATTGGGAAAATGACTTATAATTGTTTTTGTACAGGGTCAAAACTCTCTGCATAAGTCTATCTTTGCATCTTTTGAAAAAGTGACCACACTAATTCTTAGGGGAGTGATGCAGGTGCAGTACACCCAGGCCATGGACTGGAAACTGTCCCAAACTTCAATGGAGGAGCTCATCAATCCAGCCAAGAACTATCCTTTACTATCCTTTCCCCCCTCCCTCAACATTAATTCTTGTACTCAGGCCTCTTGAACACCTATTCATTACTAGCTCTGAAGGTGACAGTAGTCTAGGAATTGATTGGGCAGAAACCTTATGTATATGGTCTTTTAATATAGCCAATATTTATATGGACCTCCTAAGTTCTTGGCAATAATTTGAAATAACCCCAAATTTATATTCTGTGCTATTTCACTAAGGTGCATTCCTGTTAATATTATCATGGGTCAATGATTGTACTTTTTTTTCCTTTTTTTTTTTCCTATAATGCAAAGACTCTGAGATGAACTTAACTATAGGCTAATTATTAGCCCTTCCATTCCACAGTGAAATATACTAGCTCTTAGTATATGTATACAATGTTTTATGAAGACCCATATTCACCAAGAAAGAATAACTGAAGAAACTTATTTTCATTGTCAAATAGCTTCTAATCTACACATCAGTTGTTTAAACTTTGGTAAATATAGAGTTGCTCATCATTTTGTCAGAGACTAAAATAATTCATGAGACGGGAGAGTACATGGGTGGTGAGGGATGAACTGCTCATCCTATAGTATCACTACTCAGTAGTATAAGGAGTTCACAAAGAGTTGCATTAGTGTTTATGATGCATGATATCATCATTTTTCTCTCTTCCTTTGCACCATATGGCTAATAATAATAATAATTCTAGGGCTTCCAACAGTTGATGTTGCAGAAGAGAATGTGAAAAGAAGTAGAGGAACTGAGTGGAAGACACTGCATAAAAGTTTTTGAATTGGTTCAGGAGGTCCATATAAATATTGGCTATATTAAAAGACCATATACATAAGGTTTCTGCCCAATCAATTCCTAGACTACTGTCGCCTTCAGAGCTAGTAATGAATAGGTGTTCAAGAGGCCTGAGTGTTGAGAAATTCATGAAATTGTCTAATTTGCAAAACAAACTTAAGCAATAATAAGTGTATTACTTGCTTTCTGAGTTTCACAAATCATATATGAAGAATTAGACTGAGGTAGAAATTTACTGTTTAATGGTATATCTTTTGTGGCTTTTTTTTTTTTTTTTTACAATTATGTTATGACCACCTGAAATCTAGGGAAATTCCAAAATCTGGCAAAGGTCATCACACAAAGTTGTCCAACATGGAAGCTTCAACTGTTATATGTAATCCTGTATTATGTTGACATTTTATATATAGTGTCTGTTATTATATAAGTTTTTGGTTACATAAATTATTTTTTTTTTATTTAATCCTTCTTTCTTACTGATCAATACAGTATTTGTGAATAATCACTTATGGTATTATTATTCAAAATAATGCAAAGTGTGAATAAATAATTAAAAATTTTGTAATACATAAATATTACTCTTTCTTGGAATGGTTACATTGTGAATTTGCAGTTTACACATCCTGGTACTTCTTTAAATAGGGATTTATTTTCCAGTGATGCAAAACATAAGTATGTCGAGACCCGGAGAGCTTTAAATGAGGTGGGCCTACACCATGCAACTGATGAAGACTGTGAAAATGTAAAACTGATATGTTCTTTAGTGTCAATGAGAGCAGCATATCTAGTATCAGCAGGTATGCATTTAAGTTTTTTATTTAATTTTTTATGGCATGAGAATATAAATTGTAAGTGGTACAGGAATTGTTACTGCAAGGAAACTATTTCCTTCTTGTTTTACTAAAGTGTGTGTGTGTGTGTGTGTGTGTGTGTGTGTGTGTGTGTGTGTGTGTGGTATTAGAACCTATAGTATTGTGAATGGGTTGGAGGTTGAGAAGATGAAAGAAGATATTTTTTGACATTAGACTTGAACTTCTGTAGATTATAATAATCAGGAAATATATATATGAAGGAAAGTTGTTCCAGAAAATGGAAGTTGAATGAATAAAGGAAGAAGAAAAGTTGGTTCTGTGAGTTTGTAGTTGGACAGTAAAAGGGTGTTGACTGGTTGCGGTATGCATTTGGACTGCTTTGAGAGAGAGAGAGAGAGAGAGAGAGAGAGAGAGAGAGAGAGAGAGAGAGAGAGAGAGAGAGAGAGAGAGAGAGAGAGAGAGAGAGAGAGAGAGCAGAAATTATAGAAGGCCAAATCTGTAATAGTACCACAGAAAAGATTAAGCTGGCAAAGGCAGATTATGAGAAATTGCTGGCAAAGAGAGCAAAGAATGGAGATAAAGAATTCTTCACATATATAAATGCAGAGAATAGGACAAACTAGATCAGACCCTTATGTGATGGGTGTGGGATAGTATTAGATGCCCCAGCTGAAGTTGCAGATGAACTCAATATTTACAGAATAAAAAACACTTTGCATCAATGAGAAATTATGGGAGTGAAATTGAAAAAAAAATGTAATTAATGATGTTGAAATTTCACGTGTTTATTTAATGAAAAAACTTTTGAACCTGCAAGCCAATAAGGCTTCTAGGGTTGATGGCATATATCCTATAATCTTAAGGGAGATGGCAAGTGAGTGCATTGAGCTATTGAGGCTAATTATGAGAGCATCACTGGACTTGGAAGTAATTCCATTGGATTGGAAAAGTGCCAATGTATCTCCAATCCATAAAGGCAGTTCTAAGAGTGAAGTGGGAAATTACCAGCCAGTCAATCTAACTTCAGTAGTAGAGAAAATCATGGAGACAATGATCAAGGGTGGAATTCAGAATCATTTAGATAGAAATTGAATTCTGAAGGATACTCAGCATGGTTTTGTAAAGGGAAAATTATGTTTAAATAATCTGGTTAGCTATTTTGACAGGGTCATTTTCTCGTTTATTATGTACAAGTACATAATAAACATTACTATATAATATCGGTGTAGATACACCATAGACAACTCTTAAAAAAAAAAAAAAAAAAAAAAAAACCTACAGTAGTAGTGTGAAAGGCATCATTTCATCTGTATCTCATTGTGCTCATCCTTCACAATGAGTTACCATATATTGCACTACCTCGAATAAGTACCACTTCAATAATAAAGAAGACTATTGTTACTTATTCTCAGTGAGCACCACCACCCAGCTGGCAAAGCTTACAAAATGGTATGGGATAAGAAACTGTTATTCACATACTATCCCTATTAGACTTAGGAAAGCAGAAAGGTGTACGAAAGTCATAGTAAGGGAGGAAGATGAAGAAATGCTGTTGAAAGAAGAAAGGGACAGTTACTCCCACTCACTCACTGAACTAAACCACTCATGACACTGCCCTCCCCCGAATAGGCAACGCTTCCCCATCCTTTATGAGTTAACATGTATTGCACTACCTCGAATAAATAACACTTCACTAATAGAGAAGACTATTGTTATTTATTCACGGTGGGCACCACCACCACCCAGATGGCACCGTTTCAAAGCTAGTTTGGCTCTTCACCAAACTAGCTTTGAAAAGCCAACTAGCTTTGAAACGGTGTCATTTGGATGGTGGTGGTGCCCATGCCCACCAAGAATAAGTAACAATAGTCTTCTCTATTAGTGAAGCGTTACTTATTTGAGGTAGTGCAATACATGGACAAAACATTGTGAAGGATGAGCACAATATCAGATACAGATGAAATAATGCTTTTCACACTTCTACCATAGTTTTACTTTAAGAGTTGTCTCTGGTGTATCTACACCAATATTATATAAATATAGAATCTTAAAATATTATGCCTAGTTGCATTTAGTTTTATTTAAATAATAAACATTACGAAATTTGGTCCCAATTTTAAGTGGAGATTTCTGGAACCAATTATCTTCGGATAACGAGGATCCCCTCTTGCTTAAAAATCAGAGTGATCAAAGAAAAGTGTGTGTGCTCATTCCCAGGCTAATTTTCACGTTGTGGAGAAAACCCTGAAGTTGCTATTTTGCTTAATAAGAAATTAATTTCTTATTAATTGCTCTATAAAGAAATTAATAAGAAAGGTAAGCCAGTCTCAATTGCGCAATTAAGCTGATTTCTACCTCCACTACATCAGGTCCCAATTGAATTTAACTCCTCTACACCTAGTTCCTTCATCAAAAAATCATTTCTTAGCTTGTCAGGCCTTGTAATGGTCCTATTAAGATTACTTTTAAATTTAACACTCACATATTTTTATGTTTATATTTTACAGTATTGATTTTTAGGTATGTTACTATATAAGCATAAAGTGCATATTGTCTTCATTTCTGTCCATCTCCTTGTAATGAATTGACTCTTATGGATTTTCAGGACATTTTTATTTGGTTCTTTTAGAATGATTTGTCGAGCCTTCCCAAATTCATTCAAGTTGGACCAATATAAATCTGACAACTATTATTATTTCATTTTTTTCCTTTCATACATTATACACCAATGAGCCAAAACATTGACCAGGGAGTTGTTATGCAAATTGAAGCAACAGCAGGTGAACTGCGGGTTGGGACACGGTATAAAAAACACCTGATACTGAGCTCCGTTAATCAGTGATACTCTTGTTCTTCAGATGGGAAAGGCATCGTAAGCAAGTTTGACAAAGGCCAAATTGTAATGGCCAGATGACCGGGTCAGAGGATATATCTGAAACAGCACAGCTGGTGGGGTGCTCACGGTCAGCTGTGGTTTTTTTTTTTTTTTTTTTTTTTATGAAAACCCCAAACACGAGCGGTATTAGAACCTATAGTACTTAGCACTGTGCTTGGCTTGGAGGTTGAGAAAATGAAAGAAGATATTTGTTGACATTAGACTTTAACTTCTATAGACTGTAATTTTCAGGAAATACATATGAAGGAAGGTTGATCCAGAAAATGGCAGTTGAATGAATAAACGAGGAAGATGAAAAGTTGGTTCTGTGAGTTTAAAGTTGGACAGTAAATGAATGTTGGCTGGTGGCAGCACGTATTCAGACTGTTTTGAAAGAGGGAGAGTGGGAATTATAGAAGCCAATTCAGAAGAACAGTGCCCATGGAAGTATCTGTAGAACAGGCATACAGCAGAAACAGTCTATGAGACTGTGAGTGTAGAGACTCTGTTAGAGATGAATCATTAATTAACCTGACTGCCCTCTTCTGAATGGAATCTAGAAGCCTGAGAGAGGTTTTGGGGGCACCGCTCCAGATGTGGGAACAATATTCCATGGTAGGGCGGATTTGTGATTTGTACAGAGTGAACAGCTGTTTGGAAGAAAAGTAACCCCAAGAGTGAAAGAGAAAACCAATTTTTTAGATTCAGAGGAAGCAATATTTGTAATATGCTTGTGCCAGGAGAGATTAGAAGTTAGGGTAATCCTCAAAAGAGATGTATCATTTTGCCTAGAAATCAGAGTGTCACCAAAGATAAGCATAGGAGCAGAAGAATATTTTTTGCGAGGTATAAGACAAGACTGAGTTTTAGAAGGATTGAAATCAACTAAGTTGTCTTTGCCCCACTGGAGAATTACCTGGAGATCAGCATTTAAGGAATTGGTTACCAGATATTCGAGAAGTTGCAGCTGATTGAGCAGGGCAAGGTTTTCAAAATGGCAAGTGGAATGCAATGTGCTATCATTGGCAAAACTATGGATAGAATTTCCAGTCAATGGAAGAAGTTCATTAATATACAAGAGGAAAAGAGTGGGGGAAAAGAACTGAACCTTGGGGGACACCAGCATTAATGGAGAAGTTAGAAGACAGACAGCCATCTACCATCACCCTCAGTGAGGGATCAGAGAAAAAACTGGATAACCAATTACAAAAAACAGTTGGTAAACCATAAGATGGAAGCTTGTTTAGAAGACCTTTATGCCAAACATGATCGAAGCCTTTGAGATGTCAAGAGCAACTGCTTGTGTTTCGCCAAACTTTTCCATTGAATTTGTCCATATATGGGTAACATAAGCCAGAATATCACCAGTGGATCGACACTGACGGAACCCATCCTGTTGATCATTGATCAGACGGAAGGTTTTTAGGTAATTTAAGAGTTGACGGTTAATTGATTTCTCCATTATTTTAGAAAGAGTAGAGGTAATTGCAATGAGACTATAATTGGATGGGAGGGACTTGTCACCCTTTTTAGGAACTGGCTGGATATGAGCAAATTTCCAAGCAGTAGGAAAAACACCTTTAGAATAAGAAAGTGAAAAACGGCGGCAAAGAACAGGAGTAAGTTCAAGAGCACAGGTTTTGAGAACAAGTGGAGAAATATCATCAGGACCTGGAGATTTCTTGGCATTGAGATTCGTCAAAGTCCTTCTGACATCCTTTTGATGGAAGACCACAGGAGGCATCGAATGGAGTGTGGTGGGAGGTGTTTTACCAAGATATTAATACATGAGCAAAGTTGGAAGAAAAATGGGATGCTAGCAGGTCAGCTTTATCCTTCGCTGAAGTGACAACAGAACCATCTGGTTTTGACAGATGTGGGGGCAGAGATTGGGCAAAGGTTGTGGCCAATAGCTTTAGCAAGAGACCAAAATGCTCGGCTACCATTAGGGCTAGAACAAGTTTTCTACTCAGCCTGTTCAAAATCTAGTTTGGGCTGATTAATGACCGCTTTACAATTGTTGCGAGCTTTGGTGTAGGTAGAAAATGAAACTGAAGAATTTGGAAACAAGCCAATTACGATATGCACCATTCTTCTCTTGAACAGCCTTAGCACATTTATTGGAAAACCAAGGTTTAGATAAAGGATGAGATTTTAAAGTGGAGTGTAGAATAAAGGATTTCATTCCAACAAGAATATTTCACTGACACGATCTGAACAAACGTTGACATCAAAAGTTTTGAAACAGTAATCCAACCAGGGAAAAGAAGAAAAAAATCTCTCAGGTCATCCCATTTTGCATTCTTGTAATGCAGGCACCTCCGTAGCCAGGTGGGAAGGAGCAGCAGTGCGTTGCACACGCTTCTTGATTAGACCGGGGTTCGAGCCCGTCACCACCAAATACCGAGGATGCGTAAAGGTCAGGGAATGACCACCGAATATCCCGGAGCAATATGGCCTTAGTTGCTAATGCTCCTAAATAACAAATAACATTCTTGTAATGCCAAGCGATACAAAGTTGGGAATAGCTATGAGATAAAGGCTCCATTGGAGAAGACACAATCACCAAGTTGTGATCTGAGATACCTAAAGGACCACTCACTTCGACCGTGTACTTAGTAAGGTTGTTTGTGAGAAAAAGATCAATCGTGTTGGCCGTATGGTTGGGATTGTTAGTATTCTTGTAGGTAAATGAGTTCAAGGTCATTGGTAATTGCAAAAGCCTCAGCATCTCGACCAGCTGGGTCGGTGTGAAAACAGAAAACAGAAGCCAGCTGGAGTTGTGAACATTAAAATCACCAAGGAAAATTACCTCACTGTTAGGAAAGTTGGACTGGAGAAAGTCAAAGAGCTCCAAATGATTAGTGGAGTTGGGAGAACGGTAGAGACAACAGATGAGTTTTACACGATGAGGTAGAGAGATTTTAAGCCAGAGAAGATCGAAAAGAGGAGATTACAAATTTCCAAGTCTCTGACAGGGAATATCAGAACGGAATGCACAAGTACCACCTTTGTGGCGAAAGGAATCGTACAGCAAATAATTTGGGCAGCTGTGATGAGCAGTAGTTGAATCAACCAATAACTGAGATTCTGTCAGAAAAAGTACATGGGTTTGAGATTATAATTGAGACCACGTATATTTGTGAAATGAATTAGGAAGTGCTTGGGAGGTTTAGATCTTTTTGCAGATAAGCTTATTCTATTAGTTTGACAATTCGTTGTGTATTCAATAGTAAGGAAAAGTGGGGAGGGACATGCTGTATGAAGTAATAAAATTTTTGGATGTGGCATACACATGGTAAGAATATACCCAGATCCTTGACATAACGTGGCCTCGACAGTGCCCCCCACATACACACTACTCGGACTCCCTCCAGTCACTATCTGGCAGAATAGAGGTAGCAGGATTATACACTAGCTGATCCGGAAGCCTCCTAAAGACATACCAATAGGTTCAGCCCAGTGTACTAACTAACAGCCGGCCTGCGAACACCGTTTTAGAGCTGTACCCTCGAAATGTAAGGAAGATTGGATCTCACTATGATGTTCATCATAACCTCAAAAGTCATCAGTCATACTGCATGACAGAAGAGATGGGGAAGCATTGACCGGAGCTCTGGGGGCTAAACACGGGTTCCACCACTTCAAGCAAAGTGGTGATATTGCACCGGTTGATGAGTCATCTACCACGTAGTATTGCCTGGTAACACAGAGGGGCGGCATTCCTCCATGAGGTGTGGGCACCACGCCTCGACCCCTGCTTACATTGGTTCACACCTGGGTGGTCACCCACCATGTACTTGTGCATGGAAGTTATACCCAGGATTACTAACAGTCCCATCATGAAGGTGCAAGCAGAGGATTTGGCTGTCACAGACCATCCGGACTTTGCCAAAATTCAGTCTACTTGAATGTCACCCGAATATTAGTTCCATTAGTGTTTTAGACTCGCAGGTAGCAAGTGCAGCTTGTCTGGCATATCTGAGAGAATGTCTGTGACAACCTCAAGGACCAATTGTACTTACTGAACCACTCGAACCTCGTACCACTTTTGGTTAGTAACTACCGAAAGTGGTATGAGGAGGGAAACCCATAAACTGCCAGCGAAGTGTTGGATGACCACAGCTCACCAATGCTCAAGGTGAGCAAAGACTCCTGGATGGTACGTAGCAACAGAAGGACAACTGTGGCACATTCACCTGTAATTGGAATGCTGGTGATGGGTGTATTGTCTCACAACACACAGTACATCAAACCCCGCAAGCCGCTCAGAGTGCCCATGCTAGTACCGTGGTTCACTGGCGACAGCGCTTACAATGGGCATGCCAACATTGAAACTGGACCTTGAGTGATTGGGAGAAGGTAGTCTGGTCCGATGACTCATGTTTCCTGTTGCACCATGTGGACGGCCAGGTCCTGATGATGGTGCCTGGATGCACTGTGGGACGAAATCAAGCCGGTGGTGGCGGTATCATGCTTTGGGTGATGTTCTGCTGGGATACCTTGGGTCCAGTCATCCATGTGCCAGGCACTCTGTCTACCACCTACTTAAACATCATTGCTGACCAGGTACACCCTTTCGTGGCAATGGTCTTTCCCTATGGCAGTGCCATCTTTCAGCAGGGCAATGCACCATGCCACACTGCCCTGGATTGTTTGAGACTGGTTTGTGGAACATGAGGAAGACTTCCAGATATTGCCCTGGCCTCCAAATTCCCCAGACATCAATCCCATCCAGCAAGTGTGGTTTGTGTTGGAACAGCAACTCCGATCTGCAGTGTCTCGATCACTGACCTTACAAGAGTTTTAAAGGATCTGCTAGTTACGTGTTGGTACCAGATACCACAAGACACATTTAGAAATCTTGTAGCATCCATGCCTCAGCGGGTACGAGCTGTTTTGGCTGCAACTGGAGGACCAACATATTAGGGAGGTGGTCATAATGTTTTGACTCATCGGTGTATCATACAGGTTATTCATATACCGCATATTGTATCTGAAGCACTAGATATTATGTTTGCTGCTGTGCACCTTATTGAAGGGAAGGAATGAACAGGTAATATGGTACAGAAATGAAATGTTCTTTGTTTGTGCATAAAATTTGTTGCTTTTTATCCCCCCCCCCTTTTTTTTTTAGTTATAGATCGTGAATTATTGCTATTTGCTAATGCACCTGAAATGTAACACAAAATTTACATGAACTAACTTGTTCTATTTCTATTGTTAAAAATGGTGTTTCTGTACTTTCCAACTTGTCTGAGATCTGAACCCACTTTTTTCGTTTATCTCTAAGGGTTTGCAGGTCCCTAAACTTTCAAATCAGTGAAGATACCAGTAGTTAAATAAAGAAAAGTTGACTTCCCTATCAAGATATTTCCCAGGTTTCCTTGTAGTTACCATCTGTCCCTGGTCTGAGGTGAAGTTTACACCTTGCAGAACCAGTTTCAGTGATTTACTTGGATGAATGGCTAAACCAAAAACTAAATTCACTGAATATGGAAGATTCGGTTATTCATATGCACTGTTGTAATAGATTCATTGTTTTTGGATGCATGTCAAAAGCAAATAGACTTTATTACAATATTATTGTTACATTATATAAAGGACATGCCATTATATTTGCTTGAATATTGTTATATTCAAGCAAATATAATATTTTGTTAGATCTTGTTTATATTTAGGATACTTAAATTTCATCTCATCTTGGTAAAAAAAAAAAAAAAAAAGTTTTGTTTTTTAAACTGTAGTAACCTAATTTTAATTTTCAATTTTTTAGCTACAGCAACCATTTTGAATAAAATGAAGCGTCCACATACCACAGTTGGAGTAGATGGCTCTGTCTACAGATATCATCCACATTTTCATGATCTTATGGAGAAAAAAATTGCAGAGCTTACAGTACCTGATTATAAGGTAAGTCTAAAAAAAATTTTTTAAAGTAAGTGTACAATATAACTGCTACTTATGAAATTTTAACTGTCTAGTGGGCATGTTTATGATAAATATCCATCAAAAGAATTTATTCTTTTGATGGCTATTTTAAAAATTAAAATATTTGTTAAAGTGACATCAGTGGAAATTTTTGTTTTCCTTGATTATTGGCTTGACTTTCTATCTGTATCAATTGTTTTGTTGTTGTAAAAGTGTTACCCATAAAACAATAAAAGAAAACCTATTTTATTTTATTGTTTTATGTGTTTTTTTTTTTTTTTCTTGAATATGATTATCAAGTACTACAAAGTGAGAATTTAAAATTAGCAGCATTTCTTGCATCCAATCATTGAGCATGCTAGCTTTACTTTTGATTACTTACAGCATCTCCCAACTGCCAATGTTCACTTGCTTCAGATGTTTGTGCATCTGACTGGTCAAATCATTGAAGCATTTAGGTGTTTTTCAATTTTTGTTTCAAATCTTTTAAATTTTTCTCATCAATATAATTCCTGAATACAGGAATTAAAAATATCTGGGGGTTACTTTTAAAAATTAAATTAAAAATATAAGCTTTTGATATAAAAAATGTATTTTTTAGTTGAATTCAGAAAAGGTTTAAAATAAAGGAGGCATCAAAAAGTGAACAATTTTGAATTAATGTCAGTTTAAGGTTATAAATGGGAATTCTCTTCCTGAGTGCAAGCATAGATTAAAAATAAATTTATCTGCCCTCTAGAGGGATAAAGAATTTTATTTGCTATTTTTTTTAATAGCATAAAGTAAATAATTAGAAATTAGTTTGGTCATTGAAACTGTATAATTTTATCTTGGCAGCCTATAGTACAAGTGTTTTATTATGGAAGTAAATTCTGTTAATATAGCATAGAATTTTTTTGTGATTATTTTGGTGCATATACAGCACATGATACTGCTTGTATGCATTAAGCAACATGAATTAAAAATTAGCTTTCTCTGCTACTCGAATGTTTGTGCTGAATACCTATCTGTACATACTGTCTGTATGCATGCATGACAACAGAGGAAGTTTTATATATAGGAATCTTTTGCAGCACCTACATTGAGCTCTGGCACAGTGAGAAAGAGCTGTCATTCTGACATCAGCATTTTGTAATGTAATATAATTAATCCATGCTCTAAGTGCATCAGGAAAGACTGGAATTTTAATTCTTGTCGCCAAGCTTTCAAAAGTTCTTGAATATCAGTTTATTTTAAACTGCATGTCGTTTTGTAATGTTCAGTTTTTTTTTAGATTGTGAGTAAGGAAACTTTTGTCTTTTAACCATCTGAAACTAAACCATTCTTAGGTCCATTTAAATAATAATTATTAAACACATTACATATATTTCTATAATTATAATGCAAATAAGTAATATTAAGCACGCTATAATTATAACTTATGTAATTTCAAGATTTTAACAAGATAATTGGGTTCAAGTTGCACTGTAAAATGAATTCACTCAGTTGTAATTTTTATCGTGCTGTGAAGTTGAGCTTTCAAACTTCTTTTAAAATGATGGAACAGTAAAGCTCTAAGTTAATTTTTACTTTTTTTTTTTTTTTTTTAATATATGTGTGTATATATATATATATATATATATATAAATGAAACTGATTCCTAACAATTGGGGCACACCAGCTTGCTGTTTACTTCATTGTAGTTATAGTAAGTTTTTTAGGAGCATCAGTGAATAAGGCCATATGGCTCCATATATACTGTTTGTAAACTACATATGTTCAATTACCCTTGCATTGAGACCAACTAACTCAGCCATATTGTGAAAAAGACCCATAAAATTTCCTTGCATCATCAAAGGGACTCTAACTTGGGTCTTTTTCACCTGGTGTGGGGAGGACTGTGATTATACCAACTGTGCTACCCATGAGGGCTCATTCATTTTTCAACAGTGAGACATAATAATAGAAGACTTATGTCTTGAGACTTTTGCCATTACATTCAAATGTTTTACTTGGTGCAGTGACTATAGCTCTAAACTATACCACTTAAGCGTGATAATCCATTGTCAATTGCATCTCCTTGATGAGGTGAGAGGACATGCCATTATCTTCACTTTTTTGAAATTGTATAATATCTTTCCTATTTAAAATCATATTCTTTGCTTATTGAATTTAAGTTTGATTCTTGCATTCTCTACTTTAGTTCATTTTTAATTTTAACACTTAATTTTAATATTTTCTTATTAAATTACAAAATCTAAAAACACAGGATTTTGTGTATTTTTACAAAACTGTACAGTTTGATATCAAGGGCAGAAAAGGTTTCCTACACAAAGGCAGATGCAGTTTGCTTAATAAAATTGCATTCATGTTGGTATTCAGTTTCACTACTAATGGTGACAATATCACGACCTGAAATATTTAGTTTCATGGCATTGTGTATGTAATAATGCTATGATGCCATATATAGTAATACGTACCAGGGCTGTCTTTTCCATTAGGCACTGTGCCCAGTGTCTATGAAGTTTCTAGAGCCTATGAAAAAAAAAAAACAGCGACCACAAAAAACATATTTCAAATAGATTAATGATTTTATTCCAACAGTTAAATTCTATAAACTAAGAATTTCTAAGAAATTCTTTCTTCAGCTTTTTCTATTAGCAAAGTCGTAAAAGGTTGTGCAACTAAATTAGTGCTGAAATAGTTATTATAGGAAATAACTTCAAAACCAAATTTTTACAAATGCTTTCTAATTTAAAAAAAAAAAAAAATTAGATTTAATGAAAGGCTATTTTGATATGTTTGATATAATATAGTGAGTGAGGCCTTGAAATTAAGAGTACCAAAGGCCTGCTAACACCAAAAGATGGCCCTGATAACAATATTACTAATTGGCATATTCATTTAATCAGTAGTTGCTAGATTAATTTTCCAGATTCATAAGCATGTTTCACATTCTTAATAGCATATTTGAAGTGTCAATTCAAGTTTCATAAAATAAATTTATCTTCAAAACCTGAAGATAAATTTATTAAGGGGTGTAAGAATATTTTGGAAATTTTTGCACAAATGAAAGTTCTTGCTTGTTAAATGTACAAATTATAAATAATGAATTAATAAAACTTTTTTTTTTCCTTTGTTTTTTTTTTCAGTTTGATCTTATGCTATCAGAAGATGGAAGTGGTCGGGGTGCAGCCTTGGTTGCAGCTGTTGCTTGTCGAGCCAAGAAAGAGATGGCAGCACGTAAAAGGAAGTAGTTGCACCAAAAAATGTACACAATACAACCTGGATCATTAGGCATATACTTTCATTCCTTTCTCTGTCTCTAGGACAGGATAACTGTGAATATCCATTTGGATGAAGCTGCTGTGAGAAAAAGATCCAAGTTGGCAGCCTAGAATATTAACAGTGCCTCATAGTTTAAATATTACACATTACATTAGGACCACCTGACATAAACTGAGATATGACAAGACCTTTTTAAGTGGATAAAAGGACCAAAGAATTTCTTTTAATTGTTCCACTTGATATGCTTGTAAACTTTCAAGAAGAGGACACTGCAGTGCTAGCTCTTATAAGTGTTTGGTTTCAAACATAGATGAACAAAATTATTTTAAATATTTATTACATTTTGTGTAAAATTTTTAGAACAATATTTAGTTGTTGTTAAAGTTTTTTAAATATTTTCAAGAAAGTTCAGATATTTAATTTGAAGATTCTACATTTTTTTATACTAGACTATTTGATAAAGTGTATACTGTTAATACTGATTTATAATAGGAATTTGCATCACTTATATTTACAGGGATTTATTTTTAGCATAAAGAATTTTTACTTTTGTTTGTGACTTTCTTCTGCTTTCCTTTATGAACGAGTAATAAATTTTCAAAATTGTTGAAATGTGATTATTGTAAATGGTGAACCGTGAAATGTTTGGTAACAGTGATTTTATATATAGATATGTATTGTAGACTATTTACAAACTACGTCACAAAAGTTACATCACAGAATGTGTATCTCCAAGAAACATATTTTTTCTATTATGCATTTAGTTATTTGGCAGGGCCAAAAATTTAATTTTTTATTTTGCATGCACTTTACTCACAATTACTGTAAATATTTTTCGCACATCTTTGTATCTTTCAATTTTTTATATATCTGTGATACAGTTACTTTAATTGCAGAACTTGTTAAATCTTTTTAATTTCCTTTTTAACTTCCTTCAATTATTGTACAGTTGTATATTTTTAAAGCCACTAGAAACTGCCAAATATTTTAAATATATACTTCACATGTAAAAATAAATTTGTAAAAAGAAACCAATTTTAACCATCCATTTATCAACAGTATCCCTGCTATATAACAAAAGCTTCAAAAATCTTGTATTAACAGTTAAACTCTCCAACTCATTTGTATATAAATGTCTGTAATCAATAAAATAATTTATAGTGAGCTCTTCCTTAAGGAACATAGAATTTTAGGTTTCAATATTTAATAAATTTACTATTTAAAAATATTTATTTATTACAGTAGATAAATTTCAATTGGTGCAGTTTTGATTCAAGAGTTTAATCCATTTATTAAAATGCAACCATAGTGAACAAAAATAAAATATTAATGAAACTAGTGCACTGGCTGTTCTTTTTTTTTTCTCCTATTTGTACTCCACTTCATGACATATTTCTTGCACAAACAAAGAAATTAATTTTAAAAGTTTGCATGTTTTTCCAGGTTGCAAAGTGCCAGGTCTGGCAGCACAGAAAATTGCTTAGCACACATTTGGCATTCTTCTTTACTGAAAGGGTTCATGATATTAGCAAGGTACCATGTACAGCTCGATTGACATGATACTTCTGCTGTTCATTTGGAAAAGACTAGCATGATTCCTGTCAATGATTAGAGGAATTTCTAAAGTCCTCTTCAGTTAAGGCTGTAATTAACCTAACAAATTGCAATTGAAGGGATAGGAATTTCCATCCAGCACAACATGCAAATTGTGTCTGTGTTACAAACACAATTTGCATGAAGCCAAAGAGTGGTAATGTTCTTCATTGGTTTCTGTAGATAAACACCTGGATCACTGGTCATTGTTACTGACTTGCATCCATCTTAAAGTTTAAATTATCTCTTAGCTGTGCTATAGGGAATTGGCTTCTCCGTAGACTTCTGACATGAAGTAAACTGTATGCAATTTTTTTTTTTTTTTTTTTTTTGTTGTTAATAGCATGAAAAAATTTAATTGTTCACATATGTCAGCCATGATGATGGGCAAAAATGACTATATGCACTTTTGCACTACTCCCATTCCAGATGCATGCAGAGTAAACTACTGAGCATTTGTATATGCTTAGGTAAAGGACAGTTCTATCACAGTCCTTATACAGAATAAACTTCTGCATTTTTATGTAGAAGTGGATTAGTAATTACAAAGGGGGCCTGGAAAATATTCAAGGTGTACTTTTTTTTTTTAACTAATTAAAGGTAGATCACTAAGTTCAAGTGAAATGTTTGGCAATAGATTAATTTTATAAAACCGGAGTTAATATGTAACAGCTGTCAGTTTGTCTTTCAGTAGTGTGTGTGTGTGTGTGTGTGTGTGTGTGGACAAAAGTGGATTTTCCTTGATTTCTGGAATAATGACTGACTTCTGGATAATTGGAATTCTGAAATTAATATTCAAAATTGACAAGTCAGTCAATTTGATGCATTTTTGGATTAAAAATGCGTATGCAGTTATTTTTCTGTGACTTTTTTTCAACTATTTAATATCAATTAATAACATTTAAACATAGAATGGAATGAACCTTTTTTTTTTATTATTATTTTTTTTTTTATTTACATGACTTTTGTACTTTCTTTCGAAGTTGTAGATGGTTAGCAAACAAAAAATATGCAAGCTGTCTGTGAATATGTTGTTCCTCAGATATATCTATCCAGGGGCAGAATTAAGGGTAATATAACCAATTGATTGCCTATTAGCATTTGCAAAGGCACATGATGCAAGAAAGCAAGCTTATATAGCATCAGCCAAAAAAAAAAAAAAAAACACCCTTACTTCACCCATCCACTCGCTCCAAATTTTTGTCAAGTTCTGCCTTGAATCTGTTTAAGCTATCAACTTCTACAACGACAGATGGAAGTTTGTTCCAACAATCAACCACCCAGTGGCTAAAGGCAAACTTCTGCGCATCTATCCTACAACTGTCTTTCCTCAATTTGAATTTATGCCCTCTCAGGCGATTATTCTGAGCAAGAGGAAGAATCCCATCCGCATTGAGCATGCTCAAACCATTCAAGGCTTTATACACCTCAATCAGATCACCTCGCAGATGCCTAGTCTCCAGACACTGTAATTTGCAAAACTTAAGCCTTTCTTCATAAGAGCAACCCTTTCTTCCATTCATAATCTTGTTGCCCTTCTCTGTACTCGTTCCAAAAGCTCTACATCCTTCTTAAAATGAGGCCTCCAGACTTGTATACAGTACTCAAGGTGTGGCCTGACCATTGCCTTATACAAGGGGATAATCACCTCCTTATTCCTACTAGAAAAATTCCTATATATCATTGACAAGACACCATGAGCTACTCTTGCAGACCGTCTGCACTGCTCAGAAAACTTCATATCTGCCTGCATAATTACCACCAGGTCCTTTTAATTCTCTACCACTCTCACACACAGTTGATACGTTACTGCTTCTGGGGTTACTGCTGCCCATATGCAGTACTTTACATTTGTCAATGTTAAACTTCAGTTGACACCTCTCACTCAGCCCATCTGCTCAACTTTTCTAGATCCTGTTGCAGCAGCGTACTGTCATTAGTGTCATTAACAACCTTGCCAAACTTCGTATCATCTGCAGACTTGGATATTAAACCTGATAGACCATCATCAGTATCATTTATAAATACAGAAAACAACAATGGACCCAACACTGAATCCTGAGGGACTCCAATAATAACATTAGTCCACAAATAGCAGTGTCCATGATTACCACTCTCTTCTCCCACTCAATCATCCCTTTATCCATAGCAGCAATTTGCCTCCAATGCCACACTGCTCCAATTTGTGCAGCAATCTTCCATGTGCAACAGTATCAAAGGCCTTTCTAAGATCCAAATATAAGGTATTTATGTGTTTCATTGCATTTTGAAATGAGCAATTTTACTGAGCAGTGCCTATGATGCCTAAGGGGGTGTGATATGATCAAAAAGTTAGGAGAATTGACTTTGTATTTTGAAATTGCAGGTGTCATAGCAGTGGGACTTGTCACGACACATTCGGTGACTTATTTATTATTTAGAGAAAGTAATGAATGAATCTCCTGTTTATCTGCAGTCGGTAGATAAAAAAAAAATATATATATATTGGCAATTGAATATACAGTGTTGAATAGCACACATTTTAAGAGGTATTTATGTGTTTCATTGCATTTTGAAATGAGCAATTTTACTGAGCAGTGCATTTGCATCAAATTAGGGAAAGTGCAACAGAAACCCATGAAATGCTAAAATCAGCTTTCATAGCAAACAGTTTTCAACATCTGGTTCTGTGTGCAGTTGTTTAAAACTAAACAATATTCATAAAGCTGCTATAATAATGTAAATCTGCATTCATCGCTTTTGTGCAAAGACACAAAAAAATGCAATGCTTCTAACAAAGTATTCATTTAGCTATGGGGGTATCTGCACCCAGTGAAACTGTAATTTATGTGCAACTTTGGTGTCTGTGCCTGAATTTTGCATGTGTATAGAAATGCCACTGAACATAAGTCTGCATGCTGCATTGCTGTTTGTCTGCACCACCTATATCAACATGTATTTTTCTAGAGTTTAAATGCTGGCATCTTAAAAAGCTTTTTTGACAAACTAAATTGCCAATATGCAAATTTTTTTTTTTTTCACCCAATGTCATTCCAATGCCATCAGGTATATCATAGTGCTTATGCTTGCTTCCTTCCACAACACATCAAAAAGGTCTGGATTCAAATCTCATAAAGATAGGAGAAAATTTATTGGCTTTTTTCACACTGTGACCAAATTAGTTAGTCTTGGGCAAGGGTAGCATGGCTTTTCCCATTGGAAATGGGAGATGTTTTTATTCCAGAAACAAGTAAACCAATTACCAAAGAACATACACAACATACTGTCTGTATGTTGTGCATGAGCTTTGGCTCAGGAAACACCTAATATTTTCTTTTTATGTTATGCTGACCTGTGGTTGAGAAGCAGCGAGGCATGTACTATTGCACACATTGTCCTGCCTACTGCTCTACTGTGACTTTGTCCCTGAGTCATATAGCTCACAGTCAGCCCCCAATAACAAGGAATACCTCTGTATTTTTATGATAATTTGCAGTATAAAATATCAGTGTAAATACACCATAGTGATTTCATAATGAAAACCTACAGAAGTAGTGTAAAGGCTTTGATTGTATCTCATATTATGACTACCCTCACAATGAGTTCACTGGGTTGGCATGATTGCAATACCAGGGTACCTGCCCACCCACTGGCCAACAAGCTTTGACATGGTGCCGTCTGGGTGGTGGTGCCCATTGAGAATAAGTAACAATAATCTTCTCGATTAGTGAAGCATTACTTATTCAAAGTAGTGCAATACATGGTAACTCGTGACTGGGTAGTCACAATATGAGTTGATTAGTCGCAATTAAATTGATGCCTCTACTGTAGTTTTTCATTACAAGTTCACTATGGTGTATTTACACTGATATTTTATAGTGTATTTCAATCTTGTAAAATATTATTCCTTGAGCATTTACACTTTATTTAAGTATTATTTTGCACACCTTTTGGCATCTCATGTTCTGGAAATAACTTCACAACTGGGTTGGCGTGATTGCAATACCGGATATCTGCCCACTCACCGACAATAGACCAACAAGCCTTGAAACTGTGCCATCTGGGTGGTGGTGCCCACTGAGAATAAGTAACAATAGTATTCTCTATTAGTGAAGCGTTACTTATTCAAAGTAGTGCAACATGGTAACTCGTTGTAGGAAGTCACAATATAAGATACAGTCAAATCAGTTTTTCATTATGAGTTCACTATGGTGTATTTACACTATTTTATGGTGTATTTCAAACTCATAATATACTATGCCTTGAGCATTTACACTTTATTTAAGATAATTTTCAATGTATTTGGCAAGTTTACAAAGCTGAAGTGTGCAGTGTATGGTTGCTTGAGTGTTAAATGTTACTCTTTCGTAAGATGACATAAGCCAAAATAAATTACTCAATACGAAAGAAAGGATAAAATTGTAAGAAAAATACAATACATTCTCAGCATTTTAGAGAGATTATTTCTCAACTTCATAACCTGCCATACTATATTGCAATATATAAAAACATATACAAAAAAATTATAGAAATTTTATAACTAGAAGCAGTCCTAACTTTGAAACTTCAAAAATCAGATCCAGAATGTAAAAATACTTTACGTAGGAAGGAATGGATCACAAAAAGACTTGCAAAACTCATAATGAAATGCTTCTCCAGAGCTGAGAGTGCACAGTGTACATCAACATAACCATAGTTGTTAGTGTGTCATATATCATTACTGCACAAAATGGTTACACTGTTTCTGAAGTAAAATTTTGCTGAGATATAAGAGACCCTGCTAATAATGATAATGCTGCAGAATAAAGCATTTTTTTGAAAAGATATTAACCAAAACAAAAACTGATTTTTATTTTGAGCCTGGAAGAATAAAATATGTCAGTTTAAAACAGAAATTCAAAATTACTGTTTTAAAAACTCTGAAAATAAAACTTCCTCGTTAAAACATGTGGTCTCAGTTCCAATTTGAATAACATCCATTTCCACTTAACCTACCAAGCTCCACTTACTTTTTTCTGTTCGAATACAAATTATTGTTGGTTTGCCTTAATTATGACTAGTCTTTGGTAAAACCTAATTATTCACTCTATGATTACTTTTGCTTCAAAGGTGGTACTTATGCATATGTCCACTTCCAAGGGCAATCCCAGGATTTTATAAAGAGAGGGACTAAAGCAGTGGCCCCTAACTTAACAAGTACAGGTCAGTGTCAAAAAAAAAGTTGCAAGTTAGGGTTAAATTTGACACGATAAGAGGGAGTATATGATGAGAGCCTTGTCAATCAAGGCTCATGGGGTAGCATTTTTCTCAACGTGATCTGTGTTTGTCAACAGGAGAGAATGTTTCTACGGGGATGGGATATATTTAAACAGAAAGGTTGCAAGGATGCTATGGAGACAGTGTTAGGTGGGTCGGAAAACTGCTAGCTTGGGGGGGATTCACAGACTAATAGATTAATTAGTAGCTGGAGGCAGAGGTGAAAGTGATTCTTGCACTGTTCTATTGGAATGAGCAGTCCTGGAAAGTGAGGTGCTGGGGATTTCAAGGACTGCTGAGAGTCATCAAGGAACAAGTGTTGTGTTCCAACATGGGCTGTGTTGGAGTAACTAAGAGTAAGAATAGGTGCATGTATACTTGCATGTACACCAATGCTAAGAGTATAGTAAATAAATTTGAGGTGTAGGTCAAGACATCAAAGGCAGATATTGTTGGGATATCAGAGACATGGTGTCACATAGATATAAGTAATGCAGAATTGGTATTTGGTGAGTACAGTGTGTACAGACAGGATAGAAAGAGAGGAGGGGGGGTCCAGTTGACATAGGTGGACAGCGCAGTGTTGAGTCAGTTTGGGCTGACGAAAGCATTGGGAAAGCAAAACTGAGAGTAGGAGTGTTTATAGGCCCGATGAGTACAATGAACAACTGTACAAAGAGACAGTGGGCCAGTAAATCAGATTGTTTAATAATGAGGGGATTTTAGCTTCCCAGATATAGAGTGTAAATTGGTCACTTGCACACTAGCAAGACTTTTGTGGATTTATTGGATGATTGTTTTCTACAGCAGTATGTTCGAGAGGAAACCAGAGGGAGTAATACTGTTGATTTGATTATTCATTCGTGAGGAATCTGCAGATAAAGGACCCACTAGGTGGCAGTGATCACAGTGTACTGATGTGGGATTAACTCAAATATATAACTACCATGTTTGAGGGGCAACCAGAGAGAATAATACTATTAATCTGATTATTAGCAGGATTATTCATGCATAAAGAATTTGCAGATAAAGGAACCACTAGGTCACAGTGTACTTATGTGGAATTTAATTAAATATGTAACTACCATCAAGGGTAAAGAGAGAGAGGGTTTTTGCTTTCGTAAAGGTGACTACAGTGGTCTCAGACAGTTTTTAAATTCTATACAGTGGAATCAACTGATGTTACCAATGGTGAATTCAAATTGGAAGCCTTCAAGGACTTAATCTTGGAGGCTACTAGGCTTTTCATACCAACTAAGATATACTGTTCAAGGTTCAGGGCTAAATGGATGTCAGATGAATTAATGAGGCTCATGGCAGAGAAGAAAAATGCATGGGATGCATAAATTAATCAGGTGACACAGAAGCCTATAGCAGATATAAGCTAGTCTGTAATCAAATCAAAAAGGAGGTAAGGCAGACAGACAAAGGCAGATTACGAGAAATCTTTGGCAAAGGATGCAAACATAAACAGCAAAGAGTTCTTTACTTATGTAAACTATAAAAGGAAGGAGATGAATTAGATTGCTCCACTTAGCATAGATCATTTGACTATTGATAATCTTGCTCAAGTAGGTGATAAACTGAATGAGTATTTTGCATTTACATTCACACAAATGTAAATCACACAAATGTGGTGTCACACAAATATAAGGAATGAAGAACTGTAATTTGGGGAGTACAATGTGTACAAGAAGGGAGATGGGGTTGTGCTATTAGTTAAGAAACACAAAATCCAAGGAGGTGCAGCCAGTCAACATTGCTGAACAGTGCTATAGGTGATAAACTGAATGAGTATTTTGCATTTACATTCACACAAATGTAAATCACACAAATGTGGTGTCACACAAATATAAGGAATGAAGAACTGTAATTTGGGGAGTACAATGTGTACAAGAAGGGAGATGGGGTTGTGCTATTAGTTAAGAAACACAAAATCCAAGGAGGTGCAGCCAGTCAACATTGCTGAACAGTGCAGTGTCAAATCAGTTTGGTGTGACCTAAGAACTAGGAGATCAAAATTGAGAGTAGGAGTGTGTTATAGGCCTAATGACTCTGATGAGTATAATAAGAAACTGTACAGGGAAATAGAATGGGCCAGTAAATCAGACAGTCTTATAATGGGGGATTTTAATTTCACAGATATTGACTCGAATTTGTGGGTTGGTGACTTGCACACTAGCAAGGCTTTTGTAGATTTATTGGATGATTGTTTTCTACATCAGCATGTTTGGGAGGCAACTAGAGGGAGTAATACTCTTGATCTGATTATCAGTAGTGATTCTTCATGCATTAAGAATCTGCAGAAAAAGGAACCGCTAGGTGGCAGTGATCACAGTGTGCTGAAGTGGGATTTACTCAAAGAGGTAACTACCATCAGGGGTAAAAGGAAGGGTTTTTGCTTTCTTAAAGGTGACTACAGTGGTCTGAGACAGTATTTAAATTCTATCAACTGATAATGTTACCAATAGCAAATTCAAAATAGGAGGCAATCAAAGAATTCATCTTGAAAGCTACTAGACTTTACATACCAACTAAGAAATATTGTTCAATGTTTAGGCCTAAATGGATGTCAGATGAACTAATGAGACATATGGCAGAGAAGAAAAATGCAGGGGATACATATAAATTAATTGGTGACATGGAAGCCTACGATAGATATAAGCTGGTCTGTAACCAAGTCACAAAGGAGATTAGACAGGCAAATGCAGATTATGAGAAATCTTTGGCAAAGGATGCAAAGAAAAGCAGCAAAGAGTTCTTTACTTGTGTAAACTCTAGAAAGAAGATGATGAAACAGATAGGTCCACTTGATATTGATGGTTCAACTGTTGATGATCCTGCTCAGGTAGCTAACAAACTAAATGAGTATTTTTCATCCACATTCAAACATGAGTTATTCAGAGAGGGGAATGCCAGAGGTGAATTAAACTCTGGCAGTGAGCTAGATGATTTTGTAATAACTGAGAGGAAAGTGGAGGAGAAATTGTTGAAGATAAACATAAAAAAGGCCCCCAGGGTGGATGGGACCTATCCAGTTATATTAAAGGAGGCAGCAAAGGAAGTAAGCAAACCCTTAGCCATAATTATGAGAGCTTCCTTGGACTCAGGGGATGTACCCATTGACTGGAGATGTGCAAATGTGACCCCAATTCACAAAGGAGGATCAAAGATCTGTTAATTTAATTTCTGTTCCAGGGCAATTAATGGAGGCACTGATTAAAGAAGCACTGCAGGATCATCTAGCCAAGACTTCATTATAGCAAGGACACAGCATGGGTTTGTTAAGGGGAAGTCTTGTCTGACTAATTTGATTGGATACTATGATGTAGTCACAAAGGAACTGGATGCAAAGAATAACTTTGATATCATATATTTGGATCTTAGAAAGGCCTTTGATACTGTTGCACATGGAAGACTGCTGCACAAATTGGAGAAGTGTGGCATTGGAGGCAAATTGCTGCTATGGATAAAGGGAAGGTTGAGTGGGAGAAGACAGAGAGTGGTAATCAATGGACACTGCTCTTCGTGGGCTAATGTTATTAGTGGAGTCCCTCAGGGTTCAGTGTTGGGTCGTTGTTTTCTGTATTTATAAATGATATTGATGATGGTATATCAGGCTTAATGTCCAAGTTTGCAGACAATACAAAGGTTGGCAGGGTTGTTAATGACACTAATGACAGTACACTGCTGCAACATGATCTAGAAAAGTTGAGCAGATGGGCTGAGAAGTGCAAATGAAGTTTAACATTTACAAATGTAAAGTATTACATATGGGAAGCAGTAATCCCAGAGTAACATATCAACTCTGTGGTACCACACTGACAGTGGTAGAGAATGAAAAGGACCTTGGGGTAATTGTGCAGGCAGATATGAAGTTTTCTGAGCAGTGCAGACGGTCTGCAAGAGTAGCTCATGGTGTCATGTCAATGATATACAGAAATTTTTTTAGTAGGGATAAGGAGGTGGTTTTCTCCTTGTATAAGGCAATAGTCAGGCCACACCTTAAGTACTGTATACAGGTCTGGAGGCCTCATTTTAAGAAGGATGTAGAGCTGTTGGAATGAGTACAGAGAATGGCAACAAGATTAGTGAATGGAACGAAGGGTTGCTCTTATGAAGAAATGCTTAAGTTTTGCAGATTAGTGTCTGGAGACTAGACACCTGTGAGGTGATCTGATTGCGGTGTATAAAGCCTTGAATGGTTTGAGCATGCTCAGTGCTGATGGGATTCTTCATTTTGCTCAGAATAATCACCTGAGAGGGCATAAATTCAAATTGGGGAAAAACTGTTGTAGGATAGTTGTGCGGAAGTTTGCCTTTAGCCAGCGGGTAGTTGATTGGTGGAACAGACTTCCATCTTTTGTGGTGTAAGTTGATAGCTTAAACAGATTCAAGGCAGAACTTGAGAAACATTTGGAGCAAGGTAATGGGTGAAGTAAGGGTGTTTTTTTTTTTTTGGTTTTTTTTTGGCTGATGCTATATAAGCTTGCTTTCTTGCATCATGTGCCCTTGCTAATTCTAATGTCTCTCTCTCTCTCTTCTTAGTTGAACTCTGCATCTTTGCTGTATAGCTCTTCCAGTACTGTCTTATTTCGGGATTTCAAGAACGGTTCTCTGTTAATACTGAAGGAAATTACCGCAGCAGCAGTAGTAGAAGCACTATCTGACTGGCCTGTTATTCAACTTCCAGATTAAATTCTAGCACAGGAACATGCCCGGAGGTGCTGGACACTTCCAGAACTACCACTGGAAGTCTACAACTTCTCTGAACAACAACAACAACCACAAACTCCCTCTTTTGGTGCGAGCACCTTATTTATTTCCTTCTCATTTATTTATTTATTGAATTGATTGCAAGTTACAATCGCCCCTTGTACTACTTTTGTATATGCAAGCTTATGTGCAAACCCCTCTGGGGTTTGTATTTACACATTTACATATCTCCCTCTATCTAATTTAAACCTGACCCAATCACAGTTTATTCTTTAATTAAACTCACTCTTCTTCCTTTGGTGGGAAAAACAGAATATTTTTCCCACAGAACAAAACGCTTTCATCTTTTACCTCAAGATCACCTGTTCACAATACCTTTGAACTGTTCCATACTGACACCCTTTCCCAAAATGCACTAAGTGTTGCATCCTCAAGTAGCGGTGTAATAGAGGGATTAATTTGTTTAGAAGCTTTTAATTTTAACCCATCTGCACCTGACATACCACTGTTCACCATATTCCTTAATTGCCCTACCAGGCCTACTCCCACTAATGGAAATATTTCCGTAATGATGTTTTCGTTATTCTTTAAGTGCTTTACTTCCACACAGTAAATATGTTTTACTAAGAGAAATATATTTGTAAGATTTTATGTCTTGCAGTTTCATGTTTTCAGGTTTCCAGTCCATTTGTGCTGTTGTATAACAATCCAACACAACAGCACAAATGCACTGGAAACCGAGATTTGAATACTGGAAAAAAATGACTGCAATCTCAGTATTATAAGCCCTAGTATAAACAGATGTTTTGCAAGTCGTAAATAAGTGATGAGGAGTGGCGTTATAAGTCGTCATTGGGAGATAATGTACCTATTATCTTGGAACCCCCGCTGTCTTCACACACCCCGCTCAAAAAAAAAAAAAAAAAGAGGAAAGAAATGTTGAGTTTGTTTTAATGCGTCGCATCGATTCTCATGTTCCGTTGCACCCCAAAAAGACAAATTTTGTTTCATTATTTATTATTATTATTAGCTATATGGTGCAAGGAAGCCTGAGACTTATGTGGACCAGCCAAAAAAAAAATAATAAAAAAATCGAATTACCCAGTGTGTGAGAGAGAGAGAGTCAGAAGTAGAAGGGGAATCACCAAGAAAGAGAAGAATGATGATATCCAGCTCGCTCAGGACCCTGGGTATGCCAAGCCCATACTCACCAGATATAAGCCCCTGGGGTTATATGTCAGGGATGTCGAAATTTTTTTTATAGAAATAGTTTTTTTGTCTAGAAAACGCAAAAGAGTTGCGCTTTCAGTTAAACAAGTATTTGAAATTATTCAAAAGTTTGAAAACGGTGTATCCGTTAAATCTTTAATGAACCATTATAATGTTAGTGACCAAACCATGCGCGACATTGTAAAAAATAAAGGGAAAATATTCGGTTTAAAATGGACATCGTAAAACATAAAGGGAAGCATCATATTGGATATGTAATAGTGTGTGGTAAGTTTTTTATCTATCACTTTTTATGTAAGTTGCTGAACAGTTTTCGATACAGTAAGTCCCCGACTTACGCAACTTCGGACTTAAGTAAATTTCTTTTCACCAATTTTTTTTTTTTTTTTTTTTTTTAGGATTGTAAAATTTAAAACAAACAAAAAATAATAATAAGCAATCACTTAATAATGAAAATAGTAATAAGTGCTTAATTGACGGTACTCGCCTCAATTGATCTGCTTAGTTACATGGTATTGAAGAGGAAATGAAGTTTAAAATAAGTTAAGTTAAAATTATTTATTTATTTTAAACTTCATTTCCACTTCAATACCATGTAACTAAGCAGATCAATTGAGGCGAGTACGGTAAATTAAGCTGTTATTGCTATTTTCATTATTAAGTCGATTACATTACGGTACATTAAGAAACTCTATAAATCATCTAAGTAATGAGCACGCACAAATTGCACAAGTGTGATATGGAGCAACAAGCAAAAAATAGGAAAGAAGAGAAGATTCTTAAAATTTATTTATGTTTTTTTTATATGACTGAAGATTTCAGTGAAGAGGACACACATTTCACCATAATAACGTATAAACCCACAGAATTCCAGCTCTTGGCATTATCGCAAATGAAATAAGATCGAGTTTACTACCCATTTATAATTAGATTCACTAACAGAAAAACCAATAAACCGGAAAGTGCAAATTGTTTTTATTGTTTTATGGTAGTGACCTCCAGAAATGTGCTTTAGTAAAATGTGAGCTCGCGTGTGGTGATAATAGTGAGTTTTCGCCTTAACCCTGAGTTCATTACAGAAAATTTCATTTTGACCGTTAAAATGGTGCCGATTAATTAAGAGAATAAGTGACAACGCTACTACATTTGGAGGGAATGGTGTGATTTTTTTTTGGCTGATGCTGCATAAGCTCATACACTTGCATCACATGCCACTACTACTAGTTTGTTTGTTATTTCGTTTTTAGGAGCATCAGCAACTAAGACCATATTGCTCCGGGAAATGTGGTGGTCATTCCCTGACCTTTCCCCATCCTCCGTATTTGGTGGTCACGGGCTTCAACTCCGGTCTAATCAAGAAGAGTGTGCTATGCACTGCTGCTCCTGCCCACCTGGCGCCGAGCTACTAGTAAATCTACCAACAAAAGGAAAGCGATCGATTTGGATCAGAAAATTAAAATAATTAGGATGTATGAAAATGGTCAAACATTAACAAGCATCGCGCCGAATTCAGATTGTTAATAATAATATAGTAGCAATATGTTATTAGTCATTCCCGAGTTACGCAAAACTCGACTTACGTAAGACGTCCTGGAACGTATCTCTTACGTATGTCGGGGACTTCTGTATTTTTGGATTAACCGGAAAATCGATTATTTGGGAATTTTTTTTTTTTTTTACCATCTATCCCGAAAAATCGAGTCTACTGTATAACTACAATATAATTTGTTTAATCATTAATAAATTACTAATTTAATTTATATTTTAATAATTATTATTCAGTTCTGTCTCCAGAAATACAGAACATCTTTATTTCTATATTCTTTAAATGGAGACCATTTTGTTCCAGAATTGAATTGAAGGAATAATATAGCTAATGTAAAATTGATGACATTTTGTCCTGATTTTTAATCCAGCTTTAAGAAATAAACGAATTTATCGGACTAACAAAGGCATAGTAGCTGTTATGTCTTTGAGAAGTGCCAGTACTATGTGTATAGGCCTATGCTGAATATGCACTACCTTCTCTCAGTTACTTGTGGTTATCTCAGTTAATTGTTTTCATCTGCATTTCGATATGGCATTAAGGGCAAGTTGATACAATGGATAAAATGATGGTTGGGTGGGAGAAGACAGAGAGTGGTAATCAATGGACTTCTTGAACTAATGTTATTAGTGGAGTCCCCAGGGTTCGGTGTTGGGCTTAGTTTTGATTTCTGTATTTAGCATTAGCATTAGCATTAGTAGAGGCATTTGATGCAAGAAAGCAAGCTTATGCAGCATCAGCCAAAAAAAAAAAAAAAAAAAAGTAACATAAATAAATAAAAATAACCACTTCCACTTCACCCCTCTGTTCGTTCGAAATACCTGTCCAGCTGAGCCTTAAACTTATTTAGGCTATCAACTTCCACGACAAGGGATGGAAGTCTGTTCCACCCACCAACCACCCGCTGGCTAAAGGCAAATTTCCGCACATCTATCCTACATCTGTCTTTCCTCAATTTGAATTTATGACCTCTCAGGTGATTTTTCTGAGCTAGAGGAAGAATCCCATCAGCATTGAGCATGCTCAAACCATTCAAGGCTTTGTACACCTCTATCAGATCACCCCGCTGGTGCCTAGTTTCCAGACACTGTAATTTGCAAAACTTAAGCCTTTCTTCGTAAGAGAACCCCTTTGTCCCATTCACCAATCTAGTTGCCCTTCTCTGTACTCGTTCCAGCAGCTCTACATCCTTCCTGAAATGAGGCCTCCAGGCCTGTATACAGTACTCTAGGTGTGGCCTGACCATTGCCTTATACAAGGGAATAATCACCTCCTTATCCCTGCTAGAAAAATTCCTATATATCATTGACAATACACCATGAGCTACTCTTGCAGCCCGTCTGCACTGCTCAGAGAACTTCATATCTGCCTGCACCACCACCCCCAGGTCCCTTTCATTCTCTACCACTGTCAGTGTAGTACCACAGAGTTGATACGTTGCTCTGGGGTTGCTGTTTCCCATATGTAGTACTTTACATTTGTCAATGTTAAACTTCATTTGCCACCTCGAAGCCCATCTGCTCAACCTTTCCAAATCCTGTTGCAGCAGCATAGTGACAGTAGTGTCCTTGACAACCCTGCCAACCTTCGTATCGTCTGCAAACTTGGACATTAAGCCTGATATACCATCATCAATATCATTTATAAATACAGAAAACAATAAAGGCCCCAATACTGAACCCTGAGGGACTCCACTAATAACATTAGTCCACGATGAGCAGTGTCCATTGATTACCACTCTCTGTCTTCTCCCCCTCAACCACCCCTTTATCCATAGCAGCAACTTGCTTCCAATGCCACACTGCTCCAATTTGTGCAGCAGTCTTCCATGTGCAACAGTATCAAAAGCCTTTCTAAGATCCAAGTATATAATATCAAAGTTATTCCCTGCATCCAGTTCTTTTGTGACTGCATCATAGTATCCAATCAAATTGGTCAGGCAAGACTTCCCCTTAACAAAACCATGCTGTGTCCTAGCTATAACTGAAGTCTTGTCTAGATGATCCTGCAGTGCTTCTTTCACCAGTGCCTCCATTAATTTTCCGGGAACAGAAGTTAAACTCACAGGTCTATAATTACTTGTGTCAGCCTTTGATCCCCCTTTGTGAATTGGGGTCACATTTGCACATCTCCAGTCAATGGGTACCTCCCCTGAGTCCAAGGAAGCTCTCATAATTATGGCTAAGGGTTTGCTTACCTCCTTTGCTGCCTCCTTTAATATAACTGGATAGATCCCATCCACCCCAGGTGCCTTTCTTGTGTTTATCTTCAACAATTTCTCCTGCACTTTGCTCTCAGTTATTACAAGATTCTCTAGCTTACTGCTAGAGTTGAATACACCTCTGGCATTCCCCTCGCTGAATAACTCCTCATGTGTGAATGTCGATGCAAAATATTCATTTAGTTTGTTAGCTACCCGAGCAGGGTCATCAACAGTTGACCCATCGATCTCAAGTGGACCAATCTGATTCATCCCCTTCCTTCTAGAGTTTACATAAGTAAAGAACTCTTTGCTGTTTTTCTTCACATCCCTTGCCAAGGATCTCTCGTAATCTGCCTTCGCCTGCCTAACCTCCTTTGTAACTTGGTTACAGATCAACTTGTATCTATCATAGGCGTCCGTGTCACGTGTTAATTTGTATGTATCCCATGCATTTTTCTTCTCTGCCATATGCCTCATTAGTTCATCTGACAACCATTTAGGCCTAAACCTTGAACAATATTTCTTAGTTGGTATGTAAAGCCTAGTAGCTTCCACGATAAGTTCTTTGAATGCTTCCCATTTTGAATTTGCTGTTGGCAATTGTGAAAAATATTTTCATTTTCAGCCCTTTCACTTATTTTCAAGAGGTATTTGGCCTAATAATGCCTGATATATTTTTCACGGCCTATACAACTAAATTATATAACGATAGCATCACTTCAGCTAAGCTTTTACTTTCGCTTTCAAATCACCCCAGGGATGCGGTCGCCGTAAGGGGACACCACAGTGATGTCACCCGTTCTCCTGAGCGGACAAGAGCGTTGATCGAACGCAAAGGTCCGAAGAACGGTGAATTGTTATATGAGTAGAAATTACCAGAACAAGACACAGCAGGTCTTGCATAACAAGACCTTTATAAAGATATTAATTGTCACTACGACTCCGTGCATGGTACAGTATCCATTTAATTCTTCCCCCCCACTTAGTTGACTCGTGAGAATAAGACAATTCTTAGGGAGCACAGTTGAGGGGATGCGGAGGTATATATTGGAAAAGGGGAGACGGACACACACAGTTAAGTTCATGAGTAAAACATGACAAGAAGAGCAGTGAAAGTCTTTGGCCGATTTTTGTCGTTGTGTAAAGAAGATGTAAATTAATAATTACGAGGGAAAAGATGAGAAAAGAACTATATTGATGTCTGGAACAGATTCTCCCCCCCCCCCGAGGCGTTGCAGAATATTTTCGGGTAAGACAACCCTTATTGTTTAATAACAAACTGTATTAAATCACCCAAAAGCCAACCTATTACCTGCATACGTTTTAATGCATTTATAAGACACCTTTCCTCACATAAATATACCCCGACAACTGTATTATTTTCTTAGTATTCAACTTTAATGATAATGCGACTTATTAATTTAATTGTCAATTACTAATTACACTATTAAGATAATATAATTACCTGTTTCATATTTTGAACAGTGGTATGCTCTGACAAACACTAATTATTTTGTACTTGCTAAGGAATTAGTGGAAAAACCATATGAAGAATATTACAACATTGTAATATAGCTAACAGCAAGATAATGCTTGCATTCAATTAATTTGTCTAACAATTAAATACCAATTAATCTAACTTATTTACCAGTTATATTGTACTCATTTGTATACATATATGTTAAATAAACTTATTTTGTTTGTTATTATTTTGCGTTCTGATCATTCTTTCTAAATTACATACAATTCACTGAACAATAATTATTTTTAAGAATCATTTATGGCGGCATTTCGAACCAGCCCTTAGCTAAGAGTTGTTTCGGGATGAAAAACACAACGCAATTCTGTCGCTGCGAGTACGCTCACTGTGACATGTTGAGTGAGACTTGAGGGCGCAGGATTTTGTCCTAATTTGAACCACTAGATAGATCATTCGAAACCCAGGCTTTTCTGGAATTCACATGATATTGTGCTGCCTTGCTATAGCGAGGATTCACGAGTATATTGATAGGCAAGAGCATAATATGACGGAAAAGCCTGTGGAACACTGGTTGCTAATCGTGACCAGGATGAAATGTGCTTTTGCGGGATGAAAAACCTTTTTTTTTATATATGAAAGCTTGTGAGTTATGAGGATTACTGTAAACTGAAGAGCAAAGCACAACAAGAGTAACTAGTGAATAGAAGACAAATAAAGGGATTAATGTGGTAATAGAATAAAAGGGAAACGTCTAACACTAGTGATTTTGTGTGTATACAGAGAATGGTTAGAGGCATTTTAATTAATTTTAGTTTTTTTTCAGCAATACAAATAACATAGTCCTCAAGTACATACATAGTAGTAACATTAGCAACTAGAAGCATTTAGTAGTAGTTAATTGATTTGTCAAAACAAATAATAATAATAAATTACAAAAAAAAAAATTCTAGTTGCTATATGTTAGAAACTCATTTTGTTTTTAGCATTGCTCAGTACTAACTGTTTAGTTCTGTTTCAGCTACGTAAAGGTAAGTACACTATTTTGGAGGGACCTTTCCACCCCAAATTTTACTCAAATATTAATAGAGTCGTCTAATTTAACATAGACACTTATAAATCCAACATGGAAGAACAAATCCCACAAACTTCAACCGACCTTTCTGCCCCATTGTTTGATACGCAACAAACACAATCCCCTCCCGGATCTGACAGACCGCATGTGGCTAATATCGCAGGTTTTCTTGGCCTTGTGCCTACTTTTTTTGGTACAGATGAAGGTCCATCTGCCCAATATTTTTTTGAAACTTTAGAAAGCGTAGGGGAACTAGCATATTGGCGTGATTCCGAACTCATCTCGATTTGTCGAGCGAAATTTCGTTCTTTGGCTGCGGAATTTCTAGCACAATCCATTGAATTACGGAAGGAAAAAAATTATAACGTGTTCAAAAATGCTTTCTTAGCTCACTTTGAAAAAATGGAACCCATAGTCACTTGTTTAAGCGAATTCGCTAAGACTGTGCAAAAACCTGACGAAAATGTCGCCAGCTTTGGAGCCCGAATTCAAAACCTGGCAAGAAAGGCGTTTAAGATACAGAATGAAACCCCTGAAGCAAAGTCGATTTTAGATCAGGCAATGTTAGCCCAATTTCTTAGGGGTGTTTCAAATAAAATTAAAAGGATAGTCTTGTCACAAAACCCCCTCACTTTCCATCAAGCAATTATTATTTCGAAACGAGAGGAAACAAATGAACTTATTACAGAAACAAAACATAAACCAGTTAATGCCATATATTGTCAATCTAATAATGAAGTCGATAGCCAGCAGGAAAATTATTTCGAAAAATTTATTAAACCTTTACAAGATCAAATACTAGATTTACAACAATCGTTTAAAGCCTTAGCTGTAAGTAACGCGACTTGTAATAATTTACAAACGCCAATTTACGAAACGGAACGATGTCAAAATTTTGATACTGCGGCTTATCCATATTTTTCACCCTACAATAACAGAGCGCCCAGTTTTACGTATTCGCAGTCTGAAGAGCGAAGAGACGCTATGCCCTCAGGCGTCAGTAGCAATGAACTCGCCCGGAGAGAGAGACGCAATTTTACGACGTGCTATGCTGGGAAGCATGTATACTGTAACCCTACGTACGAAGCAAGACAGGCAGCACCCGACCGACGCCAAATTATCCTAACCGTCCGTGCACGAGTCGCGGAGCGCGCGAATACACTGCGTTACCAAAATATCGGCCGCCTTATGTTAATACACAAAGTTGCAATTTTAATGGAAATGGGGTGAAAAATGCAAACCAAATGTATTATAATAATCGAAATAAGACAGATATGAACTCTTACACAGGGGCAACAAAAGAAATACCTAGAAATAAGTTTAATCAGGTACAAACTCACCCTAAAGCGATTTTTGGTAGGCAAATTAACCAGGTAGATAATGTAAGTTACAGACAAGATAGAGATAGGTATTTCTGACATAAACGGATGTCTGAAGGAAATAGAAGGGACTATCAGCGTCATAGAAATGTGTTACCAGGTCAAAATTATTATAGAGGAGCTAAATTGTATGCCAACCACAAAAATGTGCAGCATGGAGTTTATATCTTAGATAACGATTCTCAATTGCCGTGGATCATGGGATCAGTTCAAAATGTTGAGGCTAAATTTTTGGTAGATTCAGGCGCTAGCGTAACTTTAATTAGTACAGATTTATTTAATAAAATTAAAAAAGATAAATCTCTAAATCCAAGAGCTCCAAACTTGACGGTAACGGGTGTCTCTGGATATGTAGTACCGATCCATACTGAAATTACAGTAAACATTAAACTGGATAATGCATGTTTTCAAGATAATGTTTTGGTAGCTAATGGAAATTTCACCGGACAATATAATGTTATATTAGGATTGAATGTTTTGAGACGTTTTTCGTTCATAATTGACTTAGGTAAAAAAATGGTTCGCTCAATCCCATTGAATATTTGTTTAAGAGAAGTAGGTGTTAAGGAACGAATTATGAGTTCTAAACCCGTGGTAGCAAAACTCACATGTAAACATGTACTACCAGGATCGTCCGAAAGGGTTTTGACAGCCTATTGTAACCAGCTTGCTGTTTCCACAGAACAACTGGTGTTAACAGAGCCTAATTATAACCTTGGTCATGAGGACTTAGCTGTCCGTTGTTCAATGGACAAAGTACAGTCCGATGGATTGATATCAGTCTTGGTGGCAAATTTGTCAACTGAGCCTTTATATCTTCCAAAGGGGATGGGTATTGCTAGTTTGGAAAGGGTTGAAATTAATCCAGTTACTTTTGCAGGTAAGGAAGTAGAAGACAATAAGACATCTCCTGTGACTTTAAATGATTTTAATCTTGATCATTTGACTGGTGATCAGAAACGTAAACTATCAGACTTGTTGTATGAATATAGAGACATTTTTGCCAAGTGTCCAGCTCAGCTAGGAAATTCAAAGGTATATAAACATAGAATTAAATTGACGGACAGCATACCGGTTAAGCAGACAGCTTATAGAGTTCCTTTCTTGTTGAAAGATGAAGTTCGAAGGCAGGTGAATGAACTTTTGGAGGCAAACATCATTCAACCCAGCAACTCCCCATATTCAGCGCCAATTGTTTTGGTGCGCAAAAGGGACCAATCATATAGGCTGTGTATTGATTTTCGGAGATTGAATGCGAAAACGGTTTCAGATGCATATCCTGTCCCAGATTTAAATGAAATTCTCCAACTTTTAGGGAAAGCGCGCTACTTCTCTTCACTTGATTTGCGAAGTGGATTCCATCAAATTGAGGAGCACCCAGCTGATCGACACAAAACCGCCTTCACTACTGGAGAAGCCTTATTTGAGTTTTCTCGAATGCCACATGGATTAAAAAATGGATTTTCGTCATTCTTGAAAGCCTTATCATTAGTGCTTCATGGACTCGGTGAAGGATCGATTTTCGCTTACCTTGATCATATAATTATTGCATCGCCCAACCTGAATGAGCATCTCTTGAGGTTGCGAAAGGTTTTCCAGCGTCTGAGAGAATACGACCTTAAGCTAAAACCTAAGAAATGTGAGTTCCTGAAAGAACAGTTTAAATATGTTGGGCATTTAGTTAGTTCTGAAGGCATCCGTCCGGATCGAGAAAACTTAGTCGCCGTTCGAGACGCATGGCCCCCCCCGGTCCGTAAAACAAGTCCGATCATTTCTTGGAATGGCAGGTTTCTATAGGAAATTTATTCCCAATTATGCAGAGATAGCAAGACCTCTCACTTCGCTAACAAAAAAAGAAAAACCTTTTGTTTGGGACTGTTCCACGCAGCACGCTTTCGATCAACTGAAAACTGCCTTGACAACTGAACCTCTGTTGGTTTTTCCTGACTTTACAAAACCATTTCTCTTATCTACTGATGCCTCAGCGTACTGTGTAGGGGCCTGTCTCGAGCTTCAGATGGATGAAGATACAAGACAGCCAGTTGCCTATGCTTCTAGGCTATTAAAGGAGTCAGAATTGAATTATAGTACAACAGAGAAAGAAGCTTTGGCTATTGTTTTCGCAGTAACAAAGTTCAGACCTTTTTTAGTGTCCAATCATTTCACCCTGATAACAGATCACCAACCCTTGAGTTATTTGCTCAATCTGAAGAGTCCTTCCCCCCGCTTAGCGAGATGGAGTATGCTTTTACAAGAATACGACTTCCAAATTCAGTACCGTCCTGGTAAAGTACATTCAAATGCAGACTTTCTTTCAAGGCTAGTGTTAGAAGAGGATGAAAAGAAAAAAAGGCTAAGAAAGGCTAAAACAACTGAGTTAGTAGCTCCCATATCAGCTGATTTAACCATGGAGTCATTGGTGATGCCCCAGCAACAAACCAGAACTTTAATTAAAACCCTGCAAAGAGAAGATCCAATTTTGCAAAAGTTAATTGAACAATTGGAAGGAATACCCCAGGCATCAGCAAAAATCCCAGATTCCTTCTATTTATCGAAAGAGGGGATACTATATCACTACACTTTATCTGACCCTGGAGCGACAAGAGAAGAGCCAACAGAACAATTAGTGGTCCCCGTTGGCCTAAAGACAGAGGTATTGAAAGCATGCCACGACAACGGAGGCCATTGGTCTCTACAGAAGACATTAGAGAAGGTAAAAAGGAATTTTTTCTGGATTGGGATTTACAGCGACATTAAGAATTATATTGAGTCATGTCCATCGTGTTTGGAACGAAAAGGGTACAATCCGAAAGCTAAAGCAGCTCTGATGAGAGTTCCCAGTGAAAATTCACCTTGGGTGCGAGTATCATTAGATATCCTAGGACCACTTCCTATGTCCTTGAGAGGACACAAATATTTATTGTTAGCAGTGGATAATTTCACGCGTTATGTTGAAGCAGTTCCACTCAAAACTCAGAAGGCAGATGAAGTAGCCACCGCATTTATAAAGAATGTGATAGCGAGACATGGAATTCCTAAATACATACTCACAGATCAAGGTACAAATTTCATGTCCTCATTATTGCGACAAGTGTGTGAGAAGTTGAGCATTCATCAACTACATACATCTAGCTTCCATGCACAAGCAAACGGAAAAGTCGAACGTATAAATCGTACCTTAGCGAACATATTATCCCATGTCATAAATCAGACTCAGACTGACTGGGACGAAATGATTCCATTGGCTGTGGCTGTATATCATGCTGCAACTCACAGTTCTACTCAAGAAACACCCAACTTTTTAATCTATGGCAGAGATTTAGTGTTACCTTCAGATTTATGGCATGCAAAATTAAGGCCAAGTTACGCATCCTTAGAGAACTATTCAGAAGAAATGTGTGCACGACTCCGTAGAGCTTATGAAATGGTCTCTGAACATTTAGAAGAAGCAGTGCAGAAACAAGAACAGTAGAACAGCAGTGGCTGTGGATAAGAATATTCGAGTAGGAAGTCTTGTTTACCTTTTCACTCCTAAGGTGAAAGCCGGTACCACGAAGAAACTGGCTCGATTGAGTACAGGACCTTACAGAGTAATCAGTCAACCTTCATTGGTTAACTATGAAATACAGAATATAAATAAGCCAAAGGACAAGCAGATTGTACATGTTGATAGATTGACAAAGGTAGTAAATAGAAAAGTGTTTCCTGAACTTAGAGTAGAAGAGTCAGAAGAATCAGAAGATGGTGAAATACAAGATCAATCTGGTACAGAGACAGTGCCAAAAGTGCCAAAAGAAACATGGATCTTTGATGACCCCATAATAGAAGAATGTGATTTAATCCCACCCATAGACCCCCAACCTGTGTATTTGCAGCCAACCAGAACTGCACCTATTCCAGAACCTTTGACGACATCTTCAAATGAGAACCAAAATAGGCCGTCAGTGATAAAACAGTCTGAAGAGACAGTTGAATCTACCCATAAGCCAGCACAGACACATGACTATAATTTGCGCAGTCGTAGTCGTGTAACTCACACACCATATGTGGTAACCCTCACTCCACCGTCACAAAATGAAGTGAGAATTCACGAATCAGCTTCTGACAGTAGAGTAGGAACAGAACATGGAAGCTCCTCTCATGAAACAGAGATGCAGAGAGGCGAATCTTCTGATCAAAATACAGAAGAACATGGAAGTGCAGATCACGCTGATCAACCCAGTGGATTAGATAGGACTATTCAGTGGATGTTGGGAAGTCCACTTACCGCGAGGTTAAATACACCAAATGATGACAGAGGCCTTGATTTGGCAGGTCTTATAAGAGATGCGTGGAGAGATTAAAACTATAAAGAAGCAAAATTGAAATTTGTGAGAAAGAGAAAACAGTATGAGGAAAAGTTTGTTATTGTGTTTCCTCCATCTTTAAAGAAAAGAAGTCAGTTCTTGGAGAGGGAAAGTTATATAAGAATAATGATTCCAGTATCATGCTAAATTGATGCATAGTGGCATGAGATGAATATTGCATTCGGTTGAAGATGATTTGATTATAAGCTAAGAGATACATTAAATGAAGTTTCTGATTAATTAGAGTATCAGACCCATGAAGTCTTTACTTATAAAGGGAACAGAAAGGTTAGTTCTCATCAAACTCTATCATTGTGTTTATCAGCAGTTATGTTAGGGATGATGTAGTGAGCACAGAGAATTAAAGGAAAGAGAATCTGGATTTCAAATAAAAACAAGAGTTATTTTCAGGAGTTGTTTAAAAAAAAAAAAAAAGAGAGAAGGTAAAAGAAGATAAATACTAGAACTCTTATTCAAATTTGACCATTGAGGAAAATATTTTCTTATGGAATCTATATTATAGTCCTCTTCCACAAAACATGTTGCAATCATAGGCTATGTAGAGAGGAAGGTTACAGTGGATACTTGGGCCTTTTGGGTGCACCCCTGGTTTCCTTTTGTTTTCTCTCTCTCTCATTGCCTGACTAAAATTTCACTACAAGAGAAAAGATTCTGGAAAAAATATAAATATGTCTAGATGTATATTTAGGCTTTTCTTTTGAAGATCGGATGAAATAAGTGGACTGAGGACGGCTGGTTCCGCCCAGTTACTGCTTGTTTTGTCGTTCCTCCGAAGAGAAGAGTAGAGTGTAATAAATAGTAACACCTGTGTTTCTAGATGAAGATAAGAGAATCTTTCCTTGTACCATTTTGAAAAAGAATACTCAGCCTCATCCTGAGTTAAAGTTTTGATACCATATAAATCAGAGTTCTAGTTCCACAAATATTTTTTTTTTGGAAAGAAATTTATCCACCAATTGGAACTTTATCATGCATGACATTAGAAAGGTTAATGATATTGTATTAATGTAAAGAGAGTTTGAATAGTACTCATACTTGGTCAATATCAACTACAATGAAAAGGGAACTGAAAGCAAACTGTTGAAGTATCAATCTTGTGCTCTTGCCTTTGATAATCCAAATAGCTGATGATTAAAATAGTGCACTGATTGAGCAGATCAGAGCTCATTTTTTCAAGTTTAGAGATTGGTTACCAATTCCTTTTATGGGAATCTTGTTTATCTGTCATGAGTAACTTCTGTGCTTCTGTTTTGAAAATAGAGAGAAAAAATCCATTTATTGAAAAGAAATGAAAGGAAATAAGGAGGTGACAGTTTTGGAATGTGATCAAGTACAAGAAAAGTGAGTGGAAAGTGTATAGATGAAGGGTAAATGGCATGAGACCTCACCCCCTCTCCTACAAGTCAAAACAAATCTGAAAAGATGAATAAAGGTTGTGAACCTATCAGTTGAACAAATTGTCCAGAAAGAAAAAAAAGAAAGACAAAAAGAGAAAATGAGATCCACTTAACATTTTACTATCTTCTTGCTCAGTTGCTTAGAGGATATTTTTTTAGGAAGTCTCAGTTTTATGTGCATGATGGTTGTCCTTCCTCTGAAGGCATGCAAAAAGTTCTCCCATTCAGAACTGTAGTGAACATTTAGTCTTTCTCATGCTCTGACATGGTGTTCCAGTTAATAGTGAAGGACTATCTCCATGAAATCACTCAAGGAATATGATGCAGTCTTCACAGCTGACAAGTGTACTCAGTGGCCTTAAACTTTAAGGATTTGTGGACCCAAGAACTCTCTCTATGTCTGGAGAGTTAGTGAGATATTCTCCACAGATGATGGTTGCACCATCAGAGGGTGCTGAACAGTTAAAACTATACAATTGGTCAGTTGATATAACTGCCTAAATTTTTTACAGTTCAGTTTGTAGTCTTATAACTTTGCAAGAATAAGTTAGTACTTGCAGCCATATTTATTCAATGTATTCTTTGATTTTTTTGTTCTTCTTGCAAATAATATATAGAATGTGCAATTATATTTGAGGATTTATATTATATAATCATTTAGTGTTTGATGTTTGCTATGTTTTTCTTGTAAAAAAAAAAAAAATAAAAAAATAAATAAATAAGATAGCATAAGAAAAAAATGTTCACCTGTTAGAAGAATATTTTTTTTTGCTGTTTACTTGATATATTTTTAAATACATTCATTATAAAAGGATGTCATATGTATTGAATAGTTGTGTTGTCTCAGTTGTTAATTGTCATAATGAATAGTATATCTACTGTCATATTATACTAATTTTGTTAAAAAGAATAGATACAGATTCTTTGATTTTTTTTTTTTGTTGCATGTAATACTATTGTGTGGAGCAATGGTGATATAAAGGAAATGTTACCAAAGAATTCTTTGAGAAGAAGTTCCAGTATTTTTCCCTGACCAACAATGAACAATCCTATCAGTATTCCAGTGCTTCAAATGTCCAGTTCAGACGTTTGTGTAGAGAACATTCAGTGCAACATACTACAACAATTTGTGTTAATACAAAAATAAACATTGCTACAATATAGACATTGCACATATGATAAACATCTCTTAACTCTTGTGAAAATAGACTTTCTAGTATGTGATGTTTGTATAAGGTCTGTGGAGACCAAGTTTTTAGATCAACCAAGATAGGATTGTTGGATGTGAAAATTTACATAAAATTAGCATTATTTGTTATTAGCAGACTCAGAAGATTTTAAAAAAAAATTGTTGTTAGACACATTATTTCTTTTTTGGGGTACCATTTATCATATTGGAGAACAATCCGAATTCTGTAAGAGGAAAGATGTCTGTCACTTCATTTTTTTTTTACACCGGTAGAATTCATGTTACACTTTTTTTTTAAAAAAAAAAAAAAAAAAGAGAAACTTGAGAAATTTTGAGCTTGTGAAATTCTCGGCGCTCAGAATTTCTTATCCGTAGGGGGAAGGTGTGTGAAAAATATTTTCATTTTCAGCCCTTTCACTTATTTTCAAGAGGTATTTGGCCTAATAATGCCTGATATATTTTTCACGGCCTATACAACTAAATTATATAACGATAGCATCACTTCAGCTAAGCTTTTACTTTCGCTTTCAAATCACCCCAGGGATGCGGTCGCCATAAGGGGACACCACAGTGATGTCACCCGTTCTCCTGAGCGGACAAGAGCGTTGATCGAACGCAAAGGTCCGAAGAACGGTGAATTGTTATATGAGTAGAAATTACCAGAACAAGACACAGCAGGTCTTGCATAACAAGACCTTTATAAAGATATTAATTGTCACTACGACTCCGTGCATGGTACAGTATCCATTTAATTCTTCCCCCCCACATAGTTGACTCGTGAGAATAAGACAATTCTTAGGGAGCACAGTTGAGGGGATGCGGAGGTATATATTGGAAAAGGGGAGACGGACACACACAGTTAAGTTCATGAGTAAAACATGACAAGAAGAGCAGTGAAAGTCTTTGGCCGATTTTTGTCGTTGTGTAAAGAAGATGTAAATTAATAATTACGAGGGAAAAGATGAGAAAAGAACTATATTGATGTCTGGAACAGATTCTCCCCCCCCCCCCCGAGGCGTTGCAGAATATTTTCGGGTAAGACAACCCTTATTGTTTAATAACAAACTGTATTAAATCACCCAAAAGCCAACCTATTACCTGCATACGTTTTAATGCATTTATAAGACACCTTTCCTCACATAAATATACCCCGACAACTGTATTATTTTCTTAGTATTCAACTTTAATGATAATGCGACTTATTAATTTAATTGTCAATTACTAATTACACTATTAAGATAATATAATTACCTGTTTCATATTTTGAACAGTGGTATGCTCTGACAAACACTAATTATTTTGTACTTGCTAAGGAATTAGTGGAAAAACCATATGAAGAATATTACAACATTGTAATATAGCTAACAGCAAGATAATGCTTGCATTCAATTAATTTGTCTAACAATTAAATACCAATTAATCTAACTTATTTACCAGTTATATTGTACTCATTTGTATACATATATGTTAAATAAACTTATTTTGTTTGTTATTATTTTGCGTTCTGATCATTCTTTCTAAATTACATACAATTCACTGAACAATAATTATTTTTAAGAATCATTTATGGCGGCATTTCGAACCAGCCCTTAGCTAAGAGTTGTTTCGGGATGAAAAACACAACGCAATTCTGTCGCTGCGAGTACGCTCACTGTGACATGTTGAGTGAGACTTGAGGGCGCAGGATTTTGTCCTAATTTGAACCACTAGATAGATCATTCGAAACCCAGGCTTTTCTGGAATTCACATGATATTGTGCTGACTTGCTATAGCGAGGATTCACGAGTATATTGATAGGCAAGAGCATAATATGACGGAAAAGCCTGTGGAACACAATATCATCAGTTGATCCCACTGTATAGAATTTAAATACTGTCTCAGTCCATTGTAGTCGCCTTTACGAAAGCAATACCCCTTCCCTTTACCCCTAATGGTAGTTACCTCTTTGAGTAAGTCCCACTTCAGCACACTGTGATCACTGCCACCAAGTGGTTCATTTATCTGCAGATTCTTAATGCAGGAAGAATCACTACTGATAATCAAATCAAGAGTATTACTCCCTCTAGTTGCCTCCCGAACATGCTGATGTAGAAAACAATCATCCAATAAATCCACAAAAGCCTTGCTACTGTGTGAGTGACCAGCCCCCAAATTCCAGTCAATATCTGGGAAATTAAAATCCCCCATTATAAGGCTCTCTGATTTACTGGCCCTCTCTATTTCCCTGTACAGTTTCTTATTATACTCATCAGAGTCATTAGGCCTATAGCACACTCCTACTCTCAATTTTGATCTCCCAATGCTTATGTCACACCAAACTGACTCGACACTGCACTGTCCAGCGATGTCGACTGGCTTCACTTCCTTGGATTTTATGTGTTTTTTAACTAATAGCATAACCCCTCCTCCCTTCCTATCCTGTCTATCCTTTCTGTAGACATTGTACTCCCCAAATTCCAGTTCTGCATTTCTTATATCTGTGTGACACCACGTCTCTGAAATCCCCACAATATCTGCCTTTGATGTTTTGAGCAACACCTCAAATTCATCAAATTTATTTACTAAACTCCTAGCATTGGTGTACACACAAGTATACATGCACCTGTTCTTTTTCTTAGCTACCCTAACACAACCCATGTGTTTACTTGTACCCCAATGATTCCCAGCAGTCTCTGAAATATCCTGCATCTTATTTTCCAGGCTGCGGCTCATTCCAATAGAAGCAGTGCAAGAATCACTTTCACCTCTGCCAGTGGCTACTGTTAATCTATTAGTCCTTGTATCCTCCCAATCTAGCAGTTTTCCGACCCACCTAACATTGCCTCGATAGCATCAGCAAACCTTCTTGCACCCTTTCTATTTAAGTGTATCCCATCCCTGTAGAAGCAGTCTCTCCTGTTAACAAGTACAGACCAGGCTGAAAAAAATTCTACCCCTTGAGCCCTGCACAATCTTTCCAGGGCCGAATTGATTGACAGGATAAAATGATACAATGGATGATACAATGGAAAAAAATGGTCAAACATTAACAAGTATCGCGCCGAATTCAGATTGTTAATAATAATATAGTAGCAATATGTTATTAGTCATTCCCGAGTTACGCAAAACTCGACTTACGTAAGACGTCCTGGAACGTATCTCTTATGTATGTCGGGGACTTCTGTATTTTTGGATTAACCGGAAAATCGATTATTTGGGATTTTTTTTTTTTTTTTTTACCATCGATCCCGAAAAATCGAGTCTACTGTATAACTACAATATAATTTGTTTAATCATTAATAAATTACTAATTTAATTTATATATTAATAATTATTATTCAGTTCTGTCTCCAGAAATACAGAACATCTTTATTTCTATATTCTTTAAATGGAGACCATTTTGTTCCAGAATTGAATTGAAGGAATAATATAGCTAATGTAAAATTGATGACATTTTGTCCTGATTTTTAATCCAGCTTTAAGAAATAAACGAATTTATCGGACTAACAAAGGCATAGTAGCTGTTATGTCTTTGAGAAGTGCCAGTACTATGTGTATAGGCCTATGCTGAATATGCACTACCTTCTCTCAGTTACTTGTGGTTATCTCAGTTAATTGTTTTCATCTGCATTTCGATATGGCATTAAGGGCAAGTTGATACAATGGATAAAATGATGGTTGGGTGGGAGAAGACAGAGAGTGGTAATCAATGGACTTCTTGAACTAATGTTATTAGTGGAGTCCCCAGGGTTCGGTGTTGGGCTTAGTTTTGATTTCTGTATTTATCAGAAATCAGAAAATGGTGAAGATATATCAGGGTTAATGTCTGCGTTTGCAGACGATACGAAGGTTGTCAGGGTTGTCAGTAATGATAGTATACTACTGCAACAGGATCTAGAAAAGTTGAGCAGATGGGCGGAGAGGTTGCAGCTGAAGTTTAACATTGACAAATGAAAAGTTCTGCATATGGGTAGCAGTAACCTCAGAGTAACATATCAACTGTGTGGTACTACACTCATGGTAGTAGAGAAGGAAAAGGACCTAGGGGTAATTGTGCAGTCAGATATGAAGTTTTTTGAGCAGTGCAGACAGGCTGCAATAGTAGTGTCATGTAGTGCCTTGTAGTGTCAAGAGTAGTGTCTTGTAAATGATATACAGAAATTCTGCTAGAAGGGATAAGGAAGTGATTGTCTCCTTGTATAAGCCAATGGCCTTGTATAAATAAGACCACACATTGAGTACTGCATACAGGTCTGAAAGCCTCATTTTTGGAAGGATGTAGAGCTGCTCGAATGAGTACAGAGAAGGGCAAAGATATTGGTGAGTGGAACAAAGGGTTGCAGTTACCAAAAAGACTTAAGTTTGGTCTTATGTCTTATGTCTGGAGACTAGGCACCTGTGAGGTGATCTAATTGAGGTGTATAAGGCCTTGAATGGTTTGAGCAAGCTCAGATTGCTCACCTGAGGGAACATAAATTCAAATTGAGGAAGAACAATTGTAGAACAGATGTGCGGAATTTGCCTTTAGCCAACGGATGGTTGATAGTTGGAATAAACTTCCATCTGTCTTAGTGGAGGTCGAAAACTTAAATAAGTTCAAGGCAGAACTAGACAAGCATTTGGAGTGAATGAATATGTGAAAGGTAGGTTTTTTTTTTGGCTGATGTTATTTAAGCTTGCTTTCTTGCGTCATATACCTCTACTAATGCTAGTGCTAATATTAATCTGAAAGTGGCTATTTCAGTTAATTATTTTCCGTAGAATTTTTAAATTAGTAATGGAATGGTCAGACATGGAGGAGAGTTGTACACGTATTTCATATGACCATAGATTTAGCCCTCGTGACTAGTTCGTATGGTGATGTTCTTATATTCTCTATCTTGTAAATTCCTTTGACCCTGTGTGGCCATCCGAGAATATAAACAGAAATTTAAATTGAAACGCAATCATGGTAATGGAATGACTTTCATAAATTACTAGCTCTTTCTTTCGACGACAGATGTATCAGCAAACGATCCTGTGCCTGCCATCATGGCCTTTTTTTTTCGATTCAAGGTGGCGATGGAATTATGATTGGAACAGAGCCAAGTTTGGTGTTACCTTCAGGTTGTACCACGAAAATAAAAATCTTTTACTGTTAGAAAAATTGTCCGCGCTTGTAACACAGTGGTATCGTCACTGTTCTCCCCACATCGGGTGGAAAAAGCCCCGGTTCGAATCTCGTCGATGACACGAGGAACCTTAATGGGCTTTTTTGATTCCGTGGCTTAGTTAGTGGTCTCAAGCGTAGATCGCCAGGGTTTTTCCCCAGAAACTCGGTTTGTCATTCAGCAAACCTGGAAAGTCGACCAGAGAACACAGGCAATTTACAGACACAAAAAAAGTTTATGTAATGAATTACGGGGGACCCCTAATATAATAATTTTTTTTGTTAGAAAAGTTATTTACTCCAGGAACTATACTTTGTGATGCCTAAACAACGATTTATGCGACTTTGAGCACGACGTTATTGTGCGAGCCAGACGAATCTCAGCATACTTAGGGTATACTCATGATTTTTTTCAACCACAATGCTGACCATTGCAATTGCTCTTTCTGAGCATGGTTGATTTTTAAATATATCAACACAATGTGCTGCTATCGCAAACTTTTTAAGTGTAGTTGCATTAACTGTTTCGCGGTAGTGCGATTAATAATTTTGGGCTTCTTCCTTATGCTAAATGTGTAACTGTTTTTTTTTTTTTTTGGCTGATTATAACCGTAAGGTGTCGCTACATTATTTTGTTTATAGCCTCTGAAAATGTGAGTTTGTGTTTTTATTTTATGCAGTTTTATCTGAATGTTTGTTGAGGTTAATATTAGCTTTTTAGTAACTACATTACAATTCAGTATACTGAAACATGAGGGATGAATTATTGTTTTTAAACGACAGCGGAATAAAATTGCCCAAAACAATGTTATTCCACTCTCAGTACAGTATAAATAAGGAAATTATGCATAACCACTTCTGATGTCAGATATATCAAAAACTTTATGAAAACTCAAATGCTCAGATACGATCGGAAAAATAAATACAAAGAAAATACTGTTCATTTAAAAACATGCGTAATCACATAAATTGCAGCATATGGAGACCTGCGAGCTGATCCGATTGTGGTATAAGGCCTTGAATGAGTTGAATAGGCTGAATTATAAACGGATTCTTCCGCTTGCTCAGATTACAAACGTGAGGGGACATAAATTCAAATTGAGGAAACAGTTGAAGAATAGATGTGTGGAAATTTGCCTTTAGCCACCGGGTAGTTTATTGCTGGAACCAACTTCCATCTGTCGTTGTGGAAGTTGATAGCTTAAATAAATTCAAGGAGGAACTGGACAAACTTTTAGAGGGAATGGGTGTGTGAAATTGGTTTTTTTTTGGTTGATGCTACATAAGCTTATACTCTTGCTTTCTTGCATAACATGCCTCTACTACTATATGAGCTTAAACTTGTGTTAGTGGTATTACTATGAAGAATGTTCTGTTTGTTTAGGTTGAATTTTTGTTGTATCGTTTTACATAAAAATCGGAATCACAAAACTTTTTGTAAACCACATAATTAGGTGTCTGTGTGGGGCACTGTAAGGTCAGTGTCAGCCAAAATGTTGGCCCTGGATGTTATAATAGCCTTCCATGATTATAATATGATTTTATTTATTAACCAGTACAATGCTGGTAGACCAAGTGCAAACTTCTGAGAGAAACTAGCAACAAAACATAGGCAAAAAAAAGGAAATGATTATATTTTTATGTAGACACATTATTATTATTATTAGCCATATGGTGCAAGGAAGCCTGAGGCTTATTCTGCACCAGCCAAAAAAAAAAATTCCCGAGTTACCCTGAGAGAGAGAAGTAGGAAGGAATCACCAAGAAAGAGAATGATGATATCCAGCTCACGACCCTAGATGTGCCAAGCCCATACTCACTAGATGTGAGCCCCTGGGGTGATATAAACAGAATACATTTGTATTCATATATTAATTTAATTCTAGATCAGTTTTTCTCCCAAGATGAGTACACGTGCTTACACGGTGAAAAGGCTGCTTTTTGTTTTTATATAAAAAATAATTTTTAACTTCTTTTCATATGGTCTCTTATTAATTATAAATGAGAGTAGGCCTAATGACAGTGATGAGTATAACAAACAGCTGTACAGAGAAATAGAGTGAGCCAATAAATCAGAATGTCTTACAATGGGAGATTTTAACTTTCCAGATATTGATTTGAATTGATGGTTTGGTCACTCACATGCTAGCAAGACTTTTGGGATTTATTTGCATCATTTCCACTACTACTACTACTAATTTAATCCTAGGTCAGTTGCACACTTAAGTAGAGTACAAGTGCTGATATGGTGTTAAAATCTGCTTTTCATTTTTATTATAAAAATTATTTTTAACTTTTTTGATAATGATCTCTTATTAATTATTATATACATAATTTACCTAATTTCTCTTTTGAAATTTCTTGTGCTGTATGGAAAATATGGAGCAACATGGAAAATATGACAAAATGGCATGCTTGTCACATACATGCTCGTGTTCTATTACAAAGGCATATGCATGACAGTACTAATATGATGAACCAGAACAGCATTACTGCCCATTGAAAGCCCTGGTTCTATAGTTTTTTACTCACCTCCTCTTATAAACCCTTCTCTCGATTTTATGTTTATCATAAAATTGAGAGAAGAGATGAGAAATGACCACATGCCTCCGTAGCCGAGTGGTCAGGACCAGGAGTGCAGTAGCACACGCTCTTTGAGTAGACCAGGTTTCAAGCCCCTGACTGCTGAATACGGTCGATCTGCCAACCCGCACTGGACCAGCGTGGCAGATTATGGTCCATTTCCCTCAGCATGAATTGTTGAGGAGGCTTCCATCCTGCAGTGGGTTGATAATGGCTGCACTTTACTTTTACTTTTTTTTTCTCATCTTTCCACAATTATGGGAAATGACCACATGTATTATTTATATATTTTGAAGAACTGCTTTAAAAAGCAATTTTTAAAAAAATATAAATAATTATATATACAAAGAGAAAAATTATAAATGTTGGTGCAAGTATATTACCTGTAATTCTTCCCAAGGATTACAGAAGAATTACTCCTTATCTAGCAACCATAATTCCTCCCCTACATCTACCCTTCAGGGTACTTCCCCCTAATTCCAAAAAAAGGTAATCACTCACATGGTGTTTATCAGAAACTGTGTCTCTGTGTCTGATTGGCTATGTCAGAAACTGTCACCAAACAGTAAGCCTCTCATAACTTTAGTTACAAGAGGCTTACTGTTTGTACATTGAATCAAAAACAGAAAATTCTGCTATATTTAATTAATGAAAGTCTGTTTGGCTAAAATTTGGATTAGGGTACCACCGTAGTGTCCGACGAACAATCGAAGCGAAGGACATGATTGTTCCTCCCATCTTTGTATCACATAACAAGTTACAGGGAAAGAATAAATGAAAATTTATTTTGTTTTTGAAACTGAAGGATAGCCAGAGCAAGACTCATCTTCAACAGACAAGGTGGGGCCACATATACATGTGGCTCCACCAATAGTTGCAATTAAATTTCACAAAGAAAAGAATAGTAAATGACACCTGTTCACAACAGTTACACATATCAGTTGCAGATATCATTGATATTTTCTCTATTTATATAGAAAAATGGGGAAAGCTTGATAGTTTGAGTTATATAGAGATTTTAAAAATGTTATAAAAATTTTAAGGTTGGTTAAATCATTATTTTCATTTTGTTAAATATGTATCAGTAATATATTTATATGGTTTTATTTATAAATATTTTGTTTTTTCTGTACTTTATTATTAAACTTTTAGCTAAAATATAAAAATTTTGATTTGTGTAGGCTCTTCAGAAAAATATTTGTTTCATTCATAAATGGACAGAATTCATCTTTGTAATAGTGTGTGTGGAAATGAGCACAATGATTAGTGAGTACAGATGTCCTAAATGTCATCAGCCGTGTTCGTCATTTGCAAGCTTGTGCTATCACGTCCAGAATGACCATGGACTTTGGTATTTAAAGAAAGCTCACTCCTTATCAGAACATCCCCAGCCATATCATTATCCTGTTTACCAACAAAGGGTTGATCCACTTGTTACTGAGCTAGCAACTGAACTACCATTTAGTACTCATAAAGAATATATTAAAAACAGTAATGTAAGTATGAAGTTAATTAAAATAAGTATATAAACAATTTGAAAATTTTCTATTATGAGGTGTGATCAAAATGTTTGGGGACTTCACCTTTTAAAATTGCAATGTTGTAGCAAGTTGTCATACCATGTTTGGTGATTCATCTATACATAGAATGCATGAACCATCCATTTATCTGCAGTCAGTCTTATTGTGTGTGGAATAGAAAGTGTTTTATGTGTTTTGTTGCATTTTAAAATGAGTGATTTTACCAAGCAGTGAATTTGCATCAAATTTTGTTTCCAGTTAGGGAAAAGTGCAACAGAAATCCACAAAGCTTTAAAAACAGCTTTCACAGAAGATGCTGTGCATTGTTTGAAGACTTTTCAGGAGTCTGCAAGATTTTAAGGGCCCCCACCTTGTGTGCTGAAGATGAGCCTTGCTCTGGCTATCCATCAATTTCAAAAACAATATAAATTTGCATTTATTCTTTATATAGCTGAGGTCAGACGATTTTACAAATTCATTATTTTTGCATACATAATGAATTATTAATGTCGGTCCAGTGCCACAGTTACAATGGGCCGTGCATTTTTTTGAAGCAGCATATGGCTCAAACCTGTAACCTCTACTTGTGTGGCCGCTCCGCTAACCACTGGATGGCAGCTGGCCAAGTGATGCAATCGCTCATGTTTGTGATATGATCAAAAATAATTGACATTTAAAGTGAAGTTGCTAGTGAAATTGGCATTTCTTACATACGTATCGATCAATTTATGTACAAGTTTGTGCAAAGGCACAAACTTATTTACAGCCTGAGGCTTAAGCTCTTAAAATGCTTTATATCAATCAATTTTAATGCAAGACTTCAAAATGCAAGGCATTTCAATCAAGTGTGTACCTTGCATCCTCATTGATGATCACGAAGAATGGAAAGTTCCGTCATGCCTTGCAACTTGCTGCTGCTGACCACACTTTATTTCTTCCATCATTACAGGTGATGAAATGTGGGCATATGGCCGTGACTCTCAAACAAAGCCTCCATCTTCTCCCAAGCCCAAAAAATCTGCAAGACAATCTTGATTAAATGTGAAGATCATATTTATCATATTTTTTGATTCACAGGGAATTATGAATTCTCTGTGAGTTCATTATGGATTTGTTGAATAGGGTGAAACAGTGAACCTGGAATACTAAAAAACAGTTCTGTCGTGATTGTATGATGCTGTCCACAGAAAATGACTAGAAAAGTGGGCTTCAGGGAATTGGGGTTTACATCATCATGATGCACTTAACACTTTCCATTGAAGAATTTCTTGTGAAAACACTCATTGTGGCTTTTGTCTACCACATTCACTAAATTTAGCTCCCTGTTTTATTTATTTTTGTCCTCCCCCAAACTTAATGCCTCCCTTTGAAAGGTCACAGATTTGTATTGACTGAGGAAATTATTCAGAACTTGATTCATTAGCAATTCCAAAAAAGCCTGTCAGGAATGCTTCCAGAAGTTGCAGAAGCATTGGAATTATTGGGTGCAGTGTCGAGGAAACTACTTTGAAGAAGATCCATTCAAATAACCAGTTAGCTTCATCATTTCACAAATATTAGTTCAGTTCCCAAATGTAATTTCATCTTGTATATTATGATGTCTCTTATAATGTATCACCTTTTTAAATCTTTGGGTTTTGTTGTAGTTAGCTTTTCTTTTGGGTTACGAAAAAAGTGAATTAGTCATTAACATGTTTGATGCCCGAACACAAACTTGCATTCAAACAAACTGCAATTTTTGTGCCTCAATGCAGATATGCGTCCAATCAATTTCAGTCAGTAAATGAGTGCTGTAAAAGGAAAGGCACATGAAATGAACAACTGAATGATATTGGCACACTGATTTAACCATGGGCTATTTCATTACAGTTGGGATTTTGCTTAGCATCGATCACACTGTCTAGAGAGCACTATAAAAGCTGCACCCTTGGTACACAGTTTCGTGTGTTCTTTGCTTATGTTGAAATTATTTTATCTAGTTTAGTATTTTCCACAAGAAGAAAAAGTAAAATTTTTTTGAAGATTGTTTGCAAAATTTTAATTCTTTATTTTGTGAAAAACAAAACATAATCTTTATTGTGTTTACTAATAAAATTTTGATTTTGTGTACAAAGCATTTTCTCATAAAATGTTACACCCTAAAGGGTTGTTATAATGGATCCACAGCTATTCTGGGACATCAGGACTGAAAAGGAATGGGGATGAACAGTATGTTGAAGCTGATGAAATTGAATAAGCTCTTTATAATATGTCATCTGATACTGAAATAGAATTCTATTCAAGCGATGCAGATTCTGAATCTTGTTCAAATGCATCTGTTGATGTTAGAATGCTACAGACAACAGAGCAAAACTTTACTCTAAGTAATGCTGGCATTACTTAGAGTGATGTCTTTTCATAGATGAAATCCACTTACTAAAATGCACTGCCTACTTGCCAATGCCACAAGGCACATAGGGAGGACTCTCACAAATATAAAAGGCAGCGAGCGTTTTAAGTTACATTTCAACAGATATTGACATATAGTTACATAACAATATTTACATGTTATACTATCTCAGTGTTGTAGTTAGCACATTTACCTTACACTATTTTTCATTCATGTTACTTATTGGTTACCTTAATTTGGAATCATTTTAGTTTTATTTCTTTTCTATTTCTATTCTTTTGTTTCTACATTGAAAATGAATTCCAATGCAAATTCAGAATGTAATTTGTTTGGGTAGGACTGTCTAGTTAATTGGAGAAACCTTTTACAGTGCAACTTACTTAATTTGCAGTACATTACAATTTTTGCTTATAAATGTAGTTAAGTGTCCTGAATTATAAAAGCTTAGTTAAATCGCACATAATGCTACACCAGATTCATCCATTTTGATTATGAATACCAAAAAATTTGTTGTAAGGCAAGGTAAATTATAAAATTATTCCATTTGCACATTGTAATATAATCCTACGTGATTAATATAATCTCTGAATAGCTTGGATTTGATTGCTGTTCATTTTTATGTGTCTTGGTATCTTCCAAATCACTTTTTGTTTTTTCCACATCTACAAAATGTAATTATATTTCCTTATTATATTCTGTAACATTATTCATAATTTATCTAAATGTGAAAATTTTCTTTTTATACTCTTGGATAATCACATAGGGTCAAGGGAGTTTCAAGCTGGAGACCACAGGAATATGCAATGGCATCACATGGGTTTGAACATGATGTGCATAACTCTGCACATACATACTTTTATCTGACAAAGGCTTGCTAACATATATCTGGTAGTGGCTCCCAATATGTCAACAGCTGTAATGTTAAAGAAATAAAAAAAATTGATACTTGGGGCCACCAATACTGTTTTGTTATTATAGTGTAATAAAAAACCTAATCTACACAGATCAGGTCTTTAACCACTCAAATGACAAAATTGGAAAAATTCTTATGATTTTTGTTTGAAGGTAATAAAGCATTCAAACCTATGTTGGTATAATTACAGTGCAACCGTGATAAAATGCGCCTCTTCATACCACAGTTTCAGACATACCATAGATATTATCATGTCCCCCAAAATAAATTATGAAAAAAAAAGTAGTGTTCAAAAAAACTAACAATTTTATATTGGAAACTAGAAAAAGTGAATACTCTATATACTTGTATCTACTATATATCCTACTACCATATTTCCAAGAGGGGAAATTAGTTAAAAATTGGCTGTATATTCACTTCAGTATAGTCAGTATTCAGTTGCAAAGTAATTTTTGTAAACAACAGGACTCATCAGAGAATAATTACTGGAGACACCCAGTTTCTCTCCTCGACTAGATATGCAATAAAAGTATATCACTAATTGCAAACAGTTACCTCCGGAGGGGAATATGGCTACTGTTTATCAAGTACATTACATTAGTAGTCAGTGCAAAATAAACAACAGCACATGATATCCTTTCTTCGACTAAAAGTTACACTTAGGATTGCAAAAATGCTAAGGGCTAAACCAGTGGTTTTCAACTGGGGTGCCGCAACAACATTCCAGGGATGCCACGTAATTTGGGCTTAAGTTACTTAAACTTATTATTATTTTTTTAATTTATATGTTTATTTCATTATAAAAAGGTCTACAGTATCTTTTTAATTTTGTGGTGATCTATAATTGATGTTTACTTAGTACCTCTCTATAAAGAATAAAATTATATACTGTATATATATATAATTTGTATTATGAAATGTAATTTTTATAATTATATTATTGTAATAAATATCATATATCGGATCTAACAGGCAGAAAATTGAGTAGGGGTGATGCAAAATAAATTAAATTACTTAGGATTGCATTTATTAAAAAAAGGTTCAAAACCACTGGGCTAAATGTATATACAGAAATGTATATGAACTGACAAGTAATTTATGGAGAAATCACATGACTTCACTTTGGCACTATGATAGGCCAGAAGGTTTAATTTTCATTCAGTTTTCTCAAAACATGGTAAATTCTAGGACACCAGAAATAAATACATGGCAAAATTAGTAAATCAGTAGGACTGAAGTAATGGCCACCAAAAGGAAAATCTGAAGTTGAAGAAAAGTTAAAAATTATCAAAAGAGTTGAGAGTGGCAAAACAAAATGCAGTATATTTCGTGAGTGTAGAATTCCAGCAGGAATGATCTGCAGTTAGATGAAATAGGAAGAAAAATTGTGTTGATTCATAGACTCTGTAGAAGATGAAGTAGGCCTCAAAAGAAAGAAAACTAAACTTTGGAAAATAGTAATATGGACCAATATTTATACAAGTGGTTTCTACCGAAGTGTAGTGAAGGAGTACCAGTAAATGGGGTAATTTTGAAAGTACAGACATTTAAATTTCATAAGCTACTTGGTGGAAATGATGACATATTTAAAACTTCTGAAGGGTGACTTTGGAGATGGAAGGCTTGTTGTGGGATATCCCCGGTTAGTTTTGAATGTGAATCTGATTTGTTGACATTACAGCAGTTGAAACGTTTCCGGAATTTCTGCATAATGTGATTCAAAATGGTGAATTCACAGATGAACTACTGTACAACTATGATAATACAGCACTGTGCTATAAACTTCTCTCTCTCTCTCTCTGATAACTCACTGGATATTAAAAAGGCACCCGACAAAGTGGGCATGAAAACTAATAAAGAGAGAGAGAGAGAGAGAATTATTGTGTTACTATGCATAAACAAGACTAAAAATCAAAAGCTAAAGCCATTGTGCATCGATAAAAGTCAAAGTCCCTGGTGTTTTAAGCAAATCAATGTGAAATCTCTACCTTAATGATTTATAAAAATAGCTCCAATGCTCAGATAATGGAGTGATAATTTTGCTTCGTGGTTTGAAAGTGAGTTTTTTTTTACCATTGGTGAGACACTACTTGCTTTCCATAAAACTCGAAGAAAAGTCTGTATTACTGTTGGATCACTGTCCAGCCCATCCTTTGGTTGATGTCCTGAAATCGAAAGATGGCAAGGTTAAAGTCATGTTTCTGCCAAGGAACACAACTGCATTAGTTCAGCCCATGGAACAGGACATTATTCAAATATTAAAAGCCTACTGCCATGGTGAGCTTCTTGATAATGTTGTGAACTCAGAAATTCAAGTTCTAGAATTTCTGAAAACATTAACACTGAAAGATGTTGCTTACAATATTGGATTAGTGTGGGAGAAAGTAAGCTCAAGAGAAATTGAAAACTTCTGGAAAAAATGTATTGGAAAAGATGAGATCATTAAAAATTACCATGAATTAGCAGCATTTTCAGAACAAGAAGTAAAGGTTTCTTGTAACATACTTGATGGGAGTCTTTGAGCAAATGACCTGACTGCTTGGATTGAGATAGACGTGGAAGCTCCAGTTGTGCATTACCTGAGCAAGGAAGAAATCAACAAACAGAAGGCTAGTGATGTAGGGAGTGACTCAGAAGGTAATGTGGATGACTTGTATAAGGAAAAAGCACCAGAAATTAACATAGTGCTTTAAAACATGAGGTGATGTTATAGTTTGAATGTCAGAGTGATTGTGAACATCCTCATTTATTGAATCTGACCGCTTTTAAGAATTATGTACTGAAAAAGTGTTCTCATCAGTTCTGGAAAACTAAATTACATTACTATTTCAGAATGCTTGCATAAAATAAAATGTAAGTCCATAACAGCATTATGTATGTATTAGTAGAATGTAAAGGGAATGATATAACTATTAATACTTTGTCTTTTAGTCTGTATGCCCATAAAACATTAGTAAATAAAATATTTATATACTGTACTAAGTAAAGTGTATTTAACTTAGAAAATCAGGGCGAAAAAATGTTAAAATTTTTGGCTGTAATGTGCTTCATTTATGATGCAGGTATTAAAGTTGTCACCTGACACCTGCATTATTGAGGTTGCTCTGTGTGTTTATTTCTGAATTGGAAATATGTACATAATGGAGCCAAATGTTTTGTGGCTTGTCACTTCTTTGTAATATCACTGTCACAAAAGGTCACGCCGACCAGTCTAGCCGGGCGGGTATGGTGCCTGCCTGGCAACCCAAAGATCGTGGGTTCGAATCCCACCTCGGACTTGGATCAGAGTAGTGCAAAAACCTTGGGAGGTGCATTATGGCCACAGAAGCCGACACACCAACAACTAAAAAAAAAAAAAAAGGTCACCTAGATATCAGTGCTTCTCAAACTATCTGCAGTGAAGGACCAGTTTCTTTTATTTCCAATTCATTATGGACTGGTACTTTTGTAAAATACAAATCTCGTGGACTGGTAACAGACCGGTATCATCTGTGATCAATTTCCAATTCACTGTGGTCCAGTAACAAACCGTGAACTGTTTGTTACCAATAACTGGTAATAAACAGTTCACAGACCGGTGCCAGTCCGCAGATGACACTTGGAGTAGCACTGACCTAGATCATAAGAACTTGTTGCGACAAGAAGTTCTTATACCTATTTAGAGTTAATCTATTTAGACAGCATACTTTCATCTACTCAGCTTCTGTATAAAAACATTATGGCAATCCTGTTGTCTTGAAACTTTACTAGGCATGTTTACTAGACAACTTATGTGATCGAGACCCACTAATATTCTTAAAATCGGACAGATGCTATACTATTGTGATTTTCTCTTGTAGAGAATCTGAGTCCTCATTTTGAGTTTAAATCAATGTTTTGAAACTTAACCAAATCAAAAATAAAAATAGAATACTAAATATAATAAATGGGATCTTAAGATTATATTGAAGTCAGGAAATCTCTTACCCGAGATATTTTTCAGAAATAAATGCATCCACGTAAGATGTAATCAGAATAGAGTAGGTGCAGTTATTCCTGAAAAATATCTCAGGTAAGAGATTTCCTGACTTGAATTATAGTTTTAAGATCCCAGTTATTGTATTTAGTATTATATTTTTATTTTTGATTTGGTTAAATTTCAAAACAAAACATTCATTTAAATTCAAAATGAGGACTCAGATTCTCTACAAGAGAAAATCCAATAGTATAGCATTTGTCCAATTTTATGAATATTAGCAGGTCTTGATCACATAAGTTGCCTGTCCAGCTACTCTGCTGCTTTGATTTTTTTTTTTTTTTTTTTATATTGAGGCATTTTCTTGTAGTGGTTTTGTGTGATAGGGAGACTGCCTTCTTTTGAGTTCTCCCCCACCATGCTGTTTCACACTTTCTTAAGTTTATAAACAGTTTAACTTCTAAATTAAGTTTATTCCTTCCTAGAGAACTACTCCATGCATTTTAACTTCTTTTTAGCATATGTCTTTCAATTCTCTCTATTATACTTACGTATAACAGAGAGAATAGAATAGAACAGACAGACAGAGAGAGAGAATATAGAAATTGTAAAAAGAAAGAAGGAAAGTTTTTTTAATGTTGTTGTCAAGTTATTTCAACTATATTGACTGAATGATGATAGACTGAATAATATATAAATTATAAAATTGAGTTTACATATATTGTTATCCATTATACATTTTTGCCGACTGTATTTAAGAATATAATACTATCTATTCTTTACTTCTATTTAAAGAGTAAATTTACTGAATGAAAGGGATATAATTTTTTGCTGACAGTATATAAATAAGTCAATTATAATTAGTACTTACATTTCAGGAACCACCATTTCTTTCATCTAACAAGTGGAATGAACCCTCAAACATATTACAGCAATTAAATGAAAAAGAAAAACAGTTATATGAGGTATGTTCTTGTATAATTTCTTAGCAAACAACTGAAATGAATATCTACTTCATTATCTTTATTTTGTAGGTCTTTAAGTTTTAAAAAAGATAGTGTTATTAATAGTGAGATCTCTTACTGTTTAATTTTTTGTTGTATGATGCTATTTTAAAATGTAATCATAATTAAAAATTTGTGCATATTGTTGTAAAATGTGTTCTTTTTTTTTTTATTAATAATTACATTTAGTGATCACTGAATTATGACTATCCCATCCATAATTGACTATGTTGAACAGCTTCACAGGAAAGCTGAACAGCTTCCTATACTAGAGCGGTGGCAATTTGCATCTGATTGTGCAAGTCAAAGTGATAAAGTAGCAGTTATGGGATGTAGTAAAGATACAATGGAGTTACGAAAGGGCATGATTTTGGGAGCTCTTGCATTGGGTGCTTCCATATTGTCTTGTTGGTTGCTCCTATCCTGCTGTGGTTATGGTGTACAAAGAATGGTGTTAAACCACCACCACCTCCTGCTGACAGAACTATAAAGTATTATGCAAGATGGATATTTGTGGTAAGTAAAGGGTGCAGCATGTTGTACAGGCTCAACAGCAGGTGACTTGGCCTTTGTCAAACAACAGAGGGGGGAGAGAGAGAGCATATAATTACTTGAAAAACAGTATTATACCTGCATGGTAACTTACTAGTCCTACATTTAAAAACGACAATTTTTACATTTTACGAGCACTTACTCTTTAATTTTGTGCCTGCTGATTCTTACATTGCCCTTTCCTTTTTGTGATCCTGTTCTGATTTCGGCTGCTGCTCTTACCTGCTAAAAAATTGTCTATCTATAATTTCTTAGTAGACCATTTCTGTATAATTATAGGCAAATGAATAAATAGAATAAATATTATTTTATAAAGGTCAGGAAGTATTATTAGTTAAGAATTAAGCAAACAGTTATAGGATAAAATTTTGTTCCTTCGATAACATATATCTAATTTCTGTTACAGGCTAAAGCTGAACTCCATAAAGAATTAAAAGAAAAGTATAATCTTCAGATAGAAATTCAACAGCTGAGACATCAGTTTGACATTCTTCGTGATGATTTGCATAAATTGCATATTGAACTGAAAGAAAAGGATAAAGTATTACTTAAACAAAGCATGTGAGTTTACTGCTTATTTTCATATTTATGAACACTGTTCCTGAGAAGTAGAGTGTAAACCTGGAGTTTGTAAATTAGGAAGTGTGGCAGTTTTGTTTTGTTTTTTTTTTTTTCTCTCTTTTGCATCTTTAGTATTAGAGTGACAAAATGATGCAAAGAAGCCACTGGTTAATGCAATTTTTAATTATTGCATACATTAAACTTTATTTTCTTTTTCTACACACACTATAGTATTATAACATAGTAAAAAATGTTAGTATACTTGTTATCTATCAAAATAACTATGATAGATAAAGTATAAGTGTCAATAAGGTTTCATGTCAAAATTTAGTAATAAATAAATACAGTACAAATTTGAGAATTTGTACTGTATTTATTTATTTATTTTAAATTTATTTATTTTCTGAAAGTTCTCAGTTTTGGTAATGATGTACTGTACTGCATGATAAATATCATGAAAAGCATTTTCTAAGCTAAATAGAGCTGGCAGAACAACATGACAAATAGAGCTCTTCTCCTGGCTTTTAAAATGATTATATGTACATTGTTAAATAATACCAAATAAATACTTAAATTATTCTTATTATTTGGCACCTCTGAAATTTTCGTTCCCTTATCTCACAGATGTTCATGCTGGTCTTGATGATGCTAAATCAATAAGAATTTTAACTCACTTTACAGATAAAACTCTCTTGTACTGTACTGTGCTGTAGTGTGGTGTGCTGTAAAATGTATAGGACTATAAAATATAGGTTAAATACATGAATATTGAAATTTTTTTCATGCTCATATATTTTATTTTCAGCAGGTAATATAAAGTGGAGTTGCTGAAGCAAACATTCATAAGATCCAACTTTTGATTTTATAAATCAAATTTCAGATGTCAAAAATTCTTTTTGCAAGATCAAATGTTCGTAAACTGAGATGTTACCATATACTGAAAATCATCTTGGTAGTGGAATTTGTATACTTAATAAACTATAGAGGATAGCTACTTCAAACTGTTCAGATTATAATCATCATCATCAGGTGCAGTCTCTGTGTTCAAGGTTTGCAGTCATGATGTGCCAAAGCCTCCTTGGGCAAGTTTCTTCAGATCAAAGTATTGATTCCTGTTGGACCATTCTTTTAAGTCATTTAGCCATTCCCTTCTTGGCTTCCCTCATCCATCCATCCTCTTAGTGCCGTAACTAGTCTGTTTCCAGATCTCAGAATATGTGCAGCATACATCCACTTAATACAATACATATAGGTGGTTATAAGAGCGAAGTTAATAACTACAGACTGGTTAGTCTTACTTCATTGGTAGGGAAAATCTTAGAAGCAATGATTAAGAGTACAATTCAGGGACACTTAAATAGATCTGGCATCTTGAATAACACAAAACATGGTTTTTTTAAGAGAAAATTGTGTCAAAGTTTGAATAGCATAAAGCTTAATGAGCAATACTCACCTTAGATAAATCTGCTAAGTTACATGAAGTTAGGATGGAAGAATAATTTGAGGCTTAAGGTAATTTAAAATGATTTAAAATAAGTTAAGATTGTGAACATGGAATTGAAATATGCTCAAGGAAGTAGAGGTGCACAACTTCGTCTCTGGTTGTCATTGAAGAATTAATTTAAACTTTAAAATATGAGACCGGTGAAAACAAAAGTCATGGATGACCGACGTTTGTATTAACGTCATCAATTGGCAATACTAAAAGGAAAGGAATCGCGAGTTTTTAAAGACTTCTATGTTCCCGTGATGCACTTTGTAACATGTGGGAATCTTAGGTGCATGAGATTCCAGACTGAGGAGAGGTTGGTGGATAATTTTGTGTTTACGACGTTAAGTTTGGTATTAAACACAAAATCACCAACCTCTCCTCGGTCTGGAATCTCATGCACCTAAGACAAGTTAACTGTTGTTAGGGGCCAAAGCTTCAAGTGACTTCAAATTGAAGCCCATATTTTGGTCTGTCATTTGAACATATGGGATGTTAAACAACAGCAGGTTATCAGTGTTCATACAAGCATCTTGTGGAAGTCAAACAGGCCTGGGTTTCAAGACTGATTGTTTTCAAAATGTGCTATTGATCCTTTTTTTGTCTCTTAATCAGAGTCCATCTGGTTGAGAACAAGCTTCCATTAAAGGCTCTCTTTTTGGATAATGCACCTGCCCATGATTCTGATTTTAACCTTGACTTTGTCAAGTTCTGTTCTTGCCTCAAAACACTACCTCTTTGATTCAGCCTGTGGATTCAAAAGGGTTTAAATAACCGTGAAGAAATTAATATCCCTTAACCCTTTCTGGAGTGAATTTGGTAAACGTCTAGGCCTTGGGCTGTGAGTTTTCTGCTAGAAGTTGGCTCTGTGGAGCAAGTTTCTTCATGAAGTTTTGAAATTTTGTAAAAATGAAAATCTTGTACATAAATTCTTTAAATATTAATTTGTTCTTATTTTGGTTCTTATTTAGTTACCCAAAATTAGAATGAAATTTGAATTTTTATAAAATTGTAAAAAAAAATCATAAAACATTGATTTTTTGATGCAATAATATATCTATTTATATTATCTTCTATATATCTATTTATGTATTCAATTTTATCCAATTTTATTCAATTTTATCAACTTCTGGATCTGAATTCGATAGTATTTTAGCCTTTTTAGGCCAAAATCAGGCAACTGACTGTCATGTGATCTATTCTAATTTTAGAAGCTATATTCATGCTGCTATCTTTTTAAACTTTATCTACATTTACTTGGAAATATGGATAAGAGATGGAAAAATTTACTGGAAGATTTCAAGATAATTGATACATAAATGGACATGTGATTTAAAACATACTTGAAACAGCCTTGAAAAATATATACAGGGTGTTTCATAACATGTGTGTTGTACTTTCAGGATTGATTCAGTACCTGAAAACAAGGAAAAAAGTTCATGTAGACATGTGTCCAATTCTGAACAGTTACATTGCTGTGGCTGTTTAAAATTTAAAAATGGCAATGGATTTTTCAGTTAATAAATAATAAAATAAATAAGAATAAGCTAACATGTATCTAGTATGAATAAACATTTTACTAGATATATGTATTCTTATTTTCATTTCTTTTTTTTTTTTTTTTTTGTCATTTTTATTAGTTTTTAACCATTCAAAAACTTTATAGCCATTTAAAAAAAAAAAATTCAAACAGCCATAGCTCCATGACAATTCAGAATTGGGTAAATGTTTATATAAACTTTTCCATTGTTTTCAGGTTCTGAATCAATCCTAAAAGTATGACCCATGTGCACTCACCGTGGTTATATATGTACATACTCCTCAGGGTCCACTCACATATGAAAAACATGTATATGTTACCATAAAAGTCAGAAATTTCCATTGTCTAACTGAAATACTGTATGTTAAGCTCTCTGAATATAGTGAATTTATTCCCCATGCAACTTTGCAAGAAGAGGCAATAATATCTTTCCTATGCCCTAGTTTAAAAATCAAAAAAGTGAATGAAATGAATCAGGAAATTATCATTGCTTCCTTTGGACTGTCCAATTATCACTTTTCTGATTTTTAAACAAGGGCATAGGGAAGATATATCTGAGTGTTTACATTGGTGACATGCAAAAAGGGAAGAAAATGATAATTTCCTGCTATATATATATATATATCACCTATCATCTGCAAGGTTGATCTTACATATTCACTATAATCCAAATATAGTGAATATGTTACCCTAACAATCTTACAGAGACAGGAGATATATCACCCCACCTCATGCCCTTATTTAAAAATCAGCAAAGTCAATGAACCATTGATATGGAACAATTTTTGATATTTCAGACTTTTACCAATTTGTTTTGGTAAAAGTCTGAATTTTGAGCTTTTACCAAAGTGAACTGGTTAAAAAAAAAAAAAAAAAAAGATTAATGATTGTCATAATTTGTATGAAATTTAATTTAGTTGCTTCTGTATCTATAGTAAGAATTGATTTTGTAAGAGACAGTATCAAGAGTTAATGGAATATTAATATTTCCTTATTAGGTCACCGTGTAGTGAAGCTCTGAAACAAAAAAATGCAGAAAACACTTGTGTTAAACAGTTGTACATTAGCCCAAATGCTGATCTAGAACAATCACGCTTGTATTATACTAGTACTCCAGTTGGTAAAAAATTTCAAATAACAAGGAGTCACTCAGATTCACATATTGATGCAGTGGATGGTGTCAGTTACACAGAACAACTTCAGAATCCAGTGAAACGTATCCCAGCTGCATGTATACATTGTGGTGCTTCAAATTTTATACTAGAAAATGAAGCCAATTTACACAAGATATATCCTTCAGATTTGCCATCCTCTGTGCCAGATCATCAGCCATCCGAAAATAAGAGTGTTCATGAAAATATTTTGAAATATTTCACTGATATCTCAGGTATCAATCACTGGCAAAATTTTTCTTTAGCTAAGCCATTGAATAAACCAAAAACTGTATCTCAGGCAAGTCAGACTGATTCTGGTAAAGGAGAAAGCACTGATCCTAAAAGTGGCTTGGCTTTTAAAAGTAAGTTATATAGATCAGAACTTTTTAATAAATCAGAATAATAAATTTGTTATTCTGATTTATTAACAAGTTAGTTTTGATTCTCATTTGTAATGGTCCTAAATAGAGTTATAAAAGTGTTTAGGTTATTTTTGATATTGCTTGTATCTTAGTAGAAAATAGTCATTACAATATCATAGTTATTTAATGATTTTGTTTTTTTCTATACCAATTTGTGAAAAAATAGGCTCATAAAATAAAATGCAAGCCTCATATGAAGTTTTTTTATGAGTTCAGTAATGACTGTGGCACTAAAAATTTTAACTATTATTGTTTTAAGTGAAGTTTGTTGCATTTGATTGAATTTAAATTGACTAATCCATTAATAATATCCTTGGCTTATGTTCATATCTGATGCTATCTTGTTATTTTGAATTATCCATTCTCTTAACTGCTATTTTGTTCATCACTTCTCAATCACTGAATTCCACATAATGTTGCATTGCTTGAAAAGGCAAATGCATTTTGTGAACTTGCCTGGGTGTTGCTTGACTCTGGATAACTGACTTGATTCAACTCTATCAGATAGATTTTCAAATACAACAAACAATTGTAAGTCATGAATAGCTAAAATTATAAAATTTTAGCTATTCACAAATTCAAAATTTAAAAATTTATATCAATAGAATATAACTTGTATTGTTTGTGGTAACACTGAAATGGCAGATCCTTAGACTAGCACTTGTTTTACTAAAATGTGGCTTTGAAATTTCTTCTTCCCAAGCAGATTTAAATATACTGATTATAATATACTTATACTCAAGGAGAAGCAGATCTATTTTACTAATCTTTTCATAAAAGCTAGTAAAATAGAATCTCAGTATAACCAAAACACTAGCCAATTGGCATGACCAAAATTTGAAGTTATATTTGTTAAACAAGTTTAACAAATAGAAGTTAAATTTGTTTAAAATACTTGATATCATTAATTTATTTGGGAATATGCTTTCTCCCTCCTACCACTAAAAAATGGAATAGACAAAATTTCTCAACAGGTTTACTGCTTGTGGATAGTATGTATTATGTGGAGACTTTAACATGCCATTACTTGCTTCAATCAATCATGAAAGGAGTTAATACAGAGCTTGCAACAACTAAACTTGGATGCCTCCGTAGCCAGGTGGGCAGGAGCAGCAGTGCATAGCACACGCTTCTTGATTAGACCGGGGTTCGAGCCCGTGATCCACAAAATACGGAGGATGTGGAAAGATCAGGGAATGACCACTGCATATCCCTGGAACAATATGGCCTTAGTTGCTAATGCTCCTAAAATCCAAACAACAACAACAACTAAACTTGCTAATTCTTTCTCCCTCAGCACAAGTTGAATAAAATCTAGATTGCTTATTTACAGCTGCACAGGTTTTAATGTGAATGATCAGATTAGCTTCTCGTTTGATTATCTATTGCTCACTTTTACATTACTAATGTTGAGAAGAAACAAAACTCCAGTGTCAGACACAAGGTAATATCATTCAGGGTAAAGTGTGAACCTTTGCAACTTTTTGAGCTATACTGCATTCACTCAATGTGGAAGATGCTGTTTAATAGCTAGTAAGGTGGCTTGTTTGTATACTGCCTACCTTAAAATGTATTGTGTACAAGGAAAATTATTTGAAAATTGTAATGACACTATCTATTTTGTAAATATGACTATAGGTAGATTTTCTTGAAAGAAAAAAGATGGAAGTTAATATAAAAGATGTGACAAAAGAATTCATTGTCATACCCTTTACTACATTTTCCATATTTTTAAATAATTATGCACAAATCATCTCTCTCTCTCTCTCTCTCTCTGCGCCTCCGTAGCCAGGTGGGAAGGAGCAGCAGTGCGTAGCACAGGTTCTTGATTAGACCGGGGTTCAAGCCCATCACCACCAAATACGGAGGATGCGGAAAGGTCAGGGAATGACCACCGCATATTCCCGGAGCAATATGAAAAGAAGATATTATACCCGCCAGTTCTTCTGATTTAATCAGATGTTTTCTGATAATTGAGTGTACCTTCTAGTTTCTCAATAAGGTTAGGTTTCTTCCTTTTGATGAAGTTTTTGTTGTTTCTCAAATATGCAAGTTACTTGTTTTTTTTTTTTAACCTGCAAGATTTAATGATAGGAACAGAAAAACTGACATTTGTCTCTGTTCACTTTCATTTTGTAAGAACCCTAAAATACAGTTTTTTTGCATTTAATTGGTGACATGTGCAATTTACCTGCTGCAGAGTATGAGATGCATTGATTAGTTATCATTAATCTGAAAAAAAAAAAATTTGAGAATGCCATTTAGACAGTGCCAGTACACTTTTCTGGAGATAATTACATGAGGAATTCTTTATGGGAGGGAATGTCAGAAGTTTTATTAAACTCCAACAGGAAGCTAAATGACTTAATGATAACTGATAGGAAAGTGGAAGAGAAAGTAGCATTAGTAGAGGCATATGATGCAAGAAAGAAAGCTTATATTGCATTAGCAAAAAAAAAAAAAATCCCATTTCACACATTCATTCGCTCTAAAAGTTTGTCCAATTCTTCCTTGAATTTATTTAAGCTATCAGCTTCCACAACGCAGCTGGAAGTTTGTTCCAGCAATTAACTGCCCACTGACTGAAATTTCCACACATCTACAACTGTATTTCCTCAATTTGAATTTATGCCCCCTCGGGTTCGTAATCTGAGCAAGAGGAAGAATCCTATCAGCATTGAGCCTACTCAACCCATTCAAGGCCTTATGCACCTCAATCAGATCACCTCACCTAGTCTCCAAATGCTGCAATTTACAGAACTTAAGCCTTTCTTGGTAAGGAGACCCCTTTGTTCTCCTCGCCAATCTTGTTGCCTTTCTCTGTGCTTGTTCTGGCAACTCTACATCTTTCCTAAAATGAGGCTTCCAGATCTGTACACAGTACTCAAGGTGTGTCCTGACCATTGCGTTATACAAAGGGATAATCACCTCCTTATCCCTACTAGCAAAATTCCTTTATATCACTGACAAGACCATGACCTGCTTTTGTAGCCTGTCTGCACTGCTCAGAAAACTTCATATCTGATTGCACAATTACCCCCCAGGTCTCTTTCATTCTCCACTACCCTGAGTGTGTAATACTACACAGTTGATACATTTCTCTGGGGTTATTGCTACCCATATGCAATACTTTGCATATGGATAGCAGTAACTCCAGTTGCCACTTCTTAGCCCATCTGCCCAACTTTTCTAGATCCTGTTACAGTAGCATACTGCTGAGCTGAACATAAAAAGGCACCTGGGATGGAAGGGATCTATTCAATGATATTAAAGGAGGTGAGCAAATGTGTACTACACTACCCTGAGTGTAGTAACACATAGTTGATAAGTTACTCTGGGATTACTGCTATCTATGTGCATACCTTGCTTTTGTCAATGTTAAATCTCAACTCCATTGATCCAATTTTCCAACACCTTGTTGAAGTAGCTCACCTCTCATTACTGTCATCAGCACCACCCTGCCAATCTTTCTATCACCTGAAAACTTTAACATTAAGCCTGATATGCTTTCATCAATATCATTAATAAATACTGAAAACAACAATGCACTGAACCTTGGGGAACTCCACTGATAACATTAGTCCATAAAGAGCAGTGCCCAGTGATAATCACTCTCAGTCTTCTTCCACTTAGCCATCCCTTTATTGATAGCAGTAACGTGCCCTTAATGCCACATTGCTCCAGTTTATATTCAGGGGTAGTGGAAAATGAAAAAGACCTGGGGGTAATTGTGTTTTTTTTTTTTTTTTTTTGATTTGGTAGTTGTTGGCGCATCGGCTTCTGTGGCCATATTGCACCTCCCAAGGTTTTTGCAGTACTTTGATCCAAGCCCGAGGGGGGAATCGAACCCGCGACCTTTGGTTTGCCGGGCAGGTACTTTACCCACTCGGCTAGCCCGGTCGGCGGTAATTGTGTAATCAGACATGAAATTCTCTGAGCATTGCAGACATGCTGCCAGAACAGCTCATGGGATTTTGTCAGTGATATACAGAAACTTTGCTAGCAGGGATAAGGAAGCGATTATCCCTTTTTACAAGGCCATAGTTAGGCTACATCTTGAATACTGTATACATAGCTGTAGGCCTCATTTTAGGAAAGATGTAGGTCTGCTAGAATGAGTGCAGAGAAGGGCAACCAGATTGGTGGAGGGAACAAAAGGGTGCTCTTACCCTGAAAGGCTTCAGTTCTGCAAATTGTAGTATCTGGAGACTAGGCACCTGCAGGGTGATCTGATTGAGCTGTATAAGGCCTTGAATAGATTGAGTAAAAAAGTTTGCCTTCAGCCAGTGTGTGTTTGAATGTTGGAATAGGTTTCCGTCTGTGGTTGTGGAAGTGGATGGTTCGAATAAATTCAATGAAGAACTAGACAAATTCCTGGAGGATGAAGTTGAAGTGTGTGTGTGTGTGTGTGTGTGTGTGTGTGTGTGCGCGTGCGTGTGCGTGCGTGTGTGTGTGATGTTATATATGCTTGCTTTTTTGCATCATTTCCCTCTACTACTATTACTATAATTTTCAATTTCTGAAAGTTTTTGTTTTCATGATTTCTAGCCTTTCACTCTAGAAAAAAGTTCCATAAATAGCTTGCTTGTTCTTCACAAGAAGCATTAGAATTTGTAATTCTGATTAAACTTAATACAGTCTGACCCTATACATTTTCGATTGTACTAAAGTTGAATTTTCGTATTAAAGTTTAAAAAAAAAGATAACCATTAAAAACAAAAATTAATACATGAAAATTGACAATTAATTATGTCTGTTGTACCATATTTTTTAATGTGTGATTTATTAAAATTTTATATATATTAAATTTCCTATAAATAAAATGTTTTATAAACAAATTATCCATGTACAAATATTTTTACTTTAGTAATATGAATTTTGAAATTTCTTTTATATACTATTCATATTTTAAATCAGTATTTAAGTAAAATAAAGTAGAAATTACCATTTTTATATATTAGAAAGGCAAGGCAGAATGCTTTTAAACAAATAATCATTCTTTTAAAATAGTTTTCAACAGTATTCTGTAGAATGAAATTTCAGTTCAATAAATTGATTCACTCACATCCGTAAATTTCATTGTAATGGGATTTTACTATACATTCTAATTCCTTTTTATTCTTAATTAGCACCTACAATTTCACCTCTTTGTATTAAATAGTATAAAGTTAATTTAATTAATTATTTTGCAATTGAACATACGGTTAACTATAATGACCATGTTTTATCAAATAAAATTCAGAATATGTTAATTAATTCATAAGCATTAAATAAAAATTGAAATTACACTTCAAAAAAAAATTGGAATTCTTGTTCAGTGATGATGTATTGTATATGGGTGGTGTGGTGTCATTTGGAGAAAATTGTTTTGTTAAATAAGCAGTTCTTTTTTTGTTTTGTTTTTTTTCCTTCTTTGATAAAATTGGTAAAGTGATGCAATTTCGATTACATTAATTTTTTCTGTCTCTTTTTTAGGCAATATTAATTTATTAAGTGTAGATAATCCCAACCTTGCATCTCTGCCACCAAAGAGTCCAGGAAGAAAAGTTAAGCATGGAACAAGTGATGTGGCAACGAAAAGAGGTTTATTTTTATTTTTTCAAATTTTGTTCAATTTAATTAATATAAACTAAATGTTAAAACTCAGTAAAAAGTTTCCATTTATTAGCTGATAGCGAATCGTTGTGCTTATAGTATATGGGTACAGATATAGCCCATAATAAAAAACAACAGAAATTTAAGAAAAAATTATTTGACAAAGTAATAATAACTTGAAATGTTATAATTTTATGTGGAAGTGTGTGTGTGGGGGAGGTGGGGGGGAGTGACAATTGTTTAATTTAGAGGACATGTTTTTTTTTTTTTTTTTTTTATTAAACCAGAAAAGTTTACCAAAAAAAGTTGTCAGAGACTTTTCTGGCTTTGCTGGAAGGTTTTTGGTATTCATGTGTCTTTTTCAGTTTTATAGATAGTTTCCTCTTCCAAATCTTATTCAGTTGTAATTTTTTTTTTTTCCCCCAAGCATTTCCTATCTGTCAATGGCAAAATTGGTATAATTTTGATAAAATTTTCAAAAAAAGATGTTAATGATACCAATTTGGCAACCAAATATGAAATAGGGAACTCAACAATTTTGGAAATTAAAGTAATGAAGTGAAATATTAGGCAAATAGAATTGATTATTAAAACTGGCCAGTCCATAATTAGTTTGGATAATTGATATTCACTGTATATGTTTGTAAATTTTATTATACACTTATGATTTTCATCATTTGTATTTTTTTATTTCAGAAACTGCTATAGCTGAATATCAACAACAGGCCCTTAAATTAGTTTTATATTATTTGGACACAAAATCAATACTTACCTGCCGAGCTGTGAGCAAGTCAGTAAAGTCTCTCGCTGAACAGCCTCAGTATTGGGTTGCTGTTTTGCTCTCCCAGTGCATTATTTCACCACAGGTAAAAGAAATTTTGATCTTTACTATTCTAGAAACAGTAAATTAAATTATCTTTATTGCTGCTAAGTATGGTACAAGTACTAGGAACAATAATACTCATTATGGCAACATGGCCAGGAGTTTTAAATTAAGGCAGAAAATTATACATGTGATTAAAAATTGGGAAAAGGAAAAGTTACATAGGAAATTATAAGTTACACAAAAATTAAAAAGCATATAAAAATGAAATTATAATAAATAGGAAAATATAAGGAGAAAAAATATAAAAACATCATAGCACAAATCAAAAACATTTAACAACAATGGTAGGGAAGTTGAATCAGAATCAAACCATGGATTTTGATCAAACGCAGATGAGAAACAATTGTTGTTGCCTCTCCAATTCCACAGTGCGGTGGAATTGGAGAGGTGGATGGCTGGTGTCAATGTTTAGTTAAACTGTGCCACAAGATTTACCAAATATTGTGGCACAGTTTATGCCACAAGATTTGGTATGAGTTATTCCAATTGAACAGATGCAATCCACTGTAGGAGGATTCAACAGTATTTCTAATTGGTAGCTATTTTCTGTAGGTTAATTCCAAGACGCAGCAGTGCCTGGACAGGTAGAAAAAAAGTTTATTTCAGATGGTTGTATTTAAGGATTAGTGTAGGGTCAGACCTCAAGGATGGTGGAGGGTTGTTCTACTGAAAGAAATCCCAGAAACCACACACGCACACACGCACGCACGCACGCGCGCGCACACACACACACACGCACGCACGCACGCACGCGCGCGCACACACACACACACACGCGCACACACACACACACACACACACACACACACACACACACACACACACACACACACACACACACACACACACACACACACACACACACACACACACAGCAGTGATCTGACAGGTTTAAAAAATGGATAAAAGAATTTTTGACAATGGATTATTATTAATTTTTTATCTAATTTAGAAAAAACACAAGTTTCGAAACCAGTGTTTCTCAATTTCTATTCATGAATTTAGTGATTTATTGGGTTTGAACCACTGAGTATCTCTGTATTCTCCTTTTAAGAAAAATCTTCAGAATCTAAAGTTGTAATTGTTGTCAGTGAAATACACAGTGAAAGTAATTTACTTTTTTTAAGAGCTTAAAATTTGATCTGTAGAAATACAGAGAGTTTAAAATACAATTTGAAACACGCTTTCAACTTTTTCCACTAGAAAAGTGGCTATGAATCCTGTGGACTACTGGTCAGTAATGACTTCACATTTTAAATAATCAACAACATGTTAAGAATATTGTTTAGTAAGTAATGTTTATTGTATTGTTTAATAAGTAATTTTTGAGTGGGAGAAGACAGAGAGCGGTTATCAATGGACATTGCTTTTCCTGGACTAATGTTACTAGTGGAGTCCCGCAGGTTTGGTGCTGGGCCCATTGTTGTTTTCTGTATTTATTGATAATGATGAGGGTATATCAGGCTTAATATCTAAGTTTGCAGATGGTACAAAGGTTGGCAGGGTGGTTAATGGCAGTAATGAAGGCATGCTACTGCTGCAACAAGATCTAGAAAAATTAAGCAGCTGAGAAATTAAGTTTAACATTGACAAATGCAAGATACTGCATATGGGTAGCAGTTATCCCAGAGTAACATATCAACTGTGTAGTGGATAATGAAAAGGGTTCACTCAGGGTAGTGGAAAATGAAAAGGACGTGGGGAGCATTGTGCAGTCTGATTTGAAGTTCTCTGAACAATTCATACATGCTGCCAGGACAGCTCATGGGGTTTTTGTCAATGATATATAGTAATTTTGCTAGCAGGAATAAGGTAGTGATTATCCCATTGTATAATGAATTTGAGGTATTGCTCAATACATCAAAGGCAGATATTGTTGGGATATCAGAGACATGGTGTCACACAGATATAAGAAATGCAGAACTGGAATTTGGGGAGTACAATGTCTACAGAAAGGATAGACAGGATAGGAAGGGAGGAGGGGTTATGCTATTAGTTAAAAAACACATAAAATCCAAGGAAGTGAAGCCAGTCGACATCGCTGGACAGTGCAGTGTCGAGTCAGTTTGGTGTGACATAAGCATTGGGAGATCAAAATTGAGAGTAGGAGTGTGCTATAGGCCTAATGACTCTGATGAGTATAATAAGAAACTGTACAGGGAAATAGAGAGGGCCAGTAAATCAGAGAGCCTTATAATGGGGGATTTTAATTTCCCAGATATTGACTGGAATTTGGGGGCTGGTCACTCACACAGTAGCAAGGCTTTTGTGGATTTATTGGATGATTGTTTTCTACACCAACATGTTCGGGAGGCAACTAGAGGGAGTAATACTCTTGATCTGATTATCAGTAGTGATTCTTCATGCATTAAGAATCTGCAGATAAAGGAACCACTAGGTGGCAGTGATCACAGTGTGCTGAAGTGGGATTTACTCAAGGAGGTAACTACCATCAGAGGTAAAGGGAAGGGTTTTTGCTTTCGTAAAGGCGACTATGATGGTCTGAGACAGTATTTAAATTCTATACAGTGGGACCAACTGATGATGTTACCAACAGCAAATTCAAAATGGGAAGCATTCAAGGAACTAATCTTGGAAGCTACCAGGCTTTACATACCAACCAAGAAATATTGTTCAAGGTTCAGGCCTAAATGGTTGTCAGATGAACTAATGAGACATATGGCAGAGAAGAAAAATTCATGGAATACATACAAATTAATGGGTGACATGGAAGCCTGTGATAGATATAAGTTGGTCTGTAACCAAGTCACAAAGGAGATTAGGCAGGCAAAGGCAGATTATGAGAAATCCTTGGCAAAGGATGCAAAGAAAAACAGAAAAGAGTTCTTTACCTATTTAAACTCAAGAAGGAAAGGGATGAATCAGATTTGTCCACTGGATGTTGATGGTTCAACAGTTGAGGATCCTGCTCAGGTGGCTAACAATCTAAACAAGTATTTTGCATCTACAATCACACATGAGGAGTTATTCAGGAAGGGGAATGTCGTAGGTGAAGTAAACATTGGCAGTGAGCTAGATGATTTTCTAATAACTGAGAGGAAAGTGGAGGAGAAATTGTTGAGGATAAACATAAAAAAGGCACCCGGGGTGGATGGGATCTATCCAGTTATATTAAAGGAGGCAGCAAAGGAAGTAAGCAAACCCTTAGCCATAATTATGAGAGCTTCCTTGGACTCAGTGGAAGTTCCCATGGACTGGAGAAGTGCAAATGTGACCCCAATTCACAAAGGAGGATCAAAGGGCAACACAAGTAATTATAGACCTGTTAGTTTAACTTCGGTTCCAGGAAAATTGATGGAGGCACTGATTAAAGAAGCACTGCAGGATCATCTGGACAAGAATTCAGTTATAGCTCAGACACAGCATGGTTTTGTTAAGGGCAGGTCTTGTCTGACCAATTTGATTGGATACTATGATGTAGTCACAAAAGAACTGGATGCAGGGAATAACTTTGATATTATATATTTGGATCTTAGAAAGGCTTTTGGTACTGTTGCGCATGGAAGACTGCTGCACAAATTGGAGCAGTGTGACATTGGAGGCAAATTGCTGCTATGGATAAAGGGATGGTTGAGTGACAGAAGACAAAGAGTGGTAATCAATGGACACTGCTCAACGTGGACTAATGTTATTAGTGGAGTTCCTCAGGGTTCAGTGTTGGGTCCATTGTTGTTTTCTGTATTTATAAATGATATTGATGATGGTATATCAAGCTTAATATCCAAGTTTGTAGACTATACAAAGGTTGGCATTGTTGTTAAGGACACTACTGATGCTATGCTGCTGCAACAGGATCTGGAAAGGTTGAGCAGAAGGGCTGAGAGGTGGCAAATGAAGTTTAACATTGACAAATGTAAAGTACTACATATGGGAAACAGTAACCTCAGATCGACGTATCAACTCTGTTTAATATCCAAGTTTGTGGACTATACAAAGGTTGGCATTGTTGTTAAGGACACTACTGATGCTATGCTGCTGCAACAGGATCTGGAAAGGTTGAGCAGAAGGGCTGAGAGGTGGCAAATGAAGTTTAACATTGACAAATGTAAAGTACTACATATGGGAAACAGTAACCTCAGATCAACGTATCAACTCTGTGGTACTACGCTGACAGTGGTAGAGAATGAAAAGGACCTGGGGGTAATTGTGCAGGCAGATATGAAGTTCTCTGAGCAGTGCCGACGAGCTGCAAGAGTAGCTCATGGTGTCTTGTCAATGATATACAGGAATTTTTCTAGCAGGGATAGGGATGTGATTATTCCATTGTATAAGGCATTGGTCAGGCCACACCTTGAGTACTGTATACAGGTCTGGAGGCCTCATTTCAAGAAGGATGTAGAGCTGCTGGAACGAGTACAGAGAAGGGCAACAAGATTAGTAAATGGAACAAAGGGTTGCTCTTACGAAGAAAGGCTTAAGTTTCACAAATTACAGAGTCTGGAGACTAGGCATCGGCAAGGTGATCTGATAGAGGTGTATAAGGCTTTGAATGGCTTGAGCATGCTCAATGCCGATGGGATTCTTCCTCTTGCTCAGAATAATCACCTGAGAAGGCATAAATTCAAATTGAGGAAGGATGGATGTCGGATAGATGTGTGGAAATTTGCCTTTAGCCAGCGGGCAGTTTGTTTGTGGAATAGACTTCCATCACTTGTTGTTGAAGTTGATAGCCTAAACAAATTTAAGGCTCAGCTGGACAGGTATTTCGAACGAACGGAGTGGTGAAATGGGAGTAGTGGTTGTGTTTTTTTTTTTTTGGCTGATGCTGAATAAGCTTGCTTTCTTGCATCATATGCCTATGCTAATGCGGAAATGGTCAGGTCCTTCTTGAGTACTGTGTACAGGTCTGGAGTCCTCAATTTAGGAAGGATGTCGAGCTGCTGGAATAGGTACAGAGAAGGGCAATGAGATTGGTGGGGAGAACAAAGAGGGGCCGTTACCAAGAAAGGCTTCAGTTCTGTAGATTGCAGCATCTGGAGACTAGGTACCTGCAAGATGATCTGGTGAGGTGTTTAAGGCTTTGAATGGCTTGAGCAAAGTCATTGCTGATGGATTCTTCCTGTTGCTCAGACTATGCACATGAGGGGGCATAAATTCAAATTGAGAAAGGATGGTTGCAGAATGTGCAGAAGTTTGCCTTCAGCCAACAGGTGGTTCATTGTTGAAACAAGCTACCATCCATTGTTATAGAAGTGGATAGTTTGAATAAACAAACTAGTTGAGGGGGGATGGCTAGATGAAGTTGTTTTTTTGGTTTTTTTTTCACTGATGCTGGAATTAAAATAATTAATTGAAAAACAATCATTCAATTGTTTTTCAATTAATCATTCAATTAATTTTAAAGCCCACTGGCTTTTCAATCCATGGTTTGTTTCCAGTGATGCTAAACATTGCGGGTGTTTATCACCACGTGGTAACAACAAAAATAACTCTCAAATATAGGCAGTGATAAACAACAATGACAGAGTGGTTTAAAGTGAATTAGAAGGGTTTTTGTTATAAAAAATTAAAAAATATACATTTTAATATAAAAAATGGGTTTTTCTTTCATATTGTAGTCATAATAAGAAAGAAAATAAAAGGTATCATCAAAAAGTGAACAACGTTGAATTATTTCTTGCTGATTTTTTAAGATTATAAAATGGGTTACTTTTTTCTAGTGCATGAGTAACCTCAGTTTTTTTATTTATTTATTATTTATTTTATTTTTTTTTTTTTTTTTGTAAATGCAATGTTGGGGCAATGCCTGTTAAGGTTATTGAAGAATTTGTTTAGTTCTTCCATTACTTGGTCCCATACAGCTTGGACAAAAATTGATATATCTGTACCTGAATTTTGAGGCAGGCATTGTTTGTCCTAAGGAAGTTTTCAAACTCTTCTATAATTATTTCTGCAAGCATTGAGATAATGGTTTCCCATGCTTAAGCCAAATTTCTGGATGTAGTAAAAAGTCCTGGAATATGAAGTAAAGCTTGGCTGTATAGGATAAAGGCATGGAAGAACTCAACAAATTCTTCAATAATCCCAACATCACTTTTGTAATGGAAGCAGAAGTTGATCAAAAACAGGAAATGGGCAGTCATCTGACTGTCCATTTCCTGTTTTTGATCAACCAGTAACTCCCAGCACCATTTCTAAGCTACTTGAATGCTTAGAAATGGTGCTGGTAGTTACTGTTATTAACCATATTAATATACTACACCAAATTATTAGGTAATATTTTTTATGCTGATTTTGTACTTGTTTTTGATTATAGCTTCTGCACATGATCGCTCCATGGTGTACTCATACCCAGTCATTAAATTTACAAGGTACTAAAATATCAAAATTATGAAAGTAGTTACTTGAAATTGACATTTACTTACAGTATTATGTTTTTTTTGAATGAATGAACTTCTAAAATATTTGTGATTTTAGGATAAATAATTTAGTGCTGTTTTATTTCAGTTATATGAAATAAAATAATGGTATGGCTCATTTTTTATTTTATTGTTCAAGTAAGAAATGAACTCAAGTTTTTTTAAATTACTTACAGAAGAAAGAGCCTGCTTGGAAGTGAAGCTGGAGAGCAATAAATTAGTGATATTGAAATTTCAGAAGATTATTTATCAGAAAAACTTTCTATCCTAAAGCAAGTAAGACCCTGGAATTGGTAGCATATACCCAGTAATTTTAAGGAAGGTGGCAAGAGAATGCATTGAACCATAAAGGTTTATTATGGTGGCATCACTGGACTTGGGAGAGATTCACTTGAATTGTAGAAGTGCCAGTGTATTGCCAATACATAAAGGTGGGTCTAAGAGTAAAATGGGTAATTACCAATTAGTCATTCAGACTTCATTGGTAAGGAAAAGCATGGAGGGAATGATCAAGAGTACAGTACAGGATCATTTAATAGAAATGGAATTCTGAAGGAAACACAGCATGGTTTTATAAAGGGAAAATCATGTTTATCAACCCTAGTTAACTATTTTGACAGAGTCACTCGTGGGCTGGATATAGAATATAACTTTGGCAGTGTTTACTTGGATTTCAGCAAAGCATTTGACTTAGTCCCACATGAGGAGGTTACAGTATAAGCTGGAACACGTTGGAATCACATGGAAAATCTTAGATGAATCACAGGATGACTGCAGTGTAGGAGGAAGAGGGTTGTGATTGATGGTTATTCTTCAAATTGGGCTAATATAAGAAGTGGGGTTTCCAAGGATTAGTATTTGGACCACTGTTGTTTTTGATTTTTCTTAAATGACATTAATGAAGGGATAGAGGATGTGATATCAGAATTGCAGATGATGTCAAGATTGTTAGAGTTGGTTATAATCAGCACCAAGAATGACTTAGATAAATTTCAGAAATGGTCAGAAAAGTGGCAGCTGTTTTAATGCAGCAAAATGCAAGACCTTGCACTTGGGAGAATAGCAACTCAAAAATAACTTACACCCTTGATGGGGTTGAATTAAAAGTAGTATAGGAAGGAAGAGATTTGGGAATTATAATATATTACAATATGGTTAGACAAAAGTCCTCCAAGCAGTGTAGACAGGCAGCAAGGAAGGCCCATGGCATTCTGTCAGTGATTTATTGAACAATTACTTGTAGAAATAGGGAGGTCACAATCTCAGTTATAAGGTATTAGTTCTGAAATGTGTAGTCAAATTAAATTGCTTTATAGTACATGGGTTGATTCTTTAGCTGGGTCACCCAGACTAAATAGACATAATTACATGAAAATTGATTTATAGGAATTTTATAAAATCAGTGTGCATCATGGCAGCACACTACTGCATATCTTGGCTAATGTAATTAATGGGTCTGGTAATGTTGTCCTGTTATTCCTGCTGGGTGTGTGGGTTGTTTATATAAATATTCACCATTAAGTATTTCTGTAGGAAGGTGTCAGTTAAAGTTCAAGCCTGGTGATTATAGCAGCCAGAGTCCTTTCAACTTTACACAACCTGTGAAAACAGATTCCACCACTGGCATGGAGACATATAGGAGGTAGCAAGCTTCTTGTTGGAAGTGATCTTTCTACATTCTTCATTTGTCTGTTTGAGGGTAGCAGTGTTCCTGACATGATACTACCTCCTTAAAAAGAGATAGGCCTGGTGATGCTCCTGACATTGCATGAGGAGCCATTGCTATTTTTTGTAATTGCAATGGCTCCTCATGCAATATTTATGGATTTTCAGTAGCCTATGTATATGTATTTTGGCCTTTGAAATCCACTTAGATGAAATCAAGGTGCATCTGTGAAAAATATCTTGTCCAGAATATCCATCCCATGCACAAGGTGTTGCAAAAACCAGTTGCAATAGACCACTTGCTTTCTTTTGTTGACTTCTGATTAAACTTGTGCACCTTCATTTTATCTAGGTAAAACTTAATTTTTTTAAATATTCTCTGACAAATGCTGTATTAATAATATATAACATGTACCAAAGTTTATTTTAATGGATTTGTTAGCACTTCTTTACAAATGGATTTTCACATCTAAATTCTAAATGAATTTTCCACTAACCCAGAATACCTCGAGAGTTTTTTCAGCCAGTCTGTTCTGAATAAACTATATGTCCCATAAAAAGAGTAAAGTAGCTGAAACTTGGAACTTCTAATGTACTTTTAGATAAGTCCTTTCTCAGTATAATGCTATTAACTTCTGTCTATTTTTGCCAGTCTTTCAAATAGACTGGCAAAAATGAACTGCATTGGGTACTTTAACAGATCCAAGGAGTGTTTGTATATGTAAACAGGAATTGTGTCATATTAATACAAATGGTCATTAATACAAATGGTCATTAATCCTTACTCATTAATCCATTAATCCTAAACAGGAATTGTGTCATATTAATACAAATGGTCATTAATCCTTACTCATTAATCCATTAATCCTAAACAGGAATTGTGTCATATTAATACAAATGGTCATTAATCCTTACTCCCTCTGGCATATTGCCATAGATGTGATTAATGTAATCTTCATAATGCATTTGTAAACACAATTGAAGTGGTATTGTTAGCATTGCACAGTATGTTATCAGATTTATCATAAACAAAAACATGAAACAGTGAAATATTTTTGAAATTTAAAACCAGTTGTGGTGAAAATTTTCTTTCAAAAAGTAAGTCATCTGATTGGTGTAAGTTGCTTAAGGAAGGATGAGACCACATCAAGAATGAAGTATCTGTGCAGGCCTTGAACCTCCATAGACCTTGAAAACAAAGAACAGGTTATTAATGATTTTGGGAAGATAGACAAAAAAATATTAATGAAATTGCTGAAACATTACAAATCAGTGTTGGAAGTGTTAAAAAATTTTTTATAAATTATTTTAAGAAGTTCTGTAAAGTGGGTACAGGACTGGTTCCTTGCCTTCTATTAAAAAAACAAAGACATAATCATTTGCAAATCATTCATCAGCTGCTGAGTTGATATGGGGAAGAAATCAGATTTTTGCAGAATATTATAACAAATAATGAAACTTGGGTGTACTATTTCATTCCTGAATTTAAACAAACAAGAATGCACTAGTTCCAAAAAACACATCTCTACTACAAAAAGAAGTAAGAACAATTTATTCCCAGGGCAAGCTAATGGCTATGTTTTTTAGGATTGGAAGAGAACTTTCTATGTAGATTTTTTAACAGAATGAACAGAATGAAACACAGAATTAACAGAATGAAACACCATTAATGCAGCTATTAATGAATCTTTCTAACCGAAAAAAGTGGTGAGCCCTCAGGCCCAAGTGCAGAAAGTCACAGGATGATGCTCATGCACATATTGCTGCCTCAACAATGGACATGATTTGAAAATTTAAGTAGGACCTATGATCCATATGGTTCTGATTTAGCATTATCAGAATTACACTGTTTTTAGCCCTGAAGGAGCTTTTGGAAGGGAGAGAAGATTCAAGAACAGTGATTAGGCCATTGAATATATGCAAAGCTCAATAAAGATATCACTGTCTTTTTTGAGTGATGGTACTCTATCTGAGTATAGTATTGAGTACACATGCACCGACCAAATCATTGGTGTAAGTGTATTGATTCCAAGGGAAAAGATTATGTAGAAAAATAGCATAAGTTAGATACTATATCATTATATAGTATCTATACAATGATATAGATATAAATGAATTCCTGTTTATATTTGAACACCCTTATATTAACTGATATCTCCATCCATCCATACAGGCCTCTATTTATAGCTTGGACCTTACTGCTTGTTTAATAATAATATTTTTTATAGATACCACCAGAATTTACTCCATAAAATAGTTACGCTGTATAGATATTTAACTATATATGAATTAGCATACATATGTTTGAATATATTGTATAGCTAATGTATTAGGTACACCCCCATCATCCAAAGAATCCACTGCCCCATCAGGGATAGCATCACATATCTGTATCAAGCTACATAAAATTATATGTCTGTCTGGCTTCAATTCAGCAAGAGAATGGGCGAGCAGCTCAGCCTAAGTGATTTTGAGCACAACATGATAGTCGGAGCCAGACATGATGGTGCAAGTATCGCGGGCACTGCTGCCTGTAGAGCATCCACACACATGGATTGTTCCAAGAATGGTCCAACAACCAGAACGTATTCAGCTAACAGCAGTCTTGTGGTTTGTTGTTGCGAGGGGCTAACAGAAGGTGAAAAGCACCACGGAATTAAACTCTTCAGATCTACAGTAAAATGTGGCATGAAAGGGAGTTAGTTCAGAATATCTTGCAACATCAAAACCTATAATTAACTCTATTATAGGTTAGGTTCTCTTTCTTTTATTTTATTTTGTGCACATCTTTTTTTTGTGTGAGTTTCTCTTTTAGTTTTAGTAGATTATAATTTATAGATAAAAATTTGTGACTTTTTGACTTTTTTTTTTTTTTTGTTCTGTGAGTATTAGTTTTACTTTATGAACATTGTTACAGCCTTGAAAGTAAAAGCAAAGAAGAAGCAAACAAAAGAATCAACCGAACAATACCTTAAAGCTACAAGGTATTTTAAACATTCAGTTCAGCTCAATTAATTAATTAATTATTTTTTTTATTTTGACTGGAATTATTTTTAGTTGTTTGGATAGATTTTAAGTTATTTGATTATAAAGAAATATATATATTTTTCTTAATAAGTATTACCAAAAACTTGTGGTTTTGTATCATTTTAAATTGTTTATTCATTTTTTTAAAAAGTGCATCTGCTTTGAATCATGTTTATTAAATAGAGTAATTTCAGTCTCTTATTTTTATTTTACGTAATTTAAAATGATTTTTCTTATTCAGGGGAAAACTTGAACCTGGACTAGAAGCTATATTAATTTCAGCCCAACATACCTTGACTACACTGAGTATTGTGTCGTGTGGTAACCTTTTTACAGAAAGGTGTGTAAACTAATCTCAAATTATATTTGTATAGAAAAATCTCTAGCACATTTTATCTTATATACAAATTTATATAATTATTTAAATAAATAATTAAATATAATTATTTAATGTAAATAAAATAATTTTATTTTTTTATGGTAATTAGAAAAAATTGAAACCTATTACTCTAATGAATGTGTTTTGTTTTTTTTTTTCATATCAACAATGCGACAAATATAAATGGTTAATATGTATTTTTTATATAAAATATGAATTTTTTTATAAAAGTTTTATGAAATTTTGTATTTACTCATGTAAAAATATTTACTTATGTAATAAACTAATAAAGTATGTGTGGTATTAAAAATTCAACCATCTTAATATCCACAGCAGAATAAACTTTGCTTTCTTTCTAAGGTGTACTTTCTGTTTTTCTATAGAACTGGCAGTGATAATTCACAATGTTTTGTTTGTACTGAACTACAAAGTAGTTTTATTGGATGGCATCAATTTAATTGTACCTCATGTTATGATTACCTTCACAACGAGTTACCATGATATTGCAGTACCTCAAATAACTAACGCTTCACTAATAGAGACGACTATTGTTACTTATTCTCAACAGATACCACCACCACCCAGACAGTACTGTTTCAAGGCTTATTGGCCTATCATCAGTGGGCAGGTGTGCCCTGTTGTTGTAATCATGCCAACCCAGTTATGAAGTATAACTCCACAATATGAGAGATGCCTGGTGGTGTACATAATAATAAACTAATCACTGCCCATTGATGACAGGCCAATAACCCTTGAAATGGTGCCATTTTTCATAATGAATCAATTCCTATGGTACTGGTTCATTATGACAAAGTCAATGTGCCAATTTCAACCTTGCACCACCCCAAATAGTAAACAACAGTCACAAAGAAACTACATTAATTGATTGTTGTTCCTGCAGCTTAGGGAATATGCATGATGCAGATTCACAAGCATTTCTTTCAAGAATTGTAATTGATTTGAAATGTGGATTCATCACTGGGATCTGAAAACAGAAAAGGAGTCCATGCAATGGAAACACCATGAGTCACCACTATCCAAAAAATTCAGAACTCAGCCTTCTACAAGGAAGATCATGGCCACCATTTTTTGGAATATGGAAAGAATTCTTTTGATTGACTACATTCCACATAATAAAACAATCACTGGAGTTGAATATGCTGTTCTCAAACAGTTAATAGGGGCTATAAAAGAACAGAGAAGAGGGAAATTGACACAAGGTGACTTGCTTCTTTACAACAGTGCTCCTGTACAGAGGTCTAATAAAGCAAATCTGAAAAATTGCAGATTTCGGGAATTGAACTATTCACCTTATAGACCAGACCTGGCCTCCCAGTGATTATTTCTTCAAAAATCTGAAGAAACTCCTGTATAGGCATGATTTCCAAGTGATAAAAAGAAAGCTCAAGGAAGCTGTAGGTGGCTTTTTCAATGACTAGAACAAAGACTTCAGGCTTATTTTTTAGGCATTTCCTCTTTTCCTTGAAATGAAGGATATGTATTGAACTCAAGAGAATATATAACAGTATTGAGGAAAAAAAGTAGGCTATGCTTCTTTATTACAGACATTTTTTGAGTAACCCTTGTAATGTACCATAGGAACTGGTTCATTATAACAAAGTCAATGTGACAAATTTCAACTCTGCCCCCCCTCAAAATAGTAAACAACAGTCACAAAGAAACAACATTAATTGATTGTTGTTCCTGCAGCTTAGGGAAGTGGTTGAATTACAGAAAATAAATGGCAGTGAAGAGATAAATTCTGCTGATGAAGAGGAGGAGATAGTAGTAGCTATTATTCTACACTGTGGAATTAACGGAGTTTTATAAGGTAGAGATACATCAGAAATATTCTGCATACAGTTTCTTGCATTATGGGCCATTATATTAGGTGCAACTGACTAAATTCTTTTTATTTTTCTGCTGATTGATGCTGCAGTTTACCAAAACTTATCCCTCCCCTGCTTTTAGTTTTTACAGAATTTCGTCACTTTAAATTAGTTGTCATTGCAAATCAGCCAAAGCCAGTTTGTTGACCAAAATGTTCTATCGGCTTGCATAATAAATAATTTAAAATAATGTGTACTGTTTGCTTTTTTATTGAATAGTAAGAAATTTACAATTTAATACATACTTTCAGTTTAATTTTAACTTATTCTATAATTCTCATTTTATTGTAATTTTTCTGTTATTCTTAGGAGCCTTTGGTTAGCAAGTTGCCATTGCCATCATTTGACAAGATTAGCTTATTTTAGTCAGTATTTTCCTGCAACACCAGAATCTTTATGGTCTTTGGGATCCGGTTGTCGCAAATTACATACTTTAATTGTTCCTCCTCTCCATCCTAAGTAAGACTTTTTTGAAATTTTATTGTTCTTAATTGTCTTTTTGTCATATGTACATATTAGCATTAGCATTAGCATTAGTAGAGGCATTTGATGCAAGAAAGCAAGCTTATGCAGCATCAGCCAAAAAAAAAAAAAAAAAAAAACCACTCCCACTTCACCCCTCTGTTCGTTCAAAATACCTGTCCAGCTGAGCCTTAAACTTATTTAGGCTATCAACTTCCACGACAAGGGATGGAAGTCTGTTCCACCAACCAACCACTCGCTAGCTAAAGGCAAATTTCCGCACGTCTATCCTACATCTGTCTTTCCTCAATTTGAATTTATGCCCTCTCAGGTGATTATTCTGAGCGAGAGGAAGAATCCCATCAGCATTGAGCATGCTCAAACCATTCAATGCTTTATACACCTCTATCAGATCACCTCGCTGGTGCCAAGTCTCCAGACACTGTAATTTGCAAATCTTAAGCCTTTCTTCGTAAAGAGCACCCCTTTGTTCCATTCACTAATCTTGTTGCCCTTCTCTGTACTCGTTCCAGCAGCTCTACATCCTTCTTGAAATGAGGCCTCCAGGCCTGTATACAGTACTCCAGGTGTGGCCTGACCATTGCCTTATACAAGGGAATAATAACCTCCTTATCCCTGCTAGAAAAATTCCTATATATCATTGACAATACACCATGAGCTACTCTGGCAGCCCGTCTGCACTGCTCAGAGAACTTCATATCTGCCTGCACAACCACCCCCCAGGTCCCTTTCATTCTCTACCACTGTAAGTGTAATACCACAGAGTTGATACGTTGCTCTGGGGTTGCTGTTTCCCATGTGTAGTACTTTACATTTGTCAATGTTAAACTTCATTTGCCACCTCTCAGCCCATCTGCTCAACCTTTCCAGATCCTGTTGCAGCAGCATAGTGTCAGTAGTGTCCTTGACAACCCTGCCTACCTTTGTATCGTCTGCAAACTTCGATATTAAGCTTGATATACCATCATCAATATCATTTATGAATACAGAAAACAATAATGGACCCAACACTGAGCCCTGAGGGACTCCACTAATAACATTAGTCCACGATGAGCAGTGTCCATTGATTACCACTCTGTCTTCTCCCCCTCAGCCACCCCTTTACCCACAGCAGCAATTTGCCTCCAATGTTACACTGCTCCAATTTGTGCAGCAGTCTTCCATGTGCAACAGTATCAAAAGCCTTTCTAAGGTCCAAGTATATAATATCAAAGTTATTCCCTGCATCCAGTTCCTTTGTGACTGCATCATAGTATCCAATCAAATTGGTCAGGCAAGACTTCCCCTTAACAAAACCATGCTGTGTCCGAGCTATAACTGAAGTCTTGTCTAAATGATCCTGCAGTGCTTCTTTAACTAGTGCCTCCATTAATTTTCCTGGAACAGAAGTTAAACTCACAGGTCTATAATTGCTTGTGTCAGCTTTTGATCCTCCTTTGTGTATTGGGGTCACATTTGCACATCTCCAGTCTATGGGTATCTCCCCTGAGTCCAAGGAAGCTCTCATAATTATGGCTAAGGGTTTGCTTACTTCCTTTGCTGCCTCCTTTAATATAACTGGATAGATCCCATCCACCCCAGGTGCCTTTCTTGTGTTTATCTTCAACAATTTCTCCTCCACTTTACTCTCAGTTATTACAAGATTCTCTAGCTTACTGCTAGAGTTGAATACACCTCTGGCTTTCCCCTCGCTAAATAACTCCTCATGTGTGAATGTCGATGCAAAATATTCATTTAGTTTGTTAGCTACCTGAGCAGGATCATCAACAGTTGACCCATCGATATCAAGTGGACCAATCTGATTCATCCCCTTCCTTCTAGAGTTTACATAAGTAAAGAACTCTTTGCTGTTTTTCTTTGCATCCCTTGCCAAAGATTTCTCGTAATCTGCCTTCGCCTGCCTAACCTGCTTTGTAACTTGGTTACAGATCAACTTGTATCTATCATAGGCTTCTGTGTCGTGTGTTAATTTGTATGTATCCCATGCATGTTTCTTCTCTGCCATATGCCTCATCAGTTCATCTGACATCCATTTAGGCCTAAACCTTGAACAATATTTCTTAGTTGGTATGTAAAGTCTAGTAGCTTCCAAGATAAGTTCTTTGAATGCTTCCCATTTTGCATTTACTGTTGGTAACATCATCAGTTGGTCCCACTGTATAGAATTTAAATACTGTCTCAGTCCATCGTAGTCGCCTTTACGAAAGCAATAACCCTTCCCTTTACCCCTAATGGTAGTTACCTCTTTGAGTAAATCCCACTTCAGCACACTGTGATCACTGCCACCTAGTGGTTCATTTATCTGCAGATTCTTAATGCATGAAGAATCACTGCTGATAATCAAATCAAGAGTATTCCTCCCTCTGGTTGCCTCCCGAACATGCTGATGTAGAAAACAATCATCCAATAAATCCACAAAAGCCTTGCTAGTGTGTGAGTGACCAGCCCACAAATTCCAGTCAGTATCTGGGAAATTAAAATCTCCCATTATAAGACTCTGATTTACTGGCCCACTCTATTTCCCTGTACAGTTTCTTATTATACTCATCAGAGTCATTAGGCCTATAGCACACTCCTACTCTCAATTTTGATCTCCCAATGCTTATGTCACACCAAACTGACTCGACACTGCACTGTCCAGAGATGTCCACTGGCTTCACTTCCTTGGATTTTATGTATTTTTTAACTAATAGCATAACCCCTCCTCCCTTCCTATCCAGTCTATCGTTTCTGTAGACGTTGTACTCCCCAAATTCCAGTTCTGCATTCCTTATATCTGTGTGACACCAAGTCTCTGATATCCCAACAATATATGCCTTTGATGTTTTGAGCAATACCTCAAATTCATCAAATTTATTTACTAAACTCCTAGCATTGGTGTACACGCAAGTATACATGCACCTATTTCTATTCTTAGCTACCCTAACACAACCCATGTGTTTACTTGTACCGCAATGACTCCCAGCAGTCTCTAAAATATCCTGAATCTTGTTTTTCAGGCTTCTGCTCATTCCAATAGAAGCAGTGCAAGAATCTCTTTCACCTCTGCCAGTGGCTACTGTTAATCTATTTGTCTTTGTATCCCCCCAAGCTAGCAGTTTTCCGACCCACCTAACACTGCCTCGATAGCATCAGCAAATATTCTTGCACCCTTTCTATTTAAGTGTATCCCATCCCTGTAGAAGCAATCCCTCCTGTGCAATCCCTCCTATTTTTATATTTTAATATAAAAATTATTTGTATTAAATATCATATTATAATTCTATCATAATTCTGTTTTTAGGAAATTTTGATACTCCCTGGATGAATTCATTTTTACAGCTTCCTCTAGCAGATATTAGTTTAAAAAAATAAATAAATAAAATAACACACGCACGCACAAGATGCAGCTAAAAAGAAACAAAATATTTTTATTTTAAATACAACAATTTCAATATTTATCTTCTTCAAAGTACTCTCCAAGGCATCTCCGTAGCCAGGTGGGCAGGAGCAGCAGTGCATAGCACACACTTCTTGATTAGACCGAGGTTCGAGCCTGTGACCACCAAATACGGAGGATGCAGAAAGGTCAGGGAATGACCACCGCATATCCCCGGAGCAATATGGCCTTAGTTGCTAATGCTCCTGAAAACCAAATAACAAACATAACAAACAGTACTCTCCAGCCACACCTATGCAATACTCCATTCGTGATTAACAAGATCTGAAACAGCAGCAGAAATCATTGGAAGATACTGCCTTTAATTGCTCTGTTATTCTTCTGAATGTCTGCTAAGTCCTCAAATCGGTTTCCTTTGAGGTGGATTTTAATTTTCAGGAACAGAAAAAAGTTGCACAGTGCCCAATCTGGAAAAACGAGGTGGGTGCTCTTGTAACCTTATTTTTTGTTAAAAACTTTCTCACTGCAGAACCATTTGCACGCACCCCTTTCTCATGCCCTGGTGCTGCCCAAAATCCCGACATATTAATTGTATTTTAAAAAACAAAATTAGAGTCAGTCCATATCTCAGAAACTGTTTGCGATAAAAAGTGTTTTTCGTGTAATAAAAACGGCCGCTAAAAACATAAAAATTTTATTTAAACACATGGATCATGTACATTGCAGTTATGCAAACAGTATATGATAATGCTAATATTTTATATAAAATAAAATAATATTTATAAAGATACATTGTGCGCAATACCACAAAGGTATTGCGCACTGCGAATCCATCACAGGTCTATTTTCATGATCGTTCACATCCCATTCTTGTTTCTCTCTCGACTGTCGCCTTCTTGCATTTTGGACAGGATTCACCACGGTGTATGCATTCAGCCTGGTTATTGACCTGTTGCTGTTCTTTCTGAAATTCCTCGATGACCCTATATATGCCAATATGTGCTCGTCCGCTCGTCCATCTATGTACTCCCATCTTCTATGCCAAGCCTCAACACTGTTTTGGGTGTGTGGAATTCCGAGTTGAATGGAATCGTATATGGACCATAATGTTGGTGGAAATAATGGTGGAGCACGAATTACCGTACCATTACGCATATACCGTCTAATTCTTCCATATATATAATTGTCTTCAAACCACTCTATCACATCATTATCATCCCTCGGTAAATATGACTTCAGAACTAAATGCTTGTGGTATCTCACCACCAGAAGGAATAAATGTCAAGGCACACAAATATCGAAGCAGCAGACTAAATTCTTCATTGGTGTCATACTGAGATGCCAGTCCATTTGCTGGAATTTTTCTCCAAACACATTGCCCCAGGTGGAAAAAACAGACCTTATTAGACACATTAGGGAACTCATCTTTGGAGGCATTTATTGCAACTAATTCCAGGTCAGTTAATATTGCCTGTGATCTCAATTCAATTTCATTTTCTTTGGCAAAGTCAATCATATCTAGAAACAAACATTTATAATTTTCTTCACCCTTATTCATCATCAACACGTAAACTAAGGGAAGAATTCGATAGTTTTCATTACTGATGAATGCATGTATTTTATATAATTGATAAAAAATTGTAGACACAGTTTTAAATGTACCATCCATAATCCAATATTGAGCACATGATAGGCGTTAAATATTTACTTTTGTTGTAAATAGAAGAACTCTTTCCTCTCCCACTGCAGAATCTTTAACAAAAAATCCCATTTTCTTATTATTATTATAATAAAAATAATAATAAGAAGAAGAAAATGGGATATTTTTACCTGCTACCCCTTTAAAAATATCCTGCAGGCACCTATGTACTATGGCTAATGTACTTGTCAAAGAAATTCGTGAAAGTACAGCTAATAAATACCTGTATAATTACAGTTTTAGTTATACTAATAATATTTATGACGCAATTGCTAAAATACATTACTCTAAATTTTCATATTCTGAAAGTATTCTTTAGCATTTCAATACTATACGTATAATTATTGCTCAAATGCCCTATACAAATACCAAAATTCGACTTGAAAAATTACCAATTAAATGCAATACAATAAAGTAAAATTAATTAAGTTGTTTTTATTTTTTTGATCGTATTTTAAAACTGTTTCTCTAACAGAAAACATGGTCTTCAAATTGAGAGAGGTATTTGTCGTTAAAATTTTTATTTTTTATTTATATTCTTTCTACCAAATTTATCTAATAAGGTAAAATTTTACTTACTAAAAAACTAATAAATATATAGAATTATATTCATATATTTTTACAATATAGTAGATGCTGTCGGGATTCTGGCCGTCGGGATTTTGACTGTCGAGATTTTGGGCCAGACCCCTCATGCCCAACTATTCTGTCAAAATTATTCTTCCTGTTTCTTTGTCAACATTAACTGTTTTACGATTAGTTGAATGCTCATCCAATGGTCTTGGCATACGATCTCTTGATTTTTTTCAATGTTCTCATCCGTTGTTGAAGTTGGCAGTCTTCCTGGCTTTTTGTCATCGTGGACATCTTCCCATCCCTATCTGAATCATTTGTGCCATTCTTATAAACGTGGCCGACTCGCGGTTTCATCACCGTACACTTTCCATAATATCTCCAATGTTTCTGCACCTTTTTTACAGAGTTTCGCTAAAACTTTAACAAGAATTCTTTTCTCTAAATTACAATCACTCATTTTTCTGCCGAAGGATCAAAACACTGATTCACTTAAAGAGGCACAATTCGGTCAAAACTTAATTGCAACAAAACCAAAATTGATCTGTACAGGAAAAACAAGCTACAGCACAATGAATGTTGTTGACATGTGTATTAGTAAGGCTTTGGTAAGCAAAGATTATCATTTCATTTTAGCCACACCTTGTACATAGTATCCTAGCAGTATAAGCAGCATTATGATCCTGCATTACATCTTACATGGATTCTTCAGGGGATAGTACCCTAATATACAATGTAAATGATATTATTACATATATGAGGGGAATGAAGGGATTCTCTTACCAAGAAAGGCTTAAGTTCTGCAAATTGCAACATCTGGAGACTAGGCACCTGTGAGGTGATACGATTGAGATGTATAAAGCCTTGAATGGATTGAGCAGGCTCAGTTCTGATGGGATTCTTCCTCTTGCTCAGATTACGAACCTCAGGGGCATAAATTCGAATTGAGGAAACGCCCATCTATGTGGAACAGACGGGCAAAAGTTTGCCTTTAGCCAGCGGGTAGTTGATTACTGGAACAAACTTCCATCTGTAATTGTGGAAGTCGATAGCTTAAATAAATTCAAGGAGGAACTGGAAAAACATTTAGAGGGAATGGATGTGTGAAATGTTTTTTTTTTTTTTTCCGCCGATGATACATAATTTATTGTTATTTCGTTTTTTTTAGGAGCATTAGTAGAGGCATTTGATGCAAGAAAGCAAGCTTATGTAGCATCAGCCAAAAAAAAAAAAAAAAAAAACTTCATTTCACCCCTCCGTTCGTTCGAAATACCTGTCCAGCTGAACCTTAAATTTATTTAGTCTATCAACGTCCACAACAAGGGATAAAAGTCTGTTCCACCAACCAACTACCCGCTGGCTAAAGGCAAATTTCTAAAGGCAAAGGCAAATACATCTGTCTTTCCTCAATCTGAATTTATGCCCTCTCAGGTGATTATTCTGAGCAAGAGGAAGAATCCCATCAGCATTGAGCATGCTTAAACCATTCAAGGCTTTATACACCTCTATCAGATCACCTTGCAGGTGCCTAGTCTCCAGACATTGTAATTTGCAAAATTTAAGTCTTTCTTCGTAAGAGCAACCCTTTGTTCCATTCACTAATCTTGTTGCCCTTCTCTGTATTCATTCCAACAGCTCTACATCCTTCTTGAAATGAGGCCTCCAGACCTGTATACAGTACTCAAGGTGTGGCCTGACCATTGCCTTATACAAGGGAAAAATCACCTCCTTATCCGTGCTAGAAAAATTCCTGTATTTCATTGACAAGGCACCATGAGCTAATCTTGCAACCAGTCTGCACTGTTCAGAGAACTTCATATCTGCCTGCACAATTACCCCAGGTCCTTTTCATTCTCTACCAGTAGTACTACAAAACTGTTACGTTGCTCAGGGGTTGCTGTTTCCCATATGTAGTACTTTACATTTGTCAATGTTAAACTTCATTTGCCACCTCTCAGCCCGTCTGCTCAACCTTTCCAGATCCTGTTACAGCAGCATAGCTTTAGTAGTGTCCTTAACAACCCTGCCAACCTTTGTATCATCTGCAAACTTGGACATTAAGCTTGATACACCATCATCAATATCATTTATAAATACAAAAAAGAATAATGGACCCAACACTGATGAGCAGTGTCCATTGATTACCACTCTCTATCTTCTCCCCCTCAACCATCCCTTTATCCATAGCAACAATTTGCCTCCAAAGCCACACTGCTCCAATCTATGTAGCAATCTTCCATGTGCAACAGTATCAAAAGCCTTTCTAAGATCCAAATATATAATATCAAAGTTATTCCCTGCATCCAGTTCTTTTGTGACTGCATCATAGTATCCAATCATATTGGTCAGGCAAGACTTTCTCTTAACAAACTATGCTGTGTCCGAGCTATAACTGAAGTCTTGTCTAGGTGATCCTGCAGTGCTTCTTTAACTAGTGCCTCCATTAATTTCCCTGGAACAGAAGTTAAACTCACAGGTCTATAATTACTTGTGTCAGCCTTTGATCCTCCGTTATGAATTGGGGTCACATTTGCACATCTCCAGTCTATGGGTGCCTCCCCTGGGTCCAAGGAAGCTCTCATAATTATGTCTAAGGGTTTGTTTACTTCCTTTGCTGCCTCCTTTAATATAACTGGATAGATCCCATCCACCCCGGGTGCCTTTCTTGTGTTTATCTTCAACAGTTTCTCCTCCACTTTACTCCCAGTTATTTCAAGATTCTGTAGCTTACTGCTAGAGTTGAATACACCTCTGGCATTCCCCTCACTGAATAACTCCTCATGTGTGAATGTCGATGCAAAATATTCATATAGTTTGTTAGCTACCTGAGCAGGATCATCAACAGTTGAACCATCGTTATTAAGTGGACCAATCTGATTCATCCCCTTCCTTCTAGAGTTTACATAAGTAAAGGACTCTTTGCTGTTTTTCTTTGCATCCTTTTGCCAAAGATTTCTCATAATCTACCTTTGCCTGCCTAACCTCCTTTGTGACTTGGTTACAGATTAGCTTATATCTATCATAGCCTTCTGTGTCACGTGTTAATTTATATGTATCCCATGGATTTTTCTTCTCTGCCGTATGTCTCATTAATTCATCTGACATCCATTTAGGCCTAAACCTTGAACAATTTTTCTTAGTTGGTATGTAAAACCTAGTAGCTTCCAAGATAAGTTCTTTGAATGCTTCCCATTTTGAATTTGCTGTTGGTAACATCAGTTTGTCCCATTATTTATAGAATTTAAATACTGTCTCAGACCATCATAGTCACCTTTACTAAAGCAAAATCCCTTCCCTTTACTCCTGATGGTAGTTACCGCTTTGAGTAAATCCCACTTCAGCACACTGTGATCACTGTCACCTAGTGGTTCCTTTATCTGCAGATTCTTAATGCATGAAGAATCACTACTGATGATCAGATCAAGAGTAGTACTCCCTCTATTTGCCTCCCGGACATGCTGATGTAGAAAACTATCATCCAATAAATCCACAAAAGCCTTGCTAGTGTGTGAGTGACCAACCCACAAATTCTAGTCAATATCTGGGAAATTAAAATCTCCCATTATAAGACTCTCTGATTTACTGGCCCACTCTATTTCCCTGTACAGTTTCTTATTATACTCATCAGAGTCATTAGGCGTTTAGCACATTCCTACTCTCAATTTTGATCTCCCAATGCTTATGTCACACCAAACTGACTCGACATTGCACTGTCCAGCGATGTCGACTGGCTTCACTTCCTTGGATTTTATGTGTTTCTTAACTAATAGCATAACCCCTCCTCCCTTCCTATCCTGTCTATCCTTTCTGCACACATTGTACTCTCCAAATTCCAGTTCTGCATTCCTTATATCTGTGTGACACCATCTCTGATATCCCAATAATATCTGCCTTTGATGTTTTGAGCAATATCTCAAATTCATCAAATTTATTTACCAAACTCAGCATTGATGTACACGCAAGTATACATGCACCTATTCCTATTCTTAGCTACTCTAACACAACCCATGTGTTTACTTGTACCGCAATGACTCCCAGCAGTCTCTGAAATATCCTGCATTTGTTTTCCAGGCTGCTGCTCATTCCAATAGAAGCAGTGCAAGAATCTCTTTCACCTCTGCCAGTGGCTACTGTTAATCCATTAGTCCTTGTATAATGCTAAAACTGCTAGTCCCAAGCTAGCAGTTTTCCGACCCACCTAACACTGCCTCGATTAGCATTAGCAACTAAGACCATATTGCTCCGGGGATATGCAGTGGTCATTCCCTGACCTTTCCGCATCCGTATTTGGTGGTCACGGGCTCGAACCCCAGTCTAATCAAGAAGCGTGTGCTACGCACTGCTGCTCCTGCCCACCTGGCTATAGAGGCACCGATGCTACATAAGCTTGCTTACTTGCATCATATGCCTCTACTACTATCTGTTGTGTTCCATTTTCAACAGCACTTGTATGATTGTCTATTCCAAAATGAGTATTTGATTTTCAATAATGTGACTATTTCCCTACTTACTACAATGGCCAACTATAATCATTCTGTAGATGTTCATTGTCAGTTCTGCAGACAGTGGATAACATGGAAACAATACATCTTTCCATCCATTAAATAGCTTTTTTTTTTTTTTTTTTTTTTTATGAAAACCCCAAACACGAGAGATATTAGAACCTATAGTACTTAGTACCATGCTTGGGTTGGAGGTTGAGAAGACAAAAGAAGGTATTTGTTGACATTAGACTTGAACTTCTGTAGACTGTAATTTTCCGGAAATATGTGTGAAGAAAGGTTGTTCCAGAAAACAGCAGTTGAATAAATAAACGAGGAAGATGAAAAGTTAGTTCTGTGAGTTTGAAGTTGGACAATAAATGGATGTTGGCTGGTGGTGGCACATGTTCGGACTGTTTTGAAAGAGAGAGCGAGAATTATAGAAGCCAGTTAAGAAGAACAGCACCCATGGAAGTATCTGTAGAAAAAGGCATGCAGCAGAAACAGTATGTCTATGAGACAGCGAGTGGAGAGACTCTATTAGACATGAATCATTAATTAACCTAACTGCTCTTCTGAATGGAATCTAGAAGCCTGAGAGAGGTTTTGGGGGCACCGCCTCAGATGTGGGAACAATATTCCATTGTAGGGTGGATTTGCGATTTTTACAGAGTGAACAGCAGTTTGGAAGAAAAGTAACGCTGAGAGCGAAAGAGAAAACCAAGTTTTTTAGATGCACAGGAAGCAATATTTGGAATGTGCTTGTGTCAAGAGAGATTAGAAGTCAGGGTAATCCCCAAAAGACATATATCATTTTGGCTAGAAATTGGAGTGGGACCAAAGATAAGCACAGAAGCAGAAGAATCCTTTTTGCGAGATATAAGACAAGACTGGGTTTTAGAAGGATTGAAATCAACTAAGTTGTCTTTGCCCCACTCGAGAATTACCTGGAGATCGGCATCTAAGGAAATGGTAGCAGATATTCGAGAATTTGAACCTGATTGAGCAGGGCAAGATTTCTCAAAATGGAAAGTAGAATGCAATGTGCTATCGTCGGCAAAACTATGGATAGGATTTCCAGTCAGTGGAAGAAGGTCATTGACCCAACGGGCTCACATCTAGTGAGTAAAACAGTTGGCAAACCATAAGATGGAAGTTTGTTTAGAAAACCTTTATGCCAAACAAGATCAAAAGCCTTTGAGATGTCAAGAGCAACTGCTTGTGTTTCACTGAACTTTTCCATTGAATTTGTCCATAAATGGATAACATAAGCCAGAATATCACCAGTGGATCGACACTTACGGAATCCATACTGGCGATTGTTGATCAGACAGAACGTTTCTAGGTAGTTTAAGAGTTAGCGGTTAATAGATTCCTCTCCATTACTTCAGAAAGAGTAGAAGTAATTGCAATGGAATGATAATTGAATGGGAGGGATTTGTCACCCTTTTTAGGAACTGGCTGGATACGAGCAAATTTCCAAGCAGAAGGAAAAACATCTTTGGAATAAGAAAGTGAGAAAAGGTGGCAAAGAACAGGAGTAAGTTTAGGAGCACAGGTTTTGAGAACAAGTGGAGAAATACTATCAGGACCTGGAGCTTTCTTAGCATCAGGATTCATCAAAATCCTTCTGACATCCTTTTGACAGAAGACCACAGGAGGCATTGAATGGAGCGTGTTGGGAATGATGGGAGGTGTTTTACCAAGATCATTAATACATGAGATGGAAGAAAAATGGGATTCTAGCAGGTCAGCTTTATCTTTGGCTGAAGGGACAACAGAACCATATGGTTTGGACAGAGGTGGGAGCACAGATGGGCAAAAGTTGTGGCCAATAGCTTTGGCAAGAGACCAGAATGCTTGGGTACCATCAGGTCAAGAAGCAAGTTTTCTACTCTTAGCCTGTTCAAACTCTAGTTTGAACTGATTAATAATTGCTTTACAATTGTTGTGAGCTTTGGTGTAGGCAGAAAATGAAACTGAAGAATTAGAAACAAACCAATTACGATATGCAACATTCTTCTTTTGAACAGCCTTAGCACATTTATTGGAAAACCAAGGTTTAGATAAAGGACGGGATTTACAAGAATAATTTCATTGACACAATCTAAGCAAACGTTGACATCAGAAGTTTTGAAACAGTAATCCGACCAAGGAAAAGAAGAAAAGAAATCTCGGATGTCATCCCATTTTGAATTCTTATAATGCCAAACAATATGAGGTTGGGAATAGCCATGAAATAAAGACTCCATTGGAGAAATTTGATTAGGAAAGTTGGACTGGAGAAAGTCAAGTTGCAAACAGAGGAAGTCAAAGAGCTCCAAATGATTAGTGCAGTTGGGAGAACGGTAGAGACAACAGATGACTTTGACACAATGAGGTAGAGAGATTTTAAGCCAGAGAAGATCAAAAAGAGGAGATTCCAAATTACCAAGTCTCTGATAGGGAATATCGGAATGGACATATGCACAAGTACCACCTTTGAGGTGAAAGGAATCATACAGCGAATAGTTTGGGCAACTGAGATGAGCAGTAGTTGAATCAACCGATAACTGAGATTCTGTCAGAAAAAATACATGGGGTTTGGCAGACTGCAAGTGGAAATGGACATCGTTGAGATTTGAATTGAGACCACGTATATTTGTGAAATGAACTAGGAAGTGTTTGGGAGGTTTATATCTTTTTGCAGATAAGCTTACTCTGTTAGTTTGACAATTCATGGTGTATTCTGCCATCTTTTATAGAATTCCGCATCGATATTGAACAAATGCCACAGTGTTGTACAGAAATTGATGGACAGTTTTCTTCATGTTGTGTGAACATACAACATGCAGAATATTAAAAACAAAACATTCTTTTTTGATAATAGTAAGTTTAAATTTATTTTAAAATGAGTTTAAGTAAGGAATTTTATTAGGTTATTTTTTGTTATAAAACAGTATTTATTGTCTTGCAGCCAATATCCTGAACGCTTCTCCTCTCGCTGTTTAGTGATTATTGCTAAGTGTTGGCCTCATCTTCGAGTGATATGCATTGGAGGTACAGCAGTAGAAGTCAGTGGGCTAGTAACATTAGGTAAGTGACAGTATTATTTGACCTTACAGTAATACTAAAGAAATTCTCCCAGAATTATATTCAAATTGATTGAATGAATTAAAATGTTAAGTGAAGCGAAGTGAGTTGTCAGTTATCAGTTGATTCAACCACTACTCATCTAAGTTGCCCAAATTATTTGCTTTGTGATTCCTTTTGCCTCAAAGGTGGTACTTGTGCATATGTCCGTTCCGATATTCCCTGTCAGAATTTGGAATCTCCTCTTTTCAATCTTCTCTGGCTTAAAATCTCTCTACCTCATTCTGTAAAATTCATCTGTTGTCTTTATCGTTCTCCCAACTCCACTAAGCACTTGGAACTCTTTGACTTCCTCTCTTTGCAACTTGACTTTCTCCAGTCCAACTTTGTCTAGTTCTTCCTTGAATTCATTGAAGCTGTCAACTTCCACAACAACAGCTGGAAGTTTCTTCCAGCAATCAACCATCCACTGGCTAAAAGCAAACTTCTGTACTTGATTCTACAACTGTCCTTCCTCAGTTTGAATTTGTGCTCCGTTGTGTGTGTGTGTAGTCTGAGCAAGAGGAAGAATTTCATCAGCATTGAGCTTGCTCAATCTATTCAAACACCTCAATCAGATCATCTTGCAGGTGCCTAGTCTCCAGATGATGCAATTTGCAGAATTGAAACCTTTGGTAAGAGCACCCCTTTGTTCCCCACACAAATCTCATTTCCCTTCTCTGTACTCTTTCCAGCAGCTCTACATTCTTCCTAAAATGAGGCCTCCAGACCTGTATGCAGTAGTCAAGGCGCAGCCTGACCATTGCCTTATACAATAGGATAATCACCTCCTTATACCTACTAGAAAAATTCCTGTATACCATTGACAAAACCCTATGAACTATCCTGGCAGCCTGTCTACACTGATTGCGCAATTACCCCCAGGTCTTTTTCATTTTCCGCTATCCTGAGTGTAGTACCACACAGTTGATGTTACTCTGGGATTACTGCTATCCATATGCAGTACTTTGCATTTGTCAATGTTAAACTTCAATTACCATTTCTCAGCCCATCGGCCTAACTTTTTTTTAGATCCTATTACAGTAGCATGCTCATTCCTGTCATTAACCGCCCTTTCAACCTTTGTATCATCTGCAAACTTGGACATTAAGCCAGCCGGATATACCTTCATGAAGATCATTTATAAATATAGAAAACGACAATGTGCCCAACACTGAACCCTGTGGAACTCTACTAATAACATTACTCCACGAAGAGCAGTATCCATTGATTACCATTCTTTGTCTTCTCCCACTCAACCATCCCTTTATCCATAGCAGCAGCTTGCCCTTAATGCTAGTCTGCTCTAATTTGTACAACAGTATGTGCAAGTATATGATATCAAAATTACTTTTTGCATTCAGTTTCTTTTTTGTAATGCCACTTTGTTTCTCATTATGATGTATGCAGTAACAGTCATCCTTTCATTATCACATGAAGTATTTGTTACACAGTGATTTGCATCAGGACATTGCAGGTTCAAATGGAATTGAAACCATACTTGTATTGCTGCCATTGCTTGTTAACTGTTACATGCTCAAATAGTATTCTCCATAAACAAATTAAATGTGACAGAAAATCTCTTCTGGAGTAGTCCTGTCAAAAACTGCATTACAGCATTCTGCATTAATTTGAATGACACATTGTACACTTCGAGTTCATTTACATTTCATATACTCTGCTTTGCATGCTGCACTGGTATGTGTGTACAGTGCATTTTCTTAACTCAAACTAGTTTCTCTTATCTTTGTGTTTATGCTTCATTTGAATAGCACCTGTGTGTGTGTGTGTGTGTGTGTGTGTGTGTGTGTGTGTGTGTGTGTGTGTGTGTGTGTGTGTGTGTGTGTGTGTGTGTGTGTGTGTGTGTGTGTGTGATTGCTTGTATGGCACATAACAATTGTCAATTGTTTCTTGCAGTTCAACATTGCAAAAAGCTCGAGGTACTGGAACTGGATCATATGGGAGAAATCCAAGAAGCAGCAGCCGTAGCTATTTGCAGAGTTGGTCTTAGAGGTTTACAAAAGTTTTATTGCACTCACACTCCCATAACAACTGCAGCTATCCTTCATATCTTTTGTACGTACAAATAATTCAGAAAAACAGTAACAGAATATAAATATTCCTTTTTTATGTAGTTTTGATTAACACTAGAAGAAATATTTATAAAAAGAAATAGTTATCAAAAAACATCACTGTAATAATATTCTGATTAGTGAAGTAATGTATCTGAACTTAGCAAACTAACTAGGAGTCAGTTTGCTAAGTTTCTTAACTTAAGAGTGAGTGAGGCTATAAATAATTTAAAGGAATCCTAAGAAATCATCATTTATAGTCTTTATATAATTCAAATAGTGGTTTACAGAAAAAGTTTACACTGCTTCTGCCATATCTGTTTGTAAGCTGAAAGTGTCCGTGAAGTGTTAGCATCCATTCCTTCTAAATACAATAGACTCAAAGATGGGATAAATGTAGTGATCCCTATCCTTAGTAATGGGGCACTACAGTTCATTTACATTGCATTGTTTATATGTCAAACTCTCCAGCCAGCCTATTGCCAAAATCAGTAGGTTTTGTCAATGATGAGTGCATCATAGAGAGGATTTTCATACTATCGTTCATCATTATTCTTAGTAATGTTTGGCTATAGCATATTGCTCATTATTAGTCTCCTTAATTGTATTGGCATGTTCTCTCAAATGATCCTCTATTATGTGTACTGTTTCAATTACATAACAATCCCTGCTATCCAGGAATTGTCCACCAGACACTACCCTGCTCATCTGCAATCAGAAATGTATATGAATAATGCAATAGTCCTTTATCATAGAGGATTATAGGAGCAGGGATAGTGTATAGTGGGAAGTGCCTGGATTGTGGGGATTTGTTACACAGGTAAGATAGTGGGGAAGAAGAATAGGATTGTTTGGGAGGAACATGCCAGTTCCCAATAATGTTCAGCCTTTTTAGCTGAACATTATTGGGAGCAGTGACAAAAATTCTCTCCGTATGAAGCATTATCATTGAGAGAGCCCATCCATTTTGATGCTGGAGGTGTTGGTGAACTGTACAATACAACATTAATCAGAATTGGGGTTTCTGCAGTCATCCCACCTTTGAATCTATTGTACTTAGAAGAACTGGATGCTGGTACCTTGCCAACTCCAGGCCACTTCTAGCTCACAGACAGGTATGACAGCTTCTAATGTTCTCTGATTTTGAGGGGAGGTGGTAGTAGATTTATGGTTTTGTATTTTGTAATTATATAATATTGGTGTAAATACACCATAGTTTGCCCATAAGTTTAACTACATAAGTAGTGTAAAGGCATCATTTGATTTTATCTCATATTGTGGCTACCTTCACAACGAGATACCAGGTATTGCACTACTTCGAATAAACAACACTTTTCTAATAGAGGAGACTACTGTTATTTATTCTCAGTGGACACCACCACCCAGACGGCACCATTTCGGAGCTTGTTGGCTCACTCATCGGCGGGTGGGCAGGTACCCTAGTAATGCAAACATGCCATCACAATAACAGTAGTCTCCTCTAGTAGAGAAGCATTGTTTATTCGAAGTAGTGCAATACCTGGTATCTCGTTGTTGAAGGTAGCCACAATATAAGATAAAATCAAACGATGCCTTTACACTACTTATGTAGTTAAACTTATGGGTAAACTATGGTGTATTTACACCAATATTATATAGATAATTTCAACCCATAACATATTATGCCTTGCACATTTAGTCTTCAAAAAGTATTTTCTAATAAAAATAAAAACTTTATACCTGTAATTTTGTTAGAAGGGAAACACACTTTTCTGAAAGCTACTACAACTGATTGATTTTAATCAGTTTACTTTTAGCACATTTAATTTGTATATTTTGTTGTTTTAACCTCCTATACAATAATTGTGCTGTATTTAGAGTTTTTATATTCTATTTTATTATTATTTATTCACATTAAAGATCAGTCGTGCATTACTAATTTTATCCATATGGAATTTGTTTTATTTTGCTTGGTAGAGTGACCAACAGTTTATTAATGAAATTAACGTTGTTCTAATTGGTAGTTTTCTGAGTCATAGTTTTATGTTTTTAATGTATATCCTGTATTAACCAAACAGTAATTTTCTCTATATTAAAATGTGAAAATTTTATTTACATTATTCAAGATTTATTATATTTTATTTCAGTTTTCTTATTTGAAAAGTCAATTTAATCCCTGCAAATGTGAAAATATCTTTCTATTTATATGTTGTTATATTAATCCTGTCATCTAGACAGTTGATACCCTCTTTGTTTTGTTTTGTTTTTATGTTCTATGAAATTGAAGTATAGGATTGGTTCAAATTGGATTGAAGTATAGTATAGGTTAAGTAAAGATTTAATATAAGTGAAACTGGGTATATAAAATATACATTCAGTTCTGTTTATGCCACCCTGTTATTTTTAGTTTCTTTTGAGCCAGTTTACAAAATAAAAATAAAATATATAAATATATCGAAAATTAAAAAAGAATAAAAAATAAAATAAACTACCTGTGTGTTTACCTCTTCACAGAGATAAATATCTAGCTGACCTTTGAATTTCCTCAAACTGTCAGCTTCAACTGCCTACTTAGGTAACTTAAACTAGTAATTAACAAGTCACTGACTAAAGGAAAATTCCTACAATCCAACCTAAATAGCATAATTTGAATGTATGATCCCTAGTTCTACAATCATTTATAACTGAATTTTGTCTTCATTCATTTTACTATCCCTTCTCAGGTCTTATAGATTTCATTCAGATCCCCCCCCTCCTCTCTCTAAGGTGCCTGATTGTTGTATAAATTGGAGTAATGTGGCATTAGAGGCAAAGTTACTACTATGAATAAACAGATGGCTAAGAGATAGGAGCCAGAGTAGTTATAAATGGCCTCTGCTCTTCATGGAATAATGTTATGAGTGGAAGTACCAAAGGTGTTAGTGTTGAGCCCCTTACTGTTTTTAATACAGTGGATTCTGGTTATTTGGGACACATCCGGGCTAGTGCATTTTGGCCTGATTAAGCGGCTGCCCCAATTATGCAAAGTTTCTCATGTAAATAGTTAAAAATACAGTATCAATGTAACGATTGATTCTCACATTACGATGGACTCACCATAGTAAAGTACCGTTCACTACACGATGAGCAGTAAGTGCCGGTCATTGTGATTACGTTTGTGAATTGCATTTTAATTCTACTAAACAATGATTTTAATAAACAATAATAGAAAGAATATTATCCACATGCTATAAAAGTAAAGATATATTAAGCACAAATTTACACTTTATTACCTTACCAATTAAAAGATTAAATGATGCGTGAAAATTGGAAGAATATTTTCCACAGGTTAGCAAAATAAGAATAAATTTACTCTTTTTGTGCATAGCTTAATTAATACATACTATCTAGTTGATATTTCTGTTCACTGACATTTGGGGGGGTTAAAATTTAAAACAGTAAAAAAGATAAGCAATCAAGAACAAAGAACACGGCACACACAAATTGTAACTAATATAATACATGCAAAAATAGGAATGGAGAGAAGATTCTGAAAATTTATGTTTTTTATATGATTGAAGATTTCATGGAAGAGGAAACACATTTCACCATGATAACGTAAAAACCCACAGAATTCCAGCTGTTGGTATTATTGCAAATTCAATAAGATTTAGTTTACTATCTTTTTATAATAGATTGCACTAACAGAAAAGCCCAACAAACCAGAAACTGCTAATTGTTTTATGGTTGTGACTTTCAGAAATCCGACCAGACCACGTGGTAAGGTTGGAGACAATCGTAGGGTAATCTCGAGTGCTGTGGTTTCCTGCCCCGATTAAATGGCATGTTGTCCCAATTAAGCAAAGAAAACTCTGGCCATTTTCTTGATTTGGTTCTGTTCTTTAAGATTTGTCCCAAATAACTGGCTGCCCCGATTAATCAATGTCCCAAATAACCGGAATCCACTGTATTTATTAATGCAGGTATTTCAAATTTGATAACTGTTTGCTAATGATACAAAGGTGGACACAGTGGTTAATGACAGTATTCATGGTATATTAACTTAAAAAGGTCTGCATAGAAAATAAATGATTTAAGTGGATGGGCTGAAAAGTGGCAACTGAGGTTTAACATTAGTAAATACAAGGTACTACATTTGGGTAGCAGTAATCTCAAGATAACATGCCATTTGGGTAACACCAAGCGTAAGGTAGTTTATAAGGAAAGAGACCTATGAATAATTGTTCAATGTGGCATGAAATTCTCTGGTGCAAACAGGCTGCTTGAACAAGCACAGAATTCTGTCAATGAAAATGATATGCAAGAACTTTTCCAGCAGCAACAAAATGATGATTAACCCATTGTATAAGGCATTTTAAGAAGGACATGGGTCTGTTGGAAAGGGTGTAGAGAAGAGCAACAAGATTAGTTGGGAAAAAATGGAGTGAGGTTGGTTCATGATATCCTTTCCCAAACATTTGAAAATAAATGATTTAAGATTCTTAATATCTTATGTTCCTCTAAGCATGTCCACTTAGTTCCTGTGTGAACTATTCCTTTAAACTAACACCTTAGGCCTGATCTGGAATATTGTATTAACATTTGGAAACTTCATTTTAAGAAGGACATGGGTCTGTTGGAAAGGGTGTAGAGAAGAGCAACAAGATTAGTTGGGGATACAAAAGGACATTCTTACCAAGAAAGGAATGGTTCTGTATGTTGCAATATATATAAAGAATCAAAATGGTGACCCAATTGAAGTGTATACTGCTTTATAAGGGTTAAGTAAACTAAAAGCTGGTGATGTCTTTACTATTCTCAGATGACACATACACATTATGGAACATAAATTTAAATTAAAAAAAGGATGATTGCAGAATAGATGTATGGAAATTTACATTCAACCAAAGAGTAGTTGATTGTTGTGGAATTGGGTAGTTTGAATAAATTCAAAAAAAGTTTGGACAAATTTTTGGCAGAAATGGATATATATATATATTTTTTATTTAGCTGGTGTTATATGAGCTTTGCTTCCTTGAATCATGTTGCCAATACTAATATTATTAATATGGTTGCAGACTATCTATTGATGTGAAAAATTATAATTAAAAATAGCAGTTCTCTACACTATATTTTTAGAACAGTGGTTACGTTTTATTTGCTTTCTCCCCGGGAAAAAATGGAGTGAGGTTGGTTCATGATATCCTTTCCCAAACATTTGAAAATAAATGATTTAAGATTCTTAATATCTTATGTTCCTCTAAGCATGTCCACTTAGTTCCTGTGTGAACTATTCCTTTAAACTAACACCTTTAATTACAGGGATTTTTATTAATTTTGAAAAAAAAAATTTAATATCCATAGTAATATAATTGAATTGATATTTTGAATTAAAATTTATATTTGACAATGCAATTTAAATTTACATTCAAATTTATTTTTAGCTTCTTGTCCCAACTTAACAGTGATAGGACTGATACTTGCCCCATCAGATTATTTTATACATACTGATTATTCTCCTAATTTGGAAGAATATCAACTTAAAATACGGAAGTTGAAGGTAATAAAAGTATATAAACCTGTTTTATTTGCATTAAATTTTAAGTAAAATTATAGCTGTTGTAAAACTAAAAGTCAGTCATGATTGTTTCATAGATCAAAATTTTTCTCAGGTGTATATCTCTGAAGTGAAATATCTTTTCAACATTGTAAAGGAAACTTTTTGAGTTTTTACAATATTTTCAAATCATTTGCTCTGAAGTTCCTTTTTAATTAAAATTAGACTTTTTTGATATATAATCCAGTATAATCCAATATAAAATATAATATATAATAAGGCAATTTGAAAATATGTCAATTTTACATTCACTAATAAAATGAGCAAGCCATGTGACTTACCAATTTTGAATTTGAAATGATGATAGGATCCCTAGAGGGTGGGGTGGGTGCCAATATGACTACAGTAACATTCAATAGCGATATGTTTGCATAGCATATAACCTTGTAATCAAGTCACTTTGAACTATAAAGTTTGTTTATAGTTCAAAATTACTTGATTTTTTCTCTTAGTAGTTATATAAACATTTACAGTCTCACATGAGTTTTTTTTGAAAGATTTATTAATTGTTTATGCATAAATAAAGAAGTGAACATTAAATGCAATATTTACTCAAGATATCTATTACTCTTGGAAACGATGTGCATTTGAAATCAAAACTTTTTTCATAAATTTAAAAATAACTTGGTAATCTGTCAGATGACCTGCCGCTGTGTTTATTACAATTAGGGACACCACCAGCACTGGGTTAACTTGACATCAGGTAACTATAAGTATCTAATAACTAAAATCAGTGGAAAATTAACTCTTAGAATATCAATACTTGCATCTGGGCAAAAGTGAATTGAAGATGTAAATGATCTAGTAGTACTAATACTGTCAAATGTGATGGTAGTGTAGTAGAGCTGCTATTGATGTTATATAGAGTAATTTTGCCAATAGAGATAATGAGTTAATTATCTCATTGTTCAAATGGTCTGACTAGTGCCAAATGTAAGTTTTATTCTTATCAACACACTTCTACATTTTCTGATATAGCCTCACAATAATGTCACCATTTCAGAGACATTATTAATTTTTTGATGGCATTATAAATAAAAGAAAACAACTTAAGGTTCTGTAATAATAATAATACATGCTGATGGGATTCTTCCTCTTGCTCAGATTACACACTTGAAGGGGCATAAATTCAAATCGAGGAAAGACGGTTGCAGAATAGGTGTGTGAAAATTTGCCTTTAGCCAGCGAGTGGTTGATTGCTGGAACAAACTTCCATCTGTCATTGTGGAAGTTGATAGCTTAAGTAAATTCCAGGAAGAACTAGACAAATGTTTGGAGGGAATGGCTAGGTGAAATAGAAAGTGCTTCCCCCCCCTTTGGTGTTTTTTTTTTTTTTTTTTTTTTTTTTTTGGCTGATGCTGTATAAGCTTGCTTTCTTGCATCATATGCCACTGCTAAAATACAGTTTTAAAATATTCTTTAAAAAGTTGTGACTCAAGCTGAACATTTATCATGATTATGTGTATTTTGTTGAAATAGTTTTACCATTGTCATACTAGTATAAAATACTTTCCCAGTGCCATGTACTAGACTATACCAGCTTACTTTCAGCACTAGGTTTGACCACACATGTGACAACTTCATTTCAAGAATGATATGGACTTGCTTGAAATGTTACAGAGGAGGCCAACAAGACTAGTTGCCCTCCTCTGTATTCCTAAAAAATGTGGAAACCAGATGTGTGATAATGGGATTAAGATGTTTAAGGCATTAATAGAATTGTGAGTAAACTTAAAACCCCTTTGGTGGTATGCTCAAGAAAGTTCCATGTTCAGTGTAGTGCCCAACATATTATATCTTGAGATATTTCTGGGCTGTGTTAAAGCATTTAAAAGTGATTCTTATTATTGTTGGAATATGGCAGCACAGAGAATAAAATCATTGTAATAGTCGTTTTCATTATTATTTTCTCATTATTACATATGCACTAAAATGAGAAAATTATGAAAATGTGTTTCTTAATAACAAAATTCTTCACATATGACATATGAAGTAAAGTTTAAGTTACACTGAAGGGGCTAATGTTGGAGCATATGTTTTCTTTCCGGGATGTAAATGAGAGGACATTAGATTCAAATTAAGGAAAGATAATTGTAGACTGGGCATAACAAAATTGGCATTTAGCCAACTTTGGCTGTTGGAACAAGTTAAAGAAAGATTAAATAAATAAACAGATAACTAAATCTGTTATTATAAATATAAGTAAATAAATACATTAAAATAAATATTAATATTCTGAGTTTGGACTTTCTGCTGGAAGAAATAGATAAAATATGAACAGGGAGATAATTTCTTTTACATAATTTCTATTTCTTTGCACTGTTTTGATACTTTGATAATCAAAACACATAATTTAGTCCCAGAAATTAGTATTATGGGATGCAAGATGATATGGCAGCTAATTTAATAAGCAAATTTAGGGCAAAGACTCATTTTGTAAATATCACTGAACAAACTGAGTTTGCCTGCTAAATGCATCAATCTTATATTGTGAAGGCCCTTCATTATGAATTTCCTCAGTATTGCACTACTCTAAATAAAACTACCTATTTACCCCCTGATTATTTATGCAAATTATGTTGAAAACATTATGGTAATGGCATAAAAGTTAACTGCAGCCATTATCAACCCACTGTAGGATGGAAGCCTCCTCAACAATTCATGCTGAGGGAAATGGACCATAATCTGCCATGCTGGTCCAGTGTGAGTTGGCAGATCGACCGTATTTAGCAGTCAGGGGCTTGAACCCCGGTCTACTCAAAGAGCGTGTGCTACTGCACTCCAGCTCTTAACCACTCGGCTACGGAGATATGCTTTAAATAAATTGCAATATACCAGATGGTTATAAAATAAGTTTCTCTATTCAGGAGACCCTTGTGTCAAAACGGTTAGAGTTAGCACTGTGAAAATTGGTGGGTATGTCATTTAGGGTATGGGGAAGTGATCTGTAAAAGAAAAAAAAATTAGTTCAAATTTCCGCCACCAGTGGGAAAACGTAACAGCATATATGTAAAAGTTGTCATTTACTTCAAGACACGCTGCTTACAAATGGCATCTTGTTAGATAAAAGCTGAAAGGCCAACGTCACCATCAATAACCATTATGGCTCTTACAAAAAAGAAATGTGCCCTTTTAGTAAAACTGTTCTACCAAAATCTGTTCTACCAAATGTTATAGTAATGCTAATGCAGCACTACATGAATATCGGAAACTTAAAGGTTTGCGTAAAGGACCTTTGATGTCAGTGGGGCTCCGAAAACTAATAAAGTAATTTGAAGTGACCAGGAAGTCAGGTGTAATTCCAGGCAGGGGACGACCACATATTGGAATGGAGGTAGTGGATGAAGTGGCGGTTGCAATGGCCTCCAGGTCACAATGTGAAACACTGCCAGTCAGTAGTGCCAGAAGTGTGCCAAGAGACTTGAACCTTCCTTGGTCTACTGTACATAAAGTGCTTTGAATAATTTTACGCTGGTTCCCGTACAAGATTCACGTAGTGCAAGAACTAAAGTCTTGTGATCAACAACAATGAATAGACTTTGCTCTACGATTTCTGGCTCGTATGGAACTTAACGATACATGAGCTTGAATGATCTTGTGGTCTGATGAGGCAAATTTCACTCTTCGTGAGGCTGTAAATGCACAAAACTGCCAAATATGGGGAACTTCTCATCCATCTTTTGTGGACGAGAAGTTCCCCATATTTAGGGTATGGGGAAGTGATTTGTAGAAGGAAAAAAAAATTGTTCAAATTTCTGCCACCAGGGGAGAAAGTGTAAACATGAGATGGAATACTTAACTTAGGATTAGATTTTAATTTCAGAACTTAGAAATCTACAGATATTGTTCTATGTGCTTTCCTTCACTTGAGATGACATTCTGAAAATGGAGGACTGCGTGCGACAGTTTCACGTAGCATTTCATTAGGGATGTTGGCTACATGCTGTTTAATGCCTGCTTTCAAATCGACAAGCATCTGTATGCCGCCATGGTAAACTCTGTCTTTCAGGTATCCTCATAGTTAGAAATCACAGGGATTGAGATCTGTGAATCCGATTGGCCAGAACTGCAAAAAAGTTTCTAGAAATGATTTCTGAATGTTGAAAGGAGCATTTTTTTCACTTGTTAACTAACGTGGGGAGGGGCACCATCATGCATGAACACTATGGTCTCCAAGCATTGCCTTTCTTGCAGAGCAGGAATAATGTGATCTCTTAGAAGAGCACAGTACCATGCACTAGTTACTGTATACTTTATGGGGCCATGAGGTGTAGACTCTTCAAATAAAAATGATCCGATTATAAACTCTGCTGTGAATCCACACCATACTGTAATGTATGGACTTTATAGTGGTCTTTCATGCACATGTAGCCAACATCCCTAATGAAATGCTACGTGAAACTGTCGCACGCAGTCCTCCATTTTCAGAATGTCATCTCAAGTGAAGGAAAGCACATAGAACAATATCTGTAGATTTCTAAGTTCTGAAATTAAAATCTAATCCTAAGTTAAGTATTCCATCTCATGTTTACACTTTCTCCCCTGGTGGCAGAAATTTGAACAATTTTTTTTTCCTTCTACAAATCGCTTCCCCATACCCTAAATAATATATCCACCGATTTTCACAGCGCTATCTCTAACCATTTGAACACTAGGATCTCCTGAATAGGGAAACTTATTTTATAACCACCCGGTACTTTGCCTTGGAACAGTGCTGAGAATTCTCCACTATATGAGATCAATGCATTTACTGACAAACTCATTTTTCTCATTGCTGCATATAAAATAAACAAACTATTATAATAAAATTATTTGTGACAACCTTTTTATTGGTGCTAAATCAAACTGAAGAATTTTTTACAGAATTGAGATAATGTTCATAAACAAAATTTTGAAAAGTTGGAACCCTACTCTATCACAGAGGAGAAAGCAAATGAAGTGGCATTATGAATAGGAAGAGTATACCTGCCAACTCTCACAGTTTACCTATAAAGTTTAGAAAAATCTTTTATGATAGGCTTACTGTTTCTTTTACAAATTTTTTTCCCATCAGTATTATGTTGTTCAAATACCTGTCATATTGTGTGCATACATTAATGTATGCACACAATATGATTTGACCAACATAATGTGTCACATAAATTTACATTTTTTGTGTGTGGACTCTGGCAAATACATAAGTAAATTTACGCGATCACTTGTATACGATTCAGATAATGCACTGTTGACATACACATTGTTCTGATACCATCATACCAGTACATGATACCATTTCTTATTGCATTTCCAGTAATAGTAAGCAGTTTTAACAGGTGGCAGTGTGAAAATTGCTTTGAAAATCAAAGGCGGAGAAGTAGATTGCACCTGTCAGCCATTGTCAAGTTTAATTTGATTTGCTTAATTTGTTTTTATTTAATTTTAGTCAAAAAAGCTAATATTTTCTGTAGTTCAGAACTAGAAATTGATGAAGTTGAATTAAATGAGTTAATTGAACTTCATCAATCAGACATGAAATTCTCTGAGCAGTGCAGATGTGTTGCCAGGACAGCTCATGGGGTTTTGTCAATGATATATAGAAACTTTGCTAGTAGGGATAAGGAGGTGATTATTCCTTTGTATAAGGCCGTCGTTAAGCTGCATCTAGAGTATTGTGTACAGGTCTGGACGCTTCATTTAAGGATGGATGTAGATCTGCTGGAACAGGTGCAGAGAAGGACAACCAGATTGGTGAAAGGAACAAAAGGGTGCTCTTACCTAGAAAGACTTCAATTCTTCAAATTGCAATATCTGGAGACTAGACACCTGTAGGGTTATCTGATGAGGTGTTTAAAACCTTGAATGAATTGAGTAAGCTGAATGTGAATGGCATTCTTCCTCTTGCTGAGACTATACATGATGGGGCATAAATTTAAGTTGAGGAAAGATTGTTGCAGAATAGATGTGTAGACGTTTGCCTTCAGCCAGCAAGTGGGTGATTGTTGGAATAGGCTTCCATCTGTAGTGGAAGGTTTGAATAAATTCAAGAAAAACTAGACAAATTCTTGGAGGGAAAGATGGGTGAAGTGTGTGTGTGGTTTTCTTTTTTGACTGATGCTTCAGAAAGCTGAAGGTTTCTTTCTTGCATCATTTGCCATTACTACTTGTTTTTTTGTTTGTTTGTTATTTGGTTTTTAGGAGCATTAGCAACTAAGGCCATATTGCTCCAGGGATATGCGGTGGTCATTCCCTGACCTTTCCGCACCCTCCGTATTTGATGGTCATGGGCTTGAACCCCGGTCTAATCAAGAAGCGTGTGCTATGCACTGCTGCTCCTGCTCACCTGGCTACAGAGGTGCCGTTACTACTAACTGTATTCCTAATAACTTACTTACATTCTTATATTTGACAGCTTTGTTGATATTGATATATGTATATTCATCTCTGTTTTTAATTTACTTTTTTTTTCAGGCTCTTTTACAAAGACCTGGTATTAAAGATGTTCTTCAAATCCGAACATAGTAGAAATGCATTTCTCATCATCACAATCATTTGAAAGCTGTTCCAAGCTTTTTTTCATTTGCTTTTACAATATAATAATATTGTAAACTTCATTACAATTGTATATTATAATGATCAGAAGAGACATCTATTTTATTTTAGAAAATAAAGAATATTTTTAGCTTCTTTATAAATAACTGTCAAAGTCTCAGATAAAATGCATGAAATGTAAACCACTGGGTCTTGCTGAAAGACTCAGTGATTTTCTTTTATGGCATTATGATTTATTTTATATATTATTGTATATAACATGGTGCTTATAGAGTAGTTATGCTGTTCAGGATGGCCAAAATTTTATTAACTCTTTCAGGCACATGAATTTAAATTTTAAAAAAAATTCTCCCATACATAATTTTTTTGTTCAATTTATTTTTAATGCCACTTTGAATAACACTTTTTTCCACATGAATAACAATGAAAAAAACAGTTAAGTTTTTAAATATATTTTGTTCAAATATGATGCAGTCTCTTTACCAACATAACATAATTATAGAAAATACAGATTAACCTAACCTATACATTTCCCAGAAAATTTGTCATATCTTCCCTTTTGAGTTCAGAATTGCATGTAATGCTATAAATAATGTTAATACTCATCTAATACTAATACACATTATAGAAATGCTTCAAGTTTGAAGGCAAATGAGGCAAACAGTTACTTTGAATAATAAAGTATTACTCCTGCCAGTCTGGAAATGTCTCTCACATTTACTTTGTACTTTCTTCTTGAATATATTTTTGAGAAAGCCATTTTTAGAAGTGCTATTTAAATTAATCATAAATAACTATGAAACACTTGCATGACTTGATGAAATAATGTTTTGACATTGCTGCCTTCTGTGTTAGACCGAGTTTGACAGCAGCACAGTGTGCCCTGTCACATCTACTGCAGAAAAATGCACTTTAAAAACTACAGCGATGCCTAATCCAAAAGACATAGAAACAAATAAGAGAACAAGATCCAAACTATCAAAAAGTATTGAATGGACTGCCTGTGTTTTATACGACATGCCTGCCCTACAAATGTCAGTCATATTTAAAGATACAAAATCTGTCTTTTAAATATGTTTCGAAGAGATATTCTTTAATCTTTTGCCTAAATTTCCTATATGTGGTACATGCACTGCTTATTTTGATGGATTTCTCATAAATTCTTGGATGCAAAATTTTTGATTTTTGTTTTGAATGGTGCTGTAGCATGTGTGATTTTCCTATGAAATGACATTTTTTTTCTAGTCATTTAATTGCCATTATGACTATGGCCCTACTTTCATCAATTCAGTAATATCAACACACATACACAAAGCAGAAAACATTTCTCTTAATGAATCAGGTTCGAATCAACAAATATTTTCAATTTTTCATATAATGCTAATTCAGAAGATGATAATGAACATGATTTTAGTGCAATTAGACAGTTTTCTATTGTAAATTTTGTTTCAGTCAGACTGTAATCAGATTTTGAACAGATTCAGTGTATTTTGAGTGATGAGCATTTTGTTGCAAGATGGCAGATCAAAATATTTTGGTGGAGGTAAGGGTACTTCCCATCAGGGTGCTCTTATTTCTTCCCCAAAGTATTTTAAATTTGGTTTGGATCAGACTATAAACAAATGAATTATAAATAGGTGAAGCTTAAATCAAATGGTTGTTTCAAAATGATGGATAAAATTTGGTTTTTAGCTGTAAAAAAGAAATATTATTAGCTATCCACTATTTGGAAAGTAGACTAAAAACGGGTGGCAGTTTTTTTACTGTTTTCTAAGAAAAACCTGATTGTTAAGTGGCACTCAAAACAAACCAATATGCATGCTAGTATTTTCATATATTTAGAATAAATATTGCCTGAAAGAGTTAAGAGAAAAAAAAAATAGTGATATAAAAATACACTTTTTTTTTAAAAATGTGTTGTTGGTAGTTCAGATATTTGAGACTATGATAATGCCAAATTATTTTTGGATATGTAAAGTTGCATATTATGTAGTCATTGTGAATAATCCACACGGTGAGGAGAATTATAGCAAGAAGTAGAAACTGGTTTAAAGTTTATCATGTTTTGTATATTCACAAATGTATCAGATTTAATTGTCTTTTTTCAGTTATTTTCTGGAAAACAAAGTTTTTGTTCGTCTATTGGTTGACCAGAAGATGGAATTTTCCTGATAATTCTGTCTGACTGCTGACAGGCAGCATTATCAGGAAAAAAATAGTCCACAATTGTTTCTGTTAATTAATAACAATAATCCTGAGAGAAAAATGTTTAACTTTTTATTTCTTATGTGTGCATATTTTTCATAAACAAAACAGTCTTGTTTTCTTACCTTACAGAGGTTAACTTCTGATAACAGGTCAGATCTTGGATAGACCATAAAAAAATTATAAATTTTTATTAAATTTGTGCGATAGTCTAGATTACCATAAAATGTGTGAAAATATTTTTTTAATGGATTTCTCAAGTACAAAAGGTTGTTGAAACCTGTATTACTTTAATACTGTGGATGGTTGAGAGTTAGAAGCCAGAAGAAACTTGGTTGTTAAGCTGATCTTAAATTTCTGTAAGTTTTAATTTATATGAAATACATATGGTAGCTTTAGTGAATTAAAAATAGAAGGAATGAATAAGAACAGTTAATTCAGTGAGTTTAGAATTGAATTGTGAATCAATGCTGACTGCTGTTGGTCGTGCACTTGGCTTAACTGGTTTAGAGAAAAGTGGCAGAATTGGAAATTCCAGATTAAAAGACCAGTGCTGGTATTCAAGATGGATTGAGGAATGTAAAAGTGATTTTAGTGATATTCTAATTCAGTTAGTTTTGCTGATTGTTAATGTATTTCAGAAGCCTTAAGCAGGCTGTTCTTCTAATCCTACACTGGCTTTGTAAGCTTACCCTATTAAAAAGATTACTAATGTGCCTAAGGATAAGCCCAGTTTTTCAGTGTCCATTTCTCTTACTCAGGCCAAATCTATGTCACAAAGCCACAGAACATAACTGAATACGTTGCCATATAGGATTAAGAGTATGTGCTTCAATAAGATATTGGGAGTTTCAGCTGTATGGACTGAGTAAATGAAGAGAACAACTAAAATTTGTGTAGGGTCTCAAATACTCCCACGTGCCCTGCTCTGGGTTAGCACAGAGGTCTTCAACCCATGGCTAAAGGACCACATGTGATTCTTAGACTAATTAAACTTATTAGACTAATAAAATAGGCTGCTTCATAATTAGTTCCTTCATCGATCATGGCATTTTCTAATTTTATGTTATGCTTTAAAGTATTTAAAAAATATTTCATTAATAAGGATACTTTAAAAAAGATATGAACAACACAATCTTCCTGTTTAAAATGGACCCACAACACAGTCATAACAATAAGATGCCATGGGTAGCAGAGGGCCCCAGGCTGCATTGTGTAACATTATATTCATTGAGGTGGGGGGAAAATTTTCAAAAAATAAGTACAAACTCAGTGATGGGACAATTTTTTTTTTAATACATGGAAAAAGTTATTTGCTGCTTATGTTTTGTGAAAAAATGTTCTTACACTCTTATGTTGACCATAAAGGGTCTAAATTATGAATTTTTCTTAATATTAAAATTCATATCTTCCAAAATTTCGATGATCTCTATAAGAATTGCATTGATTTAGTTTCATATATGAAAGTGTAGCACAGTATTTCTCATATTAAATTTTCTTATTTCATAAGCAGTCATCCTTGCCGCACATTTGATCATTCAATGTGACCAACTTATGCAAAATGATTGGAGAGTGTTGGAAAGAGTACTCAGAATGCACTTCCAGGAGCAGACTGGCCTGGGTGACTAGGCAGCAAGCACTGCTGAGGTTAATAGTGTTTGTAGCATGTTACTGCTAAAAATAAAAATAATAAAAAGATGAGGCCAAAATGGTTGGTGGCTGCCAAGGCCAACTGCCTCTGGGCATTTTGTTTGTGATTTTATTTTGACCATAAATATTAAAATCTACATTTTATACAACTAATGTATTTAAAGTTAGCTCTAGTAAACTTAGTGGTCACTGTATTATGCATTAAATCTTAGCTTATAAATATACAAGATAAACATTATTTCATCTCATGTTGCAAGAACTCTTGTACATTGGGGTATTGTTCCTGTTTCTTTTTTTATGGTAGTAGATAGCTAACAATACCCCAAACTTTTCTCAAATGTCTTTATGAAGAAAAAAAAAATTCTGAAAAGTTTCCATTATTTAAATTTAAAATGAAAGAAACTTTCTTTAAGGAAAGTTATATATGCTCTCTGACCTAAAATTAAGTTAATCTGTTGCTGATTGTAAAGTATAAAACTTGAATACATATGTAGTACTAAAAGTATTATATCATTAATTGTATATATCATTTTACAGTTGCTTCCTTGCATACAGTATATTTTACATATACTCAAAGGTTGAATACGAGTTTTTATTATAGAATTTAAGATTATTTCTGTATTATGTATATATGTATGTATATATATATTTTTTTATTAAATTAACTTTTCTATAAAGCTGGCAAATATATATATACAAAAAACTGTGTGTGCGTGTGACTATTTAATGAGTTGCAAAAGGAAATTATCAAAGTATAAAATGATTTTTTTAACTGTGTTGGCTTTTCAATAAAAATATTCTTGTCAAAGTTTTGGACTGATATTTTTTAGCTAAATTATTATTTTAATGTGCTGTAAAACGTTTTGGTTGGAGTCATTACCTCAACATCTTAATCTTTTTTTTTTTTTAGTAACCAGAATTTTTTTTATTTATTTTATTTATATTTTTTTATTTAATTTCAATGCTGATCTAAGCTAAAAGTCTAGTTTAGCATATAAAACCATAGCAATCAGTTTTATTCTTCACATGTTTATAATCACATACACAAATTGTGTTTTATTGGCTTTTTTTTTTTTTTAAGTTTATCTTGATTTTTAGTTCATAATTTATGCACATAGTATAAGGTGTTTTTAAATTTACATAACCTATACAGTTGCATATATACCTCTGGTTATTATTATACAGAAACAATATATAATTTGGTTGGCTTGTAGATCAGTTTAAAACCTGATGACAGCATGCACTAAATACATGCGAAGTCACTCACACAGTAGCTCTTTTCACTTCCTAAGCCATGGTGACAGAAATGCTTTATTGGAATAATATTTCACCCTCAGTTTGACAGGAATACGGCTTATCCTGCTGTGATGTGCCATCTTATAATGCATGTTTCAAGTTATACACCTATTTATTTGACACCTCATCTACCTTACAAGTGCGAAACCCACACACCACCACCACCATATTACACTTTCTTAATAGCATCATTTCTGTTTATAGTTGTTGGTGTGTGTGTGTGTGTGCAGGTCACGTATTTTGATTTGTTATACATATATAGTTCCAAAAAGGAGAAAGCATTAAATATTTATTTAATAACTTTTGAGTTTTAATATATTATTTACCAATCATAGCATAATATGTATATTGATAAAAATAATTTGAAAATGGGGTAAGCATTGACAGTTTATAGCTTTTATGGAACCTATCCTTGGCTGTTATATGAAACATGCATATAATATTATATGTATTTTCGTAGAATGTTCACATAATACGCAATAGAAATGTGCTCTATCGCGCATTTCTACTATGTGCTATTTTCTCAGAACATGTTGCATGTTATAGCAGGATGATCTCTATACAATATTTCAAGAATCACAAGTTACTAAGTAAGTCCACCACATGAAAGTTGATTAAAGAATTTCATGAGACTGCTTGTGTAACTGATAAACCACATAAGCTTAAAAGATCAGATGCCACAATTTGATATGTCTGAAAATGACTATGCTAGAGTCTGAATAAATCATTTGGAAGATTATCAAGGGAAATGGGCATATTCTGTAGTTCCTGCTAAAAACCTGCTGAGAAGTCAGTGTTTCATCCATTGTGAACAAATGCAATATTTGCGTTTTTCACAAACTGGAAAAAAACAGACAAAAAAAGAAGCTCATTGCATACTGTAAGTAATTCTGTAATTTGTTTATTTATTTATTTTTTTTTTTTTTTTTTCTGTGAGGATATCTCGAAGCATGGATGTTTGTAAATAATCCATGCTCATTTCAAGAACTAAAGGACACTTTTGGTTAACTGTCAACATCATCAAAGCTTGCTTCAATGCATTGCTAAACATATATTGTCAGGTTCAAGCATGATTAACCCTGTTAGCATTTCTGACACCTCTTATAAATTGACTTTATATATCAGATCTACACATCAACCAAACTGAATAGGTTTGGCAACTTTAAAAACCAATATTTCCTTTTGATATCTAGAAGATGTATGAGATGCGACTAGGAAGTTCCAAGAATGACTTTGACGTAATTTCTGAGGCCTTGGCCAATTATTTGAAGAGCTGAAGTTCCAAACGTTCTAAGTGCCTAATTTTGCTGAAATCAGTTTTTGTCTTAGAATAGTTCTGTATACCAGTGCTGATATGGTCTGAGTGCCCCCTGCCAATAATTTAATTATTATATTAGAGTCTAATTATTTAATTATTATTATTTGTTTTAATTTAAATATTATTACATTCTAAGTGCCTGCTACCAATAATTTAATTATTTAATATATAATTTAATTATTATTATTACCTTCCAAGTGCCTCCTGCCAATAATTTAATTATTGACGGGTGGCACTTAGGATGTATAGAGGGTATTGACACTGGCACAAAGAACTGTTCTAAGACAAAAAGTGATTTTAGCAAAATTTGTCACTTAGAACATTTGGAACTTCAGCTCTTCATTTGTTTTTGTCTCCTCCATGTAGTTCCGCCCAAGGGGACAGCTTTACATGAAGCCACTGTCCTCTGTGACAGTTTAATAGTTTCTCCACTTGTCACTCATTTAGAGAAGTCTGGGTTTGAATCCTGTTAAAGACTAGAAGAATTCATAAAGGACTCTTCGATCAGGGATGTACTTGGCTAATAGAAGTAGAGCCCCGCTGATGAGTTATTCTGGGTTTATTAGCTTGCACAACATGCAAATCAGCCATGAACATGCACACACACTTGTATAAACATAATACATAGCCTTAGATGCTCCAAAAAATAATAATAACAAATGAAGCCATTCTCTTCTCCCATGATTGGAAGTTTTTCTGAAACTTATTTATTGATATTGATTTTGGTGCCCTTGACTTATTAGTATTAGTAGTGGCAAATGATGCAAGAAAGCAAGCTTATACAGCATCAGCCAAAAGAAAATAGTCTAATTCTGGTCATGTAATCTAATAATTTGTCTCATTCTTACTTCTTCCTTAAATTCATTCAGACTACTCACTTCTTCAAATTACTCTCCTAACTTTATACACACATTTCATTTTATCTGCTTTGGCTGGAAACAAAAAACATTTTCTTAAAGTTCTCTTAATAATGTTGTCATACTCCAAATGGTAGTTGACATTTTTATTTTAACCAGAATTCTGTCCAACAAGAATTGCGTGAATATGCATATTTGCACCTTCTTACATATGGAAGATACTGTATATAAGTAGTGGTACTAATCCCAGAATTAATACCAATTGGGTGGTACCACAACCAATGTGGTGGAGAATGAAAGTGACCTAGGGTCTGACAAAGTTTTCCGAGCAGTGCAGACAGACTGCTTGGACAGCTCATGTGGTTCTGTCAGTGAAATACAGGGATTTCTAGCAAGGACAAGGAAGTGATTATCCCATTGTACAAAGCAATATTTAGGCTGCATATAGGTCTGAAAGCCTAATTTTAGGAAGGTTGTAGAGCAACAAGATTAATCAAAGGGGAACAGAAGGGTACACTTATCAGGAAATGCTTCAGTTCTGAAATTGAAGTGCTTGGAAAGTAGGCACTTGTGAGAAAACCTCGTTGAAGTTATTGTGGGGTTTTAAGTGTATCAGTGACAGACTATATTATGCAATTGTATATTGTTTGTCTGTTCATGGGCTGATTTGCGTGTTGTGTGGGCTGAAAAACCTGGAACAACTCGTGAGTGGAGGGGAACTACTCCTGCCTCAGATTGGCTAATTACTGCCTTGATTGAAGAAGACTAGAAATTCTTCCAGTCATAGATGGGAATCAAACTCAGACCTTTCTAAATGAGTGACACATAGTGAAACCACTGTACTGTTGTGAAGGACTTGATTTGAATTTTTTTTAAGGCTTTAAATGGATTGAGTAATCTAATTGCTGATAGCAGCCCAAATGACTATTAAATTTGGTGGTTTCTTGTATTCTCTCTCTCTCTCTCTGTCTTGTGAATTCCTCTGGCACATCCTGGAGTATAAAGAGAACATTTTATCCTTAATCTTTCTCAGACAACAAGGAAGAGGACATAAATTGAAAAAAAGGACGAATTGATTGATACACAAAAATTTGCTTTCAAGCAGAGATTGATTGTTGAAACAAACTTTCATCAAAGCAAAGTTGTGGAAGTGGATAGTTTAAATAAATTTAAGGAAATAATTAAATACAGGTAACCCTCGTATAATACGATTATTAGGTTGCTGTAAAATGTCATGTTGTGCGAAACTGTGTTATACGGGACTAATAAAAAGTACAAAAGGGGAGGTTACATTCCAAAAGCTAACAAAAATACACTATTTCGTTAAAAAATGTTAACAAAAAAAAAAATACACCATTCTAGATTTCGTGTATCTTCTGATCTCTTTAAAAAATCAGTAATCTGGTTTTGTTTGCTGCTTTTGCTTGATAAATCTTGGAAAATTTCATCGTATGGAAGTAAGCATTTTTGAAGCTCCCTTTTGAACTTTGGGCTCCTTTAATTCAAGAATTTGCATTCAAAAAATAAGATTCTAATTGTTTGGCTAATTGTATGCCTTCCCCTATGCTTTTTAGTGTAAAATTTGAAAGTATAGAATTTTCATCTGCGATATCATCATCATCTGAATTGATTTGATTTTATCTCCGATGCCATTTGCATCAAATCCGCTATGCTGGCTTCTTTTTCTATCAGTAATTCTTGAACGTCTTCAGTAATCATATCTTTTTTATTTTTTTAGAAGGCCATGTTACTCTGTGTATATTGTCTATAAATTGCATGTGTCCTGAGGTCGATTTTCTGTTTTGCTGGACAAAAAAACCCAAGTTTCCAGCACAAAAACCATGCTAACCGAGCCCGACTAACTCAGCCACATTGTGAAAAAGACCCATAAAAATTCCTTGCTTCATTGACGGGATTCAAATTCTGGTATTTTCTAGCCGGTGTGGGGAAGTGGGTGATTCTATCAACTGTGCTACCCACGAGGGCTTCAGCAGTCATATCATCCTTCCCCTCCTATCGACATAGCAAGTTCTACTATTGCACCGATTCCTTTTCTGCCCGTTCAATCATATTTCCTGAATGAACTGACTCTGACCATACGTTTTTCCACATGCATTTAACGTTGACGGTTTTACTTCTTTCAGCGATAAAGCTATGATTCTGATACAGTCCACAATTGAGAAATGTTTCCATGCCTCCATTACTTCAATAGATTCAGAATCAATTTTTTTCAAAATCCATTGTAACGATTTTCTGCTGGAATGAGTTTTAAAGGTGGATACAATGCCTTGATCTAACGGCTGAATGAAGTTGTATTAATCCAGTACAACTGTGGCGGTAGGAACATAACTTCGATGTTTAGATGACTTAAATATTTTGGATAGCTTGGTGTGCTATCCAATAGTAATAAAACTTTGAAATCTAGATTTTTCCACAAGTTCAATAGCACAGAATGTAACACAGGAATTTTCCAACAAAATAAAATACAGGGAAAATTATTATACAGAAAATTATTTCTCAATAATTTTTTTTTTTTTTTTTTGACTAGCTAGTCAACAGCGGGGATTCAAAAAGAGTGAAAACATTGAAAAATTACATCCAACATAATAGCAGGGTTTCCCATGCACAAAAGCTCAAAAATACCCTGTTATGCGAGGTTTACCGAAATTCTCTAACTGTGTTATATAAGTACTGCATTGTGCAAGGATTGCCACAATTTATCAATCGTGTTAGAGATGAAACCATGTAGAAGGACCGTGTTATACGGTACTTCTACAACACTTGGGGGTGCATGTAAATTATTAGAGGAGATGGGTAGGTGATGTGGGTAGGGTTTTTTTTTTTTTTTTTTGTTTTGCTGATGTTGCTTTAAGCTTGCTTCCTTGCATCATTTTCTACTGCTAATATAGTAAACTCAGTAAAATCCAGTACATTTTATAATCCAAAAATATTCAGAAAGCAGTCCAACACTCATGCTAACAACTGCATTCATTTTTAATGTTCCTTGCAAAAAATAAGAGATATTTTTCTTTATAAGATGCTTTCAGACTCTCTTGCCTTTAATCTGTATTTGCAGCCAGGATTTAATAAACTGCATAAATAATGCAATTGTCTTCATTTTCATAGCACAACAAACTTCTATTTGAAATAAGTTGTCCTGGTATTGCACTATTTCAACTAGATGGCCTATCCAATATGGCCAAAGCTATCTGTTGAAATTAGTGCAATACTTGTTAAAAAAGCAAGTCTCTGTTGTGTTGTGTTGTGAGAATTAAGACCATCGCATTATACATGCAGTTCAAATCCTGTCAGCCATAAAACCAGATGCAAGGATTAAATAGTAATTTTCATTTCTGGATTTCAGAGAGTTATATCTAATGGTTGAGCAATTTAGTTTTAGTTGTTTGTGCTTAGTATTTATTGGAATGTGCTCCTCTAAAACTGCTCAACCACTAGTTATACCTCACTAAAATCTGGCATCTCTCCATACCCTAAGGGTGCCAGATTTTAAAGTTTACTGTGCTAACACTAATATTTAAGTAGTTTTTGTTATTTTTTAGGAGTATCTCATTTTGAATAGCTCAGAATAAATGCTGGAATGCTATTCTGGCCTATCATATGCATCAGTCCTCATATATGGAAGTTCTGATTTAGAGCAAAACTTTGCCACGAGACCAGTGAGAGATTAAGATAAAGGCTCTTGCCTGGGGCACCATTCTCTAAGGGGTGCCATGAAACAGAAGAATAACGAGGGAAAAATTATATATATCCAAAAAAAATTACCTTGGTCCAGCGCTGCATGAGACAGTAATTTTTTTTTTCTGTGTGTGAAATGAAGACTATCATAATTAGCCTACAGTAATAATTGTTTAGTGCATTGGTTCTCAATTTTTTGAGAACCCTTTCTTTTAAAATTTCACCAAACTCTAGTAATTCAAATTTACATCCTGTAGAACAGCAATAATTAACCTTTAGTTAATTTCTGGGCCAGTTTCTCTGAGAACTAGTCACCGCCTTGAAGATGAATGGAGCAAAATTGTGCTCAAAGTATAGAAAATTTATGATTGTATCCAGTATACTAGGTTGATGAATTGATAGTTGCTAAAACTCATGCCAGCCACAAAGATAAACTAAATTAGACCCTACACCTGCATTACTTGTCAGATCACATCTTTAATCTTGAGTACTGCATTCAGGTCTAGAGGCCTAGTTTTAGGAAGGATGTACAGCTGCAGGAATGGGTAAACAGAGAAGGGCAACAAGATTTGTAAGTGAAACAAAAGGGCATATTTACTAAGAAAGGTTTCAGTTCTCTAAGTTGCAGCATCTGGAGACTAGGCAAGGTGATTTGATTGAGGTATTTAAGGCTTTGAAGGATTGAGCAAACTTGATGCTGATGGGATACTTCTTCCTCAGACTATGCACACGAGGAGACAAATTCAAATTGAGGAAAGATGGCTGCAGAATAGATGTGCAGAAGTTTGCCTTCAGCCAATGGGTGGTTGATTGCTGGAACAAGATACCATCTGTTGTTGTGGAAGTGGATAGTTTGATAAATTCAAAAGAAATAAATAAACTATTAGAGGGGATGGATAGGTGAGGTGAAATGGGAATTTTTTTTTTTTGGGTAATGTATAAAACTTGCTTTCTTGCATCATTTGCCACTATTAATACTAATACTAATTTTTATTTACTTATTTAGAAGCTTATTTATTTGTAAATACTGTGTAAGGAATTAATATTACAATTAAGGTTATACAGTAGAATATCGATTATCCAAACCACTCCCTCCCCCTCCAAAAAAAACAATTACAGTATTACTAAAACAATTACTTTTAGTGCACTGGTATTTGTGCTGAGATATTACTCCTGACACTTAATGCTTTCGCTTCTGATTATTTATTCGAAGATATATGCAGTATAGCATAGAAATAGTCTTAATTTGTCATTACAGGGGTTAAAATTCAAATGTTGGCTTTAGCTACTGTGTGGACCCAAGACAGTCTCCTATGACCTTGATGCATCATTTTCTGTTGTACCATTGTCCTTCGTGAGCATGGGAGTATAGTATAGTTGGGGGTGCAGTTAGCTTTCACTCAGTCTGCTTCGAGCCACTGCAGTATTGAGGTTATTGCAGGCATTTTGTTTCTAATCACTCAGTGTTTGAGTTTTTGTTTGTGGATATTTCAAAGTAAAATACTGTGTCATTTTACTTTTTAATTTTAATACAGCTGCTAATACTAACTACCCTTTGCGTTAATGATGGTGTCTACAGGCAAAAGAAACCACAATGTGTTGCCAATAGAAGTTTTTAGTAGCAATCAAATTTATATAATTTATTTAATAGCAGTATCATCTATGGAGATACTGCTATTAAACAGGATGAGAGACCTTGCTGTGAAAAAAAGACAATCTCGCATGATTAAAAAAAAAAAACCAATTTAACAATTCTAAACATGGGGAGAAGGATCCTATGAAAAATAGATTCATTCCAAAATCTGCTGATAGGGGATAATATGGTGCTGTACAAGAGGAAAGACATGACAAATAAATAACTAAGACAAACCTTAATTTAATTACAAATTTTTATTTGTGCTCTTTGCAAAAAAAAAAAAAAAAAGAAACCGAATTGCACTAAAGTTTTAAATCCATACTAAAAAAAATAAGACACCTAAGAGAGCAGAAAATTTGCATAAATCTGAGTTAATTTAATTTTCCCAGCAGCAGAGCTATAAAGGCACAACGTGAACATTGCAAGTGTATTCTGTACGTTTACTGTTAACAATGTGTCTCACTCTGCCTGATCGTGCTTTAATTGCAAAGTTCTACATTAATGGATGCAATGCAGCAGCTGCTCTCAGTCTTTTATCAGCTACGGCAGAAGGATGATTAACAAATTTGAGGAAACTGGGTCCTTTATTGTTAAGCCTGGAAGAGGAAGGAAGCCTGTTTCACCTCAGGTAGCAGAGGAAGTTGCAACAACTATCATTGACTGATCTAAAGATACAGCTGGTTGAACTAGTTTGGTTTTTTTTTTTTTTTTTTTAGGAGCATTAGCAACTAAGGCCATATTGCTCCGGGATATGCAGTGGTCATTCCCTGACCTTTCCGCATCCTCTGTATTTGGTGGTGACGGGCTCGAACCCTGGTCTAATCAAGAAGCGTGTGCTACGCACTGCTGCTCCTTCCCACCTGGCTACAGAGGCACCTCAGGTTGAAGTAGTTGCAGTGCATGGGGAGTAGCGAGACAAGTGGATGTCCCATATTTCACTGTATGGAAAATTATTCGGAAACTAATCCACTATTATTCATACAAGATCAGTCACCAGCAGCAGCTGCAAAGAGATGATCCTGAAAATTGAATGGCATTTGCTCTAACATTTTTGGCCAGAATCAAAGTGGACGATGCCTGGCCATGGAACATTCTTTGGGGAGATGAGGCCCATTTTTTGCTCGATGGGACTGTCAACATTCAAAACTGCCGAATATGGGCTTCAGAAGCACTGCATGCTATTCAGCAAATCCAATTGCACTCGCCGAAAATTGCCATCTGGTGTGGTATGACTTCAAATTTCATCCTAGGGCCATACTTTTTTGAGGAATTGCACCCAGCAGGAGCAGCCACCTGTTCCTTTACAGCACAAAGATATCATCACATGCTGAGCGGTTTCATTATTCCTCAACTGCAGCAAAGAGGATGCCTGAATGAGACAAATTTTGTGCAAGATGGGGCTCCTCCTCATATTGCACAACCAGTACAGCAGCTTCTTCAGTATCACTTTACTGCATAAAGAGTCATTAGTTGTTTGTTTCCCATTGCATGGCCACCACGTTCGCCTGACCTTACACCATGTAATTTTTGGCTGTGGGATCACCTCAAGGCCAATGTCTATCGAGGAAATGTCCCCAATCTGGCTGTATTAAAAGACAATGTAATGCAGCATGTGGGAACATCATTTCAGACATGTTGCATTCAACAATCAAGCACACTGTGCATCGAATGCAATTTCTGGTCCAGAACAATGGTAATCACTTCGAAAACCAATTCCACCATCAGCAACATCATTGACCATCAGGAGTAAACTGTCAGTGAGTTTGTATCTGTGAAATCATTTCCTCTGGCAGTTTAGTTCCAGAGCACAAATAAATATTTGTAATTTCATTAAGGTTTGTCTTAGTTATTTATTTGTTGGTACTTTGTCATGTCTTCCCTCTTGTACAGCGCCATATTATCCCCTATTGGTGGATTTTTGAACTAATGTTTTTTTTCACAGGATCCTTCTCCCCATGCCTTGAATATTTTACTTACTAATTTTGGTGGCATTCCACTTATTACTTAGAGCTACAGAGAGCTCTGAATAGGGACAGTTTAATTATGGCCACCCTGTATATACTACACTGGTGTGCAAAATTTAAGGACCAGACAGGTTTTTCACCTGTAGCTTCTCATAAGAGTGCCCTGGATATGGGAAAAGCATACCAAAGGAACCTCGTGAGGTACAGAAATGACGAAGGAAACAACACTGACACAACAACGGAAACAAAATGGTACAGAGGGACTTTATTCAAAAATGGCAACATAGTACTGGCTGCCATGATACAGATGCATCACTGTCAAAGATGGAACAAAGGGAAGATGCATGCTTTGCACTGCATGTCCATACTTAGAACAATGTTGATAAGTCCTTGCGGTAACATCATCCGTTCCTCTGTCAACGCCATCTTCAGCTGGAGAACATTTTCTGGTGGGTGTGGACGTGCCGCTGGTGTCTCCCCAGTGCATCCTATATGTATTCAATGGGGTTTAGATCTGCAGAACAGGCAGGTCAATCCATACAAACAATGTCCACACTTTCCAAAAGCATATCCAGAGTTGCAGTGATGGGATGTGTTGTTATCATCCATAAACATGAACTCGGGGCCAATGGCACCACAGAAGAGATGCACATGGGGAAGGATTGCCTCAGTACAGTAGTACCACCTTCCAATATCTGGAGTTGTGTACATCCATCCAAGATAACACCTCCCCCAGACGAGAACACCTCGACCGCCATATCGATCCCTCTCAATGATGTTTGTGGGTGATACCGTGTGCCAACCTCTCGCCAGATTAGCTGACATCCAGAATTGCTGCTGAGACTGAATCTACTCTCATCAGTAAAGAGTACCTTAAGTAAAGATTTTGTGGTTGTAACCTTTAGAAAGTCGTCCAGGTGATCACTGCTTCCAGGTAGCCAAAGCACATCACGCTACAGAACACACACATAAGCTAAAAAACACGGTTTTTCTTTCCTATCACTTTCTCCCATGCGGGATGAAAAACTTTTTTTTTTCTTTTTTTTTTTTTTTACACCATATACACTGGTTTTACCATGACAGAGTCTGTAAAAACTGAACAGAGCAACGAGCCAGAGATGAACTTCTGGTCTAGGAGCTGCCCATACAAAAACACAAAAATAAAAAAATAAATAAATAACCTTTAGAAATAGTGTCCTTAAGTTTTGCACACCAGTGTATAATAGGATTATTATTATTAGTAGTAGTAATAATAATAACAATCAAATGATGCAAAAAATCAAGATTATACAGTATCAGCCAAAAACATAACTTTCCTTGTTACCTGTTTGACCCACTAGCAATTTTTCTAATTCTTCCTTAAATTTATTCAAATTACCCACTTCCAGCATCACATGAAAAAAGGTTCTTCCAACAATCAATTCAATTTCAATTAACTGTCTACTGGTTGAAAGCAAATTTTCACACATCTACCCTGCAACCATCCTTCCCCAGTTTAAATTTATGCCACCCTCAGGTGTAGTTTGAGCAAGAGGAAGGAAGCCATCAGAATTTATCTTACTCAATCCATTTGAGGCCTTAAACACCTCAATCAGATCTTGCAGGTGCAGTTTCCAGGTGCTGCAATTTGCAGAAGACTTGGTAAGAGTACTGTTTTATTCCCCTCACTAATCTTGTTGCCCTTCTCTACTCCTCTTCCTGAAATGACTCTTCCAAACCTGTATGTTTTTTTTTATGAAAACCCCAAACACGAAAGGTATCAAAACCTATAGTACTTAGTACCGTGCATGGGTTGAAGGGAAGTATGAGGGGAAGGGGGATGCCGGAAACTTTGCTCTAGAGACTAAACATGGGTTTCACCGTAGTACTCAAGCCTGATCATTGCCTTATACAGTGGGATAATCACCTCCTTATTCCTGCTGGCAAAATTCCTGTATACTTGACATACATTGACATTGCAAAATTACTATATACATTGGCAAAATCCCATGAGCTGTCCTAGCAGAATCTACACTGTTTAGAGAACCTCATGCCTGACTACACATTTCCTGCCCAGGTCTTTTTTTGTTCTCTGCTACCATGAATGTAGTAGTGGAAAGCCATTAGTATGTTATTCTGGGAATCCTGCTATCCATATGTAATACCTTTCATTTGTCAATATTAAAATTCAATTGCCACTTAGCCTATCTGCCTAATTTTTTTTAGATCTTGTTGCAGTAACATACCTAATTACTGTCATTAATTGTCCTAACAAACTTTGTATCATCTGCAAACTTGGACTTTAAGCCTGGTATGCTTTCATCAATTCAATATCATTAATAAATATTGAAAACAATAATGGGCCCAACACAACCATGGGAGGGACTCCATTAATAATATTAGTCCATTGATCCAATCCTTCAACATAGTAGTCAATTCAACTACTGATTGCACTCATGTTGTCTTGGCCCAAAGCCGAAATTCCAGTTCATCCCAAAGGCAATCAATGTAGTTTAAGGTCAGCATTCTGAGCAGGCCAATGAAACTTTTGCATGCCCATCTTGAAATCCAGTCATGGGCTGTGCAGTTTGACATGGTACACTGTCATGCTGAAATAGAAAAGGCCCCCCCCCCATATTGTTTCCACAGAGTACAAAGTTTGGAACTGTCCATGATGTCAATGTACCACTTGACGTTTGTTTCAAGAATGAAAATCAATGGGCCAAACCATGAGAAGTGAGACCAGATAACGACAGAACCCAGGAGCTTGTAATGGTATCTGGGAGGCCCATGTGTGTTTGGTTTGGAGCCGTTTTCTTTTTTTTATAGCTATGTTATGCCATTTAAATACTTTTGGTCCCTTTCTGTGTTTGGGCCAGGTGCATCACATCTCCCCCCCCTTTTGCATGGCCCTGACAGCACCTCTGCAAAATTTAATAGTTGGGACAACACACGCTGCGATAATGTTCTCACATTTACTAGACTCAAATGGTATCAGACAATGTACCATGATTTCACTCTATAACACGGCTTTTCATCATTCCAAGAACCAATGTAGAGTATACCCGGCAATTCAATGTTGTGCATCACATGCTGCAATGTTCAGCTTGTGTGCTGCAGCTCTTCTGGGAACATGGTAGACAAGTTCTATGAGGACTGGCCAGGTCTACATACCACTTTTGAGTACCCTGTCTCTCCATCTGAACGTTTTCTGTCCCTTGTAGCACAATGACAATTCTATTAAATCAGTCACCATTGATCTATGTTTGTTGCAGTTAGCTGCAATGGCACAGATTGATTTGCTAATATGACATTTTATGTGGCTCCCCACTGGAAGGTTCTAAGCTCAACACTTTGACCTGCCTACCATATATTGATCTGCTGATCTGCTTAAATCTAGCGTGAATGCAATTGCTTTTATACTTGTTCCTAACAAATGGATGACGGATGTTAGGGGTGGTCCCAGATAAGGGCTAAAGGGGCTATATCCCCATTATGATCAAATTAATTTTGTTTTTTGTTTTTTTACTTCTACATGATGATTAAAGTCTAATGTTTCCCTGTAACATTGTTTTAGCCTCCTCCTTTAGAAAATCCTGAGACCCCGATCTGGGTATGGTTTATTTTTTATAAATTCCATCCATGTCTGAATTCTTTTGTCCTCCATGACAATATGGTCTCGTTTAAGAGGTCTGGGCTCGATGGCTGGAGGATTTTCTAAAGTCCTTTTCAATCGAGGATGAGGTTAGCCAGCCTCAGGCAGAGGGAACAGGGTTTAGCCCTTGAACTATTCTGGATTTTTCAGCCCACACAACATGCAAATCGGCTCCCGAACAGCTGTAATATACAATACCAAAATATATTTAAATCACTGATGCTCCTAAAAACAAATCTGAATACTTTTGGCAATATAGTACATAAAACATTTTGAATTTTAGACTATTGCTGGCGTGTGAAACAGGTTGTCGAACTCCACGATATTTCCACATGTTTCTTCAATATTTAATGGTATTAGTATTACCATATAGAGCAAGGAAGCGACAAACATCTGAAATGTTCTTGGAATCCATAAAAGTTATATTAAATCGTATATCAAAAATGACATCCACAAGCGATAAAAACAACCAAAAAAAAATAACGTGAAATGAATGTCATTTTAGATATAAAACTTTTCTAGAAACAAGATATTGGCATCGTAAATTAAGTGATGTTATTATCTCATTTCTAGAAAGGTAGCTGACAATGTTAGAGCTGTCGTATTTCCTAAATATCAACTAGATGGAACGTGTTTACGCACTTCCTGTTCTGTCAATAGCAAACATGTGGCGTCGATCCCACAGTAACTTTTGTCGGCGGGTCGATCTTTCTGTTAAAATGATTTATGGATTATCAAAAACTATTAATCGCAGTTTTAATGGAAGGCAATGTTTCAAATGTGACAATCTCAATACGACTAGTATCTGGGGACATCGTATTTAATTCACAGCGTTCCTACAAGTTAATCATTTGAGCACTATTATCAACATTAGTGTGCCCAACTTACAGTTTGTTATAGGACATGGATTTGCCAATATTACTGTGAATTTCGATTATTACGTAGTAGTTCTGTGGATTTTTAAAGAGAAGAAGAGCGCATCAACATTTAGCTGCTTTTTTTAAAGTTCATTGTGAAAGAATTTTGGCACTCTGAAAAATGTTTCCACACTTTCCTTCAAGATGCGATTATGAACGTTTTAATAATACGTTTGTTCCTTTACAACCTCCTTATTCGAGCCTTTTATTGGAGAAAATGTGGGTGACTTTGGCCATAGAAGGGACATTAATGATAGCTATTTTGGTTGCCAATTTATTAGTAGCAACAGTTGTATTTCGATCACCTGCTCTCCAGACTTTTCCTAATTTGTTTGTGATGAGTCTGACCGCTTCGGACGTTTTATCTGGACTTGGTGTTCCTTTGGTAATAGCAGTTATTCTTCGTCCGCGATCGATCATCAAAATATTGGCGTGTGATTTTCAGCATGCTGTGGTCCTTGCGTGGTGGATGTCATCCATTTATAGTGTGCTTGCGATTTCTTATGACCGCTATTTAGCCATAATTCGACCATTAGCTTATCCCACGATTGTTACAAGGAATAGAATATTCATAGTTGTGATTGTCTTGTGGATTTATAGCATTCTAATCGGTGCTGGAGTGTTCCTGTTTCGAGGCAATACTTCTGCTAAAGTCTGTGACCTTATGATAAGCATATCTCATAAATATTTACTGTACTGTGTGATAAATTTTATTTTTGTTGGAGTAGTTGTAATTTTTTGTTATACCAGAATTTGCATAGTGGCCCATCGTCATCATCGAATGACAGACTCAAACCTGCCTATTCGAATGTTGCCTTTATATAACGTACTGCGGAAGCGGAAATACGTAAGAACTATGATCATGGTTATGGGTGTTATTCTAGTTTGCTGGTTTCCAGTTGTTCTGATCATCTTCTTGGGAGCTGTCCGGGGAGTTGATGTTCAACTACAAACTCTTAGGGTGGTGGCATCCTTTTTGTCACAGTTCAGTTCAGTTATCAATCCCGTAGTTTTTACATGGAGAAATAAGGAATTCATGAAAGCGCTCTCAAAATGTTATAAGACGAAAGTATCCAACCTGCAAACTGACCAAGTATCATCGGATATTTGATTTCAACAGCGTATCAAAAATATCCAGCGGGGATTATTTTTGACTGTAACTATGATGACCACATGACAAATTTAATATACAGTTTAAGTATTATTACAACGACCTCCTAGTGGAAAATTACCTCAGAAGAGTGAAATAACTCTATAATAATATTTTGGCATATTTTAACACATGAAATTGTTAGGATTCCACTGGGAAAAATTTCCTACTTTCATAGCGATATACCTCTGAGCTTGACATTTGTTAAAAAGAAAAGTGAACTGAATTTTGCTGAACTTTTTATTACTCTTTTTCCAGTATCTGATATCCGCTTTAAAAGGAACTGTTTTATATTTTTGGTAAGTAATAAAGTCTTTCTCCAAATCTATACCTTTAATTTACCAAAGTAATTGAGTACAAAAAAATAGCTAAACTTAAAATAAAAAAACAATTGAAATATTAAAATTATTCTTTAAAAATTATTATTAAAATATTAAAAAAACAATTCTAATTTAAAAGAAGATACTTGTTGACATTAGATTTGAATTTCTGTAGATTGTAATTTTCAGGAAATATATATGAATGGAGGTTGTTCCAGAAGGTGAAGGAATAAATGAGGAGGAAGAAAAGTTGGTTCTGCGAGTTTGAAGTTGGACAGTAAAAGGATGCTGACTGATTGCGGCACGTGTTTGGACTGGTTCGAAAGAGAGAGCAAGAATTATAGAAGCCCATTCAGAAGAACACTGTCCGCGGAAGTACCTATAGAAAAGGTATGCAGCAGAAACAGAACGTCTATGAGAGAGAGAGAGAGAGAGAGAGAGAGAGAGAGAGAGAGGAGGTGGGTCATTAATTAACCTCACTGCCCTCCATTGAATGGAATCTAGAAACCTGAGAGAGGGTTTGCGGGTAGGGGGATTTGCGATTTGTACAGAATGTGCAGCTGTTTGGAAGAAAAGTAACGAGAGCGAAAGAGAAAACCAAGTTTTTTAGATGCAGAGGAAGCAATATTTATGACCTACTTATGCCAAGTGAGATTAGAAGTCTGGGTAATCCCTAATAGAAATATATGATCGTGTCTAGAAATCTAAATGTCATCGAAGATAAGAATAGGAGCAGAAAATAACTTTTTTCAATATGTAAGACAGCACTGAGTTTTAGAAGGATTGAAATCAACTAAGTTATCTTTGCCCTACTGAAGGATTACCTGGAGATCAGTATTTAAGGAACTGGTACTGGGTATTCGAGAAGTTGAAGCTGTTTGTGCAAGGTAAAGTTTCTCTAACTGGAATGTGGAATGCAATGTGCTGATGACAGCAAAACTATGGATAGGATTTCTGTTTAATGGGAGGTCATTAATATAGACGAGAAAGAGAGTGGGAGAAAAAATTTAACCTTGGGGAGCTGTTGTTGTTGTTATAGGAGCATTAGCAACTAAGGCCATATTGCTCCGGGATATGCGGTGGTCATTCCCTGACCTTTACGCATCTTCCGTATTTGGTGGTGACGGGCTCGAACCCCGGTCTAATCAAGAAGCGTGTGCTACGCACGGCTGCTCCTTCCCAACTGGCTACGGAGGCGCCCTTGGGGACCTACATTAGTGGACAAGTTAGAAGACAGCGAGCCATCTACAATCACCACAGTGAGAGGTCAGAGAGAAAACTAGATACCCAATTACAAAAAAACAGTTGGCAAACCACGAGATGGAAGCTTATTTAGGAGACCTTTATGCCAAACGCGATCAAAAGCCTTTGAAATTTTAAAAGCAACTGCTTGAGTTTCGGCATACTTTTCGATTAAATTTGTCCATAGATGGATAACATAAGAAGAATATCACTAGTGGATCGCTCTAACGGAATCCATACTGGCGATCGTTGATCAGATAGAAGGTTTCTAGATAGTTGACTGGTAATGAATTTCTCCATTACTTTGAAAAGAGTAGAAGTAAGTTCAATGGGATGATAATTGGATGGGAGAGATTTGTCACCCTTTTTTTTTTTTAGGAACCGGCTGGATTTGAGAAAATTTCCAAGCAGAGGGCAAAACACCATGGGATAAGTAAATGTAAAAAGGCGACACGGAACAATCGTAAATTCGGGAGCACATGTTTTGAGAACAAGTGGAAAAATATCATCAGGACATGGCGCTTTCTTGATATCAAGACTGTTCAAAACTCTTCTGACATCCTTTTGATGGGAGGCATTGAATGGAGTGTAGCGGAATGGTAGGAGGTTATTTGCCAATCCTCAATACAGCAGGTAGAATAAAAGTGGGATGCTAGCAGGTCGGTCTTAACAATGTTATAATTAAAATTAAATAATAATTTTAATTATAACATTGTTAAGAAGAGCAGAGATAATTGCATCACTTAATTTATGATGTCGTTTGGTTCCTAAAATTTATGGACATTTGGTGATGATAGTCCGTTTAATCGACCATTTTTTCGAGACCATTTGTACCCCACATAATTGAAATTTTAAAGTACTCTGCACATATATGTTTTAAAAACACCGAAATAAAGTTAAACAATAAAAAAACAAGCTTTTATTTACATTGACATTATTGGTTGATGCATAGTATCAACCAATAAAGTCAGCTATGTTCATATATCTTATTAGGTGCGTTGGCATATATGCATAATGTGCCTATTGCCTTCACCCTGTCCGTCCGTCCGCATGTAACAACTCAACGAATTCTCATGAAATTTTATAGTTGGGCCTTGTAAACATATTTTTCGAGCTCTCCAATTTCATTAAAATCGAATGCATAGAAATCCGATAATTATTATTTCTTTGCCGTCCGTCCGCATGTAATACCAATAGAAATCCAGATATTAATACAGTATTTATTTTTTTATTTTTTATAAATATCACATAAACTATTCATATATTGTGAATTATATTAACCAACTAGTTAAATTTATCTTCTATATAATTAGTAGAAGATAATTTACTGTGATCTGTATAGTGGTACTCTGGTGCCAGTCAATATTTTCTCCTCCGTTTAATCCGAAATCCGTTAAATCGAGATTCGTAAAAGAAAGTTTACTGTATGCAGTACAAAATATTGGAAATAAAGGAATTTTGAAGCAGAAGAAGTTAAGAAAGAAGTTGAGTTAAGAAGAAATTAAATATAAACCACTTGAATAATAAAATAAAATGCGTATAAATTAATAAATTAAAATTAAATTCTTTTTAAATCATAGTTCAATATCAGACTTAATTTTCTAGACTCGTTTGGCACTGAAAAAAAAAAATAATAAATAATCAAAGCCTGTTTCAGTCATCAACTCCTTTTAACACTTGACCTTTAGCAACGGCTCTCGCAGCTATGTGTCCGAATAATCCCCTTGGTTTCGCGCCTTGAATATAATATCGTATTTTAATCAGACTTCACACTACATCCCCCAACTCGTTAGTGAAGTAATGACCAAAAGGAAAGGCACACGTGACCAGCATTCTACACACTTAATTCATCACCAGGTGTGGGCATGGGGAGGGGTAAGAGGGGTTGGTTATCGTCTGGGACTACCGGTAGCTGGTTTTATTGTGTAGCTCTGTCAGTGGTGTCCCTGTCATAAGATAGGATTCAGAAAATAATCTCCTTCACAATAAGCGATTTTTGACAAAGGCCGGACAGTGCAATAGTGGCGCCCTACTGTGGAGTCAAAGTTCGGATTTGTCATGGTAACGACTTCCGTTAGCATCCTTGGAATGGGACCTTAGGATGCCTCTGCAAAAAGATACCGGAGTAGTTTGTAGTAATACTAAAACCGGGAGAGAAAAAACCGAGGGTGTGGTATAAGCTTCAAACGGTAAGGTTAAACTACAAGATGTGACTTTTGAACTGGCAAATCAGAACGGAACCTTATGAGATCGTAAAAATGCGCATCTGTATTCATGTGACTTACTCAAATACCCACTGGAATGCGGCAAGTAAACAGAATTCAGCTCGTCTCAGTGATTTGCACTTGTAGGAGAGTAATGTCATCTGGGTTTCTAAACTATCAAAGACGTAAATCTATTCTCAGAAAGAGATATATCTATTCGTAGCTTGGAAACTAACTTTCGGCTAGCACCTTTTAATCTATAAACAAGCTACCCTCATTAGAGTCTGCATTCCAACACGCACTGCTTTAGAATCATTTGATCCAAAGGAATCTTTTGCGATCTAAAATTCTTTAAGAATCACTAATAGAGTTCTAAAATATTTCAGAAATGTTTCAGCTTTACAGCCGTAATGATAGTGATTTTCTAACGAATTTTATGACAGTGGTGACCCCCACACCTTCAACTTATGATGGAAACTCATGATTAAAAATCGTGACCAATCCTGGCTTAGTTAATTTTTTTTTTACAGTTTTTGTTCTGGGCTAATTGCGTGGGATATTGTTATTATTATTATTATTATTATTATTATTATTTCAAGTTTAGTATCATTTTTTAGAAGTATTCTGCAAGAGTTGGGTGTGACCTTTGCCAGCTAACAATAATCAACAATTAAATCTTCATAATCTCCATGGACCCTCTCAAACCACATTTAGTAACATTTTCGATTAAAACTTATCTTTAAATATTTAATGCATAAAATATTGAAATTTTAGATACTTAAAATCAAAAAAGGATTAAATCTTAAAAAGGCTGTTATTTCTCCACTTTCAAAAAAATTAGCAGTAGTACTATAATTTGTCTGAGATCCACCCTTACAGGAAGGTGGACTTCCTGTAACGGGAGTGTTCCTAACGTTGACGGGATTCCATCCAAAAGTGCAGTTAAAAAATTTAGTTCCACGTGATTCTTCCCTCCCCCCTCCCCTTCAACTTCAAAAAGGGAGAAAAACGGCTTTTCGGTACTGTGGTGCCAACGCAGATCATAAAACAGATATCCAAAAAATGGATGAGTCCACTTATTGTTTAAAAGATTGTGATAAATACGTGAACAGCACATGTCCGAAAAATTATTTTCAATTGGATCTTATCCTAATTTTAAAGTCAGCGTTAATATGTAAAAATTTAGCATTTTTTTTAAAATCAGGGCATGATTCACTTTATAATAACTTTCAGATTTAAATCATTTGCTTTTTTCGTTATTATTTGTGACTTGCTATTCGTTGTTTGCTTTTAAATTTTTTTTTTTTTTTTTTTAGTATTTTTCGTTGCTATTCGTCATTTGTTTTTTTTGTTTTTTTTTAATATTTGTCCTTTGTTTGCTTTTTGTAGTGTTTGTCGTTTGCTTAAATTGCTTTATTTCGTTATCATTTCTCGTTTACCTTTTGTCGTCTGCTGTTTTTAACTTGCTATTCGTCGTTTGCCTTTTTTAGTATTTGTCGTTTAATTTTTTTTTCTATGCTATTTCGTTTGTTTGCTTTTCTAAAAATATTTGTTGTTGTTGTTGTTGTTGTTGTTGCTAATGCTCCTAGCATTAGCAACTAAGGCCATATTGCTACGGGGATATGCGGTGGTCATTCCCTGACCTTTCCGCATCCTTCGTATTTGGTAAAATATTTGTCGTTTGTTTGCTTTTTTTTTCTTTGCTCTTCTCCTTTGCTTCTTTTCTTTGTTATTCGTTGTTTGTTTGCTGTTTTGTTTTTTGTTGCTATTCGTCGTTTGCTTTTTTTAGTATTTGTTGTTTGCTTTTTTTTAGTATTTGTCGTTTGCTTTTTTTTAGTATTTGTTGTTTGCTTTTTTTTAGTATTTGTCGTTTGCTTTTTTTTAGTATTTGTCGTTTGCTTTTTTTTAGTATTTGTCGTTTGCTTTTTTTGTTTTTATTCGTCGTTTGTTTGCTTTTTTTGATTTTCTATTCGTCGATATATTTATTTTTTGCTTTTTTGCTTTTATTCGTCATTTGTTTGCTTATTTTATTGGTTGTTTGTTTGCTTTTTTGATTTGCTCTTCGATTTTTTTTTTTTTTTGCTTTTTTCTTTGTTATTCGTAGTTTATATGCTGTTTTTTTTTTTTTTTGTTGCTATTACCTGTTCTTTGTTTTGCTATTCGTCATTTGCTTCTTTTTTTACGTTTTTAATTAATTGTATATTAATTTTTTTTTCGTTGTTTTTAAATCAGCGAAATAAAAGCGATTCCCTCAACTTCAAGAAAAGATTTAATTGAGAAATACGATGGCAGATTTATTCGTTTTCAACATGCTTCGAATTGATAAGCTTTTCTAATAATTATGCGCAAAGCGACATTGTAACAACTGGAAAAAAATTATGGATGAAAGGAATTACACTTGTGTGGGTAGGTTAGTGGGTTGTAACAAGAAGACAGAAAACCAATTTGGGAAGTTAATGGAATTCCAAAGAGAATGTGATCGTGCTTGTTCATCAGTGATTTATTTACGAGAACTCAAAGCTATGTTTGAATCCTATCTACTTGTTATCTGTCTGTCTATAAATGTTTGCCTGTCTGTTGCGATCCAAGTATTCGTCTTTTTTTCTAAAAACAGATGTGAATGACAATTTATTGATCTTTTCTTTTTTTTTTTTTTTTTTGTCTTCTGCTTTCCATGACCTTGGCAAACCTGGCACGTGTCTAGACTATTGTCGATTTCATTACGGGCCAGCTATACAACTGCCTTCTGTTCCATCATCGTCTGAGCGAAAAATTCCAAGGAGAACGTCATCTTTACCCAAAAGACGTTGAATGTTTTCAGCACGCGCGCTCTTTTATAAAAAGAAATGCCAAGATTAGACGCGTGCGTCTACCGTGGCACCCACGTGCCCGTAGCGTTCCATGGCACGGCGAGAGTTTACATCTGTTAAAGGTGATTTGTCAGCTGGAGTTTCCGATTCGCTTGTCAACTTAACGCATCCCGCGAAGTTACGGGCCCCTTCTGCTTTCTATCTATTTCCGTCCGGCCCTCTTTTTTTTTTTATTATTTATTTTCCCCCGCTCGATATTCAAGAAGAAATCGACCGCCATTTCAACGTCCAATAAAGTGTCTGAGGGATGGTGAGTGTCGTGTTCACCTGGAAAACACGCTTCCCTTTCTTAACATATTCTTCCTGCTCTTCCCCTCTCACATCCCCCCCACATCCTTAGTCCCTGAGCTGCAGCTGTTCGTAGTCTTCATGGAACAATGAATGCACACGTAGGCCACGCGCTACGCCAGGTGCCAAGTGGAAGGGCCAAGCATCCAGTTCCGATCCTGTTCAATAGGTCCATTATTTGACTCTTAGGGCTACACCTGGAAAGTTCACCAAGACTATCCAAACAGGTAACGACCTATACAAAAAAATAAAAAAAAAGGTAAATTGGTAGTAGGATGGCCTTCGCCAACTTCCTATGCAAATAACTGTAGATGGAAAACGACTGCTGGCAAATAAGAATGAATATTAAAAAACAAAGAGATCCACAATGTTTTTTTGTTGTTGTTTTTTAATAAATTATATACAGTGGAACTTCGATTAACGAAAAGAACTGGGGATTTACCAATTAACTCGATCAGATTATTGATTTGTATCGATAAGTACGAGAAGATAATTTTTTAAATTACACTTGTTTTTCAACCCAAAATTGCTAATTTCACTACGTGTTTGGGTACCAAACAGTATTAGGCTCCGTATAACGTCGCTTCTTTTAACGTCATTTCAATTAAAAGTGTGTTTAGAGTTCTAAACAAAATGCAAAACGATAATATAATTATATTAATCTTTACTACGTTACGTGCATCATTGTAAACCAAGTTTCGCACAAACAGAATTCTGAACATAAACAAAGACGGCAAAAATAAATTACAATAAAACAGAAGCAACTTCAACTGTGATTTCTTTCAAAAACTACTGGTCTTAAAAGAACGTAAAATAATTCGCATTTTGAGTTTTCCAAGTTTACTCCCGTTGCGTAAGTGATGCCACCTGATGTCACTAAATTTCTCACAAGGAGAGGTGGGAAATTTAAGCTTTTATACCAACTAAGAAATACTGTTCAAGATTTTGGCCTAAATGGATGTCAGATGAATTAAGGAGACATGGCAGAGAAGAAAAATGCATGGGATACATATAAATTAGCGGGTGACATGGAAGTCTATGATAGCTATAAGCTGGTCTGTAACCAAGTTACAAAGGAGGTTAGGCAGGCGAAGGCAGATTACGAGAAATGTTTGGCAAGGGATGCAAAGAAAAACAGCAAAGAGTTCTTTACTTATGTAAACTCTAGAAGGAAGGGGATGAATCAGGTTGGTCCACTTGATATCGATGGTTCAACTGTTTATGTATTAGTACTAACTACTATGATAGGTGCAATATGGCCTAAGTAGCCTTTGCACCAGAAAAATCGAAAAACACAACAACAACAACAACTGTTGATGATCCTGCTTAGGTAGCTGACAGACTAAATTAATATTTTGCATCGACATTCACACATGAGGATTTATTGAGGGAGGGAAATGCCTGAGGTGTATTCAACTGTGGCAGTAAGCTAGATAATCTTGTAATAACCGAGAGTAAAGTGGAGGAGAAATTGTTGAAGATAAACATAAGAAAGGTATCTGGGGTGGATGGAATCTATCCAGTTATATTAAAGAAGACAACAAAGGAAGCCATAATTATGAGAGCTTCCTTGGACTCAGGGGAGGTCCGCACGGACTGCAGATGTACAAATGTGACCCCAATCCACAAAGGACGATGAAAAGGAGACGAGGTAATTACAGACTTGTTAGTTTAACTTCTGTTCCAAGGAAATTAATGGAGGCATTGGTAAAAGAAGCACTGCAGGATCATCTAGACAAGACTTCAGTTATAGCTCGGACACAGCATGGGCTTGTTAAGGAGAAGTTTTGTCTGACTAATTTGATTGGATACTAAGATGTAATCACAAAGGAACTGGATGCAGGGAATAACTTTGATATTATATATTTGGATCTTTGAAAGGCTTTCGATACTGTTGCACATGGAAGACTGCTGCACAAATTGGAGCAGTGTGGCACTGGAGGCAAATTGCTGCTGTGGGTAAAGGGGTGGCTGAGGGGGAGAAGACAGAGTGGTAATCAATGGACACTGCTCGTCGTGGACTAATGTTATTAGCGGAGTACTCCAGGTTCAGTGTTGAGTCCATTGTTGGTTTCTGTATTCAAGAATGATATTGATGATGGTATATCAGGCTTAATGTCCAAGTTTGCAGACGATACGATGGTCGGCAGGGTTGTTAATGACACTAATGACAGTACGCTGCTGCAACAGGATCTAGAAATGTTGAACAGATGGGCTGAGAGGTGGCAACTGAAGTTTAACATTGACAAATCTAAAGTACTACATATGGGAAGCAGTAACCCCTGAAAGGGATCGATATGGCGGTCGAGGTGTTCTCGTCTGGGGAGGCGTTATCTTGGATGGACGTACACAACTCCAGATAATTGAAGGCGGTACACGCTACTGTACTGAAGTAATCCTTCCCCATGTGCGTCTATTCTGTGATGCCATTGGCCCCGAGGTCGTGTTAATGGATGATAACGCCACACCCCATCGCACTGTAGCTGTTGATATGCTTTTGAAAAGTGAGGACATTGTTCGTATGGATTGGCCTGCCCATGCAGATCTAAATCCCATCGAACACGTATGGGACGCTCTGAGGAGACGCCTAGCGGCATGTGCAGACCCACCAGAAAATGTTCACCAGCTGAAGATGGCGCTGACAGAGGAATGGACGATGTTACCACAAGAACTTAGCAACAACATTGTTCTAAGTATGGACAGGCAGTGCAAAGCATGCATCGACATTAGGGGTGGCCATATCTCTATTGAGGACCACCTCTTCCCTTTGTTCCATCTTTGGCAGTGGTGCATCTGTATCATGGCAGCCAGTGCTATGTTGCCATTTTTGAATAAAGTCCCTTTGTATCGTTTTGTTTCCGTTGTTGTGTAGGTATCGTTTCCTTCATATTTCTGTACCTCACGAGGGTTCTTTGGTATGTTTTTCCCATATTCAGGCCACTCCTATGAAAAGCTACAGGTGAAAACCTAACTGGTCCTTAAATTTCGCACATCAGTGTAATAACCCATGGGTCAAGCTCTACGCGGGAACCGAGAAGCAACTCCAGAAACTACTCCGGATCACCTAAGAATTCAGCAATGATATTAGAATGGAATTTGGTCAAAACAAATGCAATACCCACGGATTGCATCAGGAAAAATTATTCAACCGAAACTACCAGCTGCAGAATGGTAAAGAGATCGAAGCGATGGCAGAGAGAGAGGCCTATAAATACTTGGGGATGATGCAGGCTCAGCAGTTACAGCACAAGGAAATTAAGGACTGCCTGACCGAAAAATGCCATTAGAGACTCAGAAGTTTGCTGAAAGCAAAGCTGAAAGGAGGGAACACAGTTAAAGCCATAAACGCCTATGCAGTCCCAGTGCTAACGTACTCCTTCTGGGTCATAGATTGGGCTAACACCGAGCTGGAGGATATCATGAGAAAGACAAGGACAATGATGACTAAGAGTCACCAACACCACTCGAAGTCAGCCGTGGAGAGACTGACAATTGCTCAGAAAAAAGGAGGAAGGGGTTTGATAGACCTCATTGAGCAACAGAAGACAGCGATAGTTAATCTGAAGGATTACATCCAGAAATACAGAGCAGCACTCTAGCAGGCCATAAGGAAGATAAACAAGCGGTATACCCCACTCAACCTAAGCGAGGCGTCCCTTCCAACCAGGAGGCACAAACGAAGCTAGAAAGATGGGCAGAGAAGACACTCTACTCAATGATCTCCATCAAGATCACATAGATAAAATTGTTTCCAATGCATGGCTCACGAGAAACGCTCTTCCCTGAGACTGAAGGAGTCATGCTCGCCATCCAAGACCACCAGGTAATGAACATCAGAAACTATACAAAAAATACAAATACAAATTATTATATTAGGGCCACCCATATAACCATTTATATAGTATGTCTGTAAATTGCGTGTGTTCTCTGGCCGATTTGCATGGTTTGCTGGAGGAAAAAACCCAGTTTCTGGGGGGTGGGAAACCTTGCTATCTACGCCTGAGATCGACTAACTCAGCCACGGAGTGAAAAAAGCCCATTAAAGTTCCTTGCGTCATCGACGGGATTCGAATCCGGCCTTTTTCACCCGTGTGGGGAGGACGGTGACGATAACATTGTGCTCTCCAGGCAGACACCAGAAACTATAGCAAATACATTGCCAAGGAGCTCGGAGTGTCCGATGACACACGTCGACGATGCCACCTAGCCTCAGAAACGGTCCAACACATCACCGCGGGATGCAAGGTGATCCCGCGATCACCCAGACTGAGTACACTCATAGACACGACCAGGTAGCCAGGATAATACATCAGAAGCTAGCAAGGAAATACCAGTTGATCGAAGAAAGTGTACCGTACTACAAGTACGAACCCCAGACAGTACTAGAGACCCAAACCACAAACTGCACTGGGACCGCGCCATAATAACGGCTAAGACCAGATCGGACATAACCCTTGTGGACAAGATGGAAAAGGTTACCTACCTGATTGACATAGCTGTACCCAACACTGGCAACCTGCAGAAAACCCATGGTGAAAAAATCAGGTAGTACACGAACCTAAGACAGGAGATCAAAGGGATATAGTATATGCAACAAGTAACGACCATCCCGATCATCGTGTCAACCACAGGTATGGTGCCAAATACCCTACATAACAGCCTACCAGCAATAGATCTCCCAGCGAACACCTACAAGGAACTCCAGAAAGTCGCAATACTCAACACCTGTAGGATAGTCAGAGAGTTCCTCAACCAACAGTAACACGACTAGCCTGTGTACTTGGTAGCAATACCCGTCACACGGTGGAACCCCCAATCAGGGAGAAATAATATAAGATCAATAATAATAATAACCATACTACAAGTACGAACCCCAGCACTAAAGACCCCAACCCATAAACTGTACTGGGACAGCGTCATAATAACGGATAAGACCATCCCGCACAACAGACCGGACATAACCCTTTTGGAACAGATGGAAAAGGCTACCTGCCTGATTGAAATAGCGGTGCCCAACACTAGCAATGTCCAAAAAACCCATGAGGAAAAAATTAGGAAGTACACGAACCTGAGACATGAGGTCAAGGGGACGTGGCATATGCAAGAAGCAATTACCATCCCGATCATTGTGTCAACCACTGGTATGGTGCCAAAGACTACATAGCAGCCTAGCAGCAAAGGTCTCCCAGAGAACACCTACAAGGAACTCCAGAAAGTCGCAATCCTGAACACCTGTAGGATAGTCAGAGAGTTCCTCGACCAACAGTAATACCACACGTTACAACCACCCTGTCTACTTGGTAGCAGTACCCGTTACGGAGTGGAATCCCCCAATCAGGAAGAAATAATATAAGAAGAAGAACAATAATAATAATAATACCTACGTGTTATTTCTTTAATCCCTTAATTCTTTTTTATGACATTAAATTTTCTAATTTTTGTGTAGACATTTCTGTTCAGTGTACAGTAATCTGTATCTTCTGTAAGAGGGCTCCATCATCGACTACCAGATATAAATAAAAGGGTAACGTCTCTCAATAAGCGAAATCAATTATATTTTATATTTTATTTCATTTCGGTAGATATATGAATATTTCATATCCATAAATTAGAAGAAAGCTTTAAATCCATTTTCTTGAAAAATTTGCAATATTTAATATCAATGTTATAAATGAAAGAGGGCGTCGTTATTAAGACTGACAGACGAAGTCAAGTGTAACAGACGGATGTTTAATATAATTCTTAATGAACATGATGAGAGAAGCTCTATTAATATACAAATAATTATTATTAAAAATAAATAAAAATAAACATTAAAAAGGTAATCTGACATATATAATATCACAGAAATTTTTAAGTATGGCTCTTACGAATATCCGAACGAATTCTGGAATCATGTGAGCTCTATATTTCTACTCGGTGTACAAATGACAAAATGGCGAGCCATTACATTGCGTATATATATATCGCACTGTATCGTATTTTATATATATTTTTTATATATTTTATATATCGCACTGTATTTAAATATCTTGTCTGTCTCAGATTTATCTTCATGGACTTATCTCCGCGATTGTATGGACCAACTACTTACACACAAAATATTTTTCATCAATTTTTGGCTCTTATTGCAAAGTCATTTAGCAGATGTTCATTAACGAATAATTAACAAAGTACTCATTAATGTATGCTAATTATGCCTTCGGTAAATGAGGGAGAAAGGTTATTTCCATATTCCACCGCTCATTGGCACCTTTGGGGTGTATGAACTGCAAGCATGCCACGTACGTCCTCGCTCTACTAAAGGTTGTTACTAGGTGTGATGAGGCCGCTATAAACAGGCGGATCTGTGACCTTATCTCAACCCTCATGACCACACCCACTATCCATTTGGAAATTCCTATAAAACTTTACGGAAGTTGGCTGGAAATTATACAAAGTTAATCCTGGAACCTTGGACTTTAAAAGCAATTTTTTTTGTTGTTATTGTTTTTTTTTTTTTTTTTAACTCAATGAATGCTTTTATAATTCAGTAACAACACAAGGACATTGTGAACGTGAAAGATGCAATAACAAAAGCAAAATGAAGATAAGATTAAGGTCCGCATAGTTGACTGGAATTACGGACTTCTACTATCAATTACTTTTTTTTTTTTTACTTTTTCTACAGTATAAGTGCAATGAGCACACTGGATATGCAAATTATTAATTTGAATTTTGGAGATTCCGAATAATCTGAAATATTCTCAAAATAAAAATAAAAATTAACACTGTTAAAGCCAGTTTTTTTCTCTTTCCAAGAAATGGGAGTGCATTTAGGTAAATTAAAGAATCGCTTATTGATATATATACACTGCCTACCAAAATAGTCAATAACCAGGGTTCTCAATTTGCTATTACTCTGATAGTTTCGTTTGCGAGCGCATATTGTATTAAAATTAACTTATCTATAAGAAGAATATACAAATTTGTTTTTGATCTATGAAAAGCCAATGACAATAACAAGTTCTTGAAAGGCATGATTGTCAGTGCCTGTTTAATGGAAACATCACTAACATCAATAGTGCAGGTGATACGTGTCTCGGTGATAACTGTAACAAGAATCTATAATCAATTGTTTTCGGTGATGACTTTAACAAGAATCTATAATTAATTGTTATCGGTGATGACTGTATCAATGATCCATAATCAATTGTTATTAACTAGACAAGCATCCAGCTACAAACCCAGAGAAATTACACAGTTTCAAGACCGGGAGTGTCTTTCTCCAAAATGACAGCAAAAATTCTAAGATAATGCTGCTTTAAATCGTGGACACTTTCAATGCTGGATAGGAGGGACCCATATCAATACAAAATGGGCATCCTGTCCAGAGAGTGCAACAACACAAAGACCTAGGAATGATATGGGATGATAAGCTCACCTTTGTTCCTCACCTCGCAAAGGCAAGAAAGAAAACCCTTGGAGCACTGCGGCGTGTTAAACAGGAACTAACAGGGATACGAAGTTCTAACCTCGTACACGCTATATGGAGCGATGTGTTCCCCCATTGCCCTATATGCCTGCCCTGTATGTGCTTCCGCGCCTGCTGATTATCTCCGGAGGTTCCTGATTGTGGAATACTGGATTTTGAGGTGACTAAACGGTTACCTGGGAAAGCCGTTTACCACCTCTAGAAGTATCTTTCAGAAAAACCTGGACTGGGTTCCTCTTTTGTATTACATTTGCTTCACTTTAACCTACAACAGTTCATATTAATCAACTCATATTAATCAAAATGAACATCTCCACTCTCTCAAAACTCATCACCAAACAAAAAGAAGTCCCAAGTATTCCGGCTTCCAGCAGATCCCACCAACTTCCAACAGATCCTGTCGCCATAGCCACACTACAATCCAGCCCCCCAGGAACAGCATAAAATCTTTAGACTGGATGTTCCCATCTAACACTATAAGAATGTTCCTCACCCTGGACATAAACTATGAAGAAAAGCCCTACCGGACCAAGATCTTCCATCGTATATACACCCTCCTGCCAAACAACTACCAGGTTGACACAGGGAAACGAAAGGTTGTTCCTAAATAATCATGTGGATGTTTGACTGTTTATGTGTTCCTAATATTCACGTATGTAATGTTGTTAATTTCTTTGTCAGTTGACCTTAGATAATTTCGTAAATGTAACTCTCCTTGTGAGTTAGAAAGAAACCCCCTGGCTCTTCTGGGGTAGGGTGTACCCCTAAATCTGATTTAAATAAAAACCCAGAAGGCGGTTCAAGTTTGAGCAGACGAGACGATAGGAGCTTTTACTTGCTTTCTTCCACACCATGCTTGAAGTAACTGGCCTCAGGGGACGGTTTCATGGTATTTATCTCTCGAAAACTGGGGTTTTTCGTCCAGTACACATGCAAACCAACCACAGAATAAGTACAATCCACAAAAAAAATGCACTGACCCCTCATTGCATTAATTATCTTTGAGCCAAACAGATAATGCAAAACAGTCTATGCGGAACAGATGTATCTGTTTTTCAGTGGTGTTGAACGGGGACAGTGGTACACAGTCGGATCAATTAAACATTTATCATACAGTATGAGTCAGTAGTATTTTGAGGTATGGTAGGCATCGCGGCACATTCCAGTATTCCTTATACTGTATTTCGAGAGTACGGCTTTAAAACAGTTTTTGCAATCTACGCTACAGTACAGTCCCTATAAATGTCCTTATACCTGTCCGAAGTTTCTCGCTGTCTCCTCATTTCATTGTTATTCTTAGCTACATCACCACACCAAATTTTGTCCCACTTCATCTCAAGCTACACGAGTTACACCACGTTTCCTACGTGTTCTGTTAATTTTGTCGAGCAGTGTATCACAGTAGCGATAACAAGATGCACTTGCAAGCCCTTCTCTTTCCACCCATTCTTTTATGTAAGGATGGTAATGATTCTACAGCATTAACTAGATAAACGGTCCACTCACAATTTCTGTTGTCGTATTTTCATCAATTGACCTGTTGATGAAAAGGTCTGAGAACCACTGCTCTAGGAAATACCTGATCAGCTACTGATCTTGCTATTTTTACTCTCCAGGATGCAAATGGAAGAAGTATACCTCCCCTCCCCACCACTGCAAAAAAAAAAAAAAAACCAAGTTCTGGCAAGGTGATGCTGTCGATTTTTTTGGGATCAGCATGGTGTAATACTAACAGATTACCCTTCAAAAGAGCTGTACTGTGACTGCGAAGCGTTATTACAACCTGCTCATAAATCTACGTGCTGCTATAAAAGAAAAAAGAAGAGGTAAGCTGTCAAAAAGTATGCGCCTACTCCACGATGTCTGCGCGGATAATACAGTAGTATCGCCACCGACCTCCCTACACCGGGTGGAAAAGGCCCGGGTTCGAAAAACGTCGATGACGCGAGGAACTTTAATGTTTGCTTGTTTTTTTCACTCTGTGGCTGAGTTAGTCGGTCTCAGGCGTAAATAGCAAGGTTTCCTATCTACGCTGGTTTCGTCCAGCAAAACAGGCAAATCGACCAGAGAACACACGCAATTTACAGACACAATTCACATTGGGTATATGAATTGACTTTCCGGGGTGACCCTAATGTAACAGTTTTTGTATAAGGCAATGGTCAGGACACATCTTCAGTACTGCATACAGGTCTGGAGGCCTCATTTTAGGAAGGATGTCGAGCTGCTGGAACGAGTGCAGAGAAGGGCAACGAGAGGAATGAGTGGAACAAATGGGGTACTATTCAGTTCTACAAATTGCAGTGTCTGGAGATTAGGCACCTGCGAGGTGATCCGATTGTGGTGTTTAAGTCTTTGGATGGATTGAGCAAGCTCAATGCTGATGGGATTCTTCCTCTTGCTCAGACTACTCACATGAATGGGGGGGGGGGGAAATTGCCGTGACAAACTTCCATCTGTTGCAAAAGTTGATAGCTTGATTAAATTCAAGGAAGAACTAGACAGACTATTGGAGGGAACGGATAAGTGATTTTTTTTGCCGATGCTGTATAAGCTTTCTCCCTTGTATCATTTGCCCCTTCTAATACTAATGCTAATTTTTAGTCCTCTTCAATCGAGACTGCAGTTAAACGATTTGGGTGAAAGATTAGGGTTCCCTGTGGATAAATCCGTTTTTCATCCCTCACAACTTAAAATTGGCCTGTGAACAGTTGTATATGTGTATGAGTTCCTTATCTATGGTGGCCCCTAGGCAGATGCCTGTCTCCACCTAATATCTTTGTGAAGGAATACAGAACTTCTGTAAAATGGGCCTGACATAGTATTAATGTATGTTTGTGTAAGTATTAGTGTGTGTTGTTCATGCCAGGCCACTTTGCCATCAGGGAGCAACTGTCTCCTGGACAGCCGATTCCTGGTGCCCATCTGGCCGCAATTGGAGTAGAAGTTTCAGTAGTCTGTGCTATAGCACAAAGTCCCGCATCCATCGGCGAGTGTGCTATGCCAGTGGATGCCAGCAATCCCGTACTCAGGGTGCCCAAACTTGAGTACCAGCAAAAAAAAATAATAAATAAATAAATAAAATAATATAAATAATAATAACAATAAATAAAATAAAAATAAAAACCTCAAACTATAGGTGAGAAAAAAACAACACAGATAGACTTGTATAGGAAAACATATAAAAACGAACATGAGTTACAAACTCTTATGCCGTTACAATAATAATTTGAATTTTTCTTTTGCCCTTCCTCGACACCCTAGTTGTGGTGGCCCAAAAAATGTTCGATAGTAGTGAATATCTGTACTGGACTGCAAGTAATCGACGTACTCTTTGCTTGTGACCTCACCTTTCTCAATAACGTCAACGATATCTCACATTGTGTAATGAAATTTACAGGACTCGTCAAAAGTTAAACATCACAGTGTACTGATGTGGGATTTACTTAAAGGTGTAGCTACCATCAGGGATAAAGGAAAGGGTTTTTGCTTTAGTAAAGGCGACTAGGTTGGTCTGAGACAGTATTTAAATTCTATACAGTGGGACCAACTGATGATGTTACCAACATCAAATTGTAAATGGGAAGCATTCAAGGAAGTAATCTTATAAGCTACTAGACTTTTTGTTCCAACTAAGAAATACTTCTCTAGGTTCAAGCCCAAATAGATGTCAGATGAACTAATGAGACATGTGGCAGAGAAGAAAAATGCATGGGATGCACATAAATTGTCAGGCGACACTGAAGCCTATGGTAGATATAAGCTAGTCTGTAATCCTGTCACAAAGGAGGTTAGGCAAGCCAAATCAAATTAAGAAAAATCTTTGGTAAAGGATGCAAACAAAAACAGCAAAGACTTCTTTACTTATATAAACTCTAAAAGGAAGGGAATGAATCAGATTGGTCCACTTGATATCAATGGTTTGACTGTACATGATCATTCTCAGATAGCTGCCGAACTAAACGAGTATTTTCCATTTCATTCACACGTGATGAGTTATTCAAGGAGGCGGGGGCCAGATGTTTATCAAACTCTAACAGGCAGTTCAATGATTTTGTAATAACTGAGAGCAAAGTGGAGGAGAAACTGTTGAAGTTAAACATACGAAAGGCACCTGGGATGGATGGGATCTATCCAGTTATATTAAAGAGGCACTAAAGGAAGTAAGCAAACCCTTAGCCATAATTATGAGAGTATCCTTGGACTTGGGGGAAGGCCCCACGAATTGGAGATATGCAAATGTATCCCCAATTCACAAAGGTTGATCGAATGGTGACACAAGTAATTACATACCTATTAATTTGACTTCTGTTCCAGGGAAAATAATGGAGTTACTGGTTAAAGAAGCATTTCAGGATCATTTAGACAACACTGCAGCAATAATTCAGACACAGCATGGGTCTGTCAAGGGGAAGTCTTATCTGACCAATTTGATTGGATACAATGATTTGCTCACAAAGGAACTGGATGCAAAAAATAATTTTGATATCATATACTTGGATTTCATACCTGGTGCACATGGAAGACTACTGTATAAATTGGGGCGGTATGGCATTAAAGGCAAGTTGCTACAATGGATAAAAGGATGATTGAATGGGAGAAGACAGAGAGTGGTGGTCAATGGGTACTGCTCTACGTGGACTAATGTTATTAGTGGTGTCCCTAAGGGTTCGGTGTTGGGTCCATTGTTCTTTTGTATATTTATCAATGATATTGATGAAGGTATATCGAGCTTAATGTCAAAGTTTGCAAAGGATACAAAGGTTGGCAGGGTTGTTAACGACAGTAATGACAGTATGCTGCTGCAACAGGATCTGGAAAAGTTGGGTAGATGGGCTGAGAAGTGGCAGCTGAAGTTTAACATTGACAAATGAAAAGTACTGCATGTGGGTAGCAGTAACCCAAGAGAAATGTACCAATTATGCGGTGTTATACTCAGGGTAGTGGAGAATGAAAGAGAAAGAAAAAGAAATTGTGCATTCAGATATGAAGTTTTCTGAGCAGTGCAGACAGGCTGCCAGAGTAGGTTATGGAGTATTGTCAATGATATACAGGAATTTTGCGAGCAGGGATAAGGAGGTGATTATCCTCTTGTATAAGGCAATGGTCAGGCCACGCCTTGAGTACTGTGTACAGGTCTGGAAGCCTCATTTTAGGAAGGATGTGGAGTTGCTAGAACGAGTACAGAGAAGAGCAACAAGACTGGTGAAGGGAACAAAGGGGTGCTCTTATGAAGAAAGGCTTAAGTTTGCAAATTGCAGCTTCTGGAGACTAGATCTGCCAGGCGATCTGATTGAGGTGTATAAGGCCTTGAATGGATTGAGCAGCTTTATGCTGATGGGATTCTTCATCTTGCTCATATTACAAACCTGAGGGGGAACAGAATCAAACTGAGGAAAGACAGGTGTACAATAGATATGCGGAAGTTTGCCTTTAGCCAGCGGGTAGTTGAATGCTGGGACAAACTTCCATCTGTTGTTGTGGAAGTTGATAGCTTAAATCTTAAATAAATTCAAGGCAGAACTAAACAAACATTTGGAATGAATGGATCAGTGAATTGGGAATAGTTTTTTTTTTTTTTTTTTTGAATGATGCTATCTTGCATCATCATTATTATTATTTATTCAAGTAAAGGAAGAGGAGAAGTTACATCTACCCCTATATAGCACACATTTGCTAGGAGCATAAACATAACAATAACAGATTAACAATATATACATTAATATAAAGGATACAGCACAAATTTATTACAGCAGGCTAAGACAATATTCAGGATAAATTTTCTAAATAAATTCAGCATCCTTCGAAGCACGGTGTGGGAGAGCAGGCAAGTTGTAGAAGGCTCTCTGGAACAGGAGAGGAGTGCAGTTTGTCCACAGACACAGAAGCCTATTGCGAGCGGAGGAGACTTGAAACAACTAAAATTGCAACATCATGTGCCTCTACTAATGCTAATGCTAAAAGTTTGCCCACATGTTAAAATCTTGTAGAGTCGTCATTGTCCAATTTTATAAACGGTTGGTACTCTCCATACTGGAGTACTGCAGCGTCATTTGGTAACCACATCAAAAGATTCTTTCATTTAGGTTGAAGTCTATAGAAGTCAAATTCATTCGCTTTCAACGTATCCCTTTTCATTGCTAGAGATACTCATCCAGTTGATATAAAAAGACAGAAGCATGGGCTGCTATTTTTATACAACGTGATTAATTCCCGAATAGATTCATTCACTTCTCTGCCCTTTGTGTTTCTTACTGGAGTTTAAACGTCTCTTACCACGATTGTGTTGTATCCTTACTAGTTGTATACTTATTAGTTAACAATTCACATATAGGCGTTTCATACCCCTCTACTGTTTCATCAAAGGATTTTCTAATAAACTTGCATAATTTTTAGCCATTCTCAATGTTATATATCGAACTATTTATTTTATATTGTAATACACTCCCTGGCCTCTTTATTACAACCATGGGGTTTCGACTATATGCAATAATTTGTGCAAAAATATGTAGATCGCAGAGGTCACATGGTATGTGAATTCTGTAGGAAAATGCTAATAAATCTGTGTGACCTGACTAGTAACCAAATAAGTTCACCGGTAATAGGGAACGGATAGCATTTCACGGACTTCCGATGAGGTACGACTGTCGGTCCTATTTAGCAGATACAGAGCAAAGACAGCGGCTACACTTCTCGGGTGGTCAAAGACTAGTGAACGAGGTCCTAATAAAGTGACCAGGCAGTTAGCTTTTCTTAGTGTGCTTATTAACTATACAGTGGCGGACAAAAAACTGCATCGCCTTAAAAAAACAGTAACATTTGTAGTGAAAAGTATAAGATATTGTTTGATCAGTCATTTTGTTTGTCGCAAAGCAAAGGTATTGCGCCAGATAACGCGTATATTGCATCAGACAATAATTGCAAGGTATTGCATCAGCCGTTTCTATAAATACGTCGTTGGAAGGGTATACACGCTCATTAGTATCCTGTTTTGCTGAGGCGTAAGCATGGCTCCATAGTTCAGTTGACACCAAGAAAAAAAAGTGTAGCTGTTGCTCTGTCCCAGGAAGGGCTTTCTACGCGTGCTGATAAAATAGGCTGTCACCAGTGAACAGTATTCCGGGTGCTCAAATTAAAGCGTGAAATCGGTGATGTGAGGAGACCTGGATCCTTAAGAGAGTGTCTACGCCTTCCCAAGATCGATATTTGAAAAGGCCATGCCTTCGTAATCGCCATGCTAGTGCTCCTGATCTAAAACTGGACTTTGAGATGGCCTCTGGTGTTGAAACAAGTGCACGAACTATCCAAAGACGGCTTTCGGAATCTAGTCTGCATGCCTATAGGCCCAAGAAATGAGGAAGAAGCGACTTGCTTGGGCTAAAACGCATGTTTCATGGACAAACTAGCAATGGGACACCGTTATCTTTTCTGACGAATCGAAATTCAACCTGCATGGCTCGGATGGGAAGCGATATGTCAGAAGACGAAAATCAGAGGCATACCATCCTGACTGCATAACACCGACTGTAAGGTTCCCCCTCCCGCCGGTCAGATGATCTGGGGATGCATAACAAGCAAAGGGGTGGGGCGAATGAAGTTTATTAAAATTTTCAATTTTAATAAACTTAATTTCAAAATTTTGAAACTCGTTATTAGGGATCACCACACAGACGTCTTAAAACTGCATTTTTCAACAGGACTCAGCATCTTGCCACACAGTAAAATTGGTAAGTTTTATGCTATTTAGATTACGTGGCATTTTAGGGCAAATGCCTCGAGTTGCATAGTGGGTTAATATGCTTACAAGTGCAAAATGATGCCAATCTTATAACTATTTAGTAGTTAGCTGCGAGAAGATCTGATGCATTTGCACTAACTTGTAAGCATGCTATTTAGATTTAATGATGAGTTTGTCTTCTTGTCTCAAAAGCTTAAAACATACACTAATGTTGCAGTCATACCTCAAAAATGCTGCCATTACAGTGTTGGACTGGCCCGGAAACAGTCCCTATTTGAACCCTATTGAAAATTGCTGGTACATAAAGTCGTCTAAAATTGCTCAGAAGAAGCCAACAAGTAAGATTCAGCTGCAGTAGAGCACTGTAAGGGTGTGGTACCACGAAACTGGGCAACTGTATATCCAAAAGTTGATTAAACTCTATGCCAGATCATTGCAAGGCTGTAATTGCAGCTCGAGGAGGAACAACAAATTATTGAGGACTGATTTTGCTGATTTACAGTACATAATACTATTATGTTAACTTGTCATTTCAGTTTGTACACGTAAATAAAATGTATGTTTGGTTGACACGATTTCCATTTGCATGATTTCTCATATTTCCATTAATTTACCCTTTGGGAAGATAATTATGGAAATTAGGTATATCAGGTGGAGTCTTTTTATTGTATTTCACTCACAAAGATATATATCCCATCTAACAAATGCATTTCGAACATTTCTGCAACCCACAATTCAGCGCAAAACACATTATTTTTGCAAAATTCACAAGTGATGCAGTTTTTTTGTCGGCCACTGTATTTTATCTGTTTACACATTTTTGGCCCAAAATGGCGCCTTCCGAAAGTTGTATGGATCCTTCTGTAATTACAACCGATTTCTTGTTTATTTTGACTATTATTGAACTACGTATTGCTCTCTCAATTGAGCTATGCTGAGTTAAGGGTATAACGACGTTACTAGTAATAAGGACATTGCTCCCTGTCTTAAGTGATGCCTTGATGAGAGTGCAGTAGAGGTTTCTTAGTCCACTTCCGCAAGGAGATAATATACACGGGAAGCAACTTTGGTCTCATTGTTCGGGCGGCGAAGGTAAGGTAAAGGGTAGATTTGCGATGATGACGGCAGAGAGGGCGGATACTGGAAAAAAAGAAGAGATAAGGATGGTTGGTTCGGAAGGTGTGTATGTTTTACACACCACATCTAGCTAAGCGTGAGATGACTAGTCTGCTTAATAACTGCTTAGTTATATTGATCTTTCCTGCCTCTTTCTTTCTTTCTCATTAATATAAACACTCCTCGCTACACCTCGCATACTCCTCGTTTACTCCACCCTTCCTAATGCGAAAGATCTTGCAGCTAGGGGCGTTCTCACCGAGGCGAAGGGCTAGTGGCACCTCAGATCACATCTGTGTTTCCGCTGTCGCCTCCATGTTTTTTTTTTACTAAGGATTAAAATTAGCTTAAAATAGATTCCACACTTTTAATGAATGTCCATATTCCCTAAATAAAATCTTTCCAAAAAAAAAATAATCATAAATAATAATAAAAAATAATCTTCCAAATATTTTTGTAGAACTATATATATAATGACGTATTTGCATTTTACCATAAATAATAATAAATAAATAAATAATATATATTATACATTTATATATATTTTTATAATATATATTGTTTATTTATTTATTATTATTTATTATAAAATGCAAATACGCTAGCAAATGCATTTACGCTGGTCTTAAATGAAATAGTAACCAAGGTGATTTATAAAGCGTAAATAATTTAAAAAACATGATCATTATTTTTCAAAGAATGATTCCTATTTTTATTAGTCAACGTTTGAGGACATATTATAAACAGATTCATGTTGGAATGAATAAGCTTAAAATTTTCTTTCTGTGAGTTAGATTCATCTGTTGCTATGGCCAATGCAATGCGAATGTAATATTCAAGTCGATTCTTTTTTGGTTGTGGTAGTAACTGTGGCACAATCTCAGGCTTGTTGTTGTTGATGGGTTTTAGAAGCATCAGCGACTAAGGCCATATCGCTCCGTGTGCAGTATCTATAAATTGCGTGTGTTCTGAGATCGATTTTCTGTTTGCTGGATGAAAAATCCGAGTTTCTGGGAGATAAAAATCATGCTAATTTCTCCTGAGACCGACTAACTCAGCCACGTTGTGAAAAATGTCCATAAACATTTCTCCCGTCATCCACGGGACTGGAATTCGGGTCTTTTTCTGGGCCTGGGCCGTCCTCCTTACACCGAGTGGGGAGGACGGCCCAGGCTTGTAATTGCATATGTTCTTCAGTAGGTTTTCTGAAGAATATATACAATTACAGGTTTTGTTGGACGTAAAGCCCCAATTTCCGGGGAAGGGGGAAAGAAGAATGATAGCGTTTTTCACCTGGTGCGAAAAGACAGTGATCATAACCACTTCGCTACCGCGAGGGCTTGGCACACTCTAATCGTTTAGTAAGTTACTGCTTATGAGAACTGGAAATGGATTTTTTTCGTTGCTTTTCATTTTTCCCACCGCTACTCTGTCTCATTTTCGTAACTAGCAAAGCCTGTACGGGAAAAGATCATCGATGAGGCGAGGACAGGATTAAAGAGACTACCACATCGTGATCGTTCAGGTCACATCCTTGAAAACAGGCTTCCCAACCTTGCCCCAAGCGAGTGTGTTAATATTGACAATATAATGACAGAGCTACAGCCTCAGATGTGTCTTCGTCGTCTGCATTTGGGGCCCTCGGTGTGCTGAGGGAAGTAGAACAAATTGAGAGTGAAATGCACGGAATCATATTTACAGTCGAGAATAAACAGAAGAAAGGGTTTGCAGCACAAACAATAGCGCAGATGTATTACAAGAAGGTTTTGGATCTCGTAAAAGCATAGGAAATTTCATTTATGTTAATAGCTTAAACAAAATAGGGGGATTCATTCCTGGTAAACATTAAATAGCCAGTTCCTCCCCTCTGAGTACATCAAGAGATATCGCGTGTAGTACAACACTATGACGTCACGCAAACTTCATGTACATCTGTAGCACTACAGCTTGATCATAAAAAAAATAAATAATAATAATAAAACCACATCTTTTAATTTCCTTCGATGGCATGATGCATAGGAGTCCGTTTAGTTTTTCATCCCCCTCACAACCAGAGCCTTATTTTATTTACTTTTTTTTTTTTATGTAAAACTTGTTTGAAGAGTTAGAATGTACACAACGAAAACTATCCGTTGGCAAGATGCCAAAATGATATCAGTTAACCAAACCCTTCGTCAGATAACCCTGGTATCGTTCTAAGAAAATAAACTGAGCGAGGTGATTAAGAAATCAGGAAAAATACTTTGATTACGATGGGTGGGTCTTGTAATTATCTTCTAAGTTATGTTCAGTACCTATGAATAAAATGGTATTTTGTTCAGCCAATGAAAATTACATTATAAACACTTAATTTTCATTGGCCTGTGCTGCCGCCTCTAGGGAAAAGATTACTAAACAAGAAAGCAGACGACTTACCTCTGTTTTGAAGTTAATATATGATTTTTCGAATATTTTCTGATATTTTTTTCTCTCTAAAGAAGCCTATTTCCAAATTGTGATTAAAAAATTAAAACAAATCGTAGCTCATGTAATGCTTAATAATACTTCTTTGTTTTTTTTTTTTTTTTTTAAATAATAATTAGTTAGAAACAATGTTCGTTTCAGGTCACAGACCTAAAAGTTCAACAAAACTCAGCCCCACCTGCCAGTGGAATGTTTAAATTAGCAAAATTACCAAAACTTAAAGACTCTTTTCGTGTAATGCGAAGTGTAAACTTCAAATGTTACTTTTGTATTACATTTGCTTCACTTTACTCTTTCAACCTACAACAGACATAGATAGCATACAAAACAAACACCCCATCCTTTCAGTTAATTTTTCAGCTGTCAGCTGCAACCATTTCCATCGCAATTGCCCGAGAGAAAAAAAGATAAAAAAAAAAAAAAAACGCATTTACCAAGGTCATAGTCGGAGAATGGTGGGCGGTGAGAGCGAACGTGTGGTAATTCCCCTTGTTTTCCAAGGTGCCCAACTATATTTGTCGGCATAACAATCCATCGTCAAAGCTAGACAGGTTAGACGACGGCGAATGTTCACTGACCAGACTAGTGTGCTACGCATCCCGGTATAAAAACCGGTATTTATAGTGGAATTCGACACTCTTTAAAACAAGCAGAATTGTTACAAGCTTATTACATGAAGTCAGATTACAAAAATAAAAAAGAAAACACGAAAAGGAATACTAAACCAATTCTTTACCTATCATACAGGATGATTATAAAAACAGAGATTTCTAGGCTCCAGATGTTGTACGAGATCAGATTGATTTTACAAAGTCAACAAAGGTGTAACCAGCAGAGACATGTTTTGACACGTTACTCTGTGTATTAGCAATACTCATGCAAGAAGTGAATTGGTCCAACGCGAGTTACCAGTAGGACGTGTTTTTTTGACAGAAATGTTGCTGAATGTTTATGTCGAAGGATTGGATTGGGGATTTTTCGAGACTCCGCGGACCGAGTAAAGAAAGAACTGGTTGAACATAGTCCTATTTTGTTTTGTAAGAGCTTAGGACGTGTATCTTCCTAAAATCAATTAACTAAACGGTAGTATTAAGAAGGTATTTAAAAAAAACATTATATTTAATTATGATATCAATAAAAGAAAAGAGAACTTTTACTATTTAAACTCCTGGAAATGATCTCGAAGCACTTGCAGCCATGTCCCATGTGTATCAAACATTGGAATACTAATAAAATAAACGCACCAAGGCGTAATAAGTTACGGATTGGTAATATACTATAAAGATAGCAGTGAAATATCACCATATATTTATCCGTAATGGAAAAAACTACGAAAGTAGTATAAATTGCATTTTCATATTGTGACTACTCCTTAAAAATGGCAAAAAGAAACTTTTCTAACGAGTGGTAGAGCTATGCGAATTCCATATTTTGCCTCTAGGATGTCTAATTTGACTAGTGGTAATTTTGAAAATTCTTTTGTGAGGCGGACAAAACTTCATCAAGGACCAGACCCAGTCCCGGCCGTACTTTGAGCTTTTCTGGTCTATATTCAGTTTTTGATTTTGACTTTCAGAAAGCAGGGAAGATATCAGAGATTGTGGTGCACGAATTTTCAACGTCTCACAAATCCGATGAAAGAAGTACTCTCTCTCTCTCTCTCTCTCTCTCTCTCTCTCTCTCTCTCTCTCTCTCTCTCTCTCTCCATTCAATAAAAATATTGGAATGGGGAAAGACTGCTTCCTTCAGTAACCGCCTAGTCAACGCGGGGTTACAATAATATACTCATTTCAAGTCATGTGGTTCAGGTCCGCATGAGCGCTTAATTAATACAATAACGTTCTTGTATTGTAAATTCCTCTGATCTTATGTGGCCTCCCAGGAATATAAACAAAAAATATATACTGTATATATTTATTCATTTATGAAATAGAGGTCTAACAATGAGATTGAACATACAATTTATGAACATACACGTAATTTATGAACATAATACACATGAACAAATAAGTTAGTTCTTGGGTGTCCATATGACAGCTGTACTTTCTTAAATAGTGCCTTTAGTTTCGTAAGTACCTAAGTTCTTTTTTTTTTAATCCACTTTTATTGTTGTTGGCCACTCCTTGTAAATTGAGGGTGCTGAGAGGGTAGGCGATATCGTTTACGTTACTCCATTGTGTCTGGACGAATATAATTCGTCGAGTTTAAAAATACTGCTTTTTATTACGGTGCCTTCTTCCATTATCAAACAATCTCACCTATGTGGATATTAATTTCGGTAGAGTTTGTGGCCTCAACCGGTCAGCATCCATTCACTCTTCAGCTCCGAACTCAGAGCACCAACTTTACTTGTATTTCCCGAAAATTACAATGTACAGAAATTTAAGTCTAATGTCAACAAGTATCTTCTGTCTTCAACCCATGCACAGTAGTAAGCATTCTATTACTTCATAAGAAATATTTCATGCTTCAATTTTATACTACCAACAAGCATAATTAAACACTTTTAACTAATGAGCATTTTTAGTGGCCAAAAAACACAAGATTAGAATAATTTGAATTGTTGTAAATATTAAAATCTGGGGAATTTCAGAGTCTACAAAGAGACCTATTTTATATAATGACAGAGGAATGTTTACACTTAGCCAGTGGTAAATCTATGAAATGACTTTCATTAGCAGATCAGCATGATTCACGTTAACTATTTCTCTTAACTACGTATTAAATCCAGTTCTAAAACAACCATTGAAATCCAATCTTACTTAAAAATAAAAAATAAAAAATTTAAAACTCCAACCACGAACTGATAAAAATTATAAATAAAATAATTAACCCTACACGAGTTCAAATGCACAAACGCCAGTTCATCTTAAAATTAATTAGAATCACAAAAATGATGGCTAGCCGATTTTGTTGGTGTTCCACAATAGACGAGAACAGTTCCCGCCTCTTTAATTAGGAAGAATACAACTATTTTGGAAACCTCATTAGTTTCAACAACCGTTCGCGGAAGATCGAGATAGAATTATGGAATACGTGAAAAGTATGTGAAAGAATTATGGAATATGTTTGGCGTGATGGGTAGTCATCATACCAAACTACCTTTATTCATTATTCGTCTATATTGTAGTGAATGTGTATTCCAGTTCTTAAATCGCCATTTGTAGATTCCTAAATCAAAAACTGCCATTGTCAAGCACGAGATAATCTTGATAATGTGTGAAAAATGTATGTGGTCGAGCAAAAGCTGACAGTTTGAGGTGGTATGTTGTTGTTGTTGTTGTTCGGTTTTTGGAGCATAAGGCCATGTTGCTCCGTGTAAATTGCGTGTGTTCTGGTCAATTTTCTCTTTTGTTGGACGAAAAACCCGAGTTTCCGGGAGAAACTCAGGTTTTTCATCGCCTGAGACCGATTAACTCAGCCACGTTGTGAAAAAAAAAAAAAACCTAAAAATTCTTCCCGTCATCGATTGGCTTCAAACTCAGGTATTTTTCCACCTGGTGTGGGGAGGACGGCGATCCTACCAACTGTGCTGCCCACGAGGGCAGTGCAAAGCCGTGCAGAGGGTGAGGCAAAGTAGGCTCTTGCCTCAGGTTAAAAGCTGAAACGGGCGCCAAAAGAAAGATTAAATAATTGCCAACGTTTTCGATTTTATGTTTTAATTATTCCAAAACGTTTATCATCTTGTTTTTGCAAGACGAAAATCTTTGTCGCGCCACTGTACAGATACTGAGATGTACTATTTTTGAAATGAATGACACATAAATAAATCTGTTATCTATTAAATATTGGTATAGACACCACAGATAGCTCTTAAACGAAAACTACATTCGTAGTGTAAGGGCATAATTTTAGTTGCATCTCATATTGTCATCGTCCATCACAACGAGTTACCAGGTATATCACTACCTCGAATAAGTTGCGCTTCTTTAATAGAGGACTATTCTGGGTGGGCACAACCACTCAGACTGCACCGTTTCAAGGCTAGTTGGCCTTTCATTGGTGGGTGGGCAGGTACTCTGGTATTGCAATCATGACAACCCAGATGTGAATTTAACAATCACATACATTCTCTGAAGAGAGTAATGAAATTTACAGCAAGATTATGAACTTGCTGTAAATTTGCTGAAAGTACTGAAAATAATGATCCTGATTTTCATGACGTTTATTGATGCTTAAAAGTACATTTGAATCTCTAAAATGTAAAGTTGATGCCCTATTTTTCTTCCATTAATAAAGGAAAAACTTCTAAATAAAAAAAAGGAAATAAAATAAAGAAATACTTCTAAAACTTTTTTAATGAAAACTCCAAACATGAAAGGTATTAGAAGATACAGCACTCAGTACAGTGCATGGGTTGAAGTCTAAGAACACAGATATACTTGTTGACATAAGACTTAAATTCCTATAGATTGTAATTTTCTGGAAATACATGTGAAGAAATGTTGTTCCAGAGTACTTAAGTAGAAAGAATAAATGAGGAAGAGAAAAAGTTAGTTATGTGAGTTTAGAATTAGAGAGTGACTGGATGTTTACTGGTTTGGAAGAGAATGGGGGATTACAGATGCCAATTCAGAATAACAGTGCCCATGGAAGTATTAGCATTAGCATTAGCATAGGCATATGATGCAAGAAAGCAAGCTTATACAGCATCAGCCAAAAAAAAAAAAAAAAAGATCCCTTCTCATTTCACTGATCCATTCGTTCCAAATGTTTGTCTAGTTCTGCCTTGAATTTATTTAAGCTATCAACTTCCAAAACAACAGATGGAAGTTTGTTCCAGCAATCAACTACCCGCTGGCTAAAGGCAAATTTCCTCACATTTGTTCTACAACTGTCTTTCCTCAATTTCAATCTTTGCCCCCCCCCCCTCAGGTTTGTAATCTGAGCAAGAGGAAGAATCTCATCAGCATTGAGCCTGCTCAATTTATTCAAGGCTTTATACACCTCAATCAGATCGCCTCGCAGATGCCTAGCCTCCAGAAGCTGCAATTTGCAGAACTTAAGCCTTTCTTGGTAAGGGCACCCCTTTGTTCTCCTCACCAGTCTTGTTGCCCTTCTCTGTACTCGTTCTAGCAACTCTACATCCTTCCTAAAATGAGGCTTCCAGACCTGTACGCAGTACTCAAGGTGTGGCCTGACCATTGCCTTATACAAGGGGATAATCAATTTCTTATCCCTGCTCACAAAATTTCTGCATATAATTGACAAGACCCTATGACCTACTCTGGCAGCCTGTCTGCACTCTCAGAAAACTTCATATCTGACTGCACAATTCTCCCCAGGTCTCTTTCATTCTCCACTACCCTGGGTTAAACAGCACCCAGTTGGTACATTTCTCTGGGGTTACTGCTACCCATATGCAGTACTTTGCATTTCTCAATGTTAAACTTCAGTTGCCACTTCTGAATCCATCTACCCAACTTTTCCAGATCCTGTTTCAGCAGCATACTGTCGTTAACAACCCTGCCAACCTTAGTATCATCTGCAAACTTTGACACTAAGTCTGATATACTTTCATCAATATCATTGATAAATATACAAAACAACAGTGGACCCAACACTGAACCCTGAGGGACACCACTAATAACATTAGTCCACGTAGAGCAGTATCCATTGATTACCACTCTCTGTCTTCTTCCACTCAACCATCCTTTTATCCATTGTAGCAACTTCCCCTAAATGCCATACTGCTCCAATTTGTTCAGTAGTCTTCAACTGTATCAAAAGTAGCTACAGCAAAGCCGTGCAACAGAAACTGTCTGTGAGACAAATAGCATAGAGACTTTGTATGAGACGGGTCATTAATTACCCCGATTGTCTCTTTTGAATAGGGTCTAGACGCCTGAGAGAGAGAGAGAGAGAGAGAGAGAGAGAGAGAGAGAGAGAGAGAATCCCTAATATGTGACCTTATCTAGAAATCTGAGTGTCGTCGAAGAAGCGTAGGAGCAGTAGACTTTTTAGGCAGAAATAAGGACTGAGTTTTAGGACTGAAATTAACTAAATTTTGTTCGCTCTGTTGGATAATTACCGGAAGTTCTGCGTTTAAGTAATTGGTAGTGGACATTGGAGAAGTTGAATTTTTGTGCAGTGCAAGGTTTCTCAAACTGGAAAGTGAAATGTGGTGTGCTATAATCGTCAAAATTATGAATAGGATTATGGATAGACTTGGAAATGTTAAGAGATTGCTCTTGACTTTAAATTGATAAATATTCTGTTTTTATACCTGTACGAGCATCTGAAATCAAAGGAATTCACAAGATAGTGAGGGATAAATATCATCGTATTTAACTGTTACGTAGGCTTGAACCACGGTCACTTCTGTATTTTTAAAACAATCGATTCAACTGATTTCGATGGCGCTTTCAATATATTTCATAAGGAATACAGTATACTGTAAGTTGTTAACATGATCAATCAGAATTAATCACTTTCTCAATAATATGTTTGAGAAAGTTATTAATTATTAAAAGTGATTAAAGTTATTGAAAATTGAGATTTTCAACCACAAAATTAATTTCTCCATTCACACTTTATTTATAGTTTATTTTTAGTCTATCCTTACGAAAACTGGGATTTTTTTATCCCTGAAAACTACATTGTTTTTATTGCTCAAAGCAGACATTGTTTTTATCCCTCAAAAGGCCTCATGACATTAGTTACCTAAAATTCTAAAACATTAAATTGATCAAGAAATAGGGACGGTATGCAAATTTTAATGTAAGGAAATAACTCCGAGCTGTCAATGTAATGGTACTGATCATTTTTAATATTTAAATACTAGGCTGATGTCAATCGGTTATTCGTTCAGTTTCTCAGGCCTTTCTGGTTAGGTGGGTGTCGAACCGGTTGGCAGTCACACCAGAATGAGTCCACAACATCTGCGCAGCGTTCCAACGCTAACTCATCTCGTTACCCCTCTGGCTGAACACCAAAAATTAACTATGATGTTACGGCAAGGAAGCAATGACAAGTAGACACCCTCCTATTGTTGTGACGTCATCATCTTCCGCACCTGTACGCATGCTTTGCCGTTACGGAGAATGCAACAGGTGTGTAAGTGCAGCCGTGGACCAGATGCACATGTCACGATACGCCGAATACATCATTTCATTAAACGTTTAAGCTACACTGAACATTACCACTAGGGATCTGCTGCCGGCGTCCATTCGTTTTACAGGGGCTGTTAACACACGTGCCGTGCTGATGGCGATTTTATCTCGTTAGGGACGGGGCAGGGTTCACTGATCAAGCGGAAAGTGCTGACTGATGTTGCTTATCTGACATACGGGCAACTGTACGACACACCCGCTGTTGTCCTAACTTAGTGAGCCATGTTAACATCGGGAATATAACCATGGTAACAAGTCTTATTGGTGAATTATGACCAAGATAAGTCATAATTTTGAAACACACACACTGGACTTTGTGCGTGTTTCAAAAATAATTCCGAAAGAGAAAATTTTAAAGACAGTCCCCTTCGTACAGGAAAATTACTCACTTGCAGTCTCTCAACCATAAATTCAATTGCAGAAATCTTTTATTCTTGCATTATTTTACTCTGTTATTGTTCTTATAGACAGATGAATAAGAATAAAGATTTACGAGCTGCTGGAACTTAATAGTTAAGAACTGGGTTAACACGAATTGGCAGGCTTAAACACAGACGCGTTATCAAACTTCCTCTGAAATAGTTTCAAGCGAATCTAAATCTGTCAACACAATGGGCAGCCTTTGTGTTGAAATACCATTGCCATTGTGCGAAATACCCTTTCAACTAAAGATTCATAAAACAAATTGATGTAGGTAAATCTGAATAATTCTGTTCTTGTAGGAAAAAAAATCCCAAAGATTATTTAAAATATATCGCATATTAACAACTAATATCTAAAATCTTCTGCTAGCCATATTCGTTGTGACTACTGTCGATACTTTACCGCCATTCTTATTCTGGAGGAATGATGCCTAAGTTGAATCCTAACCCAATGATCAGAAAAAAATCGAAAAATTAAAGTTAGTAAATGTTCGCAGTGTGTTACATTTTTGGCCTTCCAGTAAAGAGGTAAATTGATCACAGAATACACAGAAATGACAGAATTTACAATAGCCCTAAGTCTTTTGGCTCTTAACGCAAACGCAGAGAGAGAGAGAGAGAGAGAGAGAGAGAGAGAGAGAGAGAGAGATGTGTTAATCCTTTTTCCAATTCTACTCGTTTTCTCCGTCCAAATAGTTTTATTGTTATTTTTTTGTGGTGATCCCAAGTACGAGTACGAACACGGGTTATTTGAACTTATAGTGCTTTAGCATCGTAATAGGTTGAGAGAAGATGAAAGATAGATGTTGATATTGAATTTGCATTTCTGTAAATTATACTTTTTAGGAAATACCTAAAAGGGAAGGTTATTCCAAAGAACCGAAGTAAATGGAATAAGTTTAGAGGAAGAAATAGTGAGTTTTAAGTTTAACTGTGAATAGATGTTGATTAGCTGAGGAACGCTGTCGATTACGTTTGGAAGAAAGAAGTGTTTTGGTTGGTTGTTGTAGGGATTTAGGCGCACCAGCAACTTAGGCCACGCCGTATATAATATGCTTGTAAATTGCATTTGTTCTCTTGTCGATTGGTCTATCTCCCGGAAAACTCCATTTTCCAGGAGATAGACCATGCTACTCTCTCCTGAAACCGACTAACTAAGCCACGTTGTGAAAAAGACCCAAAAAAAGTCCCTCGTGTCAATGACAAGATTCGAACCCACTTGAGGAGGATGGTGATCATACCAATTGTGCCACCACGAGAACTCGAAAGAGGTGGAATTGCAGATGTTAATTCAGAAGCTGAACATCTATGTGATCGCGAGCAGAGTGACTTTGTAGAAGAGAGATCATTAATTAACTTGCCTGAGTTTTTTGGATAGCGTTAGAAGTTTAACACAAGTTCTAGAAGCATTACTTCAGATGTGAGAATGATATATCATGGTAAGGATATGTGATTTTTGAGAATTGACAACTTCGGAAAGAAAGTAACACAGAGCAAAATAGATATTATAGTTTTTTTAGTGGAAAGGAAACAAAATTTGTGTTACAATCAAGGGAGGTTGGAAGTAATTTTACCCCAGTAAAGATATAATCACTTAACGACAGGGTTAGGTTCCTTGAAAACGAATCGTTAACTGAGATTCATTAAACGAATGGTGATGTTCCATATACAGTACTTTCATATTATAATAATGGATGAGTTCCTTGAAAAAAAATTAAATAGTGAATTTTAAATATAATAAGTGGTTGGAGTGTAATACATCAATAATGAATGACGTAGGGTTACTTATTTTGAGTGGCCTAGTGATAGTAACAGCCAAATTTCGCAAAGTAATAATGAAAGAGAAGATTGAAACTTCGTAGATCACTGATTTATATATAATGTAGAACCTCCCCATTAGGCTCAAAAGTATGGAAAAACAAAAAATATAGATTAAATAAGTTAATTAATGTACACAATGCATGCATTAACTACAGTGATGTTTAGTTCGTTACATTTCATGGCGCGTTAGCAAACAACAATAATTTATGATTTATAACAAAAAAAAAAAAAAAAAAAAAAAAAAACTGCCAAAAAACAACGACTTTTCTGCGCATTCTCCATATTGCTCATTCCTTTCTCCAATCAGCGCATGGCAACAAATATATTATCCGATTCTTCAGCTTCAGTATACGGTATATGGATAATCTATGTGATATGTAAAAAAAATAAAATAAAATAATAATAAATTAGTGGAATTCCATTTGTTCAATTTAATTTCTAATAGAAGCAAATGTAAAATTTTACTAGGATTGGTGGTATGGTAGTTTTGCCACTGGCAAGACTATCATACCACCAGGTCTGCCACTGCTGAAGGAGGAGGGCCCGACGGTTGGTTTGGTGTGGTTAAATGTCAGGTGAGGCCATGCGGATGTGTACTCTTCTCTCTGTGCAATAGCTAGTAGCCTTCTCATATTTTGTTATTTCCCTGTTAACTCTGCTGCTCCATTGAGTGTCTTCATCTTTCTTAGCAAAGATGTCTATCACAGCTTCTAAATGGTAAATGCTTTTGAGATGCACTTGGGTGCTATTAATATTTTGGGTTGCAGTGTTAGCACTTCTTCAAACCTTGTCATGCATTCTCTGGCTTTCAAGTTCAAAAAAATTCTAAGGCAGTCAAATCTTTGCCATACGATTGGAGCAAATCGATTATGCTCATTTGCAATCTTCATTGTTTCTTTTTATAACATGCGCTAAACTCTCCCAGTCCAAAGTGATTCTGGATGGCCAGGCCATAAATTGCGAAATCAATAGCCCTCGTTGGTAGACTTGCCGTCCACCCCACACCGGGTGGAAAAGGAGCGATTTCTCTGTTTTACTAGAAAATGAGTTTTGTATTTAGTTACTAGCACAAACTAGAAAAAATATCTACCGAAACAGCGGCCGTAGACGAGTGATCAAGAATACAGAGTTATACACATTTGAGTGACCTTGGTTAAGGCTCATTTGACTCCTAAATATGGAGATGTTCTTGTATTCTCTTTCTGTCTTGTGAAATTTTGAAAAATCCTTAACAAGTTGTAATTATGTAAATGTTTGTAGTGTTACTTTCGCATCAGTGTAACTAAGTATGAGGCATCAGTGTATTGTCCGTAAATTTCTTGTATGATGTACGTGGTTCATCTTTCTGCTGGATGAAAAACCCAAGTTCCGAGGAAGGAAAGGAAACAGTGTAGTCCTCACCAAAGGCCTAATAGCTGGACCATGGTGCGAAAAAAGCCCATTAAAAATTACTCCTCTTGACAGTATTTGAAGGCCTTTCAATTAACTCATCCCCTTAACTCTGTATAAATCCTGTTTACCTATAACGGTAATGCTTTAGCACAGTAATAAATAATGTACTGTATGATATTTTTATTGTTGTATAATAAATTGTATATTGTATCATAATATTACATTAAATAAATTAAATATTACTAAGGAAGAAGCACCACTTCTGTGTTAAATAAAGCTGGATGTTTAAGACACTAAAGTTAACTAATAAGTAATATTAAAACCGAACAACAACAATTAATCGAAACACTAAAATGAATACTAAAATCAAATAGCAAAGTACACACTGGTACGTGCGTACTTTACTTTTTAATTATATAAATTAAATATAGTTTGAGATTGAATATTCCATTACGTAGAATTTTGAAAGTGGGGCACGACCTGTCGGAAAGGAATTCACAAGCAGCTTAGGGTGGGTCACAATTTTTTTAAATTGTTGTCTCAGGTTTTAAATTTAAAATTTATCTATTTCCAATGAAACAGTTTTATTTTATGAAGTTGTAAAGTTCTATCATTATTTTATTTGCTATATAAAATAAAAACAAAATATAAATGACTTTTACTAAAATATTCTTAAGTTTATTTTCAATTTTATAAAGTATTTTATAAATTTCGAAAATAGTAAAAATGCTTTTAAAAAAATTGGGCTTCCTTGTGCGGTTTTGGTTTTATTTATTTATTTATTTATTTATTTATTACAGCAAAAACGGAACAAACGTCTGCTACAGATTTGCAGACGGCTGTTATTATTTTCACTCTCGTTTGTCCACGTTCTTTACAACGGATGTGCGGTCTCATCATCAAATGGAACCGGTTGTCATATAGGAGGTAAACTTTGTCATTTTTGGTGATGATGTAATATTAGAATTTCGTCACGTGTGCGAAATGTGTACATGTAATCATTTTGTAAAAATCATCCCTTTGTAAAATGGCGTTATTTTACAAACGGTAAGAGTCTCTATAAAAACAAATATGCATTTCATAAAATGGTAAGTGATTTTAGTTATTTTATAAATAATCTGTGTAGCATTATAACGATATATATTAAAGCTATTTATGTTTTTTTTTTTTTTAACAGAATTTATATTTTCGTATTTTTGAATATTTTGAGAGGCGTCTTAAATCCAAACGTCATCGGTTTGAGATTGCGGCGTTCAGTTTGCGTTTCAGAATCAGCTCAGTTGTATTCCACGCAAAAATTCACAGTAATTTTGTCGCGAAAAGAATGTAGTACAAGTGCATTACGTATGACTTTTGTAAATAAGTAACTAGTAGTTATTTGCATAAAAAATAACAACTGCAAGGTGAAATATTAAGCTCTGACAGACATATTGGTGCCATTCGGAGCCGAATTGGACAGGCAGCAGAACGTTATCAGTTGACATCTGAACTGCATAAGGCACAAAACTGGCCTATATAATCGAGTTTTCCTTCGAAGAATTTTTACTAAAAAACGAAACTCGTGCACGGAAACGTGTTTCTTGGAAAAGATACTGGTTCGTGATAGTATTTGATTTTCACTTTCATTGTTTTATGCCATTTTTTTATTGCTTTTTAAATATTTTAATGCATTATACTGGTGTGGATTGTGAATTTACGGTGCTCTTGGCATAATGTTATTTAGCCCCAAAAATACTATTTAATTAATTAATAATTCTTAATAGCAATATGTGATTAAATTACAATATATAAAACATGTTTCAGTGATATTTAGTTAATTAGATAAATATTAAGTAATTAATTTTCTGTTGAGAGTGAGTGTATTGGAATAAACTATAAAGCCTATTTTGAGGTCGTAAATAAGATAAATGTAATATTCTAGGAGTTCCCAACCGAGCGGAAGAGGTATGGAAGTTTGAAAAATTTTTTAAAATTTTAAGGAGATGAATAAAGCCCACAATTATATAAAGTGAATGAAGAGTTTGAAGAAAGAGGGATAACTATAAAATCTTAAAATGTTCTTAAATTTTTCAGATAACCCCCTTCCCCGCACGGTTGGTGACTTTTAGAATGCTAAATGCTTGAGTTTATCGTATTGTTTTTCTTATTAGATAAATAGGTGTGCTAAGTCTAAAATTAACTATTTCTGTCTAAAAGTCGTTTCTTTTTACTAAGATTATCTATAGTCTTACTAATAATTGGCAGCATCCAATTAGTCTTTATTTAATATATATTTCTTAAATTATTTTCACATTATGTTGACAAGTCATATTTGGTAAAGAGACCAGGGAGTTTGCTAAGATCGCGTCGAGCAGTGCGACAGATTGACTGACATTTTAATCATGTCAATAATTGTTATTTTTTGTTGTTGTTTTTATTCTTTTTTTTTTTGCTAGTAGCCATGCGTTATATAAAATTCTGAAAAAAAAAAGAAAAAAAAAAAAGTATTTCAACCTTTAGGATCAACTCCCAAATAGTGTGTGTGTGTGGGGGGGGGGGGGTCCTTCAGACGTACGTCTATCATCCAAAACACTAGGTTTTGGACACTAGACTTTTTGGTTCTAAAACGTTTTTGAACTTTTCACAGGCCTTGAACACTGTGCAGTTTTGCCCAATAGGTAATCGAAGGTCACAATCTTCCTCTGGGGGGGGGGGAAGCGATCAACATAATAAGGAAAATCGTAAATTTTTTTTTAATATTAAAGGTAAGTGGAATATTTATTTCTTGTCGAACTGTAGCCTAAATGAAATCATTAGTATTACTTATGGGGGATTCGCACAAATTCATTTATCATTTTAGTTTGTTATTTGGTTTTTAGGAGCATTAGCAACTAAGGCCATATTGCACCGGGAATATGCGGTGGTCATTCCCTTGACCTTTCCGCATTTGGTGGTGACGGGCTCGAACCCCGGTCTAATCAAGAAGCGTGTGCTACGCACTGCTGCACCTTCCCACCTGGCTACGGAGGCGCCTCATTTTAGTGGGTCGTGGTATACCACGTTTGAGAACCCCTATTTAGTATTAGGGAGGGAGCAGTAGAGCTATAAACATAAATGCTTTCTGAATACGTTCTTTGGCTTTATGTGCGGCGTTTCTCGTCTAATTATTCATATTTCATATACATTATATTGTCAAAAGTAACGTGACACTTATAATGTTTCAAAGGACTTGTAAGTTGTTCTTTGTAAGTCATTTATTGTAAGTGATTTGTTGTAAGTCAGTGACTTACATTAACATGTAAGTCATTTATTGACACAATATTTAATAAGGGCTTTGTCCGTTTCTCCTTCAACACAGCGGTCAATTCAGATATTGATTGCAGTTATGTTGGCTTGGATTGAAACCTAACCCCACTGAAAACCGCAGGGGGTTTTCAATGGGGTTAGGGTTCTGGGAGGTCAATGAAGGGAGGTTTGAAAACATAGGCGTGCTCTTGCACGCCTATGTTTTCAAACCAAGTCACTATTGCTGCAGCCAGGGGGCTGCAGCAATAGTGACTTGGTTTGAAATATAGTGAATAGTGAATTTTGAATAGTGAATAATGACTTGGGGCGTATTTAAGGGTGGGCAGAGGGGGAAATATGCCCCCTTAACCAATTTGAAATTAAAGAAAAAGAACGCAGGAAGTGTTAAAAAAAAAACCCTGGTCGCCATTCCCCCCCCCCCTTACGATGATACTTGGATACGCCACTGACTGGCTGTATAGTTTGACATGGTGTGGTTGTCATGCTAAAACAGAAATCTCTATGAGGACTGACAGACGGACGATATCTACATACCATTCTTTTGGTCCCCATCCCGTCTACTGGAACGTTCACTGGCTGTAGTAGCATGACTTTTCCATTTGGTAATTACATCAGCCATCATTGATTGCTGCAATGCGACTTCCAGTGGCATCCTCTGATGATTAATATTATTAGCCATATTGTGCAAGGAAGCCTGAGGCTTATGCTGCACCAGCCAAAAAAAAAAAAAAAAATTCCGAGTTACCCTGTGTGTGAGAGAGAGAGAGAGAATCATCAAGAAAGAGAAGAATGATGATATCCAGCTCAGTATCCTGGGTGTGCCAAGCCCATATTCACCAGATGTGAGTCCCTGATGACAAAGCTCAACGCCTTGATCTATTTACTGTATTTCGTTCATCTCTGGGGTGTCCTCATGTTTTTGGCAATATAGTACATGCTTGCACCTTCATTAAATATATTTTCTCTAATATATATTATTTCTAAGAATGAATAATATTTTGTTATTTTAAATTATCCGTGGGTCGCATGAAATCGAGATTTGGGAAGTGTATGGCATGAGAAACTTCCCTCCCCCTCTCTTTATACATTAAATATTACAGTACTTTCAAACTTTCTGTCTCTCTCTAATGTCACGGGAGAAGCGAATGGTCTTGAAGAACTGAACTCAGCGAGTCTAATTAACCTTAATGGGTGTGACAAAATCCCCTTTCACTCAACCCCTTGTCAATTAACAGACTCGAAAGTGGACCACACTTTAAGCAGTGTCTGCCTGTTGCTAGGCAACACATTTATATCCGCGATCTATTGGCAAGAGCGGCAACATTGCTGGTCACGCTTCACTGCTGTGACCTTTCTCTCTGCCTGTACGGCCTTGCTTGCGCGGGGAAGGGTTGGAAACAACCTCGTGTAATTTCCTCGGGAACAGCCAGCGATGTAGCAAAACAAAGGAATTGGTTGTGCAGGTTGCGTATGCACTCGAGCCACTGTAAGTATAGCGATGCTAAGTGTGGGTGGCTGTGGTTTATCATTGTGTGATGACTTGGTACGTGAGAGAATAAGGTTTTAGACTTATGACCGGAGATGGGAATCTGCAATTATTGAAGACCTTGTTCCTCCGAAGAAACTGGGATGATGATGTAACTCCTTGCCCTACATCCACACACTGGCCGGAACCTATACATTAACAACAACAACAAAAATTAATGTTTCTATTGCTTACGAGTAAACAGGAAAAAATTCCATCATCACAAAGTGAAATAATTACTAGTGGTAACCTGTGCAGTTTGCATGAAATAAATGAGGGACCTTTTTTATTAATATACTTTTTTTTTATCAATATACTTTTATTGCTTAGTGAGAAATTTCTTTTATGGTCTCTTTTGGTGTATATTTTCATCAGTTGTAAAGAAGCTTACTTTAAAAAAAATGTACGTAGTGCGTTCCTTAAATTTTTATTTCCTAAATTTATTTATTTCTTCTTTTCTGTGATTAGTAGAAGTGAAAAATAAATAATTAACTTGTTACCAATTAATTTTTAAGTGATTTACTAATAATATATAAAAGTAAAATTTTGTTTTCACTTCACTACGTAATACCATACCTTCCAAGTAATATTCACTCCACAAATTCACGCTTTGTAATGCGTTATAATCGACAGCGCGTGAAATGCAACACGCGTTAGGCTCTGTGATTTAATAAATCGCTAATTTAATAAATAATTTAATAAAACATTGTATGTTGACGACGCTTTTGTAATGCATTTACTTATTTATTACTTATTAATTCTGGATTTCAATAACAATTGAAATATAATATATATTTAACGTTTCTGCTGTGATTGATATTATAAGTAAATAGTAATAGTTTATGATTTATATATTTATTAAACTGATGACAAAAAAATGAGCACAAATCAATATGTTGTTTCTGTGCATCCACTATATTCCTCCAATTAGCACACGGTAACACACGTGAAACAACGTGTGTTACCGTGCGGGGAAAAGATGTATGTTAATTGCCTGATTTTTAGTAGTCCGATTTTAATGAAATTTGGTATGGTTTGACAAATCTTTTTAAAAGAGACAAATACGAAATTTCGTGAAAATCTGGCCACTGGGAGTTTAGTTGTCACATGCGGACCGACGGACGGACGGACATAGTGAAGACAATGGGTGCTTTATGCAATTGCAAAATGGGTGCCTCCACTCATTTATTTTGCAGTATTTTACAGTTATAAAAGTAACATTAAATGAATAATTTTTATATCCTATGTTTTTGCTACATTGGTCATGATGCGCCCAGGGTGAGTGATTGCATCATCCGCCCTGGTTATGACTCAATGCTCCTTAGATTACTGTGTATCTTCTATCCCTTCCTAAAAACAATTTCTATGTAAAATAATTTTCTGAAATAAAAAAAAAATCATAATAATAGAAAAAAGAATACAATAATAAAATCACAGAATGCTGTACATATATAGTATTTCGTCTATATCTGTCTTTTAATGGAGAATTAATCAATCCAGAGTGGAGACCATACTGTTATCTGTATAGATCGGCCTTTAAATACGTAATGAAAAATGGGTGTCCCACATTTTGCATTCCGTACGAATAAAAACGATACACTGTCGTTTTTATTCGTAGAGGTCAATAGGTTTTCGTTATACTGTATATCGTGATACGGGGAACTCGAACTTTGCTCATAAAAACTTTTTGTTTTTAGCTCCAGTGGCTGTTTAATGCCTAATGATATCGTGCTATGTTATTTCGTGAACGGTACGACCTAGCTAGAAGAAGGAAATGGTTGTGTGTTTTTGCGAATACCACTTTTATGCGCAGCTATAAAGGTGATTTTTTGTAGCAGTACGAAGGTTGCAATGATTAGTCAATCAAGTGAAGGGAGGAACTATAATCAGCCAGATGCTTCTAACTGGAAATCCTGCTGCGAAGTCAAGGCTTGTTTTGTTAATCTATCAGCACGAAAACTTAAAACAGTACTAGCCTGAGAAAATATTTATTTTCCCATACATACTTTGTATAAACGATTTTTAGTGAGGTCAGTTTTGAACTTTGCGATTTCTATCCGCCGGCTACTTCAGATTTATTAAGTTGAACAGTTCTTGATTATCACACTTTTATAATCGGTTCTGTTATCCGATTAAAAAATTTTTTTTTTTTTTTTTTTATATTTTCATGTTATTTGCCACACTCTTTTTGGTAGACATATGTTGCATCCTGCCAAAAAGGACTAATCCTATACATGGAAGCAAAAATATCATCAATGAACCACTTGTACATTCAAGCAAAGTGCTGCCATTGATACATATACAATGAATGGCCACTTTATCAGATATACGTACCTATCTAATAGCGAGTAGGTTTCCATTTAGTCCTCAGAACAGTCTAGATTCGTCGTAGCATGGATTCAAGGAGGAGTTGAAAACGTACCACAGCAATACTGGTCTATGCTGACTCAACTGCGTCTCACACTTTTTTGCCGGTAGTGGAGGAAAGGGACTTGGGTGTTACGATATGGTCAGACTTTAAAAGTTTTCTGATGGTGTGCTATCGATGATGTATCGAACATTTGCTAGTAGAGATAGGGACGTCATAATCCCATTGTATAAGGCTATTGTTAGACCACACTTGGAATACTGTGTTCAATTATGGAGACCGCACCTAAAGAAAGACATTGTGCTTCTTGAAAGTGTCCAGAGAGGGGTAACTCGCCTGGTAAGATCGGCAAAAGGGCGTCCATATGAGGAAAGACTTCGAATGTGTGGGTTGCAGATCTTGGAAACTAGGTACCTTAGAGGAGATTTGATTGAAGTGTTTAAGGCTCTGAGAGGCATCAGTAAAATGAATGAGGACGAAAATTTCACGGTTATAAATGATTGTAGAACTAGGGGCCACGAATTCAAGTTACCGTGAGAGATGTTTAGACTGGATTGCAGGAAGTTTTATTTTAGCTAGCGAGTTATAAATTACTGGAATAAATTACCTACGTGGGTGGTAGAGGCTGACAGTTTGGGGAAATTCAAAGGTCTGCTGGATAATTACCTACGGGAGGAGGGAAACGCTTAGGTTGCTCATTTCCTTTTCTCTTATTTATTAATTATTATTATTTTTTTATTTTCTTCTTCTTATTATTATTATTTTATTTATTGCTTTGTTATTTTATTATTATTCTTATTTATTTATATTTTTAGTATTTATTATTTTTTATTGTGTGGCTGGTGCAGCATAAGCCATAGGCTTCCTTGCACCATGTGGCCATTGCTAATACTAATACTGGTCTATGCTGACTCAACTGTTTCTCACACTTTTTTGCAGATGGATGATTGCGGTTTCTACCTCATACCATAAGTGTTCAGTTAGATCTGTTTACTGGGGAAGACTGGTACAGAACAGGTTATCTGCAAATCTATCCTAGTGACATGGCGCATTATCCTATTGAAGAAACCCAATTGCAGATGGATGCAGTGCAGCCATGAAGGGATTTGCATATAATCTCCAGACAATTTCCAGATAACCTGTGGCATACAGTACCACTTGTACTGTACACCCCCGGCGTGCACCACGAAGACACTCATCACAACGCAACTAGCATTGCTGACATCTGGTAGGATGGGTCCATGGGCTCATGATGTTATCGCGATATTCTGATTCACCGATCAGCGTGAAACAGCAATAGTCGGGACCTGTCAAACCTAGCAACGTTTTTCTAATCCTCGCTGTTCATTATTTATTTATTTATTTATTGACAGAAGTGGAACCCAGTTCGTTCGTTGGCTGCAGTGTCTAATCCTTGATAAGGTAAAACGAGTTGCATGTTCTGTAACCTTTTCTATTACCCTCCCTACATAAGTCTTCTCATCCTCGGTTAGCTTCTCGCATCAACGAACTGTTTCCGGCTACAGGATCGTCGTTGGCTGGTTGTTATTTAGTTATTGGATCAATCTGAATGCACTCGGGACAGTCGTATGTGAAAATCTCAGCAGGATTGCTGTTTCCGAGAACTCATATGGGCGCGGCTGACAGCTACTACCATGCCACTTTCAACGTCTCAAATCTTTAATTTTGCCCAATGTGGAACTGTATTGCATACACGCGGCATCCCTGCGTTCATCCATTTCATGAACAGAATAGGTGATAATAAAGTGGCAACTCAGTGTAGACTGAGCAGCGGTGCTGCTATATGGCCTAAGCTGCTGATGCGCCAAAAAAAAAAAAAAAAAAAAAGTACAACAACCAACATTTCACTATCCACTTTTAGATCCTTATAGGCCTCAATGAGGTCCCTGTAAGATGCTGGCACGCTTTTGCAGTTCTCATCCCAAGCGAATTGTCCGTTTTTGGACACTCAAGAAGCTCATTCTTTTTTTAGGTGTGAACTTCATACATGGTCACAGTAATCCAAGTGTGGTCTTGCAATTGCCTTATACAGTGGAATTATGACCTCTCTATCTCTATAAGCAAATGTTCGAAAAAATCATCTCTAGGCACCATGGGTTTTCTTTGCCTCCTGTCTGCATGCAGTCCGTCCTTATCATAATTTCCTAATCCCTTTCTTCCTCCAGTGTTTTTAATTCAGTCTCACCAAGTTATTTTGGGGGTTTTATTCTCAAGTGTAAGACATTTTGCTGCATTAAAACAGAGCTGTCACTTTTCTGTCTATCCTTGAATTTTTTAATTGTCATCATATTAAATGTCATTTCTGAACAACCACCAAAAAAAAAAAAAACGAAAAATTTCCTTTTTTATTGACTTACTATCGCTTTAATAATAACAATAATATGCAACAAGTCACGACCATCCCGATCATCGTGTCAACCACCGGTATGGTGCCAAAGACTGCATAGCAGCCTAGCAGCCATAGGTCTCCCAGTGAACACCTACAAGAAACTCCAGAAAGTCGCAATCCTGAACACCTGTAGGATAGTCAGAGAGTTCCTCGACCAACAGTAACACCAGACATAACAACAACAACCACCCTGTGTACTTGGTAGCAGTACCCGTCGCCAAGTGGAACCCCCAATCAGGGAGAAATAATATTTTTTTAATTCTCACCAAAACTAATTTGTTAACTTAGAATCCAAATAATTTTAGAATCGTATCAATCCAAATAATAGAATCATATTAGAATCCAAATAATATTAGAATTGTATTAATCCAAATAATATTAGAATTGTATTAATCCAAATAATATTACAATTGTATTAATCCAAATAATATCGGAATCGTATCTGGCCAACTGCTGAATGTGTTCCTACTATTATTTTGCTATACTAATCGAACACATTGTGGTCTACATTCTCCACTTCCTGTTCGCAGATTTAATTCATCCTGTTTGGTCATATAGCTTCCTGTTTGGTAATGTAACTTTGATCGGTAGTTGAAATACAACGGAGAGAGAGATAGATACCAGGGCTGAAAGATGTCAACTTCCTGTTCGCTAATTGTCTCAGTAAGGGAAGTGTACGGCTTCACACTTCACCGACTGAAAACATCTCGGTCATTATCATGGCTAGTATTAGTTTTTTTTTTTTTTTTTTTTTTTCATGGTTATCATACACTTAAATATCAAATAATCCCTTGAAAGCGTCTACCTAAGTTAGTAACAACCCTATCTCTCACAGGAAGAATGTAAATACATACTTTCATTTTTATATCTTGATATTGTCTGGAAGCTATCTGATCAATCTTCAGAAAAAATAAAACGTGAAACATCCTGCTGTCAGATCCCTTAGTTATTATTTAATTATTTTACGTCCTATATAGCCTTATTACATTCCAACAACGCCTTTGAGTTTCGATTTGAAATATGCGCAATAGATCGTGGCTGTATATTTAATGTTTCCTTATGCTCCTGATTTGTGACTTGAATATTTGATGAAACCATCATACGTGTCGTTCTTTATTTTTATTTTGCTTGGGATTTCTACTAGATCGTCCCCCACCCCACTCTTATGCCATCTTCATACTGTACTGTGATTCATGCTCTCTAGGTGAGGGTCTAGCCCTATAATTTGTTCCGTCTGTACCTGTCGGAACAAATTACAGATCATGTAATTTCTGGAGGCCCTAATTCGAACCGGATAATAAGCCTGAGTTATCTAATTTCTTTATTAGAAAATCTGCATATCAAAAAACAAACAAAAAAGGTCTGTCAGATATATAATATGGTCTTAAGATGTTTAAATATTGCAGTTCAATATTACGGAAGAATTTTGATTTTTTTTTTTGATAATTTTATATTTAAGCGAATTTTGTTCGCTACATTCACCTTAATTCACCTTTGTTCGCTACATTCACCTTAATAAACATCAGAACATTTTGGTAGTTTTTTTTTTTTTTTTTGTATTAATATTCTACGAGGCTTTTTCAACACTGGCTTCGGTTTTGCTATTGAATTTACTCTCTAAACTTTACAGCTGTAGTGTATGAAAGTGTAGTGTCAATCGGTTGTGTTTTGTAGTCGTTTTTTTGAAAGTAATATGTTTCAATCACATGCTGAAGATGAACGAAAAATGAGTGATTTATGGTAAAGGCGACAATATCGTCTCAGTACCATTTCGCTTCTAAAATTTCTTCCGATCATTCAGTGTTGTTCATTTTGAGATAGCTTTTTACCTACTTTCTCTAAAAATTCAGTTTTCACCTTCCAATCATTATTTTAATCACTTAAATTGATATTATTGGTGTCAAACTTTGTAATTCGACCTAGAGCGACATATCTTTTTGGTTCACTTTTTCAAGTTTTATTTCACGTTTGGTTGCCGTCAGAAATAATATTGAGCAGAGAATCGCCATAAAATCTGGTGAAATTGAACGAATGTGACGCAGACATTTTCTTCAAGTTGAAGCAGGATTACAGGATGATGCAGTGTCCGGATCACGTATTTTTGAGTAGGCAAAGAAGTTTTCAGAAAGGAGAACGGACATGATAACGCGCAGTCTGAACACCTAGCAATTCTCCACGAAATGATTTACTGTACATGTCGCGTGGGCAGAAAATCCAGAATAACGAACTCGGAAAAATTCTGCTCCTTTCCTCTGAGATTGAAGTTTGTTCTGGCAGGATGATATTTTCCAAGACTGAATACATCGGTGAAAGGAACTCATTTTATCTGAACATCAGCGAGCCATAGAGCTGCTTTCAAAGAGCTAAATGACTTGAAAGAAATTACTTTCATTGGCGTTTTAATGCAAGTTAGCAACGTTTTTTTTTTTTTTTTTTTGGACAGTTGTTGGCGCATCGGCTTCTGTGGCCATAATGCACCTCCCAAGGTTTTTGCAGTACTTTGATCCAAGCCCGAGGCGGGATTCGAACCCGCGACCTTTAGGTTGCCAGGCAGGCAGGCACTTTACCCACCCGGCTAGCAACTTTGTAAGCTTGTACTTGTAGTCATAGGCAGGACCACTACTACATGAAGCATAGCTTTTAGGAGGACCATAATTGGTTAATTCATAATAATTATATTGACTTAATCCCGTAATTTTATTATCTAATATTTTATACAAGAATCATGTTGTCATATTTACAGATGCATTGGAGTATGTGGTGTACAATACTGTTGTACGGTTTTAAGCATCAGAAACAACTTAAGGCATATTGCGCGGTATACGAGCAATATGGCTCGTATAATGTCCGTAAATTGCGTGTGTTATGTGGTCGATTTGCTGGACGAAAAATCCCAGTTTCTGAGAGAGAGAGAGAGAGCCATACTACACTCACACGAACTCGATTAACCAACTCAGCTAAGTTTTGAAAAAGACCCATAAAAATTCCTTGCCTCATCGACGAATTCGAACTCGGGTCTTTTCTGGGCAGTGTTGGGAGGATGGTGATTATTAAAACTGTGTGCTCACAAGGGCCATTGCACAATATCAGGAAACTACACAAATTATGAACGTTTTCAAGTGACGTTGTAGTAGGATTTTAGGCGCGCAGCGACTTATACCATATTGGCCGTATGTAAATTGCATATCAGCAAAAAAAAAAAAAAAAAAAAAAGAAGCCGCCAACATTTCAAATTTCACTTGTCCATCGACTGTAATAGTTTATGTAGTTCTTTCTTGAGTTTATTCAAACTACCTATCTCTATAACACCAGATGGAAGTTTCTTCCAAAATCAACCATCTCCTGGCAAATTTCCGCACATCCGAATTGCAACCATCCTTCCTCAATTTCAGTTTATGTCCCCTCAGGTGCGTAGTCTGAGCAAGAAGGATTACATTACCATTGAGCTTACTTAATCCAAACATCTCAATTAGCCTTAAACATCTCAATTACATCTCTTCGCAGGTGCCCAGCCTTCAGACTCTGCAATTTGTAAAAGTGAAACCTTTCCTGATAAGAGCATCCTTTTGCTCTCCTCACCAATCTTATTGCTCTTCTCTGCACTCGTTCCAACAGATCCGCTTCCTTCCTAAAATTAGGCTTCCAGACCTGTATGCAGTATTCAAGGTGAGATTTAACCATTGCTTTATAATGGAATAATTATCCTTATCCCTGCTGGAAAAATTTCTGCATATCGTTGACCAAATCCTATGAGCCATCCTGGCTGCCTATCTGCACTGCATTACTGAGAATTTCATATCTGACTATATAATTATCCCTAGCTCTTTCTCATTCTCCACTGCCCGAATGTGGTATCATACTGCTGGCACGTTAATGTGGAATTACTACTTACCATATAAAGTACCTTTCATTTTTCACTTGACAATATTAAACTTCTTGCCACTTCTCAGCTCATCTGCGTAATTTCTCTAGATCTTGTTGCAGTGTTATACTCTGATTTCTGTGATTAATTACCCTGCCAAACTTCATATCATATGCACACTTAGACATTAAGCCTGATATAGCACAACTTCATCATTATCATTAATAAATATAGAAAACAGCAGTGGGCCCAGAAATGAACCCTGGGGGACTCCGCTAATAACATTAGTCCAAAAGGAGCAGTGCTCGTTGATAACCACTCTGTCTTCTCCTACTCAGCTATATCCATAACAGGACATTTCCCTTAATGCCCTAATTCCTTCGTGGGTAGCACACTTGGCATAGTCACGTTCCTCTCCAAACCGGGTGGAAAAGACTGGAGTTGGAATCCCGCCAATGACGCGAAGAATTTTTTATATATTTTTTCCACAAAGCGGCTGATTTCCCCAAAGGATTGGCTCTAAGATCACTGTTGTTTCTCATTTTTTTAAAAATAACATCGACGAAGGGCGTGAAAATTTGCGAATGATCCGAATATCTCGAGAGTGGTTAATGATCGCCATCAAGCACTTCTCCTTCAGGATAATTTGGATAGTGTGGCTTGAAAGGCGAGAGTGCAGTAGCACACAGACTTTGACTAGACGGTAGTTCAAGCCCGTGACTGCTAAATACGATTGACAACTGCATTCATGATTTAAACTCCTCGGACCTTCTGGTCGTATCGGAGTATATACATAAAATATATTAATACAGCAAAATGTAACTTTGGGAATGACAATTTCAAATAATTTATACGCTTATTGGGGTTAAATTAAAGGTCCATAGTATCTATCCTATTGATGATTTATCGAACATTTGCGTGTAGAGATCTGGAGGTCATAAACTCATTGTATAAGGCAGTTGTAAGATCATACTTGGAATATTGTGTCCAAGTGTGGAGTCCGCACCAAAAAAAAAAAAAAAAGACGCCGAGCTTCTTGAAAGTCTGAAAAGACAAGCAAAGCCGCCCGCTTGGTTAAATCTGCAAAGGTGCGTCCGTATGAGGTATGACTTCGAATACAGAGTTTGGCAACCATCCACCATACTAGGGGATCAGCCTGAGGTCTATATGTGGTTCTGAGAGGGAATATTAAAATGAATGAAGGCGAAATTTTCACGGCTATAAATGATTCAAAAACTAGCGACCATAAATTCAAATACGACGGAAGAGATTTAGACTGGATTGTAGGAAGTTTCTTTTTTTTAGAAAAAGAGTTATTATTTCTTGGAATAAGTTGTCTCCGTGGATAGGTTGAAGCCGACAGCCTTCGGGAAATTCTAGGGTTAGCTGGACCCTTGAATTTTTATATGTATTTATTTTTATTATTAATTTATATTATTTATTTTTGTATATTTTTATTTTTATTATTTTTTTTTGGGCTAGTTCAGAAAAAAGTGTATATTGCTAAAAGTACTAAATCTATTGTAATATTCTAAATATGTAATAAATATACGATTTCCTTTTTCACTAAGGACTGTATAACTATTTACACTATGAAAAGTACCGCAGATAGGATCTTTTAAAGTTATTTTTTAAATAATTTTTGATTAAATTATTCTTCAATAATGCATTAAAATTCATCAGTTTTTTTTTGTTTTTTTTGTTGTTGTTGTTTAACTGCATAATTAAATATACAAGATATAGTGTACATGTTTTTATTTCATTTCAAGTTTTTTTTTAATCTCTTATAAAACTCTGAGGGGAATCATTTTAATCCGTTGATCTCCCTATGGTAGCTACAATTAACCAACTGTGCTGTTTTGAATATTTGCATATCGTCTTGTCTCTTTGCACTGCAGGCACTCTTCAAAATCATTACTTGGTAGGCCTACAGCTGTTTCCAAGCGAGCGCATTCTTTGATCTCCCTTTCCGTCGGTCCTACCAGTTGCCAGGTGGTTCGTGTTACGATGTCTTACGCACTTCCTGTTTTCCCCTATTCTTTTCCACATTTTTATAGTTGTAACTTCCCCGCTAACCGAATTCATGCAGTGAACAGTAACAGAGTAGCAAGCTCCATTGCCTACATGCTGACCCACCACATGTGTTATAACACATACGTAAATAATGAATGCTTGTATATGAATATGAATAAAGTTGAGGATGTGTTAAGTTGCAGTGTTAGCTCTCGACACTGCCTGAGATTCAGTACTTTCATAATCTCATTCAGAGGGCTCACTAATTTCAGAAGGCCATAAACAGCTGTTGAGCTGACTTTCGTTTAAATTCGCCACTGCATGGATTTGCAGCGGCAGCACTAGAACCTGTCCACTTGCAATCAGCCGTTAACACAATGGGTTAAAAGGCAATGGTAAGAAGTAATATTCAGTATAATGGCCGAAATGTGCTGATTTTCATCGATTATGTTGAATTTAACAAACATTTATTGCAAATTAGCGCACCAGGCTACAAGTCAATATTGTCAAGTTTTATAAGATAGTGGCTAGGCTGCATCTTGAGTACTGTATGAAGGTCCGGAATTCTCATTTTAAGAAGGATGCGGAATTGTTGGAACGGGTGCAGAGAAGAGAAACAAGATTATTCAAGAATAGAGAAGGGTACTCTTACCATAAAAACCCCAGTTCTCCATACTGCAGCGCTTGGAAACTAGGCACCTGCGAGGAGGCCTGATTGAAGTGTTTAAAAGTTTGAATAAACTGAGCAAGCTCAATGCTGATGGAATTTTTCCTCTTGCTCAGATTACACACAATGAGGGGGGCATAAATTCGAATTGAGAAAGAATGGGCGCACGATAGATATGCGAAAATTTGCCTTCAGCATGCTGGTAGTTGATTGCTGGGAAAAAAGTTCTATCTGGTATTGTAGAAGTGGGTAATTTGAATAAATTTAAGAAAGAATTAGACACATTATTAGAGGGGATGAACAGATGAGGCAGGTAGTTTTTTTTTCTCGCTGATGCTGTATAAATTTGTTTCCTTGTATCATTTGTATTAATATTCCTTGTATCTATTAATGCTAAGTCAAAAGTAAGATGGAAGTGGAAGCAGAAAAATTGGCCTTAATTCCATCCCTGGACTGCAATGGTCCCAACATGGAACGTTATGAAGCACCTTTAGGAGCACAATAAAGTACATCAAGTAAAATCTGTATATTAAATATTTACTTGTTTTCATCGCCCTCCCCCCCCTTTTTGATATGGAATACACCACTTTTTTGAAAGACAGATTTCTAGAAAATCGTATTTTAATTTCAAATAATTCATACGTCTGTACAGTACGTTGCACTATTGTACATTTTATCAGTTTTAGCTTCATTTCTTCAGCACAGGAAATTCTGTTTTCTTTTCATGTCTTTTCAATAGGAAATTAGGGCCGCCTTTTGTTTTCGTCTTCTTGACTGGGTGTAGTGTTCGTATCGGGAGAACAAGCAAATTTATTATCATATCCAATTAAGAGAGCGAAAATTTTCAAAATAGGGTCCGTTGTAGTTGTATTCTACATTGCCTTTCGCAACTGGCATTCGTTTGAAATTACCGTATTTGTCGCCTTATAAGACGCACTTTTTTTCCTTATGAATTCCTTAAAAAATGGTTCTGCGTCTCAGAAGCCGAAAGTGGTAATACAGCACATGCGTAATCTACATTAGTTTACATCGCGATCACGGTCAGTACACTTTTCAGTAATTACCAGGCTGTTGTTGGAGTAACAAGTGGTTAAAGTTATACATTTAAGCCCTACTCAATGACATCAAGAAGACAAAATTATACTATTGGATTTAAGCTAAAAATAGTAAAATATGCCAAAGAACAGGGAAACAGAACATCAGCATGATTATGACGATGGAGATAATGATGATCAAGTCAGTAATGAATCTGAAGTTGAATAATACTAAAATAATAAGAATAATAATCCATTTTTTATTATATTTTTGGTTTTATTTTCATTGAATTTTAAATTTCGAACGTATTAACAATACATTTTTTTAAAAGTTTTTTCTTAAATTTACCGTTCCAAAATTAAGGTGCGTCTTCCACGCCACAGCGTCTTATAAGCCGACTAATACGGTAACTAACTTCCGACAATGCATTCTGAAAATCATGAGCACTTATGAATTACAAGATACAAGAGAAAAAAAAGCGTGCCCTATTAATTGTGAGTGTGTTTTATGCGGTAAAATAAATATTTCTGCGTATATATATATAATAAATTTACATAAATGATTATTGATTATTACTTCTTTCTATCAGAATAGGAATAAAACTATTCATTCCGGTGAGAACTAGTTTTGACCAATGCAGTTGTTCTCACTCAGCTGATAATTGTTTCTGGACCAGAGAATTGGCACATGTTGATGATGCTAATTTTTTGCAACGTAGTGCGGTTAAACATTAAGTAATAGAGTTTGATCACATCTGGAAATGCTCTTATTAACGCAGACAGACGTCTCCATTGGCCATCTGCTAATCTGCTATATGTGGTAGAAACAACAATGGACAGGAAGTTGTCTCCATTAATGTGTCCTTCCACGAACGGCGTCTCCACCACACGGCACGTGCTACTTGTCACGAAGGTAAATGTGTAGAGGATCATGTGACCATGAACCTCCTCGTGAGCCGACCTGTACAACGAGATTGACGTAAACGATCCCACGTGTCTCCCATGGACTCTTCGAGACTCGTCTCACGAAGAACGTGTAGAATGACACCAGATGATACGTGGAGAAGGCAAACAAAATCGGAAATATCCACAAAAAATCTACTGTAACGTTTCTAAAAGAACTTTATGGTGTGCTGAAAATCTTTAAACTTGTTTAATATTTTCCTTCGTTCTAAATTAGATGTTGTAAGTTACTTATGGGGGAGGGACGTTGCATATTAAGGGCTCTGAACAAAAGCACAACTTTAGTTCATTGCAGTTCCATGATTCTGTTGTTTCGTTTGTTTGAAACAAGGAATGAAAATCAGAGTACAGTTGAACCTCAAAAATCCGGAACCTTTCGGAGTCGTAGTCGACAAGAGCAGATAGAAAATAGGCTAGTCGGACTTAAAAAAAAAAAAAAAAAAAGTACTGTAGATACCAAATTTATGCATAATATTTCATTAACATTTTCCAAGCGCCAATCTCTGTTTTACATATTTACCAGACTGTATGTCATTGTTACTATGTTATCTTTGATGTATAAAATCATCCATTTTAAGAGGTCATTCATTAGTACACTGGTGTGCAAAACTTAAGGACCAGTCAGGCTTTCACCTGTAGCTTCTCATAGGAGTGGCCTGGATATGGGGAAAGCATACCAAAGGAACCTCGTGAGGTACAGAAAAATTTTGAAGGAAACAACACCGACACAACAACGGAAACAAAACGGTACAGAGGGACTTGATTCAAAAATGGAAACATAGCTGCCATGATACAGATGCATCATTGCCAAAGATGGAACAAATGGAAAAGGTGGTCCTCAGGAGGAGCATATCTCCTCCTGAGGACCACCCCTAATGTCGATGCAGGCTTTGAACCGCCTGTCCATACTAAGAACAATGTTGTTGATAAGTTCTTGCGGTAACATCGTCCATTCCTCTGTCACCGCGATCTTCAACTGGCGAACATTTTCTGGTGGGTGTGGACGTGCTGCTAGGCGTCTCCCTAGAGCGTCCCATATGTGTTCGATGGGATTTAGATCTGTGGAACGGGCAGGCCAATCCATACGAACAGTGTCCTCACTTTCCAAAAGCATATCAACAGCTCCAGTGCGATGTGGTGTGGCGTTATCCATAAACACGAACTCGGGGCCAATGGCACCTCGGAACAGACGCACACGGGGAAGGATTAACCTCAGTACAGTAGCGTGCACCGGTTACAGTACCGCCTTCCAGTATCTGGAGTTGTGTACGTCTATCCAAGATAACGCCTCCCCAGACGAGAACACCTTGACCGCCATATCGATCCCTTTCAGTGATGTTTGTGGGGTGATACCGTGTGTCAACCTCTCGCCAGATTAGCTGACGTCCAGAATCGCTGCTGAGACTGAATGTACTCTCATCAGTAAAGAGTACCTTACCCCATTGCGCTGCTGTCCAGTCCTTGTGTTTGATGCACCACTGTAAACGGTGTCTCCGATGGGCAGGTGTTAAAGGGACACAGCGTACTGGCCGTTGGACAAACAGTCCACCTTTATGGAGTCGTCTGTAAAACGACTTTTGTGGAGTCGCCTGTAAATCGGACAAACGGTTCACCTTTGTGGAGTCGCCTGTAAACAGTAAACCACGACATTCTGCATCCTGTGCTCCCGCAGCTGGTTTGCAATGGATCCCGCTGTCTGGTGTCGGTCCCTCTTGGCCTGTAGGAGTATATAGCGGTCATCATTGGGCGTTGTTTTTCGTGGACGACCACCACTGGTCCTTCGAACAGCTGTACCTGTCGTTTTGAAAAGGCCAACCACACACGTGAAACGATGCTATGGGCGATACCGAACTCTGTAGCCACACTCCTCGCACTTCCCAATTATCCGACCCCGGGTAAAGTCATCCAGATGTTTTTTTTTTTTTTTTTTTTTTTGGTAGTTGTTGGCGCATCGGCTTCTGTGGCCATAATGCACCTCCCAAGGTTTTTGCAGTACTTTGATCCAAGCCCGAGGCGGGATTCGAACCCGCGACCTTTGGGTTGCCAGGCAGGCACTTTACCCACCCGGCTAGCCCGGTTGGCCCAGATGTTGTCTATTGGCCATTTCGTTGTCTGTAGCGATGTATGAAACCAATGGAACATCTGTAACAATCGTGCTCACCATTCGGTAATTTGCATGTAACTGCTGAACTGCTGCTTTTATCTGTTTAAGTGAGCCTTCTCATCACGATTCAAATTTTGCTTTCCAGCTTTCGCACCTTTAGAAATAGTGTTGCTCCTTAAGTTTTGCACTTAAGTAATTCGATTTGTTGAAATCATATCTTACTATTTACACCTCGTATTAAAAAATATTTGGACAATCGGAACACCCATATCGAAGACAGCATTCGAACCTGCGACCTGTGTTTATATTTGGGCCTTTTAAAAATATTTTTCGAGCCATTACAAATTTCATTAAAATCAGACAAATAGAAATAGTCGAACTCGAATTCGATAAATCCAGCGAAAAAATTCGTTATAGAGAAATTTCGTTATACAGAATATCTTTTTTATTAGAAATTGTTATTTAATTAGAAAATGAAAACGAATCTGCATTTATTTTTAATGTATTTTATTTCAAAAACACTTATTTAAATTACGTTTACACAATTTTCGCCGGTAAGTATCACAAATTAAAAAAAATCCGTAATTTTTGTTTGCACAGTGCAATTAAAAAATGTCTGATTCTCAAAGAAAACCTCACATTTGTTCAGAGCATTAAAAACATTATCAGGAACACTTTCACAAAACTGTAGACCCATACGAACCGTTTTAAAAGCGTTAATCATTTCTTCCCGAGTTGGCCTTTCTACGGGTTGTTCTGATGTGTCTTCAGCGTCATCGTTAATTTCTTCGTGATCATGGTCGCGTCTAACACTGTTCAGCAGTATTTCATCTTCAATTGGATGTTCTGTTGTAGTCAGATCTTGATCTACATAAACATAACTATCCAGTGTTATTTCATTTTCGATGTTTCCGGACGATTCTAATAATGTCCAAAGGTTTTTTAGTTGTGAAAGGGGCAGTTCATCTTGTTCATCCAGTTGATGTTCGACTTCTGTATTCAATGCAAATCCCGCTTTCGAAAAACAATTTTGAATAGTGTATTCAGTGACATCGTTTGTCCAAACTTTTGCCAGTTCAGAGATGCAATCTCTAAGGTTAATTGTAACTTCCAAGTTTCTATTTTCTGATAACGCATTGACAATCTTCATTATTATTCTCTTTCGATAATGAAATTTAAAATTTTTAATAATGCCTTGGTCCATTGGCTGGAGTTTTGACGTCACGTTTGGTGGTAAAAACAACTTCACACTTTTAAGTTTGGCAGAAATACTGGCAGGATGTGCTGGACAGTTGTCAGTTACCAACACGATTTTCCTTTTTTCTTTTGTTATACGCTTGTCTAGTTTTAATATCCACTCTTCAAAGATATCGCTGGTTATCCATGCTTTTTTATTAAAGGTGTAGTCAGCTTCCAAAGATTTTGTGCCTCTAAAACATCTTCGGTTTTTGATTTTCCGATGACTAAAAGTTTTAATTTTTCACTTCCTGTCATATTTGCTCCAACTAGCACATTGATTCTTTCTTTGCTTTGTTTTCCGCCAAAACATTTATCATCTTTAAAAGCGAGTGTTCTATTCGGTAAACATTTAAAGAATAAACCCATTTCGTAAGCATTAAAAACATCCTTACGCTCATATTCTTCCAAAATCTTCTTTAAGGTATTGTTCCTCCAACTGTTCCAATCTTCTTCACTTACATTAACACTTTCTCCACAAATAACCTTTTCCACAATTCTTAAATTTATCTAGCTCGCATTAAATTCTGTATGTCCCAGGGACTGTGCAAATTTCAGAGCTTGTTGCTTAATTATTGGAGCCGATATTGGTATATTCTTTTCACGTATCATTTGCACCCATTTTAGAACAGCTTTATCAACATCTTCGTATATACACAACTTAATTCGCTTCTTGTCTGCTCCTCCTTCAATTGCATTTAAAATTGATTCTCGATTTTTTAAAACCGTAGATAAGCTGCTTGCAGGTATGCCATATTTCTCCGCAATATCTTTTTTTTAAAAACCCTGGTCAATATCATGAAGAATCTTTACTTTATCATTAATACTTAAACACTTTCTCTTCGACATTGTTTCCACAAATGTAAAAATTACTGGGCTGCAGCTCTTGCCGATACTTACACCGCAAACTTCGCTGCGCTGGCCATACAGTGAATTGTTTCGTGTATAGAGAATATAGTACATATATTCTCGTAATATAGAGAAATTCGTTAAATAGAAGTTCGTAATAGAGAAGTTCCACTGTATATATATATATATATATATATATTTTTTTTTTTTTTATTTTTTTTTTTTTCCAAAACAAATTTTATGGAAAAAAGAAATTCGTAGATAAATACTAAATATACTTTTAGTATTTAGTTACGTAAGACTCGTCGCTTGTGAAGAAATACAAATGTATATATAGAGAAAAGAGACTTAAAAGTATATGGGAGAAGAGTAATAAATGTTATACAGTTGTATTAGCTGTTTCATAAAGTTATAATTTAATTAATTATAAAGTTATAATTTAATTAATCGATAAGAAGATATGCAATGTTGGCATATACTGTACTGTATACAGTATCACTATTTCATGGCTTCGTCTTTCACTACGCCTGCGCAAGAAGTGACGCCTACGCGTGAGTGTTGCGTTTGGAAAATGCGGTAAAAGTTTTGGTGGTCTGTGTCGTCCAGTGTATCAACTAGAAAATTGTTTTACAAAAAAATGCCCGCACATCTGGTCGTGCTAATCATATCAAGCCCGCACATCACGATGGTAATATGAACAAGCATTCTTGTTACAAAAGTAGGCAAAAAAAAAAAAAAGACGAAATTATCGTACGTACACTGCTGTACCTAATTAATAGTAGGTACAGCAGTGCTACTGAAGAGTTGTACATAACTGTTACCTGCTATCTTGCGATTGATTTAAAACGGTCTAACAAGACCATGACGAGTCAAATCCAACCCGCAGATTGGCATATGCCTTCACTAAGTGATGGATAGAAAAATCCGGTATAATTTGCAGCAGTTTAAAGTTCATCTGGTATGTAATCTTCTTTGAACAAGGCCTGTCATTTTGATTTCTGTCTGGTAACATTTTATAAAATTTCACTATCATGCGGAGATGGGGGAACCCCTGGTGCCGTCAGACAACTAACGGTTTTGAATCATTGTCGCTCAATAGTTGAGGGATTCCAAAATGGATATTATGAAATTCAATCTATTGGTCCCAATTCATTGGCAGCTTTTCAGTTTCTGTAGCAAGTTCAGGTCTCGACAGTACTTTTAAAAGTTTCATTCGTTTTGTGCATCGCGCTTACGCATCATCTTTCGCTGTCACCTTTGCGTACATTTTTTACCACCTTTTGCTTTCTGTATCAGATTTACCTCGCAGCGGAGTGATTGTTGAATGATATGGGCGGATGAAATTCAAGCTCACAGTTTCAATGCATTCTCGAATTTCTAGTATCATCTTAACAACTGTTTGCGCGGAAATTGTCATGATTGACGGTGGGAATATTCATAGGCGTAACTACTGGAGGTGCAGGACCAGGAAGGGTGCCACCCTTCCTGGGTTCAAGTGTTACGGGATTCCCCATCCTCCACACCTGAATTAACATAATCCTCATTCCATCCATATTTTGTCTTTCACCGGGTGGCATCCATTGACTATCACAAAGGCGTTGGATGCACTCGAACTGAAGATTATAGAACTCCCAAAGTCCTACCAGAACATTACAATTGTGAATCCCGAAAACAGATTTACCATAGCTTACACACCGACGCCTTAGGTGACGCTACTTCAAAATACAATAATATCAATCCCAATCTTCCATTCTGACTATTCAGGCTTTAGTTAGTTCTTATATACGTTAATTCAGAACACGACAATTACGCCAAGTACATTTTTTTGTTGTTATTCAGGTAACCTTGGACACAGTTTGTTATTGTAGTCATAAATGTGAAGAATTCAATATAGTTCTTATAGCTGACTTTGTACATAATTATTGATTTCTTCGGTATTTTCTTTCTAGCATAATAATTACTTTTCCAAGTTAATTTTTTATTCCATTTAAATGCAAACCTGAACCTTTTTGCTCTCAAAGCATCATATCATATCATATCCTTGATTGTTTTATAAAACTTAGCGTATTTTGTAATTCATGTTCTGTTCCTATAAAGACAGCGTGATAATTGGGCTTGTGAAAATGTTTTCAGTAACCGCAATTCGATTTTCTCCAGTTATTTTTTTTAAAATTTGACCTGTTCTGTTGTTTCCACTTTTTAATTATTCTGTATCTGCATTTAATAAGCTATTTATTGCTTTTATCAACCTACATCTTTATTTTCTCGGTGTTTATGGTTAGAATTATGAAGTAAAACAAAAAAACTTTCTGTTTTAGTTAGATTAATATTTAGTTTGTCACTAAATATTAATCTGAATGTGATACATAAAGTTATCGTAATTCGCTTATCTTCCAAGTTCGCTTGTCTTGATATTATCCGATAAAATTCGTATTTATTAAAAATACAGATAGTGGTTCGTTCTGTTTACACACAAATATAGACTGCTATTGTTGAAAAACGTGCCTTATCTCATTAGCTACAGAACTGTCAACACAACACAAATGTGTCCCATTGTAAACCAACCCCGTATTCTGGTTACATCCTGTTGAAACATGTAGACTTCTGTCTCTGCAGCGCGATCTGTTTGCAGGTTTTCCCCAGACGTCGTTAGAGGTCAGGCATGAAAGACATTTTCACTCGATTTACCCATCCCTTTCCAGTTCAGTAATGGACTCGACCAAACGACCTTACCCGCGCTCTGCAGCACCGCCAGCGTCAGTAGCAGACGAATTTTCTCCGTTAGCTGGTAGCCCAGTTTTGTTGTGTGTGCAAGGTAGATGAACTGGCGTCCGCTCGAAGATGGTGTTTCGGGACTGAGCCGGTTTTATGAAGTGTAATGAAAAGGAAATTAGTCCTGGTGGTGAAGTGCTAGTGAAGTGAAGCCACGAAAAATCTCTTCTTAGCAACTGTCTATGAAGGTGGAGTGAAGCGAACAGCGACATCATTACAGTGTTTGAGGCAACTTTGCGCTTAATATTTGGTCAGGTAAGTTTGTTTGGTTTGACAGCTGATGATTTTTAAATCTAAGTATTTACTGGAACATTATCTTATGTTCGAAGATATTTTTGAGTAAAGATGAAAATACAATCAACTGAATTATCTGACCAGAGAAAGGCTTAAAGGGTTAGTTGTAGATACTTTTAATCATTAAAGATCTCGAAAGTAATGGGAAACTCGAGGTTAGCTAACTGTAACGTTTTCGATTACTAGAGGTGTGTAAGTGGATGAGTTTAAAATGACACTATTCTCAGTTTATATAAATTAACCCCAGGGGCTCACATCTGGTGAGTATGGGCTTGGCACACCCAGGATCCTGAGCTGGATATCATCATTCCTCTCTCTCTCTCTCTCTCTCTCTGGGTAACTCGGGAATTTTTTTTTTTTTTTTTTTTTGGCTGGTGCAGCATAATCCTCAGGCTTCCTTGCACCATATGGCTAATAATAATAATAATAAATACCCGTGTGTGTGTGTGTTTTAGAAAAATCGGTAGAATAATATCGTTTTTTTTACTTCCAGTTCAGTAATGGACACCACCAAACGATTCATTATGTATCAATGCCAAACGACAACTTTTTGATAAGTGTTTTTTACATGTTGATAAAAATTGAATAGTTTTATTATATATAATGTACAAAATGTAGTTTATATATGTTATTGGGAAATCTGGTTACCAGCGCAGTTGAGTAGACGTAGTATATGCGTCGAGTTTTGAAAATATTGGCGGAGTTTAATCAGTTAAACGTGCATGTTTTCGTTTATAAATTGAGGTCTAACGATTTCTTAGCTAAAAATAAAAAAAAAAGCACATAAAAATGTTAAGAATAGTATGGAAGAAACCTAATTTTAAAATGTTTAATAGATCTTTTTAATATTTCTAAATCTGTCACTTTTTTTTGTTTCTTTTTCATTTTTAAATTGATTAATTTTTTAAAGTGTTAAAAAACTTATCATTCAGGTTGAGAACATGTATATGTATTTATTTTATTATTTTATTTTTTTGGCCTGGGCATTAAACAGCAATTTATTAGTACGAATATATCAAGATGTTTATTATGGTTTATTTATATCCCGGTACGAATATATTAGGATATAAATAAGCCATTCCACTGCTTGCCCCTTCTTCTGTGGCACCTAATTACGATTCAATTATAATAAAATTCATAATGTTTTTAAATGTAGTTCGGGTGGAGTTAAACTAGTTCCCAGAATAGAAGTTTTCATTATAGGCAAACCTTATTGCTATTCTGCATGTAACAGTGTATGAATTAGCCCGGATTGGCGCAGTGGGCTAGGTTTTCTGCGACCTGTTATTGGTGCAGGTTTGTGTATCAATAGCAACAGCCGTAGTCGATAGCCCGTACATGTACGTTGTAGTAGACGTATTATTTATTTATTTATTTATCTAGTCTTCCTGCAGTTGCGCTATTTTTTTTTTTACCGAGTTGTGAAGTGGACAGTTCTCTGTGTATACCAGACAAGGCATACACAGTAATACTAAATCTTTAAGAAATGCAAATTTTAAAATTTGAAAATCTAAAAGATGAAAATGTTTATAGACAGAAGGACAGACAAGAGGTGTGGTGTTAAAGGTTTAATGCTACATTGTATCAACATGGTAGACAGGTCAAAGTCTGTTTGGCAAAACCCAGCTTAGTTGTCTGCAAGCAGCTATTTTACACTACTAGATTAAATCAGTGACTTGCCCAACTGGGCCCGGGATATTTGTGTTGTAACGTACGTAGCCTAACTGATATTTGATACAGGCAAAAAGCTCTGAATACTCGTGTAATGTGTTAGTTTTCTTGCACTCATTGAAGTTGTTACTTTAGTTAACCTTTGATATTTCAATGGAGCATCCCCGTATAGTAAGCCTATTTGGGGATGCTCCATTGAACTTAAGTTTATGGTCGGATGTGAAGTCAAGACGATGCTACTAGAAAAATTACTGTGACCCATTTGCACCTTTCGATAATGGTAGGCTGCTGTTGGATATAAAAATAGCTCAGTAGCATTAGGTTTACCTTCTCACTGATTTTAAAATTGAATGTGCAGAGTTTAAAAAAGATACTCCAGTTTGTCTCCGAACGTATTTTTACAAACTTTAGGGCGTAAACAGATATACACAACCAAGGTTTTTGTCTTCCATAACTTGTCATGCAGCTCAACATGACAAATTATTACTTAAAATGGTGGAAAAATCGGAACTTAGCGATATTTGTTCAGTCGTATTTTTAAAATCAGAAAAAATTTTAAAACCCAACTCAGTCCTCGAGGGTGTCAGATTTCAAAGAGTTTCTTATTTTTTATTTCTGTTTGCATGCCGATCGCACTGGTCTGCAATAATTTTTCCTTTACTTATTTCGAATATGCATATGTTTTCCCCTGGCATATTTTGAAAGTTGTTTACGCTTTTATTCTTACAACCGATTCTGTTCACTTAAAAGAAAGAAAACAAAAATTTTGAACTTCTCGAAAAAGGTTCAGTATAATGAGTGGATCAGATGCGAGCATCTGAAAATATTTTTGCATGCTGCTTGGTCAAGAGTCTTGTTATTCCAAAATTTGTGAATGGAACAGCAGAGTTTAGGCGTACACAGCTGCTTTTGCCAATGGATAACCATTGGGAAAAGAGGCTGTGGATATCTAGACGTCATCTAGTTCACAGAAATATTCACGAAACGTCGATTGACTCAACAGTGCACTGTTTCCTCTGTTCTATATAAAACTAGACTTTATGAAGCAGTTTGTGAAAGCATCGAAATAAGAATACAGTAGTTGGTTGCAATCAAGTATATTTGCAACAGATCCCTAGCTGTTACCTTTTAGAAAGTTTTAGTTGTCTTTATTGGACTTCAGAATATGACATCGATATTGGACGAATATTTTAAAGGAGCAGTCAGCCAAGTTGAAAGAGAAGCAAGAGTTGGCTTCAAAAACGTTATTTATAATTTAATTGGAAACAAGGATTCTGAGTTACAGATGTTTGTTGAATACAAACGAAGAGCAAGGAGAAAGATTTCGCCAAGCTATCAAGGAAAGCGAAATATTAACATGATTTCTAGTGTAATCAGCCATCAGTTGTCCACGGAAGACATAAGAAACAAACCAAAAGCATGAGTTTAATCGCATGCAAGTCATAAAATTATGAAAAATATTCACATTAAATACTTATATTAGCTTTATTCTTTAACTTGAAAAAGGAAATCAATTGAAATAATACCCTTGGATCATAGAAACATTAACAAAATCCATATGTAAAAGTGTGTGCTGTTTATGAGACCAAAGTTGTAGAATTATCGGAAAATATTACATATACAATACTATTTTTCATTTTACAATTTCACCTCAGAACTTGTTTGAACAGTTCTGAATTAACTTCAGATCTTCATGGGATTAATTATCTTACCACCCTTCTTTTTATTTTTTCATGTTATAAAAAGAGAAATAGAGTACAATATGTTTTTGTTTTCTATAAAAGAAAAGCCTTTTATATAAATGCCTTATCGCTTCTGTTGATGGCAACTGTCTAGGTTTTCCATATATATAGCGTACGGAAAAGTAACAGCTCTTGTGTAACCACTGCAAAAGGATCTTGACCTATGGTGGATAAATAACACTTAAAACTTAAGTGCGGAAAGCAAGTTTTAGAGATAACAAAGTAAGAACTTTGACCCGGTAAGATATGGACCGCATCGTATTCTTAAAACGATCTGAAACACTCCAGATTATAATGGAAGGTTTTGGTAATTGAAGTGTTTGGAACGGATATTGTATGCATTATAAGATGGAAGAATTGTTTATTAGTGATAACTCCGAGATAGATCTCTTTCCGCTTGATTAACTCTTTCCAGCATAACTTCCATCCCCCATTTTACTTGGCTATACAAAAACGTTTTGTGCTTTACTGCTAGCACTTAGGTCTCCTCTGTAAAAGAAAACAAACTTTGGCATCATATAAATACGGAAATGATACTTCAGGGTTAACCGCGTAATCTCGACTAATTTTTTTAAGAAAATTCCAAGTTATAGTTATAGTGAAGATCCAGTTTGCACGGAAACTCCATCTTATATTTTCTTTCCAATGGTAAAAGGAGATGATTTTCATCGCTCACTCAACAAACAGGATCCTTTTGCCTTAAATGTAATTTCGCATATTCTAAACAAATCTACTTTAATGATATGCAAACAGTATTCGAAGGGAGGGACACATCTTTGGCTTAAATTACCGAACTTCTCCACCCTTCAACAATCTATGGGAAACTAACCTTAGTAAAATCCAACGGTATAAATCATGAAAGCACGCATTCTACCAACACAGTTCCATCTGGGGACGGTTGGAAAGTTTAAATTGAGACGTGGGCGTCTGTTTGTAGTTAAACACGGACATTGAAGAATGATTGTGTGCTTGCGTAGCTCAAACAATACCCTTCTTGTCTACGAGGTAAGTCGAAGATGACCTTTTTGCTGCTGTAGTAGTGGGAGCCGTCAACGAAAACTAATTAATTGCGCATGATCCCGGCGGCCAGTTCTCTGGGCAGGGCGGAAGAAACCCCGTAGAGCGAAGTGGAGAGCCTAGGTCTGGTCACGAAATTACCTCACAGTCCACTTGGAGAATAGATATCAGGCCCGTCTTCCATTATGTGGTAGCGTCCGTGCGTTGTACCTGCAACTCCTTAAGATATCTTAGGAGGAGATGGTTGTACGCCATCCGGTTTTATGTGGGGGGGGGGGGGTAATTCAGCGGTCACCTTGTAAAATTTAGACACAAAATAGTCGTTCACTGTTAATCAGTGCGGAAAGGTGTGCGGGATAGTCATCTCGTTTTGGGACTTGGAAAACTAATTAAAATGATTTAAATCAAGATCGGATTTGCACTGTAAGCTTATATATTTCTCACGTGATAAACAGAAACCCGATGACGACATTTAAGCACGATAACGGTGACATATGATGGGAAAGGTCATCGAGGTTATTAGACTGCTTACAGATGGGGTTGCAAGAATGTCTCTACACATCCTGGTTAATATGCAGCAGACCTGTATTGTGCCGATAATTACAACCGTTAGCGAACGTTCGACTTCTTTAATGGAGGCCAAACAGGGAAGTGCCCCGTTACGAGTTGCCCATAAGGTTTGTTTCCGTAGTGAACATTAAGAACAAAAGTGGTAAACCGATTGCTTATAACCTGTAATCAAACAGGAAGTAGAGCAAGTCTAAAAAAGTGGGACAGTTAAGGAAACTGCCCTTTCTGATCTGAGTTGGTTAGCTTATTGCAAGCAGTTTCACCATTCTCGAAATGGGGGATAAAATCTTATTTTCAAAACAATAAATCTACGAAGCGAATCTCTTTGCGTCATGCTTCCGTAGTGATGTGTAATCAGTGAAAATAATGGTTTTCAGCTCTCTCTTTCCCCTTTTCCTTCTGCAAATTACGAGCTTACAAAGCGTGCTTCCTGTTACAACTGCGGACTACTTTTAATTGTAAGAAATTTTACTGATTTACTAGAGATTAAGAAGACTGCGGGTATTTTAATAGATTTCTGAATAATGTCACAGGGAGGATGCACGCAGAAATTGATTTAGAGGAGGTATAATTGAAAGAAATATATTTTTCCAAATTACGCCGGGAGGGGGCATCATAAATTGCGGCTTTGAAATCTTCATGTGTTCTTGACATATTAGCTGAATAAGACCTGTAAAAAAAAAAAAAAAAAAAAAAAAAAATGCATACTTCTAGCTTACAATAGGGATTTCACTAAGAAAAACTCCATAAACACGTCAGGTGGGAAGGAGCAGTAGTGCGTAGCACACGCTTCTTGATTAGACCGGGGTTCGAGCCCATCACCACCAAATACGGAGGATGCGGAAACGTCAGGGAATGACCACCGCATATCCCGGAGCAATATGGCCTTAGTTGCTAATGCTCCTAAAAAAAAACAAACAACAACAACAACCATAAACACGTAACCCGACTTAAAATTATCATTATTCCAACATAAAGTGAATCATGAGGAATCTTTATTTTGGGACACACCCTATGTATATTGTGTACATTAGCATATTACACTCTTTTGGTTTATGTACATTAAAAGGCAAGTTTTTCTGCTTGGTTAAAAGTAAATAGGCAGTCTCATTTTGTCATAACAAAACTTAAAATAGCAGATGAAATTTCATATATACCTTTTCGATTTTATATTTATTTACACTTTGTTCCCTCCTATTTCTGAAAATTAAGTACCGTAGTTGTTATAATAGGTACCTCCTATCTTTCACATGTACTGTGAATTTGGTTTCGATTGGAAAGTAAACGTAGGTTATTTAAGGAAATACACATAGACATGACTCATTCTCATAAGCCTGCTTTCCATTTTTGGAAAGTAGGCTAATAATGTTCAGTAATAAGAACGCTTGAAAATTTGCATACAATAATTCGTTTCGTTTTGTTTTTTTTTTTTCTCAGCTCAAGACAACAGGCATTACATCGTACTCTTTTCTTAGTCATTGTTTCTACGACTATTTGAAATTTATTTTTTCTCAAAGAAGAGGGGGGAAAAAACCGGAAAAGGAAGTACGTACCTTGAATTTCCGACCACTTTGTGGTTCTGCAGAGAAAAATTTAATTTTACTTCTCACGTTATTAAACATAAAAGTACGTTCCGCCTTATGTTCGCCAAAACAAGGAACGCTTTCGATTCTAATCGTAACATTATATTCAATATTGATTTATCTTAATATATTGAAATAGTCAGTGAATCATATGAAGACTCTTTATTTTGGAACATGCTATATGTTGTGTACATTAGTATATTCCACTCTTTTGGGTTATCGTGTACATTAAAAGCCAGGTTTTTGTCCTCCCAGCACCACTTATTTTATTTTTTATTTTTTAATTCAAGCTGATAAGGGGTTTGACCACCGATTCGTTTTGACTTTTTTTGAAGTCGCAGAACAGTTGGATGCAAGAAATAATTTTGGCATTATATACCTAGATTTTTAGTGAGGTTATTCTATAAACTGGAACAATTTTGGCTTCACAGGGTTTCTTAATTTTACACGGGACGGGAACTGCGGTAGCTACTAATGGGCATCCTTCAGAGTAGATTAGCGTAGCAAGTGGGGTTCCTTGGGGATCAGTATTGGGGACATCTCTCTTCTTTTTCTAATTCCATTAATGACATTGATGAGAGAGTACAGAAGCTGTCAACGTTTGCTGCTGAAAAGTTGGGAGTGTAGTTAAAGACTCGGATCACGTTATATTGCTTCAAAAATTATTTGGATTCGTTGCAAATATGACCCGAACAGTGGCAGCTAAAGTTTAATGCTCTTAAATGCAAAGTTTGTACCTGGAGAGCAGAAAATCAGGAGTAATTTACAGACCAGGGGTTGTGATTTAGGAATTAGGATACGATCAATTACGATTACCCTGCACTGTAAACAAGTGGCCAAGGAAGGCACATGGTGTCCTGCCAGTGATTAGACCTGTGCAAGTAGGGAGAAAGGATGTTCATTATTACTCTATACACTGAGTGACCAATTTATTAGGTACACCAACCTAATACCCTTCAGCTTTCAGAACACCCTGAATCCGTCATGGCATGGTATGGACTCAGCGAGGTGTACAAAGCATGCCACAGGGATGCTTATCTATGATGACTCATTTGCTCTCCGCAGTTGTTACAAATTGGATGATTGTGGACTCTACTCCGAAGGACTCGTTACACCTCATCCCACAGGTAATAAGTTTCGAGATCTGATGACTAGGGGAGGCAACGGCAGTAGGCTGAATCCACTTTTTGAAACTTGTTCTGTACATATCTGGCATTGTGAGATGTCACATTATCTGGCTGTATATTCAACTATATAATATGATCAGCTTTCAAGAACGTTGTACAGCAGCAGCAATCTATGTATTCTAATTGATCTCTTCATTATATTAGTTTTGTGTGTGAATATACGTACATTATAATTAAGATACTTTCGCTCTTTTATATACAGCAAAATCCCGTTACAACTAACTTTTCGGAATACATGAATCATTTTGTTGCAGCAGTTTCGTTCATATGAATGTTCGCTGAAAATTATTTAAAACATCATTATTTGTTCAAATAAATTCTGTTGCACTTTTCTAATACATATAAGTAACAATTTCTGCTTTATTTAAATGACGACTTTAAATGAATATTAAATATCAAAACACGTACGAAAGTAAAAATATTTTATTTATCGTTTTGAAAGCATATTGCGTGCATAAGAAATATTGTATCATAAAAGTTTAATGACCAACACTCAGAAATACGTTATAGTTAAAATGTATGGTTTCTTTTTGCACACATTAATATAATTTTTTTAATATGTAATGTAATTTTTTTATTTTTAATATTTAACCTTTTTTTTTTCCGCGCATTAATACGATCCAACCTTAGTGCAGTCGAAAAGTTTTGAATTTTTTTGATAAGTGTAAAAAAAAAAAAAAAAAAATCCTTTTTTCGTACCTCATTTAGTAGGGCTCAAGTTACTCTCTCGATAATTGTATGGATGGGATAGGCCTGTTGAACGCACTTGAGCTGCATATTATTGTTTTCCTCCTTTCTATACTAATACTCCTTTCCTTCCCCACCATCTGTAACGGCCACGTTGGATGAGAGGAGTTTGCAAGGTAGAAAGCGCAAGAAAACATTACTGTATTTTGTGATTCACATGGATTCGAACACGTGCTGTATTAGATTATTTTTTTTTTTCGTTTATTTCAACTTGAATACGCATTCATTATTTTGAATGTGCTATATTTAAAGTTAAGCTGTGAGTTTACAAGTAAATTGACTTGAAAATAAGTTTTATTTTAAATTAAATGATGACTTCGCCCTCTACTTGACTGATTTCTAGATACGGACTTGTTCAACAAAGTTTTAATAAAATAAAATGAATAAACACAAAGTTGCATATGTTTGCCGGGTGTTCTGCCCTACTAACAGTGGTTGCTAGGTAACATTCATACATGAGATAAAATCATACTTTTTTTGTTTCATATATACCAGAGATTTCAGCTTTATTGTATTTCACTGTTAAATTCATTGTATGCCACATGTTCACCCAAGTTCATTCCCAATTTAGACTGGGAATAAACTTGGGCGGACATGTGGCATACAGCAAACCCATAAAGAAAAAATTCCCACAACCCTATTGGAAAGTGATATAATGGGCAAGTGTATGTTGTAGTCCGATCACTACAGGTCCCAGGGGAAGGCTTTCAACCTTCATTTCACAAAATCAGTCAGCTGTGTCAACAGCGGGTCACTCATGCGTGGTAGAAGCTTTGCTCCGTTTTCATGTAGCTTGTTTCTGCACCGCACTCTGCAAAATATCAATGGCCGTGATGAGAACCATCTCTTCACAGATGTTGGGCTCTGAGCTCTGTCCCCCTCACTCCCTCTGACTCGCTTTTTCCAAATATATCAATGCACAACTTCCCTGACAAGGAGCGTAAATTTATACGGGTGTGATACATTATATTTCAACCAGCTGCCAATTAAAAGAATTCGCCGCTTCCTCTGACACTAACTGCTCTGCCATTTTTTTAACTTTTCATTTTTTGTTTCATTTTTATTTTTACGTATTGTTTTAATTATTTTTTTTTTCGAAGAGATTACCATCGTACAAACAACACATGTTCTAAAAGCCCGGTAGATGGCGCGCGCGAAGCTTCTCTAGCTTAGCAATGTATAAATGCGATAATGGACCGCTTGTAATGTGCGTTGATGAGGCCTACTAGTCATTCTAATTACCAGACTCGCTTCCTGCCTCGGTCTCCTCTTTACGTCCGAGATGTGTCTAGTATTTAAGCAGTTAAAAGCCACTGGGAGGCCCATCAAGAAGGAAGAAAATATTTTACGACACCTGTCTTCCACGAACCTGTTTATTACCCCGATGCAAATATACACATGTGGCAGGGAGTTGGGCACTATTTCTGCGCTGAAAGTGTGCCATATGTGAATACAGGATTTTGTTGAGAGATACTAATGAAGTTTGTGGAAAATTTCCTCAATAGTATTTCACTAAATGCTCGCTCGTTAAAAAACAAATATGTTTGCATATATTTCGGGCAGAATCAGATTTTATTATTATGTCTTATGTCAAGGAAGGTTAATTTGTTTTTTTTGTATGGATAATTGCTCTCCCTTTTCCGTAGGAAAAGTGTGTGTGGGGGGGGGGGGGGACGTTCCCCATACCATCTGGAACCCAACACAGTTCCAGAAGGTGTGGGGAATGCATTAAGTAGTACTTCAGCCTTTCTCGGAGATCTCGATGTCATTACCAGATAATGGAGGAAGTCAATAGACCGATTTCCATAACCCTACCATCTGGACCTGCAGATGTGATGTACATTTATTGTTTTTTAATTAACTGTTTATTCAATTTTACAGTTCACCCCGGAACAATAGGAATTTCTAGAAGGCATTGCAAGTCTATTAACCATACGTTTGGTAAAATACATCTATGAAAACAAAATAACCAAAAACATCGTAGTGATTAAAAACAAAATATTAAAACCAGGTATATTTAGTAAACGACACTAAATGGAATATTAATAACTTAAATATAAATGCAGATACAAGCTTTGTGTCTATATTTGCGTGATCCCCATTCAAGTTTTTTTGACTTGATGGTGTGAGGAAGTTCATAACTGTGAGTTAAACACAAACTTTTTTCCTGATGATGGATGATGCAGGAACGTAGATTTTAAGTTTCTTTAGTAAGTTTTCTACTAGGTTTTCTACATATATGCATAAGCGCCTGTTATTTGGTTCATACAGAATAATTTTCAAAAATTCCATGCTTAGAATATTTTAGGAAACTTTGTAACAAATTTTCATTGCTGCGTGTATTAACTGATATTATTTTTTAAAACCTGGAAGAATTGTATACAGGATGAGCCATAAGTTACTTTACACTTTAAAACTGAATATGGATTATTTATTTTTTTGAAAGATGCAGCCATGAGATAAAGAATGAATTCAAGTACTGTACTGTAGCGAAATTTTTCTACAAATTTTGATAGCCTGATTCTTATTCGTTGAGAATGGTCAGAACAGTTTAATTCTGCTCCACTATCAACCAACAATTTAGCAAACAGTTAAGAAATTGATAGTACTGGGAAGGCTGACCGGGCTAGCCGAGTGGGTAAAGTACCCGCCGGGCAACCCAAAGGTCGCTCCCGCCTCGGACTTGGATCAGTGTAGTGCAAAAAACTTTGGGAAGTGCATTATGGCCACATAAGCCGATGCGCCAACAACTAACAAAAAAAAAAAAAAAAAAAAGTATTGGGAATATCACCCTCCTAGACGTGGTAGTCATTCTACCATATTACAGAAAATGCTGGGGAGTGTACCAAACTCTGTCAAACATTCAACGATGTCGCCATCTGAACTGAATTTGTTACGTATTTTTTATAAGAATTTTAAAAAAACTTGGGACATTAAGAGTGTATTCTAAATTTATACCTGCCTCTAAATGATGATGATCTCAGCAGAAAACATAACCTTGTCCTACCTGCTATGCGAATGCGAAATATCATTTTATCGAAGTGTTCCTTGATATAAGTACAAATGTACTATGAAACATTCATCTCTTGGTTATTTATTATTAGGCAGCAATGTTTCAGGGTGGAACTAAATAATTACAATTCATTCTCTGCTGGATTGGAACATATTTACGTCAGTGATGTAACACCGCTAGGTGGGGTTAATAGAGGTAAGTGGCATTGCCGTGAGTGGATTACTAATGAGGAAGAGATGGATTAGTTTTTGGACGACATAGTTGCAGAGTAGTAACTGGAACGGAAAAAACACCCAACCAACTCCATTAATTATAGTTGTATGTTTGTAATTAGATGTGTTTTTAATAATGTAAATATATACTGCCATTTAAAATAATTTTTCACAGCATTAGTCCTTCATAGGAACGATGGGGATTTCTTCATCGGGAACTCTGATTTTGCTGGTCGCAAAACAGATAAATTGACCTTTTAGATGACACATTTACACAAGGAATAGGGTCCATCCTAGAGTTCCCTGAAGAAGAGGAATTTTCCTTGCCTGAGCCCTCTTTCTTTCTTGGAATTTGAGGCCCACATTTCAGTACGGATCCAGTTGGTGCACCCACTTTACTCCCTTAAGGACCGGCCCTGACAAATGCTCGGTTACCTCTGCTCTAATCTAAGGGTCCTTAATGACTTACTTTGCACAAAACTAATCAACCAACCCGTCTCTCGAAACAATCTGCTTGCGTGATGTTAATCTTTGTAAATTCCCAGGACAGCAGCTTGCACATTAACTAGCGAATTTTACGTCATGAAGGTAGAAATGGAAACAGCGTTCGCAACACGCAAATTATAGGAGCATGCGCCGTAGTCAATAATGAATTAGTTGCAAGTTTTTTTTTTTTTTTGTGGTAAATGTTTCTCATTGGGCAAAAACTATAAACTAACTTCACTTATTTGCAGTGTACATGCTGAATTTATAATGGCTTGATCAAATAAGTGGATTGGAGCCAGAGATTAAATTTTATTGTCTTCCTAGCTACTCCTGTAAGAACTATCTTTTTTTAAGTGTTGATAGAGAAATTTTCGTAAATAATATAAACTACTGTTAATTACAATATTTTTGATAGCAGAAGAAGAAGACAGTTGAAGTTTCTAACTCGTCAAACAGAAGATTTACGAGTTTTAACTTAACTAAGGCCTGAGTCAAAGCGACAATGAGTCAAAGTCATTAAGCGACAATGAGTCAAAGTCACGTATGTGAACGAGCAGTCCCCGCCCTCCCCATCTTCCGTGTGATATTCCCTGTACCGCCGAGTTCGGCTACAAACGGCATTCTTTCATATGTTGGTCCTCCCTTTATTTCTGGACCACCCAGACGTGGATCGAGTGGGTGGCAAACGAAGTTTACGGCAGGACGGCCGTGACGAAAGTGGTCAGTGATAAAGGCGTCTCTCGGTGAGGTGGACAGTGGTAGATTCACCTTGACAACAGGCGCTGCCATTGAGCTACCGAATATGACTAGAGGGGACAAGCGAGAGACTTTTCTGCTGTTGTCAAGTGATCCGACGTGTTATTAGGATTAACGAGTGTGGCCGATTTTTTTTTATTATTCTTTGCTTAAAATCGGCATATTGGAACACGTCTCCAACAACAGATTTTTGCCCTGACATATCGATTCAATGGAAGTCTCCATGTTTTACGAGTCAAGACAGTTTAACAGTTGGCTTACCATTAAGCATTGTACATTTTCCGCTTGATCTTGCCGACCCTGACCTACACTCTGGGTATATCGTAGACTTATGACTAAGAGTCAGAGGCAGTGGAGATATTATTCATGTTAAACTTCTTATAGTCGTGCAGAGAAAGATAATTTGATTTAAATTTGTCATTCATTAGTGGTAGGTGACTGGTGAGGTTAAGGGTATAGGTTCGTTAAGAGTTCTCAGAACTGGTATTAGGAATGTGTTTTATTGTATTACTCGTGGGAGATTAATTCAAGAATCTTATTGATAATCATTAATAAGATGGGGGATGCATGTATTAGGATCAAGTACTCGCCTGTGTGACATGTAGGTCGTGCACGTATTCAAGTGCAAGATGCAGGCTGTTGTAAACTGTTCGGGGGAAATACAAGGTGGTGTGGGTGGCCGATTGCAATTTACGCTTCCTTTGTTTTCGTGAGGAGTTTATTATAGCGGGTCAGTATAAAAGAATTGGCGAGGTTATTTGAAACTGACCCACTTGGTAAGTAGGAAACGCACACCTTTCTGGTGTAACTCCGAAACAGGTTCCTCCTACAAAAAGGTCAGGAGGTTATTAAAGAGAGCCACGAAGAAGAATGCATGCTGGGGGAGTGAGGGAGTAGTGAGACGTCTAACTGCAATGAAATGTGTCACTGAACACAAGGTGGTGTTTATGGATACTCTGCGGGACAGATCGATGTGAAATATGGATATGCAATACTTGTTTTGGCACATCAAAGGATAGTCTTTTTGTTTAGAATACTTACTTGATAATGCAAATTAAATTGTATTTAATTTGCATTTATTTTCTGATACGCCGATAGGTGCTTTGAATTCAAATCGATTTCGTGAACAGGGGTTCTATGAACTGACCATTGAATCCATGAAATTTACCTGCATCCACCTTTGATAGCTACCAGACTCCCTATCCTGTATTACACCAAAAGTAATTTGGAGGGAGGAGGTGATAGTTTTATTTTTCCGAAGAATTACGTCCTGTTGATTATTTGATGTTTCGAAAACTGAGTAAATTGCGTTTTGACGTTGTGGCAACTCATTTTGTCTCCTCGTTTAACACATGCGAAGCTCAAGGTTACTGGAGTAGGTAACCTTGATCGCACCTCTTTAGTGACGTCAGAGTAGCCATCTTCTACGGAAATTCTTCAACACGTGTTTATTGTCTTGACATAAATCATTTGTGGATTTGACAACGGCAAGTGAAAGCAATTGATTGCTTTCTGTACCCATTTGCCCAAATTTACTGCTTCCTGCAATAAAGACGTTGATGAGTTTGTTAATTGGTGAACAGGATTAACCTTCTGGTCATGGATAACCTCTTGGCCTGTAGGCAACGTGTACTATTTCCGATCTAGCAGCGGTAGGAATGAGTCATCGGCTGGGATAAAAGTTTCACGGTGGGAGGAAGGGTATTCACTGCACAAAGGGAACCGGAGTAGTGCTGAGTGACAACTTTGGTGAATTGCTGTTACTTTAAAAGTGTGCGATAACCAAGCTACTCACTCTTAATTCTGTAAGTACAGTAGTAGATTAATCGTGCAATATTACTGATTTATGTATGTTATCAATGTGAAATCCGGATGCTTTACTCTTTAATGACTTAATGATTATGCACACGAAAGTATGCAAACTTTTCAGTTCCACATTTCTAGGATGTCTGTTATTAACGAAACTTTGGTAAAATGTCCGCAGGCCAACTTTATCTCATCGGAGACCTCAGCCATTCGGAGCTTTTTGGAAGAGATCCCTCTCTTTTTTTTTTTTTTTTTTTTTGTAATTCGCATTTGCAACTTCGATTGTAAAGAATTCCCTACATGTATTAACTTGTATGTACGTATTGCATTTCTAAAAATAAAAAAAAAACCCAATAAAGTATTATTATTTATCATTTATAATAATCGTAATTATTATAATAACAGATATTAAAACATGTATATACAGTGTTCATAAAAGATCTGAATGACTTCATTCAAGGGGGCACTGTGACATGGGATTCAGACAGGCGCTTTGAAAACATTAAAATGAAGTGCATATTTTCCGGCTAAGTGGCCCCTCGAACAATCGCTAGGCTAGCTGTTCTGTTCTCTTCTGTCGATTATAATGTTTACTTTTGAGGCTATAATCGGAAGTACCGATGCATGAGCCGGGTAGGTCCATACGGAAAGACGACTTGGTTGCGTGTTGAAAATTCTGTTGGTTCTGCTTTTAAGTTGGGTTCATTCTCGTGAAGAACTTCTATGGGCTTTTCGCTATTTTTAGTTATTTTTGGTCATGGGCGCGAGTTGCTTGTTTTTTTTTCCTTTCTAATCCCGTAAAAACAGGTAAATCGACCGAGAATACGTGTAATTTAAAGGCACATACTGATCCCTCGTAGTCTAGGTGCTATTCATAAGTCAACCCAACCGTTTTCAGTTATCATTGGCTGAAACCGTTTATAAATACATATTCTCTCATCCAGAAACAGCTGTGATTTTAATATTGAGTTCTGCTAAAGTGAGCGTTAAATGCACTGTTACTTTGTGTTGTTTAAGTGGCGGTTTACTCTACAGGAAGACAAACCTGAAGTGAACCCTGCACCTCCGCTCGAGAGCTGTAAAACTATAGGTAACTCTCGTATAACACGGTTATTAGGTTCCTATAAAATGTTGTGTTATGCGAAACCGTGTTATACGGGACTAAGAAAAAGTACAAGGGGGGGGGGGGGGGAAGTTACGTTCCAAAAGCTAACAAAAATAATACACCATTCTCAAAAATCACTAATCTGGGTTTGTTTGCTTTTGCTTGATAAATCTTTGAATTTTATCGTATGGAACTAAGCCTTTTTGAACTTTGGGCTCCTTTCATTCAAGAATCTGCATTAAAAAAATAAGATTCTAATTGCTTGGCTAACTTTATGCCTTCCCCTATGCTTTTTAGTGTCAAATTTGGAAGTTTAGAATTTTCATCTGCACTATCATCATCTGAATTGATTTGATTTTACCTCCGATGCCACTTGTACAAAATCCGCTACGCCGGCCTCTTTTTCTGCCAGTAATTCTTGAACGTCTTCAGTAATCATATCTTTTTTATTTTTTTAGGAGCATCGGCGGCTAAGGCCATGTTACCCTGCATATATTGTCTATAAATTGCGTGTGTCTTGAGGTCGATTTTCTGTTTTGCTGGACGAAAAACCCGAGTTTCCGGGAGAAAATAATCATGCTAACCTAGCCACGTTGTGAAAAAGACCGATAAAAATTCCTCCCTTCACTGACGGGATTCGAACTCTGGTCTTTTCCACCCGGTGTGGCGAGGAGAGCGATTCTATGAACTGTGGTAACCACGAGGGCTTCGGTTGTCATATCATCAAAACCTTCCCCTCCTCCTACCGACGTAGCAAGTTCTACTATCGCACCGATTCCGTTTTCTGCCGGTTCGATCATATTCCTGAATGAACGAACTGGCCATACATTTTTCCACGCGCCTTTAATGTTGACGGTTTTAATTCTTTCAGCGATAAAGTTATGATTCTGATACAGTCCGCAATTGAGAAATGTTTCCATTACTTCAATAGATTCGGAATCAATTTTTTTCCAAAATCCATTGTAACGATTTCTGATGTAATGAGTTTTAAAGGCGGATATAATGCCTCGATCTAACGGCTGAATGAAAGAAGTTGTATTAACCCAATACAACTGTGGCGGTAGGAACATAACTTCAATATTTGGATGACTTAAATCTTTTGGATGTCCTGGTGTGCTATCCCAATAGTAATGAAACTTTAAAATCTAGGTTTTTCCACAAGTTCAATATCACAGAACGTAACAACGGAATTTCCCAACAAAATAAAATACAGGGATTTCTCAATATATATATATATATTTTTTTTTTGACTAGCGAGTCAACAGTGGGGATTCAAAAAGAGTGGAAATGTTGAAAAATTATATCCAACGTAATAGCGGGGTTTTCCCCGCACAAAAGCTCAAAAATACCGTGTTATGCGAGGTTTACCGAAGTTCTCTAACCGTGTTATATAAGTACCGTGTTGTGCGAGGATTGCCGCAATTTATCAATTGTGTTAGAGCGAAACCGTGTTCTAGAAGTACCGTATTATACGAGGGTTGCCTGTACAGCTTATATTAGCTAACATAATTTTGCCTAATACAGGTTTATGTATAGAAGTGAAAGAGAATTCAACTGGTTATTGCAATTGGAATACTTAACTGTATAAGTTAACTGCAGCCATTATCAACCCACTGCAGGATGGAAGCCTCCTCAACAATTCATGCTGAGGGAAATGGACCATAATCTGCCACGCTGGTCCAGTGCGGGTTGGCTGATCGACCGTATTTAGCAGTCTGGGGCTTGAATCCCGGTCTACTCAAAGAGCGTGTGCTACTGCACTCCCGCTCCTGACCACTCGGCTACGGAGGCCGCCTTAACTGTATATGCATGTACAAATTTGAGGCATGGGAATGAGTCTGAATAAAAAAAAAAAAAAAAAAATGTTTTCAACTTAGGTAACCGAATATTTTTTAGGTAAAAAAATACTTCGGTTTTAAACAAAATTTATTTACTGATGTGTACGTTTCTTAATGAATGTGTAGTTTACTGTAAAACCTTTCACGGGGAAGAAGGTGGTCAACGAAGTTAACAGAAAAATTATTAGTGGGTGATAATTTTCCATGGTGGAGTGGCTGGCTAACACCCTTTGTGATACTGTGGTTATCTCTATAAACTGTTAATGTTTAGACATGCGCAGTGTCATTGTCGGATTGCCGATAAGTTGCTTTGAAGAACAGTTGCTACCTTGTTCTCGGCGATTGGTTTGATGGGCTGCGGACCGAGTGAGTTTGTTTACGTTTAATCGGGTGATCAGAATATTTCTTATATTTTCTTTAGAAACGTATGAAGTATGTACTGTACTGTTAAGGTGGCAGAAGGTGTCAGTAAGATGTGATATCTTTTGTCACTATCAGAGCCAGTATTATAACACGATAAAATAAGTTATTTCTTTAGTTATGCCAGTCCTCATTATTTGTCTCAAATAATTATACTTCGAAATTAGTGGCGTATCACCAAATCCCTGAGTTCGCAGGAGGTGGGGGGGTGAGCTCAAAAGAGCAAACTGAGAAAGTTGTATTAATTAAAAAAAAGTTGCACCAGAGACTATGTTGATAAGCCACTGTTGATAGTATCTTTTTTAAATTTACTATACTATTTACTGATTATGATAATAAAAAGTAAATTGCAGAATTACAACATCAAGAGTTGTAGTAATTCAATATTTACTTATTTTATTTTAATAATTTATACCTCTAACCACAATATGTCTATGTCGCCGGTTTGAATTACGGGAAGGCAAACCTACCAGTGAACCCTACACCTCTGACCGATACCTTTTTAATGCAAGCAAGATTGTTTGCGAATTTACATAATTTTGTAATACTTTATAATTTAATGTTTTCAGTTTCACCCCCCCCTCCCCCCATTCTTCTCTGGTCATTCCGTTAAACAAGCTCCGCTCAGTCTGTTGGTAACCGGCCGCCGTTGCATCAGCTTCCCTAATAGTGAAGTTAACCCGTCTTGGCCAGTTTGGATCTTTTAATCTGTTTTGAAAGTGCCTGTTTCCGATGGCTTACGTCAGTTGAATAAGTCGGCCTAGTTTCGAGGACTATACTTTTTTTTTTTTTTTTGCCTTGTTTGTTTTCTCACCTTGACAAGCAGGATATACCCATAACAACTATCTTCCACTCGTAGCTAGTTAAGTAGAAAAAAGTTTCGCCGTTTTTATATCTTACCCCCATCAGAGATAATGCAGCTGATAGACGAAGCTTTTGGAGCTGAAAATATTTCCCGGACTGGAATTATGTGAGCAAAGGTTATCAACGTTATATCAATCTGCATCGCACAGTAATCAAGTCCGACGTAACGACTTTTGTCGGCCAGGAGGGTTAGTTACAATTGCCGTTTCTGAGATGTGTACAAAATGTTTCAGAAGTCAGTTTGAAGGTGCATTACACCAGTGTGGCTGATGTTATACAGAAGTGGCATGGATAATCTATTCAGCCTGCTTCTGTATTTAACTTTCCACAAGCATGGATTGACAATTCGAATTTTCCTCTACAAAACTGGAGACAAAAGAATGAACTACGCGAATCCTGGATTGTTAAGAGATTTTCATATTGATGACGGAATACTGGGGAAGCTGTCAAAGTTTGCTGGTGACTTAAAGGTTAGGAAGGATTTCAGGACAGCTTTTGATACTGTTGCGCATAAAAGATTGCTTTAGTGTGGCATTAAGGGCAAGTTGCTGCTATGGATAAAAGGATGGTTGAGTGGGACAAAATAGAGAGTGGTAATCAACGGATATTGCTCTTTGGTGGACTAATGTTATTAGTGGAATGCCCCAGGTTTCGGTGTTGGGACCATTCTTATTTTCTATATTTATCAGTGATATTCAGGAAGGCATATCAGGCTTAATGTCCAAGATGATACAAAGGTTGGCATGCTACTACAACAGCATCCAGCAAAGTTAGGCACATGGGCTGAGAAATGGCAACAGAAGTTTAACAATGACACATACAAAATATTGCATATAGGTAGCAGTAATCCCAGAGTAACGTATCGATTGTGTGGTATTACACTCAGGGTGGTCAAAAATGAAAAAAATCTGAGGTAATTGTGCAGTCGGATATGAAGTTCTCTGAGCAATGCAGACAGCCTGCCAGGACAGCTCATGGGGTTTTGCCAATGATACAGGAATTTTGCTAGCAGGGATAAGGAGGCGATTATCCCATTGTATAAGGCAGTGATCAGGCCATATCTTGAGTACTACATACATACAGGTCTGTGGAGGTCTCATTTTATGAAGAATGCAGAGCTGCTGGAATGAGTGTAGGGAAGGGCAATGAGATTAGTGAGGGGAACAAATTGGGGGAGGGGGTGGGTTACCAAGAAAGGCTTCAGTATGCAAATTGCAGTGCTTGGAGACTTTGCACCTGCAAGGTGATCTGATTGAGACGTTTAAGGCTTTGAATGGATTGAGCAACCTCAATTCTGATAGGATTCTTCCTCTTTCTCAGACTACACATATGGGGGGGGGCACATTTAAATCGAGGAAGGACGGTTGCAGAATTAATGTGCAGAAGTTGCCTTTAGCCAGCTTGTGGTTGATTGCTGGAATAAGCTTCCATTTGTTGTTGTGGAAGTTGATAGCTTAAATAAATTCAAGGAAGAACTAGCCAAAACTATTGGAGGGAATGAATAGGTGAAATGGGAAGGTGTTTTTTTTTTTTTTTTTTTTGACTGATGCTGTATAAGCTTGCTTTCTTGCACCATTTTCCTCCACTAAAGCTAATGCTAAGAGGCTATCTTTTTGAAAGTACTGCAATGCAGGACATTGCAAAGTCAAGCCTGTTCTGCTATGAGAATTAAGACCATTGGATTATCCACACGGGTTAAACTGTGCTGCCTGCATAAACAAAAACAAGTGTATAAGATTTAGGGGGGAAGATTAAATGAAATGAATGAGTGTGGAATATTCTCTCTGACTATAAAATTTTAGGAAAGAACAAGTAGATCACACTTTTATGAAGTTACTTCTGGCAGGTGTTCTGAATCGTGGAAGTTGCCTGTAAGAGTGGCCGAGGCGATCAGGTTGGCGAAATTCAAGGAAGAATTGGAAGAATTGGGTAAGCACATACTAAATCGACGTATTATGGTCCTTTTTAATAAAGATTTGATATAGGCCGGCTATGCGGTTACACTGATTTTGCTGATATTAACATATTTGTGTATGACGCTGTGTCCGGCACGACACGAAAAGCAATGTTGCACGTGTGTCAATTGCAGTGCAGTTCTGCATGGGAATTGGGTGTTGGTGTGGTGTGGTGTGACGGGAACGAAATAGTGCATACGTCATATTAACATGCACCACTCAAGTGTACCGAAATCCTGCTCCTGTCGCCCCCCCCCCGTCATAGCTGCCTTATGTCTTCGAAAGCAGCGAAATCATCGAGACAAGTCTCGAATAAATCTCTCCCCCCCCCGTCTCAGGATTTCCTGTGGGCGGGAAACAATAAAGAGTGAGCTTGTCTGTTATACAACGAATTTTCTTATTTTTTGTAGAATTTAATGTTAACATTGGTTGCGACTTCTCATTGTCGCTCTGGCCATGAACTACTTGTTCAATGGCCATAGCGTATCGCTGTGTCCCCGAGGTGAGGGAGAACTGATCTTTGTAAATACATTCTCCGAAGCTAGTTTCTCGAAACCATACCTATGACGTCAGTTAGTAAATATATACTGTTAAATCCGAAAGGTGACCTTCGTTGTTACTAAGAAAATTGGCCAGTGAAGTGTCTAATTGCCGTCCTGCATGCAGTATTGCATCCTGGCTGCATTCTTAAGTGAACAATTCAAAAAACAGCAACTTAAAAAAATTTGTAACAGGAGTAATTACTAGATTTGATTATATTATAAAAGTGAACAATCCAAATTCTATTAATTGCTCCTAGTGGAATTTCCATCTGATTACTCAATATTAAATGCCATCTCAGTGTATTTGGATGAAACTCAATGCTACCGTTACAATGTCTGCATTATCAAATTATAATTACCTACATTACCATTACATCCATGTATGCCTCTCTCAACCGATCATGAACTCTCTACTAGCAGGGTAGATGGTTTTTCGCCCAGCAAACAGAAAATCTACCATAGAACACACGCAATTTACACAGTATCTACGGAACAATATGACCTTAGTCACTGATGCTCACAAAATCCCACTATTACTACTCTGCTGTCGTATAACAGAATCTAGTAAATTCTAATATTGGGTCCTTCCTTACTTACTATCAGTTTATTAACACAAGGTTCACCCCCTGTACAGCAAATGGGCAAAGAGGGTGTACAGAAATTTTAAAATATACACTTTTGTACAAATTTTCAGATCTTTACAATATAATTATTGTATAATAATAACTATTAAATAGATATATACACTTGCTTAATTGTATTCACTTTGAAATAACATAGATCTTGATAATTGAAGAGTTAAATACATAAGTTGACTTCTTAATCAGCAACTAACATACAAATTTATTTATATTCATTACATTATTGCATTTAATTGTTCATATCCTAAAATTTCTAATAAAAACTGCTCAATTTTCACAGCAATCCTGGTGATTTAGTCCAGATTTGGTCTATAATTTGACTTCTGTAGGTTTTATTGACTTCAAACTTTACCGGATCAATGTAGTCCTGTAGATCAGTGTGTTAACTTTTGGTCATGGTGGTCTGTTCGTTGTTCAAAGATAAGCAAACTGATTTTATTTTTATAAAAGTTTTTATATACTGTATTTTTATGATAAACGCGTTTTCTTTATCAGAATCCATGCTAATACTGTAATACACTCACTGGCCAAAAGTAAATGAATCTTTTGCTACGTCAAAAGATAATTAAACGTACGGTATACAAATATAAGGTATCACATGATATGATCACAAGTTCCTTGGCATCAGACCAATACTCTACGCTTTAATGGGACTTTTTGGTAGGTCCACCTTCCAATTTTCAGAAAGGTGTTATTGCTGTAGCACGTTTAGCAGGAGCCACAATTGAGAAAACAAAAGAAATCACTGGTGGCGAAAGCAGCCATCCCAAAAATGTACAATGGGTGGAAGACGAAAGGAAAATGGGAGCTCCGAAAGGAAGAAATGCGGCAGAAAGTCGGTACCTCCAAGAAAGAGAGCGAAAAAATTTAAAGAAAATTGTGTTTCAGAATAATAGGTACAGTATGCCGAAAATGACTGAAAATTTTAATCTAGGCGAAGAAAGACTCATTTTCAAATGAACTATGCGGCTGGATTTAAAATCTGGGTAGTCGAATATAAAATTAAAAGTTAAAATTTGGTAGTCGAATACCACCTCTTTCTGTTTAAAAAAAAAGGGGGGAACATTCGATTGACGTGTTGGTGCCAGCAAGACTGGAACTGTAAAAAATACAATATATGCAGGCTGTTTCGTGTCCACCACTCCGGTGCTATCATGATATGACCTTTTGGTACGGACTGATTCTTATCCCGTTAGAAGGTCATATTACCTCTAATTAATACCTTTCTTTTGAATATCCAATGAATACCTTTCTGTCATATTGGACCAATTTCACCCTGCAGCGCTTCATTTTTATCGAGATTGCGATGGATTCTTTCAAGACGAGAACGCAACTATTCACTATGAAAAAATTGTATGGTTCGAAGAACATTCCCAAGGTATCCAAAATTTTACCCTGGCTGCCTAGTTGTCCATATCTGGATCCAATTGAGAAAGACTGGGATATGCTGGAAAGAAACAATAGCTGGCAAATATCCTGGTGGAAAAACGGTCAGATCTGCAAGTAGATTTCCTCAGATACCTAGTGGAATCTATGCCACGACGTGTACTGGTCGCGAAAGGTGGCCCTACTAGGTATTGAATAAAGATTTCTAAATTTTTGGCCAGTGAGTTCAATAATAATAACTTAAGATCACTGCTATTGTTTTAATAAAATCAAAAGGCAAAAAAAGAAAAAAAATATTGGTGGTCCACCTAAAATTTGTTTTGATAAAGGTGGTCAGTAGCGTCAGAAAGGTTCAGCTATTTCTAGATCTGCAGTTTACTGATCCCTGGGCTTAAGCGTTGGTTACTTTTCTACATTTTTTTTCCAAGCGCTTCACTCATAGGTTTTGACGCCCAGATATAAAATACAAGTAAATAAATCTTTATTGCTAGATTGTAAGAAATTCAGGCAGATGACTTTTTCTTTATTGGCCAAAGATTTCATAAAAATAAAAACCACCAAGTAGAATATAAATTAACCCAGGGAAATGCAAAAAGCGATCCATTAAATAGCAGACTAGACAATAGCATCGAGTCGAGGTGGGAGAATATGTATCTTATACATAAATTATCCTCCCATTGACTCGCATAAGCTTCAGCTCGTAGATAAAGGTAAAGTTAGTTTGGAGTTGAACTAGGAATGGACGGTTGGCTGGTTGAATTTGCGTGTTCGAATTGGTTGAAAGAAAGAGGTGGAATTAGACGCTAATTCTCCTTAAAGCGAATGTGTAAGAGATTGGTCGTTATTTTAACCCGAGAGGTGTGGGGATCTGAATGTGGAAACCGTATTCCACGGTAGCATGGGCGTTACCAGAAATTCATATTTCGGAGGGGGAGTGCAAGCATGTTAGGAGGGGGAAATGTAGTGTGTATACCTGCTTTATTACAAAATGTATGGTAATAAAACTAACATGGAACGTTTATAATAATTTGAACTGATAATAGTAAAATATATTCTTGCGGGGGTGCAAATGCGCACTAGCGGTTGCTCTACTGCATGGTAGGATGTGATATTTCGTTAGTCGCTGTTTAGAAGAAAAGTAATGCTGAGAGCAAAACAACTTTTTTTTTTTTTTTTTTTTTTTAAATGCTCTAAGGCAGAGGTTCCCAAACTTTTATACCGTGAGCTTTAAAATTTTTCATAGATTTCATGCCCTCCAAGTTCTAGAACAAGTGAATATAAACAAGTATGACATAATTTAGTTATGAATATACATACTTTTATAAATTAATATATACGCCAATACATTTAATCTCAAAGAAATAAAATACTAATAATAGAAATAAAAAACGCTTCGTAACTGGATTAGTGATGGTTTGTCCGTATTTCGTTAAACATTGCTTCATGAAAACAAGCGCCCCAAAAAACCAAGTGTGCTGCTGTGTGTGGGGGGGAGGAGCACACTTTGGAAATCTCCTGCTATAAGGCGATCAGGGACATTTCAACGCGGTATTTGAATTCAAAACGCAGTCGAAACATTGATGCGGTTATTCTAATAAAGATCTGAACTCAGAATAATCTTTAGTAAAGATATGATCTCTATAATCTGTTATTTCCACTGCTAAATTTCTTAAAACTTAAAAACAAGGAGGCTATCCATTTTTAGAATGCAAGGTTAGATTCTCTGTAAATGTCTCCTGCTTGTAATACAGCGACCCCTTTAAATACTTTTTATTTTTTTTTAACTGAAAGAGTAATCACAATAACATACGGAAATCGCTAAAGGCCTTGTGTAGCATGTAGGAAGAAGAAAAAAAAAAAGGGTTAACTATTTTTTTTACTTCATGTACATCAGGCTAATTAGATTGAGTTATTCTTTGTAATAATTGTGGAATAACAAAATAGAGTTCATACTAAGTTATGTTATTATATTTCTTAATTTTATTTATTTATTATTATTTTTTTTTCTTTCAGTAGCAAGGATGCGTCAGCCGGTGATGGTAGAGACTGGCAGATCATCAAACGCTGATGACTCATCAAAAGCACGTCGCTCACCATCCACTTGTCTGACAAATTTATGTGTTACAAGTAACCATGGCAACACGAATGATGGAGTACACGTTTACGAGGAAATGGAAGTCCACAACAGCCCACCCAAGTTAGCTCCCGTTAGTGGAGTGTTTGGAGCGCAGGTGAGTACAGCATTTTCCTGAGTAGATTTTGGGGGGGGGGGACAGACCTCATTAAAGCAGGTATGCCAAAACTCTCTCGAACGAGTTATATAATCAACTAGACAAACCCGTATTTATAATTAACTATGATAGGTATTTTTTTTTCTATTCTTTCTGCTTTCCCCTCTGGTAGCTTTTAGGGGTTAAAAGGGGCCTCGACATTCTTAATGTGGTTCCCGTTTCTTTCTTTCTTTTTTTTAATGGAATTTGGGATTAAAGTTTTCAAGAAAGATCTGTATATTTATTATGGTCTTCATTACAGAATCGCTTAATTTTCCACACTGGCCACTGCCTTGGCCGACTAAGAGCTTTGGATCGGGGGGGGGGGAGAAATGCACATAACGGATACCTGTCGGAACTCGTCCCGAACAGTTAAATCATGTTTTGAAACCGTCACCAAATAGGAGGTTGTTGACAGTGTTTTGCGGTCAAACTCTCCCACGTGAGCAAGCGAAAAACCCTGTGCGATGCGGCCCCAGCTAAGCATGTAGAGGAAGATAACGGACGACCTTCGCCATAAGTAGCTACTGTGGCTGCGGGCACGAAGCAGCGAGAGTCTGTTCACGTGATACCCAACTCGACTTTCACACGGCCCTTGTTATCCGCTCCGCGAGCTGACTGACGGGCCCAAAGGGCTGAATCTTCTCTCTCTTGCGGGCTGTCACTTCCGCGGCCACTCCGCACACCCTCCGGCCACGGCTGGCTTGAACGCGGCGTTTGGCCGGCAGGCGCTGCGTGCGGAAGGGGAGGTTACTGCTGCGTTCCAGCTCTACAGGTTCCGGAACGCGACGTAAGAACAGTTCAGCTGGCGATACGGCACTACGTGGATGCTAGGGCAGGAGGCTAAAGATTGGGAACCGCGCAAAGGAAACAGCCGATGTCGCTCTCGAGGTGTCGATGACCTCGGACATGGCTTACATCTGCGTTGGAGGACGAACGCCGCAATTTCGTCTTTTTCCCGTGAAGGGATGCCGGGGACAGATGTGGGCAGTTTCTTCAGTGTCGGAGTTTAGGATATTCGGAATTAGGCAACGGAAGTGACACATCATGGAGGTGACAGTGTTGGCTTCACTCAGGTTTCTGGCCGATCAGGTGAGGTGCTTTATCTACGCAGGGTAACTCGGAAACGGCTCCTGGAAGAATCCGAGGTTTAATTCTTACTAATGGATGTTGCGTCATTAAACAGTCATTTTACAGAATTTATGCTTCCCGCTATAAAAAACGTGGAATTGTTAACTATTAGACTGGAGAGAATTAAAAGCAAATTCTCATTTTATTTTTCAGCTTAGTTTCAGTTAACCGCATTAAAAAAAAAAAAAAAAAAACATGTTGTGCACATTGTTCTAGAAATAGTTCTCGCACAGAAGTGTGACGATTTTTTAATGCGCCAGAGTAGTTAAGTGATTTCCCAGAAACGTAAAAACCGGTTTCTGAAATTGTTGACCATGTTCCAAGCCTAAAAGTGGAAACAGTTTTTCCATCAAACCGCAATTCTAATTTTAATTTCTCCCTTTTTTTAATTTCGCGTTTTTGTTGCAATAATTTGTAATCGAATATTGTCCGTTTTATTTATTCTGGTTGGCTGTCAATTTTAGTGAGCGAAAGAAATGTTGCGCAGTTAATTATTAATTCTGAATTAATATTTTCGCTGCACATGTAGCCATTTTTCTAGCATTAACTAGATTTCATTTTGTAGTTCAGATTTCATCCGTGACGTAAGTCTTTTAATGAACCAATCCAAACGTTCTTGCACCATTGATGAATTCCAATACATATGCAGCAGATTGTAAATTATGTTATATAAAAGAGTAATAGAAATAAACTTTCTCCAAAAGCGATTATTTAATATAAGAAATAATATACAGGAAAAATTGCTAGAATTTATACAGTTTAACTACATTAAACTAAACTATAAATTCTAGCAGCAGATATGCTTTGACATTGTTTTTGTTGCACAAACTACAGTGCCCCCTGCCGATTTATTAAAGTCAGTTTCTTATATGATTAAACGGCATTTAATATTATTATAATAATAAAAACAGTTGTGAAAAATCATTGCAATAATTTATCCAGCTCTTTATTGTGAAAAAATGTTTTTTAATGGTTTAATTTAATTCTCTTGAATTGCCCTGGTTAATATTGTATAAAAATAACGTAATAAAATATAAACTGTTTAATCAAAGTATTTATCCATACGGCATATCCTCACTTTCTTTTCTTTTTTTTTTCCATCCTGTTTTTGCAGAACAAAAGCATAATCCGGCCAATTGCTTGCAAGCCAGTGATGGCTTCTGTTGTAACACACAGTTATTCCAGTCCCTCTTCTGTTACATCTCGTACTTCAACCCATCCCAGTCCATATTCTTCAGAGTCGGAAGCTCGATCTGGTAGCTCATATAATTTACCCAGTCTGCTGGATGACGACCGTCCTTCTATGACTTATTCCGTAGATAGCTGCATGAAACTGTCGCACATGGGTTCATCTCTTCAGCTGGATCATTTCCCCGACACCCCATCGCTTAGTGACAGCGGTTTGGCCGATCTGGAAGCCATGCTACGGGAAAAGGATTCCGAAATATCCTACTTAAGAGAGACATTGGAACAGAACGAACAGGTTATCTTTAAAGTGTACGAAGAAAAAGAACAGAGTTGGCATCGCGAGATTCGCCGGTTGCGAGGGCAGTACGAAACCAAACTACGGAATAATCAACAGAAGTTAGCCAAGGCAGAACACATGCTTGCAGTACAAAGCTATCAGGTGAGTAGTCCATCTGGTTAGGCATTAGCTGTTATGATGGGAGGTGGGCTGTTTGTAGATGTCATTCACATTCAAGGATTAATGTAATCCTTCAGTGCTTTCTGATGCGGCGAATCTGGGACATGGCGCAGCTAATGGAAAAATCAAGAATAGTAATGTTACTCAGGGAGGGATTTTTTTTTTTTTTTTTGAATAAACTTGAGTTTGTTTCTTAATTTGGAATAATCCTGAATTTTATTTATTATTATTTTTTTGTTTTCATTTTTGAATAATTCTGAACCAGATCAGACTTAAACTGGTGCAGGCAGTCTGATTTGGAGTGCTTGTTGTTAACTTTCTTGAGTTTAATTTCATAACGGCACCAGCCATTATAAATTTAAATTCTAGCCGATTCCGCAGAAAAATCTGTAATGCTATCGCCTCTACCATGAGCTTTTTTGGTATTGCACCATGAAAGCTGGCTTCGACTCAATTTTTTTCTGAGTGGGGGGAAGAGACGTTTTGGGGCTGTTGGCTGATGAGGAAGCCTGTGCCCTTCCCGAAGATTATATTAAAAATTAAATGTAAAGTTTTATTCCATTATCCAAAATCGTAGGTAAAAAAGCCCTTGAAGAGTCTATAGATTTTGCGATATCCGAATTTTAATATAAATAAATTTTCTGTTTATACTCTGGGACGACCAAACGGTCAGAGGAGTTCACAAGATAGACAGAATACAAGAAACAGCACCGTATTCAGCAGTCACGGGCTTGAACCCCCGTAACTCAAGGTACGTGTACTTATGCACCCACGCGCCTGACCACTAGGCTATGGCGGCCTTTATAGTATTTAAATTTACCTGTATATGATGATTGCTGTTTATGAAAAAAAAACAAAAAAAAAAAAAAAAAAAACCGAAGATTAAACCTAGCAAATAATCTTAAATTCTTTAGGAGGGCCTCATCACTCTACAGAATTTTGGGACAGATGAGGAAATATTTGGCAGCACAGTGGATAAAATTAAAGTTATTTTAACGGCACCCGAGCTTGTTGCTCTGAACGGTATTGTTTATTTTAGAAGTGTTCACGGACCGATTTACGTGTTGTGCATGCTGGAACCCTTACTCCCTCTGCTGGAGACCGGCTAACTACGGTTTCGACATCGGAGTAGCAGACGCTGATCGTGCCAACTAAGCTGCTGCGCAAGACTAGGATGCTGACTTTGTAATGTGGACGCCTAGGCTGAGTGTGAATGTTTTTTTTTTTTTGTTTTTTTTTCCCCTTAATCCACCGCTCCTATAAAGCAGCATGTTTAGCTAGGGAGGAGGAGATCGCTTGGAAATCTGAAAAATATTCGCGATCTCATCCATTCTTCATCATAATATTGTCTTTGGAACTTGGATCCTTGAGCAAATCACAGTCCTAAGTCTGTCAGAAACAGACATGAAGATAACATCAAGCAATGTTTGATTTTGGTATCCAGTGGCGATCCCAGGTAGGGGCTAAAGCCTCTCCAAACCTTATCAAACTTTTTTTTTTTTTTTTTTTTAACTGCTATATGACGATTATTAAATTCTGGGATCGCCACTGCTGGTATCCAGGTTGTTATGTTGCTTTTAATATACCGAAAACAAAATTTAGTTTGCGAAGGTTGCATCGCTAGATTACTTAATAGAAGGATCGCCATAATTTTTCTGTCATTAATTGAAGACATGTGGAACACATAGAGAAGACGAAGGACGGTAATGCGAAGATTTACAATTCGGTGGAGAAGGGCAACAGGCTAATAAAACAAAACAAGGAAAACGGGGGGTGGGGAGAAACTTCGTCCACCTTCGTAAGTAGGCTAGTTGTCCTCATCGACCCGAAATTTATGGAAGAGAGCCAGTCAGTTGTACTTGCCACCAGGCAGTGGAAAGCAGCGATAGCATATTTGAGTAGTGCAGGTTTGAGTCGTGAAATTTTTGCATGGCCAGTTTCTCAATGGGTAGCATCAGTTTTCAGCTGCAGTCCATTAATTTTTCAAACGTATTCCATCTGTTGAACTGGTTGTTGAAATGAAACTGCGGAACTGGTTAATTTATGTTTGGAAAAAGAAAAACATTATATTAAATGCATAATATAAAAATTTTAGCAGTTATTTCTTTTTAAGTGTTCAAGCATCCAATAATATTCAAGGACATAAATGTCCTTGAATATTATTATAAAAAACATCCAGTTTTCCCCAAGTAATGTTTATTAAATATTTATTGCTAAGTTGGTTCGTTTTTGTGCGAAGGCAGCAAAGTCAATAAGGCGTTGTATGTATCGTGATTGTAAATTGTACGTGTTCTGTAGTATGTATTTTTTACTGGATGGAAAAACACGGTGAAAATTCTGGGATGGATTGCATGATTTTTGGCCTGAAAATTCGTGTTTTTTGTAGATTGAAGAAAATTTGAAAGGATTAGTTGTAGATAAAGAAAGAATGGTCCGCCTCCCCTATTTTGTACTATATGCGAAAAAAGGATTATGAAGTCTAACTTAAATAATTCATGTATCGTACTACTACTGGCGCTACGTAAATTACCTTTTGATATATATTTCATCCAAAGAATGATGGTCATTATCTAGCAGCAAAGCCAAACAACAGAAATAAACGGGAATTTTGAGGCCCTTTGCTTACAAGATATGACATTCAATTTAAGGAAGGCAAAATGAGCGAAGAAATTGTAGGCGTAGGCATGGGGCAATGTTCAGTGGCCCAACATACATATGTTGGTTGGTTCTTCTGAACCTGACTGAGAATTACCCAAACCAGTTCCTGTTATTGGCCTGGGGGAAAGTTCACCTGTTGGCTTACAGACCCCGCATGATCTTCGTTTACTGTTTAGGAACATAATGGAACTCCAACCCGAGGAAGTGTGTGCCATATTCTGTGAGAGTATGCTATGGATATCTTAAACATCGTTCTGATCTCTATATGTTTGCTGTCGATTCTGCTCATCATACCGAACTTTTGATGTAATAGAAAAACGGCGTGAGACAGTCTCCACAGTATAATGTGGGTTGGGCTATTTTCCCTCCCTCAAAGATGGAACGACACAATGACCTGGGTTAAAAAGGTTAATTTCTGCGCATACGTGCAATACATAAAACCGTGATGAGTACCCGATGAGCAATAAAACGTTGTCTTGCGTGTTTTTAAGATGCCTTACGCACATTTTCGCCTCACCCGAGTCGAACTTAACAGAAACCGCATGCATGAAGCACTGGATTCTGAGATGATAGGTCAGCGATTGGCCTCGATCATTTTTAAATCAGTAGAAATCTCTATATCCGTGATAACCTGTGACCCACTAGTCAGTGGTTAACTAATAATAAATAAATACCGAAAAATTTCAGTTAATTTTAATTAGAATATCGAAAATATAAACATAGTACACTGAAGCGTATAATGTATATTATGTACGAGGGTTGATCATTTAATTCGCGAACTGATGCAAGATATTATCTTAATCATCATCTTAATCTTCTGTTTTCTCCTCGAAATACTCTCCCTTGAACTTTACACACTTTCGTCACTGTCGCACTCTTGCAAGCCATTCTTCGAAAGACAGCGAAGTTCTTCCGTTGTGTCAGACGCTAAACGCTTGCCTTTTCAGAGCTTTCTTCAGACGTAGAAACGGGAAGAAATCACACGGGACTAAGTCTGGTGAATAAGGGGAATGTGGCAGAACCTCGGCACCTATGGCAGTGATCACTGCCTGCACAATATTAGCCGTATGGAGCATGGAATTGTCTTGATGGAAAAACCACTTTACACCGGAAAGTTCGGTCACAACGGAATATGGCCGTCCTATGGCCATATTCCGTTGTGACCGAACTTTCATTACCATACGCTTCATGCCTCTCTTTAACTGTTTCCGATGCATTTAAGCCCCGTCTGACACAACAACGAATCACATATCTCTGTTCAATTTGTATGTCCGACATGATACTTGTTTCAAAACGATCGTCAGTGAACGCGACACTAGCTCGACAAGTACTGGCATGCGCACAGTCTGCTCAGTAGCGTCCAGGGAAAGCGGCTATAGCGGTAGTTATGGAAAGTTTGCACGGTAAACAAAATCTTGTACCAGTCCGCGAATTAAATGACTTCTCGTATTTTCCTTAAATTGCCCACAATGAAGGATAAAATCATGGAACTAGGCACTATCATTAGAAAGTCCTAACTTCCGTTAGACAGCAAAGATGTATCATAGTCCGTGAGAGCTGACAAAAAAAAAAAAAAAAAGTTCAAATTCATGTTTGCATTTATAATTAAACCGGGAGAAATACGAGACGCCACTCCAATGTTATGAGACTGCGTTCAAAAAGCAAAATTCGTTTAATGTATCTAATTTTGTATACTATATTTCCATCGAAGTACTTTCCTTGGAATTTACTGTCGAGTGATTTTGTTGATCCACCAGTGAAAATAAAGACAAAAACATAACGCAGGGTTGCGTTATTCATCAGTCCTGCAGCGAAATAGTAATACGGATTATATTATTCACACGAGTGAAAGAAACGGTCGTCCATTTTGGATAGTTGTGAAAAGCTACGTTCAGAAACACACTGCTGTAAGGATACGTGAAAGCCAAGAAGACTATAAACAGGCCTAACATGCAACAGAAAAGAGAATACGATCAGTTTAAGTAATAAATTTAAAAGAAATTCTCGTAGGTTAAACGCAGTCGGAAAGATTAGTAACCTTTGTAGACTTAACAAAACTATTTATCAAAATTACAATATGCTTTCGCAATTTTGTTGGGAACAGCGCTTATGATTACAATGCACTGATTTCCCGGGACAAGTGACATCAAGCAGTCGATCTACTCCTCTGTAAATTCGACTCGTCCCGGATCCAAAGCCAGGAGCACTGACGATCAGAAATCTTGCTTCTTTTTCCCATTTAATCTTGTGGTTGACAGTAATGTTAAAATAAGCTGTGAAAGTGTACTCCCAGTAATATTAATTTAAAGTTTGTTTAAACTAATATCGTTTGGAAGAAAACATTTGTTTTGTTAAACAAGGTTTTTTTTTTTTTTTTTTTTTTTTACTCCGTGGTCGAGTTAGTCGGGTAAGGATGGTATTCTTCTCCCCCCCCCCCCCCCCAACCAAACTGGATTTGTGTGTTTCATCACGCAAAACAAATACATAATATTGACACTGCGACTCTAGCTGACTCGGCGCTCATTCTTAAAAAAAAAAAAAAAAAAACACCCTAATTGCATTGATTTAATTTTAGAAGGCATACACGTTTTATTCTAGCCAGTATAAGAAATATACGAATCTAAGGGTTCTCACGCGTAGAATGCAGATAGCCGGTTACCAGAAACCAGCAGCTGAAGCTCCTCACTGGCTATTAACAAAGGGACAAGGCTATGAACACATAGAAAGCAGTTGACCAGTGCAAAACGTTACCCCATCGCATACAGAGAAGATGCACTGGTCAACTGCTTTCTATATGTTCATAGCCAGTGGACAGCTTCAGCTGCATGTAGCTGCTGGTTTCGGGTAAGTGGTTACCTGCTTTCTACGTGCTCAACCTTACGTAAGACGTGATCGCATGATTTTTTCGGCTAGTACTAAAACGGAAATATAAATATTTTTATCCACATGAGGGTAGAATTTTATGCCTAAATTAAGTGATTTAAACACGACAGAAAGAAAATTAACATGCTTCTCTAAATTGGCTCATTTTCATAATAAACTTCCTTGTGATATGAATTGTCAAAATGACTATATCGAACATTAGAAGCTGAAAGAAGAGTTAGGAATAACTAATAGATAAGCATATCACTATGGACTCGGATAGATGATCGGCACCACTTGTATAACAGATATCATGGAAAACAGCGACTTTATTGATGAACGAATATTCAAATATAAAATAAAAAAGCCAAATACGTAGATATAAGATGGCCTTATTTGTAACAATTATAGCAATGGTCAAGTTTGAATTGTCAACATAGCACCAGGATAATTTTAGAAACATGTAATCACGATCATACACTGATATCAGGGGGTTCTGGTATAAGGTTGGTTTTTTTTTTTTTTTTTTTTTGAGGAGGGTATATTTTCTTTTGTGTTTATGTTATAATCGTTTAAAAAACCTTTCGGGCTCCACCCTCTGGGTCAGGGCCCTGGTGTGTCGCATCCTTCCTTCTTCTGCACGTAATGTAATCAGTAAATAATGAGTGGATCGTAGTTGTATTATTGTCAGACTATGTCACTTGATATGATGTCTACTGCTATTGCACTGTCTCCAAGTGGATTTTGGTTTTTGTTGGGTTTTAGGAGCATCGATCACTAACGCCATATTGCTTCGTGTATACTGTCTATCTGTAAATGGCGTGTGTTGTGAGGTCGATTTTCTGTTTGCTGGACGAAAAACCCTAGTTTCAGGGAGTGAAAACCATGCTGCCCTCTCCTGACACCGACTAACTCAGCCACGTTGTGAAAGACCCATAAAACTTTCTCCCGTCATCGACGGGATTCGAACTCTCGCCTTTTCCATTCGGAGTGGATGTTGAATTCCAGTGGTTTTTGCCACAGTAAGAATAGAACAGGTCCGCCTCTTCGTTGGCTAGGGATGGGTATCAAGCAGAAGTCATCAGTACCTGTAGTACATGTTTTCCTTTTTTAGGAGCATCAGTGACTAAGGCCATATTGCTCCGTGTACACTGTAAATTGCATGTTTTGTGGTCGATTTTCTGTTTGGTGGACGAAAAACCAGTTTCTGGGGGGAGGGACATGCTATCCGCACCTGATAAAAACTCCTCACGTCATCGACAGGATTCGAACGCTGGTCTTTTCCACCCGGTGTGGGGAGGACGGCGATTCTACCAACCATGAGGTATGCTAGCCATGAGGCACGTATTTGATGTTCTATGGTAGCCAAACGGCTTGAAACAACGTAAACACATAATATGCAAACCGTCTGCGCGGATAGCACAGTGGTATCGTCACCGTCCTCCTCACACCGAGTGGAAAAGGCCCGGGTTCGAATTCCGTCGATGACGCGAGGAACCTTTTCACTCAGTGGCTGAGGTAGTCGTCTCAGTCGTAGATACCAAAGTTCCCCCTCCCCCAGAAACTGGGGGGTTTTCGTCCAGCAAAACAAGCAAACCTACCAGAGAACACACGCAATACACATGGGTAGTACTGTATTATGTAATAACTTAACCGGATAACCCAAATATAATAATAATAGCTTGTACTATGCAAACCAACACGAATCTCAGGCCTTTTACAATGATTCTGTAGCATCGCAATGACTCGAAGTGGAGATGGACTAACCATCCAGGAGCACTCAAATACATGAATTCACACACACGCCTTACAAACTCGCTGTGGGGATTCAGAACGAGACCCGAGGGCCTCTACAATGCACGCTTAGTTGTGACCCACGTGTTCGTGGTGTAGACGAGAACTGGGCAGGCATTCCTTGCTTCCTGATGGAAAAGTGGCCACAAATAACACACACTGCACAGACATACATAATATTTCTGTGTCCGTTTTACAGGATTCTGTATTATTATCACAGGGCGGAGTAGAATGTTTCAGAGCTGCTCTACATAAGATACATGTCTATACGTACAATGTTACTTGACTTGATAGGTTGACGAAAAAAAGTCTTCTTAATGACTGTATGCATTGTTTTTATTTATTCTATGTGTATTGTACTGTAAAACGGGACTACATATACAGTATTAGCTACTATGAAGTTTACGCTTTCATCAACAAATGAGGTGGACAGGCCTCTGTCTACTCCGAGTAACCACAAATTTTATTCATATATCGGAGATCCCGCGCCATTGATTATTGACCAATCAATCGGGCGACGGTATCATCGTTAAATGCCGCCCGCCTTAATTCTGGTCGCCCGTCGACAGCTTTTAAATAAATAAAATGTTTATACTTCTGCTCCAGAGGAATTTACGAGTAAATAGTAGTTTGCAAATGCACAAATGGCTTGCAGATTGTAATCATTTCTTGGCAGAGATTTCGTATATATTCTGGTCAAGGCTCCGAACGCTGTCGCTTAAGCGCTGTCAAAGCGGAATGTATTCTATAGGAATGAACCAGGTTAGAGGCATACGAAATAACTGCTCTGGCTGTAGATTTAACAGGTGGTTCGGCTTCTACTATTAATAAATTGAAGTTTGAATTTCGGGGTAGTTATCAGCGCATGAGAAAAAGCGGCCAGTACGATGCATCTCCTCTCCACTGTATATCTCAATTCTAAAATCACTTGGTGTTACAAAAGTTTTTATTTTTTAATTATTCTTTAATGATGCCGCACCATTTATCGTTCTCTTCCCAACTGATCAATTCGTAATCTCTTCAAAATTTTACGCGAAATGAGACGGATAATGGTGTCAACTAACTGCCACAGACCTTTACTGGGATTGAGTAAAATACGGTGTCTTTTCCTTACGCCGACATACCATAAGAAATAAATGTCAGCCTATGAAATATTAGAGTAGATGGAAAGGATTACTTAAAAATACAACTCGAAACATACGCCATTAATAGGGATACGTAAGAAAAGTTCAATTTAATAATGACATAATTAATTATAATAATCTTTAACTTACGATATTTTTGAGCCAGAAATAATCTCAAACACTTGTAGATAGTTTGCTGATTTTGTTATTTCTTATTTCATTTTAGATGCAGCAAGAGAAGAAAAAACTTCAGACAGAATTGGAACAAACTCGCCAGGAAAAATCTGCTGCCGATGCATTAGTACAGCGGTTACAGGAAGAACTGGTCTTAGCCCGTTCCCAGCTTGAAGAAACGGAGTGGGCATTGTGCCACAAGTCGGGAGAGATATCATTGTTGAAGTCTCAACTCAAGGACTCTCAAGGAGGCGAAACATCTCGTGTCACGGAACTGTTATCTCTTAGAGCTCAGTTGAAGGAGTGTCGACAGCTGGCCGAAGAGAAGGACAACAAGGTCATGGAACTACAAGAGCGAATGACCAAAACACAGCAGGATGCTTACCACACTAAACAAGAACTTGAAGGCTTAGTGCAGAATTTGCAATCTCAGGCGCGCGAATACCTTGTCGAGCGGGATGATCGAAACAATCTAATCAGCCATCTGAAGCAGGAAGGAGAAAAAGTACGCCTGGACCTTGCCAGCGCACGAAGAGAATTAGAGATGACCCGAGAAGACATCGAGGAGGAAAGAGTCCAATGGCTAGAAGAGAAAGAAAAGGTAATTCGTTATCAGAAACAACTGCAGCTCAACTACGTGCAGATGTATCGCAGGAATCGAGCACTGGAAGCCCAGATTCAGCAACTCACCCAGGGATCCTCAACAACAGAAAAGAAGCCCACTGAATTTCACTGTTAAATACCTGTTGGGCGTGACAAGCTGCATAGCAAAATAGTGAACAGTTGAACTGTGACGGATCAGAGTGAAATATATTTCGTCAGGTGCTTATAAATTAGTCATATTCTGTGTTAAGATGTAATGTTTTCGTTGTTTTTTTTTTTGTTGACCTTATTGGAGGGTACAAAACTAAAAGCATTTTCTTCTTTCTGATACTTCAAAGCAGGTCCATGAATCTTAGGTTGTCATGGCCCTAATAATATAAAGGTGCAAATTGTTGGACGAGTCCTTCCTTTGTTGGCAAATATGGCTTCAATGAATGAGATCTTAACCGGTTTTTTTATTAATTTAAAATTTGCAATTCTAAGGTGCTCATTTCCCCGATTTTTTTTTCGATTTATTTAGAAAAATTTACCGCGGTGCCAAAGTTTTGTGGGCCGAAATATAAAAGTGGCCACATTCATACTACTTTAACATTTCTAAGTTCAGAATAATACATCTTCTGACTAGATATCGGGTTAAATCCCTCTGGCTGTTTTCTCACTCAGCATTTTCGAAGTTAGCTCTCTGTAGTTAGGCTATAGTGACAGTTCCTTTTGATTTTTCTGTGCATGTTAACCTTTCATGATTTCAAAACATAAACGTAGATTGGCTTTGGTTACTGTGTTCTTCTCGCAGCTTCTTTCCTGACTATTGCTTAGGAAAAAAAAAAAAGTGGTTGGAATGTGGTGTTTAACGTCTGTCACTATTACACGGTGGATAGTTTAAAATGCTATTGTACACTTGGAGTGATAGTGGTGCCATCTGGTGTGGTTCTTAAATAGTGTCTTGTAAAATGCGCATTTTGTTCACTTAAAAATAAAATCAAGCTTTAAAATTTTTAATTTATTAGCGTGTCATATGTAAGTTTTTGCTAAAAACAAGTTTAACTACTTAAATATATATCTGTATTACGTAATAATATCAATCATTATTGAAAAATTATGCTTACGTTGCTTGCCAAGGGCAGAAACGCGACGAAAATTGTTAGATTGTATAATTTCTCAATTCCTAGTGAATTATTTGTAGTTTGTATTTAAAATATATCAAATTCTGCAATTTTAACCTTTTTTTTGTAAATAGCAGCATCTTTGAAGTATAAGTAAAATCATTATGCAGCAGCCATAATTACGAGTATTGTGTATAATTTCCTCCGCTATGATTCCTCTGGAGGCTTTGTATTTATTGCTCATATATGTATATATTTACTAAAGATCTGTGTTGTTCAAGATTGCATTTAATGTGAAACTTTCGCTTCTTTATCGGTATGTCTTGATCGTGTTTGTAAGTCATGTTTTAATGGCATATTAATATTACATTATGTATATAAAATAAGTGTAGAACGCTGCTTTCACAGTGCACATCAGCTGAACAGCAAATATTTGTTACATTTTTCCCCCTGGAGAAATATTCTGTAATTTAATTTTTTTTTTTTTTTTTTTTTGTTGTTTTCTTTATTAATCGGAGGTCAGGCTTTGGTATTTTGTTTTGAATGCAAGGATCTGAATTTAAATTTTTTAAAAAGTTAATGTTATTTTGACATCTACTGCAGAATTAGTTATCAAGAAATAATTTGCAAAAATATGCAATGCTTATTGTCATACTGGTATATTCCTTTTGTACTAATGTTACATATATAAATAATATGCAAATTTGGGTTAAAACTGTAAAACAACAAGCTACCTCTGAATAAATTGTCATTTTATTGCGAGTGTCATTGATTTATTTTGCTTTACGGAAGGTAAGTAAGTATATGAATACGTCCAAAACTAAACGGGGTTGGTAGTAATATTGTCATATGATAACTACGCTTTCCCCCCAAATACGTTTTCATTCAAGTTCATTTTATTTGGCCTTTCCGTGATTTTATTCTAATTATAAAACGTGGTCCTGGTTGGTGATCCAAGAAATTTTTGATTGATTTAAATTTCAAAATCAATAAGTGCATAAAAAGTTGTAATCTTTACAGTAACACCCGTTAGAATGGTTTTTAAGGAACTAGTCTTAAGGAGTACTATAACTGGGAAAGGGTTAATAAAGAAGACGTCACAAAATGAGCGTATCCACGCAGAAACATTCAATTGACCAAACAAATTTAAATTTTATTAAAATAAAAACTACTATTAAGATTATTACTATATTTAATACAATATTACGTGAAATTAATAATAGTTTATTAAGCTATTCACATAAACTGCTATACATTAAGGTGAATAGCTTAATGAAATTTTAAATTTGTTTCAGCATCTTACCGATATCCACCATCAGACCAGTGTCGGATTAAGACACGGCTCTTAACCTGGACGCCAAAAAACAATGATAATAATAATAAAAAAAAAATAATATATATATATATCATTAGTATACTGTATTAAAAATATTATCCTTAGTCTGAAAAATCTTTTTGCCCCAGGTTAAAGAAATAGCCTGGTCCGGTCCTGTAGGAACATCATCACTTTAATGTATAGTAGTTTAGGCGAATAGCTTGATAAACTATATTTCACGTGGTATAATATTAATGGAGAACAACCATTTCCAAACGCGTAACGTCCTTCCCCAACTATTCTGGCAATAATTCATAACTTTTGTTAAGTAGATCTAAGCATTGTTCTACTTAACAAAAGTTGAATTATTCTTCGGGGGGGATTAAAGAAAATACCGGACATCTTTACCCGATACCGGTAAAATCGAAAATATTCTTACACGTCATTTTTTTGTTAGTTGTTGGCGCATCGGCTTCTGTGGCCAATATGCACCTCCCAAAGTTTTTACTCTGATCCAAGCCCGAGGCGGGATTCGAACCCGCGACCTTTGGGTTGCCAGGCAGGCACTTTACCCACCTGGCTAGCTCGGTCGGCTGTCATCTAGTACGAAAGAAGCACGTGACAGTATAAGACTAGAATATGATCCTTAAATCTCTGATCTAATTCAAACGGTTCAATTCTATCTTTAACCCAGTTACCTTTACCCAGTTGGCCTCCGTAGCCGAGTGGGCAGGAGCGGGAGTGCAGTAGCACGCTCTTGGAGTAGACGGGGGTTCAAGCCCCTGACTGCTGAATACGGTCGATCTGCCAACCCGCACTAGACCAGCGTGGCAGATTATGGTCCATTTCCCTCAGCATGAATTGTTGAGGAGGCTTCCATCCTGCAGTGGGTTGATAATGGCTGCACTTTACTTTTTACCCAGAGGTGTACTGCTAAAAAAAATAGTACCGGAACGTTCGTTCTCCAGAAGACCATATGATAACGCCACATCGACCGTACAGTAATTGAATCAGACTTCAGACTCACGGTTCGTAGAACAACCAGTTCTAGCGTTCAGTCGTGGCAAATCAAAATGTAGCGTTCGCACGCATCACAGTATATCTCATTCGTTGGATACTTTAGTAAGAAACATTCAAGTTTAATTGCGAAATTCATATAAATTAGGTATATAAATTTAATGATTTTATTATTAGGATTTTATTTTATTAGGAAAAAAAATACCTGAAAGTCGTTCCAGCCCGAATACTCCACTGCCTTTACCGGTATCGGTAATAAAATTACTGGAATAAGTAGTATTTAAAAATATGCCTTCCTTGCGTACAATAGTGTAATATTTTATTTTAACCACGCAGTTGTATAGTACGAATTTAATAATGCAATTCATGGTTATTGAAAATCGATGCCCGAATCATGGGCAGTTGCACAAAATTCAAATCAGAGGGGAAGATGCCTACATACAGGATAGGTATTTCAGTTAGGTCTGTTTTCTGTTTTATGGTATTTATCATATTTGGGGCTGAAATTTTTTATTTTAATTTTAAGATTGGACCAAGTACTGCCGTTTGGATTTTCCGATTTATGAATAAAATTTTGCTCAATAAATTGCTTTTTTTTCTCAGTGGGAAGGTTGTTCCCTGTACTTGGCTCAGTCTAAAAATCGAAACAAACTAAATCTGAAGGTGGAGGGAGATAATAAAATAACGGTTACGTGAGGAGACAAAACACAAACTATCCAGCATAACAGGCTGTTCTACATCTAAATGCATGTATGGAATGGAAGGGTGAACATTGCATCTAACCGTTTTTTTTTGTTTTTGTTTTAATTCAAAAATTTCAGCCAAAAAAAAAAGTTTCACATGAACACTAATTTGGATTTAATTAAAAACTGGTGCCTGATTGAAATACCCTATATACAGAATAGCAGTACACCTGCTATTTTGAAATAGACTGTGGCGGCTTTTTATATTGGAATGATTTTTACTCAAGATCGGACATTTGAACGTCTGCATAAGAAATAAGAATGTGGATGGTGGCGTAATTAGGGTGGGGCACTGCTCTGTGTGCCAAATTTGGGGGATTCCAAAAGAACAGTTTTCAAGGTCGCCGTCAATCCTACTTACCCCACTAAATGTAGCCTAATTCAGAAGAGTTCCAGGACCAATTTCTGATCAACCATGAAATGAGTATGATGCTGCTGTTGTGTAACCAAAAATTTACTGTCTTCGGCACATATTGTTAATTGAGCAACTGCCACTTTTAATAAATACATTGATAATACAGCCTTCAGACAGCGTTGTGTATATAATTATCCTCCCCACACTGGAGAGAAAAGGTCTCTGTTCAAATCGCATAAATTACGGGAGGAACTTTCGTGGTCTTTTTTCCATAATGTGGCTGAGCTAGTCACGTTAGTCACATTGTCAAATACAAACAATGTCAATGCCTTAGTTGCTTTGGTGATTAAAAAAAAATCAAACGATAACAATTTATAGATGTTTTTCTAATTGCTCACTTTAAATCATACGTTGCCCTACCATTAATATCCATACACCTACATATTAACACCAGAGCCCAGATCTAGGGGGGTCCCAATTGAGGGGGCATTTTTTGTATCGACATAAATAAACGAGGTCCTTTAACACCTTTTGCATCTGGGCACCCCCCCCCCCCAAGTACTTTTGCACAGCGCTGTTAACACAACCTTTATTTACAAGAAAACTAACTGTGCCAAAATCACTTTTATGACGGCCTCTAGTCTCCGTGGAATACCCTGCACCATTTTCTTGTAAAGTCCTCCAATTCTGCCATTTGGCCTTCAAAAGTACTGATCAATTCAGCTGTTTTTTTTTTTTTTTTTTTTTTTGGCAGTCTCTCCTCACATACACTGATCCAATTTTTCATGGAAGGTGTGTTGGTGACCATTTGAACAGCCGTTTTGGGCGCTAATGGATTGGCCGTGGTGGACCCGTTGCCTGGCCCCTGCGATTTGTTGTGTATGAATCACCTGTGGAGACGGAAATGGATCTCGTGGCGAGACTTGTCTGCGCTGCTGCTACTGTCAAAGAAACTCCAGGTGTGTTTGACTGTGTCCACCAATCCATGCTGCGTCGCGTCTCATGGTGGAACCTTTGAGCATCTGTTGTAACATCATGAAATGCATCCATCTCGTACTCCATTGTTAATATTATGTCAAATAAATGTGGCATGTTTGCCACTAATTACTGTCTTGTGTCATTTCTGCTTCTTGTGCCTCTGTTACTACTTTCCCGTGACGTTTCCGGTTATGAGTTCCTATGGGATTCACATTCCTTTAAATGTTACCTACCTCCCCTAAACGTTTGTACAATATTTTTGAGACACCCTGTATATTATGTCTGTAAATTGAATGTTCTGTGGTTGATTTGGTGCACAAAAAACTTGAGTTTCCAGAGAAACTACACTGAGTGGCCATTATTAGGTTCAACTAACCTTTAATGTCGTCAGTACATTTATCAGATATAAAGCAGTTTGGCTGTACATAGGATATGTGTGCAATTCACTAAGTAATTTTGAATGTGGCATGGCATTCAGCACCAGATTCACCATTATGACTATTTTTCAAACTGAAACCCTGCTGGGGTTTCACATATCTTGAGTGTATAGAGATTAACCAAATAACATCCATCCAATGGTGATATCATGGCTAGCGACAATGTGGTTGGAAACAGTTTGTTGATGTGCGTGGCTACAGTCAAATACAACCCAGTGAACAGTGGCAACAGAAGATGTATAGTCCTGCCTAAAGAATCGCATTTCGTTTTTTTTTTAATTTTCGCATTTAGAATCGCATTTCGTTTTTTTTTTAATTTTCAGTTTAATAAAATAGAACTAACTTGTTTACCAAATTTTCTATTATGTATAAAAATCAAAAGCTTAAATAATATTTAAGAAATATTTAGAATATTCCAGAAACACGTAGAAGACTCCTGAATGTGATAGAACACTTAGAACAGTGCGTCTCACACTATCTGTGGTGAAGGACCAGTTTCTTTTATTTCCAATCTGCTGCAGACCGATACTTTTGTAAAATACAAATCAGCATGGACCAGTGACAAACAGTTCTTGGACAGGTACCGGTCCGCAGACCACACTTTAGGTAACACTGCTGTAGAAGATTCCTGAATGTGGCACAAAGTTGCAGATGATTCTAGAGTGTTTTGCAAAAATATAAATTGAGGAATAAGAGCTGAAACTTATAAAATGGAACACCCATCCTTCAGAAAGAGTGGTGAAAGATTTGTGTGTTTTGGGATAAACATGGCTAGAAATAAGGAACTGTGTTGAAAAAAGAAGTGCTATCATAACTGTGTATAAAGAAAATAATTCCATGAGAAGCACTGGCAAAATACTACAGTTTCATTTCAAGGAGTACAAACTACCAATCAACGATTCAATGAGACTGGCAGTTTAAAGTACAAACTATGATCAGGATGACCATGCATAACAGCAGAAAAACAAGATAAAACCATAATACTGATTTGTAAACACAATCGATGAATTACCGCACCTGAAATCTGAACTGAGTTGAATAGGAACAGAGTAACTCCCATGCTTGACATCTGTTGTAAAACTTCATCTTAAACAAGCAAACTTCATGGCCATGTAGTAGTCTGAAAACTCTTTATTAAAACCAAAAAATTGAAAGAAATGGTTGGCTTGGGCTAAGAGCCATCAAAGTTGGACAATTGAAGAAGTGGAAAAATGTACTATGGACGGATGAATCCAAATGTGAAATTTTTAGCCAAGAACAGAGTTCATGTGAGATGATCAACCGAAGAAAAAATGGTGGCACATTATTTAGTGTCCACAGTCAAGCATGGTGATGCCATTACGATCTGAGATTGCTTGTTTTTCTGGAGTGGGTGAAATTGTCAGAATTGAAGAATTTTAAGAAAAGAAGGCTTAAAAACATTCTTCAACATAATGCAATATCCTCTGGACTTCAACTTTGAGTAAGAAATTTTTTATTACAATACTGACCAGAAGTACAGCTCTAAGCTGTGCAAGGACTTTCTAGCAACTAAACTACAGGAGAAGGGGGAGGGGGGTATTGCAAGTAAAGCAGTAGTCACACCAATCAAGCTTTTATGGGATCATCTAGCCCATTAAGCCCATATTCACAAAATTTATGGGGAACCTTGCAGATTGCTTGGAGTTTGTTTTTTTTGGTTTTTAGGAGCATTAGCAACTAAGGCCATATTGCTCCGGGATATGCGGTGGTCATTCCCTGACCTTTCTGCATTCTCCGTATTTGGTGGTGACGGGCTTGAACCCTGGTCTAATCAAGAAGCGTGTGCTACGCACAGCTGCTCCTTCCCACCTGGCTACGGAGGTGCCATTGCTTGGAGTAATGTTAGTCAAGACACAATAATAAAATTAATGGCCAGAATGCCTATGGCTATCTCATGGAGGATATTTTAATGAAAAATCAGTATATTTGTTAATATTAATCATTTCAATATTTTTTGCTGTAAATTTTTCAATTCTTAATAAACAACATAAAAATACTTTGTAGTGTGTTGTTTTTTATATTAAACTTTATATTGTCATATGCTGTGATTCCAGACTTTTAGGCAGGAGTTTGTGAGGAAAACACGTCATTATGCCTTATTATGGATGGAGTTTTGCAATAATGACTAAACTGGATTATACACACCTGTGAGCCAAAAATAGAAAGGTAGTACAGTTACAGTGGCCTCAGGAACACCAATGCTAGGGGAGTAAAAAGAAAACTTTGCTTGGTTTGATAAATGCCATTCTTGCAGTTTTAAACTGATGGAACGACCAGAACACTGCAAAAACAAGATGAGTCCCTGGGTACATCCTTCCAGGTTCATAATCTGAGCACGAAGAAGAATCCCATCAGCACTGAGCCTGCTCAATATATTGAAGGCCTTATACAACTCAGTCAGATGACCATGCAGGTGCCTAGTTTCCAGATGCTGCAATTTGCAGAACTTAAGCCTTTGTTGGTAAGAGCACCTATTTGTTGCCTTTCTCAGTACTCGTTCTAGCACATTTTCATCCTATAGCATTCCTAAAATGAGAACCAGACCTCTATATAGTACTCAAGGTGTGGCCTGACCATTGTGTAATACAAAGGGATAATCACCTCCTTATCCCTGCTGGCAAAATCCTTGTGTATTATTGACAAGACCCCATGACCTATTCTGGCAGCCTGTCTGCACTGCTCAGAAAAATTTCATATCTGATTACATAATAACCCTCAGGTCTTTTTCATTCTCCACTACTCTGAGTGTAGTACCACATAGTTGGTACATTTCTTTGGGGTTACTGCTACCTATATGCAGTACTTTGCACTGAATGTTCAACTTCAGTTGCCACTTCTCAGCCCAACTTTTCTAGATCCTGTTGCAGTTGCATAGTGTCATTAACAACCCTGCCAACCTTTATATCATCAGCAAACTTCAACATTAAACTTGATATACCTTTATCAATATCAATGATAAATTTATATCATCAGCAAACTTCAACATTAAACTTGATATACCTTTATCAATATCATTGATAAATATACAAAACAACAATGGACCCTACACTAAACCTTGGGGGACTCCACTAATAACATTAGTCCATGAGGGGCAGTGTCCATTGATTACCACTCTGTCTTCTCCCACTCAACCATCCTTTATCCATTGTAGCAACTTGCCCTTAATGCCATACTGCTCCAATTTGTACAATTTTTCTGTACAAATTGGAGCAGTTGCACCAAATTGGAGTTTTGATGCTGTTGCACTTGGAAGACTACTGTCTTCCAAGTGCAACAGCACTATATAGTCTTCCAGGTGCAATAGCATCAAAAGCTTTCCTGAAATCCAACTACAGGCATACCTCGGTTAACGTTACCTCTGATAACGAAGCTTCGATATAACGAAGTCCGCAATTTCAAGCCCCATTTAACATAAAAAAAAATATTCCGGTTTAATCACCTGAAATCTAAACAAACTGAAGAAATTACAGAAACCTTTGGGGCTTCTCGTGGTTGGTTCGAGAAATTTAAAAAACGGGCCAGGATTCATAGTGTAAAATTAACAGGAGAAGCTGCAAATAAGTTTCCAGAAAAACTAAAGGAAATAACTGAACGTGAAAATTTTACACCAAATTCGGTGTTCAGTGTTGACGAAAACGGTTTGTTCTGGAAACGGCTACCAACAAAAAGCTTCATTTCTATTGAAGAAAAATCAGCTGCTGGGTTCAAAGCAGCCAAAGACCGTTTAACGTTACTCTTTGGATCAAATGCTTCTGGCGATTATAAATTAAAATTGTTATTAGTTTACCATTCAGAAAATCCGAGGGCGTTAAAAGGTAACATAAAAATGAATTTACCTGTAATATGGAAAGCAAATAGAAAAGCTTGGGTTACCAAGAGTTATTTACTGATTGGTTTGTTAACCACTTTTGTCCTGAAGTAAAACGGTATTGTCAAAAAAACAACTTTGAAGAAAAAGTTCTTTTGTTGTTAGACAATGCTCCGGGACATCCTACTGATCTTCACACGTTGGACACATGCATTCCTGTCAAAGTTGTGTTTCTTCCAGCAAACACAACTTCCCTGATTCAGCCATTGGATCAGGGAGTAATAGCATCATTTAAAGCTTATTATCTGCGTCGAACATTAAGCAATTTAACTGAACTAGAGGATAAAGAGGAAATGACAGTTAAACCTTTTTGGAAAAACTACACCATTAAAAACGCAATTGAAAACATTGATAGTTCTTGGAAAGAAGTCACTAAGAAATGCTTAAATGGAGTTTGGCGCAAAATATGGCCAGAAGTTGTACTAGAAGAAGAAAATAACATCCAAGAAATTAGAAATGAAGTTATCCAGATGGCTCAATCAATAGGTTTTGAAAATGTCGATGAAGAGGATGTTAGAAATTTATTGAATGCAGAAGATGATGGTTTTTCAGTGGAAGATTTAGAAAACCTTGTTAGCAACGAAGACAAAGATAATGAAAACGAAGTTAAAGAAGTTCCTGCCGAAAAAGTGTTAACAACCAAAGATTTAAAAAGGTGCTTAAATGACATTGAAAACGTTTTAAATTTTTTTAGTGAAAATGATCCTGATTTAGGAAGAAGTTTTATTGTTAAGCGATCAGTGTTAAATGCAATAACTCCGTATAGGCAATTGTTAAATGAAAGAGAAAAAAAAGCATAAGCAATCAACTTTAGACTCATATTTTAAAATGAGATTTCACTTTGTATGTAAGTTGACTGTTTATTTAATAAAACTTTTCTTTGTTCGAAAAAAAAGCTTTTCATTTTCTTTTAAGTGGGAACGTATCCCTATTCTGGCCATAGTATTTTTACCTCTGAAAACGAAGTTTCGCTTAACGAAGTAATTTCATGGAACGCATCCTATTCGTTATTCGAGGTATGCCTGTATATGACATCAAAATTATTTTTTACATCCAGTTCCTTTGTGACCACATCACAGTATCCAATCAAACTGATCAGACAAGACTCCCCCCTTAACAAAACCATGCTGTGTCTGAATTATAACTACAGTCTCGTCTGGATGATCCTGCAATGCATCTTTAATCAGTGATTCCATTATTTTCCACATCCAACCCAGGTGCCTTTCTTATGTTTCACTTCAACAATTTCTCCTCCACTTTGCTCTCAGTTATTACAAAATCACTTAGCTTCCTGTTAGCATTAGATAAACTTCTGGCACTCCCTCATTGAATAACTCCTCATGTGTGAATGTAGATGCAAAATACTCATTCAGTTTATCAGCAACCTGAGCATGATCATTCTGAGCAACCCATCTATGTTAAGAGGTCCAATCTGATTCATTCCTTTCCTACTAGAGTTTACATAAGTAAAGAACTCTTTGCTGTTTTTCTTTACATCCTTTGCCAAAGATTTCTTGTAATCTGCCTTTGCCTACCTAACCTCCTTTGTGACTTGATTACAGACTAGTTTATACCTGCCATAGGTGTCTGTGTCACCTGATACTTTATATGCATCCCATACATTTTTCTTCTCTGCCACGAGCTTCATTAATTCATCTGACATCCATTTAGGCCTACACCTTGGACAGTATTTCTTAACTGGAATGAAAAGCCTTATAGTCTCCAAAATTAAGTCCCTGAAGGCTTCCCATTTAGAATTCAACGTTGGTAACATCAGTCGATCCCACTGTACAGAATTTAAAAACTGTCTGAGACCTCTGTAGTTACCTTTGAGAAAGCAAAAGCCCTTCCCTTTAGCCTTGATGGTAGTTACATCTTTAAGTAATTCCCACTTCAGTACATTGTGATCACCGTCACCCAGTGGTAATTTTATTTGCAAATTCTTAATGCATGAATAATCACTGCTGATAATCAGATCAAGAGTATTACTCCCTCTGGTTGCCTCTCAAACATTGCCGTAGAAAACAGTCATCCAATAAATCCACAAAAGTCTTGCTAGTGTGCAAGTGACCAATCCACAAGTTCCAATCAATATCTGGAAAGTTAAAATTCCCCATTATAAGATATTCTGATTTACGGGCCCACTCTTATTTCTCTGCACAATTGCTCATTGTACTCATCAGATTCATTTGGCCTAAAACACACACCTACTTTTATTTTTCCTTTCCCAGTGCTTATGTCACACCAAACAGACTCAACACTGCATTGTCCACTAACATCAACTGAATGCACTTCCTTAGATTTTGTGTGTTTCTTAACTAACAGCATAACCCCTCCTCCCTTCCTGTCCTGTCTATTTTTCCTGTACACATTGTACTCCCCAAATTCCAATTCTGCACTGCTTATATCTGTGTCACACCAAGTCTCTGATATCCCAACAATATCTGCCTTTGATGTCTTGACTCAAAGCTCACTTCAAGCTCATCAAATTTATTAACTATACTCCTAGCATTGGTGTACATGCAAGTATGCATGCACCTGTTCCTACTCTTGGTTACCCTAACACAGCCCATGTATTTACTTTTTCCACTCTGACTCCCAACAGTCCTGGAAATCTCCATCATCTTGCTTTCCAGGCTACTGCCTATTTTAATCAAAGGATCATCAACAGTCAAACGATATAAAGTGGACTAATCCAATTCATCCCCTTCCTTCTAGAGTTTATATTAGTTAATAAGTCTTTGCTGTTTTTCTTTGCATCCTTTGCCAAAGATTTCTTGCAATCTGCCTTCACTTGCCCAACCTGCTTTGTGACTTGATTACAGACTAGTTTATATCTACTGTAGGCTTCTGTGTCGTCTGATAATTTATATGCATCCATTGCATTTTTCTTCTCTGCCACGAGCCTCTATTAGTTCATCTGATATCCATTTAGGCCTAAACCTTGAACAGTGTTTCTTAGTTGGTATGAAAAGCCTAGTAGCTTTCAAGATTAATTCCTTGAATACTTCCCATTTAGAATTTGCTGTTGACATCATCAGTTGGTCCCACTGTATAGAATTTAAATGCCTGTCTGCACTTTTACAAAAGCAAAAACTTTTAAATTCTGCGTAATCAGTGATATCTTTTTTTGCAAAGGCAAAATAAATTTTGTTTCTCCCATGCAATTTAATTAAATTAACTGCCTTCCTATCATAGTCGTGGACCTGGTGGTATTGGTAGATCATTCATTGGTTTTTAGGACAAAATATTTCCATATTTCTTAGTCATCCACAATTTCCTGTACTCAGAGAGGTAACCCTTGACTTTAGGTAGGGTAGTATAAGTTCCTAAGGACATCATGTAGAAACTAGTAACTTACAATAATGAGGCCAAACATAGCAAAATGGTCAAGTGTGAGAGTGCAGTAAGCAGATGTATTCGAGAGTAAAGCCTGCATAACTGCTAAATATGGTTAATGATTGCATTCATTGATATACAGGAATGTCTCGTGGGTTGAGAGAAACAACAAAACTGAGCAGGATATCTCCACTACTCTAGATGAATTTATCTTTATTGAATTCAGTGAATAGCAACAATTTTGTTAGTTTTTTATTTTCACAGCCTAACCATGAACTTATTAGTTCCGTTATAAACTTATGTTGAGTTCCCTTCCCAAAAATTGTTTTACTGTTAGTTTTTTTCCAAGAGGTACTTTTCCTGCTGAACTAACCCGACACCACTGGGGGTCCTGAGAAACTGCCCCCTACCCCTCTCATTGTTGGATTCTATTCCTTTAAACATTTGTTTGTATAAACCAATCTGCCATATGTGACTGGCTATACAAAATTTTTTAGATTCCAGAGGGAGCTAGAATAAAAACTTGAGCTGATGAGGAAAGAGTATAAGATCATTCCTTTTCTAATAACTCACTCAGACAAAAAAGAATACACCTATATAGTGTAACGGTACATCCTTCCTGCCCTTTAATTTCAAAACAATTTTATCACAACTGGATATTAACAAGTTTCAACAAAGTGCATTTAGAACTTTGAGTTTTAATATTGTCACAAGAAAGAGTAAAATTACAAATATATTATTTTAATGCATACTACATAATGTGCATTTTACACATACTATTGTATTATTTTTTAATAAAAACTTTAAAACTACTCTAGGTATGTATTTTTTATTCCATTTATTACTGGTGTATGCTATTCCCAAATGAATCCCAAATCTCTGTAAAAGATGAAAAAGTTGAGTTGTTATTATTATAATAGTTTTGGATAATTCAGGTGGTCTCCTGTAGTTCCCAGCTCTAATTTTGACCTGGAATCTTTAGATTTAAGCATACATGCCGCATAAGGATTATGAATTTTATTGTTATTTCTCTGGATATTGAATAAAAGAACAAAAATAAAATTTTTATTCCATTTTGAGGTAAATGTGATATTACTGTGTATTATTATTTGCTGCTTTAGTTTTTATGTAACTTATGAAACTTGTATTATACATCAATGTATAATACAAGTTTCAGTGGAAATTCAAAACTGTCCTAAACTATAAATCTATAACAGTAAGTAGTTAGCACAAAACTTCTTGTAGTGGATTTTTTTTACAAATAAATTAAATTTATAATTTTTTTTATTAAAAAGTAATCTAAAAATGTGTATTTCTTATATGTGGTTTGAATTTAGTTAGAGCTTTGCAACAACATCAGCTAAGGTTATCTGTTGATTATATACACAACATTTCAGAGATGGGTAGGGTGGAGAATATTTGTCAATCTGACAAAGCACCAAAGTGTTGAAACATGTTAGGATGATGGAGAGAACCAAGGTGAGCTGTTTACTTTTTTTGAGGTGAATAATTCAACTACTCATTATCTGAAATAGGCACATCCCACTAGATCGCTTTATGGACTGATCTGACTTCTTTTAAAACATATTCTTTTAATTTTAAAAATTTAATGTTAATTAAATTTTAATGTTTCTAGTTTTAAAAAAACTGTTGTTGTTATTTGGTTTTTAGGAGCATTAGCAATTAAGGCCATATTGCTCCGGGGATATGCGGTGGTCATTCCCTGACCTTTCCGCATCCTCGGTATTTGGTGGTCACAGGCTCGAACCCCAGTCTAATCAAGAAGATTGTGCTATTCACTGCTACTCCTGCCCACCTGGCTACGGAGGCACAATTTTTAAAAAAACTAATCCTTAACATGAGGTGCTAGTTAGAGCCAATAGTAACATAATTAATAATAATTTTAAAAAAATTAACCCAATTACTTTTCCAATGTACACAAATTTGTTTTTTTTTTTCAAGGTCATTCTGAATAATGTTTCAAATTACAAAAAATATGTTCAAATAATGTGTGTTAACCCCAAGCTGTGGCAACCTCTTATTTGTGTTTTAAACTAATAACAGATACCATCTGTGTCTACTAATAGGTAGCAGTGTGAAAAAAAATAAAAAATAAAATTGAAAATCAAAGCAGTAGGAGACCACCCCTAGTGGTAATCCTTGGCTATTCTTCAATTTTACTTAAAAAAAAAAAAAGCCAAAATTCTCTGTGATTCAGAGCTATAAGAACAAATTAACACATGAAAGCATTTATGCGAAGTTTTAATTTTTACAAGTTTTAAAAATTCAACAAAAAAAAAAAAAAAAAATCACTCCACAGACAGCAGAAAATCCAAAACTTTCCTAAACATCTGTAAGCACACAGGTGTTTAGGAAAGTTACTAATTAAAGGGTTAAAAAAATTAAAAAATCTGTATGCATTGTATACTAAAAGAAGGCAAGATTTATTCAAAAAACATAAGTTGTCTGCAGACTGGACTATGGCAGTTTGTAGGATTTCCAATACATTCTGGGTGTCTGAATGAGGCAGAGATTGAAATACAATCAAATTTTTGAACATCCTGCAACACGTAGCAACAACAGTCTCCACATATTATATTTTTAAAGGTATGAATATCAGTAATGCTAATTTTTATTAACTAATTGATTTTTGAATATTTTACCGGTGTTTATTTATTTTTAATAATTTAAAAACTGTTACCATGTTTAGTACTATTCATTTTCCATATTACATTTTATTGCATATTCATTCCAGTTACTATTTACATTATCCTGAAAAAGGCCTCTGAGGTTGGGAAAATTCATATTTTAGTATTAAATCAGCTCACACCAACCATAAGAATAAGTATTTACTGTAACTAAAATATTTATTTACATATTAAAATAAAATAAATATTTACAAAAAAAAAAAAAAAAAACCTGCTATTATATTAAATATACATGTAAAAACATTAAAACTGTGATAAAATCCTTGAGATAAAATACACTAAAATAAACCGGATTAAAAGCGATAAAAATTTATCGATGAGGTTATCATGGATCGAGCGCATGGGTTCTGGAACCGTAAATGGCTCGAGAGCCTATGAATCTGTTCATCCGACCACAATATTATGAATAGGGACAGAGGTATGCGTATGCATCCTCTGTTTGAAACTATTATCCTAAGTACGGATGAACGGTTTTGCTTAACACGTTCCCGAGCTATTTCCGCTTCCAGTTCAGACCATGCGCCGACTGCACCACGTGTATAGGTACCGTGAGCCAGTTATATATATGGACGTGCTGCAGGAAGTTTTGTTACTGCTGAGGAAGGGAGCGCAAGCTTCCGAAAGCTCCAGAGATTTTTATCGTTTTTATCGCTTTTAATCCGGTTTATTTTAGTGTATTTTATCTCAAGGATTTTATCACAGTTTTAATGTTTTTACATGTATATTTAATATAATAGCAGTTTTTTTTTTTTTTTGTAAATATTTATTTTATTTTAATATGTAAATAAATATTTTAGTTACAGTAAATACTTATTCTTATGGTTGGTGTGAGCTGATTTAATACTAAAATACTATTTACATTACATAGGTTGCATTAAAAAAAATTTAAAAAATAGCCATCAAACAACAGTTTTGACTTATGAGTTAAATTATATGGTATGATCATTCAATTATATTTTGAATTAAGTACCGCTACATGAAAAGTTCTGTAATATATACATTAAGAAAAAAAACGTTTAAGTAAAACTTTTTCAAATTAATTGCATAAGAAAAAATGGATTAAATGAAAAATCACATGCTAAAATGACAGTGTAAAGATTATTTTTGTGCATGCATTTTTAAAAGTTATTACAGTATATTATAAAAAAAAACAATGCAAACTGTAAAATTTTCATCCCTTACAGTATTGTACATAATTAATAACTACATAATAAATCTTCCATCACAGAAAAACTGTAGAATTTAACAACTGTTATAGATCACATGCCCCAAACTATTACAATTACATTTTTGCTATTAATCCAAAACCAATACAATGATGAATGGATTAAAATGCCAATTTTTAAAGGATTTAAAAATTGGCATTTTTAAATATACTGGATTTATTAATATAGAATTTGGATATCTCCATAAGTAAATATACAAATTCTATATGTTATGGCTTATGTTATCGGAACTTCCTAGCAATCTTCTTCAGAAGCTAATCAAATAAATTTTTTAAAATAGTAAAAAACTGCATTAAGGCACCCCCCCCCCCAAGAATAGGGAGAAAAGCCTACATCTTTAAAATGTGTTACAAACAATTTTTAAATCATTCAGATTGGTAGGTGTCTGCATCAAGTAAAAAATTCCCATCAATCAATAAAATGTAAAGCAAAAAGAACAAATTCATGCACTGCTTATTTACATGCATTAATCATATCAGCATATTACAAAATGAATAGGGATTATCCTTTAAAATTAATTTAAAAACAAGTTTTACCACTTATTTACAGTTCTGGCTTGCAATTAAATATTTTAAATGAACCATCTCTTGATATGCATTAATTAGCAAAATTTAAGAAAGCATATGATTAAAGAGACTTACTTTGAAGCTTCACGGTCTGAGAGATGTAACTGAAGATGTATTAAGTACATGACACTGCTACAGTGGCCGCATATATAAAATATGCGGCCACTATAGCAGTGTCATATATAAAATATGCGGCCACTGTAGCAGTGTCATATATAAAATATGCGGCCCCTGTAGCAGAGTCTTCAGGAGCTCAAGTGCAGTAGCACACGCTCTTTGAGTAGGCTGGTGTTCAACCCCCCCCCCCCCCCCCGACTGCTAAATACAGTTGATCTGCCAACCTGCACTGGATCAGCATGGCAGATTATGGTCCATTTCCCTCAACGTGAATCGTCGAGGTGGCTTCCATCCTGCAGTAGATTGATAATGGCTGCAGTTTTTTTTATATAAAATACTATTACAGGCAATACAAAAGTAATGATACAAATTCAGCCAACTAAATACATTAAATATTTCACTGCCAAAAGCAATCAAATGATAAAAATAAACACGACAATAATATATGTACACCTGCATGTCCATGATTTTTATTCGAGCAATGTAGGAAAACTGGAACAAACATATCAACATAAAGTAAGGATAATATAAAAACAGAGCTAAGTGAAACTACTAAACCAAGCTATGGAAGTCTTATCAATCATAATAAAACAATATTCAAAGCATGACGTACAAGATGCATCCCAGTTACCAGAAGGAAAGTTGCAAAACTTTTCTGGTAACTGGTAAGACAATAGGGACTTAAATAGGGAAAGGGTCAAATGATTATGGAGAGTAGGATAAGAAAGGATTAAGTTTAGAAGAACTTAAAAATACAATGTGTTTTTTAATAAGGAATAAGTCCACCATTTCAATATAATATTTGGTCTATATTAATTTTTTAGTTATTCTCTGTTTTAATGAAGATTTCATTCATGCATTTCATTAAAAATTTCAGAAAATTTAGGCAAAAAGTAACTTAATTAATAATGGCTGATGGTTAACAATGATGGAGCACTCAAAATTTGTTCAGTGGTTATTTTCAGTGGAATGTGCAGAAAGTGTTGATGAAATACCTGTCCAGGGATGATAATGTTTTAATCAATCTACCAGTCTCTTTATGGGAAAGGGATTAAATGGGTTGAGCCTGTGCATATGGCTTCACATCCAGCATGCCAGAGTGTTGAACAGTATATATTAAACCATAATTTAATGTGAAACGAGTTGCTTTGTTTTGTTTGTTTTCAGTTTTACACTATTTTAGGTTTCTAATGATATTTTTATTGAAATAAATGTAAGAAACAAACCTTAGATACCTCTAATTAAGATTTTATTGGTTGATAGAGTAATTTAATTTTTAGATCTGATATCAGGGTGTTGAAATAGTTATGAAAGAGTCATGAGAAGTAAGTGTACAAGAACTGATTTATTCTTGAATGACAGGAAGTTATTAACAAAACAATACTGTCTGATGTTTATAAGTTAATAAAATACTTCAAGATTTTATTAAATTATATTTTTAATATAAAACTACATTGTATAAAATATGTATGTAAGAGAATATATGCAGGAATTATAATTGTACATGTTATACACTACACTGCAGCTGAATTTTAAATTCGAAGATAGTCTGAAAAGCACTCAAATTGCATAAATCTTGTTGAGGCCATCTTGTCTCCTCTTCAGACAAGGTCAGATGGCCATGGGTCAAGTTCTTCAATAGTGGGCTAAGTATAACTCTGATAAAAGTCTGTTCGTGCTAAGAACCAAAATTTTATTTCATTTAATTTATAGGTAAAAAAAAAAAAAAAAAAAAAATTTATTGATGAGCTCAATAACATTATTACTTTAGTAATCATGTTATTGAACTAATCTGGAAGATATTGAGTCATCAGTTAGCAAGTAATAACAATCTAAAAAAACATGGGGATAGTTATTTGATATTGAAGCCAAATAGGTTTACAATTTTCTTTCATGTATGCAATTACAACTGATAATATTTTCCTTAGTTAAAGTAGAATATTTAAATGATTTTAGTCTTTTAAATACACAAGATGCTAAGGACGGGGGAGGTTGATTAGAGTTGACTAGACTAAAGTTTGCACGAATTTCTTGTGAACTATAAGCTGTTCAAAATGATGATAACACAGTTCTAGATTTAATCCTTTTCAAAAGGGTAAGATGTATTTAAAGTAATTTTTGAATATTATAATCAGGCACGAAGGACAAAAGGAGGGGGAGGTAATTAAAAATTTACTATAAATATTAATTTAGTTTTCTTCCTCTTTTTTTGTTTTACTGATTCACTTATGTTACAAGAAATAACACTAACTGAAAGGGTTACATTCATTATTATCTGTATTATCCAAACCAGGATGCTTTTATATTCCTCCCACCAAATTTTTTGGTTAATCTTTTTCAAGTAACACAATGAGAGAGAGGGGGGGGAGGGAGAGGGAGCTATCTCCTCCCCCATCATCCCTCATAAAAAGCAGGACCTTTAGTCACTTTAGATATACTAAAATCTTACAAATCTTTTATATTTGGATACTCAATTTTGAAACAGCGTTTTTGAAGTTTTTGGAAATAATTACCAACCAAATTTTATGTATTTTATTATTGCTGAATGTTAACTAATATTAAATTAACTACTAATTATTATTCCACAATAATTATCTTTATTAACAGCATGGTTCCTTGGTCACATAAATGTAATGTTGATAACAAACATAATAATTAGTAGTTAGCTCCTCTTAACAGAAATAATCCATGGAGTAAACAACTCATTTAAAAGTCATGATTAGGTCAAGTAACATTAGATAAATTATTTATTTTTGAAAAAGTTTCCTATGTACAGACTTTCTTTAAACAGGATACAGGACACTAGAAACTTCAAAAAAGGCTATAAACTAGATATACTTTTATGCTATCTTTTTAATTTGACATTCATATGGTTAATTCTGACTAACCCAATTTGACTTAGTGGCTACACTACCTTCAATTTTTGTTTTATCCTTTGTCTTTACAAGTTCACATTTTTCCACACTGCTTGAAATAATAGTAACTTATTTTGACAATGTACATATATATATATAATTTTATTCACTTTTTCCATTTTAATTTTCAGGAAGGAATTAATTGCAATTATCAATGGGAATTTTTAATGCATTTATCTAAGTGGATGAATTCACATCATTGATTAATACTTTAGTAATTATTAAGTTGAACCATATTTTAGTTACTCATTATTATGAATATATTTGATCCATTTCAGGTGTGTTAAAATTTCATTCTCTTTATGTATATCCAGCCCTGCCCCCATTCCACTACAGATGGTGCTGCTTTCTGGCTTTAGTACTAACTAGTACTGTAGTGCCAGTAAATATTTTTTTCCATATACTCCTAATCAGATGCTTAATATGTGCTAAATTGCAAAATGCAGGATATTTAAAAATCTTGTTATAGATTTTAACATGGACCACTAAATCGAATAAGTCCCTTTAAACATATGCTTGCTTAACTGTCTAGTGGGCATGCTGGTATATCTTAGCAAACAAACACATAAAAAAAAAAAAATCTTAAAAATTAAAATATTTATTTAAATTACAAGAGCACGAATTTTGTTATTTCTCAATGATGCAAATCTATTTGGCTCAGGATCATTATTTTTTTTAAATTGGAGAAGTATAGCTATAAAAAATTATTTACAGCTTCAAATTTGTGCAAAAATGTGTGTACACACTTGCACTTGTGTTCACATTCAACAGAGATTTGGCCATTTTGTCATTCCCAAAATGTGGCTGCAGGGTAATTGGAAAATATATACATTTTTTAATTCTTATTATCCAATATAGTGTCAGAAGTAAGAATATAAGTTTAAAGTGTTCCATTTTAAACTATTTCTTGCCTTTCCCCCAAAAACCTCATTCGCAGCGCACACTAATGTGCTTGCTGTTATAACTTCTTTTGATATGCCCACTATACAAGTAAATTTGCCAATTAATGTGCTGATATTCAAAAGCTGCATTCAAATGTTTAATTGTGAGGTTAGTACTAACTGGAGTGGTAATAGCATCTTAAGCATTTATTACATGAATAAACACTAAATCTCCTTAAACAAATCATACCAGAAAATTATAGTCTCTGTGAGAATTTATATCAAACAATGATTGCAGTTGTCACAAGAAATCAAACTGATGAAAACATAAAATTAGATTATCATATGGCAAAAAGATAAGAGGAAAACATGTGAATGAGTAATCAGCAATTAATACAATTAATTTTATAAACAGGTTCATATTACTAATATAATAATTAGCTTTCAAGTGAGCTAAGCTTAATGCTTTAATTTGATGATAGGAATTGCTGTATAAATATATAATATTTCTGTTGTGAAATAATTTCTTTGTATTGAACATGTTCAAAGAAAATGAATCTGTCTCTCCCTCTTACTCTCTTCTTTAAAACACTTGGAAGCTTCAAATTTTAAATTCATATTTATAGTTTTTTCAGTGAATGACACTGTTTACCAGCTTTGGTTCCTCTTCTGGCACTGTATGAAGTGTTTGACCAAAAATAGTATCAATACTAGGAACAAATGGAAGAAGAAAGAATCTTGTAGCAAAAAGTCCAAAGATAATGGTACCTCCTAGAAATACTGTGGTAAGTCCCATCCCCATTAACATTACCAGCTGTCAAAGAAAAAAAAAAATATTACAAATGTGTGTATATGTGTGTGTACAGAGCAGTGCCGAGTGTGAGGCAAATGAGGCTCTTGCCTCAAGCTAAAAGCTGAAAGGGGTGCTAAAAGAAAGATTAAATAATTACCAATGTTTCTGATTTTACGTTTTCATTAAAAATATATTGTTTATTTATAATTAAAATTATTCTAATTTGTGATATTTTTGACAAAACATTTGTTTCAAGTATTATAATAATATTGTTATTTTTGAAATGAATGAATGACGCATAAATAAATATGTTATATGTTTATATGCTTATGAGAATAAAAATTACTTTAAAACAGTTTTTATTTAATTTTTTTTGTCATTTAATTTTTATTAAAACGTGTACCAGAAATGTATTTTAAATAAGTCATATTTTTTTAAATAATTTTTTTTTTTTTTTATATTTTAGGGGAGGGCGCAATTTTTATTCTTGCCTCAGGTACTAAAATGGCTCGGCACGGCTCTGTGTGTGTATATGTACACACACACATATATATATATATATATATATATATATATATATATATATATATATATATATATATATACCTGACCATGTATCAATATTTACTTTAGCTAATATCAGATTTTTGCTATCCCTCTCCCCTTTTTTTGATTTATAGCTAAATTTTCCCACCTATTTCTGATGCTGGCTAGTTCACCTTTTATTTGTTTAATCACTTTGTATTATTTTATGTTACAGTTCCCTCCTCTCTAATTGGCTTTTCAATTCAGCTTATAATTCTCTTAATTAATTATAATATATAGGATATTCACATTCTTTCCTTCTTTTATTCACACATGCAACTTTTCTTATTTCTGCTATCCTTCCCCTATTAGTTTTTTGGCATTTTGCATAAATTTCACTTCCACCTTTACACTTTTATCAAACCCATTAATTCCTCCATGTAATCAAATAGGCAAAAAAATGGAAAAAGGACGAGAGAAAAATGGGGCACTAGTCTAGTGCAGCAAAGGCAGCAAATGCTAAAACCATGCAGAGCATGGACCATAAAGTGGGGAAAAAAATGAGGAAGATAGAGAGTAATAGAAGAGGGATAGAAGGTACAAATAAAATATATACACTTAGAGACAAAATGATTAAGATTATTACAAAATTGACAAAATAAAAGATGTTGGCACAACTTACAAAACCGGCCTCTTGTCAGGCATCAGCAGCCAGATTGCAACACGTGTCTTCATTTCTAATATAAACCATAAGCCAAAGGGTAAAAAGCATAAATATAAATAAAAATTAGAATAAAATTTTGTTTGTTTGTTATTTGGTTTTTAGGAGCATTAGCAACTAAGGCCATATTGCTCCGGGATATGCGGTGGTCATTCCCTGACCTTTCCGCATCCTCCATATTTGGTGGTGACGGGTTCGAACCCCGGTCTAATCAAGAAGCATGTGCTATGCACTGCTGCTCCTTCCCACCTGGCTACGGAGGTGCCTAAAATTTTGTAAACAAAAGAAATTTTTTTACAAGGATTAAAAGAGGGGTTTTTTGAAAATGGCTTGTGAACTTGACAACTGACACTATGAAGATGAGAAATTAAAAACTGGAAAGTCTAATCGAAGTAAAGGTAAAGAGATTTGAAAACATAGTAAAAAGCAAGTATCCTTAAAAGAGAGCAAGAGACTTGAGATAGGTAAAGTTGCAAGCATCAGCTTGCAGAAAAAGGAAAAATAGATATGAAACTGGAACCTGGACCGGCACCTGGAAATATATTTTAAACCAGAATCTGGAAATTTCTAAGAGTAAAAAACATGTAAAAGAATGGAAAAAATAACTTACATTGTACAGACACATGAGGAAAAGGTAGCGACACAACTGTACCCAGTATAAATTAAAACCAAAACTAAATAATGTGCACCAACGAAATGCAAATATAAAGATATAACAGCAGCACCTAGTGATAAAAATTTTCAAAACCAGAAACAAACAAAAAAAATAAAAATAAAATAAATAAAAGCATACACTGTAAAAATATATCATACTAAAGTAGTCATAAACTATTAATTGTAACTATATACATAATGTACAAGTGTAAAGTAAAAAATGCAAAATAAGATGATAAAGTGAGATATAAGCAGATATAATTGTAGGACAAATAAATAATGTGGAATGAAGTAAGTATTATGTTTATGAAAAAGTTTTTTGAAATAAAGTTATAAATTAAGCTAAAAAAAATGGAAAATTTAGAAGAGTGCCTGGCAATAATGCAATGCCAAAACTGTGCGAAAAATCACAATGAGATACACATGCAGACCACACACACAAAAAAAAAAAAAAAAAAAAAAGAGAGAATTCTGTAGTAAGTTGTACAAGTACAACCTACTACAGAATTCTTAACATGTACTTGTTAAGTATGTCTGCAGATCTCCTACTCTTAATATCATTACTGCTAACCTTTTGTGCCCTTAAAAGATGATATCTGCTCTACGAAATCAAATCAATTTTTGCCACTGGCAGACATATTCCACTTATTATTTTTCGCATTATATTTCCTATCCCTGACAATAGAATCACTGACAACAACTAGCTCCTATGGAACCAGTGCATTCTGCCTTGGGGGGTTGTTGCTGTGTTGCCCGATGATCAAGTGCAAGCTCTGGCATTGATGTGGGCAGTTGAGAGCTTGGTGGGGACCCTCCAATTTAATTCCTTCAAAGCCTTGTTCGTTAAGGTCTCATAAACTCCCATAACAATGTTTGTATCCTTGTGAACTTACTCTAGAAAAAACTAATTTCTGTAATAACAGCACTCAATAGTAGTAGAGGTATACAATGCAAGAAAGCATTGTATACCTCTACTACTACATTAGTAGAGGTATACAATGCAAGAAAGCAAGCTTATGCAGCATCAGCCAAAAAAAAAAAAAAGACCTCCCATTTCACCCTTCCATTTGTTCCAAATGCCTGTCTAGCTCAGCCTTAAATTTATTTAGGTTATCAACTTCCACAACAAAAGATGAAAGTCTGTTCTAACAATCAACTACCTGCTGGTTAAAGGCAAATTTCTGCACATATATTCTAAAACTGTCTTCCCTCAATTTGAATCTGTGCCCCCTCAGGTTCTTAATCTGAGCAAGAGGAAGAATCCCATCAGCATTCAGCTTGCTCAACCCATTCAAGGCCTTATATTCCTCGATCAGATCACCTCGCAGGTGCCTACTCTCTAGGCGCTGCTGCAATTTGCAGAACTTAAGCCTTTCTTTGTAAGAGCACCCCTTTGTTCCCCTCACCAATCCTTTTGCCCTTCTTTGTACTCGTTCTAGCAACTCTACATCCTTCCTAAAATGAGGCCTCCAGACCTGTACCCAGTACTCTTGTGTGGCCTGACCATTGCCTTGTATAACAGGATAATCATCTCCCTGTCCCTGCTAGCAAAATTCCTATATATCATTGACAAGACTCCATGACCTGCTCTGGCAGCCCATCTGCACTGCTCAGTGAACTTCATATTTAACTGCACAATTACTCACAGGTATTATTATTATTATTATTGTTAGCTATATGGTGCATGGAAGCCTGAGGCTTATGCTGCACCAGCCAAAAAAAAAAAAAAAAAAATCCTGAGTTACCCTGAGAGAGAGAGAGAGTCAAAAGTAGAAGGGAATTACTAAGAAAAAGAAGAATGATGATATCCAGCTAAGGACCCTGGGTATGCCAAGCCCATACTCACCAAATGTGAGTCACTGGGGTTATTTTTTCAACACAGTTGGTAGGTTCCCCTTCGGTTATTGCTACCCATATGCAGTACTTTGCATTTGTCAATGTTAAACTTCAGTTGCCACTTCTCTGGCCATTTCCCTAACTTATCTAGATCCAGTTGGAGTAGCATGCTGTCTTTACTGTTGTGTTAACAACCCTGCCAACCTTTGTATCATCTGGAAACTTGAACATTAAACCTGATATACCTTCATCAATACCATGATAAATATACAAAACAATGGGCCCAACACTGAACCCTGGGGAACTCCACTAATAACATTTGTCCACTAAGAGCAGTGTCTATTGATTACCACTCTCTGTGGTCTCCCACTCAACCATCCCTTTCTCCATTGTAGCAACTTACCCTTAATACCATACCTCTCCAACTTGTACGGCAGTCTTCCATAGGCGCCTCCGTAGCCAGGTAGGCAGGAGCAGAAGTGCGTAGCACATGCTTGTTGATTAGACCGGGGTTCAAGCCTGTGACCACCAAATATGGAGGATGCGGAAAGGTCAGGGAATGACCACTGCATATCCCCGGAGCAATATGGCCTTAGTTGCTAATGCTCCTAAAAACTAAATAACAACAGTCTTCCATGTGCAACAGTATCAAAAGCTTTCCTGAAATCGAAGTAGATGATATCAAAATTATTTTTGGCATTCAGTTCCTTTGTGACTAGATCATATTAATATCCAATCAAATTGATCAGACAAGACCTCCCTTTAACAAACCCATGCTGTGTCTTAACTATTACTGCAGTCTTGTCTAGATGATCCTGGAATGCTTCTTTAACCAGTGATTCCATTATTTTCCCTGGAATACAAGTTAAACTTAACAGGTCTATTGTTACTTGTGTCACCTTTCGAACCCCCTTTGTGAATTGGTGATACATTTGCACATCTCCAGTCCATGGGAACCTCCCCTGAGTCCAAGGAAGCTCTCATAATTATGGCTAAGGGTTTGCTTACTTCCTTTGCTGCCTCCTTTAATATATCTGGATAGATCCCATCCACTCCAGGTGCCTTTTTTATGTTTAACTTCAACAATTTCTCCTCCACTTTGCTCTCAGTTATTACAAAATCATTTAGCTCCCTGTTAGAGTTTGATAAAGTTCTGGCACTCCCCTCATCGAGTAACTTCTCATGGGTGAATGTAGATGCAAAATACTCATTGAGTTTATCAGCTATCTGAGCATCTGAGCACGATCATCAATAGTCAACCCATCTAAGTTAAGTGGTTCAATCTTATTCATCCCTTTCCTTCTAGAGTTTACATACGTAAAGAACTCTTTGCTGTTTTTCTTTGCATCCTTTGCCAAGGATTTCTCATAATCTGCCTTAGCCTGTCTAACCTCCTTTGTGACTTGATTATAGTACTAGTTTATATCTGCCATAGGTTTCTGTGTCACCTGATACTTTATATGCATCCCATACATTTTTCTTCTCTGCCACGAGCCTAAATTATTTCATCTGACATCCATTTAGGCCTAGTAGCCTCCAAAATTATGTCCCTGAAGGCTTCTCATTTCGAATTCAATGGTAACATCATCAATTTATCCCATTGTACAGAATTTCAAAACTATCTGAGACCCCTGTAGTCACCTTTACGAAACAATAGCCCTTCCCTTTAACCTTGATGGTAGTTACATCTTTAAGTAACTCACACATGAAGTACATTGTGATCACTGTCACCCAGTGGTTCCTTTATCTGCAAATTCTTAATGCATGAATAATCGCTGCTGATAATCAGATCAAGGGTATTACTCCCTCTGGTCGCCTCTCAAACATGGTGTAGAAAACAGTCATCCAATAAATTCACAAAAGTCTTGCTAGTGTGCGAGTGACCAAACCACAAGTTTCAGTCGATATCTGGAAAGTTAAAATCCCTCATTATAAGACATTCTGATTTACTGGCCTACTTTATTTCTCTGCACAACTGCTCATTATACTCATCAGATTCATTAGGCCTACAACGCACACCTACTTAAATTTTTCTTTCCCAGTGCTTATGTCACTCCAAACAGACTCAACATTGCATTGTCCACCAACGTCAATTAGATGCACTTCCTTAGATTTTGTGTGTTTCTTAACTAACAGCATAACCCCTCCTCCCTTCCTGTCCTGTCTATCTTTTCTGTACGCATTGTACTCCCCAAATTCCAATTCTGCACTGATTATGTCTGTGTGATACCACACCTCTGATATCCCAACAATATCTGCCTTTGATGTCTTGACTAGCAATTCAAGCTCATAAAATTTATTAACTATACTTCTAGCATTGGTGTACATGCAAGTATACATGCACCTATTTCTATTCTTAGTTACCCTAACATAGCCCATGTATTTACTTGTTCCACTATGACTCCCTATGTTCCACTATGTGCACGTTGAGCCGTTTTGGTTAAATATGTAATTAGACCTGGTAAAACAGCAGCAGCTTTTGTCAAGTTTATTTAAAGAACTGACAGTGGTAGAGAATGAAAGGGACCTGGGGGTGGTTGTGCAGGCAGATATGAAGTTCTCTGAGCAGTGCAGATGGGCTGCAAGAGTAGCTCATGGAGTATTGTCAACGATATACAGGAATTTTTCCAGCAGGGATAAGGAGGTGATTATTCCCTTGTATAAGGCAATGGTCAGGCCACATCTAGAGTACTGTATACAGGTCTGGAGGCCTCATTTCAAGAAGGATGTAGAGCTGCTGGAACGAGTACAGAGAAGGGCAATAAGATTAGTGAATGGAACAAAGGGGTGCTCTTACGAAGAAAGGCTTAAGTTTTGCAAATTACAGTGTCTGGAGACTAGGCACCAGCGAGGTGATCTGATAGAGGTGTATAAAGCCTTGAATGGTTTGAGGATGCTCAATGCTGATGGGATTCTTCCTCTAGCTCAGAATAATCACCTGAGAGGGCATAAATTCAAATTGAGGAAAGACAGATGTAGGATAGACGTGCGGAAATTTGCCTTTAGCCAGCGGGTGGTTGGTTGGTGGAACAGACTTCCATCCCTTGTAGTGGAGGTTGATAGCCTAAATAAGTTTAAGGCTCAGCTGGACAGGTATTTTGAATGAACAGAGGGGTGAAGTGGAAGTGGGTTTTTTAGCTTGCTTTCTTGCATCAAATGCCTGTACTAATGCTAATGCTAATGCTAAAGAAGAGGTTAGAAGTGGTGAGAAAATGCTCATTTGGTTAGAAAAGCCAAATGAGCATTTTTCAGAGTTACCAAACTGAAAAGTACAAGTTGTTATTGTTGTTATTTGGTTTTTAGGAGCATTAGCAACTAAGGCCATATTGCTCCAGGAATATGCAGTGGTCATTCCCTGACCTTTCCGCATCCTCTGTATTTGGTGGGGACTGGCTCAAACCCCGGTCTAATCAAGAAGCGTGTGCTACGCACTGCTGCTCCTTCCCACCTGGCTACGGAGGTGCCGAAAAGTACAAGTGATCACTAATGAGAGGCAATGACCCATGTTTAAATCCTGACCATGATCCAAAAGTTTTGAAAGAGTACAAACTGATGAACTCAGGAAAAGAACTTCTGAATCACAAATGTCTGGTGAAAGCAATCCTAAACAGATCAAACAAGCAGATATTTCTAGGCAAGTTATTCTCATTCATGCAAAAGTCTATTCAATTCCTCTCTTCTGGCTTCAATAAAGCACAATTAAATGTTATGTCAACGTTTGAAAATCTAAACATAGCTCTTCAATCAAACATACTTTGCATTCACATACTGAGGTCATTACATCTAGACATGTTGAAGAATGTTATGTGCAGATTCATTGGCACCTTCGTAGCCAGGTGGGAAGGAGCAGCAGTGCGTAGCACACGCTTCTTGATTAGACCTGGGTTCGAGCTCGTCACCACCAAATACGGAGGATGCGGAAAGGTCAGGGAATGACCACCGCATATCCATGGAGCAATATTGCCTTAGTTGCTAATGCTCCTAAAAACCAAATAACAAAGCCCAGTCTAATCAAGAAGCATGTGCTACGCACTGCTGCTCCTGCCCACGAGGTGCCAAAAAAGGAAGAAGAAGAAGAAGAAAGGGCCAAAATTGCTATGAACTGGTAGGGCCATTTACAGCCAGTCCACCCCTGGACATGAATTGCATAGTCAAGAATATCACTATTTAATAATTTATCTATTCTAAAGTGAAAAGAAGACATTAAATCATAAAAAGATACATTTCATTTAATCAAAGTCAATATTCAAAACTGAAAATAAATTCTTTATATAAGTCATAAATTAAAAAACAAAGTTATGTACTTACGACACTCCCAATAACCAACTTGCAAAAAACTTTAATTAAAATTTCATATAAATTCCATATAATACCACATCTTGCCAGGTTGTGCTTTAACTGAAAGAAAAGATTTATTTCACAGATTTTTAAGTTATGCTAACATTTAACAACTTTTATTAAATTTTATATACAAAAAAAGTAATACTAGAATCTAAAATACAAAATTTAAGGTAAATTACAGTATTTAGGGTTGGAGAATCTATGTTGACTGTGTTAACCCAGTTAACACTTTGAAAAGCAAATAAAAAAAATAAAAAAAATTAAAACTATTATTACATGAGTTTTTTATATTTATACATAATGCATATCGCTTATTGTGATCACAGATAATATTATCATTCATTCAATTTTATCACTTTTACAAGATCCTGATCAGGTGTATATTAATAAATATAAAAAATGACATTTATTGTAATCAGTGCTTCAGTTATTATTATTTTTTTGCCTTATCGTGTTTAGTTTATTTTATTCTTTTTTTTTATTCCAATTTATTCTTGAACTCTGAAATGTTGTATGGCTAGTTACTGCTGTTGTTTAGTAGAGTTCATATCACTGTCAGTGCCGTTACTCCATGAAAGGAAGCTGTGTCTCTACTCCTCCAATCACTGTTTTGCAGTAGAGCAATAACCTTTTCTAATTCTTGATTTTAATATTTTCTTTAATGTTTGTATGGATTTACAGAAACATTATGACAGTTTCATTTTTATTGATGAGTTTTTCAAAGAAATAGTAGTAGTAAGAGTATTCGCCATATAGTGCAAGGAAGCCACAGGCTTTTGCTGCACTGGCAACCCCCCACCCCCCCAACCAAGTACTTTGAATTTATTCAAACTGTCAGCCTCAACTACCTGTGAGGGTAACTTGTTCCAGCTATCAATGACTCACTGGCTAAAAGAAAAAATAGTAGATATTTAAGTTAAAGTATTTTATAATGTATGATTTTCATGTTTTCTTTCTGTCAATATACTTCCACCTTTTTAAGTACATATTTCCACTCTTCATCAATAAACAACACTGAACAGCTTGTTCTTAATCTGCCAATTATCGCTATCATTGATCGCTATCGCTATCAATTATCGCTATCATTTAGCCGAGTCCCACTGTATTTAATTTATTGATATTTCACATAATGTTCTTTATTCAATACATTAGAAGTTTTATAGAGGCATAAAAGCTTTTAGCTTTGCTATTAATTTAGTCAATACATGAGAAAAATAAAAAGCCATATTTTTGTAGTTTGCATTTCACATATGGTGCTTCTTGTGTTATACACAAAAAGCACTATACAATTGTGATTTCAGTTGCATAACCTTTGTTGAAACATTCAGTTTATTCCCCCCCCCCCACACACACACTTGCGCAGCAGGTGTGCAAATTACCCACTCCCAGCACAGGGAGGTAGTGACAAAAATAACAATTTATTTTTGAGGGACTCTATTGAGGCCTTGTAATTGGAATGAGTACACTCTAAATCCTTTAACTAGGATCTATTGGAGGGCAAGTCTGGTGCCAGCAGCCGTGGTAATTCCAGCTCCAATAGCATATATTAAAGTTGTTGCACCATGATTTGCCACTAAAATTATCTCATGATAAAATTATTAAAATTAAATCATCAGGCCCCCTCCAGATAACCAGTGGTGTGTGATTTCAGAAACCAAATATCAGGTGAAATGTCATTACAATACTAAATTAAGGTGAACCTGAATTTGTCACAACTGATGTTTAGTCATATTCAGTTAAGTAAATTAGTACACAAGGAATAAAATGAATCCTATCAAGTAATTAATAGGCGCCTCTGTAGCCAGGAGCGGCAGTGCATAGCACACGCTTCTTGATTAGACTGGAGTTCGAGCCCATGACCACCAAATACGGAGGATGCAGAAAGGTCAGGGAATGACCACCGCATATCCTCGGAGCAATATGGTCTTAGTTGCTAATGCTCCTAAAAACCAAACAACAAGTAATTAATATATAACAACACATTAATTACCTGACAGAGAGAGAAATTCATAGAAAAATCCATCCTATCTATCCTAATGAAGATGTAAATCTTCCATTAAAACAATTTCCCTTTGCTGTTGCCCTACCTCCCCAACATGAAAGATAGCTCTCCCCCCTTGTGCAAACAAGTGATGTAAATTGAATCCTCAGATTGTTGATCTTATACAGGGTGATTCACTACCAGTGCGACAAACTTGCAGGAGGTGTAGGGGGCACAAAGACGAATCGGAATCACATAGCATTGCAGGGTCTGAAATGCCTTCGTCATGCAGTAGAGGACGTTGAACGGGAGGTCGCGTGAACAGCGATCCTGCTGGAAGTCAGCATTTGCGAACCGGTTCCCGAGGCAGTAGGATGGATGAGTATTCAAACGTTGAACTAGCCGACATGCACCTCGCGTATGGAGCTGCGGACTGTAACGGGTGCGCCGCTCTGCGCTTGTACCAGGAACGTTTCCCTGCGCAGGCGTGCTCCTCATCATACGATTTTCGCACGTGTGCACAGAAGGTTACGTGAGACTGGTTGTTTCACGAGAGGTACCATGAATCGAGAGCGAATGACGAGGACGCCAGACAATGAGGAGAATGTCCTACGTCTTGCAGAAGGCAATCCCAGTACGAGTACTCGAGCGATAGGCCAACGATTGGGTATTTCCCAATCCACTGTATGAAGGATACTGTCAACAAACCAAATGAGTTCATACAGTCTGCAATGCGTCCAATCATTGGAGCCTGCGGATTATGCACTCCGGAGGAATTTTGCTAATTGGTTTCTTCAACAGAAACGGTTCGCAAATGCTGACTTCTAGCGGGATCGCTGTTCAGCTGACCTCCCGTTCAACGTCCTCTACCACATGACGAAGGCATTTCGGACCCTGCAATGGTATGTGATTCCGATTCGTCTTTGTGCCCCCTACACCTCCTGCAAGTTTGTCGCACTGGTAGTGAATCACCCTGTATATACTCATAAAAGCCATGCTTGCTTACACATTTTTAGTTCTGTTAACTGTACACTTTTCTGTGAAACTATAAAATTAGCAAGCAGTTCACAATAAAAGTTATTTAACCAATCTTTATTTTCTATTGGAAAATTCTTTGCCAATTAATGTCTTTTTTTTCCAAATTAAATGCAACAAGAGCCACCACTACGAATCAGCTGAGAATTGTAACCTGTAGCTGTGATGAAGGTATCATTTTATTTATGGCAACCAAGATCATAAATAATGCTCTGAGTACACACTTTCTTGTGCTGATGTTCAGCAGGTATGAAAGTTTTAACTATATGGAGCCTGCTATGGAACAGTGCAATTTGTGAATGTGGGCCTGTTCCGAATGCAGAAACTCGTGTCCTTTCTTTTGCTTCTCAAAACTCTCTTGATGGCTCTATGACAGTAGTTTTTGAGTAGCAACCTTCATCATACACAGCAGACTTCTGTTATGAATTTTTTGTGGTTCTTGTCTTTTAGTAGCTAAATATTGAATCACTGCATATGGTCTCAGTTCATTTCAAAGGTGTTTTTTGGATGAAATTTTGGGTAGCCTGTTGTTTAGTTTTTAGGAGCATTAGCAACTAAGGTCATATTGCTCTGGGATATGCGGTGGTCATTTTCTGACTTTTCCGCATCCTCCGTATTTGGTGGTGACGGGCTCGAACCCCGTTCTAATCAAGAAGCGTGTGCTACGCACTGCTGCTCCTTCCCACCTGGCTATGGAGGCGCCTTGGGTAACCTGATTTTGGATGATCCGAAGATGCTGAGCCTTTTTGTTATCTCATATTAATATGCTCCAGGGACAAACAATTGCACGATAGTGTCTCAGATATCAAATATGCTAAAAAATGAAAGTTTTATTGAAATAAAATCTGCAGCAAAATCAGAAAACATACATAAATCCACAGGATTAAAAAAAAGTGAAATAATTCAAAAGAATTTAAAATTAAAAAGTTGCATCAATTTTGTGTTCAAACACTTATGTATAGTTCTGCAAAAGATGTGGTATGAAAATGCAAGAATGTTATGTGCTTCACCTTCTAATGCATTTTAGGAAAATGATCTAGAATGATATGTAATTCTGTGGGTATAAGAAAAGCCACAAAGGTGGTGATTTTAAAATTAACTGTACGGTAGCAGTGAGACTTAGCCATATGCAAACTAAACTTAGCAAGTGAATCATTACAGATGTGTGCATTGGGCTTATGAAAACTTACACATTTCTCTTCTGAAAGCTATTAACCTGTTGGGGATTACAGTGTGGATTGGCTGTTGTGGGAGGGGAGGAACACTTATTATTACTCTTCTAGACCTCGTGACCATATATCTCTGGGCTTTTTCATGTAGTAGTACCATAAGGATAAAGTGCACAGTTATAAACCTGGAACACTGCCAGATTTCTAGGAGAACAGAAAAAAAAGAATCAATAAATTACAAATGATGTGTCTGCCATTGTACGCTGAGATGTTTGTTCATAAATATCACACCTGTATACTACCCTTCAAAAAGTATCTGGACACTGCTGTTTTCGTAGTCCATTAAATATAACCAGATAAACAAGTAAATCAGACTAGTAGTACAGGCATGTGATACAAGCTTATGTAGCATCAGCCAAAAAAAAAAAAAAAAAAAAAAACCCACCATTTCTCACATCCATTCCCTCTAAACGTTTGTCCAGATCCTCTTTGAATTTACTTAAGCTGTCAACCTCCACAATGATGGATGGAAGTTTGTTCCAGCAATCAACTACCTGCAGGCTAAAGGCAAATTTCCACACATCAATTCTATAACTGTCTTTCCTCAATTTCAATTTATGCCCCTCAGGTTGGTAATCTGAGCAAGGATCCAATCAGAATTGAACTTGCTTAATTAAACTCTCAAAAAGGCCTCTGAGGTTGGGAGAATAGTTCACATCACAAATTGAAATAAATACACCAACCGTTTTGATTAAAATAGTTTAATACTGTAAAAATATAAAATATAAATATAATAAAATGTACCAAGTGATACAGTGGATACTGTAAAATAATATTTACAAAACTGATTTACTATAAAATAAAAAAAAATTATTACGAAAATGTTAAAATACAATAAAATACGAAAATTAAAAGCGATAAAACAATGATTGTAGCTTTCGGGGGCATCCGCCTCCTTTCTCAACAACAATGCTACATGGGCAACACAAGATACTAAAGGATGTGTTGCCAAAGTAGCATTGTTGTTGAGAAAGGAGGCGGATGCCCCCGAAAACTACAATCATTGTTTTATCGCTTTTAATTTTCGTATTTTATTGTATTTTAACATTTTCGTAATAATTTTTTTTATTTTATAGTAAATCAGTTTTGTAAATATTATTTTACAGTATCCACTGTATTGCTTGGTACATTTTATTATATTTATATTTCATATTTTTACAGTATTAAACTATTTTAATCAAAATGGTTGGTGTATTTATTTAAATTTGCTTAACCCATTCAAGGCCTTATACACCTCAATCAGATCACCTCGCAGGTGCCTAGTATCCAGATGCTGCAATTTGCAGAACTTAAGCCATTCTTGGTAAGATCACCCCTTCATTCAACTCACCAATCTTGTTGCCCTTTTCTGCACTTGCTAAAGCAACTCTACATCCTTCCTAAAATGATCTTTTCCAGATCTGTATCAGTACTCAAGGCTTGGCCTGACCATTGCCTTATACAAAGGGATAACCACCTCAGTGTCTCTGCTAGCAAAATACCTATATATCATTGACAAAACTCCATGACTTGCTCTGGCAGCCCATCTTGCATTGCTCAGAGAACTTCATATCTGATTGAACAATTACCCCCAGGTCTTTTTAATTTTCTACCAACTTAAGTGTAGCACCACACAGTTTATACGTTTCTCTGGGGTTACTTCTACACATGCGTAGTACTTTGCATTTGTTAATGTTAAACTTCAGTTGCCACTTCTCAGCCCATCTGCCCAACTTTTCTAGATCCTGTTGTAGTAGCACACTGCCATTACTGTCATTAACAACTCTGCCAATCTGCAAACTTCAACATTAAGCCCAATATACCTCCATCAATATCATTAACCACTGTTGTTTCATATATAAAACAACAGTGGATTCAACACCGAACCCTGGGGGACTCCACTAATAACATTAGTCCACTAAGAGCAGCGTCCATTGATTACCACTCTCTCTCTCTCTTCTCCCACTCAACCACCCTTTTATCCCTTGTAGCAACTTGCCCCTAATACCACACTGCTCCAATTTGGACAGTAGTCTTCCATGCACAACAGTGTCAAAAGCTTTCAAACAAGTAAATCAGACTAGTAGTACAGGCATGTGATGCAACAAAACAAGCTTATGTAATGCTTTTTTCTAAATAACACCGGTCAAAACGTTTTTAATGTCAAAAAAATCATGTGTACCCTGTAAGCACGAAAGATGTTTTAAGTGTAAACATCTTTGACGACACTAACTAAATTCAGAACAGCTAGAACCAAATCATGAATGATGTAATTTATGCTCACGCCCGCTACTTATTCTACCAAATAAATGTTAGTGATAAATAGGATACACATGCCCGCTGCTTACTCTACTGAATCAACGTTTGGAAGGGATTAGGGCAATAGTCTAATTACCACAATACAAATATTTGTATTGTTACAATCATACTATCATGTTACTCTGTCAAGCTTTGTCGCAAATTACACATGCAGCGCTAACGAGATCTGCAAGAAATGACAATATCCAAGAATAATACACTATTGAAACTGACTCGGCTCAGGATCTCAACGACTACAAGTGCGAGATGGTAACGATGCACATTCTAGTCTGCAATGAGGAAACAGAGATATTGTCAGAAGATGAAATAGGTAAAGACCTACGATGACAATGAAGAGCTCATACAAGATCATAAATTGAATGAATCGGACTTGGACATTCGCAAAACAATTGAAATATGTAAGACGATGTGTCAAGACATGTCTACCCACAAACTCATGTCATGAGTTTGTGAGTAGTAAATGGATGGCCATTGTACAAAACAGAAGGAACTGGAAAGTTGGTGGAGAGGCCTTCATCCTGCAGTGGATTGAAAATGGCTGATGATGATGATGTGTCAAGATAATGACCCTGACGAAGCATGTGGTAATGACCTGCATAACTTTGTAATGTGACTGCGAGAAGAAGATACCTTTCGAAACTTTTATAATCATCCAAACAGCGAGATGAACAAGCACTCAACCAAATGAGCGCAATTGCAAGGAAAACGCGAAAACTTGATGACCAATAAGGACTTCTGCAACTTAATGAGAATGGCCAACAACAAGCAAAATATTCTACTCATGCGTGTAATTTGGAGTCTGTTATCTCCCAGTCGTGAACTGATTCAAATATTCTTGACCAGCCCAGCTGGTTGAGGAGAAACGTTTATGATTTGCCTCTTGATGGAAATATACAACCACTTCAGTAATACAGATGGGTACTGTAACCTACAACTACAACTGGTAAGGCTGAAGCGCAGATAATGTAATGATCTTGGATGTGCTCAGAGCTGGTTTATGCCAGCACAGAGTACATACAAGATCACCACCCTCAAGATATTCATTTCTCTGGTTACCAAAAGGTTTCTGCCCTGGGTGGCAATTGTTAGCCCAAAGCCACATAAATGGTATGCCCCGAATCATAAACATTTTTCAACAACCAGGTGGTTTATGCCAGCTCTGAGCACATCCAAGATCGCATCCCATGATCCTTTGCGTGATATTGCTGGTGAATCATAAATGGAAAAACATTTATGATTCACCTCTTGATGGAAATATACAACCATTTCAGTAATACAGATGGGTACTGTAACGCCTATATTGCATACACTTCAACTGGTATGGTTGCCATTGCGATAGACGGAACTATTGTGCACAGTGCCCATCAAGATATTCATTTCTCTGGTTAGCAAAAGGTTTCTGCCACAGGTGGCAATAGTTAGCCCAAAACCACTTAAGTGGTATGCCCCAAATCATAAACGTTTTTCTGCAACCAGCTGGTTCATGCTAACTCCGAGCACATCCAAGATCATTTCCCATGATCTTTTGTGCGATCTCCTCTCCCGATTTATGTTTTTATTTGTTATGAAATGAAAATGATGTCATTTTCGTGTTGTAAAATCTTGCCAAATTGATTTTACTACCATCCAAAATTTAGTAGGTGCCGTCAAAGATGTTTACACATCAAAAGATAACCCTTTCCATTTCACCCATCCATTCACTCCAAATGTTTGTATAGTTCTGCCTTGAATTTATTTAAGCTGTCAACTTCTACAATGACAGATGGAAGTTTGTTCTAGCAATCAACCACCCGCTGGGTAAAGGCAAATTTCTGCACATCTATTCTATTGTTTTTCCTCAATTTGAATTTATGTCCCTTCAGGCAATTAAGCTGGGCAAGAGGAAGAATCCCATCACCATTGAGCTTGCTCAAACCATTCAAGGCCTTATACACCTCAATCAGATCACCTTGCAGTGCCTGGTCTACAGACACTTTAATTTGCAAAACTTTAGCCTTTCTTCATAAGAGCAACCCTTTATTCCATTCACTAATCTTGTTGCCCTTCTCTGTACATGCTTAAACAACTCTACATCCTTCCTAAAATGAGGCCTCCAGACCTGCATACAGTACTCAAGGTGTGGCCTGACCATTGCCTTATACAAGGGGATAATTACCTCCTTATCCCTGCTAGAAAAATTCCTGTATATCATTGACAAGACAACACATGAGCTACTCTTACAGACCATCTGCACTGCTCAGAAAACTTTATATCTGACTGCACAATTATCCCCAGGTCCTTTTCATTCTCTACCACCCAGTTGATATGTTACTCTGGGGTTACTGCTACCCATATACAGTACTTTTCATTCGTCAATGTTAAACTTCAGTTGCCACCTCTCAGCCCATCTGCTCAACTTTTCTAGATCCTGTTGCAGTAGCGTAATGTCATTAACAACCCTGCCAGCCTTTGTATCATCTGCAAACGTAGACATTAAGCCTGATATACCTTCCTCAGTATCATTAATAAATACAGAAAATGAAAACAACAAGTGACCCAACACTGAACCCTGGGTGACTCCACTAATAACATTAGTCCACGATGAGCAGTGTCCATTGATTAACTCTCTGTCTCCTCCCACTCTACCATCCCTTTATCCATAGCAGCAATTTGCCCTTAACACCATACTGCTCCAATTTGTACAGCAATTTCCATGTGCAACAGTATCAAAAGCCTTCCTAAGATACAAGTATATGATATCAAAGTTATTCTTTGCATCCAGTTCCTTTATGACCACATCATAGTAGCCAATCAAATTGGTCAGACAAGACTTCCCCTTAACAAACCCATGCTGTGTCCAAACTATAACTGATGTCTTGTCTAGATGATCCTGCAGTACTTCTTTAACCAGTGCCTCCATTAATTTCCAGGTTTAGAATTTAGAATAAAATTTACAGGTTTAGAATTTAGAGGTAGTTGGGAATGAAAATTTAAAAAAAAAAAAAGAAAAAAAAGGAAAAAAAATAATAAACATTTGCCATATATTACAACCCACTTTTTCTGACAATCGTCTTGTGGTTTAAAGTTAAACAAATAGCAGAAAGTAGTATTACATTATATGCTTTTTTATTTTTAAGTGAGTTCACAATTAGCACTACATGATCACAAAGATCTAAAGCTAAAGCTAAAATTTTCCTGTTTGCAACCATGGAGAGGTATATAAAGCTTTAAAGAGAATATGAAAACGAGGTAGCATTCTTGTTGGTCGGAGAGATATAAACCGGGGGGGGGGGGGCTAATATAAATAGAAGAATACCAACAGATGACCTGGAAGGTTAATCAACGAACAGTTAGCCACCAGAATAAATTACCTGCTAGAGCTGCTGAGGCTGAGAGTTTGGGGAAGTGCAAGAAAGTTGTTGATCATGTAATCATGTAGTTGTTGATCACTTTCTTGCTATTTATATCATGCATCAGCATCTAAGACAATACTGCACCGTGTGTGTATTATGTCTGAACACGTGTGTCCATGGGTTGATTTCATGTTGTGCAGATTGAAAATAGAGCCCACAGGTCTGTAATTACCTGTGTCACCCTTTGTGAATTGGAGATACATTTTCACATCTCCAGGGAATGAAAATTTAAAAAAAAAAAAAGAAAAAAAATGGAATATAGTTGGAAGTTCAAGGATGCTCTCATAATTATGGCTAAAAGTTTGCTTACTTCTTTTGCCACCTCCTTTAATATAACTGGATAGATCCCATTCATTCGAAGTGCTTTCTTATGTTTATCTTCAACAATTTCTGCTTCTCTTTGCTCTCAGTTATTACAAAAGCACTGCTTTTGTAATAACTGAGAGCAAAGTGTTCACTGCCAGAGTTTAATGCACCTCTGGCATTCCCCTCCTTGAATAAGTCTTCATGCGTAATGTGCCAACACATAAAGTTCAGAGGAGGTGGGGTTATGATGCGGGACTGTTTCACGTGGAATGGCCTAGAATCATTGGTGGTTGTACGGAGAACCACGAAAACCCATGCTTACTTTAACATTTTGGGCAATTCCATACTCTCTACAATGTGATCGTTCTTTTTTACAGACTCCATAATTGTCTCAACAGATTAATGTCACATGCCATACTGGCGGTATTGTTCAAGAATAGTTCGTAGATATGAACGTGGCAAAAGTTGGAACGGCTTGTACAGTTTCGATTTGAACCCTACGGAATGCATATGGAATAAACTGGAACTTTGTGGGAAGCCAGACCAACACATCCCACACTATCTGAAATGATGCCTGTTCTTCAGGAGGAATGGAGAATTATACCCAGTGGATTCTATTGTTGGTTGGTGTAATGCAGGGGTTGGCAACCTTTTTTGAGTGAAGAGCCATTTTTGATATAATTAAAAAAAAAGAGAATCCGAAGAATCGCACTTCAGCTCAAGCCAGGAGGGGGAGGAGGTGGGGTGGGGGAGTTTTATAAAAAATGGAATATAGTTGGAAGGTGTTTTATTAAAAAATATATATTTTTTTGAAATATTATTTAATATTGAAAAGAACGTAACAAACATCTAATTAGGTACGAATTAATGTGACTTTTGCTGCTGAACTTCTTGAGCGAGTCTGAACATCAGGCGAGTATGCCGTAATTTTCATCTTTAAACATGCATGGTTTCTTCATTTATTTTTAATATAGTTCATGTTCGAAAATATTTGCCACAGATATTCGTCGAACCCAAAAAACTGAGAGGTCAAAATGGAAATATTTTCAAATTTGTATATGTGTCTGGTAAGCTACTGCATGCATTGAACACAATTCGGTGTTGCATTTTCAACTCACCTGTAGCTGTCCATTTGTGTAGAACTGCAAGGGCAGCCTTTTGCCTCTCCAAATCCTCAATTTCAGTTTTAAGGCATTTTAGGCTTGCACTCCACATGTCCTTGATTTTTAAGTCCTCTTAACTCCATTTCTTCATGTGGGCTAAAAGTTAAAGAGTCGCAGGTTGCCGACCCCTGGTGTAAGGCTTATCCAGAAGGATGGGGGTGTCGTAGTGCCAAAGGAGGAGGGGATTGACATGCTATGAATTCTGGAGGGTAGTGGATGTATATGTGGCAATGCATATTTTGAACATCTTGCAACATTTTATATGTATCACATTTACACACATCTACTAATTGTGCATAAAAACTGAGTTTATGAGAGTAAATGGGCCTGTTGTACTGGAATCCATAGTGTATAGGAAATTATGATATAGCAGGAAATAATCAGTACCATAAGCCAATGTGGTGCAGACAGTTCACCAACTATGGATCCAGCCATGCCCCTAGCCATCTCAACAGCACTGCCTGCACTCTATTCTCTAGGGCTTGGAGCCTCTCCAGCACAGATGAAGCTAGGCGCAACGAGAGTTCCAGAGTGAGGACAGACGATCAATTGTGGCTATCCAATCCACATATTGGACAAGTGCTTATTACAAGTGCAGGAGCTCACAGTCCATCCGAGACCGCCATCAACTCAGGACAATGTGCCTACTGCCTACATTCCCTACTAACTGGGCATGTCGGTCTGGATCTTGAAAATCCTCTGAGAATACCACATAAAATGCATGCAGCTGCCTGGTAGAAACTTACGTTCTTTAGTTTCCAATGTAAAGACTCTGGTCACCCCTTTCTTACGTAGCAGTGTAGTATACTGCATAGCGTGCAAAGATTGTGACAGCTGCTACATAGGAGAGACCTCGAGATGTCTTCAAGACCGTCTTGCAGAACACGGCGGATCGATTCACCTTGCTGAGACTGACCAATCTGCAATCGCAGAACACATCTCATCGACCCACCACCATGACCTCAATCCCAAGCGCAACTATGAAGTGATTGACCAGTCCCGATATTTTCGCCACCGCCTCTGGTCAGAGTCACGTAATATATCGTGTAATTCGAGAGCAATGAACTGCTGCAAAGGCATAAGACTACACCTCATCTTGGAAGCAACTGTTTTTAAGTCTAGATAAGCGTTGGAGGCAAATCTATGCACATCCATGCAGTAACAATGAACACCAGTTTAATGGTTGAATGGCCTACCCGAGCCCTCGCACACACAACTCTGTGTCCGTTAATATAATTTTATCTCTAAAGTTTCCATTCTATTTGTTGATAAAGAGGCATGTTCAGCCTACAAAGTATTTATAATTAAAGTTAGATATTTACTGGATATATACGTTATCATTATTTCCTAACTCAGTTTATATTTATTCAATAAACCTTTTGAGATAAAGCAATTCAAAGCACTTAAACATAATGTTAAATCACCTAGTATATGTTATGCTAGTGAGCATGACACCTGCATTGTTTGACCAGTTTATTAGGACCATGGAATCTCAGGTTATATGTAAATCAAAGGGGTCATATGATGTGTGACATGCATGAAATTGCTATAAAGCCAATGACCTGACAGTGTTCAAATCAGGTCACTCGCAATGGAATGAACAGGTTCTCAAACAGGAGGGACGAATGGATTTCTAAAGGTATGATTACCAGCCCATATTTAGCAGTGTCTACCCCGGATGGTTGCACTTGTTGACTTTTCAAAGACTCGTGTCATTGGAGCCTTTAACAAATGGAAAACATCCATGAAGAGATATACCGTATTTCCCCATGTATATAAGACGCACCTTAATTTTGGGGCCCGAAATTTGAAAAAAAAAAATGTATTACATAAAGTTATTGAACTCAAGTTTTATTCATCATAAAATTCATACAACTCATCACTGTCAAAACTCCCATCCATTAGCTTGTCCTCATCTGTGTCTGATGACGAATCACTGTCTTCATATATTGCCTCGTCCTCAGTTCCATCTATGGCATTTGAAATGCCACACTTCTTAAATGACTTGACAACGATCTCAATCTTGATATTATCCCAGGATCTTTTCACCCAGGTACAAACTTCTCCTATAGTTGGTTTCTTCACTCTTCCTGCTGGTGTCAAATTGTCTCCAGAACACTTCATCCATTAGTTCCCTTTGTCTCTCATGGCAGTTTTGAAGGGTTTGTTAATGCTGACATCAAGTGGTTGGAGCTGGGATGTCAAGCCTCCAGGTACGACGGCAAGTTTTGTTTTTTGCTCTGCAGCAATCTTCTTTGTATTTTTTGTTATGTGTGCCCTGAACTGATCAAGCACCAATAGGGCAGGTTTGCATAAGAGCCCACCTGGTCTCCTGCTCCAAACTTTCTCAAACCAGATCTTCATCCCATCCTGATCCATCCAACCCTTGTCATGAATGTGGACAATCACTCCTCGAGGAATGTCTTCTTTTGGCATTGTTTTGCGTTTGAAAATCAGCATAGGAGGCAGCTTGGTTCCGTTGGCACAACAAGCTAGAACAACTGTATAATGGCTCTTTTCATGTCCACTTGTCTTCACAGTTACAGTTTTCACCCCTTCTTATCAACAGTTCTGTTACTTGGGACATCAAATTGAAGGGGGACTTTGTCCATATTTGCAATCTGTCCCAACTCAAACTGATGTGTCTTCTGATGTTGAATGACAAAACGACGAAATTCAAGGACCTTCTGCTCATAGCTTTCAGGCATCTTTTGGGCAAGTCTGGTGCATGTACGCATGCTTAGTCCATTCCATTTCATGAACCTGAAGCACCAATTGTGTCCTCTTTGAAATCAGTAACTTCTTTTTCATCAGCAATTCTTCTTTCCTCATGCTGAACCATCTTTGTGGACACAGGAATTCCAATTGCCCTTTGCTCCTCAATCCATATCTTCAATTCCCTCTCTAAATCAGGCCATTTTGCTGACTTGCCTCTAATGGCCTTCTTCTGCGTGGCGCCTCTGTAGCCAGGTGGGAAGGAGCAGCAGTGCGTAGCACATGCTTCTTGATTAGACCGGGGTTCAAGCCCGTCACCACCAAATACGGAGGATGCGGAAAGGTCAGGGAATGACCACCGCATATTCCCGGAGCAATATGGCCTTAGTTGCTAATGCTCATAAAAACCAAATAACAAAGAAACCTTCTTCTGCCGTGGCATTTTCAGTAGGGTTTCTTCTTCCCGTAGCCAGTCTCAGATTGTTTTCTCAGTTGGAGGAGGACCAAACTTATGTTCAGAAGCACGATTTCCATTCACTTTTGCAAACTGGATCACTTTTAACTTGAATTCAACACTGTATGAAAATCTTTTCTGAGCCATTTCTGGGCAGAACGTGGCAAAACGTAACCTAATATACTGGTAACAAGCACGAAACAATAATTGCAAAGACAACCAGCGCAAAAAAGCGGGAAATGCAAGTAAAAAAAAAATCTACAACCACTGTATAAGACGCACCCCATTTTTAGACCCCAAATTTTTCGAAAAAAGGTGCATCTTATACATTGGGAAATACGGTAATTGTAATTGAAAATACAAACTGATAGAGTGAGGTGTTCAATGTTTGAAGTGGATTACCAAACATAATTATCACCAAATTGTGAAACAATTAACCTGTACATTTAATGTGAGAACATCACAAGGTATCAGTAGCTGCATTACAAGAAGAACCCTACAAAGAATGCATCATGGGAGTAGGGCACTTTCTGTGATCTCTGGATACCAACTGTGGATGCTAATTTTACATCATCTTTATATTTTTGTTTTCCAGCAACAATTGTTCTTACTGTTTTAAGCAGCATTCCAAGTTTACATTTGATATACTGCTCATTTGCAAGCTTCAAAATGAGCATTAATTTTCAATTTTGATTCCAAAATGGGGGATATTCTTGGCTTCTTAGCTTTTTTGTTTGACTTCACAGGTGGAGGCAGTGAGTTTGTTACAAGAATGGAGTAAGCATGTGTGTGTTAAGTGCCAAAGCAAATAAAGCAACGAGGTATCAGCATACAGTCTTTGGTCAGTTTTCTAGACAAAAAAAAAAAAAAAAAAAATGCAACCCTCATATTGAGACCAACTACCAGCTGTGTTGTGAAAACGGCCCATAAAAATTCTTCATATCACTGACAGGATGTAACACCTATCCTTATTTACTCTGTTTCTGTGAGGGTACAAAAACAGAGGAATAAGACACCCAATTCAGCTACTCTTCAAGCTCTTCTACAAAATCAGAAGAGAACTGGTTTGTGAACCTCTAACTAGGATGTTCTTGTTAGATTGAAGCTGCTAAGTGGTTGGAAGTTAGCTATATGATGTGTGAGACAGATGGCAATATGACAATGGATAAAGGAATAATGATGCCAAACAGTGTACAATGGATATGAATTGACAGACTGAGAAGTTGACAGATATCGAGGGGATTAACTGTACAGATAGCTTCAACAAAAATATGAAAAATCTAAACAAAATAAAATTTTCTTACCTCAAAAATGTTGAAGTCCAGAGAATACAAAAATCCACTTCTTGTGCTATTTAATGCTTTTTCAATTTTCTGCACATATGCAACAAAAAACAAATTTCTTTTAAGTTAGTTAAAAAATGGAAAATTCATTAAAAGAAATAATTTTCAACAAAGTTTTGTTGTACCACACAAATTAGCTACATTATAAAATCTTAAGAGCAATTTTGGGACTTGGAAATTGAGCAAGTCAAATCAATAACTAGAATACTATTGTGAACTACTTTCATTCATAATTTGAATTGTGTGTGAAGTGTGTGCAATGCAGCCAAATTCTGGTTCACATCAACAGCCAATACTCTCGAAAATCGTTGGGACTTTAATTCTTGATCCTTAAGTGGGCAAAAAAAGATGTTTCATCTGTTCATACACAATGTCCTGAACAATTCTAATGGAGAACTTTAACTGCACACCGATTTTTCCAAGGCAAAGGTCCCCAAAGCCAGAATATTTTTAAAACTACACTCTCATGTGCACAACCTTCATGGGAACATTACTATGTAAACTCTGGGAAACTAGTGGATGGCATATTCATAAATCCAGCTTAATAAGTATTCCAATGCTTACACCGAAACTTAACAGATTGAAGATGTCCAACAATCAATTTCCTAACCCTTTGTTAAAGACATTAACTCAAGTCAGTGAATTCTGATTTATGGTCAAATGACCACAAGTACTATTGTATTTACTTTTGGAGTGGTAAACTTTCTAACTGTAATATACAGTATGCTGTAATTCTGTAAAACAGTATACTTTGGCCTCCTTACTTGCTTTTTTCCCACATATTATCACTTCATAACTGTAAGATCCCAGTTTCTTCTTTATTGAGATATTTTTCTCACTATACTTATCGATGAGAAATAGTTCAACATTATTCTTGTGGGAAGAAAATCAAGAAAGAAACAAAGCTGACAAACTCCAAACACAAAAGGTATCAGAACCTATAGTACTTTTGTACTGAGTATGGTTTGAAGGTTGAGAAGTTAGATGATAACTGTTGACACAGAACGAACTTTTAGAAAGAGAAATTTTCAGAAAATATGTGTGAAGGAAAGTTGCAAGACTGTATACTTGAGGCAAACATACAGTATAGTTTGAGAGAGAGAGAGAGAGAGAGAGAGAGAGAGAGAGAGAGAGAGAGAGAGAGAGGTGAAATTACAGATATAAGCTTAGAACAGTGACCAAGGAAATATCTATGTAACAAAGGCATGAAACAGAAACTAAATATCTAAGTGACAGAGAATGGAGAGAGAGTTTGTAAGAGTTGGGTCATTAATTGACCCAACTTTCCTCTCTTGTGTAGAGTCTAGGAGCTTAAAAGAGAAGTTTTGGGGGCACCATCCCAGATGTGGAAACATTGGGAACATTACTAACCTAACTAACTACTAACTACTAAGTAGGGTGGATCTGAGATTTGTGCGTCAGTTTAGAAGTGAAGTCGAGAATGAACAAATGACACGAACAAATATGCTCACATAGCATCTGTGAGACACCTTATTTTGTTTTAATTATAAAAAAAAAAAAAATAATAAATTCACTTTTTTATGAATTTAAAATGGTTTTATATTAATTATGATTTATTATACTCAATTATAAAGTATTGAACAGAAATAAGTGAGAGAAACCAACAATAATAATAAAGAACCTTTTTACCATTATATTTTGAATTTTCAAAGTCGCTCATCCCCCCAAATTGAAACACAGATGTTTACATGGCAGTTGATAGATGCATGTGAATGTCCGTAGTTTTGTTAGCTGTTCAGACTTAGTTTCTGTGAACCCAGCAAAATCAAAGCCAATTAAAGTATTGAACAAAAAAATAACTTAAATAAAGAGAGAAACTAATAATAATAATAACAATAATAATAATAATAAATAGGGGACATGATGGCCCAGTGGTTATGATACTAGACTACCAGCCTGATGGACCTGGCTTGGTGGAAGTGAACGTGTCTCCATCAATGCTGGGAAACCGGCGTAATAATAATCAATAATAGAAAATTACAATAATAATAATAATAAAAAATTGAAAGTCGCTTCAGCGGATCTATCTCCCACAAGGTAAAACTGACAGATGAGGCGTATAGTAGCACCGTCTGGTGTCACTCTCTAGAACTAACACCACCACCAGTGGACCTAAGTTGAAGCAAAACGGGTCTACCTCCATGGATGATGATGTTGAAGAGAAGTAACAGTCATACTGCATTGAGTGTGGTGTAGGATAAAGTCACTTGCACTCAGGCCTTAGGCAGTTGGGGTCAGTTTGAAAAGTCGGAGACAATCTGCAGAGAGTGGAGCAGGTGGCACTGTCCCCTGTATGGCTACTACAAGATAAGGGCAAGACTATCCAGTCTTCCAGTCTAACCAATTGGAAGTGCTTCACCCATAACTGCACTAGTAACCATCCAGGAAGGAAGAAAACACCAACCACTGAAGTGGAGCATCAAAATTAACACATTCATCATGCGAACATACTACGAAATAACCAAGCTAGAGACCAAAATGATGATCAGGCAGAGATTACATACCAAGTGGTTGGAACAATTCCTGGATGTTCAGGTCACTGAATAGCGAGTAGCAGACTATGCTACTCGCTATTCATAGGATGTAAGCGACAAACTACAAAGAATATGGAAAATATGGAAGCAAAGGAAGAAGATCAAGAAGAAATACCCAGAGAAGCTGAAGTGTAAAGAGATGAGATCATGATATCCAGAATAGAAGACAAATGGAAGAAGGCTGTAACAGAATTTGAGGAAATGGACCCCCACAAAGACCCATGTGACACCAAAGTAGAGACCCAACAGAATCCTGAGGCAAGCGCAGATGATCTTAATTGGCATACAATACCACATTACCTCAACAACAACAGTGCAACACTGGAAGCCAACCACACAGCCACATACTGTGCTGCCATAGCAGCCACTACAATTAGTGAAACAGAAAAGAAAGATCAGCAGAACCACAAACCCAGCAAAGTACAGACCAATCACCTGACTCCAAATAATGTTCAAGATACTGACCAGCCGAATAATTAAAAAGATATTAAACCATTTGGAGAGCCAGAACATCATGGCTGAGCAGCAGAAGGGATGTAGGCAGGTGAGCAGGCCTACAAGAAGCACCGCAACCTGTGCATGGCCTATTGATTACTGCAAAGCTTCAACTCTGTGCCATGCAGCTGGCTGATAGAGACACGAAAGATCTATAAAGTCAATCTGACCCTGACACATTTCCTAGAAGCAACCATGAAGGTTGAGAACACTATGACCAGACCGATACCCATCAGAAGAGGAATCTTCCAGGGAGATGCCCGAGCCCACTGACCACCATGCTCAATAACACCAAGTATGGTATACCCTAAAAGAATAGAGGAATAAGCTGTACACTCTCTCTCACCTCATGTACACGGATTCCATCAACCTCTGTGCTGCAACTGAGAATCAACTCCAATAGATACTCCGGATCATTGAAGAGTCCAGCACTGACATCAGCATGCAATCTGGCCTAAATAAATACAAGACCCATGGATTGTATCAAGGACATCCAGTCAGATGAACATACCAGCTGAAGACTGATGAAGAGATTGAAGCCATGACAGAAGCATACAAATATCTGGGGAAGATGCAGGCCCACCAGTTAGAACATAAGGAGATCAAGGCACGCCTGATGGGCACCTCCGTAGCCAGGTGGGAAGGAGCAGCAGTGCGTAGCACACGCTTCTTGATTAGACCGGGGTTCGAGCCCGTCACCACCAAATACGGAGTATGCGGAAAGGTCAAGGAATGACCACCGCATATCCCGGAGCAATATGGCCTTAGTTGCTAATGCTCCTAAAAACCAAATAACAACAATAACAGCACGCCTGACTGAGAAATAACATCAGACTAAAAAGCCTGCTAAAATCAAAGCTGAATGGCAGGAACATGGTCACAGCCATAAATACTCATGCAGTTCTAGTACTAACGTACCCCTACAGGATCATAGATTGGACCAATACTGAGCCAGAGGAGGTTATGAGATAGCATGATAATGACAAAGAGCTGCCAAAACCACCCGAAGTCAGCAATTGAGAGATAGACCAGAGCCCATAAAGAAGGAGGAATGAGAATTGACTGACCTCATTGAACATGAGAAGGTGGTTAAGAACATATGCATGTTACATCCAGGAAAACAGTGTCAATCTACCAAGCCGTAAGAAAGATAGACAAATGGCATATAACAAGGAGACACACAGACAGAAGAAACAAAGACAGAATGGATGAAAAAGACACTCCAAGGCAGACACTACAATGACCTCCATCATGACTACATAGACAAGATGGCTTCCACTGCTTGGCTCACAAATGGAAGGCTCTTCCCTGAGACCAGGTAATCCACCACTAAAGATTCTGGAATAACAGCAAACAGCAAAACAGAATAACAGCAAAACAGAATAACAGCAAAGAAAAACAGCAAAGAGTTCTTTACTTATGTAAACTCTAGAAGGAAGGGGATGAATCAGATTGGTCCACTTGATATCGATGGGTCAACTGTTGATGATCCTGCTCAGGTAGCTAACAAACTAAATGAATATTTTGCATTGACATTCACACATGAGGAGTTATTTAGCGAGGGGAAAGCCAGAGGTGTATCAACTCTAGCAGTAAGCTAGAGAATCTTGTAATAACTGAGAGTAAAGTGGAGGAGAAATTGTTGAAGATAAACACAAGAAAGGCACCCGGGGTGGATGGGATCTATCCAGTTATATTAAAGGAGGCAGCAGAGGAAGTAAGCAAACCCTTAGCCATAATTATGAGAGCTTCCTTGGACTCAGGGGAGGTACCCACGGACTGGAGATGTGCAAATGTGACCCCAATTCACAAAGGAGGATCAAAGGCTGACACAAGTAATTATAGACCTGTGAGTTTAACTTCTGTTCCAGGAAAATTAATGGAGGCACTAGTTAAAGAAGCACTGCAGGATCATTTAGACAAGACTTCAGTTATAGCTCGGACACAGCATGGTTTTGTTAAGGGGAAGTCTTGCCTGACCAATTTGATTGGATACTATGATGCAGTCACAAAGGAACTGGATGCAGGGAATAACTTTGATATTATATACTTGGATTTTAGAAAGGCTTTTGATACTGTTGCACATGGAAGACTGCTGCACAAATTGGAGCAGTGTGGCATTGGAGGCAAATTGCTGCTATGGATAAAGGGGTGGTTGAGGGGGAGAAGACAGAGAGTGGTAATCAATGGACACTGCTCGTCGTGGACTAATGTTATTAGTGGAGTCCCTCAAGGCTCAGTGTTGGGTCCATTATTGTTTTCTGAATTTATAAATGATATTGATGATGGTATATCAAGCTTAATGTCGAAGTTTGCAGACGATACAAAGGTAGGCAGGGTTGTCAAGGACACTACTGACACTATGCTGCTGCAACAGAATCTGGAAAGGTTGAGCAGATGGGCTGAGAGGTGGCAAATGAAGTTTAACATTGACAAATGTAAAGTACTACACATGGGAAACAGCAACCCCAGAGCAACGTATCAACTCTGTGGTACTACACTGACAGTGGTAGAGAATGAAAGGGACCTGGGGGTGGTTGTGCAGGCAGATATGAAGTTCTCTGAGCAGTGCAGACGGGCTGCAAGAGTAGCTCATGGTGTATTGTCAATGATATATAGGAATTTTTCTAGCAGGGATAAGGAGGTGATTATTCCATTGTATAAGGCAATGGTCAGGCCACACCTAGAGTACTGTATGCAGGTCTGGAGGCCTCATTTCAAGAAGGATGTAGAGCTGCTGGAACGAGTACAGAGAAGGGCAACAAGATTAGTGAATGGAACAAAGGGGTGCTCTTACGAAGAAAGGCTTAAGTTTTTCAAATTACAGTGTCTGGAGACTAGGCACCAGCGAGGTGATCTGATAGAGGTGTATAAAGCCTTGAATGGTTTGAGCATGCTCAATGCTGATGGGATTCTTCCTCTCGCTCAGAATAATCACCTGAGAGGGCATAAATTCAAACTGAGGAAAGACAGATGTAGGATAGACGTGCGGAAATTTGCCTTTAGCCAGCGGGTGGTTGTTTGGTGGAACAGACTTCCATCCCTTGTCGTGGAAGTTGATTGCCTAAATAAGTTTAAGGCTCAGCTGGACAGGTATTTTGAACGAACAGAGGGGTGAAGTGGAAGTGGTTTTTTTTTTTTTTTTTTTGGCTGATGCTGTATAAGCTTGCTTTCTTGCATCAAATGCTCTACTAGAAGTACTCTACTAATGCTAATGCTAAACAGATGGCACATATTGATGATGCCTCCTGGCCTCAGAAACAATTCAGCATATCACTGCAGGTTGCAGGGTGATCACCCAGACAGATTACACTGGAATACATGACCAGGTGGCTAGGATAATACATCAGAAGCTTGCGCAAAAATACCAGCTGATCAAACAAAGTTTACCGTATTACAAGTACGAGCCTCAGGCTGTACTAGAGACCTCTACTCACAGACTATACTGGGACCATGCCATAATGACAGACAAGATGATCTCGCACAATAGACCAGACATAACCCTCATTGGCAAAAAGGAATGGGCTACCTACCTGATTGACATAGCGGTGCTCAACACTAGCAACTGGCAGAAAACATACAAGGAAAAGATCAAGAAGTACTCAGATACCTAAGACAGGAGGTCAAAGATATGTGGCATATGGAACAAGTAATAACCATCCTGATCATCATATAAATCACAAGGATGGTGCCAAACAGCCTCCATAAGAACCTAGCAATAATAGGCCTCCCAGAGAATGCTTACTTCTAGAAAGCTCCAATCCTGAACACCTGTAGGCTAGTAAGAGAGTTCCTCAACTGAGAGTAACAATAATAATGGTAACTGGACACAACCAACTACCCTGTGCACTTGGTATCAGTATCTGTCATAGGGTGAAAAAAATCCCATAAAGGAGAAAGTTTTTTTTTTCAATATACAGGAACTCCTCGACTTATGGAAATTCGATTTACGTAAGTTTTTGCCGGCCGGTGCAAACTTAAAAAAAATCAGGGAAACGTATTCTGCATCCCGTAGGAATAAATGGAGGTATCGTGAAAATATCGTAATGTGAACCCAATAACACTTTGTTATTTCTTTTTTGTAATTCGTTCCAAGTCCTTGGAAGTTGAAAATTTCGCTATATTACTAAACTGTTTATCTCTCTAAAAGGTCATTTTTATAATGGAAATTGCACTACACTTTCATCATTATCATATGTTCCTGTTATAAGAATCAGTTTTGAACGCTTTTCTGATATTTTTCTAAAGCATGTTTCTGGAGGTCATGACCAAAAAAAACAATAAAAACAATTTGCAGTTTCCGATTTATTGGGCTTTTCTGTTAGTGCATCTAATTATAAATGGGTAGTAAACTTGATCTTATTGCATTTGTGATAATCCCGATGCAATTGTGTGGGTTTTTACGCTATTATGGTGAAATCTTCAATCGTATAAAAAAACTAATTTTCAGAATCTTCTCTTCATTCCTAGTTACTTATTACAATGGTGAAGGGAAAGGGACCAACGGAAAGTGCAAGTGCTGGCAGTGCTAGGAAACCAAACAAAATTGATTTAGAAATGAAGATGAAATCTTCATTTCTAAATCAATGAAGATGAAAGCAGGACAAAGTTTGTCATCTATTGCAAGGGAATTAGGTCTCGCTGCTTCAACATGAATACTATTTTAAAGGACATTGCGCATATAAAGGAACATGTCAAAGGATCAATGGTGATCACAAAACAGCGTTCAGGTGCTATATCGAAGATGGAACAGCTGTTAATAATATGGATGAAAAATTAGATTCAGAAGTGAGTGTCCCTGTGTCTAATGACCATTCAAGAAAAAGCAACAAGTATTTATGAAGATATTAAGGATAAGTACGGCAAACCCCAACCCAAGTTTGTGGCAAGCATCGGATGGTTTAATAGGTTCAAGTATCGTGCTGGTTTCCACGTCAAAATATGCAGTGAAGTCACAAGTGCCAATCCTGCAGCTGCAGAGAAATTTTGTGATGTGTTGGAAAAAATTATCGATGAAGGCGGCTACTGAATGCAGCAAATTTTTAACATTGATGAGACTGCTCTGTATTGGAAAAAATGCCAGATCGAACATATATTGCCAAAGAGGAAAATACAATGCCAGGTTTCAAGGCGTCAAAAGATAGGGCCACGCTCTTGCTTGGGGTTAATGCAGTGGGGGATTAAAGATTAAAACCACTGCTTGTGTACCATTCTGGAAATCCTCGTGCATTTAAGGGCATCAATAAAGTCACCCTACCCGTGTATTTCCAATCAAACCAGAGAGCTTGGATAACAATGTCTCTCTTTGAGGATTTATTTAAATGCTGCTTCATTCCCAAGGTTGAAAAATATTGTAAAGCCAACGACGTTCCTTTCAAGATTTTGCTTCTATTAGATAATGCTCCTGGACATCCTACGCATCTAGATGATTCAATTCAAACGTGAGAGTCATATTTCTACCGCCAAACATGACTGCTATGGATTAGGGTGTTATTTCTAATTTAAAAGCATACTATTTACACACAACATTTGCTCAGGCATTGTCTGCAGTAGAGGATGAGAAAAATTTAATGTTAAGAGACTTTTGGAAATCTTACATTGTTTATCATGCCATATTAAACATTAAAATATGCCCACGGCATGTGAAAGGCTTCGAAGGATTTGAAAAAGATGAATCATATGAAGAGGTTACAGATAAGGTTGTAAAGGTTGCAGAGCTACTTCAGTTGGAGGTTGATGCCAAATACGTGGAGGAGTTAATAGAGGAAGAAGAGAAGGAATTATCTAACAAAGAACTTATTGACTTGCAGGCAGCAATAGTGAAAGAAGAAAATGCTGATGAAACTCAAGATGAACCAAATGAGGAGCCGAGACACTTCATCACCAGAGAGATGGCAATGGCATTTCGTGAAATTGCATCGGCAATGGCGAGGTTTGAGAAGATGGATCCTAACAGCGAACGATTCAAAAGTTAACATAGGGGGTGAATGATATGCTTACTTGCTTGCTATAAAGAAATCTACTATGAAAAGAAAAAAGCCACCCTCCGGTCATCCATTAATATGTTCTCGTACACCCGAAACTTAATGGCAAACCTATACCAGTTGTTGAGACACATAGAGATCTGGGAGTAACATTTGATACTAAACTTACGTTCAAGTTACATATTGACCTGATTGTAAAGAAAATGAACTACTTATGTTGGGCAACAAAACAGCACCTCTTGCACATGAAACAGACTACAACAACCACACGATATTTAAGAACCACAGTGTATTCGGCCATTTTGTATGGCGCTGAATTGTAGCTACCGCTATCCACATTAGGAGAATATATGCGAGTGAATTCTGGCTGCTGAAGCGGGCAAACCATAAGCACCTTCTCCCTCAACAGTTAAGGACCATGCATCATTGCCTGGAAACAATTAATAACCACAATCAAAATTATGACTGGCACGATATCATCACCATGCTTCTGGCAGCTTTGTGAGTGGTACATCTCGCCATCTGCATTAAGAGGCACCAAATCCTTGTGAATGAAGACCAACCAACAGGTTTATACCCACCATGTGTTAGAATCAATTCAGTGCCTAACACATATCAGAATTGACCTACTAAGGCTCATAGCAGATCCGAAATATAGGAAACAAACTGCAGTGTGATTCGCTGAGGCTACTGTTGCCTAGTAGTCGTGTGCATTTCTATCAAGAACTGTGTGTACGCAATTGAATAGTGTATATCTCACACAAGTTTGTTATTTGGTTTTTAGGAGCATTAACAACTAAGGCCACATTGCTCCGGGGATATGCGGTGGTCATTCCCTGACCTTTCTGCATTCTCCGTATTTGGTGGTCACGGGCTCGAACCCCGGTCTAATCAAGAAGCGTGTGCTATGCACTGCTGCTCCTGCCCACCTGGCTATGGAGGTGCCTCTCACACAAGTAAGTTGATTCAGTGGATGTGATGTTAAGATGAACTTTTGTATTACAATTGCCAGGACCCTACACAGAAATGTAGTGATGAGTAATGCAGTTTATATTTCATCTTTTCGTGTATATTTTACCTTTCTTGTATATTTTATCCATTCTTTTATTTTTCATTTTATGGTAATCACCTGGCATTTTCTGCCGTGAAGGGAATTTGTTATTTACCAATGTACACCTATATTTTATATTTGGTAGACAAATAAAGATTTATTTATTTATTCTTTCGTAAAGTTGAGCGGCCGACCCCTTCTAAATCTACACAGCCCTCATCCTCCACAGCGCCGTACTTATCAGCTGAAGACGTCGATTCTGACAACGATGCTCGAGAGGTAAAACTTCCTGACATTACGCCTGTCTCCTCTCTTTTTTTTTTTTTGTAATTTTAGAAATTTGAAATTTTTTTAAATTGCACGCTTTTGTAATTTTTCCTGTGCATGAGATAAAAAATTGGATAAATAATTCTATTTACATGTTCATTGAACATTTATTTTTTGATTCAATCAATTCAGCGAGCACAGTTGCGAGTCCTGCACAAGGATGGGGGAAATTTCGACTTATGTACCGCTCCGTGGAAAGCAACACTTACATAAGTCGGGGAGTTCCTGTATAATAATAATGTTTTTATCATATATTTTTTTTTGAATTTTCAAACTCACTCCTCCCCCAAATTTAAACACAGATGTTCACATGGCATCTGGTAGATGCAACATAAATGTCTGTATTTTTGTCAATTGTTTGCACTTAGTTTCTGTGAACCTAGCAAAATAAAAGCTCTATGGCAAGATTTGACAGTGTTTGCTAGCATCTCACAAATATCATGTGAGTGCGGGACCTGAGTAGAAAAAATATAGATACACCTGGTATCTGTTAAATTCCAAACAAAAAAATTAATTTCTTGCAATTCACAGTACATCAAAATGCATGCAGAAAATACTGTATAATCATTTAGAGAATATTCGTGGGGAAAGGTACACAAGAGGATTTGATTTCATTTCTAAATTTTAAAAAAGTGGCATTTGTCAGATACTGTCAGCAGTGGAGGGTAATGTAAATCGAGGGCTACATTCCCATACTTTCCCAGATATTGACTGGAATTGGTTGGTCACTCACACACCAGCAAGGCTTTTGTGGATTTATCGGATGATTAGTTTTCTACATCAGCATGTTCGATAGGCAACTAGAGGGAGTAATACTCTTGATCTGATTATCAGTAGTGATTCTTCATGCATTAAGAATCTGCAGATAAAGGAACCACTAGGTGGCAGTGATCACAGTGTGCTGAAGTGGGATTTACTCAAAGAGGTAACTACTATCAGGGGTAAAGGGAAGGGTTTTTGCTTTCATAAAGGCGACTATGGTGGTCTGAGACAGTATTTAAATTCTATATGGTGGGACCAACTGACGATATTACCAACAGCAAATTCAAAATGGGAAGCATTCAAAGAATTAATCTTGGAAGCTACAAGGCTTTACATACCAACTAAGAAATATTGTTCAAGGTTTAGGCCTAAATGGATGTCAGATAAACTAATGAGACAAATGGCAGAGAAGAAAAATGCATGGGATACATATAAATTAATGGATGACATAGAAGCTGGTCTGTAACCAAGTCACAAAGGAGATTAGGCAGGCAAAGGCAGATTATGAGAAATCTTTGGCAAAGGATGCAAAGAAAAACAGCAAAGAGTTCTTTACCTATGTAAACTCTAGAAGGAAAGGGATGAATCAGATTGGTTCCACTGGATATTAATGGTTCAACTGTTGATGATCCTGTTCAGGTGGCTAACAAACTAAATTAGTATTTTGCATCTGCATTCACACATTAGCATTAGTAGAGGCATTTGATGCAAGAAAGCAAGCTTATGCAGCATCAGCCAAAAAAAAAAAAAAAAAAAACCACTTCCACTTCACCCCTCTGTTCGTTCAAAATACCTGTCCAGCTGAGCCTTAAACTTATTTAGGCAATCAACTTCCACGACAAGGGATGGAAGTCTGTTCCACCAACCAACCACCCGCTGGCTAAAGGCAAATTTCCGCACGTCTATCCTACATCTGTCTTTCCTCAATTTGAATTTATGCCCTCTCAGGTGATTATTCTGAGCGAGTGGAAGAATCTCGTCAGCATTGAGCATGCTCAAACCATTCAAGGCTTTATACACCTGAGCAATTATGCCAGAGTTGAATTAGCCAGAGGCTAATTGAACTCTGGCAGTGAGGTAGATGATTTCGTAATAACTGAGAGATAAACATAAAAAAGGCACCCAGGGGGAGAGATAGGATCTATCCAGTTATATTAAAGGAGGCAGCAAAAAAAAAAAAAAGTAAGCAAACCCTTAGCCATAATTGGGAGCTTCCTTGGACTCAGGGGAGGTACCCATGGACTGGAGGTGCAAATGTGACCGCAATTCACAAAGGAGGATCAAAGGGCGACACAAGGAATTATAGACCTGTTAGTTTAACTTCTGTTCCAGGAAAATTAATGGAGGCTGTTGTTGTTATTTGGTTTTTAGGAGCATTAGCAACTAAGGCCATATTGCTCTGGGATATGCGGTGGTCATTCCCTGACCTTTCCGCATCCTCCGTATTTGGTGGTGATGGGCTCGAACCCCGGTCTAATCAAGAAGCGTGTGCTACTCACTACTGCTCCTTCTCACCTGGCTACGGAGGCGCCCATTAATGGAGGCACTGATAAAAGAAGCACTGCAGGATCATCTAGACAAGACTTCAGTTATAGCTCGGACACAGCATGGTTTTGTTAAGGGAAAGTCTTGCCTGACCAATTAGATTGGATACTATGATGTGGTCACAAAGGAACTGGATGCAGGGAATAATTTTTATATCATATATCTGGATCTTAGAAAGGCTTTTGATACTGTTGAACACGGAAGACTGCTGAACAAATTGGAGCAGTGCAGCACTGGAGGCAAATTGCTGCTATGGATAAAGGGATGGTTGAGTGGGAGAAGACAGAGAGTGGTAATCAAAGGTCACTGCTCATCGTGGACTAATGTTATTAGTGGAGTCCCTCAGGGTTCAGTGTTGGGTCTATTGTTGTTTTCTGTATTTATAAATGATATTGATGATGGTATATCAAGCTTAATGTCCAAGTTTGCAGATGATACGAAGGTTGGCAGGGTTGTTAAGGACACTAATGACAGTAACAACAGGATCCTGCAAACGTATCTAGAAAAGTTGAGCAGATGGGCTGAGAGGTGGCAAATGAAGTTTAACATTGAAAAATGTAAAGTACTACATATGGGAAGCAGTAACCCCAGCGTAACGTATCAACTTTGTAGTACTACACTGACAGTGGTAGAGAACCTGGGAGTAATTGTGCAGGGAGATATGAAGTTTTCTGAGCAGTGCAGGTGGTCTGCAAGAGTAGCTCACGGTGTCTTGTCAATGATATATACAGGAATTTTTCTAGCAGGGATAAGGTGATTATCCCCTTGTATAAGGAAATGGTCAGGCTACACCTTGAGAGCTGTATACATGTCTTTTGGCCTCAATTTAAGAAGGATGTAGAGCTGTTGGAACGAGTACAGAGAAGGGCAACAAGATTAGTGAATTGAACAAAGGGTTGCTCTTATAAAGAAAGGCTTAAATTTTGCAAATTACAGTGTCTGGAGACTAGGCGCACCTGCGAGGTGATCTGATTGAGGTGTATAACACCTTGAATGGTTTGAGCATGCTCAATGCTGATGGGATTCTTCCTGTTGCTCAGAATAATCACCTGAGAGGGTATAAATTCAAATTGAGGAAAGACAGATGTAGGATATATGTGCGGAAGTTTGCCTTTAGCCAGCGGGTAGTTGGTTGGTGGAACAGACTTCCATCTTTTATTGTGGAAGTTGATAGCCTAAATAAATTTAAGGCTGGGCTGGACAGGTATTTGGAACAAACGGAGGGGTGAAATGGGAGCGTTTTTTTTTTTTTTTGGCTGATGCTGCATAAGCTTGCTTTCTTGCATCATGTGCCTATACTAATGCTAATGCTATACAGGTATCCCTCGATTTACATCGTGGTTAGGTTCCTGGGGGGAAGGACAGGTGCAAACGGAACCCTTTATATAATAGAGTCAATCGGAAATCACGGGGTTAGGTTCCGGGCACCAAAAATTTTACCTACCACTTCGCATTGATTGTTTTATTTTATTAGCATTCTTCATAGTTGTAGTAATAGTCAATGGAGGCATATTCATAGCCCTACACACATTAGGGCAGCTTTCACCAGATTCCATCCTCCGAATATTGCACTAGGATTTAATGAACTTCTTTTACCAGACATGGCATTTCTTTATTCTATTAAATTAAAAATTTTATAATACGACTGGCAAAAACTGCACACGGATATCACTATTATTATTATTTAATTTATTAATAGCACAAAAAAAAAAATTGAATGGCAAATGCCTAAAAAACGGTACTCACCTTGTATAAATCTGCAATAAATTTATTGGTAAATGGTGGCTGAATTTAGTTTGGAAGAAGCATTAAAAAGAATGGGGTAAAAATATTTTTAAACAAATTTTAAAATGAGCGCAAGGAAGTAGAAGTGCAGATCTCCAATCCTTGGTTGTCATTAAAAGGTTGAAGGACGCGAATGAAAGAATGAAATAAAAGAGAAGACCGGTGGTGCCAATAGTCGTTGCGAGAGACTTTCGTTAAATGAACCGTCATCAGTTGGCAAATGGAAGAGAAGTGAGCGCGTGTTGTATTTAAAGTTGGTCTATAATCTCGTGATGCTCTTTTTGACACGTGGGAACTTTAGCTGCGAGAGGTTCCAAGCCGGTGAGAGGTTGAAGGGAAGTTTTGCGTTGATAATATTGAGATCGGAATGGTGTCGGTACCATTCGATGGTGAGGGCTTCATATTGAAGAATTCTGTAGCTCGATCTAAGTTTAATAATAGTGATGGCAGAGTCGATAAGGGGAGTGTGGTTGTGGTTTTGGGCATGGGTTGTTAACTCAGTGCAGGATTGACCTGTCCTGAAACTGTTGAAGTGGTAGTATGCGCGGGTATTGGAAGTTGTGGAGGAACCGAATTTGGTGGTAGTGCTGCCGATGTAACAGGTGTCGCAGTTTGGTTGGCATTTTATGAGATATATTATATTATTGAGATCATTGATGGGATACTTGTATGTTTCTTTATAAGAATTAAATAGGGAACCTAGTTTATTATAAGTAGAGAAAGTGAGGGAGATGTCGGTATCTTTGAATGTACGTCGGAATTGTGCTGCGAGTTCACTATGGTAAGGGAGAACTATGCGAGTATTTGTCTTGTTACTGTGTCTGATGGGGTTATTAATGTTGTTTTTAACGGTGGATATTGTGTGTTGAATGAGTTGAGGGGGATAGCTCCTGGCTATGAATTTATCAGTAAGGTATTGAAGTTCATTGTGTAGATCGTTTTGTGAAGAGCTGAATTTGATAGCATTGTAGATTTGGTTGTATAGGACAGCTTTTTTGGTACTAAGGGGATGATGTGAAGCGAAATGTAGATATTTACCAGTATGCGTGTTTTTTCTGAAAATCTTGGTATTTAAATTTGTGTCTGTTGTATAGATAGTGAGATTAAGAAAATTAATTTGGTTGTCCGTTCCGATTTCGAGGGTAAGCTTTAGCCTGTCATGTATTGTGTTGAATTTTAAAAAAAGATTGTCTATGGTTGTTTTTTTTTTTTGGTAGTTGTTGGCGCATAGGCTTCTGTGGCCATAATGCACCTCCCAAGGTTTTTGCAGTACTTTGATCCAAGCCCGAGGCGGGAATCGAACCCGCAACCTTTGGGTTGCCAGGCAGGCACTTTACCCACCTGGCTAGCCCGGTCGGCTGTCTATGGTTGTTCTGTTGCCTATTATTAAGACGTCATCGGCGTAGCGGATGTATAATTTAATTTCAGAAGGGAAAGGTTGTAAAATTTGGTTTTCAATAGTGGCGAGATAAATTTCAGAAAGGGGAGCAGAAATGCCTAAACCCATTGGTAAACCGAACGTTTGTCGATAAATTTTATTATTAAATCTAAAATATCTAGCGTCAAGTAAAAGAGTGGTAAGTTCAAGGATGTGGTCAACTGAAAGAGAGGTACGTTTCGTTAAAGTGTCATCAGCTGTTAGAAGTACGCGTAATGCTTGTAGGGTGAAAGGAATATGCACGTTAGCGTATAGGGATATGACGTCAAAAGAAGCTAATATGTCTTCGTCGGATATGGTGATGTTGCTGATTTTTTGGAACGCTTGGTTTGTATTATTAATTTTGAATGTAGAGAATCGAGTGAGTGGGGATATAATTTTAACAAGGAAGGTGGATAAATTAGCAAAAGCTGATCTACTAAAAGAAACAATAGGTCTTAATGGGTGGCCAGGTTTGTGTAGCTTGGTTATTCCAAACATGTGGGGCAGAATGTTGTTGCGAATACCTATCTGTTGTAAAGTAAAAAGGTTGATTTCTTTGTTCTGTCTGAGTTTTCTGAGAATTGTGTCAAGTTTATTTTTAAGTTTTGCAATGTTGTGGTTGCTGTCATTTGTATATGTATCTTGGTCGGCTAAAATTAATTCCATTTTTTCTGTGTAGGTGTCCTTGTCCAGGATGACGATTGTATCTCCTTTGTCAGCTTTTTGGATAATGATATCTGGGGTTTTGCTTAGTCTTTGTAAATCCGAGAGTTGTTGTTTTTTTATGTTAGGGAGAGATGTGCGTTTAGAATTTTTTTTAGTCAGTTTGTCACGGTATTATAAGACTACTATAATTTCACTATCGTCAAACTTATAAGATATTTTAACGTTATTATCAACACCTTATCTGCACCGGGTTAATATCTTTCACATATTTCCAATCTCATCTCTGATGCTCTTAGACATGCCTGATAGAAAAACACAACTCTCCAAAGCGCTTATCAAATATTTCTCCAACAAATTACACATAGCTTCCCTATAAAAATGCTTATATCACAACTTCATCCCCAAATTCGCCCGCATCTTTCCCAAAAATAACTGTAAAAAATACCCACATATCATACACCGCACATCCATCGCGATCATACGCGAAGAACTTAAGAAAAGATTTAACAAAAAACACCAACTTTTAAACTGCATTCACCAATTACGATTCCTTCTCAAAAGAAATATGCCATCAGATGCCTGGATTGAATATACTAACCACAACAATGTACATATCAACGCCACCATCCAACACATAACACAAAAACACACCAAAAAATGGTACACACTCACAACAACATAAAAAAACAACAACTCTCGGATTTACAAAGACTAAGCAAAACCCCAGATATCATTATCCAAAAAGCTGACAAAGGAGATACAATCGTCATCCTGGACAAGGACACCTACACAGAAAAAATGGAATTAATTTTAGCCGACCAAGATACATATACAAATGACAGCAACCACAACATTACAAAACTTAAAAATAAACTTGACACAATTCTCAGAAAACTCAGACAGAACAAAGAAATCAACCTTTTTACTTTACAACAGATAGGTATTCGCAACAACATTCTGCCCCACATGTTTGGAATAACCAAGCTACACAAACCTGGCCACCCATTAAGACCTATTGTTTCTTTTAGTAGATCAGCTTTTGCTAATTTATCCACCTTCCTTGTTAAAATTATATCCCCACTCACTCGATTCTCTACATTCAAAATTAATAATACAAACCAAGCGTTCCAAAAAATCAGCAACATCACCATATCCGACGAAGACATATTAGCTTCTTTTGACGTCATATCCCTATACGCTAACGTGCATATTCCTTTCACCCTACAAGCATTACGCGTACTTCTAACAGCTGATGACACTTTAACGAAACGTACCTCTCTTTCAGTTGACCACATCCTTGAACTTACCACTCTTTTACTTGACGCTAGATATTTTAGATTTAATAATAAAATTTATCGACAAACGTTCGGTTTACCAATGGGTTTAGGCATTTCTGCTCCCCTTTCTGAAATTTATCTCGCCACTATTGAAAACCAAATTTTACAACCTTTCCCTTCTGAAATTAAATTATACATCCGCTACGCCGATGACGTCTTAATAATAGGCAACAGAACAACCATAGACAATCTTTTTTTAAAATTCAACACAATACATGACAGGCTAAAGCTTACCCTCGAAATCGGAACGGACAACCAAATTAATTTTCTTAATCTCACTATTTATACAACAGACACAAATTTAAATACCAAGATTTTCAGAAAAAACACGCATACTGGTAAATATCTACATTTCGCTTCACATCATCCCCTTAGTACCAAAAAAGCCGTCCTATACAACCAAATCTACAATGCTATCAAATTCAGCTCTTCACAAAACGATCTACACAATGAACTTCAATACCTTACTGATAAATTCATAGCCAGGAGCTATCCCCCTCAACTCATTCAACACACAATATCCACCGTTAAAAACAACATTAATAACCCCATCAGACACAGTAACAAGACAAATACTCGCATAGTTCTCCCTTACCATAGTGAACTCGCAGCACAATTCCGACGTACATTCAAAGATACCGACATCTCCCTCACTTTCTCTACTTATAATAAACTAGGTTCCCTATTTAATTCTTATAAAGAAACATACAAGTATCCCATCAATGATCTCAATAATATAATATATCTCATAAAATGCCAACCAAACTGCGACACCTGTTACATCGGCAGCACTACCACCAAATTCGGTTCCTCCACAACTTCCAATACCCGCGCATACTACCACTTCAACAGTTTCAGGACAGGTCAATCCTGCACTGAGTTAACAACCCATGCCCAAAACCACAACCACACTCCCCTTATCGACTCTGCCATCACTATTATTAAACTTAGATCGAGCTACAGAATTCTTCAATATGAAGCCCTCACCATCGAATGGTACCGACACCATTCCGATCTCAATATTATCAACGCAAAACTTCCCTTCAACCTCTCACCGGCTTGGAACCTCTCGCAGCTAAAGTTCCCACGTGTCAAAAAGAGCATCACGAGATTATAGACCAACTTTAAATACAACACGCGCTCACTTCTCTTCCATTTGCCAACTGATGACGGTTCATTTAACGAAAGTCTCTCGCAACGACTATTGGCACCACCGGTCTTCTCTTTTATTTCATTCTTTCATTCGCGTCCTTCAACCTTTTAATGACAACCAAGGATTGGAGATCTGCACTTCTACTTCCTTGCGCTCATTTTAAAATTTGTTTAAAAATATTTTTACCCCATTCTTTTTAATGCTTCTTCCAAACTAAATTCAGCCACCATTTACCAATAAATTTATTGCAGATTTATACAAGGTGAGTACCGTTTTTTAGGCATTTGCCATTCAATTTTTTTAGTCAGTTTGTCACGGTATTATAAGACTACTATAATTTCACTATCGTTAATAGCACAATTAATAAAAAATGTTAGCGTAATAAATTTCTAACACGTGTAAATAGTGGAAACAACCAACTGAATGCTTCACCGCATGGACCTTTACCATCCACATCCAGGAGTGGCTACTTTGAGGGTGGGAATCTTTCTCGTTTGTGATACGGATGTGCTAATTGCTGACTGGCTCAGATTGTCCTAAATCACATGAACAGTGCATGATACATAGCACAGTATGATGCCGATAAATTTTGTCTGATGATTTTAAACTTTCAATTTATAAAAAAATTGCAAAAATAAATAAATAAAAATGCTGTCATGGTTAGTGATTGGCACTATTGTGAATCGGCACAATTCGGAGTTGTAGCACCAAGTAAAATTTAACAACAAAACAAAAATGAATCTGTCTGCGCAAGAATGTCAACTTTCTTACAGGTTGAGGATTGGCTGAACTTCATTTTTATTTTGATGGCCAGAAGTTGACATTACTGTGAATATTAAAGGCATTGTTAAACATTGGGTAATTTTAATTAAAAATCTAATACAGTAAAATTGCATTACCAAGGACTTCTTAAGGGTACATAAATAATTTTGTTGTACCAAAACTTTTTTATAATGAATATCACTGAAAATTATTTTAAAAGAACCACTTTTTTTTTTCAAATTAGTTTAATGAAATAATTAAATTGCAACTAATTTGAAAAAAACAAAACAAAAAAACTTCACTTTATTAATACTTCTAAGTAACAAATTTATGTTTTATTTTACTTAAATATTAATTTTAAAATGAATATTAAACAAATAAAACTCAAAAAAATATACTACAAAAGTAAATATATTTGTAGTTTATTCTTTTGAAAGCATATTTTTTTATAAGAATTACAGCATTCTATAAAATTTGAATAAACTTATTCAGAAATACATTATAACAGATATAACTATCTACAATTTTCACATATTAGTATGCTAATTTTTGTTTTGTTTTTAATGTTCAACTTTATTTTTCATGCATTAGATTTTTAATTTTAATTTAAATTAAGATTATTAAATTTTAATGCACTTGAAAATGTATGATTTCAGATTGCTCTAAAGTTGAACAAGATTGCTTACAGTTTTTGCTGAATGACAGTACAACTCATGGGAATGTCCTTGGGGAAGGGAGGGGGGACTGGTCACCAAATGTGTCATTGTACGCCATTGATTTTTTTAATTTTAAACAAAAAGGTGTCAACCATATTGTGCCAAGATTTAACAAAAACAGTGAATTAAGTTCACTCAAGTATGTAGAAAATACAGAGGGCATGATACTAAATTCTTTTGCCACATCTTTAAAAACTTGCATTTTGCTTTTATCCTTTAAGCAAATGCCTTTGACATTTCTTTATTACCTCTTTGGCCATATTTACAATATGGAATACACCCAACAAAGGTATTGCAGAAGAAGTTTTAGACATAACTGATGAAATCAAACCAGAGTTTATTCATGATTTTCACAGTATTTCTTTCTTGTAAACCAAATACATTTTATGCATAAGTGCACTTTGAAAATAATTCATTGTACTGATTTTTTATCAGAATTATTTTGTTCTAATGATATTTACAAAGTATTATTATTATGGAAAGTTGTCTGGGACCTGGGAAGATTTTTTTTATAGTGAAGTTTTCATTGAAATGGGATTTTACTGTATATGCATTAAAGGACATGTGATTATATACAGGAGATATAATAATACTGAAAAAAAAAAAAAAAAAAAAAAACTGTAGTGCATAGAAATAACAAATATTATAACCGGGCTAACTGCTCAGGTGAGCTTACAGTTAAAAAAGGATAATTTAGAACTGATGTAAAAAATAAAGGATAACATGATTTAAAATAAATGTAGAGTCAATGATTGAGAAAACATGCCATATGCTGCAAGCTTTACTTTGCTAAAACCTTAAAGGATATGACCAGTTGATGAACAGCTAAAAGTAAAGGCAGAACAATTTAGAAAACCTCCTTCCTAAACTGTTAAATCTACATTTGTTTATTTTAAATAAAGTTTGTTCCTTTCATATCAAAATTTTAAATTATACTTCTTTAACTGTATTATGTAATATATATCCTGTTATTACACAGTGCACTTTTATTTGTTTTTCCAGCATCAAAGTCCTTCTGTATTTATAGATCTACAAATTAGTTTTAACTCGTGAATGAAAAATTATTCTCATCATCTAATGTGATGGAAGGATATAAATATTATTTCAGGTTGATTTTTAAGATAAAATACTGTATACATTCTTTTGTTTAGATCAGATTAACATACTATTCATAGCAAAGTGAATTTTATATTACCTCTATCAAGATATCTGCTGCTCTGTTACTTACAAATATATTAGTACGATTGACATGCAGTTTCCCTTTCCATAAGTATACCTAAAAGAATAAGAAATCAAAAACCAAGATTCAGAGAAAAATATAAGTAAAAGTGAATGGGGGAGAAAAACAAACGAACATTGGTGACTAAAAGTTTTTTAATATAAAATTACTAACTATAATGTTATTGATATAATTATACTACACTGAAAGGGCAGAATTCATGGGATATCTGGTTCCTGGGCAACTCGATGCTGTCACCACTCTTGCTAATGGACAAACCCACCACTTGGCAGGTATATAGGTACATTGCATCACTGCATTCATGTAGATGGTAATTCAGTATGGATAAACGTTGTGAGTAAACAGACTTTGAAAGAGGGATGATAGTGGGTGCCCAATGCATGGATCACTCTATCATGGAGGTGGTACAGAAATTGCACTATCCCCATTCAACAGTATCAAGAGTGTATCGGGAATATGCCATTTCCGGAATAACATCTTATCGTGGACAGTACTGTTGGCGGAGAAAGGCGGTGGATGAACGTGGCCATTGACATCTGTCTTGCATTGTTTCAGCCAACTGGAGAGCGACAGTGGCAGAAATCACCGTCAACTTCGAGGGAGATGCCAGAAACGTGTCCACCAAGACTATCAGGCGATCATTAGCCGCAATAGGTTATGGACTGCTCAACCTCTTTTGAAACGTGGTGATGTTATTATGAGTATAAAATGTGATGATGTTATTATAAGTATGAAAATTAGAGTAGTTATTTATTTTATTTATGTACGTCAAACTCTAATCTATATGAAAAACACAATATTTATTTGTTGATAATTAATATTTTAAATGATTCATAGGGCCATAAATTAATATGACAGTTGGGAATGTAGGAAGTTTTCCTTTAGCCTCTTTAACTGGTTAGTTTCCTATGTGAATTCATATTTTTTTTTATCTACTGTACTCTTTTTTTTGGCTGTTGCAGCAAAAGCCTGTGGCTTTCTTGCGGTATATGGGATACTAATACTAAATATCTTATTAGAATTAGTTAATTCCCAGGTATGTCTTTCTCCCAAGAAATTATATGTATATTATTATTAGTCAATATTTATAAACTTATAAATTACATTTTAAAGACAATTTACTATTGATGTAATGCTTGAGGTACAACAGAGGAAGAGACTGAATGGTGAAAGAATTACACTTCATTTTAAAGTTTAAATTAAGTGGGTCTAATCTGACAAAGCATTACTGAGATTAACTCATTACCTGGCACCTGACTGTTTTGACTAATGACTGTTTTGTACATCAAAAGTAGAAAAAATTAAAAAAATTTTTAAATATCTTTTAGAATTACACCATGAAAATTTTAGTATTCTTCCAATATGGTATTCATTTTCAACTGGCATCCTTAATTGGAAAAGTACAGCCATAAAAAAAACAGTTCTAAGATAATAGAATTTTTTTTTGGATAACAAGACATTTCTAATGATATTTGTTTATTTCATTATACAATATGTTAGAATTAAGAATAAATTTTAAAGTTTTCCATATTTTAAACTATTTCTACTCTTCCCCCCCTCCTTTTCACACAGATAAATAGTGTATAAAATTCACCAATCCTGGCATCTGATTTGAATTTGGCACACTTACTAGGGGAGAAAAATTCATATAAATATAATGTTTATAGGCAAGGTATCTTTCTTTTTCAGAGCATCAATATTTACAAGGTACTGGTAGATGGTATTAAAATGTACACTAGTAGTAGCTATGCATTCTGCAAGTTCTGTTTAATATATAGGTAAAATACTACACATCCTTCAATTTACATGGGTTATTTCTTTTAAGTGTTCTTTCCCTCTGAATCCTGTAATTTGTTCATGCTTAAAGACCTGATTTTAAACAGATCTAAGCATGAGTAAATGGTGTTTTGCAATTGTCAGCAGTTTACAATGTTCTTCTTTTCATGCAAAGTCAATGAGGTCAAAACTAAGATAAATAGTAAAAGACTAAAATTATCAAAAAGAATCATTGTCATAATAATAATAATAACTTCTTTTTGTAAAATTCAGAGAACCCACCTATTTCTCAATTTCTTAGGGAGATTGTTGAAATATGAGGCTTATAATAAAAATTAAACAAAATTGAAATTGGAGGGAACAATTTTAAACCATTAGTTTAATATGTGCATATATTAGCTGTCATTGATTAAAAATAAACGAAGATAGTTAACTGTGGTAATATGGACAAAAACTTTCAGGCTATATGCCAATCATCAATTAGAGGAGTTAAAACTATATATAGTGAAATATTAGAAAGTAGACTTTATCATCTCCAGGCATCACAAATTTTTGGAATTCTCATATTTATATAATTAGTATTTTATTTCAATTAATAATATTATATTAATACTAAATAATACTTGAACAAGCATACAATATTTTGATAATACTGTATGTGCTTGTTCAAGTTATGGGGAGTGAGTAACTATCATTATGGATGCAAAACAGTCATGGGGAGCAAGTTCCATTATGGATGCAACACCTGTAGTTACCAGAATAAAAATGTCAAAGGTTAGCCGATGGTAGGCAGAATACATATTTCAAAACTGTTAGTTGTGCAATCTGAGTATTTAGCATTACATCCTGAGTGATATGAGAATTCATTAACTGCTATGATTTCTGATTTATGTGTTGGTATGTCTGATGTATGCAATGAGAGAGACAAAGCTATAAATCTTTTCAAAAAAGGACACTTTCCTGAGTGGTTGTAGGAAATGAAATAAAATTTAATAAAGTAAAATGGATAATGGCACTAATGAATTTATACCCATAAAATTTACAGGTTTAGAATTTAGGGGTAGTTGGGAATGAAAATTAAAAAAAAGAAAAAAAAAATAAACATTTGCCATACATTACAACCCACTTTTCTGACAATCATCTTGTGGTTTAAAGTTAAACAAATAGCAGAAAGTAGTATTACATTATACGCTTCTTTCTTTTTAAGTGAGTTCACAATTAGCATCTTATCTACATGATCACAAAGATCTAAAGCTAAAGCTAAAATTTTCCTGTTTGCAACCATGGAGAGGTATATAAAGCTTTAAAGAGAATATGTAAATGAGGTAGCATTCTTGTTGGTCAGAGAGACATAAACCTGGGGGGCGGAAGGCCTAATATAAATAGAAAAATACCAACAGATGACCTGGAAGTTTAATCAATGAACAGTTAGCCACCGGAATAAATTACCTGCTAGAGCTGCTGCTGAGGCTGAGAGTTTGGGGAAGTACAAGAAAGTTGTTGATCATGTAACAATCTTCTTGCTATTTATATAGCACATCAGCATCTAAGACAATACTGCACCGTGTGTGTATTATGTCTGAACAAGTGTGTTCATGGGTTGATTTCATGTTGTGCAGACTGAAAATAGAGTCCTTGTCTGCAAGTTATTATGGGCTAAAAAACCTGAAACTCACAGAGGGGAAAAATCCGATTCCCTCTGCCTAAGATCAGCTACTTGAAACCCACTGGAAGCAGAGACATTTTCTAATCCTCCAGTCCAATGGGATTTGATCTCAAACCTTCCCAAATGAGTGACAAGTGGACAAAACCATTATAATACAGTGCAGAAAGGAACAGGATGAGTATTTGATGATGCTAGGTAGAGCATGACAGTTTGAATTCACCTGGAAGCCTAACAAGTTTTATTTGAGACGTGGGGTCACTCAGATATAAGAGATGCAGAAGTGGAATTTGGGGTGTACAATGTGTGCAGAAACGATAGACAGAATAGGAAGGGAGGAGGGGTTATGTTGTTAGTTAAGAAACACATAAAATCTAAGGAAGTGCATCCAGTCGACATAGATGGACAGTGCAACGTTGAGTCAGTTTGGTGTGACATAAGCACTAGGAAAGCAAAATTGAGGGTAGGAGTTTGTTATAGGCCTAATGACACTGATGAGTACAATGAACAATTATACAGAGAAACAGAGTGGGCCAGTAAATCAGTGTCTTATAATGGGGGATTTTAACTTCCCAGATATAGACTGGAACTTGTGGTTGATCACTCGTACACTAGCAAGGCTTTTGTGGATTTATTCAATGATTGTCTGCTACAGCAGCATGTTGGAGAGACAACAAGAGGGAGTAACACTTGATCTGATTATCAGCAGTGATTATTCATTCATCAAGAATTTACAGATAAAGGAACCACCAGGAGGCAGTGATAACAGTGTACTGATGTGGGATTTACTTAAAGATGTAACTGCCATCAGGGGTAAAGGGAAGGGTTTTTTGCTTTCATAAAGGTGCTACAGTGGTCTCAGAGATTTTTTAGGTTCTGTACAGTGGGACTAGCTGATGACGTTACCAACAGCAAATTCTAAATGGGAAGCATTTAAGGAAGTAATCTTGGAAGCTACTAGGCTTTTTGTTCCAACTAAGAAATACTGCTCTAGGTTTAGGCCCAAATGGATGTCAGATGAATTAATGAGACTTGTGGCAGAGAAGAAAAATGTACGGAATACACATAAATTGTCAGGCTACACAGATGCCTATGATAGAGACAAGCTAGTCTGTAATCAAGTCACAAAGGAAGTTAAGCAAGCAAAGGTAGATTATTAAAAAATCTTTGGCAAAGGATGCAAAGAAAAACAGCAAAGACTTCTTTACTTATATAAACTTTAAAAGGAAGGGAATGAATCAGATTGGTCCCCTTGATATCAATGGTTTGACTGTAGTGATCTACAGTCAAACCATTCTCAGATAGCTACTAAACTAAATGAGTATTTTGCATCTACATTCACATGAAGAGTTATTCAAGGAGAGGGCCAAATGTTTATCAAACTCTACCAGGGTGCTTAATGATTTTGTAATAACTGAGAGCAAAAATTGTTGAAGTTAAACATAAGAAAGGCTTTGATTTTTTTTTTTTTTTTTTTTTTTTTGATTTGGTAGTTGTTGGCGCATCGGCTTCTGTGGCCATATTGCACCTCCCAAGGTTTTTGCAGTACTTTGATCCAAGCCCGAGGCGGGAATCGAACCCGCGACCTTTGGGTTGCCGGGCAGGTACTTTACCCACTCGGCTAGCCCGGTCGGCCCATAAGAAAGGCACTGGAGTAGATGGGATCTATCCAGTTATATTAAAGGAGGTGGCAAAGGAAGTAAGCAAACACTTAGCCATAATTATGAGAGCATCCTTAGACTCAGGGGAAGTACCCAAGGACTGGAGATGTGCAAATGTATCTCCAAATCACAAAGGGGGATAATAGGGTGACATGAGTAATTACAGATCTGTTAGTTTAACTTCTGTACCATGGAAAATAATGGAGTCACTGATTAAAGAAGCATTGCAGGATCATCTAGACAAGAAGAAATGAAAATTCACACACGGCATGGATTTGTCAAGGGAAAGTCTTGTCTGACCAATTTCATTGGATACTATGATGTGGTCACAAAGGAACTGGATGCAAAAAATAATTTTGATATCATATACTTGGATTTCAGGAAAGCTTTTGATACTGTTGCACATGGAAGACTACTGTACAAATTGGAGCAGTATGGCATTAAGGGCAAGTTGCTACAATGGATAAAAGGATAGTTGAGTGGGAGAAAACAGAGAGTGGTAATCAATGGATTTGTGGACTAATGTTATTAGGGGTGTCCCTCAAGGTTCGGTGTTAAGCACATTGTTGTTTTGCATATTTATAAATGATACTGATGAAGCTTAATGTCAAAGTATGCAGATGATACAAAGGTTAGCAGGGTTGGTAATAACAGTAATGACAGTATGCTGCTGCAACAGAATCTGGAAAAGTTGGGCAGATGGGCTGAGAAGTGGCAACTGAAGTTTAACATTGACAAATGCAAAGTACTGCACGTGGGTAGCAGTAACCCGAAAGAAATGTACCAACTGGGTGGTGTTACACTCGGGTAGTGGAGAATGAAAGAGACCTGTGAGTAATCATGCAGTTAGATATGAAGTCTTCTGAGCAGTGAAGACTGGCTGCTAGAGTAGGTAGTGGGGTCTTCTCAGAGATAAGGAGGTGATTATCCCCTTGTATAAGGCAATGGTCAGGCCACACCTTGAGTATTGCATACAGGTCTGGAAGCCTTATTTTAGAAGGATTGTAGAGTTGCTAGAACGAGTACAGAGAAAGGTAACAAGACTGGCGAAGGGAACAAAGGGCTGCTCTTATATACAAAGGCTTAAGTTCTGAAAATTGCAGTTTCTGGAGACTAGGCACCTGCGAGGTGATCTGATTGAGTTGTATAAGGCCTGGAATGATTGAGCAAGCTCAATGCTGATGGGATTCTTCATCTTGCTCAGATTACAAACCCGAGGGGGCATAGATTCAAACTGAGGAAAGACAGTTGTAGAATAGATGTGTGGAAGTTTGCCTTTAGCTAGCAGGTAGTTGATTCCTGGAACAAACTTCCATATGTTGTTGTGGAAGTTGATAGCTTAAATAAATTCAAGGCAGAACTAGACAAACATTTGGAATGAATGGATCAGTGAAATGGGAAGGATTTTTTAATTTATTTATTTTTTTTCTGGCTGATGCTGTACAAGCTTACTTTATTACATCATGTGCCTCTATTAATGCTAATGCTAATGCTAATTTCTGTCCCAGAATCCTTTAATTTCATCATGAACTCCAACCAGAGAGGATATTTTTACATGATAATATATATATATATATATGATACTCCATCATTATAATATACCATAACGATGGTATATTATAATGCATCCTATCTCAATCCAACCAAAATTGTATCTTCTTATACGCTTTCTGTATAATCAGGATGTCATGAGACTGAACTAGCTGTTTTGTCATGTATACCAGTGATTCACAATAGTTCATGTCTTTCCAGGTGATCATGAAGAATGTTATGAGATGTCATGATATACCATAATAAATTAAAAATGAAAAATACAGCGACAGAGATATTATGACCAACAAGAGAATCATGGAATGATCAAGGATTTAGCTTCTTGACAGATTTAGCAGCAAGTATGAAGAAAATACAGGATGGATAAAATTTATAAAGCAATCCTTCCCCATCCTCACTCACCAGCAAAGTCACCTAAAGGGATTGTTATTTTATAAATAATGTGTGCAATGTTGAAAACAGTTTTCATATAAAACATTTTTCTGTTTTGTTCATGAATGTTGGAGAATGATAACTTTATGTTTGCACATTACTATAAAAAGGTTTGGCCAAAAGAAGAAGGGTGAGAAACACTGGTGTAGCATTAGTGAATCACTTATGCATGCATTTTTTAGTGTATTTTAATTAAAAAAAAAAAAAAAAAAAAAAAGGTCAACCATAAAAGGCTATCTGACAAACAACTCCCTAAAATGGAGTACACATTTTATTTATTTATTTTTATTAATTTATTATTACAGTGAAACCTCTCTAAATCACACACCACTGGGTCGGAAGAAGTGTCCATTAAGTGATCCTTCCACTTTAATGGGTCACCCTCATTTTAAATTTCTGTATATGATGCTGCTTCAAACAGCAAAAAATTTCATTTCTTAAAAAAAAAAAAAAAATAATACACAATCAATGTAATACACAGGAAAATTTTGACCAGGTTTTCCCTCTGGAACACTAGTCAAACATATGAAAGGTTTTATTGAACAAATTTCAATAAAACCTTTTGTATATAGTTACTTAAACAACCGCCATTTATCAGTGCTGAGTGAAAGTGGTGTGTTGGCAGGAAAATTATCATTGGTCCTCAGTGAAATACATTTGCAAACATTCTTTACAAGAAGTGGTGAATGTATTAATGTCACATTGTGCCAACTGCTCCACAAATAATCCATGGCCATTACAGGTCTAATTAGTATTATTGCAATGACCTTGATCTTCACTTGACTTTGTTGCAAATTCCATTGACCTATGAAAATATGCAAGTGTGTCAATTTTCTCAAAATTCCATCCAAGGAAGCTGAAAATACCTAAAGGATTTCTATTAAAACGTATGCTTTTATATTGGATAGTGCCCATTTGGAGAAATCATTTAATATATATTTGTAATAGTCAGGACCCAAGCCTGGGTGCCCAAAACAAAATGTGTCCCTTTTAAAGAGAGGGAGTATTAGTAATGGCCACATGGCGCAAGGAAGCCTGTGGTTTATGCTGCACCAGCCAAAAAAAAAAGTGTCCATTAAGGGAGGTTTTAATGTTTTTTTTTTTTTTTTTTTTTTTGTTATTAATATGTTTCCTAACCTACTTTTACATAATCATCAAACAACCTTGCATGTGCATACAGATCATTTAATCCTAAAACTGTATTGCAGAACCTTTTCTTTATCTACAGTTTAGCAACAAAGAGATGAACAGTGACTGGCATCAGATAAGAGATTCAAAATGAATCACATAAGCAATCGAATGTGAGTCAAAGGAGAAATACTATGAATACACATCAATAAAGATTTTTATCAGTTGGGGCAAATATAACAAGCTGAGAAATCTCAACAGTAACTGAAAGACTGCTGAGGAAATGCAAAGTCAGTATAGTAAACAAGAGAAATAAAAACACAACTACTACTACTCAATTAGTAAAACTAATTGAACAGAAGTAGTATCCCAAGCTCATTCTGTGAATTTTGGATACAGATTAGCAAACCAAAGTAGTGTCTGATGAAGCAAATAAGAGAACAGAATGGTTTGCTTCATCAGTATAGATATGTACCTTATATGATAATAAATATTAATACATACACATCCATATGCCAGGAATAATTGCACAAGAAAGACATGCTACTAAACACTACACAGAGAACACTAGAACAAAAGTGGAAACAAACTAATGTCCTTTCTGAACTGGTTTTCAGACCTGTATACTGAGATGTGACTTATAATTTTATACAATGAAATAATTACTTCTGTAACTACTAGCAAAATTTTTGTACACTGCAGATTGATCCCTATATGCTTTCTGAGAGTCTATGTGTTGATGAGAGAACTTCAAGTCAGATTGCATAATTACTGCAAATCTAGTCCCCCCCCCCCAATAACTATTTTGAGTTTGTTGCTTCATAAGTCATAGGTTAAGCTAGGATTATCATTACCAAAGTGCAGAAGTTATCAGAACTTTTTAAGTGCCATTTTTCAGACCATCTAAATCACAAGTGGTCAGCCTGTGACATGCATGCTGCTTCTGGCCAGCACAGCTAGTATCCTGCACTGTTTTCACCCTGATTTTCTTTTACTGCATATATTGATATAACTGATGGATTAAAATATAATTATTAATTAAGCTCTGAGCATGTTTTCTCTCTTTGAAAACTAATAACTGAATTGCTTGATTTCAAATAGCCCCTTGGTTAAGCTTGTGCTTGTTAATGCACATTCTCTCTCTCTCTCTCTCTCTCTCTCTCTCTCTCTCTCTCTCTCTCATTCTTGTTTACATGTTTCTGGCCTGAAACAAAGGAAATAGCATATCACTGCATTTACCAATAACTTAAAGATAAGGAACACAAAAGGGTGAGGTACTGAATAATTACAAAATTCTAGGTGGGGGTGTTGAGTTCTTTTTGGCTCATACATAGTGTGTTAGCATTAAAAAAGTTTTTAAAGTGCACACATTTTAAATTCTATTTTTATTATCAGAAATTACGACTCAGATTTTTTGACATGATGGGAATCTTATTCTGGCCAGCCTGAACCAAATTACTGCCTTTTAGTAATTTACAGACAAATAGGGGATGTAGTCAGCTTCTTATGATGTTTTAATTTTGAGAGGACAAACGCTTATCCACTACTCGTCACAATCTCCCTTACTCTAAAGCATTGTAGTCCCACGACCTGAAGAAGCAATTTGACCTACATAAATTGTGGAAGCAGTCTAACAATGTTACGGACAGAATTGCCTACTCTAGAGCTCGAGCTGAGTTTAACCACCTGAAATCCATAGCAATTAAATCATACCTTGACAGGACCATATGCACAGGGAAAGTTCCATATAAGAATACCCCTTCAGGTTTTCCCCCCTCAACTTGATCCCCAAAGCTGGCTTGACTATGCATCACAGAGACCAGGTTTACCACCGTCAACCCAGAAGACTAGCCCTAGCTACCAACATCTGACACCAGTTTTGACCCATTGACAACCATAATAATATCGAGACAAGAGTTAATTAATGCCATCAACTCACTGTCAGCAATTTTTACTACTGGATCTGACGGGATTCTGCAATTTATGCTTAAGAACCTGAGTCCTTACGTCATCACGTAAGGACTCAGGTTTACCACCGTCAACCCAGAAGACTAGCCCTAGCTACCAACATCTGACACCAGTTTTGACCCATTGACAACCATAATAATATCGAGACAAGAGTTAATTAATGCCATCAACTCACTGTCAGCAATTTTTACTACTGGATCTGACGGGATTCTGCAATTTATGCTTAAGAACCTGAGTCAGGATGTTAAGCATAACCAATTTATGCTTAACATCCTGCAATCTCTGTTACATATCTTTAACTCAGTGCTCTCAAAGCACTGTTTCCCACACCAATGGAAGGAATACCTAGTCAAGCCAAGGCCTAAAATTCGAGTTCCATCACTTGTCAAACACCACAGATCGATTTCAAACTCATCATGCCTATTGAAACTGCTAGAAAAAATCCTGCAAATCCTGCCAGACAATCCTCCACAAATCCACTATGCACTCCGACACAGATCAACCTTCTAGCAACAACTAACAGAATCCTTACAGCCTCTGAGAACAGAGAAGAGCTGGAAGCCACATATGTAGACATTGAATCTGCATTTGATGCCGTACACACATTCCGTCTCTCCTAAAACTACTAAAAAATCACTATCAGATAGGAGGCGACATCTTAGCTTTCCTCACATCTCTGCTGAATAACCGAATAGTCAAATTATTTGTAGATAACTCACAATATTGCAAAGTAATCTCAGTTGAAGTCCCGCAAGGAACAGTGCTATCTGGCCTCCTCTTCACCGCCCTTATTGCTCCACTGGTAATCCAAAAGTTAATATCCTGGTATATGCTGACAATCTAAAGGTACTCATACCAATAAAGGCAAGCCAAGACCCTCACCAAATCTCAGAAGAGCTAACCTCTGCTCTCTCCTCAATATGTATCTACCTCAAACAATTTGGTCTACATATCAATCCCAAAAAGTCAGAAATCATGGTCTTCTCGTTAAAGAAACAGCCAACAAAAATCTATCCAACCCCCAGTGGAGCTTCCATCCCTCTTGTCCAACATCACATCGACCTAGGAATCAGATTCGACCCAAAGCTTCTTTTCGGCCAGCATGTAGACGTACTCCTCACAAAAGCCGCCAGACTGAGATGGATATGTAAGCAACATCTGCACCATGTAACAGACAAATCCACCATGGTGAGATACATTTCAACAATAGTGTATCTGCCACTTCTCTATGCTGCAGAGATTTGGGCATCTGCATCACCCTCTACCATCAAACCAGTTTTCTCATCCAAGTATTGGCTTCTCAGGTAGGCGTGTCACAAACATAGCCTGCCTGCCTCCCTAGCTCCAGACCATCGATATGGCCAATGCACTTAACATCCCAAGGCTCATGTCACTCATTAATGAAAGGAGGCGTGTCCCAACAGTCAAACTTATGATCAGTCTCATCTCCTCCCCCTCCTTCTGGGAAAACTTGCATGGAGGATCCCAGCAGCATATCTATGAGTAATTCCCCAGTTATGTCCTCTGCAAAGACGCCTTCATCTGTCACACCGGTTTCTTCCTCAGCAGATGCTATCTTGAGTCCAGGACTTAGATGTCAACTTCAACGAGTTCTGTCGAGATCGACAATAGAGGAAAGGAATACTCAGTGGGATGGCCAAGGCTACTACCAATATAATTTGAGTCTTGAGCAATGTATAATTCTTAACCCAAACAACTATGTACATATTTATGCACTTCAATGTATATCCTTATAGTATGTATTTTGAAAGAAAGGATTGTACACTCACTTAATGTTGTATATATGTAGTATACTCAAGTCATTTCTCCATTTTCCTATAATTTATTTCACTTATTTATCATTCTATTATTTATTTATGTATTTTGAGGCAATAATGTCTCTGTAGTACATTGTTAGCCCTTGGCCACTGTGCCGTGACAGGACGTTGCAACTACTATTATGTAAATTATCATTCTAAGCGTTGCAATAAAGATTCTTCTTTTTCTTACTCTGTAGTAAATTTATTTTATAAATGTAAAATTGTTTTAATTTTTTTTATTATAAGTGCTTAAAATAACATTCCTTTATATAGTTAGCAAAAAAATTTGATGGCATCACATGCAGATCAATAGAGGGTTATGTTATTGATTCTGGTAGCTTCTGGGCTCACCCCCTAAGGGGCATGCGATGCATTTTCAACATATGTGGTATGCATAGGAAAAGATTGGTCAACCCTGATCTAAACCATTTATTTAGATTGTTTTAAAGCAGTGTACTGTGGTTATTGTTATTATCCACCTTCTCAACTTTTGCATCAATGGCAAACTTTGGTGTCAATCCTGATATATCTTTCCAATGTCATTAATGAATATCAAATATCAAAAATAATAAGGAACCAAATAACAACAAATGCAGGATTTTGTAGAGGGGGTGCACTTATGAGCCTGGATCATTCAGAATAAGAGATGATTATAACTGCCCTTTGTTGCTTACTAGTTAGCTATTCTTTTGTCCAGTGGAGAAGATTCACACTAATGGTACATTGTTTCAGTTTTAACAAAAGGCATTCATGTGAAGCTATATAAATAGACTTCTAAAATTATTCTTGATATCATGAACCTATTCAAAAGGAAATATCATCAACATAACGCAACACATAAGTTTTTCATAGCAGTTCACAGTCTACATACTAGTGTTAAAAAAAAAAAGAATTCCTAGTAGGATCTCAATGTAAACTTCACTTCCTGCTAATCCTATCAAAGAATGAGAACCTAATGTCTATAGCTTCCACGAGCAATCAGTACTTTAGATGATGTCATCTTAAACCTATTCAAAAGGAAATATCATCAACATAACACAACACATAAGTTCTTCGTAGCAGCTCTATTAACTTCAATAATAGTTAATGAGGCAGTTCACAGTCTACATACCAGTGTTAAAAAAAAAAAAAAAAAAAAAAAAAAAAGAATTCCTAGTAGGATCTCAATGTAAACTTCACTTCCTACTAATCCTATCAAAGAATGAGAAACTAATGTCTATAGCTTCCACGAGCAATCAGTACTTTAGATGATGTCATCTTCCCCCACAGCCTCTGATAAGTTTGAAATTTAAAGGATGACTGATGTTAGATGGAAATAGCAGTGCAACCTCTGGTTATTCAATACTTGTGTTAATATTTTGTACTGGCAGGATTTCAGCACTTATTTTCAAGTATCTGCTGTAAACTCAATTTGTTTAAATGCAAAGTAACTGTGTTTAGTTTCTATGGACCCATAATGTATAAAATCTACGGGCTTACAACCTTTACAGAAATTATTAGCAGAACCAACAGCAAATCCATTAACGGTTCATTATTAAATACTCATTTTTTAAAAATATGTTTAGAAAAGTTTTAATGGCTAGCAAGTTTAAAGTTTGGTACCAAAACTAATGAATGTTGGCTGGATGAAAATCGTTTAACTTATTTCCAAGCTGAAAGCTAAAAAAATGTCTGAACTTACCATGCAAAAGTTTCAATTTATGCCTTCCTGACTGATGTAGTGGGAAATGTCAACTTTTCCATTATGACATTATGGAAAAGCCAATGGATTTTCATGCAGTCTGCTTCCATTATCTTTTCTTTGATCTGAAACTTATTTAACTTATTTAATTAAAAAAGATATAAGCAAATGAAAAATTTAAGTATATTACCTTGAGTCTTGTTATTTGGTTTTGAATTCTCAAAACTGTTCTGTCAAAATATTTCTTTAAAAAAAAACAAAAAGAAGTGAATTAGTTCAACACATTAATTATATTAAACTTCTTTAAATATTTCCATTATTGAAAAACTGGCAATGTTTTTATAATTTCAAAGCTAAACAAATACAGTAAGACCCCCGTATCCGCAGGGGATACATTCCAAGACCTACCGTGGATGGCTGAAACTGCAGATATAAGCGAACACCTGCTGACCCCATATATAACGTGATTTTCTTGTACATACAAGTATAATAAAGTTTAATTGATAAATTAAACACAGTAAGACATTACCAACGTTAAATATGGTAATAATAAAGTACAACAGACTCTCGATTTACTGGGATTGGATTAACCGGGACACTTCAAGACTCCAAATTAAAAAAAAAAAAAAAAATCAACCAGAAATCATAAAATTCAAGTAATAACTGGAATAGGTATAAACAGATATTTTGCAAGTAGTAAATAAGCGACAAGAACCAGCATTAAAAGTCGTCATCGGGAGATTAGTGTACCCATTATTTTGCAACCCCTGCTGTCTTCAGACCTACCGCTCAAAACAAAAAAAAAAAAAAAAGAGACCAAATGTTTAGTTTGATTTAGTGCGATGCACTGCAAAAGGACAAATTTTGTTTCATTATTTTTGTTTTGTTTTCAGGGATGCCGAATTTTTTTTATAGTAATTATTATTATTATTATTATTTTTTTTTTTTGTTTAGAAATTGTGAAAATGATGGGTTGCTTTCAAATTAAACAAAAACTTGAAATTATTCAAAGTTTGAAAACAGTGCATCCATTAAATCTCTAAAGAACCATTATAATGTTGGTGACTAATCGTTAATACGCGACATTGTAAAAATTAAAGGGAAGCATCGTATTGGACACGCGAGTAGGACGTGTTAAGTTTTTTTTTCCGTAACTGCAGGTAACTGAATCAGCAGATACGGGGGCACAACTGTACTGATATAATATTAAATTTGTAAGAGCTAAAAGAGTAGTTTCAAGACAAATTTTCAACCAGTTTTGTACAGTTTATTTAGTGCAGCACCTTCTTTTAGGATCTGTTTTGTTGAATGGCTTCAAAATTAAACTCGTGGTATGTGTGTGTGTGTGTGTGTTTAGAGAAAAAGGTAAAATTCAGTATATTTGTGTATATGGTAGTAGAGGTGGGCTATAAGGTGTAGTAACCATGGAAGAATAGGGAGAACCTGTAAGTAAAAAATCAATTTACCTGAAATAATAAAATGCAATTAATAATTGTAAGAAACAAAAGCTGTGAGTCCTAGGACTTTAACTACTTCTTCAAAAGGGTCGGCAGCGAAAATCGTAGGAGCCACAACAGCAGTCCAGGTCTCTGTTATGATGTATACGTAAATGGTACACGTATACATCACAGCTGACACGACAGAGACCAGAAGAAAGAATAAAATAATAATAAATAAACTATAAAATAAAAATAATAATGAAAAATAAAATCCTGTGGAAAGAGAAATATGAAATTTAAACTAAAAAATATCTAAGAGATGGGGCAAGAAACAAGAAAACTTACTGTCTGTATAGACTGGAAGACGTTGTCACTGGTGATTGAAGGAGAACTGAGTGTTCACTTGCGGTGTATACAGGGTGATTCACTACCAGTGCGACAAACTTGCAGGAGGTGTAGGGGGGCACAAAGACGAATCGGAATCACATAGCATTGCAGGGTCCGAAATGCCTTCGTCATGCGGTAGAGGACGTTGAATGGGAGGTCGCGTGAACAGCGATCCCGCTGGAAGTCAGCATTTGCGAACCGTTTCTGTTGAAGAAACCAAGTAGCAAAAGTCCTCCTGAGTGGATAATCCGCAGGCTCCAATGATTGGACGCGTTGCAGATGGTATGAACTCATTTGGTTGTTGACAGTATCCTCCATACAGTGGATTGGGAAATACCCAATCGTTGGCCTATCGCTCGAGTACTCGTACTCAGATTGCCTTCTGCAAGACGTAGGACATTCTCCTCATTGTCTGGCGTCCTCGTCGTTCGCTCTCAATTCATGGTACCTCTCGTGAAACAACCAGTCTCACGTAACCTTCTGTGCACACGTGCGAAAATCGTATGATGAGGAGCACGCCTGTGCGGGAAACGTTCCTGGTACAAGCGCAGAGCGGTGCGCCCATTACAGTCCGCAGCTCCATACACGAGGTGCATGTTGGCCAGTTCAACGTTTGAATACTCATCCATCCTACTGCCTCAGGAACCGGTTCGCAAATGCTGACTTTCAGCAGGATCGCTGTTCACGCGACCTCCCGTTCAACGTCCTCTACCGCATGACGAAGGCATTTCGGACCCTGCAATGCTATGTGATTCCGATTCGTCTTTGTGCCCCCCTACACCTCCTGCAAGTTTGTCGCACTGGTAGTGAATCACCCTGTATATGTGTCAGTTGAAGTAGCTCCGTGTAGGGGGGGAAGGTGTGAAATTGTAATCTGGAACTGTACCCGTGTGACAGGGAAGTGAGGAGTTAAACAGATGAGGCAAAAAGCCAGCAGAGGGAGAAACAAAAACTAACAAAGTAGTGTCAAAAAGACACCAAACTTTGTAACAGAAGAAACAAGTAGCGATTGCAGAGAAATACCATCTCGATATTTCTTTCGGCCAGCCTAATTGCTCACAAGAAATAAAATGTAGTAAAGAGAACAGCAAAAAGTAATTGAAATGGATGTTAATAAAGTAGTGCTCAAGTAGTCCAGGGTTACAAGCCCGTACCACAGATGGCCCCTGGACCCTTACTACATTTTATTTCTCGTGAGCAATTAGGCTGGCCGAAAGCAATGTCGAGATGCTATTTCTCTACTATCGCTACTTGTTTCTTCTGTTACAAAGTTTGGTGTCTTTTTGACACTACTTTGTTAGTTTTTGTTTCTCCCTCTGCTGGCTTTTTGCCTCATCTGTTTAACTCCTCACTTCCCCGTTACACGGGTACAGTTCCAGATTACAATTTCACTCCCCCCTCACCCTACAAGGGGCTACTTCAACTGACACATATATACACTGCAAGTGAACACTCAGTTCTCCTTCAATTACCAATGGCAACAACATCTTCCGGTCCATACAGACAGTAAGTTTTCTTGTTTTTTGCCCCATCTCATAGATATTTTTGAATTTAATTTGATATTTCTCTTTCCACGGGATTTTATTTTTCATTATTATTTTTATTTTATAGTTTATTTATTATTATTTTATTCTTACCTTCTGGTCTTTGTCGTGTCGGCTGTGATGATATACGTATACATCATAACAGAGACCTTGGACTATTGTTGTGGCTCCAACGATTTTCGCTGCCAACTCTTTTGAAGAAGTAGTTAAAGTCCTAGGACCCACAGTTTTGGTTCTTACAATTATTAATTGCATTTTATTATTTCAGGTAAACTGATTTTTTACTTACAGGTTCTCCCTATCACCTTATAGCCCAACTCTACTACCATATACACAAATATACTGACTTTTATCTTTTTGTCTATTATGCATTATGGTTGCCGGTCCTTTCTGTGTTTCCCGTAGTTCCCAGATCCATAACCCGTCTTATATACATTTTATAAATTTTGCATAAACTCTTATAGCTCTTTCCGGTTTTATAAGACTTTCATAATTTCATGGCATCTTTACCTTTATATATATATATATTAAACTGCCAAACATATCTGGATACCTCTGAGATTTGGGAAAATGAACCATACCTGTCATCCACATGTCAGAAATAGGTATAAAATCAACTGTATTCAAGCAGGTCAATGAAAGCTCGCACTGAGCTTAGCAACTTCTAATAGAGAGTCATCGTAGGATGCCATATTACCAATAAACCTATTTGTGCTATTGTAGCAAAACTGCAACACAACAGATCAATGGTGGCTGATATAATCACCAAATGGACAAGAAGTTCTCCAAGCAGTGTAGACCGGCAGCAAGGAAGGTCCCTAGTGTTCTATCAATGATTTATTGAACATTTGCTTGTAGAGAAAAGGAGGCCATAACCTCCACAGTATAAGGAAATTATAAAACTACATTTGGAATACTGGGTTCAAGTGTCCAAAGGCAGGCAACCTGCTTGATGAAATCTGCAAAAGAGTGCCCATGTGAGAAAAGAATTCGAATGTGTGGGCTACAGAACTTGGCAACCAGGCACCTTAGAGTGGGACCTGAGTGAGGTTAATAAGGTTCTGAGGGATAGTAAAATGAATGAAGTGCAGTTTTCGTTGTTTATAAATAACTCAAGAACGAGGGGCCATAAATGTAAATTATAGGGAAAGAGATTTGGACTGGATTATAGGAAGTTTTCTTTTAGCCAGCATTAGGTGAGGTTGAACTTGGGTAAATTCAAAAGTCAGCTAGACCTACATGAGGGAATCACATAAGCAGTTTATTTTATTTTTATATTTTGTGTGGCATTGTGTGTCTAATACAGTGGAAATCATTTAACATGAAACCATGGGGATAGAAATATTTTTTTTGTGTTAAAAGAAGTAAACAAAAAAAAAAAAAAAAAAATTCTCCCCAATGTTTTTGATGTCATAATAATCAAAAGAGTTAAGATAGAAAGTTTAAACAAGTTAACATTTTATGTACTATATAACACTACACAAGGGGCATTTTACAAACACAATTTAGTAACACTTAACATGTTCATTTACTTCATCAGATAAAAAAACACATACAATATATAGAAATAAAAAAAATTAATTCTTTTTTGTAAAAAAATCTGATATCTTTTTCTGCACCGTGTTATTTATTATCTTATTATCTACAACTTGTTCAATATCGTCCATCATTTGGTTCATATCACCACTCGTATGTACATCTAAATATCTGCGCATACTTTTTATCGATTTTCGCATTTCTGATGTAGTAGGAAAAGGAACTAACAAATCGATGTCATTGTCTACATTATCATCACTATCTTCACCCATGAGATCCACCACTTTCGTAGGCCGTATGACGTCCAAAATATCACTATCTGTTAAAATTGGTGCTGTACACAAATTAGTATCATCAACTGCGACAAATTCATCCAAAGATCCCGAACTTTCTAAAAGAGATGAAGCACACCCAAACATTTCACTGAATGTCGGTTTAGCTTCTTGATTGTCTTGAGACTCTTGAGTAGGTATTAAATCCGTCATTTTGGAAAATTCCACATGACGAAAACAATTTTTGATAGTCTTTGGTGTTACAAGATTCCAGTAGTGCACAACATAATGCAATGCATCCAATAAATTGACAGAGAAATCTTCTTTTGATTCAATTGTGGCCAAATATTTTCTTAGCAATTGTTTTCGGTAATAAAATTTAAAATTCTGTATTATGCCTTGATCAAAAGGCTGTAAAATTCTCGTAGTGTTTGGAGGCAAAAATATAAGCTTTATAGCTTTTAATCTGACTTCAGAGTGAGCTGGACAATTATCAACAATCGTGGCAAATTTTTGCTTTTCGCATAAAAAGAACTTATCCCACACTCTGAAAGATAAAATAAAAACTATTCAAAAGCCAATCAGTAAATGTTGTCGCAGTCATCCATGCCTTCTTGTTTGCCGTGTACTCAACCGATATATTTTTTTTATATTTTTAAAACAGTGTGGATTCATGCTCTTCCCGATAAAGAAAAATAAGGACAGCTTTTCAGATCCATCTTCAGATGGATCTGAAAAGAATTGCAATGAATTGCAAGCCACCATTACCGTTATCCTCTCTTTGAACTTTTGGCCGCCAGAACACTGCTGTCCCTTAAATGATAAAGTTTTATCGGGTAAGCAGCAGTAGAACAACCTCGTTTCATCGGCGTTAAAGACCTCTCTCATGCTATATTCTTCAAGCACTGTGGGCAACGTAGACTGCAGCCAATCCGATGTCATACTTGGTGAAACTTGATTTGCTTCACCGCAAACATTTTTAAAAATGGTGCAGTTTCTTTTCTTGAAACGTTCCAACCAGCCTGGATTTGCAGTGAATTCAATCCACATTTGAATTGCAAACACATCCGCTTTTTCCATTAATAGAGGTTCCAATATTGGAGCATTGCTTGTTTGAACCAAACAAGCAATGCAGCTTCCAAATCTTCGTGTTTGGCTGTTCTCATCCGGCTCAAACATTGCAGTAAGTTGGTCTCTATTCTTTATGATTGCCAACAACGTAGAGTTAGCGATTCCGAAATTTTTTATAAATGTCTGTTTTCGAAGAATCCCCTACATCTACTGCTTGCTTAAACAACTCCATTTTAACTTTAAAGCGATATAGCGATAATGATAATTGATAAATACATTTTAAAATTTCCTCAGAGGGTATTACAAGTTTTAATATTCAAGTTTACCTTTTACCTTTTCATAAACAACAGTTGAAATATTAATCAGCCAATCGTTAACTTTCTGAATCATATCCTCCACTTCCAGTTTCCCAACACTCTGAAAGATAAAATGAAAACTATACAAAATTGACCTTCAATTTTCGTATTTCAAAAATAGTGAAATTAATATAACTTATACAGGGTGAAAATTATAAATTTAAATATTGTGGGAAAGACATGTAGGAATGTACAATTGATTCAAAAAATGCTAAATACATGTTACTGAGTAAAAGACACCTAAATCCATCCAAGCTGTGAGAAAAAACTGCTGATTTATTTGGTACTGAATATGTTTCCATATACTTTAATTATTTAAAAATTACCAAGTAAAACACACTTAATCCATGAATCCATTATTACTGAGCAAAAGACACCTAAATTCATGCAAGGTGTGAGAAAAAACTGCTAGTTTATTTGGTACTGAACATGTTTCCACATACTTAAATTATTTAAAAATAGTGGTGTTGATGAAATTAAACCAATATTGAATCACTATATAATCCTGCTCTGTCCAGACATCAAATGCGGACTTTGTTAGGATATCAGAGATGTGGTGAAAGTCAGATATAAGTGATGCAGAATTTGAATAGGGAGAGTACAATGTGTACAGAAACGACAGACATTATAGGAGGGGGGGGGGGGAACTGTGCTCTTAGTTAAGAAGAACATAAAATCTAAGGCAGTGCAAGTTGACATGGGTGACCGGTGCAATGCTGAGTCAGTTTGGCATGACATAAATACTGGGAAAGCAAAAATGACAGTAGGAGTGTGTTATAGGCCTAAAGATTCTGATGAGTACAACAAACAACTGTACAGAGAAATAGAGTGGACCAGTAAATCAGAATGTCTTAAAATGGGAGATTTTAACTTTCTAGATATTGACTGGAACTTATGGGTTAGTAACTCACATGCTAGCAAGACTTTCGTGGATTTATTAGATGATTGTTTTCTACAGCATCATGTTAGAAAGGCGACCAGAAGAAGTAATACTCTTGATCTGATTATCAGCAGTGATTATTCATGCATTAAGAATCTGCAGAAAAAAGAACCACTAGGTGGCAGTGATCACAGTGATTTGGAATTTACTTAAAGATGTAACTACCATTAAGGGTAAAGGGAAGGCGGTTTTTCTTTCATAAAGGTGACACAGTGGTTTAAGACAGTTTTTAAATTTTATAGTAACACTTAACATGTTCATTTACTTCATCAGATAAAAAAACACATACAATATGTAGAAATAAAAAAATATTGTGGGACCACATAATGATGGGACCAACTAATGATGCTACCATCAGCCAATTCTAAATTGGAAGCATTCAAGGAATTAATCACAGAAGCTACAAGGATTTTTGTACCGATTCAGAAATACTATTCAATGTTTAGGCCTAAATGGATGTCAGACGAACTAATGACATTCGTGGGAGAGAAGAAAAATGCATGGGATGCATATAAATTATCAGGTGACACAGTAGCTTATAGTAGATATAAACTAGTTTCTAACCAAGTCAAAAAGGTTTGGCAAGTGAAGGCAGATTATGAGAAATCTTTGGCAAAAGATGCAAAAGAAAAACAGCAAACACTTTACTTATGTCAACACTAAAGGAAGGAGGACAAATCAAATTGGTTTACTACATATCGATAGTTCTACTGTTGATGATCCTGTTGGATTTCTGAAAAATTGAACAAATGTTTTGAACCTACATAAACACACGAGGAATTCTTTAGAGAAGTGGAGGCTAAAAGTTTATCAAACTCTAACAAGGAGCTAAATGATTTTATAATAACTAAGAGGAAAGTGGAAGAGAAACTGTTGAAGTTAAATATAGAAAGGCACGTTGGGTGGATGGGATTTATCCAATTATATTAAGGGAGGCAGCAAAGGAAGCAAGCAAACCCTTAGCCATAATTATGAGAACTTCTTTGAATTCAGGGGAGGTCCCCGTGGACTGGAGTCATGCCAATGATTCCCCAATAAACAAAAGAGGATCAAAGGGTGACACCTGTTAGTTTAACTTCTATTCCAGGGAAAATAATGGATTCACTGGTTAAAGCAGCAATGCAGGATTGTTTAGACAAGACTGCAGTTATACTTCAGACACAGTATGGATTTGTTAAGGGGAAGTCTTGTCTGATCAACTTAAATGGATACTACGACATGGTCCCAAAGGAATTGGATGCCAAAAATAATTTTGATACCATATATTTAGAATTTAGAAAAGCTTTTAATACTGTTGCACATAAAAGACGGCTCTACAAATTGTAGAGAAAGACAGGAAGGCATTCCTTTTTTTGTCCGGGGACCTTTCTGCACAACGGATTTCCCCACCAATTCTACGGGGTTCGCTTGCAACTGTTAGCTGACGATTTTAAACAAATACCAAAACAATGACGGAGTTGAGTCATTCGGCTGAAGACAAAAGCTGTTCCCTCACATGATGCATCTTCTGTACGATTTGTCCTCTATGAACTTTCTGTAGTCCACATCCATCTCCTGGACGTTGTGGAGCAGCTCCATGGGCAAGAATCTATCCCCTATCCTGGGCCTCCACGCCACAGACTGCAGAGAGGAGAGGGCTCTTAAGGGTTTCGGGGGGGGGGGGGGCCCTCCAATTTCACATCTGCCAAAAACTTGGCGTATTGAATTCACCCACTATAATTTTAATTGACACGAGCAAGTGGAGGGCGAATATCTGTTTGGAGACTTTGTAATTTAGAAGTTGGGTGATATCTGAAGTATGTGTGAGGGGTTGCAGTTTATGCTTGAAGAGGAGCCACCGAAGAAGCCAATACTCATCAGTTGCAATGGTTTTTAGCGTCGTTTTCGTTGCAGATGCTCAGATTTCTGAACCGTAGGTGATGACTGGCTGCAGAAACCGGTATATGTATTGGAGCGTGTACTCAGGCTCTGTGACATGAAGGAGGTGTTGTTTGGCAAGCCATCTTGACCTACAGACCTTGTTGTGAATGTCTGCAACATGGTGTTTGAAACTGAGTTTAGGGTCGAATATAACGTCGAGATCTTTGTGCTTGGTGACTGGGGTGATGGGGGTTCCGTGGATTTCCAGGTTTAGTTGCGTTGGGTTTGATTTGAGTGAAAATACCATTTGTGCAGATTTTTTTGGATTTATCTTAAGAGAAAACTGTGCCAAGTATGTAATCAGATTCTTAAGGCTGTTGATAATGGTTTCAGAAACAGAATCAGGTTGGGCGGTCCCGTTGATCCGATAGAGGAGCTTCAAGTCGTCTGCATAACTGATAAATTCTGTTTGCTGGCACAGGAATGGGTGGATGGCAGCCGTAAAGAGGAGCCCTGAAAGAACTCTGCCCTGGGGAACACCTACACAATCTTTCCTTGTGAAAGATTTTTTATTCACAGTCAAGTGAAGGACCCTGGTAGTAAGTAGTGATTTCAATAATTCCAGTATATTGCCTTTTATCTGGTATCCATCCTCACAAAGTTGCAGGAGGGGCTGGATGTCTATGCTGTCGAATGCACATTGGATATACTTATGTTTAATGCTACACTGTAGCATTAAACGTAAGGTTCTGCTTTTGAATAAAGGGACAGTTGAGTGGGAGAAGGCAGAGAGTGGTCAAAAATTTGTCAGCCCATTGTCAAATTTTTAACATTCAACAACACAACATTCACATCTATTCTATAACTGTCCTTCCTCAATTTGAATCTATGCCCCTTCAGGTTCTAAATCGGAGCAAGCGGAAGTATTGCCATCAACACTGAGCCTGCTCAAACCATTCAAGGCCTCATACACCTCAATCAGATCACCTCGCAGGTGCCTAAGTCTCCAGACGCTACAACTTGCAGAAATTAAGCCTCTCTTGGTAAGAGCACTGCTTTGTTCCTCTCACCAATCTTGCTGCCCTTCTCTATACTTGTTCAAGCAACCTAAAATGAGGCCTGCAAACCTGTATGCAGTATTCAAGGTGTGACCTGACCATTGCCTTATACAAAGGGATAATCACCTCCTTGTCCCTGCTAGCAAAATTCCTATATATCACCGACAAAACTCCACAACCAGCTTGGGCAGCCTGTCGGCAAGGCTCAGAGAACTTTATATCTGATTGCACAATTATCCCTCACCCAGTCATTTTCATTTTCTACCACCCTAAGTGTAGTATTACACAGTTGGTACGTTTACCTTAGGTTACTACAACCAATATGCAGTACCTTGCATTTTTCGATGTTAAACTTCAGTTGCCATTTCTCAGCCCATCTGCCTAACTTTTCTAGATCCTGTTGCAGTAGCATACTGTCTTTACTGTCATTAACAACCCTGCCAACCTTGTATCATCTGCAAAATTGGATATTATGCCTGATATACTTTCATCGATATCACTGATAAATACACCAAACGACAAAGGGCCAAGCAAAGAACACTGGGGGACTCCACTAATAACATTAGTCCACGTAGAGTAGTGTCCATTTATTACCACTCTCTGCTATCTCCCAATCAACAATCACTTTATTCATTATAGCAACTTACCCTTAAGGCCATACCACTCCAATTTGTACAGCAGTCTTCCATGCACAACAATATCAAAAGCTTTCCTGAAATCCAAGTATATGATATCAAAATTATTTTTGGCATTCAGTTCCTTTGTGACCACATCATAATATCCAATCAAACTGGTCAGACAAGACCCATGCTGTGTCTTAACTATTACTGCAGTCTTGTCTAGATGATCCTGCAATGCTTTTTTAACCAGTGATTCCATTATTTTCCCCAGACCACAAGTTAAACTAACAGTTCTATAGTTACTTCTGTCACCTTTAGAACCACTTTGTGAATTGGTGATACATTTGCACACCTCCAGTCCACGGAGACCCCCCCTGAGTCCAAGGAAACTCTCATAATTAAGGCTAAGAGTTTGCTTACTTCCTTTGCTGCCTCCTTTAATATAACTGGATAGATCCCATCCACCCCAGGTGCCTTTTTTATGTTTAACTTCAACAATTTCTCCTCTACTTTGCTCTCCGTTATTACAAAATCATTAACTTCCTGTTAGAATTTATTAAACTTCTGTCCTCCCTGTTATTATAGAATTCCTCATGTGTGAATCTAAATGCAAAATACTCATTCAGTTATCTGAGCAGAATCATCAACAGTTGAACCAATGATATCAAGTGGACCAAACAGATTCACCCCTTCCGTCTAGAGTTTACATAAGTCTTTGTTGTTTTTATTTGCATGCTTTGCCAAGGATTTCTCGTAATCTGCTTTCATCTGCCTAACCTCCTTTGTGACTTAATTACAGACTAGCTTATATCCGCCATAGGCTTCTGTGTCACCTGATAATTTATATCCATCCCATGCATTTTTATTCTCTGCCACGAGCCTCAATTAGTTCAGCTGACACCCATTTAGGTCTAAACCTTGAACAGTATTTCTCAGTTAGTATGAAAAGCCTAGTATCTTCTAAAATTAATTCACTAAATGCTTCCCATTTAGAATTCACTGTTTTTAACATGATCGGTTGGTCTCACTGTATAGAATTTAAAAACTGTCTGAGATCATTGTAGTCACCTTTATGAAAGAAAAAACCCTTTCCTTTACTGCTAATGGTAGTTATATCTTTAAGTAAATCCCACATCAGTACGCTGTGATAACTGCCACCTAGTGGTTCCTTAATGTACAAATTCTTAATGCACAAATAATCACTGGTGGTAACCAGATCAAGAGTACTACTTTTCTCTTGAACATGCTGCTGCAGAAAACAATCATCCAATAAATCCACAAAAGTCTTGCTAGTGTGCGAGTGACCAAACCACAAGTTCCAGTCAATATCTGGAAAGTAAAAATCTCCCATAATAAGATATTCTGATTTACTGGCCCAATCGAAATCTCTGTACAATTGTTCGTTGTACTCATTAAGCCTATAACACACTTCTGCTCTCAAGTTTGCTTTCCCAGTGCTTATGTCAAACCAAACCGACTCATCATTGCACTGCCCATCTATGTCAACTTCATTAGATTTTGTGTTTCTTAACTAACAGCATAACCCCTCCTCCCTTCCCACCCTATTCTTTCTGTACACATTGTACTCCCCAAATTAGAATTCTGCACTAGTTATACAGAAGATAGTCGAAATAGTGGCACCCCAAATAACAGAACATTCTAAATAACCAGACATGGAGATTGGATGTATACATACAGCACAGATGTCTTGCAGTGCCGAAAAAAAGAAAATGGCAAGTCACGTGATTACTGTATTTGTTTACATTTGCTATTTTCAAAGTGAATTCTGTACTGATATCATTAGCATTAGTAGAGGCATATGATGCAAGAAAGCAAGCTTATGCAGCATCAGACAACAAAAAAAAAAAAAAAAAAAAAAAAAAAAAACACGCTCTCATTTTACCCCTCCATTCGTTCCAAATACCTGTCCAGCTCAGCCTTAAATTTATTTAGGCAATCAACCTTTACAACAAAGGATGGAAGTCTGTTTCACCAATCAACTACCCCCGCTGGTTAAAGGTAAACTTCCACACATCTATCTTACTTCTGTCTTTCGTCAATTTGAATTTATGCCCTCTCATTCTAGGCAAGAGGAAGAATCCCATCAGCATTGAGCATGCTCAAACCATTCAAGGCTTTATACACCTCAATCAGATCACCTTGCAGGTGCCTAGTCTCCAGACACTGTAATTTGCAAAATTTAAGTCTTTCTTCGTAAGAGCAACCCTTTGTTCCATTCACTAATCTTGTTGCCGTTCTCTGTACTCATTCCAACAGCTCTACATCCTTCTTAAAATGAGGCCTCCAGACCTGTATAAAGTACTCAAGGTGTGGCCTGACCATTGCCTTATACAAGGGGATAATCACCTTATCCCTGCTAGAAAAATTTCTGTATATATCATTGAGAAGACACCGTGAGCTACTCTTGCAGACCGTCTGCACTGCTCAGAAAACTTCATATTTCCCTGCACAATTACCCTCGGGTCCTTTTCGTTCTCTACCTCTGTCAGTGTAGTACCACAGAGTTGATAAGTCACTCTGGGGTTACTACTTCCCATATGTAGTACTTTACATTTGCCACCTCTCAGTTCAAATGCACAACTTTTCTAGATCCTGTTGTAGCAGCGTACTGTCATTAGTGGCCTTAACAACCCAGCCAACCTTCGTATCTTCTCCAAACTTGGACATTAAGCTTAATATACCATCATCAATATCATTTATAAATACAGAAAACAATAACATTAGTCCACGATGAGCAGTGTCCATTGATTACCACCCTCTGTCTTCTCCTCCTCAACCACCCCTTTATCCATAGCAGCAATTTGCCTCCAATGCCACACTGCTCCAATTTGTGCAGCAGTCTTCCATGTGCAACAGTATCAAAAGCCTTTCTAAGATCCAAGTATATAACATCCAGTTCCTTTGTGACCACATCATACTATCCAATCAAATTGGTCAGGCAAGACTTTCGCTTAACAAAACCATGCTGTGTCCGAGCTATAACTGAAGTCTTGTCTAGATGATCCTGTAGTGCTTCTTTATCCAGTGCCTCCATTAGTTTTCCTGGAACAGAAGTTAAACTAACAGGTCTATAATTACTTGTGTCCCTCTTGGATCCTCCTTTGTGAATTGCGGTCACATTTGCAAATCTCCAGTCCATGGGTACCTCCCCTGAGTACAAAGAAGCTCTCATAATTATGGCTAAGGGTTGGCTTACTTCCTTTGCTGCCTCCTTTAATATAACTGGATAGATCCCATCCACCTCGGGTGCCTTTTTTATGTTTATCTTCAACAATTTCTCCTCCGCTTTCCTCTCAGTTATTACAAAATCATCTAGCTCACTGCCAGAGTTTAACTCACCTCTGTCATTCTCCTCTCTCAATAACTCCTCATGGGTGAATGTAGATGCAAAATACTCATTTAGTTTCTTAGCCACCTGATGAGGATCATCAACAGTTGAACCATCCATATCCAGTGGACCAAACTGGTTCATCCCCTTCCTTCTAGAATTTACATAAGTAAAGAACTCTTTGCTGTTTTTCTTTGCGTCCTTTGCCAAAGATTTCCCATAATCTGCCTTTTCCTGCCTAACCTCCTTTGTGACTTGGTTACAGACCAGCTTATATCCATCATGGGCTTCTGTGTCACGTGTTAATTTATATGTATCCCATGCATTTTTCTTCTCTGCCATATGTCTCATTAATTCATCTGATATCCATTTAGGCCTAAACCTTGAAAAATATTTCTTAGTTGGTATATAAAGCCTAGTTGCTTCCAAGATAAGTTCTTTGAATGCTTCCCATTTTGAATTTGCTGTTGGTAACATCATCAGTTGGTCCCACTTTATAGAATTTAAATATTGTCTCAGACCATCATAGTCGCCTTTACGAAAGCAAAATCCCTTCCCTTTATCACCGATGGTAGTTACCTCTTTGAATAAATCCCAATTCAGCACACTGTGATCACTGCCACCTAGTGGTTCCTTTATCTGCAGATTCTTAATGCATGAAGAATCACTACTGATAATCAGATCAAGAGTATTACTCCGTCTAGTTGCCTCCCAGACATGCTGATGTAGAAAACAATCATCCAATTAATCCACAAAAGACTTGCTAGTGTGTGAGTGACCAACCCACAAATTCAAGTCAATATCTGGGAAATTAAAATCCTCATGATAAGACTCTCTGATTTACTGGTGCACTCTATTTCCCTGTACAGTTTCTTATTATACTCATCAGTCATTAGGCCTATAACACACTCCTACTTTCAATTTTGATCTCCTAATGCTTATGTCACACCAAACTGACTCGACACTACACTGTCCAGCGATGTCGACTGGCTTCACTTCCTTGGATTTTATGTGTTTCTTAACTAATTCCAGTTCTGCATTTCTTATATCTGTGTGACACCATGTCTCTAATATCCCAACAATATTTGCCTTTGATGTTTCGAGCAATACCTCAAATTCATCAAATTTATTTACCAACCTCCTAGCATTGATGTACATTCAAGTATACATGCACCTGTTCCTATTCTTAGTTACCCTAACACAACCCATGTGTTTACTTGTACCGCAATGACTCTCAGCAGTCTCTGAAATACCCTGCATCTTGTTTTCCAGTCTGCTGCTCATTCCAATAGAAGCAGTGCAAGAATCACTTTCACCTCTGCCAGTGGCTACTGTTAATCTATTACTTCTTGTATCCCCACAAGCTAGCAGTTTTCCGACCCACCTAACACTGCCTTGATAGTATCTGCAAATATTCTTGCACCCTTTCTATTTAATTGTATCCCATCCCTGTAGAAGCAGTCTCTCCTATTAAGAAGTACAGACCAGGCTGAAAAAAATTCTACCCCTTGAGCCTTGCACAATCTTTCCAGGGCCAAATTGATCGACAAGGCTCTCATCATATACTCCCTCCTGTCGTGTCTGGGCAGAATTGCAGATACTTTCAAATTCAACCTTAATTCACGGCTTTTTTTCAACAGTGACCTGTACTTGTTAAGTAATTCTGGCGGTCTCCTTCTCTTCGTATCATTAGTGCCAACGTGTAGAACAATATCACCTTTTGTGCCCTTAAAAGATGTTATCTACTCTACAACATCATCAACCTTTGCCGCTGGCACACATACCCTTGTCCTGTTCCACCTATCCTTTTTACATAGCATGTTCCCTGTTTCTCTGACAATAGACTAACCAACAACTACTAGTTCCTGTGGGACCAGCGCATTCTGCCTTGGGGGTTGCTGCATGATGATCAAGTGAAAGCTCTGGAGTTGATGTGGGCAGTTGAGCACTTGATGGGCCCCTCAATTTAGATCCTTCGAGGGTATCCACCCTGTCCTTCAAGCTCTCATATAGGCCCATAACAAGGCTGAGTTGTCGCCTCAATTTCTCACATTCCTTACATCGCGCGCACACACAAAGACATCCCCCTTGGCAATATCATATCCCGTACCTGATTGCTATACAAACATCAAGCAAGCAGTGCATTTTAAAAGGCTGTGATTCAGAGGGAAACTGCCCCCCCTCAGTTCTCTCCTGAGCCACAGCACTCCATTTAGCTTGAGCCTTTTTCTTTGCTGCTCTGATCTGAGTCATGATTTCAATTCAATTTCAATACAAAAATTATAACCCTAAACTTGTATCGCAATGCAGTTGTAACAATATATATCTATATATATTTTTTTCAGTATTGAGTATTATCTTTGAGTTTCTTTATATAACTTCCATATCAGTTATGTATTAATTAATTATGTCATGTTTGTAAAATCTAAGTCGTTATATGTATTTAGTTAAAAAGTACAATTTAATTGACAATAAAGTTCAACAAGATTAATAAATTTTACTGATTAATTGATAATATTATATACTATACTATACTATATAAAGAAGCTCTCATAACAATGGATCGTATAACAATGGCGGCAAGTTACAAATGGTAAATCTACAGACACTTAAGTATTAATTAACTTCCAAAATCTCGCTGTCTCAATTCAGAATAAACCAAGGATCTTGATTAGGTCTATAAGCTACTTATAAAAAATAATTTAATATAACAATTAGTCAATAAAGCTTGTTTGTTTGTTTGTTTTTTAGGAGCATTAGCAACTAAGGCCATATTGCTCCGGGATATGCGGTGGTCGTTTCCTGACCTTTCCGCATCCTCCGTATTTGGTGGTGACGGGCTCGAACCCCGGTCTAATCAAGAAGCGGGTGCAATGCACTGCTGCTGCTCCTTCCCACCTGGCTACGGAGGCACCTCAGCCAATAAAGCGACTAAATGTAACTAAAAAACTTCCCGTTCGTCGGCTCTGCAAAACTTGTAAACCGCGTGGATTGGATACCCTTACCGATACTATGTAATAACCTACAAAATCTCTATCTAAGTTAAAATTTAAACTAAGTATCATAACTAGGAATAGAAAGCTACTCTAGAAAATAAGTTAATATGCCAATTTAAGTTAATAAAACAGAAAAAAGTTCTCTATTTTCCTGAGCCGTAAAACCTTCACCTGAACAAGACTACTCTCATTCCCATTCGATGATATCACAGATTATACCGCTGTTTTACATTTATTTTAAATTAAAAACCCCTCACTATGGTTCCGAAAGTTAATAAACCTCATACAGAGAAGGAAAAAAGCCTAGTGACAAACTTGATATAATCCAAACTATTACATTATGGTCACCCGGAGTGTTAATTCATATACCCATGTGTGTTATGTCTGGAAATTGCGTGTGTTCTTTGCTCAATTTGCCAGTTTTGCTGGACACCCCAGTTTCTGGGGAATAAACCTTGCTATCTAGGCCTGAGACCCACTAATTCAGCCACGGAGCAAAAAAAAAGCCTATAAAAGTTCCATGTGTCATCGATGGGATTCAAACTTGGTCCTTCCCCCGGTGTGGGGAGGATGGTGACGATGCCACTGTGCTACCCGTGCAGACTAATCTTGATACAATAAAGAAAATAGAATGGGGTGTAAGTAGCAGTGTATTAATGGCAGAATATAACACTGAATCATCATGTTTATGTTTTTTTATGTGCAGTTAATAAAATTGAATTCTTAATATTACCATTTCTTATTTAGCCTCATTATTTCTGCATTAAATATATTAAAAATAAAAGATTCTAGCTAACGGAAAAATCAAAGTAATGGCATCTTGAATCACCGAACATGCCGTTATTTCGAAAGTCTATTTTATCTGTGTGACACCACGTCTCTGATATCCAAACAATATCTGCCTTTGATGCCTTGATCAGTACTTTAAATTAATCAAATTTATTTACTATACTTTTAGCATTGGTGTAGATGCAAGTATATATGCACTTGTTCTTACTCTTAGTTACCCTAATACAGCCCATGTATTTACTTGTTCCATGATGACTCCCACTGGTCCCTGAAACCCCATCCTCTAGGCTGCTGCTCATTCTAATAGAAGCAGTTACTGTACTTATTGTAATAGTTACTGTACTTGTTAAGTAAATCTGCAATCTCCTATTCTTAATGTCATTAGTGCCAATGTGTACAACAATATCACCTTTTGTGCCCTTAAAAGATGATATCTGCTCTACGTCATCAACTTTTGCCCCTAGCAGACATACTCTGGTCCTATTCCACTTATCCTTTTTGCATAATATATTACCCATCTTCCTGACAATAACTAGCTCCTGTAGGATCAGCACATTCTGCCTTGTAGATTGCTGCTGTGTTGCCTGATGCACAAGAGTGAGCTCTAGTGTTGAGTTGGGCAGCTGAGAGCTTGTTGAGTCCCCCACTTTAATATCTTTGAGGGATCTACCCGACTCCTCAAACTCTCATAGGTGCCCATTAGAATGCTGAGTTTAGTGATGCGTTGGAGAATCACCCTTCTCAGTTCACACCAAGGCCACAGCACTCCTGCTACTTTGTGCCCGTTGCTTTGCTGCTCTAGTGTGGAGCATGATGTAATAGTTTCTGAAGTGTTTCTTTTACAGTTTTCATTAAAAAAAAAAAAAAAAGGAACCAAGAACCTGTCTGATGACTTGCCACTATCTTTGCAACTGTTTCGCTTTTTGCTTGAAAAATGGTGTAATACCAATACCATATAAGTGCCAATGTTGTATTTGTTTTATAGTAATGCTGTATTTGTTTATAGTTTCAGATTACTTGTTTTTTCCTTCCATTAGTTCAGTAAATATCTACTCTCTTATTCTAGTTGTTTTTGAAAGATTTTTTTTGTTTTCTTATAGTAAAGATTAAAAATGAAATTTTATATTTTCTCAAGATGGATGCTATTCTGCAGGAAGCAGAATAGCATCCATCTTAGCATCCATCAGCAGAATAGCACCCCAAAACCTCTCTCAGGCTTCTTGATTCCATTCAGAAGAGGGCAGTTAGGTTAATTAATGATTCATCTCTAACAGAGTCTCTCCACTCGCTTTCTCATAGACGTACTGTTTCTGCTGCATGCCTCTTCTACATGGGCACTGTTCTTCTGAATTGGCTTCTATAATTCCCACTCTCTCTTTCAAAACAGTCCGAACACGTGCCGCCACCAGCCAACATCCATTTACTGTCCAACTTCAAACCCACAGAACCAACTTTTCATCTTCCTCATTTATTCATTCAACTGCTGTTTTCTGGAACAACCTTCCTTCATACGTATTTCCTGAAAATTGCAATCTACAGAAGTTCAAGTCCAATGTCAACAAATATCTTCTTTCGTCTTCTCAACCTCCAACCCAAGCACGGTACTAAGTACTATAGGTTCTAATACCTCTCGTGTTTGGGGTTCACATAAAAAAAAAAAAAAAGCAACATATTTAATTTCAAATTTTGCACTCTGTGAAGTGCACCAAATTTGAAATAACCATGAAAATTGAAGTAATTAATGGCATTAAATATTTATAACATATATGTTTTTAAATTTTTAATAATGTTTCTATGTACAATCAGCTAATATATTTTAAGCATACACGTTTGAAATTTGAAACAAACTTTTAAACTGGTAAATGGAAGAGAGACTAATACACTAATGTTTCTATTTTATGTCTAAAACCACTTTTTGTAATTTTCTGCTTGTTTTTTTGAAAATAAAATGTTCTATAAAACACATAACACATTTTAAAAATTTTAATTTTTTACTAAAACTGAAAAAGTTGCATACAATAAGTATTAATCCATTAAGAAAAGATGAAATAGTGGCAGTGTTGAAGCAGAATTCAAAAAACCCAAAATATTTTCCATAAATTAAAAAGAAATTTGGGCACCTGTCAGGTGGCTTGCCACCATTTTTGCTATAATTTGGGGGTACCACCACTGCTTCAAGGAAAAGCTTGTGATAATCAAACTCAAGCTAGTTAAATAAATTTCCCTCATAAGCACAGTATCTAAACAAGAATATTTAACAATCTACAATGATTACTTAAATGGTTTAAACCTTCAGTCAGCTGCAGACTCCATTTTTAGTTTAAAACATGGTGGACTCCCCAAGTGTACTGATTACTCTTTAGGTCTGGTATTGCTAAAATTTGTTTGATAATGTTTAAATTTAGACTACGAACTGAAAATTGTTATGGCTTTTAAACTTCAGACAGTTTTCAATTCCAAGTTTAAATTTTAGATGTGTTGTATACTATAAAATATGCTCTTAATCAGTTAAAATTCCATATAGACAGCAATAAAAAATTAAACAAAAAAACATTGTCTTCATAAGGTATGCATATATAGTAGTATATATGCATACTTTATATACTACTATATATGCAACAATAAATAAAACAGAATGCAAAATTTTATAAAATATCAAATCAATATATTTTAATGGTTTTAGTAGAGTGAACTCAAGAAAAACTTACTGCAGTGACATTTTCATCTTTTAGTAAATCCTCCAATCCATTAGTTATATTCATATCTAAAATTCTCTTTAATATATTTTCTGTCTTGAGAAGGGGGAAAAAAGTGCTCTGAGCAAATAACCAATGAAAATACTGCATCACATTTTTAAACAAATTTTACATACTAAAGGCTAGAAATGAACAAATTAGCTGTTTTAAGTTTTCTCAAGTTAGAGTACAACTTCAAATAATGCAGAGGGAAGTAATAAAATTTGTGGTGCATGAATGTTGGTATATTTGTATCATCAATTAAAATTGGACTATTAGTTGAATTTCATTTAAAGTTAGTAGTAGTCTACAATAGCTCCAGGAAAATTTGCTAGAGAGCAGCAATGAGTCATAGAACTTTACATGTTCATGAATTCTATATGCTTCTGTCAGTAAGGAAAATGGCAGAAAAGTTGCACAACACAATCAAGCAGAAAGCTAAGGTTGTAATTTTTTTTTTTTTTTTTTTTTTAACCCAAAACAAAGAGTGTAGCTGCTGTACAGAGAGGATTTTGGAATTTTTTTTTTTCCGACTCGCAGGAGATCTTGCAAGATATACGCTACTTCATTGATTCCAGCAGATGTTACTTTTTTTATTTTTTATTTTTTTTTATGAAAACCCCAAACACGATAGCTATTAGAACCTATAATACTTAGCACCGTGCTTGGGTTGGAGGTTGGGAAGACGAAAGAAGATATTTGTTGACATTAGACTTGAACTTATGTAGACTGTAATTTTCAGGAAATACATATGAAGGAAGGTTGTTCCAGAAAATGGCAGTTGAATGAATAAATGAGGAAGATGAAAAGTTGGTTCTGTGAGTTTGAAGTTGGACAGTAAATGGATGTTGGCTTGTTTGCGGCACGTGTTCCAACTGTTTTGAAAGAGAGAGAGTGGGAATTATAGAAGCCAATTCAGAAGAAGTGCCCATGGAAGTATCTGTAGAAAAGGCATGTAGCAGAAACAGTACGTCTATGAGACAGTGAGTGGAGAGACTCTGTTAGAGAGGATTCATTAATTAACCTAACTGCCCTCTTCGAATGGAATCTAGAAGCCTGAGAGAGGTTTTGAGCGCAACGACCCAGATGTGGGAACAATATTCCATGGTAGGGTGGATTTCGATTTGTACAGAGTGAACAGCTGTTTGGAAGAAAAGTAACGCTGAGAGTGAAAGAGAAAACCAAGTTTTTTAGATGCACAAGAAGCAATATTTGTAATGTGCTTGTGTCAAGAGAGATTAGAAGTCAGGGTAATCCCCAAAAGAGATATCATTTTGCCTAGAAATCAGAGTGTCACCAAAGATAAGAATTGGAGCTGAAGAATCCTTTTTGCAAGATATAAGACAAGACTGAGTTTTAGAAGGATTGAAATCAACTAAGTTGTCTTTGCCCCACTAGAGAATTACCTGGATATCGGCATTTAAGGAATTTGTAGGAGATATTCAAGAAGTTGAAGCTGACTGAGCAGGGCAAGGTTTCTCAAAATCGAAAGTGGAATGCAATATGCTATCATTGGCAAAACTACGGATAGAATTTCCAGTCAATGGAAGATCATTAATATACAAAAGGAAAAGAGTAGGAAACTGGATAACCAATTACAAAAAAAAATTAGCAAACCATAAGATGGAAGCTTGTTTAGAAGACCTTTATGCCAAACACAATTGAAAGCCTTTAAGATGTCAAGAGCAATTGCTTGTGTTTCACCAAACTTTTCCATTGCATTTTTCCACAAACGAGTAACATAAGTCAGAATATCACCAGTGGATCGACACTGACGGAATCCATACTGGCAATTGTTGATCAGACGAAGGATTTCTAGGTAATTTAAGAGTTGGTGATTAATTGATTTGTCCATTACTTTAGAAAGAGTAGAAGTAATTGCAATGGGACGATAATTGGATGGGAGGGTTTTGTCACCCTTTTTTGGAACTGGCTGGATATGAGCAAATTTTCAAGCAGAAGGAAAAACACCTTTGGAATACGAAAGTGAAAAAATGTGGCAAAGAACAGGAGTAAGTTCAGGAGCACAGGTTTTGAGAACAAGTGGAGAAATACCATCAGGACCTGGAGCTTTCTTAGCATCAAGATTAGTCAAAATCCTTCTGATATCTTTTTTTTGATGGTAGATCACAGGAGGCAATGAATGGAGCATGCTAGAAATGGTGGAAGGTGTTTTACCGAGATCATTAACATGCGAGTTGGAAGAAAAATGGGATGTAGCAGGTCAGCTTTATCCTTGGCTGCAATGACAATAGAACCATCTGGTTTTGATAGAGGTGGAAAGCAGAGATGGGCAAAAGTTGCGGCCAAGAGCTTTGGCAAGAGACCAGAATTCTCGGCTACCATTAGGGCAAGAAGCAAGTTTTCTACTCTTTAGACTGTTCAAAATCTAGATTGGACTGATTAATAACTGCTTTACAATTGTTGCGAGCTTTGGTGTAGGCATAAAATGAAACTGAAGAATTGGAAACAAGCCAATTACGATATGCAACGTTCTTCTCTTGAACAGCCTTAGCACATTTATTGGAAAACCAAGGATTAGATAATGGACGAGATTTAAAGTGGAGTGTGGAATGAAGGATTCCATTCCTACAAGAATAATTTCACTGACACGATCTAAGCAAACGTTTACATCAGAAGTTTCGAAACAGTAATCCGACCAAGGAAAAGAAGAAAAGAAATCTCGCAGGTCATCCCATTTTGCATTCTTGTAATGCCAAACAATACGAGGTTGGGAATAGCCATGAGATAAAGGCTCCATTGGAGAAGAGACAATCACCAAGTTGTGATCTGAGGTGCCTAAAGGACCACTTACTTTGACCATGTACTTCAGGGGTACCCAACCTTTCTCAGTTCACAGCGCCGTTACTGTCCCAGTAATTTTTTTCACGGCACCCCTAGGCCAAAAGAAATATCTAGCACAGTGGTTTTCGACCTTTTAATATATACTTATATAATAATTTTATTCTTTATATAGAGGTACTAAATAAAGATCAATTATAGATCACCACAAAATTAAAAAGATATGGTACAATGGATATTGTATCGTATCCTTTATATTTTACCCTTTTTATAATGAAATAAATATATAAATTTCAAAAAAAATAATAATAATAACTTTAAGTAACTTAAACCTAAATTACACGGCACCCTTGTGTGCCGTGGCACCCCAGTTGAAAACCACTGATATACTTAGAGGGGTTGTTTGAGAGAAAAAGATCAAGCATGTTGGCTGTATGGTTAGGATTGTCCGGTATTCTTGTAGGTAAATGAATAATCTGTGCAAGGTCATTAGTAATTGCAAAAGCCTCAGCATCTCGACCAGCTGGGTTGGTGTGTCTAGAAAACGGAAGCCAGCTGGAGTTGTGAACATTAAAAACACCAAGGAAAATTACCTCACTGTTGGGAAAGTTGGACTGGAGAAAGTCAAGTTGCAAAGAGAGGAAGTCAAAGAGCTCTGAGTGATTAGTGGAATTGGGAGAATGGTCGAGACAACAGATGAATTAGACACAATGAGGTAGAGAGATTTTAAGCCAGAGAAGATCGAAAAGAGGAGATTACAAATTAAGTCTCTGACAGGGAATATCGGAACGGACATATGCACAAGTACCACCTTTGAGGCAAAAGGAATCGTACAATGAATAATTTGGGCGACTGAGATGAGCAGTAGTTGAATCAACTGATAACTGAGATTCTGTCAGAAAAAGTACATGCAGTTTGACAGACTGCAAGTGGAAATGGACGTCGCTGAGATTAGAATTCAGAACATGTATTTGTGAAATGAACTAGGAAGTGTTTAGATCTTTTTGCAGATAATCTTACTCTATTAGTTTGACAATTCATGGTGTATTCAATAGTAAGAAAAAGTGTGTGGGGGGGGGGAAACATGCTGTATGAAGTAATGAAATTTTTGGATATGGCGTACACATGGTAAGAATATACCCAGATCCTTGACGTAACATGGCCTCGACAATGTCTCCCCCCCCGCATACACACTACTCAGACTCCCTCCAGTCACTATCTGGCAGAGTAGAGGTAGCAAGATTATACACTAGCTGATCCAGAAGCCTCCTAAAGAGTTACCAATAGGTTCAGTCTGGTGTACTAACTAGAGGCCGGCCTGCGAACACCATTTTAGAGCTGTACCCTCGAAATGTAAGGAAGATTGGATCTCGCCATAATGTTCATCATAACCTCAAAAGTCATCAGTCATACTGCATGATGGAAGAGATGGGGAAGGGCTTTTTTTTTTGTTTTTGTTTTAGTTAGTTGTTGGCGCATCGGCTTCCGTGGCCATAATGCACCTCCCACGGTTTTTGCAGTACTGTGATCCAAGCCCGAGGCAGGATTCGAACCTGCAACCTTTGGGTTGCCTGGCAGGCATTTTACCCACCCGGCTAGCCCGGTCTGCCTTGGGGAAGGGCTGACCAGGACTTAGCTCTGCAGACTAAACATGGGTTCCACCACTTCAAGCCTCCAATAAGCAAAGTGGTATTGCACCGGTTGATGAGAGGCATCTACCACCTAGTATTGCCTTGTAACACAGAGGGGCAGCATTCCTCCATGTGGTGTGGGTGCCACACCTTGATCCCTGCTTACGTTGGTTCACACCTGGGTGGTCACCCACAGTGTGTTTGTGCAAGGAGGTTATACCCAGGATTACTAACAGTCCCACCATTGTGAAGGTGCAAGCAGAGGATCTGGCTGTCACAAACTGCCCGGACTTCACCGAAATTGGGTCCACTTGACTTGAATGTTACCCGAATATCAGTTCCGTCAGTGTTTTAGACTCCCAGGTAGCAAGGAGCAAGTACTGGCATATCTAAGAAAATGTCTGTGACAACCTTAAGGACCAAAGGAGAGGAAGGCTAAGTAAAGGAATGAAAACAACCTTGTGTGGCCAATATTCATTTTCCAGGAAACGTTGAACCCCTCTGAGTTGCAATGTAATGTTCTGCAATAAGCTCAAAGTCTTGGCTAACATTGAAGGAATTTTTCTCCAACTGGGCAGTGGCTCTTATATCTGCTATGTTATGCTTGTCTACCTTCCACCACCTATAGATAACACTCTTATGACGGAATTTGAGATCACTATCGACCAAATTCTTGATCAACATCTGGGAATAGGCCATTTAATTGTTTTAGGGGACTTTAATATGCCACATGCCTATAATGGATGTAATGCCAATCCAACTAATGTCTGGACACTTAAGGGTAGATTTCAAAAAATTTTCATCTCTCTAAATTTGAATCAGATCTGTGAATTTCCAACTAGAAATGAAAACTACTTGGATTTAGTCTTCACCAACTTTCCTTTGGTGGTCTTTAAGCCAACTAATCTTTTCAAATCAGATCACATTCCTGTGGCTTTTTCCATCAAGAAGAGATCCGTTAAAAATACGGATTTAGAACAAAAACAGAAGCTCAATTTCAATAAAATGAAATGGCCTGATATGAATTATGCATTTAAAAACTGTAATTGGGAATTACTATTAAAAATCAACGATCCTCAAGAAGCACTGGACTGCTTTTACCAAATCATTAATGAAGTAACTAACAATCTTGTTCCATGCTATAGTGTTCCTGATACAAATTACCCACACTGGTTCTCTAAGGAACTAAAATCCCTACTGGCAAAAAAACGAAAAATGCATAGTAGGTTTAAGACAAATAAAGAAATATGCCTTTACGATAAATATTCCTCCTTAAGAAGACAGGTTAAAATGACATTAAAACAGGACTACAACAAATACCTGTGTTTTGTCGAAAGAAGAGTCTTCGAGGCAAAAGATATGAAGCCTATATTCAGCTATTTCAAAGCAAAAAATCAAAATGCGGCTGTAAACACGCTAGATATTCCCAGTGAATTGTCATCTTTGTCTGAGGCAGACTACCTTGCTAGCAGCTTTGAAGAAATTTACAAAACAGATACAGCAGATGATGGGATGGAAGGTAACAAAAATTTTCCTCTCAACTACATTGATACCCTAACAGTATTTGAAATAAACCAAGCAGAATTATTGAGCACAATCCATAGTATGAAAAAGGATCTCACACGAGGCCCGGACGGTATCCCTACTGTCTTATGGAAAAAATGTGGAACTACACTTATAAAGCCATTACTTCACTTAATAAAATTGGTATTTGAGAGTGGAATCTATCCAGTTCAACTGAAAAAGGCCATTGTTACCCCTCTTTACAAAAAAGGAGACCCATCCTCATCCAACAATTACAGACCAGTTTGTCAACTGAATACACTCTCAAAGATAATTGAATCCATTGTAATGAAGCAGCTATTTAACTTTATGAAACTTAATTTGTCAGATTACTCTCACGGATTTATCAAGGGTCGTTCCACCTGCACAGATATGATCTCGTTTGTTTCGAACATATCCCAGGCGCTTGACGAAGGAAAACAAGTCGACTCCATCTTCCTTGACTTAAGCAAAGCCTTCGACAAGGTAGTCCATCAAAGACTAATCAACAAACTGCATCACTATGGTCTCAGAGGACAAGCACTAAACTGGATTGAAAACTACTTGGAAGGTAGAGAAATGTCCGTGACATTTAAAGGTAAAACCTCATATCCTTTCAGTCCTGAAATTGGTGTCCCACAGGGTTCATCCTTAGGCCCGCTATTATTTCTTATCTACATCAACGACCTGCCAAGCACCCTTGGAGCCTACCAAATCAAAATCAACGTATTTGCAGACGACATAAAAATCTATAAAGCAATTCGCAGTACCAATGACTGCATCATCCTAAACGAAGCTCTTCAACGAGTTATTCAGTGGCTGAAGGAGAACAAAATGGCAGTCAATGAAAACAAGTGTGAGCTGATGAGCTTTGCTAATGCACACAAGAAAAACAAACTTAATTTTTCTTATTGTATCAACAACAAGGCAATCAAAAAAGTTAGTACAGCCAAAAATTTAGGTATCTTTATTAAAGAATCATTTTCCTTTGATGTCCATGTCTCTAACATTGTAAAGGCAGCTAGCAAAAAACTAGGTTTCCTGAAAAGAATTAACCGAGACTTCAATCAGTTGGCACTTTTCATCTTTCTTTACAAAATCTATGTTAGGCCAGCCCTAGAATTTGCCTCACAGGTCTGGTCCCCACATGTTGCTTACCAAAAATTAGAAATTGAAAATATTCAAAAGAGAGCAATCCAGTACATTTGCTTTAAAAGTGGCCTTGAATACTATGAGAAATCCTACCAAGAGTGGTGTGTATTCTTTGGACTCGAAACGCTGGAAAAAAGAAGAGATAAAGCCGACTTACTCCTTCTTAACCAGCTGTTAAATGGTACTCTGAATTGCCCTCATCTCGTCTCACAAATAAATTTCAACGCTCCGACAAGAGCGTTAAGAAACCATCCACTGCTGAAACCATCCTATGCGAGAACAAATTATGGATACTACAACTTCTACAACAGGACTGCAAGATCAATGAACAAAGCAAATATTGAGATATTTGATACCCCCGGACACTTCAAGAGGCAACTGAAATTGCTAACCTCATCCGGTACCTGACTTAAAACAGACTCTTCTTTTAAGTTCTAAGACTCTGATTGAGTGTGAAGAAATACCAGTGCTCTGCCTGTTCACTTAAATAGGACGGATGAGTCCTACTTTTATTTATTTAGTTTTATTTTATCTGTACATTTACTTTTTTCTTTACTTTGGGAAATGTATACTCCAAGCTTCTGCTTTGAAGCTATGTAATAATTCTTTGTAGCTGCACCCTCAGGCACGTTGTTTGCTGTTTTGTACATGTTAATAATAATAATAATAATAATAATAATAATAAGAAGAAGAAATACATTGCAACTCATTTTCAGGAAAGCCAACAAAAAAAAGCAGCTTTTGAACTTGGAATATCTCAGCATTCTGTTCGATAAACACTTCAGTTGGCTTAAAAATGTTCCCAATAAAAGGATTAGAGGGCAACATAAACTTTCCAAATAATTGAATTAATTATTTGAAAAGGTTATATAGCACCCTTCAATTCCTCACATGGGCAAAGAGGAGAAATGCTGCATTACAAAATAAATGGTTTTCAGATTAAATTAATTTTCAGTTGTCTGTGAGCAAGCTGAATGTATAGTTTTGGCTAGAGAACCTTCCCAGCTTAATGAGAAAAGTAGCTGTGGCAGGGAATCGACCATATGGCTAGCCCTCTCAAGTCACAATCCTTCTTCAGTGAAACTATTAACTCACAGTAGCAGCTGTAATGTTTCAGGCAAACAGGTCTGAGCCAGAAAAATGTAATAATTTATTGAAATTTTAGCAGCACACTGGAAGAATAACAGCTAGCAGACTGAACAAATATATAGATAAATTATAAACATAAGATGAGGGGTTGGGATATTAATAGAGGGTAAGTAATAAGCTGAGGTTAAAAAAGGTAAAGTGAGGGAAGAAATAGGATAGCAATAGGATCTCAATCCTCTTCGAATACTCTAATAATTTATGGGGCATAAAAATTAGAATATGAAAGCATTCTTCTTCTTCTAGTCACATTGCTTCAGGGAGCTATGTGACTGGAAGAATGAAAGCATACAGACATAAAAAGAAGAGCAAACCACGTGCCAGTGTTATCAGATGTACTGGGAGTGTAACTGCACAACTCATGAGGTGGGGGTCCTGTTATTTCAGTAAGGCATACAGTAATCATTGAACATGCAATGAATCAATTAAAACAAACCTAGGAATATCAATAAAAGTTCTTAAGCCAAAAGAGAATACTGGCAAATGAAAACATCAAATATTGGAAGGCTTTTCTCCAGGAAGTCAGCGAAGTTCAAAGCAGAATTGGATAGTTATCTTGTGGGAATGGAAATGTAGAAATGCCAATGTTTCTCTGCAAGATGATGAAACCTGTGTCATTCAACCATTAATTAAGCCCAGCTAATGTAGCAGGTAACAACAAAAATGACAACTATCTATCTAAATAAATATCACTTTATTATTTTTAAGAAAATTTGATATAATATTATCAACCAACACTGGACACAGGCTAGAGGGGTTTACACTGGAAGAATAACAGCTAGCAGATGGCAACATAAACTTTCCAAATAATTGAATTAATTATTTGAAAAGGTTATATAGCACCCTTCAATTCCTCACATGGGCAAAGAGGAGAAATGCTGCATTACAAAATAAATGGTTTTCAGATTAAATTAATTTTCAATTGTCTGTGAGCTAAATATTACATAAACAAGGAATAAGTGTAAATTAAATACAAAAGATAGATAAAGAACACATAACAGTCATAACATCACATAGCTTTCAAAATTAACATACAAAATATAACAAGCATCATACAAAAAAAAAAAAAAAAAAACCAATAATAATAGTATAGTAATACTATGTATAAATATAGTACAAGCGCATCAGAAATACATAGCTCTATATTTTTTTTTTTGGGGGGGGGGGTGCCATGACATCTTGTTCCACAAAGGATGGGGAATCCATTTTAAGCTGTATAATTTAAAAATGATTCAACACTCTGGCTTGAATGATCTTGTCTATGGGTGTGTATTCAAGGTTTTTATAAATTTTATTTCTAGATCTGGTATGTTCAAATCCTGACTTAATTCTGTAGTCACGATATTTAATATAACATTATTTAATAATGTTACTGATGCCACTGAGATCAGTATTGGCAGCAGTTATAGTGTGAAGAACAGGGCCATGGATCAGATTTTGTTTAAGCAGTCATAGCCTGCAAATTGCACTATTCTTTAATATTGTTAATATTAAAGATGCTAAGAAAAACAGCAAGAATTTTCTTTACTTATATAAACTCTAAAAGGAAGGGGATGAATCAGATTGGTCCACTTGATATCGATGGTTCAACTGTTGATGATCCTGCTTAGATAGCAAACAAACTAAATGAGTATTTTGTATCTAAATTCACACATGAGGAGTTATTAAGGAAGGAAAATGCCAGAAGGTTATCAAATTGTAGCAGGGTGCTTAATGATTTTGTAATAACTGAAAGCAAAGTGGAGGAGAAATTGTTGAAGTTAAACATAAGAAAGACAACCGGGGTGGATGGGATCTAACCAGTTATATTAAAGGAGGCAGCAAAGGAATTAAGCAAACACTTAGCCATAATTATGAGAGTATCCTTGGACTCAGGTGAGGCCCCCACGGACTGGAGATGTGCAAATGTATCCCCAATTCACAAAGGGCGATCGAAGGGTGACACGAGTAATTGCACACCAGTTAGTTTAACATCTGTTCCAGGTAAAATAATTCAGTCACTGATTAAAGATGCATTGCAGGATCATCTAGGCAAGACTGCAGCAATAATTCAGACACAGCATAGGTTTGTTAAGGGAAAGTCTTGACTGACAAATTTGATTGGATACTATGATGTGGTTACAAAGGAACTGGATGCATAAAATAATTTTGATATCATATACTTGGATTTCAGGAAAGCTTTTGACACTGTTTGGCATGAAAGACTACTGTACAAATTGGAACAGAATGGTATTAAGGGTAAGTTGCTACAATGGATAAAACGGTGGTTGAGTGGGAGAAGACAGAGGATGGTAATCAACGGATGCTGCTCTTCATGGACTAATGTTATTAGTGGAGTTCCACAGGATATTGGACCCACTGTGGTTTTGTATATTTATCAATGATATTGATGAAGGTATATCAGGTTTAATGTCCAAGTTTGCAGATGATACAAATGTTGGAGGAATTAATAATGACAGTAATGGCAGTGGGCTACTGCAACAGGATCTAAAAAATTTGGGCAGATGGGCTGGGAAGTGGCAACTAAAGTTTAACATTGACAAATGCAAAGGTAGAAGTAACCCCAGAGGAACGTACCAACTGTGTGGTACTACACTTACAGTGATAGAAAATGAAAAAGACCCGTGGGTAATTGTGCAGTCAGATATGAAGTTTTCTAAGTAGTGCAGACTGGCTGCCAGAGGCTGTGGGATCTTGTCAATGATATACAGGAATTTTGCGAGCAGGGATCAGGAGGTGATTATCCCCTTGTATAAGGTAATGGTCAAGCCACACCTTGAGTACTGCGTACAGGTCTGGAAGCCTTATTTTAGGAAGGATGTAGAGTTGCTAGAACAAGTGCAGAGAAGGACAACAAGACTGGTGAAGGGAACAAAGGGGTGCTCTTATATAGAAAGGCTAAGTTCTGCAAATTGCAGCTTCTGGTGATTAGGCACCTGCAAGGTGATCTGATTGAGGTGTATAAGGCCTTGAATGGGTTGAGCAAGCTCAATGCTGATGGGATTCTTCCTCAGATTATGAACCTAAGGGGGCATAAATTCAAATTGAGGAAACAGAGTTGTAAAATAGATGTGCGGAAATTTGCCTTAAGCCAGCAGGTGGTTAATTGCTGGAACAAACTTCCAACTGTCATTGGGGAAGTTGATAGCTTAAATAAATTCAAGGATGAACTGGACAAGCATTTAGAGGGAATGGTTGCGTGAATTTTTTTTTTTGGCTGATGCTACATAAGCTCATACACTTTCTTTCTTGCAACACATGCCTCTATTACCATTACTATTACTATATGGGATTTAAACAGAAACTTTTCATCAAAATAGATTTCAGAATCTTTCTTAGTAGAAATTTTCATTATAGAGTGATCGTGCTCTATTTTTTTTATCACAATGTGTGAAACTTCTGAGGGAAGAATTATTCTGTTTAATGAAGGTAATAACAATCCCTGGAAAAGTTTGAAACTTTTGTTGAAATAATGACATACTTCAGCATCAACCATTTACTTCAGTGCAGATCTACTGACACGAGGTAGTAGACCTGTACCAGCATAATTACATTTGAATAAATTCATAACAGTCAGTTATAGAAGTGACCATTCATCTCTTTGTGTTGGTTTCTTTGCCACCTTCATGTCCATCCTTATTGTCCCTATCCACTAATGACAGTGGGGAGGACCTGCTGTAATGTACGTGTCACCCCTCTGTTCGTTTGAAATACCTGTCCAGCTGAGCCTTAAACTTATTTAGGCTATCAACTTCCACGACAAGGGATGGAAGTCTGTTCCACCAACCAACCACCCACTGGCTAAAGGCAAATTTCCGCACGTCTATTCTACATATGTCTTCCTCAATTTGAATTTATGCCCTCTCAGGCGATTATTCTGAGCAAGAGGAAGAATCCCATCAGCATTGAGCATGCTAAAACCATTCAGAGCTTTATACACCTCTATCAGATCACCTCGCTGGTGCCTAGTCTCCAGACACTGTAATTTGCAAAACTTAAGCCTTTCTTCGTAAGAGCACCCCTTTGTTCCATTCACTAATCTTGTTGCCCTTCTCTGTACTCGTTCTAGCAGCTCTATATCCTTCTTGAAATGAGGCCTCCAGGCCTGTATACAGTACTCTAGGTGTGGCCTGACCATTGCCTTATACAAGGGAATAATCACCTCCTTATCCCTGCTAGAAAAATTCCTATATATCATCGACAATACAACATGAGCCACTCTTGCAGCCCGTCTCCACTGCTCAGAAAACTTCATATCTGCCTGCACAACCACCCCCAGGTCCCTTTCATTCTCTACCACTGTCAGTGTAGTACCACAGAGTTGATACATTGCTCTGGGGTTGCTGTTTCCGATATGTAGTACTTTACATTTGTCAATGTTAAACTTCATTCCACCTCTCAGCCCATCTGCTCAACCTTTCCAGATCCTGTTGCAGTAGCATAGTGTCAGTAGTGTCCTTGACAACCCTGCCAACCTTCGTATCATCTGCAAACTTAAGCTTGGACATTAAGCTTGATATACCATCATCAATATCATTTATAAATACAGAAAACAATAATGGACCCAATACTGAACCCTGAGGGACTCCACTAATAACATTAGTCCACGATGAGCAGTGTCCATTGATTACCACTCTGTCTTCTCCCCCTCAACCACCCCTTTATCCATAGCAGCAATTTGCGTCCAATGCCACACTGCTCCAATTTGTGCAGTAGTCTTCCATGTGCAACAGTATCAAAAGCCTTTCTAAGATCCAAGTATATAATATCAAAGTTACTCCCTGCATCCAGTTCTTTTGTGACTGCATCATAGTATCCAATCAAATTGGTCAGGCAAGACTTCCCCTTAACAAAACCATGCTGTGTCTGAGCTATAATGAAGTCTTGTCTAGATGATCCTGCAGTGCTTCTTTAACCAGTGCCTCCATTAATTTTTCGGGAACAGAAGTTAAACTAACAGGTCTATAATTACTTGTGTCGCCCTTTGATCCTTCTTTGTGAATTGGGGTCACATTTGCACATCCCCAGTCCATGGGTACCTCCCCTGAGTCCAAGGAAGCTCTCATAATTATGGCTAAGGGTTTTCTTACTTCCTTTGCTGCCTCCTTTAATATAACTGGATAGATCCCATCCACCCCAGGTGCCTTTCTTGTATTTATCTTCAACAATTTCTCCTCCACTTTACTCTCAGTTATTACAAGATTCTCTAGCTTACTGGCAGAGTTGAATACACCTCTGGCATTCCCCTCGCTCAATAACTCCTCATGTGTGAATGTCGAAGCAAAATATTCATTTAATTTGTTAGCTACCTGAGCAGGATCATCAACAGTTGACCCATCGATATCAAGTGGACCAATCTGATTCATCCCCTTCCTTCTAGAGTTTACACAAGTAAAGAACTCTTTGCTGTTTTTCTTTGCATCCCTTGCCAAAGATTTCTCGTAATCTGCCTTCGCCTGCCTAACCTCCTTTGTAACTTGGTTACAGATCAACTTGTATCTATCATAGGCTTCTGTGTCACGTGTTAATTTGTATGTATCCCGTGTATTTTTCTTCTCTGCCATATGTCTCATTAGTTCATCTGACATCCATTTAGGCCTAAACCTTGAACAATATTTCTTAGTTGGTATGTAAAGCCTAGTAGCTTCCAAGATAAGTTCTTTGAATGCTTCCCATTTTGAATTTGCTGTTGGTAACATCATCAGTTGGTCCCACTGTATAGAATTTAAATACTGTGTCAGTCCATCATAGTCGCCTTTACGAAAGCAATAACCCTTCCCTTTACTCCTAATGATAGTTACCTCTTTGAGTAAATCCCACTTCAGCACACTGTGATCACTGCCATTTAGTGGTTCATTTATCTGCAGATTCTTAATGCATGAAGAATCACTACTGATAATCAAATCAAAAGTATTACTCCCTCTAGTTGCCTCCCGAACATGCTGATGTAGAAAACAATCATCCAATAAATCCACAAAAGCCTTGCTACTGTGTGAGTGACCAGCCCCCAAATTCCAGTCAATATCTGGAAAATTAAAATCTTCCAATATAACACTCTCTGATTTACTGGCCCACTCTATTTCCCTGTACAGTTTCTTATTATACTCATCAGAGTCAATAGGCCTATAGCACACTCCTACTCTCAATTTTGATCTCCCAATGCTTATGTCACACCAAACTGACTCGACACTGCACTGTCCAGCGATGTCGACTGGCTTCACTTCCTTGGATTTTATGTATTTCTTAACTAATAGCATAACACCTCCTCCCTTCCTATCCTGTCTATCCTTTCTGTAGACATTGTACTCCCCAAATTCCAGTTCTGCATTCCTTATATCTGTGTGACACCAACGTCTCTGAAATCACAACAATATCTGCCTTTGATGTTTTGAGCAATACCTCAAATTCATCAAATTTATTTGCTAAACTCCTAGCATTGGTGTACACGCAAGTATACATGCACCTGTTCTTTTTCTTAGCTACCCTAACACAACCTATGTGTTTACTTGTACCCCAATGATTCCCAGCTGTCTCTGAAATATCTTGCATCTTATTTTCCAGGCTGCTGCTCATTCCAATAGAAGCAGTGCAAGAATCACTTTCACCTCTGCCAATGGCTACTGTTAATCTATTAGTCCTTGTATCCCGCCAATCTAGCAGTTTTCCGACCCACCTAACACTGCCTCGATAGCATCAGCAAACATTCTTGCACCCTTTCCATTTAAGTGTATCCCATCCCTTTAGAAGCAGTCTCTCCTGTTAACAAGTACAGACCAGGCTGAAAAAAATTCTACCCATTGAGCCCTGCACAATCTTTCCAGGGCTGAATTGATTGACAGGGCTCTCATCATATACTCCCTCCTATCGTGTCTGGGCAGAATTGCAGACACTTTCAAATTCAACCCTAATTCACAGCTTTTTTTCAACAGTGACCTGTACTTTTTAAGTAATTCCGCCGGTCTCCTACTCTTAATATCATTAGTGCCAACATGTACAACTATATCACCTTTTGTGCCCTTAAAAGATGATATCTGCTCTACGTCATCAACCTTTGCCCCTGGCAGACATACCCTGATCCTGTTCCACCTATCCTTTTTACAAAGCATGCTTCCCTGACAATAGAGTCACCAACAACTACTAGTTCCTTTGGGACCAGCGCATTCTGCCTTGGGGGCTGCCGCTGTGTTGCGTGATGACCAAGTGCAAGCTCTGGCATTGGTGTGGGCAGCTGAGAGCTTGATGGGTCCTCACTTTTAATCCTTCGAGGGCATCCACCCTGTCCTTCAAGCTCTCATATAGGCCCATAACAACACTGAGTTGTCGCCCGATTTCCTTACACTCCTTGCATCGCGCACATACAAAGACATCCCCCATGGCAGTATCATGTCCCGTACTCGACTGCTCCACAAACATCAAGCAAGTAGTGCATTTTAAAAGGCTGTGATTCAGAGGGCAACTGCCCCCCTCAGTTCTCCCCTGAGCCACAGCACCTCCCATTAGCTTGAGCCTTTTGCTTTGCTGCTCTGATCTGAGTCATGATTTCGATTTAATTTCAATAAAATTTCAATTTCAGTACAAAATTAAAACCCTAAACTAGTATCCCAACACAGTTATAACGCTATATTTATGTTTCAGTATCGAGTGTTATCTACGAAATCCCTTTAAAGAACTTCTGTACCAAGTTAAGTATTAATTATTTATTTTTACTAATTATTTATGTTACGTAACCTAAGTCGTTATATGTATAGTTAAAAGTACAATTTAATTGACAATGAAGTTCAACAAGATTAATAGATTTTACTGTTTAATTGACAATATTATGTACTATGCTGTACTATATTAAGCTTATGCTATCTAGTTCGAGATATTTTGTATTGCGTAACAATGGCGGCAATTTACGAAAGGTAAACACGTGGATTTGGTACCCTTACTGATAAGTAATACCTACAAAATCTCTATCTAAGTTACTTTAAACTAAGTATCGTAAATAGGAATATAAAGCTACTTTAGAAAATAAGTTAATATGCCATTTAAGCTAATAAAACAGAAAATAAATCAGAAAAAACTTCTCTGTTCCAGGAGCGGCAAAAAGCTACGTCCACACAGGCTACCTTCGTTCTCAAATTTTCTTTGTTATGAGTGATTTTTATAGGTATGCTATTCTTGTTTGTGATTTTTTTTTTCAAGCCACTACTTATGCTCACTGGACATTTTAACTATACTGAAAGCCTAGAAACCTGCAGTGTTTCCCATCAAACCTGCTTCCAGTTCCACCTCAAAGTGCATTACTACTTCATAACTCATAAACACATTTCCACCAAAGCAATCCCAATTTACTGTTTACTATAGCCACATTTAAACTCCTCTGGTCATTCATAGTCTTTAGAATTAATTCACACAGGATTTTGTGTTCTGTTTTAATCTTCCACAACATTAGCGATTTTAAAAAATGTTTCCTACATCTGCAGACAATTCTGCTATTATCAAAAGTGAAAAATTCATGCAAATATATCATGTATGGAAGTATAAGAACATTATTCTTATACTTCCTTATTGCTTATGTAAAAAACACAACTGTTGTTTACGTAAAAAACACAACTGTTGCTTATGTAAAAAACATAAGCAACAGTTGTGGACTAAAATACATACAGACACATAAATATGTTTGGTTATTCATTAGAAGTATAAAAATAAAATCACCTTACTTCAAAGGTTTTCAGAGCCTGCAACTCTTCAAGAATACTTTTCATATAAGACAATATCTGGTCATGTTTATCAGTAGCAAGAATAGGTATTTTTTCTACTTCCACTCTGATCTTTTCCTCTGTATCGGTGAGATTTGCAGTAACCTACATAACATCAATTTCTACTGTCATTTTCAGCAATTTAAATTTTTTAAAAAATATATTTATATACAAGGTGATTTATGTAACTTACAAAGAGTTTTCTCACAAAATAATAGAGCTAGGCATGTGTGGGTTTCTAGGAGGGCTCTACTCATAAGTTGAATTTCAATTCAACTTATATTCCCTACCAATCAGAACCTCCAGGCACGTTTAGGCAATAAATTATAGAGAAACTCCAATTGAAAAATATTAATTAACATAATAGTTACTTCAATAATATGGCTTTCATGGGATTGTGACAGAGCTGGATTATTAGATAGTTTGGATTATTGGATGTTTATCTAAAAATACTTATGAAGTCATGAAGTGTCTCAATTTTTGGTATAACTATATATCATTTATATTAATTTAAAGTACATAAATAATTAATATACTTTTAATAAGTACATAAACCCGTAAAGTGCAGAGAAAAAATTAGCAATAAAAAACTTCTATTTGTTGCTCTTAATGATGTTCATTAACATAGTAGAATTAATAATGCAACCATGATAACAATCATTTTTTGGAATTGTCAACATGGTTGAGTAAAATTGTCAACATGAAAAAAATTGGCATAAAATTAATTTGACATATATGCTGCTACCTGAAGTAGCATGTATGGCAAACTCATGCTATGATATTATTAGACAGTCTGTTGCTACCTCCAAATTTAACAATCACTGTGTTTAGTTAATATTTATGTGCAGATTTCAAAAATAAGGTTTTGATATTCAAGTCACAATTGATGTCTTGTATTCTGCATTTTGTATTTTTTTACAATACCTATAACTGCACAGAGAGAATATTAAATGCAGATTGATTTTATCACCAATAAGCCAAAATTATTCATAACAGTATACATTAGTGACATCAAGTAGAAACATGTGTCATTGGTTTTCATGCCCTTTCCCTACTATTCTCCATCCCACTGTATGACTAGGACGGCACTCTCATTGTCTGATTAACAAAAAAGCATTGGCAGAAGGTGCATTTATGCAGTTTTTATGTTGTTTATATACACTATTCAATATTTCTATCATTTGTTAGCTTTATTCAGCATATTCTTCATCATTACAATGGATAAACAAAATTGTCTATACAATTATTATTGTACATGTGGGCAATTTACAACAAAGTTACAGAAGAAGAAAATTTATAACTTAAACTGCATATTCTTTCTACTTTGGTTGCAAATTAGAGAGGATGATAAAATCTTGGCTCTTCAACATATGCTGCATTACTTGCACCCACAAATTTAAGAATGTGGTTAAATGGGAAACTCAAAACTTTGCAGTTTGGTTTGATGATTACGACTTCTCTATAACAAAAATATCTAGGATACCCAAAAAAAAAAAAAAAAAAAAGAAAAGAAAGAAAAGTATTAAATATCCAATGTACCATCTGCAATCAGACCTGTACAACTTGTACCCCATGAAGATCTACAGAGACATGTTCAATCAAAATCACAGGATCAAGAAACTTGTGAGGATGAAGAGCCTAGGGATGGGTCCATATTGCAACATGGACCCATCAGTTTCAAATGACTAAGACTACCTACCATCCAGAAAGTAAAAACTTAATTAAATCAAGGAGAATTAAATGATTTAGTTGTAAGACCAAACTTATCAAAGAAACAAAATTGAGCTGTTTTGTACCTGGCCACAGCAGTGGAAGTAGCATTAGCATTAGTAGAGGCATATGATGCAAGAAAGCAAGCTTATTCAGCATCAGCCAAAAAAAAAAAAAAAAAAAATTACCACTCCCATTTCACCCCTCCATTTGTTCGAAATACCTGTCCAGCTGAGCCTTAAATTTGTTTAGGCTATCAACTTCAACAACAAGTGATGGAGGTCTGTTCCACCAACCAACTACCCGTGGCTAAAGGCAAATTTCTGCACATCTATCCTACATCTGTCTTTCCTCAATTTGAATTTATGCCCTCTCAGGTGATTATTCTGAGCAAGAGGAAGAATCCCATCGGCATTGAGCATGCTCAAACGTTTTATTATTACCTAAATCAGGAGATAAATTTTTAAGTCCTAAAACAGCATTTAAACTTTCTTCTATTGGAATTTTAATTTATTCAACATCTGATTCATCATTTGTATTCATATTTTCACAAATTGCCATTGTTGTGAATGTTCCTAGAAGAATCATAAAGTTCTCCTTCTTTCTAGTTTTCACCATCATTGTTAGACGTGACTGAATCTTCTTCAAATTCCATAATGATGTTTACATTTATCTGCCGTCCAAGTTGACCAATTTCTTTCTGTGCTTCTATAAAATCAGTTCTAACATCAACTTCCATGTCAGTCAGTATCAATCACAGTTAATTCCACATTTATTGAAACACTTTTGCATAGTATTTTCACTAACACTATTCCAGGCCAATTTTATGTAATTAACATCTGCTAGTGAATTTTTTTAACCAATTCTTTAACATTTTGTGCTGTGTCCATATTTGCTACTAATGTAGTTAAAACAAGACAGCGGTAGAACAATTTAAATGACTGAATGATCCCTTGGTCCAGTGGTTGACAAACACTTGATGTATTAACAGGAAAAAAATAAAAAATTGATATTATTTAAATTCAAATTTTTGAGATGAAATGGAGCATTATCTAATAATAGTATCTTCCTATTTTTTTTTTTTTTTTCCATTTTTTTTATCCAAATTATGAAGCCATTCGGAAAAAAAATAGCATTTGTCATTCATACTTTTTATTAGCATACCAATCAACATTCATGGATGCCATATTCATGTTTTTAAAACAATTTGGTCTCAGTGCAGTATTAATTATCAATGATTCAAAGAATTTACACACAAAAGAATTGTCACTCTTTGTTTTTCTTTTTTATAACCAAAAGAATTATAACCTTTAAACATGGTAAAGCACAATAAAAGAGGCCAGTTTCATCTACATCAAAAGATGTCTTTGGGTTCATATTGTTGCGTTAAAGAAGGCAATGTGAAATCCACTGTTCCACATCATTTTCATTCACCACACAGTCATCAAAATAATGTTATTTCTGTTACAAAATTTACTAAGCCATCCATTGATAGCAGAAAATGTCTTTTTTTTTAAAAGCTTTTGCAAAATTCAAACCTTTTTCATGTAGTATTGGACCTATCACTAGAATTCATCTAGCACCGTCAAACCCGGTGAGTGTAAACTCATTAAATTCTTGGTATGGTTGATATGTTTCTTGTTGAATATTTTTATTTGCATTCCAAATCCACTTTTCTTTAATATTATTTTTTCTTGTAAAACTTTTTGATTTTGCATTTTACCACAATTACATTTTCCTGCCAGCTGTCTTTGTGATAAACCCTTTACTGTAATTTCTATAATTTTTACTGGAATTTCTAAATTCAAAATTATCATTTTGCTTTTTTCTGCCAGCATGTCTATATTCAAAGATGGATAAATCGGAAATAAATGATCGAAATACCTCTTTGGTAGCAATATTTATATAGTCTTCAAATAGGCCTCTGAGGTTGGTAAAGTTCTGATTCATAATAACTGCAATGAAAAAAACCAACCATCTATGACTGAAACTTTATTAAAATAATAATAAAATAACACAGGATAAAATTTGTTGTAAAAATAAAAATAAAATACACTGACTGTATTTTATCAGTTAGCAGTTAAAATCGATAAAATGATAGATAAAATTAAAATATAAGAAATTAAAAGTGATAAAAACAACAACCGTAGCTTTCATAGGCGACTGCCTCTTTAATAACAGTAAAACTTAACTGTCATGGCACATCCTTAAATGACATCAGCAGGAGCACAGCTCGCAGCATGTGTTACCGTAGGAGTATGGGCATTATCCTTCACACGTGCACGGAAACTGGAAATGATTTGGGAGCATGTTAGGTGGAACTGTTCATCCTGTCCAAGAATTACAGTTTCAAAGAGGGGATGAATACGGATTTCCTTATCTCTATTGACGGTATTATGTTCTGAAGAACAAATCCGCAAGCTCTTAAAGCCATTTTGCGGTTCCAATACTTATGCGAACAATCAACGATGACGGCATTAGATGGAGAAATTTTAATAATAAGAACAGTGTAATTAGGGTCTTATTGGATAGGGGACTGGGTTCCACTGTATTTCCTGAGGATAGAAGGAAGGAGATTAAATGTGTCACAGCAGATCTCCGAAAATGTGGGAACCCCAGAAGATCTTGGACAAACATATCTGAGAAGTGGAACATGGGCGAAGAGAGGCATTCTCACCCATTGCCACCACACACATTCTCTACTATCCAGGTTTAACAGAGCAGATCTCTAGAATATTATACACTTGTTAGACAAGCTATGTGCAGCTGCCAGGGTAAAGATTGCACACAGTCATGTCAAAGGCAAAAGATCCTGTACTTATTGAGGGTACAAGTGGATCATATATGAGATCAAATGTCCGGACTGTGGGGAGTGCTGTGTTGGAGAGACAAAATGCAGGTTCAAAGATCATATGGGGAACATATTAACGCAATAATGTCCACAGATTATGGGAAATTTGCTGTGGCTGAACACTTCTGGGAAGAGAACACCACCAAAATTTTTCCAGATGATGCTGTCATTGTTCTCATAGGTATTGGAACTGCAACTCGAGAGCTTGCGGATTTGTTCTTTGGAACATAATACCATCAATAGAGATAGAGGAGTCTGTATTCATCTCCTCTTTGAAAACATAATTCTTGGACAGGACGAACAGTTCTGCCTGGCACGCTCCCAAACCATTTCTGGTCTCCATGCATGTGTGAGGGTAATGCCCATGCTCCCAAGGTAACATGTGTTGCGAGCTGTGATCCTGCTATGTTATTTAAGGATGTGCCACGACAGTTCAGTTTTACTGATAGAGGAAGCAGTCATCTTTAAAAGCTACGGTTGTTGTTTTTATCACTTTTAATTTCACATACTTTATTTATATTTTAATTTATCTATCATTTTATTGCTTTTAACTGTACGGTAAGTGTATTTTATTTTTATTTTTACAACAAATTTTATCCTGTCTTATTTTATTATTAATTTTAATAAAATATCAGTCACAGACAGTTGGTGTGTTTCATTGCAATTATTATGAATATTTATATAGTCCCTTCAGAAACTCCTGATTTATAGAAATCTGTAAAAAACACTGGCTACCAAACAACAAGATTAACGACCGTGGTTGGGTAAGACAATGTCTTAGAGAATTACAAATTCCTAGAAATCTATGGAATATGCTGGCCACCAAACAAAAGGTTTAACAGTCATAGTCAGGTTAGAGAGTGGTCGACTTAGAGAATATAATAATTTTAATATACAGGACAGTTATTTAAAACTATTCTAAGAAATATTGGTCTTTTGTAAAGGTTGTCTCATTGAGGAGGTGGTTGCTTATAGAGGTTTCACTGTACTTTATTGAAAACATAATGAAGCATTTTCCAAAATATTTCATTGTTGAAGACACTACATATTTTGGTAAACATATTAATGGTCTTATGTGAGAACTGAGGATTCATCACGGTCCTAGTCATTAGTGTTTATTCACTGACTCATCAAAACAAAGTTAAAAGTGGTGCTGTTACACAACAGAAAATGAATTTCTATAAATTTATCTAGCTCATGCTGTTGGCATAAAAAAAAATATAGAAATGTATGAATAAGATTCTTCATGAAATAAAGTTCACTATGCTTGAAATATCTGTAATGATCTTAAGGCAATTGGTGTTGTCTTTCAGGGAGGTTTTGCAAGATGTTGCCTTTTATGCTAGTAGGATAGCAATGCAACAAAAAACATTATTTTGTGCTACAATGGGAAAAGAGAAAGGAATTTATACTAAACAAAAGTAATATAAAATATGTTTGTTTAGTTGAGCAGAACAAAACTTGTATTAATAGAGAATTTTGATAGAAAAAGAAGGCAATGGCTATTTAAGGAAAGTGTTTCCTAATTTGAGATACAAAATTGAAGAAAAATTTTTGTTGTACCTCAAACAAGGACATTTTTCACTGATGAAGTTTCTGAAACAATATTACAAGGTATTCATCAGGATGCTTGGTGATCATTTACAGCAGTAGTACGAGGATTTTTAGGGAAACTAAATCAAAGTCAAATTAAAAAATTAAAAATCAAATTTTCTTCAATGCAATAGTCTGTGCTTGTTGACAGCAGAGACCGTTTCTACAGGGATGGGGTACACTTAAATAGAAAGGGTGCAAGAATATTTGCTGATGTTATCGAGGCAGTGTTAGGTGGGTCAGAAAACTGCTAGCTTGGGGAATACACAGACTAAAAGATTAACAGTGGCCACAGGCAGAGGCAAAAGCGATTCTTGCACTGCTTCTATTAGAATGAGTAGCAGCCTGGAAAGAAAGGCAATAGAGATTTCCAGGACTGCTGGGAGTCATTGTGGAACAAATAAATATATGGGCTGTGTTAGGGTAACTAAGAGAAGAAACAGGTGCATGTATACTTGCATATACACCAATGCTAGGAGTATAGTTAATAAACTTGATGAGCTTGAAGTGCTACTCAAGATATCAAAGGCAGATATTGTTGGGATATCAGAGACATGGTGTCACAGAGACATAAGCAGTGCAGAATTGGAAGGAATGTGGGAAGTACAGTGTGCACAGAAAGGACAGACAGGAGAGGAAAGGAGAAGGGGTTATGCTGTTAGTTAAGAAACACATAAAATCCAAGAAAGTGCATCCAATTGATGTTGGACAATGCATGTTGAGACATAAGCACTGGGAAAGGAAATATGAGAACAGGTGTGTGTTATAGGCCTAATGAATCTGATGAGTATAATGAGCAATTATGCAGAGAAATAGAGTGGGCCAGTAAATCAGAATATCTTATAATGGGGAATTTTAACTTTCCAGATATCGACTGAAATTTGTGGTTTGGTTACTAGCACACTAGCAAGACTTTTGTAGATTTATTGGATGACTGTTTTCTACAGCAACATGTTTGAGAGGCAACCAGAGGGAGTAATACTCTTGATCTGATTATCAGCAGCGATTATTCATGCATTAAGAATTTGCAGATAAAGGAACCACTGGGTGACAGTACTCACAATGTATTGATGTAGGAATTATTTAAAGATGTAACTACCATCAAGGCCAAAGGTAAAGGCTTTTGCTTTCATAAAGGTGACTACAGGGTCTTCGGACAGTTTTTAAATTCTGTACAGTGGGATCAAATGATGATGTTACCAATGTTGAATTCTAAATGGGAAGCCTACAGGGACTTAATTTTTGAGGCTACTAGGCTTTTAATTCCAACTAAGAAATACTGTTCAAGGTTTAGGCCTAAATGGATGTCAGATGAACTAATGAGGCTTGTGGCAGAGAAGAAAAATGTATGGGATGTATGTAAAGTGTCAGGCGACACAGACGACTAGTTTATATCTGCCATAGGTGTCTGTGTCAGGTGACACAGACGCCTATGGCAGATATAAACTAGTCTGTAATCAAGTCACAAAGGTTAGGCAGGCAAAGGCAGATTACGAGAAATCCTTGGCAAAGGACGCAAAGAAAAACAGCAAAAGTTCTTTATTTATATAAACTCTAGAAGGAAAGGGCTGAATCAGATTGGACCACTTAACCATAGATGGGTTGACTATTGATGATCATGCTCAGGTAGCTAACAAACTAAATGAGTAGTTTGAATCTACATTCACACACGAGGAGTTATTCAATGAGAGGAGTGCCAGAAGTTCATCAAACTCTAACAGGGAGCTAACTGATTTTGTAATAACTGAGAGCAAAATGGAGGAGAAATTGTTGAAGTTAAACATAAAAAAGGCACCTGGGGTGGATAGGATCTATCCAGTTATATTAAAGGAGGCAGCAAAGGAAGTAAGCAAATTCTTAGCCATAATTATGAGAGCTTCTTTGGACTCAGGGGAGGTCACCATGGACTGGAGTTGTGCAAATGTATCCCCAATTCACAAAGGAGGTTCAAAAGATGACACAAGTAACTATACACCTGTTAGTTTAACTTGTGTTATGGGGAAAATAATGGAATCACTGGTTAAAGAAGCATTGCAGGATCATCTAGATAAGACTGCAGCAATAGTTAAGACACAGCATGGGTTTGTTAAAGGAGGTCTTGTCTGACCAATCTGATTGGATACTATGATGTGGTCATAAGGGAATTGAATGCCAAAAATAATTTTGATATCATATACTTGGATTTCAGGAAAGCTTTTGATACTGTTGCACATGGAAGACTGCTGTACAAATTGGAGGTATGGCATTAAGGGTAAGTTGCTACAATGGATAAAGGGATGGTTGAGTGAGAGACGACAGAGTGGTAATCAATGGACACTGCTCTTTGTGGACAAATGTTATTAGTGGAGTTCCTCAGGGTTTGGTGTTGGGCCCGTTGTTGCTTTGTATAATTATCAATGATACTGATGAAGGTATATCAGGTTTAATGTCCAAGTTTGCGATAATACAAAGGTTGGCAGGGTTGTTAACGGCATTAAAGACTGTATGCTACATCTACATAAATTGGGCAAATGGGCTGAGAAGGCAACTGAAGTTTAACATTGACAAATTCAAAGTACTGCATATGGGTAGCAATAACTGAAGAGAAATGTACCAACTGTGTTCTACTACACTCAGGGAAGTGGAAAGTAAAAAAGACCTGGGGGTAATTGTGCAGTCAAATATGAAGTTCACTGAGCAGTGCAGATGGACTGCCAGGGCAGGTCATGGAGTCTTGTCAATGATATATAGGAATATTGCTAGTAGAGACAGGGAGCTGATTATTCTGTTATACAAGGCAATGATCAGGCCAAACCTAGAGTACTGTGTACAGGTCTGGAGGCCTCATTTTAGGAAGGATGTAGAGTTGCTAGAATGAGTACAAAGAAGGGCAACAAGATTGGTGAGGGAAACAAAGGGGTGCTCTTACGAAGAAAGGCTTAAGTTCTGCAAATTGCAGCGCCTGGAGAGTAGACACCTGCAAGGTGATCTGATTGAGGTGTATAAGGCCTTGAATGGGTTGAGCAAGCTGAATGCTGATTGGATTCTTCCTCTTGCTCAGATTAAGAACCTGAGGGGGCACAGTTTCAAATTGAGGAAAGACAGTTGTAGAATAGATGTGCGGAAATTTGCCTTTAGCTAGCGGGTAGTTGATTGGTGGGACAGATGTCCATTTTTTGTTTTGGAAGTTGATAGCCTCAATAAATTTCAGGCTGAGCTGGACAGGCATTTGGAACGAATGGAGGGGTGAAATGGGAGGGTTTTTTTTGTCTGATGCTGCATGAGCTTGCTTTCTTGCATCATATGCCTCTACTAATGCTAAAAAAAAAAAAAAAAAAGCTAAAAATATATGGGCATGCTGAATGTTGGTTGTCCTTAAAAATTAATTTTTGACACTCACATTTAAATTTTTTTCCTGTAATCTCAGAAGATGAGCAACAGGACTGCTTTTATTTAGATATTACATACAATGACAGAAAATGATACCAAGGTTATTGGGATCCCGTAATGATGGGAAATTACTGCTGGTTTTTTTTTTTAGAGGGAAAGAAAATGCATTTTAAAAAAACTCTGAGTGGAATACACATCTCCAAGGATTAATTAAATGTATCCTTGAAATATATCTGATCGTTAGTATTTTTATATTTGAGAGTACTTTGTAATTTAATTAATTTTATTAATATATATTATCATACACAGAATATTTTTATTTTTTGTAATATTTACATTTCATCCTTAATTAAACAATGGCTGTATTAGTACCAAAGTTAAAATAAGGGTATATCATATTTCAGGATCTAGACATGGATAGTAACATAAAATTTGTATTTTCAGAATCATTATACAAATTACTACAGAAAGTAGGCATCAGCCATTGTGCCATTAAACAGCCACACAACTACAGAATGAACTATTTTTGTTGGCCAGTGTAATTAAACTGAAAATTTCTTTTAAATTTCCTCATGTGATTAACTTTTATCCTATCTTAAATTAATTCGAAATGATAAATTAATACTAAAGTAAGATAAATTAACAAAAACAAAAGATGATAAATATGGGGCCATTCCTCGGCTTATGAACATCATGCATACAAACAAAGCTCAATAAGATATACCGTAAAATGCTGTTGTGAATGAATAATCTTTGAATATTAATTTTTCCACAATAATATACAAATGAATAAAGAATAAAGGTTGCTATATTAATCTTGTTCATGAATAGACAATCAAAATGTGTTTTATCAGCTTAATGCTTCATCTAAGAACTGTGGGACTAAGAAACTCCTCTGAGTCCTCCATTACTAATTATCAATGAGTTTCTAATTTTGCCATGAATTGCCTATATCATATTTCAGGATCTAGACATGGATAGCAACATTAAATTTGTATTTTCGGAATCATTATACCAAATTACTATAAGAAGTAGGCACATCTTGGCTCTATCAGCCCTTGTGCCATTAAACAGCCATACAACTACAGAATGAACTATTTTTGTTGGGCAGTGTAATTAAATTGAAAATTTCTTTTGAATTTCTTCATGTGATTAATTTTTATCCTATCTTAAATTAATTCAAAATGATAAATCAATACTAAAGTAAGATAATCGACAAAAAAAGCAACGATAAATAGGCCTCCTTGGCTTATGAATATCATGCATACAAAACTCAATAAGTCTTTTCCCACAATAAAATACAAATGAATAAAGGTTGCTGTATTAATCTTGTTCATGAATAGACAAGCGAAATGTGTGTTTTATGCTTCATCTAAGAACTGTGGGACTAAGAGACTCTTAAGAGTCCTCTATCGCTAATTATCAATGAGTTGCTAATTTTGCCCGTGAATAGCAAAGACAAAGTCATGACCTCTAATGAACTTCCCTCATACCATAAATTAATTTCAGAATTTCAAACATACTTGCTTTAATTCTAAAGTAACTGCACATATTGTATGCTACTGTGTTCATTTCAAACTTTGAGTGCAGAAGGAATTTGATCACTATACAACAAAATCTCTAAATGTTTGGGGGGGGGGGGCACAAAAACACTGTAATATGCAGATTTATTGGAAATATGGTTTATATGGTATTTTTTGCCATGTATATTTACTGTATATGGCAACAAAAACAAGATTAAATATATTCTGTCAAAAATTTATCCAACTATGCAAATATTATGAGAATACTTGGATATCACAATTAATTAGAGCATGTTTAAACTTGAGTAAAGGCCACATAAAAATTTTATAAAATTTTTATGGCCTTTTATTTAAAATTTTATAAAACGTTTTTTTTTTAAAGTTAAACAACCACAATGTTTTGAGCTTAATTTTAAAAATTAAATTTATCAACTAGAGTGGCATTCTGGTGTGTTCCGATTCAATTTGAACACTAGTACAGGGCATTACCAAGGATTTTAAACGGCAAGAGAGACATGCAATTACATATTTTTAAAACTCTAATTGTACTGAGTAATTTTCAAGCTAACAATTTATTTTTACTCTTGTACCACTTCTGACTTACAGCATTCTCAATCAGAGTAGCTCAGTCTGTTGCCATTCTGATTGAATTACTCATGAAATAATCAATGTTATTGTTTTGTTTTTATGCCAAAGCAAATAAGGCTATTTGGCACCAGTATAATTTTGTCTGTAAGCTGCGTGTAATCTATGGTGGTGAGAATGTGAGAACATCAATAGTTGGTAACAATAACAACACAAAGATGCATGTCCACAGCCAGGCTCCACTCTGATTTTAATTCTACTATCACCCAAATGTTTAGTTATATTTTTCCGTTATTGGCCAATTAATTTTCTCTTAGTTCTCCACCTTATAACATTTCCATCGATAAAGATGAGAATACATCCATCAGAATTATTTGGGAGCAGTTTATCTACCAGTTATTAGTGACTTTTGGATAGAAACTACATTAAAATCTATCCAGTTATATTAAAGGAGGCAGCAAAGGAAGTAAGCAAACCCTTAGCCATAATTATGAGAGCTTCTTTGGACTCAGGGGAGGTACCCATAGACTGGAGATGTGCAAATGTAACCCCAATTCACAAAGGAGGATCAAAGGCTGACACAAGTAATTATAGACCTGTGAGTTTAACTTCTGTTCCAGGAAAATTAAAGGAGGCACTGGTTAAAGAAGCACTGCAGGATCATCTAGACAGGACTTCAGTTATAGCTCGGACACAGCATGGTTTTGTTAAGGGGAATTCTTGCCTGACCAATTTGATTGGATACTGTGATGCAGTCACAAAAGAACTGGATGCAGGGAATAACTTTGATATTATATACTTGGCTCTTAGAAAGGCTTTTGATACTGTTGCACATGAAAGACTACTGCACAAATTGGAGCAGTGTGGCATTGGAGGCAAATTGCTGCTATGGATAAAGGGGTGGTTGAAGGGGAGAAGACAGAGAGTGGTAATCAATGGACACTGCTCATCGTGGACTAATGTTATCAGTGGAGTCCCTCAGGGTTCAGTGTTGGGTCCATTATTGTTTTCTATATTTATAAATGATATTGATGATGGTATACCAAGCTTAATGTCCAAGTCTGCAGATGATATGAAGGTTGGCAGGGTTGTCAAGGACACTACTGACACTATGCTGCTGCAACAGGATCTGGAAAGGTTGAGCAGATGGGCTGAGAGGTGGCAAATGAAGTTTAACATTGACAAATGTAAAGTACTACATATGGGAAACAGCAACCCCAGAGCAATGTATCAACTCTGTGTCAACTCTGTATCAACAATGTATCAACTACTACACTGACAGTGGTAGAGAATGAAAGGGACCTGGGGGTGGTTGTGTAGGCAGATATGAAGTTCTCTGAGCAGTGCAGATGGGCTGCAAGAGTAGCTCACGGTGTATTGTCAATGATATATGGGAATTTTTCTAGCAGGGATAAGGAGGTGATTATTCCCTTGTATAAGGCAATGGTCAGACCACACCTAGAGTACTGTATACAAGTCTGGAGGCCTCATTTCAAGAAGGATGTAGAGCTGCTGGAAGAGTACAGTGAGGTGATCTGATAGAGGTGTATAAAGCCTTGAATAGTTTGAGCATGCTCAATGCTGATGGAATTCTTCCTCTTGCTCAGAATAATCACCTGAGAGGGCATAAATTCAAATTGAGGAAAGACAGATGTGCGGAAATTTGCCTTTAGCCAGCGGGTGGTTGGTTGGTGGAACAGACTTCCATCCGTTGTCGTGGAAGTTGATAGCCTAAATAAGTTTAAGGCTCAGCTGGACAGGTATTTCGAACGAACAGAGGGGTGAAGTGGAAGTGTTTTTTTTTTTTTTTTTTTTTTTTTTTTGGCTGATGCTGCATAAGCTTGCTTTCTTGCATCAAATGCCTCTACTAATGCTAATGCTAAAAATAAGATCTTTAATCACTAAAGTTCTGCTTTCAAAATATGTAAAATCTTTCTGCTACTTGTTTTTTCTGAAAATTGGTGAAATAATGAGCACTTAAACCTGCATGGAGTGTAGTCTGCCTTTAATTTCTTAAGAATTATAGATTATTCTCATATGTTTCACGGTACTTTCCTGTACCACTTTCTCAGTGAACTCTATAATGCTGTTCGTACGATACCATCAGCCTCCAATACACTCCATGCAGGTTAAAGTGCTCATTATTTCACCAATTCCAGTTCTTGATACATCTGTGCATGATGCTGCTAAAAGAATATTTAAGATCCATATACTTGTTTTTATCCACAGCCTTCCAGCTTCAAGCAGAAAGGCTAGCCCATCTTTCCTATACACCACCTAAGTCATTTGTTAATAACTTACATTAGAAGTTTACAAAGTCAGATTAAATTCTCTCTACTTCTAAGGTGTGATAAAAAAAGTTTGGAAATTGACTTTTTATCTTGAAACTATGAAGTCATAGTGAGTTGTGACTTGTCAAAACATGTTTGGTGACTGATCCAGACAGTAATGCAATGCAAACATAGTAATGCAAAAACCATTTATCTACAGTCAGCCTGAACATTTAGCATTTGTTAAATAGAAAGTTTTTGTGTGCATTTCACTGTATTTTAAAATAAGTGATTTTACTGGGCAATAACTTTCCATACTTGTAAAATTTAGAGAGAGAGAGAGAGAGAGAGAGAGAGAAAGAGAGATGCTCGTCCACTGAAGATGATCCTCACTTTGGCTGCCCTTTAACTTCAAAATCAAATGATTCAAGTACTTATGTTTGTAATCTGATCAGAAGTGATCGATGTTTAATTATGTATGGAGTTGCTAGTGGAATTGGAATTTCTTACAGGACACATCAATCAATTTTAACACAAGATTTAGGAATGCAACATGTTTCAGCTAAGTTTGTGCTTGCTTGTTTGTTTATGGGCTTTACAGCACAAGGGCAGAAAGGCCATAATGTGCCTCTAAGTTTGTGCCTCACATCTTTACAGATGATCAAAGAAAGCAGTGAGGTGTCATATGTCTGAATCTTTATGAATGCTGCTACTGAACCACATTTTCTTTCTTCCATCATTAGTGTTGATGAATTGCAGGTGTATGGCTATGGCCTGGAACAAAGGTCCAATTCTGTTTCAGTGAAAGAGTGCATCTTTACTTGTGTATATGAGGTGTGATAAAAAGTTCAGGGTGTTTGTATTCTGCAGTATTATACTAAGTTGTGACTTGTCACAATGTGTTCACAGGGACTCATTTAGACATTACTATGTCTAAATGAGTCCCTGAGCATATTGTGATACACAAATGTCCCTGAACACACAAATCACTTGTTTATCTGCAAAGACACTTTCTGTTTCACACACACAAATAAATTTGTGTGTGTGAAACAGAAAGTGTCTTTGTATTCTAAAATGAGATTTTACTGAGCAAAAAAAATTATTGGGAAATCCCCCATGTTAGGTTCTGTGCTATTGAACTTGTGCTTGTTTGAGACCATAAAAAATTGTGACCTTGAAGCATGCAGTTCGTGACTTTTAAGGTTTTTGTAAGGTTATAATGGTTTTTATTTGATAGTTTATAAATTTTTCCAGGTATGTATTACTAAACTTTGTTCTTATGAATAGTATTGGAATGATTTCTTTGTTGTGAATTAAATTCCAGCCCTAAATTATGCCTAAGGAATTTAGGCATAATTTGGGTAACTGCTGATTTATTTAAAGAATGGCTTCTAAATTGTTTTGTGCCAGCTGTGGAAAACTATTTAAAACAGAAAAATCTAGATTTCGCTAAGTTTTATTACTATTGGATAATGTGCCAGGCCATTCAAAAGATTTTAGTCATCAAAATGTTGAAGTAATGTTCCTATCACCTAACACAACTTCTTTAATTCATTCATTACATCAAGGCATTATATCTACCTTCAAAACTCATTATATTAGAAAATCGTTACAATGGATTTTGGAAAAAACTGATTCCGAATCTATTGAAATGTGATGGAGGCATGGAAACATTTTTCAATTGTGGGCTGTATCATAACTTTATTGCTCAAAGAACACGTGCGTGTTGAAAAAATGTACGGCCAGAGTAATTTCATTCAGGAAATATGGTCAACCATCAGGAAACAGAATCAGTGCAATAGCAGAACATGCTAAGTCAGTAGGAGGGGGAAGGTTTTGATGATATGACTACTGAAGAAGTTCAAGAATTACAGGTAGAAAAAGAGGCTGATGAAGCGGATTTGTAGAAATGGCATCAGAGGTAAACCAAACCAGTTCAGAGGATGATAGCGCAGATGAAAATTCTGCAGTTCCAAATTTTACACTAAAAAGCATATGGGAAGGCATAAACTTAGCTGAGCAATTAGAATCTCATTTTTTGAATGCAGATCCTTTGACTGAAAGGAGCACAAAGTTCAAAAGGGAGCTTCAGAAAAGCTTAGCTCCATACCATGCAATTTACAAAGATAAGATCTATCAAGAAAAAGCAAACAATCCCGGATTACTTATTTTTTATTTGATCAAAATCTAGATGCTGCAGAAGAAAGTTCAGAAGGTGAAGATATTCTGCAACAGAGAAAACATTCTCATTTGATTGTACTTATCAGCGATGAAGAGGAAGAAAATGAAATTAATGTACATTATCTGATATATATGTATTGCAGTAAGATGTTTGTTCAGTTATGGCTATTTTTAATAAAAATTAAGTTTTCGATAGTTATAAAAAAAAAAATGATGCATTTTTGTTAGCTTTTGGAACATAACCCGCCTTCCCTTTCGTATTGGTTCTTAGTCCTGTATAACTTGTTTTGCACTACACAAGATTTTATAGGAACATAACTAGCATGTTATATGAGGGTTACCTGTATATATAAAAAAAATAAAATAAATTTGCAGCCATTGTCAATCCACTGCAGGATGGAGGTCTCCTCAACAGTCATGTTGAAGGAATGGACCACAATCTGCCATGCTGGTCCAGCAAGGGTTGGCAGATTAACTGCATTTAGCAGTGAGGGGTTTGAACCCCAGTCTACTCAAAGAGTGCGTGCTAATGCACTCCAGCTCTTGACCACTCAGCTATGGAGGCCTTTTATATATATATGTGTGTGTGTGTGTGTAAAGTCCCACTGAAAGATCACAGAATTGCAACGACTGAGGAAATTATTCAGAACACAATTCAACATAGATACTGTTGATGCCACTAGAAATTGCAGAAGTGCTAGAATCAGTGTATATGGTGTCAAGGAGACCATTTCAAAGAAGATCTATTGGAATAGCTGATATGCCTCATCATTTCCCAAATATTAATTCAGTCACCCAAACTTTTTGATTTGCCTTGTGGTTATGATTCTTTTACAGATTTACTTGCTGACAATCTTATTATGCAATAATGTTTGATCATTATTTCAATGATCAGAAATTAGGCAGTCATGTTTTTTTTTCTTTTTTTTAAACTTTATATTAATGTAAACACAATTGCAAACTCGATCTCAGAACAATTCTTCAAAACCAATTTAATAAAGGGTGCAATCTTTATAATTTTAATTAAATTAATATTTTTTTTTTTATGCTGGACCAGAGACACAAAGTGTGATAAGAAAAAACTACTGAAGAGACAAAAATTTTTCTTTTTCTGTTCTACCACATTAAGAAAAACAAATCAATTTCCAATCATTTTGACAAATTATAGCATTAATTTATGTAAAAAAAAGTTTTTCAACGTATACAATTTTAATAATCTGAGAATAATACTTTTCAAATCCTTATTTAAAATATCATCATATCAATTATTATATTTCATATCAAATTACAAATTTAGCAAAAATGAAGATTTTACTGAATGTAATTAAAGTTCGAAAAACAGTTAAATAAATAGGCATACCTTTGTTAAGTTCATATCCTTGGTTACATTAAAAATTTCATTTAGCTGTAGAGCATAAAACAAGCCAGAATCATTTCTGCATTTCCTAAAAACAAATTCAATTCATAAGCCATTTTCTAAAAATAGAATTAGCTCATAAGCTATTATTAGTAGCCTTCTTATTTAATCATTTTAATTATAAATATGAGGGCTGTTTGTTTAAAACACATGTAAGATTTAAAAAAAATAAATAAATAAATACATATTAACAAAGCAACGGAATGCATTTAAATATGTATAAAATTTGTTCATTAATCTATATATCCACACTTCACAAAACCATTTTTTGAGGGCTGCTTTGAAACAGCTTTGTCCAGCTTGAAACAGCATTCTTTGAAAGCTTTTTTTTCAATAGGCCAAAACATGAAATAATAATAAAAATAAGCCATATTTGTCACATGGTGACAAATATGGATCACATATGATATTTAAGTGTCTCCCATTACATCTTTTGAAGTAAAGACTGATTCTCTCCCCCCCCCCATACTGGGTTAGAATTGACTGGGGTCACAAGGACTTTAGTGAATTGTCAAAATGGACCACATCTGCAAAAATTTCTGGTCTCACATATGCCTAGTTTCCAGATTCTACAATCTGGAAACTAGGCATAGTTTCTAGATTCTACAACTTTCAGAACTCAAGTGTTTCTTGGTAAGAATATCTTATTATTATTATTAGCTATACGGTGCAAGGAAGCCTGAGGCTTATGCTGCACCAGTCAAAAAAAATTGAATACCCTGAGAGAGACAGAGAGAGAGGTAGGAGGGAATCATAAACAAAAAGAGAAGAATGATGATATCCAGCTCAGGATCCTGGGTGTGCCAAGCCCACACTCACCAGATGTGAGACCCTGGGGTTATTTTTTTTTTATTGTGACTAATCTGCACTTCTCCCATTCCAACAGATCCACATATTCCTAAAACATGGCTTCCAAAACCTGTATGCAATTCTCAAGATGCAACCCAACCACTGCTTTAAACAATGGGTATTACGAGTGCTTTTTTTGTAAAAAAAATAGGTGCCGGTACTGATTCTTTGCTATCAGGAAAAATTAAAAATTAAAAGGATATGAAAAGTACTTTAAAATTTTTTTTCCTGATATTGTTATTTTAGTAGTAATGTTTTTTAGAATAAGAACAACAAATTAAGTATATTAACACAGTTTATTAAGCATAAATTTATTATTCAAGAATATAAAAAAATAAGTAAAATAAGTAAAAAATAATTACATAAGTAAAAATAATTTCATAATATTCCAAATTTTCATTAAGTTCTCATCGGACACCATATGCCGACTTCTTTTCCTCCTCTTTGTGTGTCGGCTGCTGAATGACATTTCCGAAGCAGCCATATTTTGTTGGATCGAAGCGGGTTTAAGAAACAGTAGTGAAGAAACTGTTTTTGTCATCAACGAAGTGCTGGTTGGGTTGGCGATCAGATTAATTTGTGAAAATCCTCGTTCATATTCACTCAATGAAATTGGTATTGTACTCAGAGCATTGATCAAATGCTTCAATTCTTCTTAAACCTTCTTTTCAATTAGGTATACCCGAATTGCATTTAACTGTAACCTAATTGATAATTTTCTAACTTCGTTTTCACCAAATGCCAACAATACATGTTTAAAAGAATTAATACCTTCGTTATCCTCGTTTTCCTTCTCTCGTTATTAGTATTGTCACTAGTTCTTAAATTTGAATTTTTTCTTTTCTTTTCTTTTCTGTTTTTTGAAACTGTCCAAAATGATGGTGTCATTCGGATATTCAGATACTGTGGCCATGTAAACAGAGAGATAGGAAAAATTTATTGAAAAATGTGAATAATGCACTTCCGTGAAACAACAGATGATTATTTGTCGGGGTAAAAGAAAATCACTTTTCTAATTCTCGAACGGGGTGCTTACAGTTGATTCACAGAGGTGTCCAACCTACAGCCTGCGAGGAAAGTGAACTAAAACAGAATTTTAAATTTTGTTAATTATCAAAAAAAATTTTCTCATTAAATGTTTTGCTCAGTAAATGTAATTGTATATTGTACTTAATAAAAGTTTCAAATATTTTCAATTTTACTTTTCCATGCAACAAGATATGGAAAATGTAACACACTAAAGAAATCTAACTTTGAATTTTTTTGAATATGGCCCTGTTAAAGGTTGGACACCACTGCAGTAGAAGGTGGGCCAGAGCCCATTGGGAATATACCTTGATCTACTCACTGTTGACCACCATGACTTCTCCGTATGTGTGACAGGTGGTCTGATAGGTTTTACCAGGTACCACTAAGTTGTAGAATGATAATCCCTTTAGCTCTCTTAATTTGCACGGCAGCACTAATTGCCTAAATTTTCTGAAGGCCAGAAATGCGAACTCCTAATCCGTTCGCTATATGCAAATTTTCTTCGCTCAACGGAAAGTATTTTAAATGTTACTTCCAAGGGGAATTCAAAATAATTCACTATAAAATGACTTTGTTAAACAGAGGTCTGACTAAGTAATTTAGAATTATAAAAATGGTTATACAGTTTGATATAGTAAATATCTTAACAATAGACAGTAAAAAATGCAAATTTAGTTAAATAATTTTAAGCTTATTTGAATAGTAGGTAAATATGTGAAAAAAATTTATGGAATATTACAAATTTCGAAGTGCACTGCATACAAATGTCACACATCACTGTTAATAAAGGTGCCAGTATGTCGTAATGTTGCGTACTGTCCCAAAAAAAGCATTGGGTATTACCTTGTTGTGCCTGTAACAAAATTCCTGTATACCATTAACAGAACTCCCATGAACTGAACTAGCAGTTTATCTACACTATTCAAACAACTTCATGTCAGACAGTACAACTACAAGGTCTTTTTCATTCTACCTTGAATGTGGTACCACCCAAATGATGTTTTTTAGGATTACTGTTACTCAAATAAAACACCTTACATTTAACAAAATTAAACTTCATTTGCTACTTTTCAGCCCAACTGTCTAATTTAATAAGTCTTGTTGGAGAAGTGTATACTGATTGTCACTAACCACCCTGCCAACCTTTGTATTATCAGCAAACTTAGACATTAAACTTGATATGCATTCACCAATATTGTCATAATATCTTCATCCACTTTGTATTTAGGTATCATCGTAAGATGAGAGGTATGACAACCAGGTTTTTGAGTGTTTTTTTTTTTTTTTTTTTAAATAGACCTAGGAACACTTATATGCCTTTGTCTCCATCAATACTCTCATCCAGATTTAAAAGATTCTATCATAAGAAAATTATTTAATGAACTAAAGCAGGAATGCCCAACCTTTTTGACTAGGGAGAGTCAAAACAGATAAAATGCTGAAGGGTGCAGTCCATATGGATCATTGTGGGCAATGGATTGCAATAACTTACCACTAATAATGCATTAGTAATTTGTGTTATCAAATTTTAAATTCTGCATTTACAATTTAATTTTTTATATTTAATAATTAAATATGAAAATCCAATAATTATTACATAACACTAATAAAATTCTTATTAATTAATGGCTATAATAATACTGTTTAATGCCAAGGAAGATATAATAAACATTATAAGAAAGCAATAGAGAAAAATGAAATATTACTAAAATATAGATTTTTTTAAAAGTCAATGTCAAACTAATTTTTGTGACATGCATAACACTTAGGGCTGTCTATGTGGCCTTGAGCTGCACAATGCAAAGAAATGGGTTACACATGGACAGTGGGTTAAACATGCCTAAAGGCTGATGAGAGTAAACTTTGGAAATTACAGCAAGGGGCTGTCAACTAGCCCAGTTCTATGGACTACCCAAAATAAAAAGATTTGTATATGGTGTTATTCCACTCATAAATTAGCTCAATACATTTCTGAACTTTTTAACCCAGAGCAGTGGTGGCAGGTTAAAAGTACATCAAAGATTCTCTGAGGCTCTTTAGAGACACTGCTCAGAAAAATATCTACTGCATGTTAATTGCTTGTCTGATTAGCAGCCACTAATCTGAGATTAGTGGCTGCTCTGCTACCTTTCTAAATACAAGATGAATCATAAAATATTCTTCTTTATACTACCATACAACCACTACGTCGGAGAAGTTTACAATTAATTATTTCTGTATTAGTCATATAGTGCAAGGAAGTTACAGGTACCTTCCAACTGTACCAACAAAAAATAAACATAAAATGAATAAATAAAAAAATAAAAATATAAAGAAAAGATAAAAAAATAAAAATATAAAGAAAAGATAAAAAAATAAAAGAAAATATATAAAAAAGTAGATAAGAAAATAGACTAATTATTTGCTCCCTCCTCATGCAAGTAACTATCCAGTAGATCTTTGAATTTTTTAAAGCTGTCAGCCTCAACTACCTGTGGAGATAACTTATTCCAGTAATCAACAATTTGCTGGCTAAAAGAAAACTTCCTGCATTCCAATCTAAACCTCTTCACCTGTAATTTAAATTTATTGCTTGTAGTTCTAGAATTCTTTATAACTGGAAGTTTCACCTTCATTCATTTTACTATTCCCTTCCAGAGCCTTGCAGATCTGTCAGATCCCCTGTAAGGTATCTAGTTGCCAAATTCTGTAATCCACATAATCAAAGTCTTTCCTCATATGTTTGCCCCCTTTTCAGATCACATCATATGGGTTGTTCCATCTTTTTAATCTTTCAAGAAGCTCAATAACTTTTTTTTAGGTGAAGTCGCCATATCTGAAGACAGTATTCCAAGTGTAGTCTTACAATTGCCTTATACGGTGGGATTATAACTTCCCTATCTCTATAGGCTATATATAAATCATCAGAGGACCCCATGGGTTTTCCCAGCTACATGTCTATACTTTTTTTTTATGAAAACCCCAAACACGAAAGGTATCAACCTATAGTACTTAGTACCGTGCATGGGTTGAAGGAGAAGTATGGGGAGGAGGGGGGTGCCGGAAACTTTGCTCTAGAGACTAAACATGGGTTTCACCACTTCAAGCCTCCAATAAGCAAAGTAGTGGTATTTCACCGGTTGATGAAAGTCATCTACCACCTGTAAATGCACAGAGAACATCACAGCCACCAGTATCATAACTTCCTGGTCCCCGTCTACTGTTTTTAATTCAACCCCACCATGTGTATAAGTTATTTTGGGATTGATATTCCCCTAGTGTAAGACCTTACATTCTGCTGCATTAAAACACAACTGCCACTTTTCTGACCATTGGTGAAACATGTTCAAATCATCCTGAGGAGAGCAGCTTGACCAAGAACTGATTCTTGGGGAACCCCACTTCTGATATTACACAAATATGAAGGGCATCTATTAATCACAACCTTCTGCCATGTAGCCACATAGAAGCCCATCTTAGAATCTTTTTGTCCACATAGAAGCCCATCTTAGAAACATTTTGTCTGAGCCTTAATTCAGGTTCAGGATGAAGATTACGCTTACGATAAAAGTGTACACAAACGGTCTTCTGCGGTGAGAACCTGAATACATTAGCAAGTGCCCAGGAATTAAGGCGATTAATGGCTTGTTGCAGTTGTCTTTCAATAACCCTCATGTTGCATGACTGACAAAATATGCTAAAATCATCAACATAGAGGGCACTGTTTACAGTTAGATGAAGCTGTTCTGCGATGGAATTTACTTTGATGGCAAAAAGCGTGACACTTAATACTGATCCTTGTGGTACTCCCTCCTCTTGGCAGAAGGGATGAGAGAGTGAGGATCCCACACGAACTTGGAATGATCGATTGGCTAAAAAGTTTTTAATAAAAATGGGGAGATGCCCTCTAAGGCTATGCATATCTTTTAAGCTGACCGGGCTAGCCAGGTGGGTAAAGTGCCTGCCTGGCAACCCAAAGGTCGCAGGTTTGAATCCCGCCTCGGGCTTAGATCAGAGTAAAAGGCAAAAACTTTGGGAGGTGCATTATGGCCACAGAAGCCGATGCATCAAAAACTAACAAAAAAGGATGCCAAATCTCCAAGTTGTGTCATACGCTTTCTCCATGTCAAAGAATACAAACACCAAATGTTCACGTTTTAGGAAAGCATCCCGGATGGATGTTTCCAATCTAATAAGATGGTTCAGAGTGGACCGGTTCCTTCGGAAGCCGCACTGGATGTTGGAGAGAAGGTCATTTGAGTCTAAATACCATATTAAAAGAAAATTAACCACTCTCTAGGGTTTTGCACAGACAGCTAGTCAGAGCAATGGGACAATAATTAGCAGTGACTTTAGGGTCCTTTCCTGGCTTAGCAAAGGCAAGGTCCTTTCCTGGCTTAGCAAAGGCAAGGGTCCTTTCCTGGCTTAGCAAAGGCAAGAACGATTGCCTTGCGCCAGGAATCCGGAAACTGCCCTTCAATAAAGATTCTGTTATATAGAAGGAGCAGGTGATCTACAGATTTTGGTGAAAGACGCTTAATCATTTCATAATGGATGCCATCTGGTCCAACAGCACTTGCCTTGGAAAGAATGAGAGCTCTTTTCAGTTCCTGTATAGTGAATGGCCCATTGTAGGGATAAAGGTCTTGAAACATAAAAGGCTCTTAGACTTAAAATTAAGTGCCTGTTTTTCGATTTTATGTTTCAAGACCAGAAACTATGGGAAATATGAAGATGTCACAGAGATGTCAGAGAATGTTTCCCCAAGAGAATTGGCTATTGCAGCTGGATCTGCAATAGTGCATCCATTATAATCTAGGATTGAAGATGTGTGAGATGAATATTTTCCCTTCATTTTACGGATTTTATCCCAGACCAACTTAGTACTAGTGGACTGGGTAATTGATGAAATAAAACGGATCCATGATTCCTTTTGACTCTGACGGCGGATGTAGCGTGCTTTGGCTCATGCGCGTTTAAAGGCTATAAGGTTGGTTGTGGTAGGATATCGTCAGAATATCCCCCAGGCTTTGTTTTGAGCCTTTTTTGCTGCTGTGCATTGTGAATTCCACCATAGTTTGAAAAATGGTGGAAACCGGGCAGATGTTTTTGGAATGGCATTCGCAGCTGCTCGGACGATACTTTCTGTGATGCATCATTGATGAGCTCTTGACTGACGGCACTGAGGTCAAAATTTGCCTGATGTTGGAAGGCAGTCCAGTTAGCCTGATCAGTCTTCCAACATGGTAACCTGAAAGGACGACACGGTCTCCCACTGTGTAACGAGGTTATCACAGGGAAGTGATCACTTCTTCTGTATGGGGTTCTCCTCCACTGCCCAAGTGAATGAAGGGAGTAGAGAAGGAGAGCAGATAGAGAGATCAATGGCAGAAAACATACGGGTAGGCATGTGGAAGAAGGTGTTTGTTCCCACATTTAGAAGGGAAAGGTCATTGTCATTGAGCATATGCTCTATGACTTGTCCCCTTCCATTGTTGCTAGCACTACCCCACAGAGTGTTATGTCCATTAAAATCCCCGAGAAGTAAGAAGGGGGAGGCAACTGCATTACAAGATCATCCAGGCTCTTCCTGGGAGATGTCAGTCCCAGGTGGCAAATAAATAGAGCAGACGGTTAATAAAAATCCCACTGTAAGGCGAATTGCAACAGCCTCTATGCTGGTTGTAATTAGCAAGGGCTGAACTGGGGTCTGGTTGCCCACAAGGATAGTCACTCCTCCATGAGCAGGACCATCCGCAATTCTATCCTTACAAAAAATTGTGATGGTGGGATCATCATTTGCCTTTAGATAAGTCTCCTGCAAGCAAAAGCAAACTGGTTCGTGCTTTTGCAGGAGGGCCTTAATGTCATCAGTATTTCGCTGGAATCCAAGACAATTCCATTGTAGGAATTGGCTTGGTGGGTCCATCAGGCAGCTTCCGAGGTGCTGAGGGCTTACTTTTGGCGGTCTTGGATTTATCATTTTTGGGGAAGTATGGACGCTGTCCCGTGTCCATTTCTTCCTCCGCAAAGAGTTCCAAGACTGATTCGTCCAGTACCTCCTTGTCCTCTACATCCATTGTTTCTGTTATTACTGGTGCTCTTCTTTACCACTTGGTTTTGGTAGTGGTGGAGCACTAGGAGGTATGGATATAGGAGTGGCAGCTGACTGTGTTTTTTTGGTGGGCTTTTGTGAACTCAATAAATAGCATGCAATCGGAGTGAATGACTCCCTTGGTGGTATAGTTATCTCAGTTTGTGTACCGATAGTGCACTTTGCAGAAACCTTCTGAGCATATGAAAGCTTCCCACTCTTTATTGGTTGTATGTGTTTTCTAGCCTCTGGGTAGGAGATATTCAGCTCTGTTTTTAGTTTTTGGATCTCTTTTTCATCCTTCCACCGCTGGCATGCTCTGGAGTAGGCTCTCCTTGGCAATTTACACAGGTCGGTTTGGAAGCTGAACATTCCTTGCTCTCGTGGTCTTTTGCATCACATCAAGCACAGGCAGGGTTACCACGACAAGCTGTTTGAGTGGCTGTATTTTTGGCATTTAAAACACCTCAGTGGGTTTGGAATATAAATCCTCACTGGGCAGTTTAAGTACCCTGCCTGGATGGAACTTGGAGGCAGTGGGGTGTTAAATGTTAGGATGAGAACTTGGGTAGGGAAGAGATTCTCATCCTTTGGCATTGATATTCTTTTGACAGCTATCACTCCTTGTTCTTTCAATTCAGAGCAGATCTCTTCTTCAGAGACATGAAGAAGGTCCCACTCTGAAATGACACCTCGTGAAGAGTTCAAAGTTTTGTGGTGGATTACGGTGATAGGTATTCCCCCTATTGATGTGGCTTTCAGGATTTTTTTCCTGCCTGTTTCATATTTGTAGCTTCGACCAAAAGGTCACCAGAACACAGTCATTTTACAGATTTGGATGATCCTGCCAACCCTTCTAATCCTTTCTGGATAAAGAAGGGTGACATCTTCCCAACTGACTGCTCTCCAGTGGAATGGAGATTGAGGAAGAGTGGTGTCACTGATGGTGGTGTATTCTCAGTTCTGGCTCTTTTTACAGAGGTGTTTTCTGCGTTATCATCTCGATTAGGTAGGGGCGTTGTTGGGGCCCCAGAAGAAATAGGAATTAAATTACTCATATGAGTAAGATAAAAATTTCCGATGCCCTAAGTACCTCACCCACCATGGAGCCCTACGAGTGGACACCCACTCGTGAACTAGCAGGTACTGCATACACGAATGGGACACCAAGTTCGCTTAGGAGCACCATACCCACGTTTCCAATAAGCCTTGATCCTGTCCCAGGACCAAAGGGAGGGAGACTTATTGGAATGCAGTTGATCCTAGCAGTAAGAACCACATGCCGATTGATCCCAGTCGGGCCGGGACCACCCATCTTTTCAAAGCAGGGGTCACAGTGGTGTATCAAGGCTGGGCCCCTCAACCACCAGGATTCCCCTTTCCGAGTTTCCATGGAAACTCGGAAAGGGGAATGGGTCGCGGCACACAGCTGCAAACACGCTGGATTTCAATTATGTAACCCTGGAACCAAGGAATGGGCGTTGGATCCCAGTGATGCTAATCTGGAAGACTAGCAGCATCACTGGGAGGTCCACCCTCACCACATACAGGTGCCCACGCCAAGGGGGCAGTCAGCTGAACCTATTGGTAACACTTGGAAGCATCCATATCACTTAATGTATAATCCCTATATTTCATCAGTTATGGCTGAAGGGAGTTTTTAGTGCATATGCAGGGGCATTTCCAAGGTCACTCTATACTAAGGAGCTAGGTATATTCTTGCTGTGTGTGTATCCATCCTGTAAATTTAAAATCTAAAAATTCATGAATTCATATATGTTCTCTCTCTCTGCCCCCACAACATTTACCTCATCTATATCAATACATCACCAATAGTCAAACTATAAACATCCCAAAAAACTACACAATTAATTTCACAAATATGCAGTCTCAGTTATAATTTCAACAATGTTCATTTTCATTTACAATCTCCCAAGTTACTTTTTCTGACAGAATCTGCACTATCAGAATCTGTCAGAAAAAGTAACTTGGGAGATTGTAAATGAAAATGAAAGTTGAAAATTTCTCTAATGTTTTTAAGGTTGAGAAATGAAACTTTCTACTAATAACTTTTATAGAACAATAAAATGCAAAAGGTAATAATGAACAGAAATAACATTTTTTATTTGATTAAGAACATTTCTCCTGAAAGGAATATACAGTGCATGGATAATGGGACCACAGGATATTAGGACCAGCCACTTATTAGGACCAAATGAGCAAGAACCGAATACAATGCACGAATTAACCCTAATTTACTTCATGTATTAGGAGCAGCGAGCCATTTATTTGGACCAGTAGAACCAGTTCAGAATAGGGGAAATAGTAGGGAAAAAGGGGGCAGTTTGAAAGCACTGTTAGTTCTGTGCACATACACTGCGTACACCAATGCAGCTTATTCGGTAATGGCCTTGACTATAGAAGTGTCCCATCTGTGGTGTAGCGGTAGTGCCTGTTCCAAATTTTTGAGATCCGTAGACCACTAAAGCAACTCATTAGTGGTCAGAACCTGTGAGCAACCTCATTTCTTACACAGACTTACGTATTGTAACCTCGTTTAAAAAAAAGAAATTATAATTGGATACTAGGTACATTAATCAAGTACATATTGAATACCTGTGATAGTATAAGAATTGATTAACTTTTTCCAAAATAATTCAACTAGACATGTGGCTCATTCCAAAAAAATTTTTTTTTGTTTATAAGCAGGATGTCAAAAAGAAAAGATCAAACACTTGCTGAGATGGTTGCCTTACTCGACAAGGTCAAAAGCTAACAGCAGTCAACCGCAACTGGCAGAGACACTTAGAGTAGCAAAAACAACAATTGTAAATTTAATTAAGCAACAAGATGAACTTAATTTCATGTTGTGCTTTTTGCCGTGACAACGGCAAAAAGCACAACATGAAATTAAGTTCAAGAAAGGACATGGCAAGAAGGGTAGTACAGATTTTGTAAGTGCCGACCATTGGAAATCAACGATATTGCCCAATTTGCTTCAGCAATTTTCTACTGATGACATTTACAATGCCAACGAAATGGGCTTGCTTTATCGTTGCATGCCGGATGGTTCATTGGTCTACAAACACAAAATTTTGGTGGGTTCAAAAAAAGACTATAATAAGCTTTCGTTTATCAGATCACGACACATTTGCAACAGCATAACTGTGTTATGCTGTGCAAATGTGTCGTGATCTGATAAACGGAAGCTTTTGGTGATTGGAAAAAGATTAAAAGCCGTGATGTTTCAAGGGGTCTTAGACTGGACGGTTTACCAGTTATCTACCGCTCTAATAAAAATGCTTTTGATGACATCTGAAATTTTTGAGCAATGGCTAAAGAATTGGAATGCTGAACTACAGCGGAACTCAAGAAAAATTGTGTTGCTTCTTGACAACTGCACACCTTCACTTTGATTATCTGAACAATATTCAAATGGAATTCTTCCCACCCAACACAACAAAGTTGATACAACCCATGGATATGGGTATCATAAAGCATTTCATGGCAATGAAATGTATTGCCAACTTATGATGCTATTTTATGCAGAAAAAAAATGAAAACAGTCCCATGTCTGCATTGGATCAATGCTATGATTTTATTCGTATGAAGTCAGTTGAGAGCGCACAGCAATCAACTTTGGATAAGTTCGTAATTAAATGGTTTTCTTCCCCCCCACCCCCATTAATTCTAAGTTTTGTATATTCTTATTCAGTTCTATTGTAGTTTAATAAATGAGATTTTGCTTTGAACTTATTATTATTTTTTTTTTTTGCATTCCCTTAAGCTACGGCTAATGGGACCAGCCGCATAATAGGACCACATTTCATTTTCCCATTGTGGTCCCATTATCTGGAATGCACTGCACCTGGAAAAGGAATAAATGATGTGATTATATAACTTTTTAAATGTTAATAAGAATAAACTCTTACATTAAAAAATTTCTCCCATTCATATGCCAGTCAACATCACTGAAAGCATTTTCCCATGGAGGATTATGAGCTCCTAAACTGGTCCAGAAATCTGGGTTGTCAACAGTCTATAAAAACAAGTATTTGACTTATACTGGAATGTTTTCAAATTAATATTCAATTCTTATTTGTAAAAATATTTTAGTTAATCATACATGGTTGCTGTTTCACACTGATAATTAATGGCTTGTTCAATAAATTTCTATTTCCATTATTTTGAAAATGCACCAAAATTATTACTTTAATCTATGACCAACAAACTAATACAAAATGAAAAGTTAAAAAGAATAACAGTTTACTTCACTGTGTGGGTCCAATTAGGTGTATAGCCTTATTGGACCCACACAGTGAAGTGGAACACACTAATATGCAAAAATGTTTTTTTTTTATATATCTATAATAAGGGGGGGACCATATATTTTGATCCCTCTTCCTGTGTCTTCTTCAGTAGATAGAGGCTGGGGAGGAGAATTAACAATAATAAAAATGAACCAATTGACATTGGAAATGATGAATAATGCAGGTAATAACAGCAAAGACATAGTGCAGCCACCCAATAAATATTAACAGCAGACAAATTATATTGGCTAGCAGAGAGTTTTAAGTCGGCTCCTTTCTCGGTGGATGGGCAATTCTGCTGTGTCAGGTCAACACTACTTGATGTCCTATGACAATGTGGAGGGGAAGTAGCATGGATCGTCTTGGGCTCCATTAATAATGATTCCCTCACCAGCACTGTTGACATCATCTGTTGTTTTGGTTATGGTGCAGCTGCTTAATGGAGTGATGGCTGGTGTGTCTCTGTAGTGCTGATGTTTGGGGAGGACTGTTAGTTGAGAAGAGGACTATTTAAGGTTGAGGGTAGCTCTCCTTATTTCTGTTTAAACTTAAAATATGCTATTTGTGAAATTATATTATTTGTTATTAGCATTAGTAGTAGCATGCAATGCAATAATGGGACCACGCAATCTTATACAGCATCAGCCAAAAAAAAAAAAAAAATAAGATTCCCATTTCACCTATCCATTCCTTCCAATAGTTTGTCTAGTTATTCCTTGAATTTATTTAAGCTATCAACTTCCATAACAACAGACGAAAGTCTGTTCCAGCAACCTCCCACAATTTGTGCATAGTTTACATAAACTATTGCTTTTGCTCAAACTATGCTATATGCACAGTTTGAGCACATAGGAAGAATCCCATCAGCATTTAGCTATTACAGTAGGGTCTTGACTTACGATGACATCGACATCCGATATACCATCCATACGATCTTTTATTTTAAGGACCAATGATATTTGCAGGTACCGATGGCTTTCCAATATAGCTGGAACAATACATGGGTGGAAATTTTCAGACATGTGGCGCACGGAACATCACTCGTACGAGTGTTCTCAACCAATTAGCATCTTTGTTATTGTTCAACTATGTTATCATTCAACATGTGGTGTGGAACATCACTCGTATGATTGTTTCAGATCTACAACAATCTGAAACTCAAGCTCCATCAACCAGTGGCAGTGCTGTGTGCTTTGAAGACTTTAAAACCAGCAGAGGCTGGCTGGTTCAAGCGCTTCAAAAAAAAGGGGCAAATATCAAAAGTGCCGAAAGGCATGAGGAGGCATCCAGTGCTGATAATAAAGCAGCTTAGACCTTTAAAGTTGAATTCCAAGAGTTAGTTGATCACGAGGGTTATCGTCCCCAGCAGGTTTTTAACATTTACGAAATCGGCCTCTTCTGGAAGTGAATGCCTAGGAACACGTACATCACTAAGGATGAGGCTAGTTTACCTGGGCATAAGCCTATGAAAGATAGGCTCACTCTTCTGTTGGGTGCCAATGCCTCTTGAGATTTTAAGCTGAAGCCTCTGCTTATGAATCACTCTAATACCCACATAGTATTTAAACAACAAAAGGTCGGCAAATGCATGGTGGGAGTGTTTTGACACAGTAACAAGAAGGCCTGGGTTACAGGATATGTCTTCAATGAATGGGAGCTTGAAGTTTTCTGTTCTTCAGTGAGGAGTTATCTCGAGAAAAATAAGCTTCATGTGAAGGCATTTCTCCTGCTGGATAATGCACTAAGCCATGATCCCAATCTTGTTCAATCTCTTCAGGTACAATTTGACTTTGTTCAAGTCAAATTTTTGCCACCCAACACACCATTCCTCTTCTTCAACCAAACCAGCAAGTGATTGCAAACTTCAAGAAAATCTACACCCGAAAATGTTCGCAAGTTGCTTTGCAATGGCTTCTGGTGAAAATGCTCTCACCCTCAAAGATTTTTGGAGGTTGAAGTTCGACATCCTGGACTGTGTGAGGCTGATTGTAAGTTCTTGGAATGATGTTTCCAGCAGGTGCTTTAATTCAGCCTGGAAAAAGATGTGGCCTTTAATTATTTAATGTTGATGGATTTGAAGATGATGGTAAGGTGCCTCCGTAGCCACGTGGGCAGGAGCAGCAGTGTGTAGCACACGCTTCTTGATTAGACTGGGGTTCGAGCCCGTGACCACCAAATACGGAGGATGCGGAAAGGTCAGGGAATGACCACTGCATATCCCTGGAGCAATATGGCTTTAGTTGCTAATGCTCCTAAAAAAAAAAAACAAATAACAAAAATAACAAGATGATGGTGCTTTGACAAATGATATTGTCACTCTTGGTAAATCAATGGGTCTAGGGGTTCGCGAAGAGGATGTGGAGGACCTTATTGACGCTCATGGGTGTGAGCTACAAGAGTTGGAGCAAATTACGGAGGGTGACACTGGGCTTCGGGAAGCTACGAGTGACAAAAAAGTTGTCAAAATCAGTCCATTTGGACAGTTTCTTTGCCAGTAGCGACAAAAGACTGAAAAGACGCATGACACTTGATATAGTCCCACCACCACTAAGCCACCATTGATTTCATCATCTCTGCACTTCAAGTCTGTTTTTTTTTTTTTATTTTTTTTTATTTTAAGATGTCTTGTGACTATTTATTGAGTAATCTTTATAAAAAAAATAATTTTTAATGTAAAAATGAAGTATAACATGCAAGAAATACCTATTTTATGTGTTGTTGGGGAACGAATTACCATCGGATGTTGAGGCCCCCACTGTATTTCCTAATCTAACGTTTAAAGTCAGGTTAGGATAATGAAACCTTTTCCTTTTTTCCTAACCTAACCTTTAAAGTTAGGTTAGGAAATAATGTTTCCTAACTTAATCTTAAAAGTTAGATTAGGAAACCTAAACTTAAAAACATACAAAGGAATCAATAGTATGGTTTTTTTAATAGCGAAAACAGTCACGAACTCCAATAATCTGCTTTTAATAATGATAAAAAACATAAAAATGAATGGAACAGCACTTTTTTTCAGGAAAAAAAAAAAAAAAAATCAATTTCATGAATGCAAATCATCTATTCAAACCAATAATTTGACTGTATGATGTTAATGCACTAATCATTACATTGTCTGTCATGCCTACATGTCAACCAATATATTGTTCTCCTTTCTGCTTAGGACCAACAACACACTGTCTGTTTACTGAGAGTGCAGGAAGAAACTGCAATAGTGGCAAACCAATTTGTCCGGTCAGTTTCCCATAGTTTGCTGTGGTTATCGTGTTGGCTTTCTTTACTTTAGCACAAATAATGTCAGCTACACTAGCCAGAAAAATTATAAACCGCTATCAGTACATGTAGAATCACAGTGGTAAAATATGAGCAATGAAGTCAAAGAAACACCTATCATTAAAACCACCAGCAAAGAACATAAGCAATGTTAAGTGATGCAGTCCAAAAGGCCAGTGAGATCAAACAACTGAAGTGAGCAATACTATTTGATTGCCATTTATCAGATAGCTGTATAATTTGTTGTAATTCCACCACGAATTTACTATTTTTAACTGCTCTTTCATGTACTAAGGGTTTGGAATTTTTGCTGACACTATTAATATATACATAATAAGATACAGGAAAAAACAACAAAATTAAGTAGGAATGGCAGAACAATTATGAAATATTTTAGCAATTATGGAATAATTACACTGGTCTGCATAGATTTTGATGTTTACAAAATTCATAGTGTTTTTGGGTGCAAATTCTAAAAACTAAAACATTTTTACCTATCATGTACAGCTTTTTTTTTTTTTTTTATAAACAATAAGAATTGTTTTCTTAATTATACATTCCATGTATAAATGACATGCATACTATTTTTTTTGTGACTAACAGGTCAAACATGTTCAGAACATGTCAGGACCTGCAAATCAGTTAGCAGTAGAAACCTAAAGGTGTTTCTTCTGCATTCAGTTGTTTTCTGGTGCAGTTGTGCTAACTAGTATCTGCCTCTAACATGCAGCAGACACTAGTTAGCATGACTTATTCACATTCTGTGTCTTTGACAACAGTAACTCATAGCTGTGTGAATAAGCCAAACATATTTTGTTACATTAGCAAATAACTATGTTCGCATTAGCACTGATAGTGGCAAATAGGGTTTCTTAATTCCCAACATTTTTTATTTAATCTTCAGGAAGAGAAAATTGCGGTTCCCAAAAATTTTATTTTATTGATTAAATATTTGCTAGCTCTTTGATAAGAATTTTTGCCCTTATTCTGATCATAAAACACTATAATAATGAACTGTACATTGTGGTGTATAAGTAAAAACCTATCAAAACCTGAAATTTAAGGAAAATTAGTATTAAAAAATACGACTCATAGTTTGATGAATGTAAACAGAAACTTTTATTTTTTTGTAGTGTACAGATAAGCAACATTATTCTATACATTTATTCGAAAACACTAAGTTTGAGATTAGCATAAAATAAATCCTAAGTAAACACTAATACTGAAGCAAAACAAATAATAAGGAAAGTAATATTGTCATTTAACATTTACAATTATTGTTAAAATGAAATTTTAAAAAACACGGTACATTAACTGCTTGGTTGTAAAGCCTGGATCTTTGCTTAGCTACAAATAAGCCTGAAGTAGAAAAATCTTCCTTCATTTTGGGTTGAAGTAGGTCGAATAGTTAGCAGTGCGTCTAATAAAATTTTTAGATTTGGTGTCAGTGTACATGTCACTTTATATAATTTCATTTCACTTCTTAATGATGAAAATGCCTTATTTTATTGGATTGGCACAGCTTTTGCCTTCGAAATGGATATCTTTCTCTCTGGCTAACCCTATTTTTAGATCCGCTTCTATTACTGGGTTTGAATTTTCCATTTCTTTGTTTGTATTATTTTCTGTTTCAGGCTCTTCTATTGAAGTACACTTTTCTTTGAAAATTCGTTCCATTATCAATTTCAAGGATCATATAATTTCATTTTTATTTGCCATGGCAAAAAAATTATTATTAACCTAATTTGAACTTTGATTGCTTAAATATCTAATAAGGGACACGAAGACAATCTCTACATTTAAAAAGCAGCTGTTTAATTTCCTTTAAAGGCTTATTACTTAAAATAGAATTTTGTTTTTTCCAGATTATGAAAGAGGAATCTAAAAATTCCTTCACTTGTTAGTAGATTTGCAATATGATTACTTAATGCTTTAACTGTGAGTCACATGGGTTTAAGCAGTTTAATATATTTAAGCAGTTTAATATATCTTCAGTGATTTTTGGATATCTGTCCTTCCATATAAAAGACAGTTTTAATTCATGTAAGGCAATTTTTATTCATGTTAAAATCCTTAAAAATCTCTCAATCATAGTTTCTAATGTATTCCAACTTGTTTTGCAGTCTAAAACAACCTGTACCTCTATTTTTTCTCTCTTTATTATTTCTTATTATAAAATAGTATTTCTTACTGGAGAATATTTATACAATTTTAATGTTTCTCATACTAGGTATTACTGCTGAAACATCATTGTGCAAAATAAATTATTCATTATCAAAATCTAATTTGCTGTGTTCTAGCATTAGCATAGGCATATCATTCAAGAAAGCAAGCTTATACAGCATCAGCAAAAAAAAAAAAAAAAAAAAAACCCTTCCCATTTCACTCATCCATTCAATCCAAAATTTCTCCAGTTCTTCCTTGAATTTATTTAAGTTATCAACTCCCACAATGACAGATGGAAGTTTGTTCCAGCAATCAACAAGCTACTGGCTAAATTTTTTTTTTTTGGTAGTTGTTGGCGCATCGGCTTCTGTGGCCATAGTGCACCTCCCAAGGTTTTTGCAGTACTTTGATCCAAGCCCGAGGCGGGATTCGAATTTATTTAAATTCGAACCCAAAGGTCGCAAATTTAAATAAATTCGCGACCTGTGGGTTGCCAGGCAGGCACTTTACCCACCTGGCTAGCCCAGTCGGCTATTGGCTAAAGGCAAATTTCTGCACATCTATTGTACAACTGTCTTTCCTCAATTTAAATTTTATGCCCTCTCAGATTCGTAATCTGAGGGGGGCATAAACATGATCCTGTTATCTTTCTTGATTAAGAGCATCCTTTTGTTACCCTCATCAGTCTTGTTGCCCTTCTCTGTACTCGTTCTAGCAACTCCACATCCTTCTGAAAATGATACCTCCAGACCTGTATGCAGTACTCAAGGTGTGGCCTGATCACTGTCTTATACAAGGGGATAACAGATTCCTTATATCTGCTAGCAAAATTCTTGTATATCATTGACAAGACCCAAAGCCAAACCAAGGTATTTTCAAGCCCAGGGCAGAAAGGTTTTTTGGTGCCTTCTTACTAAGGATATAAATATTCTATTTTTGGTGAACCAGCCAAGGGCTCTACTAGCCCATGCCTTAATCCAGCACTCACAAGACCACATCACCTGCATTGGCAGCCTGTCTACTATGCTCAGAAAACTTCACATCTCACTGCACAATTACCCCCAAGTCTTTTTCATTCTCCACTACACTGTGCATAGTACCACACAGTTGGTACATTTCTCTGGGGTTACTGTTACCTATATGCAGTACTTTGTATTTGTCAATGTTAAACTTAAGTTGCCACTTCTCAGCCCATCTGCCCAACTTTTCTAGATCCTGTTAGAGCAGCACACTGCCATTACTATCATTAACAGCCTTGCCAACATTTGTATCATCTGCATACTTGGACATTAAGCGTGATATACCTTCATCAATATCATTGATAAATATACAAAACAACAGTGGGCCCAGCACGGAACCATGGGGGAACTTCGCTAATAACATTACTCCACAAAGAGCAGTGTCCATTGATTACCACTGTCTGTCTTCTCCCACTCAACCATGCTTTTAGCCATTGTAGCAACTTGCCCTTAGGTGCCTCAGTAGCCAGGTGGGAAGGAGCAGCAGTGCGTAGCACACACTTCTTGATTAGACCAGGGTTCGAGCCCGTCACCACCAAATACAGAGGATGCAGAAAGGTCAGGGAATGACCAACGCATATCCCGGAGCAATATGGCCTTAGTTGCTAATGCTCCTAAAAACCAAACAACAACAACTTGCCCTTAATGCATACTCCTTTAATTTGTACAGTAGTCTTCCATGCACAACAGTAAAAAAAAAAACTTTCCTGAAATCCAAGTATATAACATTAAAATTATTTTTTCATCCAGTTCCTTTGTTACCACATTGTAGTATCCAATCAAATTGGTCAGACAAGACTTGCCCTTAATAAACCCATGCTATGTCTGAACTATAACTGCACTCTTGTCTAGATGATCCTGCATTGCTTCCTTAACCAGTGACTCCATTATTTTCCCTGGAACAGAAGTTAGACTAACAGGTCTGTAATTACTCATGTCACCTTTTAATCCTCCTTTGTGAACTGGATATACATTTGCACATCTCCAGTCCAAGGAGACCTTCCCTGACTCATAATTACGGTTAATGGCTTTCTCACTTCCTTTGCTGCCTCTTTCAATATAACTGGATAGATCACATCCACCCTAAGTGCCTTTCTTATGTTTAACTTCATCTTATTACAAGATCATTTGGCTCCCTGTTACAGTTTAATAAGCTTCTGTTCTCAACTCCCTACAGAATTTCTCATTTGTGAATGTAGATGCAAAATACTCATTCAGTTTGTCAGCTTTCTGAGCAGAATCATAAACAGTCGAACCATTGATATGAAGTGGACCAATCTGATTCATCCCCTTCTAACTAGAGTTTATATAAGTAAAGAAGTCTTTGCTGTTTTTCTTTGCATCCTTTGCCAAAGATTTGTCATAATCTGCCTTCGCTTGCCTAACCTCCTTTGTGACTTGATTACAGATTAGCCTATATCTACCATAGGCTTGTGTCGCATGATAATTTATAGGCATCCCATGCGTTTTTCTTCTCTGCCACAAGTCTCATAATTCATCTGACATCCATTTGGTCCTAAACCTTGAACAGCATTTCTTAGTTGGCATGAAAAGCTTAGTATCTTCCAAATTAATTCCTTGAATGCTTCCCATATAGAATTTGATGTTGGTAACACCATCAGTTGGTCCCACTGAGTAGAATTTAGCAACCGTCTGAAACATAGTCACCTCTACGAAAGCAGAAACCCTTCCCTTTACCCCGTTACATCTTTGAGTAAATCCCACATCAGTACACTGTGATAACTGCCACCTAGTGCTTCCTTTATCTGCAAATTCTTAATGCATGATAATTACTGCTGATAATCAGATCAAGAGTATTACTCCCTCTAGTTGCCACTTGAACATTCTGCTGTAGAAAACAATCATCCAGTAAATCCGCAAAAGTCTTGCTAACATGCGAGTAACCAATGCACAAGTTTGAGTCAATATCTGGAAAGTTAAAATCCCCCATTACAAGATATTTTGATTTTCTGACCCACTCTATTTCTTTACACAACTGTTCACTGTACTCAACAAAGTCATTAGGCCTATAACACAATCCTACACTATCCTCATTTTTGCTTTCCCAGTGCTTATATTGTACTAAACTGACTCGACACTGCACTGTCCACCAATGTCAACTGGATGCACTGCCTTATATTTTGTGTTTCTTAACTATCAGCATAACCCCTCCTCCCTTCCTATCCTTTCTGTACACATTGTACTCCTCAAATTTGAATTCTGCATTCCTTATATCTGTGTTACACCACGTCTCTGATATCTCAACAATATCTGCCTTTGAGGTCTTGACAAGCACTTCGAATTCATCAATTTACTAACTATACATGTAAGTATACATGTATCTATTCTTACTGTTAATTACCCTAACACACCCCACGTATTTGTATGTTTCATGATGACTCCCAGCAGTTTTTGAAATACCCAGCAATTTGCTTTCCAGGCTGCTGCTAATTCCAATAGAAGCAGTGCAAGAATCACTTCCACCTCTGCTGCAGCTAGCTACTGTTAATCTATTAGTCTCTGAATCACCCCAAGCCAGTAGTTTTCCAATCCATCTAACATTACCTCGATAGCATTAGCAAATATTCTTGCACCCTTTCTATCCCATCCTTATAGAAACAATCTCTGCTGTTAACAAGCACAGACCATGCTGAGAAAAATTCTAAACTAATTCATCCATTTCTGATACTTGGGGTTTGACAAATTGACACAATGATTTTTCTTTTTTGAAATAGGAGGTGTATATTGACTTTTTCTCCAGTCCTAAAAAAGAAAAACAACGAATTTTAAAAATTCTTCATGATCATTGGCAACTTCGCTGGTCTGATTACCAAAAAAGTTTAATTGCAAAATTATTGTAATTAATTTTGTAATTACATTGTTATTCCAGAAGTTGCATTTGTTAATAAAAACGCTTGTAAATGGTTTTCTCCCAGCATGTTTTCTTGTTATGAACAGTGTCCTATTGGACACGGTTAAATTTTAAACTTGCCTATTTCCATCTTTCCAACTCTGATCTTTGCCTATGCAGTTCTGTCAGGGATTCTATCCACGTTTCTTTTCTTTTTCCCTAATTGCAATGGATTTCATTAACAGTTACTGTCTATCACTGGTCTTGTTACTCCCAGTCAGGAATCTGTCTTAATTTCATCCCCTACTTTCTTTCAGTCCTTTCAGAATTATTTTTCATGCTCTGTCTTTCTTAAAAGACGACAGTTAATTTCTAAATTATAAACCTATTTTGTATTTATTGATAATTACCTATACTTAACTTAAAATTATTCATAATTCCTAAATTATTTCAGAACATCACAAAGCTTCTTCCCTAAATTCTAATTTTAAGGAATGTATCCAAAAATTTGCTTGTTGCTATCAGCCTACTAGCACAAATTGTATAAACTTTGATATTCATCTCAAGTGTTTACTCCGTATTTTTTTTACTGTGAAATTTGACATTTAGTAAATATGTTCATATTTTGTAAATAGTGATGAAGTTTATATTTAAACAACACCTTTGTTTTTTTTCTTTATATTTTGTGGCAAAGTATGCTCTTTACCACCTGCAATATTTATTTGATTCTAATCAAAACTTGAACTTATGAACTCTCATGAACAATAACATAATTTATGTCAGTATATCAAAAAATTCATTTTGTTGAACACCTGTTTATGTTTTGGATCCTCATGGACCTTAATTGTTATACTTGATTGAATCTTAATTGTTGGACTAAATTTTTATTAACTTTAATGGTTAAAACCAAATTTACTTTTTTTTTTTTTTTTTTTTTTTTTTTGAATATGTAATAATTTGTTTTATATGATCTGTTAATTTATTTTGTTACCAACAGTTTGTATAATTATTTGTATAAGGTTGTATAATTTTCTGTACAAGTCAATCTGTAATAATACCACAAATAAGGTCAGGAAGGCCAAGGCTGTGTACAAGGACGCATTGGATAAGAGAGCAAAGAATGCAAAAAAATATAATTCCTTTTGTTGCAAATAGTTGAGCAATGCTTTTGTTTAACTATTTTAGGTTATCTATCTCTAAATGGTTCCTCTGTTATTAAATTAAATTAAATTATAATATAATAAAAATTTCCCTCAAATTGAATTCCTAATTTAACCTGGAATGGTTCCTTTCATGTTTTCTTTTGTTTTTTTAACCTGTTTAGGACTACTTTTCTTGTTATCCACACTATATATATATTTTTTTTTTTACTTGCTAGTTTCTCTGGGCCGAGGCCACTCAGGTTGTGGAATTTTTCTGGCACCCACTAGTACAGCACTACCTCCAGTGGGTGAGGGATATATTGCCTTTTCTGGGCAGACATTGTAGAGGCCTGGATCCTCGTGGGAAATGGCTTTCCTGGTGGTTGGCAGTTCAAACAGCATAACACTACATAAGCACATAAATAACACTATACCTATACATTGGCCTAATTCTAGAGCGTCTGTATTGCCACAGAGAAACATGGTGGAGTTGAACTGATGGTCCAGGTGCCACCATTCATCAAGAAAATATAATATACTATACTACTACACATCACATCACAATTTCTACTTATACAGATTTTTGTGTTTACAAATAATACATACGAGGTGTGGCATAGCAATAATGTTCCTGGACTGGTGTTATTGCAGTCATGTTTGATGAGTTTGAAAATAAACTGGTGGTATGGAGATTGTCTAGTAGGCTGACAAGTTACAAGTAACAACAAGTTTTGTTAGTAGTAGTAGTGGCATGTGATGCAAGAAAGCAAGTGTATGAGCTTATGCAGCATCAGTCAAAAAAAAAAAAAAAAAACACCATTCCCTCCTGTCCAGTTCCTCCTTAAATTTATTTAACCTATCAACTTCCACAACGACGTGGTTAATTGCTGGAAGTTTGTTCCAGCAATTAACCACCTGCTGGCTAAAGGCAAATTTCCACACATCTATTCTACATCTGTCTTTTCTTAATTTGAATTTATGCCCCCTTAGGCAAATTCTGCACTTCTATTCTACATCTGTCTTTTCTTAATTTGAATTTATGCCCCCTTAGGCAAATTCTGCACTTCTATTCTACATCTGTCTTTTCTTAATTTGAATTTATGCCCCCTTAGGTTCGTAATCTGAACAAGTGGAAGGATCCCATCAGAATTCAGCGTGCTCAACCCATTCAAGGCCTTATACACCTCAATCAGATCACCGTGCAGGTGCCTAGTCTCCAGCCACTGCAATTTGCAGAACTTAAGCCTCTCTTGGTAAGAGGATCCCTTCATTCACCTCACCAACCTTGTTGTCCTTCTCTGTACATGCTCAAGCAAATCTACATCCTTCCTAAAATGAGGATGTATATAACATGAACATAAGTAGTATTTATGTTCATGTCATGATTTTGCAATAGAGAAATGAACAAATACAAAATTTTGCTTTAAACTGGGAAAATCTGCAACAGAAATGTATGAAATATTAAAAACTATTTATAAATAGTATAAGCAGTTCAATGTGAGAATGTTCGCAATGACCCAAGAAGTGGGCATCCCGTCAACCTCTCAAAATTAGGACAGACTTGTAAAAGTTCAGGAAATTGTGGCAAGAAATTTGTTTAATCCTCAGAAAGATGGCTGATGAGTCAGATGCAAATAAGGAGATTATTTGTCTGCATGAAGATTTAGGGAAACGGAAGGTCTGTGCAAAATTTATGCTCCATATGCTCACTGATGAACAGAAGCAAAGAAAAGTGTCACCACGAAAAAATTTCATCCAGACTTATCAAGAAAATCCCAATTTCCTTGACTGTATTGTCATTGGAAATCTGTTGTTTCAGTACAACCCAGAGATGAAGTGTTAGAGCATGCAGTGGACTTCAAAATCATTACTAAGACCCAAAAAGTTTCGTTTGCAGAAAAAAAATTTTAAAAAAGTTTGGAGTCCAGGATCATAATGATGCTAATCATGTTTTTTGATAAACAGGGTGTGATTCAAAAAGGAATTTTTATCAGAAGGGGAGGGAGAGAGAGAGAGAGACAATGCTGCATTCTACACAGAGGTGCTTCAAAGACTATTGAAGCACATACCTCAGGTGAGGCTGGAATTTCAAGGGAAAGGCAGCTAGTTCTTGTTGCGTGACAATGCCCCACCCATTCCACATTGTTGTGAAGATATTTCTGATGAAACATGGCATTATACAGATCAACCATTCACCCTACTCTCCCAATATAGCGCCAGAGGACTTCTTCCTCATTCCCAAGCTGAAAACTGCCTTCACTGACTTTTTTCAGAAACTTTTAAAATATTACAATAAGCACATTCAATCAGGTGGTGATTACTTAAAATTAAGCCTCACTTTTACCAGAGTTAAAGGTCTTCTTCTTCTCCTAGTCATATAGCTCCCTGAGGAGCTGTTGTGGCCAACAACAAATTCCTCCAACTGCATCGATCGTGTGCTAAACGAGCAGCATCGTTCCCAGAAGTTCACTGATCCCATCCTTCCACCTAGTTGCAGGTCTTCCTCTGCACCTCTTCCCCTCGATTTTTCCTTCCATTATATTCTTCAACAGAAAGTTTTCCCTTCTTACTATATGACCAAAAAACTCGAGTTTTCTTTTGTTGATGCTATGAAGAAGAATTTTAGGCCTGCCAATTTTATTCAATACCCACTAATTTGTTCTTCGATCCAAGGAAGATATATGCAGTATTCTCCTGTAACACCACATTTCAAAAGCCTCAATTTTCTTCCTGTCAACTCTTTTCAGATTCCATCCTTCGCATCCATAAGTGCAACTGGAAAAATTAATGAATCAATGATTCTCGTCTTTAGAGGCAGATCATGATCTCTCCATAATTTTATCAGATCAGCGACCAACGTTTTAGAAATTGCCTGTCGTCTCTTTACAGTCACTATTTTTATTTATTCTTGATCCTAAGTGATAAAATTCATCAACTTAGGATCAAGAATAAATAAAAATAGTGACATAACGAAGGTTGTTTATCTTCAGTCCTCCAATTCTGATGCCAGTCTCTAAATCTTCCAAAGCTTCATGCATGATATCTTCGGCATAAAGATTAAAAAGGTGAGGTGATAAAATATAGCCCTGCCCGACACCGTTACCTATTGTGAAAAAGTTTGTGTTTCCCATGTTCATTCTCACAGTTCCTTCCTGTTCCTGGTACAGTAGCTTAATCAGCTGAATTATGTGGATTGGGAAACCCATAATAGTCATCGTTTCCCATAGTTTCTCACGCTGAACATAATTAAATGCTTTTGCATAATCTATAAAACACAAAATGACTGGAAGATTGAATTCTTTGCATTTTTCAATAATCAGTCATAGACTTAAGATCTCATCTCAGGTTTCTCTACCCCTTCTGAAACCTGCTTGCTCTTCTGGTATTTCTTCTTCTTCAAGTTTTCTTGAGATTCTATTTAATATGATTTTAAGAAGAATCTTGCTAGCGTGAAAAATTAGGATAATAGTCCTGCAATTTGAGCAACTTTTCAGATCTCCTTTTTTGGTAAGGGGATGAAAATTAATTTCTTCCAATCTGATGGCCACCATCCCGTTCCCCGAATTTTTACAATCATTTTATGAAAAAACTTGGCACCCTTCACCTGTAAAAACTTGGCACCCTTCACACCTGTAGCTTTAATCAATTCCGTTGGAATTTCATCAATTCCAGGTGACTTGCCACACGTTAGTTCTCTAATGGCTTTTTTGACTTCTTCCTTCAGTGGTACTGGTTCATGATCACACTCTTGAAAAGGGGATGGCAGATCATTAGTGCCAGCAGGTGCTTGGAAGAGCTGCTCACAGTATTCTTTTCACCTTCCTTTGATTGTGTTCTCCTCTGTTAAAATTTCCCCACTGGAGTCCTTAATTACTTTAAGTTTTGGTCGGAACTTTTGTCTCAAGGACTTAATTATCATACATCTTTTTAGTGCTGTTTCGTTCGTTATGGTATTTGATTTCTTTACACTTTCGATTGATATAATCCTGTTTGTTCTGACTTAAACAGCACTTGATGACTTTGCTTAGTTCCTGATACTCTTTGTTTCCTTGTACACCCTGGGCTTTTGCAGTTCTTCTCTATTCAATAAGTTTAAAAGTGTCTTCTGTAATCCAAGACTTCCTGATCTTTGACCTTTCTCTAATGTGTCTATTTGCTGAATCCTTAATAATGCTTTTTGTATTTTCCCACATTTCCTGAGGCAGCATATTGTCATCTAGTTCTAATAGAGCTTGAAAACAATTGCTTGTTTCAAGCATATAATCATTTGGAATATTTTCTACATCCAATCGTCTAGGGAAAACCTTATTCATGATCTTTTTCAGCTTCTGCTTGAGAACAATGTGGAGTAGCTGATGATCACTTCCACAATCTTCCCCAGGAAGTGTTTTTGCTGTGATTACACTGGAATGCCACCTTTGCTGCATAAGGATATAATCAATCTAATTCTTTGTTTTATGATCAGGAGATTTCCATGTGTAGAGCCTTCTCGGGTGCTGCTGAAAGCAGGTGTTACATATGACAAGACTGTTCAGATGACAAAATTTAATAAAACTGTCTTGACTACTGTTGCATTAAAATCACCCATGAGTATCAAAACATCCTTTTTTGGGACCAGATCGAGAGCTGACTGGATATTTTCATAATAAATGTCCATATCTTTGCCTGTGAATGTTGATGTCAGTGCATATGCAACTAAAACTGTGAGATTTACTGGCTGGCTCTGAAGTCTAACCATCATCATTCTACTATTAATAGGATTGTATCCAAGAAGAGACCTTGAACATTCCTTATTCAAAATGACAGCAACACCATGTTCTTTTACTTGGTCACTTCCAGAAAAAACAACCAAAAACCCATTTCCAGTTTTGAAATGACCTTATCCTGTTCACATGACTTCGGTTGCTCCTAAAATGTCAATTTTATACCTATCCATCTCATTGATGACCAGATCTCTCTTGCCTTCTTTTAAACTTTTTACATTCCATATGACCCTCTTCTTTCTTAAATTTAATTTTGCAGGGCACACAGTGGCATCCGGGATCTGGTTAAGAGCAGTTCTTAAGTCTGGATTCTCAAGCTTGAGTTTCATCAATGTACTGAAAAAAATCCATAATAAATTAAGGTGCTTGCGAATCCTAAAACAGAATCTAATTTATGTGTCTAATTCAAATAACATATTGTGCAAAATGGATAGGTGGAATAGGACCAGGGTATGTCTGGCATTGGCAAAAGTAGATGATGTTGTAGACCAGATATCATCTTTTAAGGGTATGAAAGGTGATACCATTGTATACATGGGCACAAATGATATTAAGAGTAGGAGATCTGAGGACTAATTTAACAAGTACAGGCAATGTTGGGAAAAAAATCACAATTTAGGATTACATTTGACAGACACAACAGGAGGGATTACATGTTGAGAGCCTTGTAAATTAATTCGACCCAGGAGAGGCTGTGTAAAGCACACGGGGTAATATTTTTCTCAGCATAAACTGGTCTGTGCTTGTTAACAGGACAAACTGCTTTTACAGGGATGAGATAAACTTAAATAGAAGGGGTGCAAGAATATTTGTTGATGCTATCGAGGTGTTAGGTGGGTTGGAGGGATAGACAGACTAACTAGAATCATGGGCAGAAGTGAAAGTGATTTTTGCACTGCTTCATTCAGCAGCCTGGAAAGCAAGGTATCGGGGATTTCAAGTCCCGCTGTAGGTCATCATGAAACAATTAAATACACAGGCTGTGTTAAAGTAACTAAGAGTAAGAACAGGTGCAGGTATACTTGTATATACACTAATGCTAGGGACATAGTAAATAAATGAAATGAATTTGAAATACAGATTAAGTCATAAAATGCAAATGTTGTGGGGATATGAGAGAATTGATGTCACTCAGACATAAGGGATGTAGGGGGTAGGGTTATGCTCTTAGTTAAGAAGAATATTAAATCCAAGGCAGTGCACATTCAGTTGGTGGCTGGTGAAATGGTAAGTCAGGGTGGTGTGACATAAGTACTGAGAAAACGAAAATGAAAGGAGTGTTTTATGGGTTTAATGATTGTGATGATTATAACAAAAACAAGACAGAGAAACAGAAAGGACAAGTAAATCAGAATGTTTTATTATGGAGAATTTTAACTTTTCAGATATTAAATGGAACTTGTGGGTTGGTCACCCACACACCAGCAAGATTTTATGGATTTATTGGATGACTACAACAAGTGTTAGAGTGAGACAAAAAGAGGAAGCAATACTCTTGATCTGAATATCAGCAATGATGAGTCATACCTTAAGAATTTGCAGGTACAGACCCTCTGGGTGGCAGTGATCACAGATGTGCTGATGTAGGATTTACTTAAAGACATAATTACTATCAAGAGTAAAGGGAAGAGCTTTTGCTTGCATAAGGGTGATTCCATTGGTCACAGACACTTTAAAATTCTATACAATGCGACAGGATCATCTGAGGAAGTTACCAAGAGCAAATTCTAAAGAAGAAGCATTCAGGGAAGTAACAGTAGAAGCTACCAGGCTTTTCCTAGTAACTAAGAAATACTGTTCCAGGACTTAGACCTGATTGGATGTCAGAGGAAATGATGAGGCTTATGGCAGAGAAGAAAAATGCATAGATGCATATAAATTATCAGGTGAAACAGAAGCCCATGATAGAAATAAATTAGTTTGTAATCAAGTCATAAAGGAGATTAGGCAAGCTAAGGAAGATTATGAAAAGTCTCTGGCAAAGAATGCAAAGAAAAACAGCAAAGACTTCTATGCTTACAGTAAAAGTAGAAGGATGGGGTTGAATCATAGTCAGCCACTTGATGTCTATGGGTTAACTGTTGATGACCATGGTCAGGTTGTGGACAAATTAAATAGGTATTTTGCAGCTACGTTAATACATTTCACACATGTGAAATTATTTATGGGAAGGGGATGTCAGACATTTATCAAACTCTAATGACAAGATAAATGATTTTGTGACAATTGAAAGGAAAGTGGAGATGAACTTGTTGAAGATGGATATAAAAAAGCACCTGAGATGGATGGGATCTATCCAATTATATTAAGAGAGGCAGCAGAGGTAACCCTTGGCCAAAATTATGAGAGCAACCTTGGATTCGGGGGAGGTCCCTATGAACTGGAGATGTGCAAATGTAACCCCAATTCATAAAGAGGGAGCAAAAGGCTATGTGAGTAATTACCGACTTGTAAGCTTACCATCTGTTCTGAGGAAAATGAAATCACTGGTAAAAGAAGTAATGCAGGACCATCTAGACACACATGCAATTATACTGAAATCACCGAATGGATTTGTACTATCTGATAGGTACTATAATTCAGTGACCAAGGAACTAGATACAAAAAATAATTTTGACATCATATAATAGTAATAGAGGTATGTGATACAAGAAAGCAAGTATATGAGCTTTTGTAGCATCAGCCAAAAAAAAAATAATAATAATAAATAAATTAAAAAAAAAAAAAAATTCACACAACCATTCCCTCTAAAAGTTTGTCCATTTCCTCCTTGAATTAATTTAAGCTATCAACTTCCACAACGAAGAGAAGCTTCCACATGAAGAGCAGCATCCATTGATTACCACTCTCTGTCTTCTCCCACTCAACCACCCTTTTATCCATTGTAGCAACTTACCCTTAATACCATTTTGCTCCAATTTGTACAGTAGTCTTCCATGTGCAACAGTGTCAAAAGCTTTCCTGAAATCCAAGTATATGATATCAAAATTATTTTTTGCATCCAGTTCCTTTGTGACCACATCGTAGTATCCAATCAGATTAGTCAGACAAGACTTTCCCTTAACAAATCCATGCTGTCTGAATTATTGCTGAAGTCTTGCCTAGATGATCCTGCAATGCATCTTTAACCAGTGACTGAATTATTTTACCTGGAACAGAAGTTAAACTAACTGGTGTGCAATTATTCGTGTCACCCTTCGATCTCCCTTTGTGAACTGGGGATATATTTGCACATCTCCAGTAAGTGGGAACTTCCCGAGTCCAAGGATGCTCTCATAATTATGGCTGAGGGTTTGCTTAGTTCCTTTGCTGCCTCTTTTAATATAACTGGATAGATCCCATCTGCCCTGGGTCCCTTTCTTATGTTTAACTTCAACAATTTCTCCTCCACTTTGCTCTCAGTTATTACAAAATTATTAAGCACCCTGTTGCAGTTTGATAAACTTCAATAATTCTCCTCCCTTAATAACCCCTCATGTGTGAATGTAGATGCAAAATACTCATTCAGATTGTCAGCTATCTGAGCAGGATAATCAACAGTCAAATCCTTTATATCAAATGGATCAATCTGATTCTTCCCCTTCTTTCTAGAGTTTATATACCTAAAGAAGTTCTTGCTGTTTCTCTTAGCATCCCTTGACAAAGATTTCTCATAATCTGCCTTCGCTTGCCTAACCTCCTTTGTGACTTGATTAGAGACTAGCTTATATCTACCATAGGCTTCTGTCACCTGATAATTTATATGCATCCTGTGCATTTTTCTTCCCTGCTACGAGTCTCATTATTTCGTCTGACAATCATTTATGCCTAAACTTTGACACGTATTTCTTAATCGGTATGAAAAGCCTAGTAACCCACAATTTCTTTCTTGAATACTTCCCATTTAGAATTTGCTGTTGGTAACATCGGCAGTTGGTCCCAATGTATAGAATTTAAAAACTGTCTGAGATCACTGTAGCCACCTCTACGAAAGCATAAACTTTTCTTTACCCCTGATGGAAGTTACGTCTTTAAGTAAATCCCATGTCAGAACACTGTGATACATTGTGATTATTGCCACCTAGTGGTTTCTTTATCTGCAAATTCTTAATACACAAATGATCACTGCTGATAACCAGATCAAGAGTATTACCCTCTCTGGTTACCGCTTGAACATGTTGCTGTAGAAAACAGTCATCTAATAAATCCACAAAAGTCTTGCTAGTGTACGAGTGACCAACCCATAAGTGTTCCAGTCAATATCTGGAAAGTTAAAATCCCCCATTATAAGACATTCTGATTTACTAGCCCACTATATTTCTCTGCACAATTGTTCATTGTACTCATTAGGCCTATATAACACATTCCTACTCTTATTTTTGCTTTCCCAGTGCTTACGTCACACCAAACTGACTGAACAGTGCACTGTCCATCTATGTCAACGGGATATACCTTCCTTTGATTTTATGTTTGTCTTAATTAACAGCATAACCCCCCCCTTCCTTCCTATCCTGTCTCTCCTTCCTGTACACATTATACTCCCCAAATTCCAATTCTCCACAGCTTATATCTGTATGAAACCACACCTCTGATATCCCGGCGCCTCCGTAGCCAGGTGGGCAGGAGCAGCAGTGCGTAGCACACGCTTCTTGATTAAACTGGGGCTCGAGCTGTTTGTTTGTTTGTTATTTGGTTTTTAGGAGCATTAGCAACTAAGGCCATATTGCTCCGGGAATATGCGGTGGTCATTCCCTGACCTTTCCGCATCCTCCGTATTTGGTGGTGACGGGCTTGAACCCCGGTCTAATCAAGAAGCGTGTGCTATGCACTGCTGCTCCTTCCCACCTGGCTATCGGGGGTCGAGCCCCATGACCACCAAATACGGAGGATGCAGAAAGGTCAGGGAATGACCACCGCATATCCCCGGAGCAATATGGCCTTAGTTGCTAATGCTCCTAAAAACCAAATAACAAAACCTCTGATATCCCAACAATATTTGCCTTTGATGTCTTGACTAGGACTTCAAATTCATCAAATTTGAAATACAGCAATACCTCGGTTAGCACGGCTTCAAACAGCACAGGTTTCACTATGACACGGGTTTCAATTAAGTTTAAGTCAAAAATTTACTGTACATATTAAAACTCATTCAATAGCCTAGAGATGTACTCTACATATATGCTGCATTTTTGTAGCCTAGGAATGCATACATATATGCTGCAGTGCCAACTCTATTGTCTCACATGTACATGTGCCAATAACTTCCCTGAGGCAGTCACTAGCAAAGTGCAACAGTGTTCAGTATTCTTAACTGCATCCTGACAAGATAGCTTTTTATTTCACAATTTATTTTTTACTCCTTTAAATACGATCGAAAATATATTTGCATCTTGGCTAGAAATCGCTGCCGACAACATGCATTCTGTTTGGCAGTATGTTTTGCACCATTTGGCAAATTATTTCACTGGTTTTGAATTACGAATTCAGTCAATTGCCAAAGACATTGTGAAGACTGGAAGAGACTTGGGATTTTAAACTTTTTGACACCGCCAATGTACATGACTGCATTGACTCACATGCAAATGACTTAGATGATGCAACTCTCCTTGGCGCCTCCGTAGCTAGGCGGACAGGAGCAGCAGTGCATAGCACACACTTCTTGATTAGACCGGGATTCGAGCCCGTGACCACCAAATACAGAGGATGCGGAAAGTCAGGGAATGACCACCGCATATCCCCGGAGCAATATGGCCTTAGTTGATAATGCTCCAAAAAACCAAATAACAACAGCAACAGCAACTCTCCTTGAAATTGACGAGCAAACTGCATATGAAGAAGAGGAAAACAATTCTGAAGTGGATAAAACTGAAGTGGCACCAAAAAAATTTTCAACAGAGGAATTGGAGAAAGTTTTTCGGGGGGCATACAAGTTTTTGACTGTACCTTAAGGTGCAGTCAAAAACTTGTACGCCGAGAAAAAGAAGAGACAACTTCACCGGACTTTATTATTGAAATACCTAAATAAACAATAAAGCTTTTTTCTCATCTCTAATGATGTTACCTTTTATTAATAAATTTTTTGCAATATTTTTAATTTCAAATCCTTTTAATTGGCTATCAACCGCAAATTATTTATAGATTTATTATAATTTGTTTATAGACAGTGTTTCTCTGGTATGCATTCAATTAAAACCCATTATAATTATACCTCAATCAGCACGGTTTCACATCACAAGGAACAGTTTCGGTACCAATTATCAGTACTATGTGAGGTATTGCTGTATACTTGAATTTCAGGAAGGCTTTTGATACTGTTGAACATAAAAGACTACTGTACAGACTGGAGCAATGTAGCATTAAGGGAAAGTTCCTGCTATGGATAAAGGGATGGTTGAGTGGAAGAATATGAAGGGGTAGCAAAAAGTTTGTACCCTTAACTAGAAATAATAGCCATAGAAAGTTGAAACTTCACAGGAACTTTAATCTTTTTCTATGTACTCTCCATGTATAGTAACATATTTCTCCCATCTATGGATCAGTAGTTTAATGCCTTGATCAAAGAAGTCCACACTCTTTGCCTGAAACCACGATTCCACTTCATTGATGACTTCTTGAGATGAATCAAAGCAGCGTCCACGCTGCTTTGATTCATCATGGTACACCCAGCATTTGTCATTTGTCACCAACCGATCAAAAAAGTTCTGAACATCCGAATTACACAATTCGACAGTTGGCGAGAACATTGCATTCAACATTGCTTCTGCAAAGGCATCAGCAACCTTGGAACCCATCGTGCAGAGATCTTAGATGTGCAGATGGTCATGTAAAATGTTGTGGGCAAATCCATAACTAATTCCCACTGCATTTGTGATGAAATGAATTGTCACACAGCACTAGCTGCTCAACCTTTGCTGTTGTTGTTTGTTATTTGGATTTTTAGGAGCATTAGCAACTAAGGCCATATTGCTCCGGGGATATGCGGTGGTCATTCCCTGACCTTTCCGCATCCTCCGTATTTGGTGGTCACGGGCTCGAACCCCGGTCTAATCAAGAAGCGTGTGCTACGCACTGCTGCTCCTGCCCACCAGGCTACGGAGGCGCCCTCAACCTTTGCAACCATCTCACTGTCTGCAGATGTTGATGGCCATCCTTTTCTTGGCTCGTCAAAGACACTTGTACAACAGCACTGGAACTCCTGTTTTCACTTTTTCAGTGTCATAGGATGGACAATTCTGTCCATACACAGCTTTCATTTCTTTGTCAATTTCCTGAGCTTTCTTGCCCTGCAAATGCAGGAACTTGATCACTTCTCGATACTCCACTTTGTCAACCATAGCGTCCTTCCTCAGATTCCGGGCTCCAGCTCTGGTGTATCATCACCTACGGGAATGAAATTTCATGTGTTAGTTACTGAATATGTAGACAGCTTATATTAAAATCGGCATCTTCCTACTGATGTTTTATCTAGGTCAGGGCACTAGCACTTTTTGATATCCCCTCATACAGAGTAGTTACCAATGGGTACTGCTCTTCATGGACTAATGTTATTAGTGGAGTTCCGCAGGGTTCAATGCTGGGCCCATTGTTATTTTCAATATTTATCAATGATATTGATGAGGTATATCAGACTTAATGTCTATGTTTGCAGATGATACAAAGGTTGGCAGGGTGATTAACAATAGTCATGAGGGTGAGTTACTACAACAAGCTCTAGGAAAATAGGGTCGAAGGGCTGAGAAATGGCAGTTGAAGTTTAATATTGACAAATGCAAGGTTCTCAATATGGGTAGCAGTAACGCCAGAGTAACTTATGAACTGTGTGGTACTACACTCAAGGTAGTGGAGAATGAAAAAACTTGGGTAATTGTGCAGTAAGACATGAAATTCTCTGAGCAGGGTAGACATACTGCCAAGACAGTTCAAGGGGTTTTGTCAATGATATACTCAGAAAATTCACCCCAGAATAATTTACCTCATTTTCAGGTAAAAGGGATCTGCTTTGTAGGCTGCATTCTGATTGATTATCAAGGAGTTTTTGCAAAGTATTGGAGCTAAACAATCCCCCTCACCCTTATTTCTCCAATTTATCTCCTCCAGATAATGTCTGGTCCCTCAAAATCAAATCCATGCTGAAGGGACGATGATTTGATGAAAAAAGCTTTTTTCATTTGGTTTTCTTTGAACTGACTCATGCTGGATCTTAATTCAGCAGTTTCGATACAGTGTAAATAGGCAGCCAGGAAGGCACACGGCATTCTGTGATTTCTAGAACCTCTGCTAAAGAAGGATGTCATTATCGTTCTTTACAAGGCAATGTTTAGACCACACATTTGGAATACTGTATCACACATAACACAAAAAAGACATAGAGCTTCTGGAGAGGGTTCAGAAAAGGGCAATCAGATTGGTGATGAATGCAAAGTGATCCACATATGAGAATAGCTTAGAAGGTGTGGACTGCAAAGTTTAACAACTAGACATCTAAGGGAGATTAATTGAGGTGTATAAGGCACCGAAGCAATTGAGTAAAACGAATGAGGAAGTCTACTCTTCACTGTGGATGAGACATGAAGCAAGGGACACAAATATAAAATCTCAGGGAATAACAAATGATTGGATCTCAAAGTTCACTTATGGGCAGCAAGTTGTTGAAGATTGAAGTAAGTCCCTTCAATGCAATGTGGTGGAGGCAATGAATCTCACCATGTTTAAAGCAAAATTGAATGAGTGAAAATGGGAACAGTATCAATATTCCGTTTTTATATGAATTTTTATTATTATTATTATTATTATTTTATTTATTTATTTTTGGCTGATAAAGTTTGCTTCCTGGCTTCATTCAGCCTAATACTAACTGTCAAGCCTTGTATTTTATCATGAAACAATATTCTGTAAACATTCTGCATAACAGTTAAAAAAACAAAAAGAAAAAGAAGCTTACCATGTTGAATATATATAAATCTTCAAAAGGCCTACACAGCAACAGCAAGAGGAGACTTAATAAATAAAACAAGACTGTAATTCCCCAGAAGATCCAAAGAAATAACGAACTTATAAAAATAGAACTGTAGTGAGAAAAAATAAAACAAAGGCACACATCTGCCAGTTCATTCTTTTTTTATATATATTTATCCTAAACAATTATTAAGTATGATCATATATTTCATTTCATTTCTATAATACAGTACACTGCAAGTTGAAACAAAAAAAAAAAAAAAAAAAAAAATTAAATGCAAACAATCAAAAGTTACAATAATCATCATTTAGTTAAAATGAAGAAGTACAGTATAACTAAATTGTGATATTAATTGGACTGTGCCATAGCTTATCAATTCTTGGTAATGATTATTGTAACTTTTCAGAACATGATAACTAAGTTTTTTTTTGATAAATTTTTTTCATTCACAATAACATAAAATTAGTGTGCAGTTTAATATTTGAAATTGTAATATAGGAAATTTTTTTTGAAAGTATTTCATGATGTTAGTGTTTTTGAACATTTGGTTTAATTTTTATCTAGAATTGAATATGGCTTCTAGTATAAAAGGAAGTGATAGCATAACTTGGAATGATATGATTTTTGAAAGGGGGAGGGAATTGTCTCTGATGATGCATATTTAAGTAGCAGCATTGCTGTTGTACTCATTGTAGCATGCTTTTGTAGCTTTCCTCTGGCTAGTGGTGATGAACTTTAATACATTTCTGTATGCTAAATGTAGCAAGTGTAATGATCTTAAGTTGAAACTTAGTGAGCTTGATGAAAACAAGCTGTGAATAAGCAAGCAGATGGTCTGGAAAGATATACAATTGAAGGTTTGGCAGTTATCAAAGTGTCCAGTACTATGCCAACAAAGCTTTGTTCTGATGTGTAAGTTGAGTTGATGTTATTGTAGAGATAGCATCCCAGCCACTAATGAAGTGGTATACAGAAAGTACCACAAAACACTTAAGCAGTAGCTGTAAGTATTCCTATAAAGATTTTTTTTGATTTTTTTTTTTTTTTTTGTTAGTTGTTGGCACATTGACTTCTGTGGCCATAATGCACCTTCCAAAGTTTTTGCATTTAACTCTGATCCAAGCCCGAGGCGGGATTCGAACCCGCGATCTTTGGGTTGCCAGGCAGGTACTTTACCTACCTGGCTAGCCCGGTCGGCCTATAAAGAAATAAAGCATGCAATGTTCATGGGAAGAAATTTTTCACAGCATGGCCTGTCCTAGTAGAAAGAATATGTTTAGTATTGGAAAATTATACAATTGAAGGTTCAGCAGTTATCAAAGTGTCCAGTACTATGCTAACAAAGCTTTGTTCTGATGTGTAAGTTGAGTTGATGTTATTGTAGAGATAGCATCCCAGCCACTAATGAAGTGGTACAGAAAGTACCACAAAATATTTAAGTAGTATCTGTAAGTATTCCTATAAAGAAATAAAGCCTGCAAAGTTTATGGGGAGAAATTTTTCACAGCATGGCCTGCCTGAGTAGAAAGAATATGTTTAGTAAACATGGAATTTACCTGAATAGAGGAGTTGCAAAGGGTCAAGGAAACTGCTAATTGGGGAAGGGGGTGCAGAATCACTGGAAAGATGCAGATTAATGGCATGGAAATTCTTGCAGTACTTTGAACCATCCTGTTTATATAGTAAAAACTTGGAGAGTACCAAAGGTAATAACAGGGTTTTCTGGTTCTAATCCTATTATAGTGAGAACTGAAACTGACCATAAATATATGGAACTAGAGAAAAATAATGGAAAATTACTGAAGCATTGTTTGTAAAATAGTACAATCGAATAATAGTATTAATCGAATATCTATCTGGAATCCTGACAAACAGGAGGTTGGCCAGGATTGTATGGGCACACACATTACTGGGGCAGAGGTGCAGTTGCTCCAGGGAACCATGGTTACAGGGCCAATGCAATTACCATAAGGAATAAACTTTTTTTAGCTTTTAATTTAATTTCATTTACTGTAATTATTGCATTTTCATTTATATGCATCTAAATCTACTTAAATATATCATAACAATATATTGTGCTGTGTCAAGTATCTGCTTTTAGTTGTCTCACTTTGTTTAAAAAATATATATATTTCATGCATTTATGTGAGCTAGTGTCCCATGATAACCAAATCTGTCACTGAGCACACAGATAGACCACATTTGCTCAAATAACATCTCAATAACGAACTAAAATAATGGCTATCTTAACAAATTGTGTTATTCAGATATTACACTAGCAGAAGGCTCTGCCGCATACCACGCTACTGTTTTGCATGTAACAGAATTGATTGTAGTGTGTTAAGAATTATTGGAAGGACCAGAGAACCTTTTCTGTTACCAAGAGACCCAAAATATGCTTATCTAATCCTTGTTCAAGATGCCACATACAGAGAGAAAAATCAAAAGGATGCGGCATAAAGCTGTTTGTTTGTTAATAGGCTTTATGGAACAAGGGCAGCAAGGCCATAATGTGGCATGGCATGAAGCCAGACTTAGTTCCAACCTTTTTGATTGAAAGGTTTCAGGCTGGTGACATGTTTTGTTGAGAAACACTGAAATCCTACACCTACAAAGGTTCCAAAATTTTATACCTTGTACCTCCTTTCCTTAAAATATTTCATAAATTTCACACTTCTCCTTCCAAATGCAAATAAGCAGATTTGACAAAAAATTTAGCTATGGGTATACATATTTTTATGGCACTGAATTTTAATATATAAAAAACAATATATACTTCAATACATTTAATGTATGGGATTGAAATAAAAAAGATGATATTGTGAAAAAAATGAAAAATTAAAATAAAACAACACATGCCAACCAAAAAAATAAGGGTGCATGCCACACTTTAGCATTAGATTAGTAGAGGCATATGATGCAAGAAAGCAAGCTTGTATAGTATCAGCTAAAAAAAAAAAAAAAACACCTTCCCATTTCACCCATCCATTCATTCCAAATGTTTGTCTAGTTCTGACTTATTTAAGCTATCAACTTCCACAATGACTGATGGAAGTCTGTTCCAGCAATCAACTACTTGCTAGCAAAAGGAAAAATTTCTGCACATCTATTCGACGACTGTCTTTCCTCAATTTCAGTTTATGACCCCTCAGGTTTGTAATCTGAGCAAAAGGAAGAATCACATCAGCATTGAGCCTGCTCAATCCATTCAATGCCTTATTAGCAGTAGTAGAGGCATACGATGCAAGAAAGGAGGCTTAAGCAGCATCAGGAAAAAAAATCAAAAACCCCACTCCCATTTCACATTTTCATTCGTTCCAAATGCCTGTAGAGCTCAGCCTTAAATTTATTTAGGCTATTAGCTTACACAAAAAAAGATGGAAACCTGTTCCACCAATCAACTACCTGCTGACTAAAGGCAAATTTCCGCACATCTATTCTACAACTATCTTTCCTCAATTTGAAACTGTGCCCCCTCAGGTTCTTAGTCTGAGCAAGAGGAAGAATCCCATCAGCATTCAGCTTGCTCAACCCATTCAAGGCCTTATACACCTCGATCAGATCACCTCGCAGGTGCTTACTCACCAGGTGCTGCAATTTTCAGAACTTAAGCCTTTCTTGTAAAGAGCACCCTTTTGTTCCTCTCACCAATTGTGTTGCTCTTCTTTGTACTCATTCTAGCAACTCTGTATTCTACCTAAAATGAGGCCTCCAGACCTGTACACAGTACCCTGGGTGTGGCCATTGCCTTGTATAACAGGATAATCACCTCCTTGACCTGCCCTGGCAGCCTGTCTGCAATGTCAGCAAACTTCATATTTTAATGCACAATTACCCCTAGGTCTTTTTCACTTTACACTTCCCTGAGTGTAGTACCACACAGTTGGTACGTTTTTCTTTGCTTATCGCTACCCATATACAGTACTTTGCATTTGACAATGTTAAATTTCAGTTGCCACTTCTCAGCCCATTTTTCCAACTTATCTAGATCAAGTTGGAGAAGCATACTGTCTTTACTGTCATTAACAACCATGCCAACCTTTGTATCATCTGCAAACCTGGGCATTCGTTGTTGCTGTTTTTGGTAGTTGTTGGCGCATCGGCTTCTGTGGCCATAGTGCACCTCCCAAGGTTTTTGCAGTACTTTGATCCAAGCCCGAGGCGGGATTCGAACCCGTGACCTTTGGGTTGCCAGGCAGGCACTTTACCCACCAGGCTAGCCCGGTCGGCCGCAAACATGGGCATTAAAACTGATATACCTTCATCAATATCATTGATAAATAAACAAAACAACAATGGACCCAACACTGAACCCTGGAGAACTCCACTAACAACATTTGTCCACGAAGAGCAGTGTCCATTAATTACCACTCTCTGTCATCTCCCACTCAACCATCCCTTTATCCATTGTAGCAACTTACCCTTAATGCCATACCTCTCCAATTTGTACAGCATTCTTCCATGTGCAACAGTATCAAAAGCTTTCCCGAAATCCAAGTATATGATATCAAAATTATTTTTGGCATTCAGTTCCTTTGTAACCACATCATAGTACAGTCAGTCCTCGTATAACACGTGTTTACACTACAAGAGATCATACACGATTTATAAATAGGGGAACGATATCTTATATAACACGAACTGAATTCGCCGTGTTTACAAGAAATGGCAGTTGAACGCGGAATCACCCCAACCGAACGCAACATGGTAGGAATGAAGAGAAGATTCTGAAAATGTATTTATGTGTTTTAAATCAGTGAAGGGGAAACACATTTCACCATAATAACGTAAAAACCAACACAATTCCAGCTATCGGTATAATCGCAAATGCAATTAGATTGAGTTTACTACCAGTTTATAACAGATTCCACTAGCAGAAACGCAACTGGAAATTGTTTTATGGTAGTAACCCCTAGAAATGTGCTTTAGTAAAATGTGAGGTGTTAATAGTGCATCTCTGCCTTTACGGTGTTGTTTATTCAGTTGCTACACGCACGCAGCTTTGTTTATGTGTATCAAGCGTACCTCCTCGTTTTGTAATTTTGCTTTATTCCCTAAAAATGAGTAAAATACTTAAAAGGTGTGAAAAGGAAGTGTCCTGGTGAAGACACTGCAGATTCAGAAAGAAAAAGAAAAGCGATATCAATAAACAGAGGCGGACTGGATCAAAAATTTTCTTACACGGGACAATTTGTAGTGGCCTCATACTAGCGTTTATGGCCAAAATCACATCGGCCTCCGGCCCACCGGGGTTTCCCCAGTAAAGCTTATGGCCAGTCCGCCTCTGTCGATTGAGAAAAAATATGAAATTGTGAAACGCTTTGAGCGAAATGAAAGACCATGTGATATTGCATGTGCTACAGACCTAAATGAGGCAATGCCAAGAATTACGAAGAATGCAGAGAAAATAAAAACAACTTTCATAGCAGGAACAACTCAAAGTGTAATTAAAATCCATTAGATTAAGACACAAAGAATTGGGAGAGATGGAACAGCTGTCATCTGTTTGGATAGAAAATCAAACAAAAAAACAAGTTTGCTTACGATAGAAGCAAAAGCATTAGCAATATTTTATTACGTAATAGTCGTAATAAATTATATTTACGTATTTTATTACGATTATTTATTGTGTTTGGTAATGTTTTGGTTTTGGTTTGTGTGTTCAATCTTGGGTGGCAGGCACCTAACCCTATTTTTCCCATAAGGCCTGTTGTTTATATTGCACGAGGGTTTCTAGGAACACAACTATCATGCTATACGAGGACTGACTGCATCCAAAAAAAATTGGTCAGACAAGACCTCCCTTTAACAAACCCATGCTGTGTCTTAACTATTACTGCAGTCTTGTCTAGATGATCCTGCAATGCTTCTTTGACCAGTGATTCCATTATTTTTCCTGTAAAACAAGTTAAACTAACAGGTGTGTAGTTATTTGTCACGTCTTGAACCCCCTTTGTGAATGGCTAGACATTTGCACAGTTCCAGTCCATGGGGACCTCCCTTGAGGAGACCAAGGAAGTCTCATAATTATGGCTAAGGGTTTACTTGCTTCCTTTTTTTTTTTTTTTTTTTTTTTTTACGAAAACCCCAAACACGAAAGACTTCAAAACCTATAGTACTTAGTACCGTGCGTGGGTAGAAGGAGAAGTATGGGTGGGGGATGCCAGAAACGTTGCTCTACAGACTAAACATGGGTTTCACCACTTCAAGCCTCCAATACACAAAGTGGTAGTATTGCAACGTTTGATGAGAATTATCTACCACCTTTGTTGCCTCCTTTAATATAACTGAATAGATCCCGTTCCCCAGATGCCTTTTTTATGTTTAACTTCAACAATTTCTCCCCCACTTTGCTCTCAGTTATTACAAAATCACTTAGCTCCCTGTTAGCGTTTGATAAATTTCTGGCACTCCTCTCATTGAATGACACCTCATGTGTGAATGTAGATGCAAAATACTCATTCAGTTTATCAGCTACCTGAGCATGATCATCAGTAGTCAACCCATCTATGTTAAGTGGTCCAATCTGATTCATCCCTTTCCTTCTAGAGTTTACATAAGTAAAGATCTCTTTTCTGTTTTTCTTTGCATCCTTTGCCAAAGATTTCTCGTAATCTACCTTTGCCCGCCTAACCTCCTTTGTGACTTGATTACAGACTAGTTTATACCTGCCATAGGCTTCTGTGTCACCTGATACTTTATGTGCATCCCATACACTTTTCTTCTCTGCCACAAGCCTCATTAATTCATCTGACATCCATTTAGGCCTAAACCTTGAACAGTATTTCTTAGTTGGAATGAAAAACCCAGTAGCCTCAAAAATTAAGTCCCTGTAGGCTTCCCATTTAGAATTCAAAGTTGGTACATAATCAGTTGATCCCACTGTACAGAATTTAAAAACTGTCTGAGACCACTTTTTTTTTTATCGTATGATGTGAGCAATAAACGAAGGAACCAGTTTTTTCCCGATTCCTTCGTATATCATGGCCCTAAGATCCAACCGGATAGAGCAGCACAATCGTGATATCCAAGCCCAAGGCAGGATTCGAACCCACGAACTTTGGGTTGCCAGGCAGGCACTTTACCCACCTGGCTAGTCCAGTCACCCTGAGACCACGGTAGTCACCTTTACGAAAGCAAAAGCACTTCCATTTAGCCTCGATGGTAGTTACATCTCTAAGTAATTCCCATATCAGTATGTTGTGATCACCCAGTGGTTCCTTTATCTGCAGATTCTTAATGCATGAATAATTACTGCTGATAATCAGATCAAGGGTATTACCCCCCCTCGGTTGCCTCTCGAACATGTTGCTGTAGAAAACAGTCATCCAATAAATCCACAAAAGTCTTGCTAGCGTACAAGTGACCAACCCATAAGTTCCAGTCAATATCTGAAAAGTTAAAATTCCCCCATTATAAATTACTGGCCCACTCTATTTCTCTACACAATTGCTTATTATACTCATCTGATTCATTAGGTCTATAACACACACATACTCTCATTTTTCCTTTGCCAGCACTTATTTCACATCAAACACTCAACACTGCATTGTCTATCAACATCAACTGGATGCACTTCCTTAGATTTTGTGTTTCTCAACAAACAGCATAACCCCTCCTCCCTTCCTGTCCTGTCCTGTCCTTCCTTCCTTCCTGTACACATTGTACAACCCAAATTCAAATTCTGCACTGCTTATATCTGTGTGACACCATGTCTCTGATATCCCAACAATATCTGCCTTTGATGTCTTGAATAGCACTTCAAGCTCATTAAATTTATTAACTATACTACTACCATTGGTGTACATGCAAGTATACATGCACCTGTTCCTACTTTTAGTTACCCTAACACAGCCCATGTATTTACTTGTTCAACTATGACTCCCAGCAGTCCTGGAAATCTCCATTACCTTGCTTTCCAGGTTGCTGCTCATTCTAACAGAAGCATTGTCGATCAATTCGGCCCTGGAAAGACTGTGCAAGCTCAAGGGGTAGAATTTTTTTTAGCCTGGTCTGTACTTGTTAACAGAAGGGACTGCTCCTACAGGGATGGGATACACTTAAATAGAAAGGGTGCAAGAATATTTGCTGATGCTATCGAGGCAGTGTTAGGGGGGGTCGGAAAACTGCTAGCTTGGGGGGATACAAGGACTAACATTAACAGTGGCCACTGGCAGAGGTGAAAGTGATTCTTGCACTGCTTCTATTCGAATGAGCAGAAGCCTGGAAAACAAAATGCAGGATATTTCAGAGACTGCTGGGAGTCATTGCGGTACAAATAAACACATGGGTTGTGTTAGGGTAGCTAAGAAAAAGAACAGGTGCATGTGTACTTGCGTGTACACCAATGCTAGGAGTTTAGTAAATAAATTTGATGAATTTGAGGTATTGCTCAAAGCATGAAAGGCAGATATTGTTGGGATATCAGAGACGTGGTGTCACACAGATATAAGGAATGCAGAACTGGAATTTGGGGAGTACAACGTCTACAGAAAGGATAGACAGGATAGGAAGAGAGAATAGGGGTTATGCTATTAGTTAAGAAACACATTAAATCCAAGGAAGTGAAGCCAGTCAACATCGATGGACAGTGAAGTGTCGAGTCAGTTTGGTGTGACATAAGCATTGGGAGATCAAAATTGAGAGTAGGAGTGTGCTATAGACCTAATGACTCTGATGAGTATAATAAAAAACTGTACAGGGAAATAGAGTATGCCAGTAAATCAGAGAGTCTTATAATGGGGGATTTTAATTTCCCAGATATTGACTGGAATTTGTGGGTTGGTCACTCACACACTAGCAAGGCTTTTGTGGATTTATTGGATGATTGTTTTCTACAACAGCATGTTAGGGAGGCAACAAGAGGGAGTAATACTCTTGATTTGATTAACAGTAGTGATTCTTCATGCATTAAGAATCTGCAGATAGAGAAACCACTACGTGGCAGTCATCACAGTGTGATGAAGTGGGATTTACTCAAAGAGTTAACTACCATCAGGGGTAAAGGGAAGGGTTATTGCTTTCGTAAAGGCGACAGTATTTAAATTCCATACAGTGGGACCAACTGATGATGTTACCAACAGCAAATTCAAAATGGGAAGCATTCAAAGAACTTATCTTGGAAGCTACTAGGCTTTACATACCAACTAAGAAATATTGTTCAAGGTTTAGGCCTAAATGAATGTCAGATGAACTAATGAGACATATGGCAGAGAAGAAAAACGCATGGGATACATATATAAATTTACATGTGATACAGAAGCCTATGATAGATATAAGTTTATCTATAACCAAGTTACAAAGGAAGTTAGGCAGGCGAAGGCAGATTACGATAAATCCTTGGCAAGGGATGCAAAGAAAAACAGCAAAGAGTTCTTTACTTATGTAAACTCTAGAAGGAAGGGGATGAATCAGATTGGTCCACTTGATATCGATGGGTCAACTGTTGATGATCCTGCTCAGGTAGCTAAGGAACTAAATGAATATTTTGCATCGACATTCAAACATGAGGATTTATTCAGAGAGGGGAATGCCAGAGGTGTATTCAACTCACGCAGTAAGCTAGAGAATCTTGGAATAACTGAGAGTAAAGTGGAGGAGAAATTGTTGAAGATAAACACAAGAAAGACACCTGGGGTGGATGGGATCTATCCAGTTATATTAAAGGAGGCAGCAAAGGAAGTAAGCAAACCCTTAGCCATAATTATGAGAGCTTCCTTGGCTTCAGGGGAGGTACCCATAGACTGGAGTTGTGCAAATGTGACCCCAATTCACAAAGGAGGATCAAAGATTGACACACGTAATTATAGACCTGTGAGTTTAACTTCTGTTACAGGAAAATTAATGGAGCACTGGTTAAAGAAGCATTGCAGGATCATCTAGACAAGACTTCAGTTATAGCTCAGACACAGCATGGTTTTGTAAAGGCGACTACGATGGTCTGAGACAGTATTTAAATTCTGTCTGAGACAGTATTTAAGGGGAAGTCTTGCCTGACCAATTTGATTGGATACTATGATGTAGTCACAAAAGAACTGGATGCAGGGAATAACTTTTATATTATATACTTAGATCTTAGAAAGGCTTTTGATACTGTTGCATATGGAAGACTGCTGCACAAATTGGAGAGTGTGGCATTGGAGGCAAATTACTGCTATGGATAAAGGGGTGGTTGAGGGGGAGAAGACAGAGAGTGGCAATCAATGGACACTGCTCTTCGTGGACTAATGTTATTAGTGGAGTCCCTCAGGGTTCAGTGTTGGGTCCATTATTGTTTTCTGTATTTATAAATAATATTGATGATGGTATATCAAGCTTAATGTCCAAGTTTGAAGACGATTCAAAAGTTGGCAGGGTTGTTAAGGACACTACTGACGCTATGCTGCTGTAACTGGATCTGGAAAGGTTGAGCAGATGGGCTGAGGTGGCAAACGAAGTTTAACATTCACAAATGTAAAGTACTACATATGGGAAACAGCAACCCCAGAGCAACATATCAACTCTGTGGTACTACACTGACAGTGGTAGAGAATGAAAAGGACCTGGGGGTAATTGTGCAGACAGATATGAAGTTCTCTGAGCAGTGCAGACAGTCTGCAAGAGTAGCTCATGGTGTCTTGTCAATGATATACAGGAATTTTTCTAGCAGGGATAAGGAGGTGATTATTCCCTTGTATAAGGCAATGGTCAGACCACACCTTGAGTACTGTATACAGGTCTGGAGGCCTCATTTCAAGAAGGATGTAGAGCTGCTGGAACGAGTACAGAGAAGGGCAACAATGTTAGTGAAGGGACAAAGGGTTGCTCTTATGAAGAAAGGTTTAAGTTTTGCAAATTACAGTGTCTGGAGACTAGACACCGGCGAGGTGATCTGATAGAGGTGTATAATGTATCTTGAATGGTTTGAGCATGCTCAATGCTGATGGGATTCTGCCTCTTGCTCAGAATAATCACCTGACAGGGCATAAATTCAAATTGAGGAAAGTCAGATGTAGGATAGATGTGCGGAAATTTGCCTTTAGCCAGCGGGTAGTTGGTTGGTGGAACAGACTTCCATCCCTTGTTGTGGAAGTTGATAGCCTAAATAAATTTAAGGCTCAGCTGGACAGGTATTCCGAACAAATGGAGGAGTGAAGTGGAAGTGTTTTTTTTTTTTTTTTTTTTTTTGGTTGATGCTGCATAAGCTTGGTTTCTTGCATCATATGCCTTTACTAATGCTAAGAATCACTTTTCCCTCTGCCTGCGGCCACTGTTAACCTTTTAGTCTCTGTATCCCTCCAAGCTAGCAGTTTTCCGACCCACATAACACTTCTCAATAGCATCAGCAAATATTCTTGCACCCTTTCTATTTAAGTGTACCCCATCACTATAGAAGCAGTCTCTCCTGTCAGCTAGCACACACCAGGCTGAAAAAAATTCTACCCCTTCAGCCTTGCACAATCTCTGCAGGGCCGAATTGATCAAAAAGACTCATCATATACTCCCTCCTATCGTGTCTGGGCAGAATTGCAGACACTTTCACATTCAACCCTATCTCACGACTTTTTTTCAACATTGACCAGTACTTGTTGAGTAAATCTGCAGATCTCTTACTCTTAATGTGACTGGTTCCGTGTACAACAACATCACATTTTGTACCCTTAAAAGATGATATCTGCTCTACAATGTCATCAACTTTGGCCCAGGCAGACATACCCTGGTCCTGTTCCACCTATTATACACCTGAATGAGATTGCCTTGCAGGTGCCTAGTCTCCAGATGCTGCAATTTGTAAAACCTGAGCCTTTCTTCGTAAGAGCACTCCTTTGTTCCCCTCATCAATTATGTTGCCCTTCTCTCTACTCATTCTACCAACTCTACATCCTTTCTAAAATGGAGCTTCCAGACCTGTATGCAGTATTCAAGATGTGGCCTGACCATTGCCTTATACAAGGGGATAATCACTTCCTTATCCCTGCTTGCAAAATTCTTGTATATCATTGACAAGACCCCATGACTTACTCGGGCATCATGTCTGCACTGCTGAGAAAACTTCATATCTGACTGCATAATTACCCCCAGGTCTCTTTCATTCTCCACTACCCTGAGTGTAACACCACCCAGTTGGTACATTTCTTTGGGATTTCTACTACCCGTATGCAGCACTTTGCATTTGTCAATGTTAAACTTCAATTGCCACTTCTCAGTCTATCTGCCCAACTTTTCCAGATCCTGTTGCAGCAGCATACTGTCATTACTGTTATTAATAACCCTGCCAAACTTTGTGTCATCTGCAAACTTTGACATTAAGCTTGATATACCTTCATCAATATCACTGATAAATATACAAAACCTATACCGAACCCTGGGGTACACCACTAATAACGGTCCAAGTACAGCAATATCCATTTATTACCACTGTCTGCCATCTTTCACTCAACCATCGCTTTATCCATTGTAGCAACTTGCCCTTAATGCCATACCATTCCAATTTGTACAGCAGTCTTCTATGTGCAACAGTATCAAAAGCTTTCCTGAATTCCATACATGATATCAAAATTATTTTTTGGATCCAGTTCCTATGTGACTACGTCATAGTATCCAATCAAATTGGTCAGACAAGACTTCCCCTTAACAAACCCATGCTGTCTCTGAATTATTACTGCTGTCTTGTCTAAATGATTCTGCAATGCTTCTTTAACCGCTGACTATTATCTTCCCTGGAACAGAAGTCAAACTAACAGGTCTGTAATTGCTTGTGTCACCCTTCAATCTTCCTTTGGGAAATGGAGATACCTTTGCACGTCTCCAGTCTGTGGGGACTTTCCCTGAGTCCAAGGATTCTCTCATAATTATGGATAAGGGTTTGGTTACTTCTTTTGCCACCTCCTTTAATATAACTGGATGTTGTTATTTGGTTTCTAGGAGCATTAGCAACTAAGGCCATATTGCTCCGGGATATGCGGTGGTCATTCCCTGACCTTTCCGCATCCTCCATATTTGGTGGTGACGGGCCGAACCCCGGTCTAATCAAGAAGCATGTGCTACCCACTGCTGCTCCTTCCCACCTGGCTACGGAGGCGCCTATATAACTGGATAGATACCATCCACCATATGTGACTTTCTTATGTTTAACTTCAACAATTTCTCCTCCACTCTGCACACAGTTATTACAAAATCATTTAACTCCCTATTAGAGTTTGATAAATATCTGGCCCTCTCCTCCTTGCATAACTCCTCATGCGTGAATGTAGATGCAAAATACTCATTTAATTTGGCAGCTATCTGAGAATGATCATCTACAGTCAAGCCATTGATATCAAGTGGACCAATCTGATTCACCTCCTTCCTTTTAGAGTTTATATAAGTAAAGAAGTCTTTTCTGTTTTTCTTTGCATCCTTTGCTAAAGATTTCTTGTAATCTGCCTTTGCCTGCCTAACCTCCTTTGTGACTTGGTTACAGACCAGCTTATATCTATTACTGACTTCGTTACTGACAAGCTTATATCTATCATAGGCTTCTGTGTCACCCATTGATTTATATGTATCCAATGCATTTTTCTTCTGCCACATGTCTCATTAGTTCATCTGACATCCATTTAGGCCTAAACCTTGAACAATATTTCTTAGTTGGTATGTAAAGCCTAGTAGCTTCCAAGATAAGTTCTTTGAATGCTTCCCATTTTGAATTTGCTGTTGGTAACATCATCAGTTGGTCCCACTGTATGGAATTTAAATACTGTCTCAGACCATCATAGTCGCCTTTACGAAAGCAATAACCCTTCCCTTTACCCCTGACGGTGGTTACTGCCACCTAGTGGTTCCTTTATCTGTAAATTCTTAATGCATGAATAATTACTGCTGATAATCGGATCAAGAGTGTTACTCCATCTGGTTGCCTCTCTAACATGCTGCTGTAGAAAACAATCATCCAATAAATCCACAAAAAACGTGATAGTGTGCAAGTAACCAACCCACAAGTTCTAGTCTATATCTGGGAAGTTAAAATCCCCCATTATAAGACACTCAGATTTACTAGCCCACTCTATTTCTCTGTATAATTGTTCAATGCACTCATCAGACTCATTAGGCCTATAACAAAACTCCTGCCCTCATTTTTGCTTTGCAAGTGCTTATGTCACACCAAACTGACTCAAAATTGCACTGCCCATCTATGTCACTGCTTTGAGAAACTCTGTTCATGGAGCATGACAGTGACTTATCTTTACTTTGCTCATTCAAACAATCATCAAATTTAAATGGTACATAGTATTTATAGAATGAAATATAAAGGACGATTAGACCTACACACTAATGGTCCTTTATATCCGTTTATATTCACCTAGCTAAGGAATACACAGGATGTTATTTTGTCTTCACTACTGAATATACATACCAAAGGAATGTGACTAATACCATGTGTTAGTCACATTCTCAGGTGTGACAATAAAGTTCCTGAACTGGTGCTGTTTTCGTGCTTGATGAGTTTGAAAAAAAAAAACAAAAAAAAAAAAGGAGGTGGTATATTAGAGTTCATACTTCCACCAACAAATAGTGTGACATAGAGATTGTCGAGTAAGGCTGACAGGTTGCAAGTAACAACATGCACACTACTTTTTATAGTAGTATTAATGTTCCGTGCCACGATTTTGCAATGGAGCAATGAATGTCAAATTCTGCTTTAAATTGGAAAAATCTGCAACAGTAACATAAGAAATGTTAAATCATACCAGTGTGTTTGAATGATAGAAATCGTTCAAAGATGGATGAGAGGATGTTCACAATGATCCAAGAAGTGTGCATCCATCAACCTCTCAAAATGAAGACACAGCTGCAAAAATTTCGGAAAATTGTGACAAGACATTGTCGTTTAACCCTTAAAATGATAGCCGATGAGACGAATAAGGAGACAATTTCTTGAACTTTTGGATAATTTTTTGATTTAGGGAAAGGGAAGGTCTGTGCAAAATTTTTGCTACACAGCCTCATTGATGAGTAGAAGCAACGAAGCATTTCATCATGTAAAGATTTCATCCAGACTTATTGAGACATTCCTACTTTTATTTACTGAACTGTCATTGGAGATGAGTGTTGGGTATTAGCATTAGTAGAGGCACATGATGCAAGAAAGCAAGCTTTTGCAGCATCAGCCAAAAGGAAAAAAAAAAAAAAAAAACCCACTCCCATTTCATCTCTCCGTTCATTCGAAATACCTGTACAGCTGAGCCTTAAATTTATTTAGCCTATCAACTTCCACAACAAGGGATGGAAGTCTGTTCCACCAACCAACTACCCGTGGCTAAAGGCAAATTTCCGCACATCTATCCTACATCTGTCTTTCCTCAATTTGAATTTATGCCCTCTCAGGTGATTATTCTGAGCAAGAGGAAGAATCCCATCAGCATTGAGCATGCTCAAACCATTCAAGGCTTCATACACCTCTATCAGATCACCTCGCCGGTGCCTAGTCTTCAGACACTGTAATTTGCAAAACTTAAGGCTTTCTTCGTAAGAGCAACCCTTTGTTCCATTCAATAATCTTGTTGCCCTTCTCTGTACTCGTTCCAGCAGCTCTACATCCTTCTTGAAATGAGGCTCCAGACCTGTATACAGTATTCAAAGTATGGCCTGACCATTGCCTTATACAAGGGAATAATCACCTCCTTATTTCAATCCCAGCTAGAAAAATTCCTGTATATCATTGACAAGACACCATGAGCTACTCTTGCAGCCTGAGTTTTCTAAGCAGTGCAGACTGCTCAGAAAACTTCATATCTGCCTGCACAATTACCCCCAGGTCCTTTTCATTTTCTACCACTGTCAGTTCAGTACCACAGAGTTGATACGTTACTCTGGGGTTATGGTTTCCCATATGTAGTACTTAATACAGTATTTGTCAATGTTAAACTTCATTTGCCACCTCTCAGCCCATTTGCTCAACCTTTCCAGATCCTGTTGCAGCAGCATACTGTCAGTAGTGTCCTTAACAGCCCTGCCAACCTTTGTATCGTCTGCAAACTTGGACATTAAGATTGATATACCATCATTTATCAATATCATTTATAAATACAGAAAACAACAATGGACCCATACTGAACCCTGAACTAATTAGTTCAATACTTAACTAATAACATTCGTCCACGATGAGCAGTGTCCATTGATTACAACTCTCTGTCTTCTCCCCCCAATCATCCCTTTATCCATAGCAGCAATTTGCCTCCAATTTGTGCAGCAGTCTTCCATGTGCAACAGTATCAAAAGTCTTTCTAAGATCCAAATATATAATATAAAAGTTATTCCCCGCATCCAGTTCTTTTGTGACTGCATCATAGTATCCAATCAAATTGGTCAGGCAAGACTTTCCCTTAACAAAACCATGCTGTGTCCGAGCTATAACTGAAGTCTTGTCTAGATGATCCTGCAATGCATCTTTAACCAGTGGCTCCATTAACTTTCCTGGAATAGAAGTTAAACTCGCAGGTCTATAATTATTTGTGTCAGCCTTTGATCCTCCTTTGTGAATTGGGGTCACATTTACACATCTCCAGTCTATGGGTACCTCCCCTGAATCCAAGGAAGCTCTCATAATTATGGCTAAGGGTTTGCTTACTTCCTTTGCTGCCTTCTTTAATATAACTGGATAGTTCCCATCCACCCCAGATGCCTTTTTTATGTTTATCCTCAACAATTTCTCCTCCATTTTCCTCTCAGTTATTACAAAATCATCTAGCTCACTGCCAGAGTCACCTCTGCCATTCCCCTTCCTGAATAGCTGCTCATGTGTGAATATAGATGCAAAATACTCATTTAATTTGTTAGCCACCTGAGCAGGATCATCAACAGTTGAACCATCAATATCCAGTGGACCAATCTGATTCATCCCTTTCCTTCTAGAATTTACATAGGTAAAGAACTCTTTTCTGTTTTTCTTTGCATCCTTTGCCAAGGATTTCTCATAATCTACCTTTGCCTGACTAATCTCATTTGTGACTTGGTTACAAACCAGCTTATATCTATCATACGTTTCCTTGTCACCCATTAATTTATATGTATCCCATGCATTTTTCTTCTCTGCCATATGTCTCATTATATCGTCTAACATCCATTTAGGCCTAAACCTTAAACAATATTTCTTAGTTGGTATGTAAAGTCTAGTAGCTTCCAAGATAAATTCTTTGAATGCTTCCCATTTTGAATTTGCTGTTGGTAACATTATCAGTTGGTCCCACTGTATAGAATTGAAATACTGTCTCAGACCATCGTAGTCGCCTTTACGAAAGCAAAAACCCTTCCCTTTACTCCTGATGGTAGGTACCTCTTTGAGTAAATCCCACTTCAGCCCACTGTGATCACTGCCACCTAATGGTTCCTTTATCTGCAGATTCTTAATGCACGAAAAATCACTATTGATAATCAGATCAAGAGTATTACTCCCTCTTGTTGCCTCCCGAACATGCTAATGTAGAAAACGTAAGCGATGCTGATGTAGAAAGGCTTAGGTTTTGCAAATGACAGCGTCTGGGGACTAGGCACAGGCGAGGTGATCTGATAGAGGTGTACAGAGCCTTGAATGGTTTGAGCATGCTCAATGCTGATGGGATTCTTCCTCTTGCTCAAAATAATCACTGAGAGGACATAAATTCAAATTGAGGAAAGACAGATGTAGGATAGATGTGCGGAAATTTGCCTTTAGCCAGCGGGTAGTTGGTTGGTGGAAGAGACTTCCATTGCTTGTTGTGGAAGTTGATAGCCTAAATAAATGTAAGGCTCAGCTGGACAGATATTTCGAATGAACGGAGGGGTGAAATGGGAGTGGTTTTTTTTTTTTTTTTTTTTTTTGGCTGATGCTGCATAAGCTTGCTTTCTTGCATCACATGCCTCTACTAATGCTAATGCTAAAAACAATCATCCAATAAATCCACAAAAGCCTTGCTAGTGTGTGAGTGACTAACCCACAAATTCCAGTCAATATCTGGGAAATTAAAACGCCCATTATAAGACTCTCTGATTTACTGGCCCACTCTATTTCCCTGTACAGTTTCTTATTATACTCATCGGAGTCATTATGCCTATAGCACCCTCCTACTCTCAATTTTGATCTCCCAATGCGTATGTTACACCAAACTGACTCGACAGTGCACTGTCCAGCGATGTCAACTGGCTTCACTTCCTTGGATTTTATGTGTTTCTTAACTAATAGCATAACCCCCTCCTTCCTTCCTATCCTATCTATCCTTTCTGTACACATTGTACTCCTCAAATTCCAGTTCCGCATTCCTTATATCTGTATGACACCAAATCTCTGATATCCCAACAATATCTGCCTTTGATGTTTTGAGCAATACCTCAAATTGATCAAATTTATTTACCAAACTCCTAGCATTGGTTTTCACGCAAGTATACATGCACCCGTTCCTATTCTTATCTACCCTAACACAACCTATGTGTTTACTTGTACCGGCAATGACTCCCAGCAGTCTTTCCTGCATCTTGTTTTCCAGGCTGCTGCTCATTCCAATAGAAGCAGTGCAAGAATCATTTTCGCCTCTGCCAGTAGCTACTGTTAGTCTATTTAGTCCTTGTATCCCCCCAAGCTAGCAGTTTTCTGACCCACCTAACACTGCCTCGATAGCATCAGCAAATATTCTTGCACCCTTTCTATTTAAGTGTATCCCATCTCTGTAGAAGCAGTCTCTCCTGTTAACAAGTACAGACCAGGCTGAAAAAAATTCTACCTCTTGAGCCTTGCAGAATCTTTCCAGGGCCTAATTGATCGGCAAGTCTATCATCATATACTCCCTCCTATCATGTCTGGGCAGAATTGCAGACACTTTCAAATTCAACCCTAATTCAAGGCTTTTTTTCAACAGTGATCTGTACTTGTTAAGTAATTCTGCCAGTCTCCTACTCTTAATATCATTTGTGCCAACGTGTACAACAATATCACCTTTTGTGCCCTTAAAAGATGATATCCATTCTACAACGTCATATGTCTGCCAGGGCCAAAATACCCTGGTCCTGATTCACCTATCCTTTTCACATACTATGTTCCCCATTTCCCTGACAATAGAGTCACCAACAACTACTAGTTTTTCAGTATGACCCAGAGATGAAGTGTCAGAGCGAGCAGCGGACTTGAAAATCATCACCAAGACCCAAAAAGTTTTGTTTACAGAAGTCCAGAATCAAGATAGTACTGATTATGTTTTTCAGCAAACAAGATGTGATTCGCAAGGAATTTTTACAAAGGGAGAGAGTCGGTGCTGCATTCTATGTACAGACTTTAATGATTATTGAAATGCATTTCCCATGTGAGGCAGCAATTTCAAGAGAAAGGTGGCTGGTTCTTGTTGCAAAACAATCATCCCACCCATTCAGCACTTGTTGTGAAGAAACACGGATTATACAGATCAATCATCCATCCTACTCAGTTTCAAGAGAAAGGTGGCTGGTTCTTGTTGCAAGACAATCACCCCACCCATTCAGCACTTGGTGTGAAGAAACACGGATTACAGAAATCAATGATCCATCCTACACTCTCAACCTAATACCAGCAGACTTCTTCCTCTTTCCTGAGTGAAAGCTGTCTTCAAAGGAAAGAGATTTTAGAATGTTGAGGACTTAAAGAAAAAAGTAACCACCAAACTTAACATCAACTCTGCCTTTGTTGGCTCTTTTCGGAAACTTTTAGAATGATGCAATAAGTGCATTCAATAAGGTGGTGATTACTTTGCATAAAAATAAAATCATTTTTGAGCCCCTTCACTTTGTTCCTTTTTTTTACATACCAAAGGAATGTGACCAGTCCAGAAACTTTGTTGCCACACCTTGTATGTTAAGACAACTGTTGTTGTACTGCAGCTTCACAAAATACGAGTAGAATTCCAAATAATTTACCAACTGACTGTATAATACACAATTTTACTATCATTATTTTCTTAGAATCATTTATAACTATAAAACAATTTTTAGAAAATGATGATTTTATAGTGTAGACAAATGTAATTTATGGATTCATAACTTAAAATGTGAGGGAATAATACAGCACTTTCTGTGCCTTTCTTAGCCTTGAATTTCAATAAATCTCCCTAATGCTAATGTTTAACCGAAGTGCACATTTGAATATTACTATATTACTTTGAAGTAATATTTGAATAATAAACATAGAAAAATAGAACATAGAAAAATAGAACCTAGAATAATATATAAATAATAGTTATATAAAATATTTTCTTACTAAGTAATAACTTTAGCTCCTTTGTCAGAGATATTTGTACGCATATTAGAAGGTAGGATTTCAGAGCTACAGGCAAGAGCTTTAGTTCCTACAAGTCCAAGCCCAGTACCAACTGCAAAAGAAAAGCTGAAAAATAGAGGAATGGTTCCGATAATAATGAGAGCTATACGAACTTTACAATAGTCATTGTGCAATTCATCTTTGTAAGATAATAGGTCCTGTCTGTATTTTTCAACCTGAAAAAAAAAAAAAATTAAAATCAACAACGAAATTGCAGCTCATTTATTATACAACATGAAACCTAAGACCATTGCAAAGGTTTGATCTCTATGACATTTTATATTCAGAAAAATAACTTGTGCAATGCCAGGACGTTATTGAAACTCACTTTTCCCAAATTTTCATTATTTTTTGGGAAAAATTTAGTTTACACATGTTATCTAGCAGTCAGGATGGCAAGGTACAAGTTTAAGAAAATTAAAGTTTACTTGCACAGTAATATCAAAGTTAAAGGATAAAGCTTACTCTTATTAGCCTACCATATCTGCCATTTTTTCAGCATGGTCCAATATTTATCCAACAAATTGTCAGGATGTCTTTGTTTAAATACTGCTAGTGCCCACATGAATAATGATGCTCTCTCTTTATCTCCATTAAAATCTGACAACTGCAGGTAATATAATCAATTGTTGCTCCTGGCAAACACCCTTGTTCTGGTTCACCTATCTTTGTTATCTATTTTTGCCTGACAATAGAGTCTCCCAATAAAACTAAATCTCCTTCAACCAGAGCAGTGTGCATTTAACTGTTCCATTCTTGTTGGACCCAAATCGGGGAGTAAGGGTGGGGGGGGGGTGTATCACTTGGTGGGTCAAGATATATCTCAGTCCACAATGGGCTCCCAGTTACATTCATTTCTAAGGCTGTTTCTTCACCTTTTTCTTCAGTGAATCAAATTCTTCTAGTAATGCACAAAGTATTAATCTGAGATTGGTGCATTCCTTAGATTGGGTGTAAATAAAAAGAATCGTCAGTTGAACTTGGTTTGTCTACTAGATCAACTTTTGAATACATGTCATAGGCTTATACAAGCAACAAATTCATGACTCACATTGGAAATGTCCACAGACATTTCTGTCTGGGTTATGGTGTCCTTGGAGTTTGTATTGAAATTGAATCTTGTAAAAACCAATTTTTATGTAAAATGTGAGTTTAAGAAAATTAAAAAATTTAAATTATAAAAATATATTATAGAATTTAAATTAACAAAGTATTACATAAATTAAACTGTTAACAAACTTTATCCACTAGTGAAGTTAAATTTAAGCTACCGAAGTTACCAGATAGAATTTAACTTAGCAGAAATACTTTAGAAAAGTGAAGAATTAAATTTATAAAATTACTGAAATAAAATATACAAAATTACAGAAATTAAATTTAAACAAATTTTTAAAAAAATTTTTCTATCAGACACCTGATGTTCCTCCCTTTCAGGAACCAAATTGAAACACATCTGCTATCTTTGACTATCTACAGCAGAATAGTATAATATTTCACAACATAAGGATCATTGGCTGGTTGATTAGTATATCTGTGTGCAGCAATGCATTGATTTCTTTAATGTTTGAAATGTAGGGATTCCCCAGTCACTGTTGACTTCATGGCCTTCCAACGAGATGGGGGCACTATGGTTGGTCTATTTTATTTTATTTTTTTTTTCACCCGGTTGTTTATGTTGTGGTCTCTGTTTATAATGATATTTCATGAAATTTGGACTTGGTACCATCAAGGGGTGCCGCTATGTTTGAATTAATTGGTATTTTTACAAATTTTTATTATATGGTATATTCTTATTAAGTGGCATTCTTTCTAAATTATTTAAGACACATATTCCTTCTGCAACACCCTTTATCTTGATTTATTTCCCCCCTCCTCTTTCTTTTGTTGCTGTAGTTACATGCTCTTTTTTTTTTTCATCACTTACTTGGCTTGCCAAAAACATTTGTCAATCTAAATATCTGTTGTCACAATGTGCTTTTTCCTATAATCTTGTAGAAATTATTATTTGACACCTTTCATTCCGTACAGATGGGCCAGAGCAGATTGTACACATCCAAACTGTTTCTCTCTGGAATGGTAAGAGGGTGGACTCCAATACGAAAATGCATTTTTTCAAATTAAGTGGCCGAGCACAAAAGAAATTAGCATTAGCTGAGGAATATGATGCAAGAAAGCAAGCTTATGCAGCATCGGCCAAAAAAACAAAAAAAAAGAAAAAACCTTCCCATTTCACCCATCCATTCACTCCAAATGTTTGTCTAGTTCTGCTTTGAATTTATTTAAGCTGTCAACTTCTTCAATGACAGATGAAAGTTTGTTCCAGCAATCAACCACATGCTGGCTAAAGGCAAACCTGCACACACCTATTCTTCAACTGTCTTTCCTCAATTTGAATCTCTGTCCCCCCACAAGGTTCTTAATCTGAGCAAGCAGATGTTTTCCATCAGCACTGAGCCTGCTCAAACCATTCAAGGTCTTATACACCTCAATCAGATCACCTTGCAGGTGCCTAGTCTCCAGATGCTGCAACTTACAGAACTTAAGCCTCTCTTGGTAAGAGCACCCCTTTGTTCCTCTCACCAATCTTGTTACCCTTCTTTGTACTTGTTCTAGCAACTCTACATCCCTCCTAAAATGAGGCCTCCACACCTATACACAGTACTCAAGGTATGGCCTGACCATTGCCTTATACAAAGGGATAATCACCTTGTCTCTGCTAGCAAAATTCCTATATATCAGTGATAAAATTCCATGACCTGCTCTGGCAGCCCATCTGCACTGCTCAGAGAACTTCATATCTGACTGCACAATATCCCCCCTCCAGGTCTTTTTCATTCTCCACCTCCCTGAGTGTAGTACCGCACAGTTGATATGTTTCTCTTGGGTTACTGCTACCCATATACAGTACTTTGGGTACTGCAGGGTACTTGGGAAAATGCAGTGAATAATAAGGGAAGGAGACTCTTGAACTGAATGATAAATAAAAATACTTAATATGTAGAAGTTTATTTTCTTTAAATGATCCATTTTACTATACAGTTTCTGGTCTGTGAAATTTTTTTGAATAGAAGGATTAGTCTGCTTAGATTTCACTTTTTTTAAAGCATTCTTTAATCTATTAAAAATAAGGGAATTTAAAAAAATAAGCAAATGTAAATTACAAAAAAAAAAAAAAAATATATATATATATATATATATATATATTAAATATAACATATAGATATAACTCTTTTCTGGAATCATTAAAATTTTGACTTACCAGTGGTTCTGATAAAGCCCTTTGCAGCACATCTGTAATTTCTTCTACTCTTGACCAAAGGTGCTCCTCCACAGGAAATAAAGCTTCAGTTATTTCTGAAATCATAATGTATTTTTTTAAAGAAAATAGAAGAGAAATTTTTAAATTTATATTTATAAGTTTCATGGTTAAAAAACGAGTTTACCCTTTTCATATTTAATTATTGAATAATATACCAGAAGATTGTCCTTAACTTTATACTCCACATCGCAGCCATTTGCATAATTCTGTCAAATGGCTGCGGTGTGACCATAGCCAAATAGTCAGGTTCAAGTAGTCTTACATATGCTACATGTTTGAATCTACAAGATGAAAAACATGGCAAAATGCTTCTAAATAGCTTCAATTGCAAGTTACTCTACTCTCCAGAGTATAAATTTTTTTCCCCATTAAAAGCTTGCTAGTTAAAATCCTGTTAAGTGACAAGCAGTAGCAATGACAACAATACTGTTGAAGACATCATCACTTTGATAGATTTGTGCACAATTGATAACATGGTTTATTTAAAAATTTTAAAACCTCCAAGATATATGGATAAAAGAGCTATTAAATGTATTCATGTCCAATATTAACAATATTTCATTAACTTCCAGAAAAAATTAAAACTGAAAAGTGTATTTGATGTCAAGATGAAGCTAAGTTATAGAACTATATAACTTAGGTAGAACGGTAGTCCACTTTGATCTGTACTTTTATTTCTTACAAAATAAAAGAAAGCACATACATACCAGAACACTAAACTTATTACTCTTTTTGCAGGATATTGTCCATCTACACTGATATATTTTTGCTATCACCAAGCAAGGGCTTGGGCACTGATCCTAGAAAGATACAAAGAAATTCAGGATGCTATGCCTGAGTTTTTCATCTCTGTTGAATGTTCTACCTTTCCAGATACCTCCCTCATTGGCCGAATGATAATCACTTGTTTTGGATAAAATCCTGGCTGTAAGGTGGGTGGATCATGATTTCACAGCCCATGGTTGCAAATGTTATCACTGTCATATTTGCCATATGTGAACATGAACTGTTGTGAAACAGAATGATTCCTTTTGAGTTTCACGAAAACTGCTGTATGCACATCACTGAGAAGTAATTTGTTGCAAGATTGTGTACTATAATTTGTATGTTTCCCAAAACCAGAACCTTAACACAATGAACATTCACAACTAGGACAGATATTAGTTTCATGTGAACATGCAGTATGTTAGTAACTTTTTTAATGGCCTTTGGAAAACTTCTTGCACATCTGCATGCAGCACGGCTTCTCTCTCATATTATGCACTTAACCTATGGAGAATTTCAGCCACTTTCACCTTTTTTTCTTTTAACAGAAATTGGATGTTGCAGCAGAGTTCTAGGGTCAGAGTGGTAGAGTCCAATGCCAACTTGTACTACTTCAAATGCCAGAATAAAGAGCACCATCTATCATGAGGAATGTTTTGTTGTTCTGGTGCACACATCTTAAAAAAAAAAAAAAAAAAAAAGTTCAGTCAACCTTGAACCACCAAAGTACAAGTTCTTCACACACTTGTTTTCAAGATAATGTGTTTGTTATGGTTCAAATTGTCTTGAAATCTTGACCTCCCCCAATTATGTTTCCAAGTAATAGTACACACACACACAGTTTATAATAAATGGCAACAAAAAAAAAAAAAAAAAAAACACAGTTCTGGAAATTGGGGCAGAAGAATAAATCATAGTTGAATTAAGTGATAAATAAATAGATGTACAATATATTCTGTATTCTACATCTATACAATAAGCAGCAATCCAAAAGTATAATTAAAGTAGTAATGATTATACTTCACTACAGCCATTGAAACAATCTGAAAATTGCATGAATTTTGTAGTTCAGTTTCTGTCTTGAGGCACTTTGGTTACTTCAGTGACAGATATCAACTTTCAACCTCCAAGGCAAGGGCTTATGTTCAGATCAGAGACAAACCATTATCCAAATAATGGTACAGTCTCTGGCAATAAGTTGACCTAAACCGATATTATAAATTCAACATAAACTGCAGTACCAAAACAGTGGTGCCACTATTTTTTAAAAATATTCAAGGTGCCATATGACAGCTGTTTGGGGATTTACTAGTCTCTCATTAGATTACAGGTGGACTATATTAAAAAAAAAATCTACACTGAATGGTGAATAATATAAAGTATAATGAGCAGCCTATTGGGACATGAAAGAAAAACTTCTAATTAAACATATAACAAAAGTTGTGTGTACATTTAATCCATAATACTGGGCCATGTTTTCTATATATAGCAAATCAGTAAAGATTATATGGTTATATTTCAATGTAGACACCTAAAAAATAAACTGAAACTCTACGCATTTAGCATTTGATTTTTTTTTTTCCTTAAGAGGGTTAAAAAAAAAAATAATAATAATAAGAGAGAAGAAAAAACTTGATGCCTTAAGGTCCTGTCCTGAGATCCTTCTCTTGGAATCACTATTTTTATAAGAGTAAAACTAGAACAAGAAAGAGATTTCTGAATCTAGAAATTTCATAATGGAAAGCTTGCTTCTACAAAGCTGTTAAAATTATATTTAATACTGTCATTACATTATATTACCTTAAGACACTTAGTAGTTATAGTGTGTCTTAAAGTACTGTTTTATTGGACTAAATTCAAAAATAGCAAGGGCTTAATCTTTTCTTAAGAGTAAGAGAGTATGTTAGGGTATTACCTTAAAAGTAAGAGATCTGCAGATTTACTTAATAAGTACAGGTCAATGCTGGAAAAAAAAAGTCGTAAGTTAGGGTTAAATTTGAAAGTGTCTGCGATCCTGCCCAGACACGATAGGAGGGAGAATATGAGAGCCTTTTCAATCAATTCGGCCCTGGAAAGATTGTGCAAAGCTCACAGGGTAGAATTTTTTAAGCATGGTCTGTGCTTGCTAACAGGAGAGACAGCTTTACAGGGATGGGATACACTTAAATAGAAAGGGTGCAAGAATATTTGCTGATGCTATTGAAACAGTGTTAGGTGGGTTGGAAAACTGCTAGATTGGGGGAATTCACAGACTAAAAAGATTAACAGTAGCTGCAGGCAGAGGCGAAAGTGATTCTTGCACTGCTTATATTGTAATGAACAGCAGCCTAGAGAGCAAGTTACTGGGGACTTCAAGAGTTGCTGGGAGTCATCATGGAACAAGTGCATGTATAATCACATGTACACTAATGCTAGAAGTATAGTAAATAAACAAGATGAATTTGAAGCGCTGATCAAGACATCAAAGGCAGATATTGTTGGGATATTAGAGACATGGTATCACACAGATATAAGTAGCAGAAAATTGGAATTTGGGGAGTACAATATGTACAGAAAGGACCAGACATAGTAGGAAAGTGGAGGGGTTATGCTGTTAGTTAAGAAACACTAAATTTAAGGAAGTGTATCCAGTTGACACGGGTGGACAGTGCAATGTTGAGTCCATTTGGTGTGAAATAAACACTGGGAAAGGGAAAATGAGAGTAGGAGTATGTTACAGGCTTAATGACTCTGATCAGTACAATGAACAGTTGAACAGAGAAATAGCATGGGCCAGTAAATCAGAATGTCTTGTAATGGGGAATTTTAACTTTCCAGATTTGACTGAAATTTGTGGGTTGGTCATTCGTATGCTAGCAAGATGCTAGAATGTTGTTTTCTACAGCAACACATTCGAGGGGCAACCAGAGGGAGTAATACCCTTGATCTGATTATCAGCAGTGATTATTCATGCATTAAGAATTTGCAGAAAAGGAACCACTAAGTGACATTGATCAGTGTACTGATGTGGGATTTACTTAAAGATGTAACTGCCATCAGGGGTAAAGAAAAGGGTTTTTGCTTTCATAGATTTTATTTGGTTTTTAGGAGCATTAGCAACCAATGCCATATTGCTTCGGGATATGCAGTGGTCATTCCCTGACCTTTCCGCATCCTCCGTATTTGGAGGTGATGGGCTCGAACCCCGGTCTAATCAAGAAGTGTGTACTATGCACTGCTGCTTCTTCCCACCTGGCTACGGAGGCGCCTTTTGCTTTCATAGAGATGGCTACAGTGGTCTCAGACAGTTTTTAAATCCTATACAGGGGGATCAACAATGTTGCCAACGTTGAATTCTAAATGGGAAACCTTCAGGGACTTAACTTGGAGACTACTAAGCTTTTTATACCAACTAAGAAATACTGTTCAAGGTTCAGGCCTAAATGGATGTTGGATGAATTAATAAGGCTCGTGGCAGAGAAGAAAAATGCATGGGATGCATATAAATTATCAGGCAACAGAAGAAGCCTATGGCAGATATAAGCTAGTCTGTAATCAAGTCACAAAGGAGGTAATAGTAGTAGTAACAGAAGCATGTGATGCAAGAAAGTAAGTGTATGAGCTTATGTAGCATCAGTTTGTTCCAGCAATTAACCACCTGCTGGCTAAAGGCAAATTCCTGCATAGCTATTCTACAACTATATTTCCTCAAATTGAATTTATGCCACCTTAGGTTCATAATCTCTCCTGTTAACAGGAGAGATTGCTTCTACAGGGATGGGATACACTTAAATAGAAAGGGTGCAAGAATATTTGCTGATGCTATCGAGGCAGTGTTAGGTGGGTCGGACAACTGCTAGCTTGGGGGGAGACAAAGACTAATAGATTAACAGTAGCCACTGGCAGAGGTGAAAGAGATTCTTGCACTGCTTCTATTGGAATGAGCAGAAGCCTGAAAAACAAGATACAGGATATTCAGAGACTGCTGGAAGTCATTGCGGTACAAGTAAACACATGGGTTGTGTTAGGGTAGCTAAGAATAGAAACAGGTGCATGTATACTTGCGTGTACACCAATGCTAGGAGTTTAGTAAATAAATTTGATGAATTTGAGGTATTGCTCAAAGCATGAAAGGCAGATATTGTTGGGATATCAGAGACGTGGTGTCACACAGATATAAGGAATGCAGAACTGGAATTTGGGGAGTACAACATCTACAGAAAGGATAGACAGGATAGGAAGGGAGGAGGGGTTATGCTATTAGTTAAGAAACACATAAAATCCAAGGAAGTGAAGCCAGTCGACATCGATGGACAGGGCAGTGTCGAGTCAGTTTGGTGTGACATAAGCACAGGTAAATCAAAATTGAGAGTAGGAGTGTGCTATAGGCCTAATGACTCTGATGAGTATAATAAAAAACTGTACAGAGAAATAGAGTGGGCCAGTAGATCAGAGAGTCTTATAATGGGGGATTTTAATTTCCCAGATATTGACTGGAATTTGGGGGCTGGTCACTCACACACTAGCAAGGATTTTGTGGATTTATTGGATGATTGTTTTCTACAACAGCATGTTCGGGAGGCAACTAGAGGGAGTAATACTCTTGATCTGATTATCAGTAGTGATTCTTCATGCATTAAGAATCTACAGATAAAGGAACCACTAGGTGGCAGTGACCACAGTATGCTGAAGTGGGATTTACTCAAGGAGGTAACTACCATCAGAGGTAAAGGAAAGGGTTTTTGCTTTCGTAAAGGCGACTATGATGGTCTGAGACAGTATTTAAATTCTATACAGTAGGACCAACTGATGATGTTACCAACAGCAAATTCAAAATTGGAAGCATTCAAGGAACTAATCTTGGAAGCTACCAGGCTTTACATACCAACCAAGAAATATTGTTCAAGGTTCAGGCCTAAATGGTTGTCAGATGAACTAATGAGACATACGGCAGAGAAGAAAAATGCATGGGATACATACAAATTAATGGGTGACATGGAAGCCTATGATAGATATAAGTTGGTCTGTAACCAAGTCACAAAGATTAGGCAGGCAAAGGCAGATTATGAGAAATCCTTGGCAAAGGATGCAAAGAAAAACAGAAAAGAGTTCTTTACCTATTTAAATTCAAGAAGGAAAGGGATGAATCAGAATGGTCCACTGGATGTTGATGGTTCAACAGTTGAGGATCCTGCTCAGGTGGCTAACAATCTAAACAAGTATTTTGCATCTACATTCACACATGAGGAGTTATTCAGGAAGGGGAATGTCGTAGGTAAAGTAAACATTGGCAGTGAGCTAGATGATTTTCTAATATCTGAGAGGAAAGTGGAGGAGAAATTGTTGAGGATAAACATAAAAAAGGCACCCAGGGTGGATGGGATCTATCCAGTTATATTAAAGGAGGCAGCAAAGGAAGTAAGCAAACGCCTAGCCATAATTATGAGAGCTTCTTTGGACTCAGGGGAGGTACCCATAGACTGGAGATGTGCAAATGTAACCCCAATTCACAAAAGAGGATCAAAGGCTGACACAAGTAATTATAGACCTGTTAGTTTAACTTCGGTTCCAGGAAAATTAATGGAGGCACTGGTTAAAGAAGCACTGCAGGATCATCTAGACAAGAATTCAGTTATAGCTCAGATACAGCATGGTTTTGTTAAGGGCAGGTCTTGTCTGACCAATTTGATTGGATACTATGATGTAATCACAAAAGAACTGGATGCAGGGAATAACTTTGATATTATATATTTGGATCTTAGAAAGGCTTTTGATACTGTTGTGCATGGAAGACTGCTGCACAAATTGGAGCAGTGTGGCATTGGAGGCAAATTTCTGCTATGGATAAAGGGATGGTTGAGTGGCAGAAGACAGAGAGTGGTAATCAATGGACACTGCTCAACGTGGACTAATGTTATTAATGGAGTTCCTCAGGGTTCAGTGTTGGGTCCATTGTTGTTTTCTGTGTTTATAAATGATATTGATGATGGTATATCAAGCTTAATGTCCAAGTTTGCAGACGATACAAAGGTCGGCAGGGTTGTTAAGGACACTACTGATGCTATGCTGCTGCAACAGGATCTGGAAAGGTTGAGCAGATGGGCTGAGAGGTGGCAAATGAAGTTTAACATTCACAAATGTAAAGTACTACATATGGGAAACAGTAACCCCAGATCAACGTATCAACTCTGTGGTACTACACTGACAGTGGTAGAGAATGAAAGCGACCTGGGGGTAATTGTGCAGGCAGATATGAAGTTCTCTGAGCAGTGCAGACGAGCTGCAAGAGTAGCTCATGGTGTGTCTTGTCAATGATATACAGGAATTTTACTAGCAGGGATAGGGATGTGATTATTCCCTTGTATAAGGCATTGGTCAGGCCACACCTTGAGTACTGTATACAGGTCTGGAGGCCTCATTTCAAGAAGGATGTAGAGCTGCTGGAATGAGTACAGAAAAGGGCAACAAGATTAGTGAATGGAACAAAGGGTTGCTCTTACGAAGAAAGGCTTAAGTTTTGCAAATTACAGAGTCTGGAGACTAGGCATCAGCGAGGTGATCTGATAGAGGTGTATAAGGCTTTGAATGGCTTGAGCATGCTCAATGCCGATGGGATTCTTCCTCTTGCTCAGAATAATCACCTGAGAGGGCATAAATTCAAATTGAGGAAGGACGGATGTCGGATAGATGTGTGGAAATATGCATTTAGCCAGCGGGCAGTTGGTTTGTGGAATAGACTTCCATCACTTGTTGTTGAAGTTGATAGCCTAAAGAATTTTAAGGCTCAGCTGGACAGGTATTTCGAACGAACGGAGGGGTGAAATGGGAGTAGTGGTTGTGTTTTTTTTTTTTTTTTTTTGACTGATGCTGAATAAGCTTGCTTTCTTGCATCATATGCCTCTACTAATGCTAATGCTAATCTGAGCAAGCGGAAGAATCACATCAGCATTCAGCATGTTCAACCCATTCAAGGCCTTATACACCCTCAATCAGATCACCTCGCAGGTGCCTAGTCTCCAGCTGCTGCAACTTGTAGAATTTAAGCCTCTCTCGGCGAGGTGATCTGATAGAGGTGTACAAAGCCTTGAATGGTTTGAGCATGCTCAATGCTGATGGGATTCTTCCTCTTGCTCAGAATAATCACCTGAGAGGGCATAAATTCAAATTGAGGAAAGACAGAGGTAGGATAGATGTGCGGAAATTTGCCTTTAGCCAGCGGGTGGTTGGTAGGTGGAACAGACTTCCATCCCTTGTCGTGGAAGTTGATAGCCTAAATAAGTTTAAGGCTCAGCTGGACAGGTATTTCGAACGAACAGAGGGGTGAAGTGGAAGTGGTTATTTTTTATTTATTTATTTTACTTTATTTTTTTTTTTTGGCTGATGCTGCATAAGCTTGTTTTCTTGCATCAAATGCCTCTACAAATGCTAATGCTAAAGCTTTCCTGAATCCAAGTATGTGATATAAAAATTATTTTTTGCATCCAGTTCCTTTGTAACCACATAATAGTAACTAATCAAATTTGTCAGAGAAGACTTTCCCTTAACAAACCCATGCTGTGTCTGAATTAATGCTGCAGTCTTATCTAGATGATTCTGCAATGCATCTTTAACCAGTGACTTCATTATTTTACCCGGAACAGAAGTTAAACTAACTGGTCTGCAATTACTCATGTCACCCTTCGATCCCCCTTTGTGAATTGGGTATACGTTTGCACATCTCCAGTCCATAGATACTTCCCCTGAGTCCAAGGATGCTCTCATAATTATGGCTAAGGGTTTGCTTTGTTCCTTTGCCGCCTCCTTTAATATAACTGGATAGATCCCACCACTCAGGTTAGGCAGGCAAAGGCAGATTACGAGAAATCTTTGGCAAAGGACGCAAAGAGTTTACTTATGTAAACTCTAGAAGAAAGGGGATGAATCAGATTGGTCCACTGATTCATCAGATGAATCAAATAGATAGTTCGACTATTGATGATCCTGCTCAAGTAGCTGATAAACTGAATGAGTATTTTTCATCTACGTTCACACATGAGGAGTTATTCAAGGAGGGGAATGTCAGAAGTTTATCAAACTGTAATAGGGAGCTAAGTGATTTTGTAATAACTGAGAGCAAAGCGGAGGAGAAATTGTTGAAGTTAAACATAAAAAAGGCACCTGGGGCAGATGGAATCTATCCAGTTATATTGAATGAGGCAGCAATGGAAGTAAGCAAACCCTTAGCTGTAATTATGAGAGCATCCTTAGAGTCAGGGGAGGTCCCTATGGACTGGAGATGTGCAAATGTATTCCCAATTCACAACGGAGGTTCAAAGGGTGACAGAATTATAGACCTGTTAGTTTAATTTCTGTTCCGGGAAAAATAATGGTGTCGCTGGTTAAAGAGGTGATACAGGATCACCTAGACAAGACAGCATAATAGCTCAGACACAGCAACTGTTTGTTAAGGGGAAGTCTTGTCTGACCAATTTGATTGGATACTGCGATGTGGTCACAAAGGAACTGGATGCAAAAAATTATTTTGATATCATATACCTGGATTTCAGGAAAGCTTTTGATACTGTTGTGCATGGAAGACTGCTGTACATACTGGAGTGGTATGGCACTAAGGGCAAGTTACTGAAATGAATAAAGGAATGGTTGAGTGGGAGATGGCAGAGAGTGGTAAAAAGACCTGGGAATAATTGTGCAGTCTGACATGAAGTTCTCTGAGCAGTGCAGTTGGGCTGCCAGAGCAGGTCATGGAGTTTTCTAAATGGGAATGTTTTCTCTATATAGTAATTTTGCTAGCAGAGACAAGGAGGTGGTTATCCCTTTGTATAAGGCAATGGTCAGGCCACAACTTGAGTACTGTATACAGGTCTGGAAATCTTATTTTAGGAAGGATGTAGAGTTGCTAAAATGAGTACAGAGAAGAACAAGAAGATTGGTGAGACGAACAAAGAGGTGTGCTTACAAAGAAAGGCTTAAGTTTTGCAAGTTGCAGCATCTGGAGATTAAGCACCTGCGAGGTGATCTGATCGAGGTGTATAAGGTCTTGAATGGTTTGAGCAGGTCAATGCTGACTGGTTACTTCCGCTTGCTCAGATTAAGAACCTGAGGTGGCATGGCCTTTAGCCAGCGGGTAGTTGATTGCTGGAACAGACTTCCATCTATTGTTGTGGAAGTTGATAGCTTAAATAAATTTAAGGCTGAACTAGACAAACATCTGGAGTGACCGGATGGGTGAAATGGGAAGGTTTTTTTTTTTGCTGATGCTGTATAAACTTGCTTTCTTGCATCATATGCCTCAACTAACACTTCTGCTAATATTAGGAAGAAGAAGAAGAAAAGGATCTAAAACTAAAGGAAAATGTACTTATACAGGGTTATTCAAAATGAAGTCCGGGGTTTCAAACAATTCCTGTACACACATGAGCAGAAATAGGAAGAAAGAAATATTTCCAAAATGCAAGTACAGTCAATCCTCGTATAACACGTGTTTACACTACACGAATTCGATCATACACGATTTATAAATAGGGGAACGATATCTTATATAACACGAACCGAATTCGCTTGTGCACGATTCGCCTTTGTGTTTATAAGAAATGACAGTCGAATGCGGAATCACCCCAACTGAACGCAACACGATAGGAATGAAGAGGAGATTCTGAAAATATATTTACGTTTTTTCTATCAGTGAAGGGGAAACAGATTTCACCATAATAACGTAAAAACCAACACAATTCCAGCTATTGGTATAATCGCAAATGCAATTAGATCGAGTTTACTACCAGTTTATAGCAGATTCCACTGGCAGAAACACAACTGGAAATTGTTTTTATTGTTTTATGGTAGTAACCCCTAGAAATGTGCTTTAGTAAAATGTGAGGTGTTAATAGTGTATCTCTGCCTTTACAGTGTTGTTTACTCAGTTGCTACACACGCACAGCTTTGTTTATGTGTATCAAGCGTGCCTCCTTGTTTTGTAATTGTGATTTATTCCCTAAAAATGAGCGAAATACTTAAAAGGTGTGAAAAGGAAGCGTTCTGGTGAAGACACTGCAGATTCACAGAGAAAAACAAAAGCAATATCGATAAACAGAGGCGGACTGGATCAAAAATTCTTACCCAGGAAAATTTATAGTGGCCTCATACTATGGTTTATAGCCAAAATCACACTGGCCTCTGCCCACCGGTGTTTCCCCGGTAAGGCTTATGGCCAGTCCACCTCTGTCGATAGAGAAAAAATATGAAATTGTGAAATGCTTTGAGCGAAATGAAAGACTAAGTGATATTGCACATGCTACAGGCCTAAATGAGGCAACGGCGAGAATTACAAAGAATGCAGAGAAAATAAAAACAACTTTGATAGCAGGAACAACTCAAAGTGTAATTAAAATCCATTAGATTAAGACACAAAGAATTGGAAGAGATGGAACGAACAGTTGTCATCTGTTTGGATAGAAAATCAAACAAAAAACAAGTTTGCTTATGATAGAAGCAAAAGCATTAGCAATATTTTATTACGTAATAGTCGTAATAAAATACTTACGTATTACTTAAAATACTTAAGTAATTAAAATGCTTACGTATTATGTATTTTATTATGTATAATAATAAATAATCGTAATAAAATACGTAAGTATTTTATTAAGATTATTTATTGTGTTTGGTAATGTTTTGGTTACAAATGTGTGTTCAATCTTGGGTGGTCGGCACCTAACCCTATTTTTCCCATAGGGCCTGTTGTTTATATTGCACGATTTTGCATTGCACGAGGGTTTCTAGGAACATTACTATCGTGCTATACGAGGACTGACTGTATAGTAATGAAGTTTTTTTACATACTTCATAAATGTTCAATATGAGAGCCTTTAGTGAAATCGCTCAAAATCACACATTCTGCTTATTCAGTTTCCCCGACAAATGGAAGGTCGATTCATCAGAAAAAAATCATTCTGTCAGCAAAGTGGCATTGCACAATGGTAACAGATTTACTTACATGAAACTCCAACACAGTAAAAGCGTTCTCATTACATCCCGAAACCATGTCGCAACAGAGCAGAACTGGCGTCACAGGCAAACGAACGACTGCACGGCGGTATGCATCCAACGGCATCTGGTGGTTAGCCGTAAAGCATACCGAACATCGCGAGTGTGGGAACGAAACTTGAGATATTATGTGTTCTTTCGAGATGGCTACAAATGATTATGACACGTGTGCTTTCCCAAAAAAAAATTCTGAAACCCCGGACTTCATTTTGAATAACCCTGTATTTGGAAGGAGAAAAGGATCTGAAACTAAAGGAAAATGTACTTACGGTCCACGAAACTGACAGTATCAACAGAAATAGCTTCAGGCAATGAATCCAACTTGCTTTTAACCAATAGTGCATCTGAAATTAGATTAACCGATTTTGCATCTTGAAGGATTTTCTGAGTCCTGGCAAACATTTCTTCAGTCACATTTGATTGAAATTTGAAAGATATATTTTCAAAATTGTTAAGTATCACAACAGTAGGATGATGTGGATATGAAGCTGAAAGACTGCTACGAAGGAATTTAGATTGATTTTTTAATCTTTCATGCTGAGCTATAACACTTTCAAGTGGAGCAGAAAGGTACTTGTTAAATTGATTTTTCAGATGCCCAACTCTGTATTGAAGCTGGTTAATTTCTGGGTGGTGGAAAAAAAAAAAAAAATTTAAATATATATACATATAAATAAAGAAAGATAAACTGAATCATACTGTTCATATATGTCTATTACATACAAATCTTCCATAAATATAAGCATAACTAACATATAACATATTTAGATATTTTTCTTGGTGAATTTTACAGCAAATTTTACAGCATTTAAGAGAATCTTGTCTATGTTGCAAAACAAAAGTAAAAAGAAACCATTTCTCCTATGATGCAAAAAGAAGTTGATCCTTAAATTAGTTGATTTTTGATCCTGAAATTGGTTCACATATAGTTACCCAAGTGTGAACCAATGTAAGCAGAAATCGAGGTGTGGTGTATACACCACACAGATCAATAACTGACAAACTGTGTCAACTGGAAACACCAAGTGGTAAATGAATGGCATCACCTGGCAATACTCAAGGATCAGCTAATGTATAACATTGCTGCCTCTAACCTGGAGGGAGTCTAAGCAGTATATTGTGGCAGATCCTTGACATAATATGATACTGTTCAGGCGATGTTATGTCAAGGAGCTAGGTATATTAGTATCAGCCATTCAATGGAAGGAAATCATAGGCTTTTGCTGCACTGGCCAGAAAAAAAAAATAAAATAAATAATAATAATAATATAAACAGCTAAAAAAAAATAAAGGAATGTATAATAAAAAAAATAAATATAGAAAATAAACAACCTATATGTTTCCTTCCTCATGCAGGTTAGAAGAACAAACATTCTTGCTGTGTGTAAGTCATATCCAAAAACTTCATCAATTACTATGTTTTTCCACCAACTTTTATCTCATTTATGCAAAGCATTAGGAATAGTCAAATTAAAGAAAAAAACTTATCAACAAGAAAAAACTAGTCAAATTAATGGAAAAAACTTAAATATATTATACATATATTTATTTCATGAATATATGTGGCTTCAGTTTCAACTGTGATGTTCATTTCCTGCAATCTGCTACTTTTTCCCGATGGAATTTTAACTATCAGTTGTTAAAACCACAACTATTATTCATTTTGCTTTAAAGGTGGTACAAATATCTTCACTCTGATATTCCTAATCTGGAATTTCCTTGTTTTACATCTCCTATGATTTAAAATCTCTTTATCCGATTTTATCAAAAAACATTTTTTTTTTTTTTTGCAGCAGGTGTGAAGACAGTGAGGGTTACAAGATAATAAGTACATTAATCTCCAAATAACAGCTTATAACACCGCTTCTTGTCACTTATTTACGACTTACAAACATCTGTTTATACTTTAATTTTATGATTTCTGGTTGATTTTTTTTTTCTTTTTGATTTTTTTGTGATTTTTTTATTTGGAGTCTTAAAGTGTCCTGGTTAATGTGATCCCTGTAAAATGAGAGTCTGCTGTACTAAAATAAAAACATTAGTATCTCTATGAGCTGAATCTATGCAACCAGAAAAGTGAAACCGGCTGGGGTTATGAACATAAAAATCACCAGGGAAAATTACATTACTGTTTTCAAGCTTCAGTTCCTGTTTGGTCAGCATCAACAAGGAAATTTGGATTAGAGAAAATAGTTTCAAAGTAATGTTCCAAATAACTCTATAAATTATTTGGAACATTACTTTGAAACTATTTTCTCTAATCCAAATTTCCTTGTTGATGCTGACCAAACAGGAACTGAAGCTTGAAAACAGTAATGTAATTTTCCCTGGTGATTTTTATGTTCATAACCCCAGCCGGTTTCACTTTTCTGGTTGCATAGATTCAGCTCACAGAGATACTAATGTTTTTATTTTAGTACAGCAGACTCTCATTTTACAGGGATCACATTAACCAGGACACTTTAAGACTCCAAATAAAAAAAATCACAAAAAAATCAAAAAGAAAAAAAAAATCAACCAGAAATCATAAAATTAAAGTATAAACAGATGTTTGTAAGTCGTAAATAAGTGACAAGAAGCGGTGTTATAAGCTGTTATTTGGAGATTAATGTACTTATTATCTTGTAACCCTCACTGTCTTCACACCTGCTGCAAAAAAAAAAAAAAAAAAAAAAATGTTTTCTTTAATTTAGTGTGTCATGTCAATTGTTGTGTTCGGTCGCAGCACAAAGACAAATTTTGTTTTGTTATTTATGTCAGGGATGTTGAATTTTTTTTGTTTAGAAATCGCGAAAATGATGGGTAAATGCAAAAGAGTTGCGTGTTCAATTAAACAAAAACTTGAAATTATTCAAAAGGTTGAAAACGGTCTATCCATTAAATCTTTAATAAAATATTATAACGTTGGCTGTTGTATGCATGTATGCAACAAATTGGTGCACGATGGTTTGGTGTACAAGAAAATTTGGTGAATGACATTTTGCTGTATGTGACAATTTGATGAAAGACAATTTGGTGAATTCTTTGGGAGAATTTGGTGTATGGCAAAGCAAGACAGAAAATGTAAACTTTTAACATGCTGTGCTGTAAATGGTGAATTCAGTGTTCACGATACCATTCCTGATATTTTGTATTTTTGATGGAGTGTACTACCCATCTGTTTTTAAATGCACATTCTACTTTGTTTAGGAGATCCTATTAAAAGAGTGCCATGGACAGTTTAAAGACTGGTATACAAGAGGACCTTGTTTGTATAACCTTTCACCTCTGTAAGTTACAATTTTTAGAAAATACACATGGGGGGGGGGGGAATTGTTCCAGAGATCAAAAGTAGAGATCATTAATGAATTCCGGCTGGGTAATGGCATCTTCTGACGTTCAGCTTGCAACCCACACTATAGCTTTTACTGAAAGAAGTTAGTAGAAAGTTAGTACTGTGTATGGATGGGTTAAAGGTAGGCAACAAGGCTTCTCTGGAGATTTTTTAGGGATCAAATAGAATCAGACTCCCCTACATGGAAAAGCCTATGGCTCAGAAAAGTGTTTTCACCAGATCCTGTGGCAGTTCTCAACACTCTTGACTAAGGGATGGTATGACAAAAGACACTTAGTTAGCACAGGGCTGCTTCAGCCCTCCCTATGTGCCGCCAGTAAACGAAATCCAATTTGCTGCCCCAAAATATTTTGATTAAAAAATAAAATAAGATGTAAATAATTATTATTAATTTATTGAAAAAGAAAAGAATTTACAACATATCTCACATATAATATAATGAAACAACAAAAAAAAATAACAATCATTCTGAAATTCTGGAAAGAAACTTTAAATTATAAATCGCAGTAATCGTACTCTATTACAATAATAAAAAAAAGGAAAATTATAATGTAAAAAAATTATACAACTCTGTTTCCTTGCTTTAAGAGATGTGAATTTATTAATTATTTCATTTATATTTATTTGTTCCAAAAGATCATTTTCCATTGAAATTATTGCGAAGTTAAGAGTCGTTGACATACTGTCAATCATAAATAATTTTTCATTAATTTTAATTTTGAAAAACTCCGTTCACCTGAGGCAACTGAAACTGGAACAACTGAAATATTATTATACAGAAGTTAGCAAAATAAAAATAAATTTGCACTTACATACATAGCTTAATTAATATATGTACAGTACTAACTAAAAATAACATTTTGTAATCTGATATTTGATTGGAGTCTGAGGACGACAGTTGCCTGTGCGGACGTGCCTTTCTGCCGCTCTTGGAACAGAGAAGTTTTTCTGATTTATTTTCTGCTTTATTAGTTTAAATTGACATATTAACTTATTTCTAGAGTAGCTTTATATTCCTATTTACGGTACTTAAGTTTAAATTAACTTAGATAGAGATTTTGTAGGTATTACGTAGTATCGGAAAGGGTATCAAATCCATGTGTTTACCGTTCGTAAATAGCCGCCATTGTTACGCGAAAATTAATCAGTAAAATCTATTAATCTTGTCGAACTTCATTGGCAATTAAATTGTACTTTTAACTATACATATAACCACTTAGGTTACGTAACATAAATAATTAGTAAAAATCAATAATAATTAATACATAACTTGATACGGAAGTTATATAAAGGGATTTCGTAGATAACACTCATTACTGAAACATAAATACTTCGTAGATAACACTCGTTACTGAAACATAAATATTTCGTAGATAACACTCGTAGATTTCGTAGATAACACTCGTTATTGAAACATAAATATAGCGTTATAACTGTGTTGGGATACAAGTTTAGGATTTAATTTTGTACTGAAATTGAAATTTTATTGAAAGTAAATCGAAATCATGACTCAAACCAGAGCAGCAAAGCAAAAGGCTCAAGCTAATGGGAATGCTGTGGCTCAGGGGAGAACTGAGGGGGGCAGTTGCCCTCTGAATCACAGCCTTTTAAGATGCACTATTTGCTTGATGTTTGTGGAGCAGTCAGGTATGGGACATGATACTGCCATGGGGGATGTCTTTGTATGTGTGCGATGCAAGGAGTGTAAGGAAATCAGGCGACAACTCAGCGTTGTTATGGGCCTATATGAAAGCTTGAAGGACAGGGTGGATGCCCTCGAAGGATTACAAGTGAGGGGCCCATCAAGCTCTCAGCTGCCCACACCAATGCCAGAGCTTGCACTTGGTCATCGCGCAACACAGCGGCAACCCCCAAGGCAGAATGCACTGGTCCCAAAGGAACTAGTAGTTGTTGGTGACTCTATTGTCAGGGAAACGGGAAACATGCTTTGTAAAAAGGATAGGTGGAACAGGACCAGGGTATGTCTGCCAGGGGCAAAGGTTGATGACGTTGTAGAGCGGATATCATCTTTTAAGGGCACAAAAGGTGATATAGTTGTACACGTTGGCACTAATGATATTAAGAGTAGGAGACCGGCTGAATTACTTAACAAGTACAGGTCACTGACGAAAAAAAGCCGTGAATTAGGGTTGAATTTGAAAGTGTCTGCAATTCTGCCCAGACACGATAGGAGGGAGTATATGATGAGAGCCCTGTCGATCAATTTGGCCCTGGAAAGATTGTGCAGGGCTCAAGGGGTAGAATTTTTTTCAGCCTGGTCTGTACTTGTTAACAGGAGAGACTGCTTCTACAGGGATGGGATACACTTAAATAGAAAGGGTGCAAGAATGTTTGATGATGCTATCAAGGCAGTGTTAGGTGGGTGGGAAAACTGATAGATTGGGGGGATACAAGGACTAATAGATTAACAGTAGCCACTGGCAGAGGAGAAAGTGATTCTTGCACTGCTTCTATTGGAATGAGCAGCAGCCTGGCAAATAAGATGCAGGATATTTCAGACTGCTGGGAATCATGGGGGTACAAGTAAACACATGGGTTGTGTTAGGGTGGCTAAGAGGAAGAGCAGGTGCATGTATACTTGCGTGTACACCAATGCTAGGAGTTTAGTAAATAAATTTGATGAATTTGAGGTATTGCTCAAATCAAAGGCAGATATTGTTGGGATTTCAAAGACGTGGTGTCACACAGATATAAGGAATGCAGAACTGGAATTTGGGGAGCACAATGTCTACAGAAAGGATAGACAGGATAGGAAGGGAGGAGGGGTTATGCTATTAGTTAAGAAACACATAAAATCCAAGGAAGTGAAGCCAGTCGACATCGCTGGACAGTGCAGTGTCGAGTCAGTTCGGTGTGACATAAGCATTGGGAGATCAAAATTGAGAGTAGGAGTGTGCTATAGGCCTAATGACTCTGATGAGTATAATAAGAAACTGTACAGAGAAATAGAGTGGGCCAGTAAATCAGAGAGTCTTATAATGGGGGATTTTAATTTCCCAGATATTGACTGGAATTTGGGGGCTGGTCACTCACACACTAGCAAGGATTTTGCGGATTTATTGGATGATTGTTTTCTACATCAGCATGTTCGGGAGACAACTAGAGGGAGTAATACTCTTGATTTGATTATCAGTAGTGATTCTTCATGCATTAAGAATCTGCAGATAAATGAACCACTAGGTGGCAGTGATCACAGTGTTCTGAAGTGGGATTTACTCAAAGAGGTAACTACCATTAGGGGTAAAGGGAAGGGGTATTGCTTTCGTAAAGGCGACTACGATGGACTGAGACAGTATTTAAATTCTATACAGTGGGATCAACTGATGATGTTACCAACAGCAAATTCAAAATTGGAAGCATTCAAAGAACTTATCTTGGAAGCTACTAGGCTTTACATACCAACTAAGAAATATCGTTCAAGGTTTAGGCCTAAATGGATGTCAGATGAACTAATGAGGCATATGGCAGAGAAGAAAAATGCATGGGATACATACAAATTAACACGTGACACAGAAGCCTATGATAGATACAAGTTGATCTGTAACCAAGTTACAAAGGAGGTTAGGCAGGCGAAGGCAGATTACGAGAAATCCTTGGCAAGGGATGCGAAGAAAAACAGCAAAGAGTTCTTTACTTATGTAAACTCTAGAAGGAAGGGGATGAATCAGATTGGTCCACTTGATATCGATGGGTCAACTGTTGATGATCCTGCTCAGGTAGCTAACAAACTAAATGAATATTTTGCATCGACATTCACACATGAGGAGTTATTTAGCGAGGGGAATGCCAGAGGTGTATTCAACTCTGGCAGTAAGCTAGAGAATCTTGTAATAACTGAGAGTAAAGTGGAGGAGAAATTGTTGAAGATAAACACAAGAAAGGCACCCGGGGTGGATGGGATCTATCCAGTTATATTAAAGGAGGCAGCAAAGGAAGTAAGCAAACCCTTAGCCATAATTATGAGAGCTTCCTTGGACTCACGGGAGGTACCCATGGACTGGAGATGTGCAAATGTGACCCCAATTCACAAAGGAGGATCAAAGGCTGACACAAGTAATTATAGACCTGTAAGTTTAACTTCTGTTCCCGGAAAATTAATGGAGGCACTAGTTAAAGAAGCACTGCAGGATCATCTAGACAAGACTTCAGTTATAGCTCGGACACAGCATGGTTCTGTTAAGGGGAAGTCTTGCCTGACCAATTTGATTGGATACTATGATGCAGTCACAAAAGAACTGGATGCAGGGAATAACTTTGATATTATATACTTGGATCTTAGAAAGGCTTTTGATACTGTTGCACATGGAAGACTGCTGCACAAATTGGAGCAGTGTGGCATTGGAGGCAAATTGCTGCTATGGATAAAGGGGTGGTTGAGGGGGAGAAGACAGAGAGTGGTAATCAATGGACACTGCTCATCGTGGAATAATGTTATTAGTGGAGTCCCTCAGGGTTCAGTATTGGGTCCTTTATTGTTTTCTGTATTTATAAATGATATTGATGATGGTATATCAAGCTTAATGTCCAAGTTTGCAGACGATACGAAGGTTGGCAGGGTTGTCAAGGACACTACTGACACTATGCAGCTGCAACAGGATCTGGAAAGAAATTTATTATAGTTGCATACAGAGCGTATAAATAAAAGAAGAAATATATAAGCTTTCGGCTATATGGTAGCCTTCCTCAGAATTAAAATACATGAATGGCAGTTGGAATAGAGATGTGCACTGCCAGGTGCGTGAGACGCGAGATTTAATTGTTTGTTGACGTTTGTGGCTGTGACGCATGATGACGTGGCCAGCGTTTGTCCAATGATAGAACTACTGACTCTGTGATCGGGTTGACTTGGCAACCACTGTTCCTGTTCAAGGATTTATCCGAAGATTTTATATATAACGATTCCAACCAGGTACGCTTTAGGTAATGGTGGGATCTGTCTACCACCACGACATCGCGGTGTGGATCGATGTCGTGGTGGGTTATCCAGACATGCTCGGCGATAGCTGAGTGTTCCACATCCGCTAAGCGGATCGCTCTTTTGTGCTCCGAGAGACGTTTCTCGAGTCGACGTCCAGTCTCTCCAAAGTAGCAGCTAGTGCAGTCACGGCAAGAAATGCGATAGACCAAACCGCTCTGCAGAAGGGTGGGGACAGGTGTTTTCACGTTGGAAATGAAAGAACGCAGTTTCTTGCCTGGGAGTTGGATGCACTTTATCCCGTGTGTTCTTAGGATTCTACCGATCTGTTGTGACAGGTTGGGGTAGTATGGGATAAATGCCCTCGTGGATGGCTCGTCACTGTTGGTGCTGCAGTTGGTCGTCACGTTGTCACGTGTCTGTAGATCACACCTGTCGAGGACGTCAATGGGGTAGCCACACCTCGTAAGGTCTACTTTGACGTCTCTTTGCGTCTTTCATCGGCCGATGAAAGACGCAAAGAGACGTCAAAGTAGACCTTACGAGGTGTGGCTACCCCATTGACGTCCTCGACAGGTGTGATCTACAGACACGTGACAACGTGACGACCAACTGCAGCACCAACAGTGACGAGCCATCCACGAGGGCATTTATCCCATACTACCCCAACCTGTCACAACAGATCGGTAGAATCCTAAGAACACACGGGATAAAGTGCATCCAACTCCCAGGCAAGAAACTGCGTTCTTTCATTTCCAACGTGAAAACACCTGTCCCCACCCTTCTGCAGAGCGGTTTGGTCTATCGCATTTCTTGCCGTGACTGCACTAGCTGCTACTTTGGAGAGACTGGACGTCGACTCGAGAAACGTCTCTCGGAGCACAAAAGAGCGATCCGCTTAGCGGATGTGGAACACTCAGCTATCGCCGAGCATGTCTGGACAACCCACCACGACATCGATCCACACCGCGATGTCGTGGTGGTAGACAGATCCCACCATTACCTAAAGCGTACCTGGTTGGAATCGTTAAATATAAAATCTTCGGATAAATCCTTGAACAGGAACAGTGGTTGCCAAGTCAACCCGATCACAGAGTCAGTAGTTCTATCATTGGACAAACGCTGGCCACGTCATCATGCGTCACAGCCACAAACGTCAACAAACAATTAAATCTCGCGTCTCACGCACCTGGCAGTGCACATCTCTATTCCAACTGCCATTCATGTATTTTAATTCTGAGGAAGGCTACCATATAGCCGAAAGCTTATATATTTCTTCTTTTATTTATACGCTTTGTGCAACTATAATAAATTTCTTAATGAATCCAGAGCGCGTAGGCCTGTTTCATTAGGATCTGGAAAGGTTGAGCAGATGGGCTGAGAGGTGGCAAATGAAGTTTAACATTCACAAATGTAAAGTACTACATATGGGAAACAGCAACCCCAGAGCAACGAATCAACTCTGTGGTACTACACTGACAGTGGTAGAGAATAAAAGGGATCTGGGGGTGGTTGTGCAGGCAGATATGAAGTTCTCTGAGCAGTGCAGACGGGCTGCAAGAGTAGCTCATGGTGTATTGTCAATGATATATAGGAATTTTTCTAGTAGGTATAAGGAGGTGATTATTCCCTTGTATAAGGCAATGGTCAGGCCACACCTAGAGTACTCTATACAGGCCTGGAGGCCTCATTTCAAGAAGGATGTAGAGCTGCTGGAACGAGTACAGAGAAGGGCAACAAGGTTAGTGAATGGAACAAAGGGGTGCTCTTATGAAGAAAGGCTTAAGTTTTGCAAATTACAGTGTCTGGAGACTAGGCACCAGCGAGATGATCTGATAGAGGTGTACAAAGCCTTGAATGGTTTGAGCATGCTCAATGCTGATGGGATTCTTCCTCTTGCTCAGAATAATCACACGAGAGGGCATAAATTCAAATTGAGGAAAGACAGATGTAGGATAGATGTGCGGAAATTTGCCTTTAGCCAGCGGGTGGTTGGTAGGTGGAACAGACTTCCATCCTTTTCATGGAAGTTGATAGCCTAAATAAGTTTAAGGCTCAGCAGGACAGGTATTTCGAACGAACAGAGGGGTGAAGTGAAAGTGGTTATTTTTTATTTATTTATTTTACTTTATTTTTTTTTGTCTGATGCTGCATAAGCTTGCTTTCTTGCATCAAATGCCTCTACTAATGCTAATGCTAATTTCTGTTCACTGACATTTTCTTGAGGTTGTAAAAGCTAAAACAGTATAAAAAGATGTGTCGATCAATAAAAAAGAACATGGCGTGCAGAAATTGCAACTAACATGATACGCACAAGTGAGATATAGAGTATAAAGATTCTGAACATGGTTTTATTTTACAATACTATAGTTTTCTTCATCTTTTAAAAAGAAACAGAAATTTTTACCAATTGGATCGAAGATCAAGACTTTTAACAGACTTTCAAAAGGAGAAAGCGGGTCTTCGTTAGCAAAATTTTATGAGGTTGGAAAGTCAACCATAACAGACATTAAAACAACAAGGAAAAAATTTTAAAGTTCACATCGAAACTTTATTAAGATTGCGCAAAAAAAAAAAAAAAAAAAAAAAAAAAAAAAAAGAAGAAGAAAAGAAGAAAAACTATGAGAACAGCTAATAACCCATCCCTCGAAAATGCCATTCATTTGTGGTTCACACAGAGATGCAGATTAGAAGAACCCATATCTGGGCCCTTGTTGTGTGAAAAGGTGCTGGATTAACAAAAAATTATGCAGTCCCTCAGATTTTAAAGCCAATGTTTTTATTCTAAACTTACCATACATTTTTTTAGTCTCCAGAACAGTATTTTTGATAAGTTCAAAAATATGAACAAATCAGAAGTCCAAACCACCGTTGGTCCCAGTTAGTTCAGATTATCAACGCTCTACTGTACTTTCATCACATTTAGCATTAGCAAAGGCACATGATTGAAGAAAGCAAGCTTATATAGCATCAGAAAAAGAAAAAAAAAAACACACACACCCTTCTCATTTCACCCATCCACTCACTCCAAATGTTTGTCCAGTTCTGCCTTAAATCTATTTAAGCTATCAACTTCTACAATGACAGATGGAAGTTTGTTCCAGCAATCAACCACATGCTGACTAAAGGTAAACTTCCACACATCTATCCTACAACTGTCTTTTCTCAATTTGAATTTATGCCCTCTCAGGCGATTATTCTGAGCAAGAAGAAGAATCCCATCAGCATTGAGCATGCTCAAACCATTCAAGGCTTTTACACACCTCAAACCATTTACACACCTCTATCAGATCACCTCGCAGGTGCCTAGTCTCCAGACTGTAATTTGCAAAACTTAATCCTTTCTTCGTAAGAGCAACCCTTTGTTCCATTCACTAATCTTGTTGCCCTTCTCTGTACTCGTTCAAACAGCTCTACATCCTTCTTAAAATGAGGCCTCCAGACCTGTATACAGTACTCAAGGTGTGGCCTGACCATTGCCTTATACAAGGGGATAATCACCTCCTTATCCCTGCTAGAAAAATTCCTGTATATCAGTGACAAGACACCATGAGCTACTCTTGCAGACTGTCTGCACTGCTCAGAAAACTTCATATCTGCCTGCACAATTACTCCCAGGTCCTTTTCATTCTCTACCACTGTCAGTGTAGTACCACACAGTTGATACATTACTCTGGGGTTACTTATTTGTTGCCCTTCCTTTCTCTCTCTCTCTCTCTCTAATTATTATCAACAAGGAAAAGTTAACAACAAAATATGCAAGCCATATAAATAAATTTAAACTTACGCATTGAAATTGATAAAGTACTGTTTAGAAGAGGTGAAATCACAAAAGTTGCAATTCTTTTGAATAAAATTCCAGCATTTCTCTTAAGATCTGAAAAAGAAGGAAGGAAGGAAAGAAAAAATGAACAATTACATTAATCAGCAAATAAAAGTAGTGTGATGGATAATAATTAAATAGTTGTAAAGCACAATTGCTAAAAGAAAATATGAACATACAATATTCTGTTAATTCAGGATGGATGCAAACTTCCTAAAACAAGGCTATAATATAACTGTATGATTCCCATTCAGGGAATCATACAATTCCAGCTAGGCTCATTTTATAATAATGGGGGAAAGCTTCATTATGCACTCATAAATTACATGTTACAAAAGTATTGAAGTTATCCTTTTCACTATAGCTTTTCTTATCACTGTACTTGCATTACTACTTCAAAGACAGGGTGATGAATCCTAATGCCCCAACCCCTATTAATGTCTGGCTTAATACAATGTACGCAGAAGAATCTCTGGGTATGACCAGACTGCCAAGTACGAAAACTGAACTTGGCCTGTTACAATGCATCATCGCTCATCGGTGAAGAGAGCATATTAGAGCTGGAAAAGGAATTATAAAATGTGAATTGCAATATCATCAGCTTGGCTGAAACAAGAAGAAGAAATGAATCATTTAAAAGTTTATAAAGTGGAAATCTGTTGTACACCAATGGGAACAGTGAAGGTGGAGTTGGCTTTTTGGTCCATAAAGATATAAAAAACAACATTTTGGAATTCAAAAGTACATCACCAAGGGCGTCAAGATTGCTATTCGAGACATGCTATTCTGGATTATAAATGTACACCAAAATTGAGAGACTTCTAGATGAAAAGTGAACTAACTACACCATCATTATGGGGGACTTTAATGCTAATGCTAACACAAAGTGGACATGGAAAAGCCTAAATGATTAAGAACTAATGAAATTGACTTTGTCCTCACTAACAGAAGGTATATTGTGAATGATGTTACCATCCTGAACAAGGTAAATGTTGTAAGTGATCACAGAATGGTAAGATGCATACTTGATATAGATGTAAGAAAAGAAAGGGAAAAAACTGATTCAAGGAAATAATATGAAGGTCTTTGAGATAACAGAAGAGGAGAAAAAGCAATATGTACCGGAACTTAAGAACAAGCTTGAGCTTCTGCAGACCTTTCAGAACCAAGATATCGATGAGGGAAACAACTTTCTGAAAGTGATAAAGTCCGAAAAATTCTATTGGTAAAAATAAATCCAAATAAGAAAAAATTAGTTGAGAAACACTTGTCATGATGAAACGAAGACGACAAATGAAGGGCAAGATAAACATCGACAAGGACAAAACTGAGTATACTAAGTTATGCAAAGTGATTGAAAAGAGGCTCAGAGAGGACATAAGATTTAATACAAGAAAAATAGAACAAGCATTAAGGGAAATCAAAGGACTTAAATCAGCAGTAATACAGAAAGACAAATGATACTGAATCTGAAGAATAGTGATGGTGTACTTATAAACAGCAGAGAAGGCATAATTCAAATAGAAGAAGACTACTATAAAGTATTATATAAGGAGCAAGGGAATGATGCCAGCAGTGAGGATTACAAATTTGAAACACATACAACATACCCGATATCCTTCCTGATGAAATAGAACATGCATTGAAGAAAATGAGAATCAAAAAGCTCCGGGTGAAGATAAAGTTACTGTAGAATTGTAAAAATTGGGAGGAAGAGACATGACACGGAAACTGGCAATACTCTTCACAAAATACATTAGGAAAGGCATGACCTCCAAGGAGTGGAATAATGCAATCATAATTTTGCTGAATAAGAAAGCAGACAAATCAGAAATTGAAAATTACAGAACAATTAGCCTGTTAACCCCCATCTACAAGTTATTCACAAGGGTCATCACTAACAGATTAAAAAGAATACTTGATGAGATTCAACAGAAAGAGTAATCTGGCTTTAGGACAAGATTCTCAACTATGGATCACATTCACTTCATATTACACCAAAATGGAGAAAGCAAATGAATATAAAACACCATTATAGTAGTAGTAGTAATGGAGGCATGCGATGCAAGAAGCCAGGCGTATAAGCTTATGTAGCATCAACCCCCCCCCCCAATTTCACACATTCAGTCCTCTAAAAGTTTGTCCAGTTCCTCCTTGAATTCATTTAGACTACCAACTTCCACAACGACAGATGAAAGTTTGTTCCAGCAATTCACCACCCGCTGGTTAAAGGCAAATTTCCGCACATATTCTACAACTGTCTTTCCTCAATTTGTATATATGCCCCCTCAGGTTTATAATCTGCACAACCGGAAGAATCGCACCGGAATTCAGCATACTCATACTCAACCCATTCAAGGCCTTATACACCACAATCAGATCAGATCATCTCACAGGTGCCAAATCTCCAGATGCTGCAATTTGCAAAACTTAAGCCTTTCTTGGTAAGAGGACCCCTTCGTTCCCCTCACCAATCTTGTTGCCCTTCTCTGTACACACTCAAGCAACTTTACATTCTTCCTAAAAATGAGGCTTCCAGACCCGTACGGCATGGCTTGACTATTGTCTTATACGAAGGGATAATCACCTTATTTTCCCTACTAGTACAATTCCTGTATATCATTGACAATACCCCATGATCTGCTCAGGCAGCCAGTCTACATTGCTCAGAAAACTTCATATATCTGTCTGCACAATTACTGCCAGATCTTTATCATTTTATGGGTAGAAGTACCTCTGGGGTTACTTCTACCCATATGCAGTACTTTGCATTTGTCAATAAACTTCAGTTGCCACTTCTCCGCCCATCTGCCCAAATTTTCTAGATCCTGTTGCAGTAGCACACTGCCATTATTGTCATTAACAACCCTGCCAAACCTTTATATCATCTGCAAACTTTGACATTAAGCTTGCTATACCTTCATCAATATCATTGATAATTATACAAAACAACAGTTGGTCCAACACTGATCCCTGGGGAACTCCACTAATAACATTAGTCCACGGAGAGCAGCGTCAACTGATTACCACTCTCTGTCTTCTCCCACTCAACCAACCTTTTATCCGTGGTAGCAACTTACTCTTAATACCATACTACTCCAATTTGTACAGCAGTCTTCCATGAGCAATGGTGTCAAAAGCTCTCCTCAAATCCAAGTATATGATATCAAAATTATTTCTTTCACCCAGTTCCTTTGTAACTACATTATGGTACCCAATCAAATTTGTCAGACAAGACTTTCCCTTAACAAACCCATGCTGTGTCTGAATTATTACTGCAGTCTTGTCTAGATGATCCTACAATGCATCTTTAACCTGTGACTCCGTTATTTTCCCCAGAACAGAAGTCAAACTGTCTGGTCTGTAATTACTTGTGTCACCCTTAGATTTCCCTTTGTGAATTGGGGATACATTTGTACATTTCCAGTCCATGGGGCTTCCCCTGAGTCCAAGGATGCTCTCATAATTATGGCTGAGTGGACTAATCTGATTCATCCCCTTCCTTCTAGAGTTTATATAACTAAAGAAGTCCATACTGTTTTTCTTAGCATCCTTTGCCAAAGATTTCTCATAATCTGCCTTCACTTGCTAATCTGCTTTGTGACTTTATTACAGACTTAACATATCTACCATAGGCTTTTGTGTCGCCCGATAATTTATATGCATCCCGTGCATTTTTATTCTCTGCCACTTATCTCATTAGTTCATCTGACATCCATTTAGGCCAAAACCTTGAACAATATTTCTTCATCGGTATGAAAAGATTAGTAGCTTCCACGATTAGTTCCTTGAATATTTCCCACCTCGAATTTGATGTTGGTGACATCAGTCAGTCCCACTGTACAGAATTTAAAAACTGTAGTCACCTTTACAGAAGCAAAAACCCTTCCCTTTATCTCTGATGGTAATTATATCTTTAATCAAATCCCACATCAGCACACTGTGATCACTGCCACCTAGTAGTTCCTTTATGTGCAAATTCTTTATACACGAATAATCACTGCTGATAACCAGATCAAGAGTATTACCCTCTCTGGTTGCCTCTCAATTATGCCTGGTATTTGTGGATTATGAAAAGGCATTTGACTCCATACAGCATAAGGCAAATGGCACTGGAAAGACAAGGCATAGACACCCCACACATTATGATTTTGAAGAAAATATATGAGAATGCTACCTCCTTTATTACATTAGACAAAGACAGTAGCAAATTTAAAATTGAGAAAGGAGTTCGACAAGGAGACACAATATCTTCAAAGTTGTTTACTGCTGCCCTTCAGGAAGCTTTCAGAAGATTGAACTTGTCGCAGAAAGGAGTCAATCTGAATGGAGAGTATCTAAACTATTTACGATTTGCAGATGACATTGTGGTCATAAATCATGATCCTGAAGAATTAGAGGAAAACCTTAATCAGTTATGCACAGTTAGTAAGGATTTCGGACTAAATATGAATAGGGCTAAAACAAAAGTAATGATGAATACAGGTATATCACAGAAAGCGATATAATCATTGAAGGAGTAGAAATTGAAAAGGTGGATTCATATACTTATCTAGGACAAGTCATTAGCTGCAAAACGATAAACAGCTGGAAGTCAAGAGAAGAATAAATTTTGGATGGATAGCATTCAGGAAATATAGTCACATACTGAGGAGCAATATCCCAATTTTTCTGAAACGTAAAATAATGAACCAATGTATACTCCCCACCATGACTTATGGAAGTGAAACTTGGGCACTCACCAAATGAATGGAAAAGAAGCTGAGAACTACACAGTGAAGAATGGAACAAATTATATTGGGAATCGGACTGTTAGATAAGATTAGAAACACATGGAATAGGCAGCAAACTCAAGTAAAGGACATTCTTATCAAAACTAAAGAACTAAAATGGTCTTGGGCAGGACACATAGCTCGAAGACATGATGAGAGATGGACTAATAAAATAACAGAATGGTATCCAAGACGAGTACCATTCTCTTATTTCTAAAAGAAAACCTGGAAGACAACAACAGAGATGGATAGATGAAATTCAAAAGTTCATGGGTAGTAAATAGATGGCCATTGCACAAAACAGAAGGAACTAAAAAGTTGCTGGAGAGACCTTTATCCTGCAGTGGATTGAAAATGGCTGATGATGATGACGAGTGTATGCAGAGAGCCTAAAGCCATATGACTATGGATTTAGGCTCTCTGAATAAAGCCATTTGTGTTAATATATTAATATATATATATATATTAATAGCTGATATCTCAGGAGGTAATCTGATGACTCTCTTTTAAAAATGTAAATAATTCCATTTCTCATCATATCAAAAGTGTTTTTACCTAGGGCCATTTAGATGATTTTATGTGGTTCATAATAGTTTGTAGAAATGTATTTTTTAGATTTAGTTTCTTTTAGTTTCAAAAGAAACTAAAACAAAATCTTCTACAATGAACGAAGTAAGTTCTTTTTATAGCAAATGTTTTTTTTGCAAACCTTGGATTTCAAAGAAAATTGCTAGTAATTTTATTTCCATATACCAAATTGCTGATCAGTTCTAGGCAAGCTTATTTAGCTTAGTTGCTAACCTCATGAGCAGGGAAATCAGGTCAGTATACTGTTAATTTTTTTTTGTGATTAATTAAAATCATAAATTGTAGTAAAGGAATAGTTTAAGGTGCCCTAATCATGCAATTTAACTTATTTTTACTATCTAAAAATTTAACATACATATAGCCAATGCAAGTAATTTTGGCAGAACATTAGCAAGAATTCTCTTGTAGAACTTTGGTATGCTATAAATAGCTAGTTTTTTTAAAATGAGAAGATGAAGGGCATAATGGTTTTAGTATTAGTAATGGCCGCATGGTGCAAGAAAGCCTACGGCTTATGCTGCACCATTCTATGACATTTTATTATACTACAAAAGTGAACACTGGGATCAAAACTTGGATAAATAACCACACTACACTAAACAATTTTTTCATAATTTCAGCTAATTGAATACAGCAGACTCTTGATTTGCCGGGACACTTCAAGATTCCAAATTAAAAAAAAAAAAACCACCAGAAATCATAAAATTCAAACAATAAATAGAAAGGTATAAACAGATGTTTTGCAAGTCATAAATAAGCGGCATTATAAGTCGTCATTGGGAGATTAGTGTACCTATTATCTTGCAACCCCTGCTTGTCTTCACACCCGCCAATAAAAAAACCAAAAAAAAACCCCAAAGTTTGTTTTAGTGCGTTGCGTCGATTGTAGTGTTCTGTTGCACCGCAAAAGGACAAATTTTGTTTCATTATTTATGTCAGGAATGTCGTTTTTTTTTTTTTTTTTTTTTTGTTCGCTTTCAGTTAAACAAAAACTTGAAATTATTCAAAAGTTTGAAAACGGTGCATCCGTCAAATCTCTAATGAACCATTATAATGTTGGGGACCAAACCATACGCAACATTGTAAAAAATATACAAAAGCTATCAGACACTTAAAATCGACATTGCAAAAAATAAAGGGAAGTACAGTAAACCCCCGCTATTCGCGGGGGTTACGTTCCTGAGAAATGCCGCGAATACTGAGTTATGGTTCCCATAGCAATAAAGGGGTTCCGTTCCAAGGTATGAAATATATAAGAAAAACTAGTTTAAAATTTTGTCTATGTATATATTATATGTACCTTCATAATATAAAATAAATAAATAAATTTTCTGTTTATACTCCGGGACGACCAAACGGTCAGAGGAGTTCACAAGATATACAGAATACAAGAAACAGCACCATATTCAGCAGTCACGGGCTTGAACCCCGGTCATATACGGTACATAGTGAAATGCAAGCATATGGCATCGAAATGAAAATAAGAAACAATTTAATATTAAATGTAATATTTATTAGAAATTTCAAACAAATCTTTCAAACCAGCGCCTTTGCTAGCTAAAAAACTTATCCCGCCAGGGCTATCACCAGTTTCGCTAAAGTGTTGATAAAGGAGTTTTGCTTTTTCACGAATGATGAGTGAACTTAACGGAATTTTATTTCGGTCTTCTATCCACAGATTTAAAGCCTTTTCCATTTTTTCTAATTTAACATCACGAGTTACAGAGCAAATTTTTGAAGCAATTAGCGCGTTTTCACGGACACTACGGCGGATTTTTTCTTCCGATTTCTTGATTGATCGTACCGTTGACTCATTGATTTTATAATGTTTTGCCACCGACGAGACACTTTCACCAGTAGAAATTTTGTCTAATAACTCAATTTTATTCGCTAATGTCATCACCTTCTTTGATCTTTTCACATTTCCCTTGTTATTCGTAGCCATATTTTTGTACGGGTTAGAAAGAACTTGTCCACAATAAAGTCACTTTCTTTCATTAACACACTCGAAAAAGTCTGTTTTACACTGCAAAACGGTAGATTTATCACTTTTGTAAGCATATCAATTTATAAATTGATAAATTTATTCAATTTATAAGCATATAAATTAAAAGCAAACGACGAAACCTTCCATGACAAGCGCATAACACATACTGAACAAGGATTAGCGAGAAACATCCACGCTCGCGATTTTGTCACCCCTCTCCCCCCACCCACTGAGCGCTGTTTTGACCGGGAAAGATAATTTTACCCACGCCCATGTTTTTTTATGGCGGAAAATGTTCACGGAAAATGTTCACTTTAAAATTCAAATTTTTTTAGGTTTCATTTTATATTAAATCAGCGACCGCGAATACGCGAAACCGCGAATAGCGGGGGTTTACTGTATCGTATTTGGACATGCGAGTATTGCGTGGTAAGTTTTTTCGTTTTTTATCTATCGCCATAATTTTTTACGTAGGTTGCTGAACATTTTTCAATACAGTAAGTCCCCGACTTACGCAACTACAGATTTATGTAATTTTTTTTTTTAGTATTGTAAAATTTAAAACAAACGAAAATAATAAATAAATAAAATAAGCAATCAATAACGACAATCACGGCACGCATAAATTGCACAAGTGAGACATGGAGTAACAAGCAAAAAAAAAAATAGGAAAGAAGAGAAGATTCTTACAATTTATTTATGGGTTTTTTTTTATGACTGAAGATTTCAGTGAGAGGGACACACATTTCACTATAACAACATAAAAACACAGAATTCCAGCAATCGGTATTTTTTCAAATGCAATAAGGTCGAGTTTATTACTCGTTTATAATTAGACGCACAAACAGAGAAGCCCAATAACACGAAAAGTGCAAATTGTTTTTACTGCTTTATGGTAGTGACCTCCAGAAATGTGCTTTAGCAAAATGTGAGCTCGTGCGGGGTGATAATAGCCTTAACCCTGTAAAGTTCTTTACAAAAATTTCATTTTGACCGTTATCATGGTGCCGACTAAGAGAATAAGTGACAACGCTTACTAGTAAATCTACCAAGAAAAGGAAAGCAATCAATTTGGATCAGAAAATTAAACTAATAAGGATGTATGAAAATGGTCAAACAAACAAACAAAAAAAAAAAATATATCGTGCTGAATTCAGATTTGTCAATAATAATATAGTAGCAATATGTTATTAGCCATTCCCGAGTTACATAAAACTCGATGAACTAAGAATTCCTGGAACATATTTCTTACATATGTCGGGGACTTCTGTATTTTTGGATTAACCAGGAAATCGATTATCCGGGATTTGTTTTTTACCATCTATCCCAGAAAATCGAGAGTCTAATGTACTTTAATATCAGTACCGACAACATGATACAAGACAGTAAAGCTTATATAGCAACATAAAAAGGGGGGGAGAGGGGTACTTCGTTTCCCCATTACATCTAATAATTTCTCGAAACCTTTCTTAAATTTCTTCAAACCACCCACCTCCACAAATTTAAGTACAAGTTTATTCCAACATATGATTACTCTTTGACTGAATGTGAATTTCAGCACATTTGTTGTGCAACTATCCTTTTCCAATTTAAATGTGTCTCCTCCACCTTTTGTATTTCATCTGAGAAAAGGTAAATACATCATTAGCATTTAGATTATTATCCCTTTTAAAGCCTTACATAGTTCAATTAGGTTATCACACAGCTGCCTAGTTTTTAGAGTGCAATTTACAGGTACTCAGTCTTTCTTAGTAATAGCCTTTTGTGACGTCAACTAATCTCATTGATTGTTTCTGTAGCCTTTCGAACATATCTATGTCTTTCGTGCAGACCGGGCTAGCCGGGTAGGTAAAGTGTCTGCCTGGCAACCCAAAGGTCGAGGGTTCAAATCCCGCCTCGGGCTTGGATCAAAGTACTGCAAAAATCAGTCGACAACTCAGCGTTGTTATGGGCCTATATGAGAGTTTGAAGGACAGGGTGGATGCCCTCGAAAGATCTAAATTGAGGGGCCCATCAGGCTCTCAGCTGCCCACATCAACACCAGAGCTTGCACTTGGTCATCACGCAACACAGCAGCAAACCCCAAGGCAGAATGCGCTGGTCCCACAGGAACTAGTAGTTGTTGGTGACTCTATTGTCAGGGAAACGGGTAACATGCTTTGTAAAAAGGATAGGTGGAACAGGACCAGGGTATGTCTGCCAGGGGCAGAGGTTGATGACGTTGTAGAGCGGATATCATCTTTTAAGGGCACAAAAGGTGATATAGTTGTACACGTTGGCACTAATGATATTAAGAGTAGGAGACCGAAAGAATTACTTAACAAGTATAGGTCACTGTTGAACAAAAGCCGAGAATTAGGGTTGAATTTGAAAGTGTCTGCAATTCTGCCCAGACACGATAGGAGGGAGTATATGATGAGAGCCTTGTCGATCAATTCGGCCCTGGAAAGATTGTGCAAGTCTCAAGGAATAGAATTTTTTTCAGCCTGGTCTGTACTTGTTAACAGGAGAGACTGCTTCTACAGGGATGGGATACACTTAAATAGAAAGGGTGCAAGAATATTTGCTGATGCTATCGAGGCAGTGTTAGGTGGGTCGGAAAACTGATAGCTTGGGGGGATACAAGGACTAATAGTTTAACAGTAGCCATAGGCAGAGGTGAAGGTGATTCTTGCACAACTTCTATTAGAATAAGTAGCGACCTGGAGCGAAGGGGTGTTGGGGTTTTCAGGGACGGATGGCAGTCATCCTGAAATAGGTGGGTATATGGGATGTGTTAGCGTAACTAGGAATAGGAGCATGTATACCAATGCTAGAAGTAACGTAAATAAATTTGATGAATTTGAAGTGTTGGTCAAAACATCAAAGGCGGATATTGTGGGGATAGCAGAGACGTGGTGTCACACAGATATAAGGAATGCAGAACTAGAATTTGGGGAGTACAATGTGTACAGAAAGGATAGAAAGGGAGGAGGTGTTATGCTGTTAATTAAGAAAAACATAAAATCAAAAGAAGTGCACCCATTTGATATAGATGAACAGTGCACTGTTGAGTCAGTTTGGTGCGACATAAGCACTGCGAAAGCAAAAATAAGAGTAGGAGTGTGTTATAGGCCTAATGACTCGAATGAGTACAATGAACAATTATACAGAGAAATAGAGTGGGCCAGTAAATCAGAATGTCTTATAATGGGGGATTTTAACTTCCCAGATATTGACTGGAACTTGTGGGTTGGTCACTCACACACTAGTCAGACTTTTGTGGATTTATTGCATGATTGTTTTCTGCAGCAGCATGTTCGAGAGGCAACCAGAGAGAGTAATACTCTTGATCTGGTTATCAGCAGTGATCATTCGTGTATTAAGAATCTGCAGATAAAGGAACCACTAGGTGGCAGTGATCACAGTGTACTGATGTGGGATTTACTTAAAGATATAATTACCATCAGGGGTAAAGGAAAGGGTTTTTGCTTCCGTAAAGGTGAGTACAGTGGTTTCAGAAAATTCTATACAGTGGGATCAACTGACGATGTTACCAACAGTAAATTCTAAGTGGGAAGCATTCAAGGAATTAATCGTGGATGCTACTAAAAGTTTCATACCTATTAAGAAATATTGTTCAAAGTTTAGGCCTAAATGGTTATCTAATGAACTAATGAGACTCGTAACAGGGAAGAAAAATGCATGGGATGCATATAAATTATCAAGCGACTCAGAAGCCTATGGCAGATATAAGCTAGTCTGTAATCATGTCACAAAGGAGGTTCGGCAGGCGAAGGCAGATTACGAGAAATCCTTGGGAAAAGATACTAAGAAAAACAGCAAGGATTTCTTTATTTATATAAACTCTAAAAGGAAGGGGATGAATCTGATTGGTCCATTTAACATCGATGGTTCGACTGTTGATGATCCCGCTCAGATAGCAAACAAACTGAATGAGTATTTTGCATCTACATTCACACATGAGGAATTATTAAGGTTTGAAAATGGCAGAAGGTTATCAAATTGTAGCAGGATACTTAATGATTTTGTAATAACTGAGAGCAAAGTGGAGGAGAAATTGAAGTTAAACATAAGAAAAGCACCTGGAGTGGATGGGATCTATCCAGTTATATTAAAGGAGGCGGCAAAGCAACTAAGCAAACTCTTAGCCATAATTATGAGAGCATCCTTGGACTCAGGGGAGGTTCCCACGGACTGGAGATGTGCAAATGTATCCCCAATTCACAAAGGGGGGGATCAAAGGGTGACACGAGTAATTACAGACCAGTTAGTTTAACTTCTGTTCCAGATAAAATAATGGAGTCACTGGTTAAAGATGCATTGCAGGATCATCTAGACAAGACTGCAGCAATAATTCAGACACAGCATGGATTTGTTAAGGGAAAGTCTTGTCTGACAAATTTGATAGGGTATTATGATGTGGCTACAAAGGAACTGGATGCAAAAAATAATTTTGATATCACATATTTGGATTTCAGGAAAGCTTTTGACACTGTTGCGCATGAAAGACTATTGTACAAATTGGAACAGAAGGGTATTAAGGGTAAGTTGCTACAATGGATAAAAGGATGGTTAAGTGGGAGAAGACAGAGGGTGGTAATCAATGGGTGCTGCTCTTCATGGACTAATGTTATTAGTGGAGTCCCACAGGGTTCAGTGTTGGGTCCACTGTTGTTTTGTTTATTTATCAATGATATTGATGAAGGTATATCAGGCTTAATGTCGAAGTTTGCAGATGATACAAAGGTTGGCAGGGTTGTTAATGACAGTAATGGCAGTGTGCTACTGCAACAGGATCTAGATAATTTGGGCAGATGGGCTAAGAAGTGGCAATTGAAGTTTAACATTGACAAATGCAAAGTACTGCAGATGGGTAGAAGTAACCCCAGAGAAACGTACCAGCTGTGTGGTACTACACTTAAGATGGTAGAAAATGAAAAGACCTGGGAGTAATTGTGCAGTCAGATATGAAGTTTTCTGAGCAATGCAGACAGGCTGCCAGGGCAGGTCATGGGGTTTTGTCAACGATATAATGGTCAGGCCACGCCTTGAGTATTGCGTACAGGTCTGGAGGCCTCATTTTAGGAAGGATGTAGAGTTGCTTGAGGAAGTACAGAGAAGGGCTACAAGATTGGTGAGGGGAACAAAGGAGTGGTCTTACCAAGAAAAGCTTAAATTCTGCAAATTCCAGTGTGTGGAGACTAACACCTGCAAGGTGATCTGATTGAGGTGAATGGGTTGAGTAGATTCAATTCTGATGGGATTCTTCCTCTTGCTCAGATTACGAACCTGAGGGGGGCATAAATTGAAATTGAGGAAAGACAGTTGTAGAATAGATGTGCGGAAATTTGCCTTTAGCCATCGGGTAGTTGATTGCTGAAACAAACTTCTATCTGTTGTTGTTGTTGTGGAAGTTGATGGCTTGAATAAATTCAAGGAGGAATCTGGACAAATGTTTAGAGGGAATGGATTTGCGAAATATTTTTTTTTTTTTTTTTAGGCTGATGCTACATAAGCTTGCTTCCTTGCATCACACGCTTCTACTATTACTATAATTGTTATTGTTGTTATGATGGAGTTTTACGACATATAGGCTGCTAGGGCCATATTGTGTCTTTCAAATGGTTAGTACAAAATACTAACTTTATTGTAACAGGTGTTATATTTTATGATATATACCTATACAGTTTAGGAAGGTAAAAAGTTCTATTTTATTAGGATCATCTCCAAGAATCTGCATTAATGATAATGATGACTGTGCATTAGCAAATGATTTAAAGGTGTTTGAATGGATATTTAGAAACTGATGACAGTCCACTAATAAATGACGAACAGTCAATTGTACATGACGTGATGAGCATTGGGGAGCACTGTCATTCATTAATGGATACAGGTGAGTGGGGTGAGTATGCCCAATCCTTAGCCTTCCTAAAATAATTTCTTCTCACCTGTTTTTTTGTTAGCTGGAGAGCCATGGCTTTGGTTCTGGTTTTATTTGGTAGAGTTTGTTTCCTGGATAACCTTTCCAGATTAGCGAACAGCTATTATAACATGCTTTACGGATAATGTGTTTGTAATCTGCGTATGGAACTTGAAAAGTCTGAGAAATTAGTAGTTTCTGGTTGTTTGGCTGCAAGATCTGCTCTTTCATTGCCGCCAATTCCAGAATGTCCTAGGATCCAGCAGAATGTCACAGTTTGGTTCAACTCATTATAGGCAAGTAACTTGGAATGTATTTGTTTTATTATAGGGTGAGAGGAGTCATTACTTCTAATTACAGCAGTGACAGCACTGAATGAGTCAGTGTATATTAGAGCAGGCATAATTAAAAGTTCAGTAATCCGATCAAGAGCTAAATTAATAGCATAAAGCTCAGCAGTAAAGATACTGCATTCTATTGCTAATGAAACAGAAATGGTGAATGAAGGGAAGGTTGCTGCAGCACCAACTTGGGTCTCAGTTTTTGATCCATCTGTATAGATTTTACAGGCCTCTGAGTTAGAAGAGTGAGTTTCATGTAACTGTACAATATTGGAGGGGGACAGTGTGTTCTCCCCCCACTGTTGAAAATAGTCGTCGTAAATTACAGGAATATTTGTCCAAGGTGGATCAGGAGGTGTCATGTCCTGAAATATGTTACTGATTTCTATATTCAATGTTTGAGTCAGTTCTTTAAATCTAAGTGGAGAAGGTCGGTTTTAATTTCGCTTGCTATTGTAAAATGACTCCCATTCGGTATTATACAGACATCTCCAACAAGGATGAGAGGGAAGGCTGTGGATTTTTGCGGCATACATCAAAAGTAATGTTTTCCTACGAAGATGTAAGGGAGGTTCATGAGCTTCGATATAAAGGCTCTGAACTGGGGAGGTTCTGAAAGCCCGTAGAGAAACTCTCAGAGCACTGTACTGGATTGTGTTCAATCGCTCTAAAGTAGTTTTTCTAGAAGAGACATACACTGGAGAGCCATAGTCTAAGTGGGACATGATGAGAGCTCGATAAAGATGGATCAGGGTATGTTGATCAGTGCCCCCATGACATTGATGACACACACCAGAGGATATTCAATTTCTTCAAGCAGATGGTCCGAAGGTAGGTTACATGTGCTTGAAAGTTTAGTTTGCCATCTAGCACTAGGCCAAGAAAACGGACAGTGTGAGCAAGGGTATTGATCTTTAGCTCAGGATCAGGATGAAGTGATCATAATTTGCAGAAGTGAGTAGTGGTGGATTTCTGCTCAGCAAGATGATATCCATTGCATAAGGTCCAGGCTTCTATTCTGGTTAGAGCAATTTGCAACTGTCTTTCAGTAGTATTCAAACTTTGTGACTGGCAGGTATAGTGAGGTCATCTACATACATGTATATTTGAATGGTTTTTGGAAGATCTTCCAATATGTTGTTGACCTGAATCACAAATAGGGTAGCACTCAGTATTGAATCCTGTGGGACACCCTCCTCCTGAATGCGAGATGCTGACAGCTTGTTTCGATGTGGGACTTGAAAGAGGTGCATAATTTTAAAAAGTTCGGAATTATTTGAGGAAGGTAGCCTCTCAGCCCCAACTGATGCATATTTTTAATAATGTCATGATGCCAAGTGGTATCGAATGCTTTGTGAATATATAGGTTGACCATCACTAATGCTGTTTCATGATGAAGGCATTTCGTATGTTGCTTTCAATTTTTACAAGCAAATCTAGGGTAGATCTGTTTTTACGGAAGCCATATTGGTGATCAGAAAGAAGATTCTGGGAATCTAGATACCAGGTGAGCCTCTTATGCACCATCCTTTCAAATATTTTGCCCAAACAGCTTGTTAATGATATCGTTCTGTAATTCTGGACTAGAATTCTGGGATCTTTGCCTGGTTTTGGTATAGCACAGATATAGGAATGCCACCATGACAGAGGATATGTATTTTCTGAAAAGATACAGTTATAGAATAGTAATAATATACCAAGATCAGTTTCCATAGATGTTTCAACATACTGTAGTGAATTCCATCTGGTCCTACTGCACTATTTGATGATTTGCTTAAGCATTCCTTGAGCTCAAATACAGTAAAAGGCTGGATATAAGGAAGTGAGAGTCTAGTTTGAAAATTCAAATTTTGACGTTCTTCATTAGTTTTAACGTGTTGAAAGGAGGTCACATAAGAGGATGAGGTGAAAATATTATAAAGACTCTGCTAATACATTTGCAATATCAGTAGGGGAAGATAGGTCCTGCCCATTCCATTGCATTATTGGAGATTGCATCGGTAGAAATTTCCCATTGAGAGCTTGTATATTTTTCCAGATAATTCAAGTGTCAGTATTTTTGTTAATGGATGAAGCAAAGTTAATCCAGGATTCATATTTTGCTTTTTTTCTAATTTGTCTTTCTTTAGCTCTGAGTTTTTTTTGTAAAATTAAGTTGGTGGTAGTTGGGAATTTATGAAAGTGGTTCCAAGCTTGGTTTTTATCACGTTTTGCTTTGGAGCATTCTTCATTCCATCACTGATTTTGGTGTACACGCTTGCGCTGGTTGGATTTTGGAATGGAAATTTCTGCTGCAGATAACATATGGCTGGTAATGTGTCAGTTACGTCATCAAGATTTTGTTGTTGTGCATATTCCTTTTCAAGTATGACACAAGTGGAATAGGTTTTCCAGTCTGCTTTGTGAAAATTCCAAGAAGTACGGCCTTTAGGGTATGACGTGACCTGCGTTTGAATTGAGCTTATGATGGGAAAATGGTCACTGTGGAATGAATCATTCAGCACTGACCATTCCATGCTTGGAAAAAGAGATGCTAAACAGGTGGATAGATCTATGGCTGATGTAGTAGTTGAACATGAATTGGAGAGCCAGAATTTAACAGAATCAGGTTATGATTATCCAAGAATGTTTTGATTAAGTGGCCTCTCCTATCCATGGTGGAAGATCCCCCACAATGGATGGTGACCATTGAAATCACCAAGTAAACAGACAGGAGGTGGAAGCTGTGTGATAAGACTGTCAAGTTCAGTTTAGGAGAAAGGATAATTCAGTGAAATGTGAATTGATACAAGGGTTAACGATATTCCCATTGCTCAATACGCTCAGGACAAGCGTATTGTAGTTTTCACAAGTATAGCTACTCCACCATGGGCAGGAGAGTCAGAAACCCTATCTCGCCTAAACATAGCATAATTTTTGAATTTGATAGAAGCATGTGGTGATAAAAAGGTTTCCTGTAAGTACATACCTGCTGCATTAGTTTGAAACAATAAATCCATCAGGTCATCTATATTACTGCGTAATCCTCTACAGTTCTATTGTAGGAATTTATTCATTGGTTAGGTTTGATTGAGGAAGATTGATCTGACTGTTTTTTCTGAGAAGGTTTCTGTCTGCTTAGTTTTGGTTTTTCATTTCTGGGAAAAATTGGACGTCCCGTATCCATGATATCATTAGCATGTAACTCTAGCACTGTGTTGTCATCCTCTGATTGAACATCAGTTTCCATGTTGCTATTTCGTGGTTTCACTTTCTTCTGATTTTCAACAGTAGCTGATTTTGTTGTTTCGGGCAAGGTTGAGATAGTATCAGTTGGGATACGGATTGGTGTATTACTAGATTGGTGTATTACTAGGACTGAGACAGTATTTAAATTCTATACAGTGGGACCAACTGATGATGTTACCAACAGCAAATTCAAAATGGGAAGCATTCAAAGAACATATCTTGGAAGCTACTAGGCTTTACATACCAACTAAGAAATATTGTTCAAGGTTTAGGCCAAAATGGATGTCAGATGAACTAATGAGGCATATGGCAGAGAAGAAAAATGCATGGGATACTTACAAATTAACACATGACACAGAAGCCTATGATAGATACAAGTTGATATGCAACCAAGTTACAAAGGAGGTTAGGAAGGCGAAGGCAGATTACGAGAAATCCTTGGCAAGGGATGCAAAGAAAAACAGCAAAGAGTTCTTTACTTATGTAAACTCTAGAAGGAAGGGGATGAATCAGATTGGTCCACTTGATATTGATGGGTCAACTGTTGATGATCCTGCTCAGGTAGCTAACAAACTAAATGAATATTTTGCATCGACATTCACACATGAGGAGTTATTCAGCAAGGGGAATGCCAGAGGTGTATTCAACTCTAGCAGTAAGCTACAGAATCTTGAAATAACTGGGAGTAAAGTGGAGGAGAAACTGTTGAAGATAAACACAAGAAAGGCACCCGGGGTGGATGGGATCTATCCAGTTATATTAAAGGAGGCAGCAAAGGAAGTAAGCAAACCCTTAGCCATAATTATGAGAGCTTCCTTGGACTCAGGGGAGGTACCCATAGACTGGAAATGTGCAAATGTGACCCCAATTCACAAAGGAGGATCAAAGACTGACACAAGTAACTATAGACCTGTGAGCTTAACTTCTGTTCCAGGAAAATTAATGGAGGCACTGGTTAAAGAAGCACTGCAGGATCATTTAGACAAGACTTCAGTTATAGCTCAGACACAGCATGGTTTTGTTAAGGGGAAGTCTTGCCTGACCAACTTGATTGGATACTATGATGCAGTCACAAAAGAACTGGATGCAGGGAATAACTTTGATATTATATACTTGGATCTTAGAAAGGCTTTTGATACTGTTGCACATGGAAGACTGCTACACAAATTGGAACAGTGTGACATTGGCGGCAAATTGCTGCTATGGATAAAGGGGTGGTTGAGTGGGAGAAGACAGAGAGTGGTAATCAATGGACACTGCTCATCGTGGACTAATGTTATTAGTGGAGTCCCTCAGGGCTCAGTGTTGGGTCCATTATTGTTTTCTGTATTTATAAATGATACTGATGATGGTATATCAAGCTTAATGTCCAAGTTTGCAGATGATACAAAGGTTGGCAGGGTTGTCAAGGACACTACTGACACTACACTGCTGCAACAGGATCTGGAAAGGTTGAGCAGATGGGCTGAGAGGTGGCAAATGAAGTTTAACATTGACAAATGTAAAGTACTACACATGGGAAACAGCAACCCCAGGGCAACGTATCAACTCTGTGGTACTACACTGACAGTGGTAGAGAATGAAAGGGACTTGGGGGTGATTGTGCAGGCAGATATGAAGTTCTCTGAGCAGTGCAGACGGGCTGCAAGAGTAGCTCATGGAGTATTGTCAATGATATACAGGAATTTTTCCAGCAGGGATAAGGAGGTGATTATTCCATTGTATAAGGCAATGGTCAGGCCACACCTAGAGTACTGTATACAGGTCTGGAGGCCGCATTTCAAGAAGGATGTAGAGCTGCTGGAACGAGTACAGAGAAGGGCAACAAGATTAGTGAATGGAACAAAGGGGTGCTCTTACGAGGAAAGGCTTAAGTTTTGCAAATTACAGTGTCTGGAGACTAGGCACCAGCGAGGTGATCTGATAGAGGTGTATAAAGCCTTGAATGGTTTAAGCATGCTCAATGCTGATGGGATTCTTCCTCTAGCTCAGAAAAATCACCTGAGAGGGCATAAATTCAAATTGAGGAAAGACAGATGTAGGATAGACGTGCGGAAATTTGCCTTTAGCCAGCGGGTGGTTGGTTGGTGGAACAGACTGCCATCCCTTGTGGTGGAGGTTGATAGCCTAAATAAGTTTAAGGCTCAGCTGGACAGGTATTTTGAACGAACAGAGGGGTGAAGTGGAAGTGGGGTTTTTTTTTTTTTTTTTGGCTGATGCTGCATAAGCTTGCTTTCTTGCATCAAATGCCTCTACTAATGCTAATGCTAATGCTAATGCTAGTTTCATTGACTGCAAGTTTCTTATTGGATGATAACTCAGTTTTGGCCCAGGTGGCAAAGGAAATGCTTGGTTCTATGGAGACATCTGTTTGAGTTGCAGCTAAGTGGCTGTTTCTGGTGACCGATGCATATGATTGGCTAGGCATGGTTAGTAGCACTTGGTTTCTTGCTTCAGGGTATGTGACTTTATGCTCCACTTTATATTTCTGGATTTTTTTGCCTGTTTTGCAAAGGTCACATGCTTTAGAAAATGCCGAGTGGTTTTCATTGCAGTTTGGACAAATAGGAGTGGAAGCTGTGCAGTCTTCTTGAAAGTGCTCCTTGGAACCACAAATAGGACACAGAGCATCGCCTCAGCATGCTGTCTGAGAATGGCCGTACTTCTGACACTTAAAGCAACAAATGTAAGCAATCAGGATGTAAGGCCAAATCTTGCAGTTTACGTAACCTGCTTTAACAGAGGATGGAAGAGTCGGAGTACTGAATGTCCAGATGGACCTGGTTGGTAGTCGCTTGGCACTCAGGGCCTATTACTATAATAACCAATAAATGTACATCAGAATAACATGGTGCAAAGGCACAACATTCTAAAACCACCAAGAACACAATTAAATAATTAAGAGAGGTAGGGAATAATGGGAACTCCAATCTGTGATTCAAGAAGCTAAAGTTCATTTATAGACAGATTTCTAGAAGAACTTTAGCTCCTTGCATCACATCACCAGAGCTCCCAGTGTTTCCTGTAGCTCTTATTCCCTTAATTTCATGTTTGTGCTTTTAGGATGAAGATGTTTTAGCCTTTTTGCAACAATATTGTAATCGAAATACAGTCAGTCCTCGTATAGCACGATAGTTGTGTTCCTAGAAACACCTCGTGCAATGCAAAATCGTACAATATAAACAACAGGCCCTACGGGAAAAATAGGGTTAGGTGCCGACCACCCAAGATTGAACACACATTTGTAACCAAAACATTACCAAACACAATAAATTGTCGTAATAAAATTTTATTACGACTATTACGTAATAAAATATTGCTAATGCTTTTACTTCTATCGTAAGCAAACTTGTTTTTTGTTTGATTTTCTATCCAAACAGATGACAGCCGTTCCATCTCTTCCAATTCTTTGTGTCTTGATCTAATGGATTTTAATTATACTTTGAGTTGTTCCTGCTATGAAAGTTGTTTTTATTTTCTCTGCATTCTTTGAAATTCTTGGCGTTGCCTCATTTAGGTCTGTAGCACGTGCAATATCACATGGTCTTTCATTTCGCTCAAAGCGTTTCACAATTTCATATTTTTTCTCTATCGACAGAGGCGAACTGGCCGTAAGCCTTACCGGGGAAACCTCGGTGGGCCGGAGGCTGGTGTGATTTGGCCATAAACCATAGTATGAGGCCACTATAAATTTTCCCGGGTAAGAATTTTTGACCCAGTCCGCCTCTGTTAATCGATATTGCTTTTCTTTTTCTCTCTGAATCTGCAGTGTCTTCACCGCGACGCTTCCTTTTCACACCTTTTAAGTACAGTATTTTACTCATTTTTGGGGAATAAAGCACAATTACAAAACGAGGAGGCACGCTTGATACACATAAACAAAGCTGCGTGCCTGTAGCAACTGAATAAACAACAGCATAAAGGCAGAGATACACTATTAACACCCAACATTTTACTAAAGCACATTTCTAGGGGTTACTACCATAAAACAATAAAAACAATTTCCGGTTGCGTTTCTGCTAGTGCAATCTGTTATAAACTGGTAGTAAACTCGATCTAATTGCATTTACGATTAAACCAATAGCTGGAATTGTGTTGGTTTTTACGTTATTATGGTGAAATGTGTTTCCCCTTCACTGATATAAAAAACATAAATACATTTTCAGAATCTTCTCTTCATTCCTATCGTGTTGTGTTCAGTTGGGGTGATTCCGCATTCGACTGTCATTTCTTGTAAACACAAAGGCGAATCGTACATAAGCGAATTCGGTTCGTGTTATATAAGATATCGTTCCCCTATTTATAAATTGTGTAGTTATACATAAGCTAGCACTTAAAAGCTCTCTAGTATCAAATTGTGTAGTGTAAACACGTGTTATACGAGGACTGACTGTATATTTCTTGACTAAATGTCTAAGGGTATTAAAAGATTGTTTATGCTGGGTAATGCACTTCCATCATTTCTACTACTCAGGTAGTATGCATGCATAGTTTAATTATATTTCATATTGTGAATACCTTCACAACAAGTTGCCTAGGTATTGCACTGCTTTGAATAAGTAATGCTTAACCAGTGGAGAAGACTAATGCTAGTTATTCTCGGTGGATACCACCACCCAGACGGCACTGTTTCGAAGCTTGTTGGCTTACTCATCGGTGGGTGGGCAGGTATCTTGTTGCAATAGTGACAACCCAGTTATGAAGTATAACTCCGCAATATGAGAGATATTTGATGGTGTGCATGGTTTAATCTAAATATATTTCTTGACTAAATGTCTAAAATGTCTATAGTGGACTATAGAATATAAAATAAGAATATATTGCAACAGGGTACCTGCCCACGTACCGATAAGTAAGCCAACAAGCTTCGAAACAGTGCTGTCTGGGTGGTGGTATATACCGAGAATAAGTGATATTAGTCTTCTCCACTAGCGAAGCATTACTTATTCAAAGCAGTGCAATGCCTAGGCAACTCGTTGTGAAAGTGTTCACAATATGAGACATAATTGAATGACACATTCATACTACCTGGGTAGTAGAAATGATGGAAGTGCATTACCCATGCATAAACAACCTTTTCAATGCTGTAACGTTTAGCTGCCAATTATTATTATATATTTTATCACAGATGAAGAAGGTATCTGTGATAAAATATATCACAGTAGATTCAGTTTATATTTCATCATATAAGCTGATTCTACAAACATCATATAAGCTGATTCTACAAACAACATATAAGCTGACTCCACAGTTATACACTCAGTGATTACCAAATTATGATCACGCCATCTGTAATGGACTATGCCACATAGCTTGCAGTGTAAAAAGTCAAACAGCTTTGTACACTAGAGCAGTGCTAATTTGCACCTGGTCATGCAAGTCAAAGTGATAAAGTAGCAGTTATGGGATGCAGTAAAGATATCAGGGAGTTTCAAAAGGGAATGATTGTGGTGGGCTCATGTATCAGGTGCTTCCATATCAAAAATGGCATGTCTTTTTCATTACTTAGGGCCCACTTCGATTAAGGTGTATAAAGATTGGTGTTGAATGGGTCAAACCACCTCCCACCGAGAGAACCGTAGAGGATTATGCAAGGTGGATGTTCATGAGCAAAGGGTATTGTACAGGCTCAATGGCAGATCACTGTGCAACAGTTAACATTGCAATACAATATGAGGAATGCAAGAACAATATCCCAAATGATGATAGGCTGCACTCAGATGTATAGGCTTCCACAACAGACAACCCAAAAGACACACACTCCTCACTGCTGATCATCATCAATGGCAAATGCTGTGGTGTGAACAACAGACTGGTTGAGCATTGAAGGATTGGAAACAAGTGCATTGGTTGAATAAGTAAAAATATCTGGTGCAACATGCCGACGCCTTCTGTGTGGTGCAAGCAACAGGAGTCCATTGGTCTGTTATACATGGTGCCCACTATTTAGACAGGTGGCAGCAGTTGCTTAATATGGGGCATGTTTTGCTGGAAAGAACTAGAACCCCTGGTGCGATTGGACTAATATTTCACCGGTAAAGTGTACAAACAGCTCTTAGGAGACCACGGATGCCCTGCCATGTTGCATTTTTTTCCAGGATGCGATCTCTTCCAAAACCATAATGAGCTGTGTATCAGGTTTACACTGTGAACAAGTAGTTCAAGGAACACAGTGAAGATATCACTCATCTTGATTGGCTTCCAAATTCACTTGACCTGAATCCAATTGAATACCTGTGGGATGTTTTGGAATGGGAAGTGAGGCATATGGACAGCATGGCTGCAGATCTCTATAGATATCTTCAGACATCTAGTGGAGTCAATGCCTAGGCAAATAGTGGACAGAGGCACAACATGGTATTGGGTAGTTGGTTATAATTCAGTGATCACTGAGTTTATATTCATGCATAGCCATATAAGTGACTTCTATCACATTTTTGCATCTCACTTGTGGTGTATTACAGTACAATTAAAAAGTAGCCTGTGGTTCTTAATGCATAAGAGCAGCTGTCTACTTTTTAATTCAATTATTTCTGCTCTTTCTTTTAAAAGTTTGTATTGCAATAATTTATTACACTACACAATAAACTGCAAAGAAAGCCTAAAGTAAGCCTAAGTAGTACTTCCTTATACAGAATACCACATCATAACCCACAGGTATAGGTGCTGATGTGGAATCACACTTATTGATCCTATACATGTACACAAAAAATGCCTCAATACATAAGTGCATTTACTATAAGAACTTCACATTCTGAAAAGTTTATTTTTGAGAAGTCAAAAATTAAACCTGAAAACATAACTTCTGATGAATTTTATGAACTTTTTTTGAGTTTCAACAATATGTCTATTAAAATAACTAAATTTATGACCTAATATACATATGAAGTTCTTGCTGATGACAAACAAACAGGAACTGAAGTTTGAAAATTTAAAGAAATAAAATGAAGTCTGCCTATACATTAAATGCATAGAGTGATTGGAAGAAATGGGGGGGGACCTCTAAAAAAGCTGCTGAGATGGTATGGCTCTTTGTAGGCTTAAAATTTGCACAAAATGATGCAAATAGAATGCCTGGAAGAAAATTTCGGAAGGAAAAACTCCAGAATGCCAGTGATATGATATGTCCCCTTTATGAGCTAAAGCTGCTATAAGCGGAAAACTGAAATAGATTTTAGAGAGAATAGGATAAAATAAAAGTCACCTAATGAAATGAGGATGGGAGTTATGTATCATACATAAATTATTGAAGGAATAACTGGGAAGAAGTAAAATGAGGAATTTGGCCAGCCAGTGATCAGTGTCTTCAGGGGAAAGCTATAGGAAAACCCAGGTGAAAGAAGAATGTAGCATTTTGATAACCTCTCAAACCAGCAAAGCCTGAGTTAAGCAGCTGCAGCCACCTACATTATGACAACCAGTAAAGCATCTGGAGCCATGAAAAATGAACAGGGAAAACATGCAGAGACAAATATAAATACCTATCGACAGCACTTCTAGTGAGGATAAAGTATATAATAATTCTGTTTCAAACCTCAAATAGCAAAGGCTGTCCTGTAATTATTAAATATAGACTACAATGAAATTAAAATTTTAAGAAAGTAGAACTAAAAGATAAAATATTTTGAAATACGTTAAAAAATAAGAGATGAAAAGTGTGCTAGGTAGCAAAGTGGATTAAAACCATGTAAAACTGTGAAGACAACCCAACTGAATGCCATTTTACCATTTTTTAATTCAGTATGTACAAACATGATGCTAATGCACTAACCTGTTACGTTTAGTGAATTTTCCATAAGTCGAGGCTTTAACCCTAAATCTTTCCACCTATATTGTTGTACACCATCTGTGGTGTCACTCACATTGTGAAGTTATACTTCATAACTGTGTTGTCGCTTATTGCAACACCAGGAGTACCCACCCACCCATCGATGAGAGGCCAAAAAGACTTGAAACGACTATCAAAGTGGTGGTGGTGGTGTCCACTGAGAATAAGTAACAGTAGCCTTCTCTACTGGTGAAGCATTACTTATTTGAGGTAGTGCAACATTAGACAACTCATTCACAACATGAGATATGATAAAAACGATGCCATTTTACCATTTTAGGTAATTTACTATGTACAAACATAATGCTAATGCACTAACCTGTTACATTTAATTATATGTATATAATTAGAATATAAAATAAGGATAGGACTGTTGTATGGCAAGCCAAGTAAATGATGAATAAAAGAAGAGTGGGGGCTTAGAGGGGAACAGGTATTCTGTGTGTTATCAGACACTCAGTCTAAAACACTGATGGATCCAATATCTTTCTATTTCAGAAGATTTAAGAAAAGTCCGGTTGGCCTGCCTCCCTAAAATCCACTCATGCACACCTTCTCGATGGTAAGCCCTGTTATGTCACTTAGGTAGCAACGAACGTGTAGAGTAGTTCTCTTCAAGATGCCTGGTCAGCGTGAAGAGGAAAAGACCAAACCCTCCAACATGACAAAACAAATAGCCCTCAGTCCCCAGCAGCTTTCACTCCCCCTCTTATGGCAACGAGAGGATCAAAGTGGAAGTAGAGAGTGCTAAGAATCTCTGTGTAAGACCAGGCTGCCATGCATGGAAACTGAACTTGGCCTGTTACAACGTAAGACCCACATCAGTGAAGACAGGATATTAGAGCTGGAAAAGGAATTAGAAAATGTGAATTGGAATATCATTGGTTTGGCTGAAACAAGAAGAAGAAATGAATCACTAATGATATTAAGAGTAGGAGACCGGCGGAATTACTTGACAAGTACAGGTCACTGATGAAAAAAAGCCGTGAATTAGGGTTGAAATTGAAAGTGTCTGCAATTCTGCCCAGACACGATAGGAGGGAGTATATGATGAAAGCCCTGTCAATCAATTCGGCCCTGGAAAGATTGTGCAGGGCTCAAGGGGTAGAATTTTTTTCAGCCTGGTCTGTACTTGTTAACAGGAGAGACTGCTTCTACAGGGATGGGATACACTTAAATAGAAAGGGTGCAAGAATGTTTGCTGATGCTATCGAGGCAGTGTTAGGTGGGTCGGAAAACTGCTAGATTGGGGGGATACAAGGACTAATAGATTAACAGTAGCCACTGGCATAGGTGAAAGTGATTCTTGCACTGCTTCTATTGGAATGAGCCGCAGCCTGGAAAATAAGATGCAGGATATTTCAGAGACTGCTGGGAATCATTGGGGTACAAGTAAACACATGGGTTGTGTTAGGGTAGCTAAGAAAAAGAACAGGTGCATGTATAGTTGCGTGTACACCAATGCTAGGAGTTTAGTAAATAAATTTGATGAATTTGAGGTATTGCTCAAAACATCAAAGGCAGATATTGTGGGGATTTCAGAGACGTGGTGTCACACAGATATAAGGAATGCAGAACTGGAATTTGGGGAGCACAATGTCTACAGAAAGGATAGACAGGATAGGAAGGGAGGAGGGTTATGCTATTAGTTAAAAAACACATAAAATCCAAGGAAGTGAAGCCAGTCGACATCGCTGGACAGTGCAGTGTCGAGTCAGTTTGGTGTGACATAAGCATTGGGAGATCAAAATTGAGAGTAGGAGTGTGCTATAGGCCTAATGACTCTGATGAGTATAATAAGAAACTGTACAGAGAAATAGAGTGGGCCAGTAAATCAGAGAGTCTTATAATGGGGGATTTTAATTTCCCAGATATTGACTGGAATTTCGGGGCTGGTCACTCACACAGTAGCAAGGCTTTTGTGGATTTATTGGATGATTGTTTTCTACATCAGCATTCGGGAGGCAACTAGAGGGAGTAATACTCTTGATTTGATTATCAGTAGTGATTCTTCATCCATTAAGAATCTGCAGATAAATGAACCACTAGGTGGCAGTGATCACAGTGTTCTGAAGTGGGAGTTACTCAAAGAGGTAACTACCATTAGGGGTAAAGGGAAGGGGTATTGCTTTCGTAAAGGCGACTACAATGGACTGAGACAGTATTTAAATTCTATACAGTGGGATCAACTGATGATATTGCCAACAGCAAATTCAAAATGGGAAGCATTCAAAGAACTTATCTTGGAAGCTACTAGGCTTTACATACCAACTAAGAAATATTGTTCAAGGTTTAGGCCTAAATGGATGTCAGATGAACTAATGAGGCATATGGCAGAGAAGAAAAATGCATGGGATACATACAAATTAACACGTGACACAGACACCTATGATAGATACAAGTTGATCTGTAACCAAGTTACAAAGGAGGTTAGGCAGGCGAAGGCAGATTACGAGAGATCCTTGGCAAGGGATGCGAAGAACAACAGCAAAGAGTTCCTTACTTATGTAAACTCTAGAAGGAAGGGGATGAATCAGATTGGTCCACTTGATATCGATGGGTCAACTGTTGATGACCCTGCTCAGGTAGCTAACAAACTAAATGAATATTTTGCATCGACATTCACACATGAGGAGTTATTCAGCGAGGGGAATGCCAGAGGTGTATTCAACTCTAGCAGTAAGCTAGAGAATCTTGTAATAACTGAGAGCAAAGTGGAGGAGAAATTGTTGAAGATAAACACAAGAAAGGCACCCGGGGTGGATGGGATCTATCCAGTTATATTAAAGGAGGCAGCAAAGGAAGTAAGCAAACCCTTAGCCATAATTATGAGAGCTTCCTTGGACTCAGGGGAGGTACCCATGGACTGGAGATGTGCAAATGTGACCCCAATTCACAAAGGAGGATCAAAGGCTGACACAAGTAATTATAGACCTGTAAGTTTAACTTCTGTTCCCGGAAAATTAATGGAGGCACTGGTTAAAGAAGCACTGCAGGATCATCTAGACAAGACTTCAGTTATAGCTCGGACACAGCATGGTTTTGTTAAGGGGAAGTCTTGCCTGACCAATTTGATTGGATACTATGATGCAGTCACAAAAGAACTGGATGCAGGGAATAACTTTGATATTATATACTTGGATCTTAGAAAGGCTTTTGATACTGTTGCACATGGAAGACTGCTGCACAAATTGGAGCAGTGTGGCATTGGAGGCAAATTGCTGCTATGGATAAAGGGATGGTTGAGGTGGAGAAGACAGAGAGTGGTAATCAATGGACACTGCTCATCGTGGACTAACGTTATTAGTGGAGTCCCTCCGGGTTCAGTATTGGGTCCTTTATTGTTTTCTGTATTTATAAATGATATTGATGATGGTATATCAGGCTTAATGTCCAAGTTTGCAGACGATATGAAGGTTGGCAGGGTTGTCAAGGACACTACTGACACTATGCTGCTGCAACAGGATTTGGAAAGGTTGATCAGATGGGCTTCAAGGTGGCAAATGAAGTTTAACATTGACAAATGTAAAGTACTACATATGGGAAACAGCAACCCCAGAGCAACGTATCAACTCTGTGGTACTACACTGACAGTGGTAGAGAATGAAAGGGACCTGGGGGTGGTTGTGCAGGCAGATATGAAGTTCTCTGAGCAGTGCAGACGGGCTGCAAGAGTAGCTCATGGTGTATTGTCAATGATATATAGGAATTTTTCTAGCAGGGATAAGGAGGTGATTATTCCCTTGTATAAGGCAATGGTCAGGCCACACCTAGAGTACTGTATAAAGGCCTGGAGGCCTCATTTCAAGAAGGATGTAGAGCTGCTGGAACGAGTACAGAGAAGGGCAACAAGATTGGTGAATGGGACAAAGGGGTGCTCTTACGAAGAAAGGCTTAAGTTTTGCGAATTAAAGTGTCTGGAAACTAGGCACCAGCGAGGTGATCTGATAGAGGTGTACAAAGCCTTCAATGGTTTGAGCATGCTCAATGCTGATGGGATTCTTCCTCTTGCTCAGAATAATCACCTGAGAGGGCATAAATTCAAATTGAGGAAAGACAGATGTAGGATAGATGTGCGGAAATTTGCCTTTAGCCAGCGGGTGGTTGGTAGGTGGAACAGACTTCCATCCCTTGTCGTGGAAGTTGATAGCCAAAATAAGTTTAAGGCTCAGCTGGACAGGTATTTCTAACGAACAGAGGGGTGAAGTGGAAGTGGTTATTTTTTATTTATTTATGTTACTTTTTTTTTTTTTTTTTTTTTTTTTTGGCTGATGCTGCATAAGCTTGCTTTCTTGCATCAAATGCCTCTACTAATGCTAATGCTAATAAGTTTATCAAGTGGAAATCTGCTGTACACCAAGAAACAGCGAAAGGAGCGAAGGTGCAGTTGGCTTTCTGGTCCATAAACAGAGCCGGTTCTGGTAGGTGTGCAGTGTGTGCATGCACGCAGGCGGCCAAATCCCTAGGGCGGCCGATAGATCACTTTAAAGAATAAAATTAAAATGTAATTTAATATTATTTTAATATAGTGGTCGGCAATGAAATAGTGAATGTGGCATTATTAATAAATAATATTATATTCTCACAATGAAAATTAAACATAAAAATAACATAACAAAATGTTACAGTAAAATTAAGAAGTCATACCAACGTTCGCAATGGGAACATAAACATGACCGTAAACATATTTGGTAACCATGGAAACACAACAGGCTCTTCTTTCACACTTCAAAAAATTGATGTTTGCATGATGACGAATGATATAGCTGGGCAGTTTATGGTTATAAATAACGCTGAAGCATACATGTTAGGTATTTTGCATCAGAAAACTTAGAAGTGCAAGCACAGGCGATGGTGGGTTCATCCTTTGAACCAGAGAAGGATTCAACAATGGGACTTCCATAACCTATACGATTGTGTCTTGTTTTAAACCACGTGAACAAAAACATAAAAGCTTGGAGTTTGCAAACTTTCATGTTAACGTCTTATGATTAAATTGAAAGTTTCACTTACGTAATTCATTGCGAATGGTTTCTTTAAATAACATAGGTACAAGGTTTTATGCTTATGTTATGTTTAATTTTCATTGTGAATGAGGCAACAAGAGGGAGCAATACTCTTGATCTGATTATCAGTAGTGATTCTTCATGCATTAAGAACCTGCAGATAAATGAACCACTAGGTGGCAGTGATTACAGTGTGTTGAAGTGGGATTTACTCAAGGAGGTAACTACCATCAGAGGTAAAGGGAAGGGTTTTTGTTTTCGTAAAGCCGACTATGATGGTCTGAGACAGTATTTAAATTCTATACAGTGGATCCAACTGATGATGTTACCAACAGCAAACTCAAAATGGGAAGCATTCAAGGAACTAATCTTGGTGGCTACCAGGCTTTACATACCAACTAAGAAATATTGTTCAAGGTTTAGGCCTAAATGGTTGTCAGATGGACTAATGAGACATGTGGCAGAGAAGAAAAATGCATTGGATACATACAAATTAATGGGTGACATGGAAGCCTATGATAGATATAAGTTGGTCTGTAACCAAGTCACAAAGGAGATTAGGCAGGCAAAGTCAGACTACGAAAAATCCTTGGCAAAGGATGCAAAGAAAAACAGAAAGGAGTTCTTTACATACTTGAACTCGAGAAGGAAAGGGATGAATCAGATTGGTCCACTGGATATTGATGGTTCAACAGTTGAGGATCCTGCTCAGGTGGCTAACAATCTAAACGAGTATTTTGCATCTACATTCACGCATGAGGAGTTATTCAGGAAGGAGAATGATGTAGGTAAAGTAAACATTGGCAGTGAGCTGGATGATTTTGTAATAACTGAGAGGAAAGTGGAGGAGAGATTGTTGAGGATAAACATAAAAAAGGCACCTGGGGTGGATGGGATCTATCCATTTATATTAAAGGAGGCAGCAAAGGAAGTATGCAAACCCCCAGCCATAATTATGAGAGCTTCTTTGGACTCAGGGGAGGTACCCATAGACTGGAGATGTGCAAATGTAACCCCAATTCACAAAGGAGGATCAAAGGCTGACACAAGTAATTATAGACCTGTTAGTTTAACTTCTGTTCCAGGTAAATTAATGGAGGCACTGGTTAAAGAAGCACTGCAGGATCATCTAGACAAGAATTCAGTTATAGCTCAGACGCAGCATGGTTTTGTTAAGGGCAGGTCTTGCCTGACCAATTTGATTGGATACTATGATGTAGTCACAAAAGAACTGGATGCAGGGAATAACTTTGATATTATATATTTGGATCTTAGAAAGGCTTTTGATACTGTTGCACATGGAAGACTGCTGCACAAATTGGAGCAGTGTGGCATTGGAGGCAAATTGCTGCTATGGATAAGGGGATGGTTGAGTGGCAGAAGACAGAGAGTGGTAATCAATGGACACTGCTCAACGTGGACTAATGTTATTAGTGGAGTTCCTCAAGGTTCAGTGTTGGGTCCATTGTTGTTTTCGGTGTTTATGAATGATATTGATGATGGGATATCAAGTTTAATGTCTAAGTTTGCAGATGATACAAAGGTTGGCAGGGTCGTTAAGGACACTACTGACGCTATGCTGCTGCAACAGGATCTGGAAAGGTTGAACAGATGGGCTGAGAGGTGGGAAATAAAGTTTAACATTGACAAATGTAAAGTACTACATATGGGTAACAGTAACCCCAGAGCAATGTATCAACTCTGCGGTACTACACTGACAGTGGTGGAGAATGAAAAGGACCTGGGGGTAATTGTGCAGGCAGATATGAAGTTCTCTGAGCAGTACAGACGAGCTGCAAGAGTAGCTCATGGTGTCTTGTCAATGATATACAGGAATTTTTCTAGCAGGGATAAGGAGGTGATTATTCCCTTGTATAAGGCAATGGTTAGGCCACATCTTGAGTACTGTATACAGGTCTGGAGGCCTCATTTCAAGAAGGATGTAGAGCTGCTGGAACGGGTACAGAGAAGGGCAACAAGATTAGTAAATGGAACAAAGGGTTGCTCTTACGAAGAAAGGCTTAAGTTTTGCAAATTACAGAGTCTGGAGACTAGGCACCGGCGAGGTGATCTGATAGAGGTGTATAAGGCTTTGAATGGTTTGAGCATGCTCAATGCCAATGGGATTCTTCATCTTTCTCAGAATAATCACCTCAGAGGGCATAAATTCAAATTGAGGAAGGACAGATGTCGGATAGATGTGCGGAAATTTGCCTTTGGCCAGCGGGTGGTTGGTTGGTGGAACCGACTTCCATCACTTGTTGTTGAAGTTGATAGCCTAAACAAATTTAAAGCTCAACTGGACAGGTATTTCGAACGAACGGAGGGGTGAAATGGGAGAGGGTTTTTTTTTTTTTTTTTTTGGCTGATGCTGAATAAGCTTGCTTTCTTGCATCATATGCCTCTACTAATGCTAATGAGCCTTTATTCCCGTACTGTTAATCTTAAAAAGTCTTAATCTTAAATCATCATTTTAATTGTTGACAGAACCGAAAGGAAATTTAAATGAAGAGAGAAATGCACATGAACATTATTAATTTAAATGTTTACCCAACAATCAATTCTCTTGTTGACCGTTTTCAACATTTTCACAGCAAAAAATTCGTTACTACCGAGTGAGCAGGGAGGTGAGAAGTGTGTGGAGGGACAACGGGTGCATAAATCATAAATGTAACATAAGATGTGAGATTAGAGCTTTTGCTGATAAAGAATAAACATAACAGGTACGTGTTTTCATTTTGCGCTTATTTATTTTAATTTAGTGTAAGTAAACCTTCGGTACCTGCACAGAAAGGTTTAAGTCAGGTTTGGGTCATTACAAAGTTTTTATACATTCGAAAAGAGAAAAAATAGTCTGTGCCCTGTAAGCAAAGAATTATTATTATTGTTGTTGCTCGTATATTGTTTCTCCCTGATTGGGGGTTCCATCTCGTGACGGGTATTGCTACCAAGTATACAGGGTGGTTGTTGTTATGTCTGGTGTTACTGTTGGTCGAGGAACTCTTTGACTATCCTACAGGTGTTCAGGATTGCGACTTTCTAGAGTTCCTTGTAGGTGTTCACTGGGAGACCTATTGCTGCTAGGCTATTATGTAGGGTCTTTGGTACCATGCCTGTGGTTGACACAATGATCGGGATAGTCGTTACTTGTTGCATATGCCACATCTCTTTGATCTCCTGTCTTAGGTTCGTGTACTTCCTGATTTTTTCCCCATGGGTTTTCTGCAGGTTGCCACTTTTTGGTACCACTATGTCAATCAGATAGGTAGCCTTTTCCTTCTTGTCCACAAGGGTTATGTCCGGTCTGTTGTGCGGGATTGTCCTATCTGTTATTATGGACGGTCCCAGTACAGCTTGTGGGCTGGGGTTCGTACTTGTAGTATGGTACACTTTCTTCGATCAACTGGTATTTCCTTGCTAGCTTCTGATGTATTATCCTGGCTACCTGGTCGTGTCTATGAGTGTACTCAGTCTGGGTGATCACCTTGCATCCTGCGGTGATGTGCTGGATCATTTCTGAGGCCAGGTGGCATCGTTGACGTGTGTCATCGGACACTCCGAGCTCTTTGGCGATGTATTTTCTATAGTCCAGGTGTTGATTACCTGGTCTTGGATGGTGAGCACGAATCCTTCAGTCTCAGGGAAGAGCACCCCGATCTTCCCCGAGACTTATTATAATTATAGGTTCAGATATGTCAGATAGGAAAACAAAATATCAGCATGGTGCTTTTTATTGCAAGCGGAAGAATGAAAGTGATAAGGAAAAGGAAAAATTATGAGGATCCATGCTGAAATTCATAAAGTTGGAGGGTGACAGGTGAAAAATCGAATGACAAGTTTTAAGTTTGTTTTAAATTGTTCCAAGAAATATCAGTGCCTGAATCAAGCTGTGGTGAGGATAATTTAGAAAATAATAATTGTGTTGAATTGACGGTCGAATATGACGGAGGGGATCCTTTTAGCTGGCCAACAATTATTAATAATATTAATAATTATTAGAACTCATAATTCAGAAGGGCCCTGTAATGCCTCAAAATATGAAAATTCCTAAAGATAACAATGGAAGATCATTTTCTGCGTTGCAATATAAGAGACTTTTACCTAACGGTGAAAAAGTTCAAAGAACCAGGTGGTAGATGACTTTCATCAACCGGTGAAATACCACCACTTTGCTTATTGGAGGCTTGAAGTGGTGAAACCCATGTTTAATCTCTAGAGCAAAGTTTCCGGCATCCCCCTCCCCCCATACTTCTCCTTCAACCCATGCACGGTACTAAGTACTATAGGTTTTGATACCTTTCGTGTTTGGGGTTTTCGTAAAAAAAAAAAAAAAAAAAAAAAAAAAAATCTATTCTACAAAATCGAATAGCGTGTTTTGCTTTTGTTGCAAGTTGTTTGCTTTAAAGCAAAACAAAGTAACAGATAGTCAGGGGTTTTCAGATTGGTGACATTTAGCCACTCATTTATCACGGCATGAAATGGGTGTAGAGCATATGCAAAATTGTAAAAAAAAAAGTGGTATGAACTAAAAACACGCCTTGACAACAATTTCACAATTGACAAAGAACAACAATGGTACTTTGAATCTGAAAAAAAAGACGATGGCGAGCCATTATCGAAAGAATCATTGCAATTGTCCAGTTTTTAGCAGGGCAGTGTTTATTTTTCAGAGGTAAAAATGAAAAATTTTATGAAACAAATAATGGAAATTTTTTAAAGACTATAGAAATATTGGCAAAATTTGACCACATTATCTCACAACATCTCAATAACATAACACAGTCTCAATCTGCTACAAGTCATATACCTCATTACTTAGGCCATGCTTTTCAAAATGAAATCATATCTGTTTTAGCAAGTGGCATAAAATCAAAAATCAAGGAATTTGTAAAGAAAGCAAAATATTTTTCGGTAATTCTCGACTACATGCCAGATGCCAGTCACACTGAACAGATAGCATTTTTAGTAAGAATTGTAAATATTGACACTTCTGATGTTGCAGTTAGAGAATTATTTCTTGGGTTTTATCCAGTATCAGACACTACAAGGGAAGGTTTATGTAATTATCTTTTAAGTGAACTCTTAAGTCATTTTGGTTATGAAAGTTCCGATGAACAAATCATAAATCCAAAAGAACTGTTTAGAATACAATTATCTAACAATTATTGATACAGCCTTAAATTCCATAAATTCCTTAAATGAATGTAAAAGTGTATTTAAATTTCTTTATGAATTTGGAGAAATGACTGAAGAGGAAATTAAAAAATCTTGTTTTGATTTAGATTTGATTTGTTTCCCTTCAAATTAATAAAAGAAACACAAGTATTAAGGATATTGATGGTCTTCAGCTCTTCAATGAGCTGATAACATATAGAATTTTGAGCAGCGGAATTGCAGACCCATTAAAAAACTTGACATATATTACAAAAAATAACTTGATGTCATCATTTCCTAATCTGTTTATATAGTTTTGAGAATTTTTCTGACATTACCAGTTAGTGTAGCATGAGGTGAAAGGAGTTTTTCGAAACTCAAACTTATAAAAACATATTTAAGAACGTCAATGACTCAAGAAAGGTTTAATGATCTAGGACTGTTAGCTATAGAAAAGGAATTGTGTGAAAGTTTAGAATTATCAGATGTTACTGATGAATTGGCAAATAAGAAAGCAAGAAGAGTGCAGTTCTAACTTTATGGGTACATTTTGTTACTTCTGTTTGATATCTTGTACATTTTTGATTTGAATAAAATTAAAATAAATATATCAAATATTTTTATGGATTTTTTTTTACCTCTGTCAACTATATGGAACTGTCATAGAAACATACTAGTAGGCTCCCATGGGTTGGGTTAGGTTAGGTTAGATTAGGTTAGGTTATGAATCTACTCGCGATCCACATTGATAAGGGTGGCCAAATATCTCTGGCACGCAGGCGGCTAACAGCCAAAACCGGCCCTGTCCATAGAGATATAAAAAACAACATTGTGGAATTCAAAAGTACGTCACCAAGGGTGTCAAAGACTACTGCTGAGAATTTCTAAGAGGTACAAGCTAAAGGTTATAATGATTTATGCACCAACGTCAACACTTTTTTCAAGAAAAGGATGAACAGAAAGTGGGGATGGAAGAACCCAAATGGATTAACAACTAATGAAATCGACTTCATAACAGAAGATATATCGTGAATGATGTTACTGTCCAGTACAAGGTAAATGTTGGAAGTGATCGCAGAATGGTAAGATGCACACTTGATATAGATGTAAGAAAAAAAAGGAAAAAACTGACTCGAGTAAATAATATGAAGGTCTTTGAGATAACAGAAGAGAAAAAGCAGTACGTATTGGAACTTAAAAACAGGTTTGAGCTTCTGCAGACTGTTCAGGACCAAGATATCGATGAGGAATACTACAACTTTCTGAAAGCAATAAAGCCCAAGAAACCTATAGGTATAAAGAAATCCAAAGAAGAAAAGATTAGTCAAGAAACACTTGTTATGATGAACTGAAGATGACAATTGAAGAGCAAGGTAAACAATGCCAAGGATAAAATTGAGTATACTGAGTTATGCAAAGCCATTAGAAAGAGACTCAGAGAGGACATAAGAAGGTTTAACACAAGAAAAGTAAAACAAGCATTAAGGGAAAACAAAGGATTTAAATCAGCAGTCATGAGCAGTAATACAGAAAGACAAATGATAATGAAACTGAAGAATAGCGATGGTGTACTTATAAATAGCAGAGAAGGCATAATTCAAATAGCAGAAGACTACTACAGAGAATTATACAAGGAGCGAGTGATTGATGCCAGCAGTGGGGAAGATGGATCACAAATTAGTAACACATACGACATACCCGATATCCTTTCTGATGAGGTAAAACATGCGTTGAAGAAAATGAAGAACCAGAAAGCCCTGGGGGAAGATGAAGTTACTGTACTGTAGAGTTATTAAAATTGGGAGGAAGAGACCTGACACAGACACTGGCAAGACTCTCCACAAAATGCATTAGAAAGGTGTGAAGCCTAAGGAGTGGAATAATGCAATCATAGTTTTGCTGCATAAGAAAGGAGATAAATGAGAAATTGGAAATTATAGACCAATTAGCTTGATATCCCACATCTACAAGTTGTTCACAAGGGTCATTACTAACAGATTAGAAAGAATACTTGATGAGAATCAACCGAAAGAGCAAGTTGGCTTTAGGACAGGATTCTCAGCTATGGATCACCTTCATGTAATATTACAGCTAATGGAAAAAGCAAATGAATATAAAACACCATTATGCCTGGCATTTGTGGATTATGAAAAGGCATTTGACTCCATACAGCATAAGGCAATATTTCAGGCACTGGAAAGACAAGGCATAGATACACCATATATTATGATTTTGAAGAAAATATATGAGAACGCTACCTCCTTTATTAGACTAAACAAAGACAGTAGCAAATTTAAAATTGAGAAAGGAGTTCGACAAGGAGACAATATCTCCGAAGTTGTTTACTGATTTGTTTTACAAAACTTTGCTTTCAGAAGATTAGACTGGTCGCAGAAAGGAATCAATGTGAATGGAGAGTACCTAAACCATTTACGATTTGCAGATGATATTGTGGTCATAAGCCACAATCCCAGAGAATTACAGGAAAATCTTAATCAGTTAGTAAGGACTTTGGACTAAAGATGAATACGGCTAAAACAAAAATAATGATGAACAAGTATGCCACATGAAAGGGATATAATTATTGAAGGAGCAGTAATTGAAAAGGTGGAGTCATATACTTATCTGGGACAAGTCATTAGCTGTAATAATGATAAATGGCTAGAAGTCAAGAGAAGAATAAATTTTGGGTGGATAGCATTCAGGAAATATAGTCACATACTGTGGAGCAATATCCCAATTTGTCTGAAATGTAAAGTAACGAACCAATGTATACTCCCCACATGACTTATGGAAGTGAAACTTGGGCACTCATCAAAAGAATGGAAGAGAAGCTGAGAACTACACAGCGAAGAATGGAACGAATTATATTGGGAATCAGACTCAAGTAAAGGACATTCTTATCAAAACTAAAGAACTAAAATGGTCTTGGGCAGGATACATAACTCAAAGACATGATGACAGATGGACTAAGAAAATAACAGAATGGTACACAAGAGGAGCTAGAAGAAAACCTGGAAGACAACGGAGATGGACAGATGAAATTCATGAGTTTATGGGTAATAAATGGATGGCCATTGCACAAAACAGAAGGAACTGGAAAGTTGCTGGAGAGGCCCTCATCCTGCAGTGGATTGAAAATGGCTGATGATGATGAAAAGAAGAGTATGTAACTACAGCAACAAAAGAAGGGGAAAAATAAATCAAGAAAAAGGGCATTGCAGAAAGGATGTGCTCCTAAAATAATTTAGAAAGAATGTTAATTAATAAGAATATACTAAATAATATAAATTTATAAAAATATCAATTAATTCAAATTTAGCGGCATCCCCCCTTGATAGCACCAGGTCCACATTGTGTGAAATCACTATAAAAGAGTAGGAAACCAACCAAAACAACATGATTAACGGTGTGAAATAAAAATAAACCAATAAAATAGACTAGCCAATGTGCCCATCTTGCAGGAAAGCTTCAAAGCCAACAATAACCAGGGAATCATCGCTTTTCAAACATTAAACAAATCAATGCATCACCAATCTGTCAGATACACTAATGAACAAGCCAGTACAACAGATTTGAATAATAGTGGCCTGTATGCAATGAAAAATTATACTACAACAGATCAGAGCACTCACCAGGCAACATCAAACTGCTGCAAAGTAACAGTTAAACATGAGCACATCCAAAAGAAATTGAACCATAGATAGTATATTGTGAATAGCAAATCAATTATCTCAGCTCATTGCTAACCAGGGGACATAAAAATAAACTTTAAATAAGTAAAGAATAAAATAAAAGCAAAATGGAAAAAAAAGGAAAATAAGTACAGCAAACAATGGTGGTTGTAAAGTATCACATAACATATTAGGGGCAAAATTCTTCAAGATGCTTTCATGCATTAAGTTGAATAGCTTGATCCATTCAAAAACAACTTAAAAAAATATCTTAAAATGATTTTTCTATGACTCACTCCTAAATATGATAAGAAGGAATGAATGTCAAAGGATGAAACGCATTATTATAGAATTTGAAATTTAAACAATAACAAGAAGATAAATTTTTATTACTAAAAATATCAAACTAACATTGTGAATGTTGGTTTTATATTCTATAATTATTAATAGCTACATCTTATCTGCAGCTTTAAAGATAAACAAAAATTATATGCATGGTCTTTAAATAATTTGAAGAGGATTTAACAAATAAATAAGGATTTCAAAAACATTTAAATTATCGATATAGTACTACTGTGGCAAGTAGCAAGATTAGAAGTATTTAAAAATTTATATGGTGTTGAAATTATTGATTACATACCATAAACAGTACTCAGAGTTTCAGAAGCAGCTACAAATATATTCCTCATTAACATACCAAGTTGCTAAATGAAAAAAAAGAAAAGGAGAGAGTACTTAATAATAATATTTCATTTTATTTATTTACTATTTTTTTTTATCCCAAACCAGATAGAACTACAATTTCAAATCAGGAAGAAGTACCGACCAACAGCATTGATACATTGAGTAGTAGTAATCGAGGCATCTGATGCAAGAAAGCAAGCTTATGTGCATAGTCCCCAAAAAAAAAAAAAAAAAATTCGCACATTAATTCCCTCTAAATGTTTGTCCAGTTGCTCCTTGAATTCATTTAGGCTATCAACTTCCACAACAACAGACGGAAGTTTATTCCAGCAATCAACTACCCGCTGGCTGAAGGCAAATTTCCACACATCTATTGTATAACTGTCTTTAATCAATTTGAATTTATGTCCCCTCAGGTTCATAATCTAAGCAAGTGGAAAAATCCCTTGAGGCTTAACCAGAGGCTATTATCCGACATGGATAATAGCCTCTGGTCAACCTGTGTTGTGGTTCCCCTTTACTCCGACAAACAGGCATATGTTTTTCAGAGAAGTGAGTGATCCATGCCTTCCAGCAAATTTCTCCTGTCTATGTTTACACGTTCACAGTAGCTGAATATCTGAGTGATTCCGATATTTTGCACAGTATTCAAAGAACTAGTGACAGTAGCAACGTGGGGGGGTGATTGAGGAAACTAAGATATTATATAAACTTTAAGATGAAATGTTGACAGATTTTGAAACTTTGTCGAGCCTTTCACTGCATAGAAAATGTTCTAAAATATAATGGCATACAGGCAATAATTTTTTTAAAAAAAAACTGTATTACCAATCTCCAAAAAACTAGGGCGAATTAAGGATGATTGTTAAAGAACTTGATGTGGAAACTACAAAGATCAGTCATGTGTTCGGGTTACGAAGAGCAGCTTGTAGCTTGCGAATGGTAATTGCAGGTTAAGGGAATTATCCAGCATTGTGCAAACATTTTGGATCAGATGCTGCCATAGCCCAGTGGTCAGGCACGCGAGTGCACAAGTACACATGCCTTGAGTGATTTGGGTTCAAGCATCCTGACTGCTGAATACGGTGCTGTTTCTTGTATTCTCTCTACCTTGTGAACTCCTCTTCTCACAAGGTCCCTCTACCTTGTGAACTCCTCTGTTTATACTCCAGGTCGCCCTGGAGGATAAACAGGAAATTTATTTTTATTTGGGATTGTTAAAGTGACTTTTAAATCTGGAATTTCTTAACCATTTAGCACTAATGATCGACATCCTGCAGGAGCTCTCTTACATTTCAGAAGCTTTACAGATTCACTATGGCAAAAGCAGATAAATTAATTATTGTCAGTGGGAGTCAGAAGTGTTCAAAGCCACTAAGTCGATTTTCTTATTTATTGATTTGAAATTATTGTTTTTCTAAAACTTTTGATTTAAATTTAGTAGTATAGCATTATTTTGTGATATTCTTATTAACCTGGTGTATTTATTCTTTACTCAGCCTTGTAATTGCATAAAAGTATCGGTAAGGGTATCAAATCCACTTGTTACAAGTTGCAGCTCCACTGAACGAGAAGTTTTTTAGCCATATTTAGCCGCTTTATTGACCAACTGTTATATTAAATTATTTTCTATAAGTAGCTTATAGACATAGTCAGGATCCTTATTTTATTCTGAATTGAGACAGCGAGATTTGGAAGTTAATTAATACTTTCCGTAGATTTACCATTCGTAACTTGCCACCATTGTTATATCTGAACTAGATAGCATAAGCTTAGTATAATATAATATTGTCAATTAATCAGTAAAATCTATTAATTTTGTTAAACTTCGTTGTCAATTAAATTGTACTTTTAACTAAATACATATAACTTCGATTACAAACGTAACATAATTAATAAATACATTAATAAGTTAATAAGGTTAATAAGTTAATGTAATTAATATATACATTAACAAGGAAGTTATATAAACGGAACTCGTTGATAATACTCGATACTGAAAAATATATATAGCGTTATAACTGTTGTTGTTGTTTTTTTTTGGTTTTTAGGAGCATTAGCAACTAAGGCCATATTGCTCCAGGATATGCGTTGGTCATTCCCTGACCTTTCCGCATCCTCCATATTTGGTGGTGACGGGCTCGAACCCTGGTCTAATCAAGAAGCGTGTGCTACGCACTGCTGCTCCTTCCCACCTGGCTACGGAGGCGCGTTATCCTGTGTTGGGATACAAGTTTAGGGTTATAATTTAGTACTGAAATTGAAATATTATTGAAATTAAATCAAAATCATGACTCAGACCACAGCAGCAAAGCAAAAGGCTCAAGCTAATGGGAGTGCTGTGGCTCAGGGGAGAACTGAGGGGGGGGCAGTTGTCCTCTGAATCACAGCCTTTTAAATTTTTTTTTTTTTTTTTTTTTTATGTGAACCCCCAAACACGAGAGGTATTAGAACCTATAGTACTTAGTACCCTGCTTGGGTTGGAGGTTGAGAAGACGAAAGAAGATATTTGTTGACATTGGACTTGTACTTCTGTAGATTGTAATTTTCAGGAAATACGTATGAAGGAAGGTTGTTCCAGAAAACGGCAGTTGAACGAATAAATGAGGAAGATGAAAAGTTGGTTCTGTGGGTTTGAAGTTGGACAGTAAATGGATGTTGGCTGGTGGCGGCACGTGTTCGGACTGTTTTGAAAGAGAGAGCGGGAATTATAGAAGCCAATTCAGAAGAATAGTGCCCATGGAAGTATCTGTAGAAGAGGCATGCAGCAGAAACAGTACGTCTATGAGAAAGCGAGTGGAGAGACTCTGTTAGAGATGAATCATTAATTAACCTAACTGCCCTCTTCTGAATGGAATCAAGAAGCCTGAGAGAGGTTTTGGGGGCACCACCCCAGATGTGGGAACAATATTCCATGGCAGGGCGGATTTGCAATTTATACAGAGTGAGCAGCTGTTTGGAAGAAAAGTAACGCCTAGAGCGAAAGAGAAAACCAAGTTTTTTAGATGCAGAGGAAGCAATATTTGTAATGTGCTTGTGCCAAGAGAGATTCCAAGTAAGGGTAATCCCCAAAAGAGATATATCATTTTGCCTAGAAATCGGAGTGTCACTAAAGATAAGCATAGGAGCACAAGAATCCTTTCTGCCAGATATAACACAAGACTGAGTTTTAGAAGGGTTGAAATTAACTAAGTTGTCTTTGCCCCACTGGAGAATTACCTGAAGATCGGCATTTAAGGAATTGGTAGCAGATTTTCAAGAAGTTGAAGCTGATTGAGCAGGACAAGGTTTCACAAAATGGAAAGTGGAATGCAATGTGCTATCATCGGCAAAACTATGGATAGGATTTCCAGTCAATGGAAGAAGGTCATTAATATACAAGAGGAAAACAGTGGGGGTAAGAACTGAACCTTGGGGGACACTGGCATTAGTGGAGAAGTTAGAAGACAGAGAGCCATCTACCATCACCCTCAGTGAGCGATCAGAGAGAAAACTGGATAACCAATTACTCAAAACAGTTGGCAAACCATAAGATGGAAGCTTGTTTAGAAGACCTTTATGCCAAACACGATCGAAAGCCTTTGAGATGTCAAGAGCAACTACTTGTGTTTCACCGAACCTTTCCATTGAATTAGTCCATAAATGGGTAACATAAGCCAGAATATCACCAGTGGATTGACACCGACGGAATCCATACTGGCGATCGTTGATCAGACGGAAGGTTTCTAGGTAGTTTAAGAGTTGGCGGTTAATTGATTTCTCCATTACTTTAGAAAGAGTAAAAGTAATTGCAATGGGACGATAATTGGATGGGAGGGATTTGTCACCCTTTTTAGGAACTGGCTGGATATGAGCAAATTTCCAAGCAGAAGGAACAACACCTTTGGAATAAGAAAGTGAAAAAAGGCGGCAAAGAATAGGAGTAAGTTCAGGAACACAGGTTTTGAGAACAAGTGGAGAAATACCATCGGGACCTGGAGCTTTCTTAGCATCAAGATTCTTCAAAATCCTTCTGACATCCTTTTGACGGAAGACCACAGGAGGCATTGAATGGAGCGTGTTGGGAATGGTGGGAGGTGTTTTACCAAGATCATTAATACATGAGCTGGAAGAAAAATGGGTTGCTAGCAGGTCAGCTTTATCCTTGGCTGAAGTGACAACAGAACCATCTTTTTTGGATAGAGGTGGGAGCAGAGATGGGCAAAAGTTGCAGCCAATAGCTTTGGCAAGAGACCAGAATGCTCGGCTACCATTAGGGCAAGAAGCAAGTTTTCTACTCTTAGCCTGTTCAAACTCTAGTTTGGACTGATTAATAACTGCTTTACAATTGTTGCGAGCTTTGGTGTAGGCAGAAAATGAAACTGAAGAATTAGAAACAAGCCAATTACGATATGCAATATTCTTCTCTTGAACAGCCTTAGCACATTTATTGGAAAACCAAGGTTTAGATAAAGGACGAGATTTTAAAGTGGAGTGTGGGATAAAGGATTTCATTCCTGCAAGAATAATTTCACTGACACGATCTGAGCAAACGTTGACATCAGAAGTTTTGAAACAGTAATCCGACCAAGGAAAAGAATAAAAGAAATCTTGCAGGTCATCCCATTTTGCATTCTTGTAATGCCAAACAACACGAGGTTGGGAATAGCCATGAGGTAAAGGTTCCATTGGAGAAGAGACAATCACCAAGTTGTGATCTGAAGTGCCTAAAGGACCTCTCACTTCGACCGTGTACTTAGAAGGGTTGTTTGTGAGAAAAAGATCAAGCGTATTGGCTGTATGATTAGGATTGTCCGGTATTCTTGTAGGTAAATGAACAATCTGTGCTAGGTCATTAGTAATTGCAAAAGCCTCAGCATCTCGACCTGCTGGGTCGGTGTGACTAGAAAACGGAAGCCAGCTGAAGTTGTGAACATTAAAATCACCAAGGAAAATTACCTCACTGTTAGGAAAGTTGGACTAAAGAAAGTCAAGTTGCAAAGAGAGAAAGTCAAAGAGCTCCAAGTGATTAGTGGAGTTGGGAGAACGGTAGAGACAACAGATGAATTTGACACAATGAGGTAGAGAGATTTTAAGCCAGAGAAGATCAAAGAGAGGAGATTCCAAATTGCCAAGTCACTGACAGGAAATATCAGAATGGACATATGCACAAGTACCACCTTTGAGGCAAAAGGAATCATACAGCGAATAATTTGGGCATCTGAGATGAGCAGTAGTTGAATCAACCGATAACTGAGATTCTGTCAGAAAAAGTACATGGGGTTTGGCAGACTGCAAGTGGAAATGGACATCATTGAGATTAGAATTGAGACCAGGTATTAGTATATGTGTAATGAATTAGGAAGTGCTTGGGAGGTTTAGATCTTTTCGCAGATAAGCTTGCTCTATTAGTTTGACAATTCATGGTGTATTCAATAGCAAGAAAAAGTGGATGGGACATGTGTATGAAGTAATGAAATTTTTGGATATGGCGTACACCTGGTAAGAATATACCCAGATCCTTGCCATAACGTGGCCTCAACAATGCTCCCCACATACACACTACTCAGACGCTCTGCTTGCATGATGTTTGGGGACAATCGGGTACGGGACAAGATATTGCCATGGGGGATGTCTTTGTGTGTGTGCATGATGCAAGGAGTGTAACGAAATCAGGCGACAAAAGCATTGTTATGGGCCTATATGAGAGCTTGAAGGACAGGGTGGCTGCCCTCAAAGGATCTAAATTGAGGTGCCCATCAAGCTCTCAGTTGCCCACATCTACGCCAGAGCCTGCACTTGGTCATCACGCAACATAGCGGCAACCCCCAAGGTAGAATGCGCTGGTCCCACAGGAACTAGTAGTTGTTGGTGACTCTACTGTCAGGGAAACGGGAAACATGGTATGTAAAAAAGGATAGGTGGAACAGGACCAGAGGAAAAGTTTGATGATGTTGTAGAGCGGATATCATCTTTTAAGGGCACAAAAGGTGATATACAACGTTGGCACTAATGATATCAAGAGTAGGAGACCGGCAGAATTACTTAACAAGTACAGGTCACTGTTGAAAAAAAGCCGTGAATTAGGTTTGAATTTGAAGGTGTCTGCAATTCTGCCCAGACACGATAGAACGGAGTATATGATGAGAGCCCTGTCGATCAATTTGGCCCTGGAAAGATTGTGCAAGGCTCAAGAGGTAGAATTTTTTTCAGCCTGGTCTGTACTTGTTAACAGGAGAGACTGCTTCTACAGGGATGGGATACACTTAAATAGAAAGGGTGCAAGAATGTTTGCTGATGCTATCGAGGCAGTGTTAGGTGGGTCGGAAAACTGATAGATTGGGGGGGGATACAAGGACTAATAGATTAACAGTAGCCACTGGCAGAAGTGAAAGTGATTCTTGCACTGCTTCTATTGGAATGAGCCGCAGCCAGGAAAATAAGATGCAGGATATTTCAGAGACTGCTGGGAATCATTGGGGTACAAGTAAACACATGGGTGGTGTTAGGGTAGCTAAGAAAAAGAACAGGCGCATGTATACTTGCGTGTACACCAATGCTAGGAGTTTAGTAAATAAATTTGATGAATTTGAGGTATTGCTCAAAACATCAAAGGCAGATATTGTGGGGATTTCAGAGACGTGGTGTCACACAGATATAAGGAATGCAGAACTGGAATTTGGGGAGTACAATGTCTACAGAAAGGATAGTTATTATTATCTTTATTTTAGGAGCATTAGCAACTAAGGCCATATTGCTCCCGGAATATGCGGTGGTCATTCCCTGACCTTTCCGCATCCTCCGTATTTGGTGGTGACGGGCTCGAACCCCGGTCTAATCAAGAAGCGTGTGCTACGCACTGTTGCTCCTTCCCACCTGGCTACGGAGGCGCACACAGAAAGGATAGACAGGATAGGAAGGGAGGAGGGGTTATGCTATTAGTTAAGAAATACATAAAATCCAAGGAAGTGAAGCCAGTCGACATTGCTGGACAGTGCAGTGTCGAGTCAGGTTGGTGTGACATAAGCATTGGGATATCAAAATTGAGAGTAGGAGTGTGCTATAGGCCTAATGACTCTGATGAGTATAATAAGAAACTGTACAGGGAAATAGAGTGGGCCAGTAAATCAGAGAGTCTTATAATGGGGGATTTTAATTTCCCAGATATTGACTGGAATTTGGGGGCTGGTCACTCACAACACTAGCAAGGCTTTTGTGGATTTATTGGATGATTGTTTTCTACATCAGCATTTTCGGGAGGCAACTAGAGGGAGTAATACTCTTGATTTGATTATCAGTAGTGATTCTTCATGCATTAAGAATCTGCAGGTAAATGAACCACTAGGTGGCAGTGACCACAGTGTGCTGAAGTGGGATTTACTCAAAGAGATAACTACCATTAGGGGTAAAGGGAAGGGTTATTGCTTTCGTAAAGGCGACTACGGACTGAGACAGTATTTAACTTCTATACAGTGGGACCAACTGATGATGTTACCAACAGCAAAATCAAACTGGGAAGCATTCAAAGAACTTATCTTGGAAGCTACTAGGCTTTACATACCAATTAAGAAATATTGTTCAAGGTTTAGGCCTAAGTGGATGTCAGATGAACTAATGAGACATATGGCAGAGAAGAAAAATGCATGGGATACATACAAATTAACACGTGACACAGAAGCCTATGATAGTTACAAGTTGATCTGTAACCAAGTTACAAAGGAGGTTAGGCAGGCGAAGGCAGATTACGAGAAATCTTTGGCAAGGGATGCAAAGAAAAACAGCAAAGAGTTCTTTACTTATGTAAACTATAGAAGGAAGGGGATGAATCAGATTGGTCCACTTGATATCGATGGGTCAACTGTTGATGATCCTGCTCAGGTAGCTAACCAATTAAATGAATATTTTGCATCGACATTCACACATGAGGAGTTATTCAGCGAGGGGAATGCCAGAGGTGTAGTCAACTCTGGCAGTAAGCTGCAGAATCTTGTAATAACTGAGAGTAAAATGGAGGAGAAATTGTTGAAGATAAATACAAGAAAGGCACCTGGGGTGGATGGGATCTATCCAGTTATATTAAAGGAGGCAGCAAAGGAAGTAAGCAAACCCTTAGCCATAATTATGAGAGCTTCCTTGGACTCAGGGGAAGTACCCATGGATTGGAGATGTGCAAATGTGTCTCCAATTCACAAAGGAGGATCAAAGGCGACTTCAAAGACGATTCACAAAGGCGACACAAGTAATTATAGACCTGTTAGGGGATGCTGTTAGTTTAACTTCTGTTCCCGGAAAATTAATGGAGGCACTGGTTAAAGAAGCACTGCAGGATCATCTAGACAAGACTTCAGTTATAGCTCAGACACAGCATGGTTTTGTTAAGGGGAAGTCTTGCCTGACCAATTTGATTGGATACTATGATGCAGTCACAAAAGAACTGGATGCAGGGAATAACTTTGATATTATATACTTGGATCTTAGAAAGGCTTTTGATACTGTTGCACATGGAAGACTGCTGCACAAATTGGAGCAGTGTGGCATTGGAGGCAAATTGCTGCTATGGATAAAGGGGTGGTTGAGGGGGAGAAGACAGAGAGTGGTAATCAATGGACACTGCTCATCGTGCACTAATGTTATCAGTGGAGTCCCTCAGGGTTCAGTATTGGGTCCATTATTGTTTTCTGTATTTATAAATGATATTGATGATGGTATATCAAGCTTAATGTCCATGTTTGCAGATGATACGAAGGTTGGCAGGGTTGTCAAGGACACTACTGACACTATGCTACTGCAACAGGATCTGGAAAGGTTGAGCAGATAGGCTGAGAGGTGGCAAATGAAGTTTAACATTGACAAATGTAAAGTACTACATATGGGAAACAGCAACCCCAGAGCAACGTATCAACTCTGTGGTACTACACTGACAAGGTATAAGGTATAAGGTATGAGGTATGTTCGTGTCAGACGGCACCTGGGATTTCTCCCATCTCCGCGTGTGTTTCACTGTATCGAGGACAGTACACTGTAAAGCCAGAGACTTGAAAGTGTGTGGGTCGTGTCTGTGCAGTGTGATATGTTGTGCCCATTGTTTATCCGGCTAATTGGCCGCCAGGCCCCTAGTGGGGCCCGACGTTGCCCACACCCTGCCACGTGGAGGCTAGCCGGGTGTATCCAGTATCACAACAATTTGCTCTGCCAGGTCCTGCCACCTAGTTTCCTGGGATTTCAGTGGCTAGGGCCTATTTTAAAAAAAAAAAAAAAAAAAAGTTTATGCATTTGACATTAATGCTTAATGGGATTGCTGTTAGGAAATTGCTGGTTAGGGTTGAACACTAAAGAGATGTGTTAAAGGCCAAATAGGTCGGGCAAAATTTTGATGTTATTAAATTTAGACATGTAACGCTAGATAAAAGCTGATAGTGTTAGATATCTTAGAGATTTGCACAAAACCGGTAGAATTTAGACGTTGGTTATAATTTGGCGGCATTGTTAAGGGGTGTACTAGGTCGATTTAGTGAGAGAGAGAGAGAGGGGGGGGGAGATTGAAGACTGGGGAGGAAACAGATAGAAGAATAGGGACGGATAGAGTAGGCATCCCCAAAGAGGTCAGTGGAGACGAGCCCCACCAGGCGAAATATGGGGGGGTAGGCAGGGAGGAGAGGAGACAGAGATCCGTCTCCTCCATTCCCTGCCTGGGGATGGGGTTTTAAAGGGAACCAGGTTAGATTACCCAGTTCGGATCACCAATGGCGTGTTGGCAGCAAAGCCGCAGAATGTCTTCGTCGGTGTCATGTCCAAGGAGTGTCGAATCCGGTATGAAGGTCCAGCTGCCCATCCCGCTCTGGGGGTGGGATATGTTAGCTGGCAGTGGGGAACCTACCAGGTGAAGGGGGGGGGGGAGACACACACATTTACTTCATTCGTAATGTGCATTCTCACTCTACTTGCATTCTTTTTTTTTTTTTATTATTTATTTATTTTTTTTTTTATACTTTTTTCTTATTTTATAATTTTTTTTTTATTTTTTTTATATATATATATTTTTTTTTTATTTATTTATTATTATTATTTATTTATTTTTTTTTTTTATACTTTTTCTTATTTTATAATTTTTATTTTTTATTATATATATATATATATATTTTTTTTTTTTTATTTATTTATTATTATTATTATTATTTTTTTTTTTTAATTTCACTCAACTCATTCATCTTTTTCTCACACACCAGGAGGGGATGCAATGATGGGTAGCGTAAATTTAAATACTAATTAAAACCAGGGTTAGTGTGTACTTAACTTAGCATTTGTGGTTTGTGTTCTTTTCTCTCACGCTTGCACTTTTATTCATTCTTCTAGCTCTCATCTCATTTATTCGACTCTTTCTTTCTGCACTGCACTCTCTGGGCACCGCAACTTACTGTTATTCTTCAGTTGTGGTGCAGGATTAGCTGCAAGGTTTTTTTTTTTTTTTTGCAGGCCAGGGGAGAATGCAGTGATAGTGTTTATGTGGTTTGTAAATGTTTGTTGGTACAGTATATATAAAGTAATGTAAGTTATTTTTAACTTTGTATTCTTTCGGCCAATTACATTTGCTCTTCTGCTCATTCCCATTCACTTTCTCTGCATGCATTCCCATCCCCCTCCCCTACACTGGTTTGGGGCCCCAGGTTCCTACACATGGCATGGTAGTCATGGGGAGTTTTGTTATGTCAGGTTTCTGTCAGGGTGCAGAATACTGCTACCCTAACAGTTTTTAAGTCATCATCTGGGCGTGGTGGGAAACTTGGGCAATTTTACTATTGATTATTGTTTAATTGCTGGGGGGCTGAATTGCCATTCTTTGCATTGCTCTGCGCATTTCGAAAACTTTCTGTGTGAAAGATGTAAAAGCTTTATAATTTTGCTCTTCTATGATGAAGAGATGTTCTTCTCCCCTGGGAAGGGGACCAATCTGTGCTATTAGCTCTGTTCTGGGGATGTCATATATTATACATTCATAGAGAATGTGTGCCCAGTCTTCACTTTTGCCACAGGTGCAGTTTGGGTCATCGGTCAGGCCTAAGGAGGTTAGTTTCGCCTTTAGGGAGCCGTGCCCTGTCAATATAAATGTTGTAAAAAGTCCAGGGGCATACCACTTAGGTGGCTTTGGGCTAACCATTGACACCAGTGGCAGAAACCGTTTGGTGACCAGACCTCTGGTTTCCTGCTCCCACTTTGTTTGCCATAGCTCGTGGAGCTTTGTGGCTATTCTTTTTCTTTCATCATTGAAGGTATTGGTTGTATCAAGGGCTATCCCCAGAAATTCTGTGGGTATGCCCTTTTTAAATCTATAATATAAGCCTCTTTTGGCTACTTCCAGGTAAAGTGGGAGAGTTCCGGCCAGCAACTGTAGTGCAGGTGTGCTTACTGTGCGACATGCTCTGGTAATAGTGAGTAGTATTGTCCTTTGTATCGATTCTAATTTATTCCTATTTCTTACTATGGCCGAGCGGATGAACCACGCACCGGCTCCATAGGTGATAACAGGTAGGAACATTGCACGGTATATGATTGCCAAGGTCTTTCTTTTGAGTCCCCAGTCTGCTCGACTGATCCTGGCAATCATGCCTGCATAATTTCGCACTTTCTTCGCCAAGTAGATCAAATGGGGGTAAAAAGTTAATTTTGAATCAAAGACCACTCCAAGATATTTTAGTTCTGTTACCATTTTTATAGTGATTGTGTTAATTTTGATTTGTGGACGTCTTCTTATGTCCAAATTACCTTTTAGAAGTATTTGTTTGGTTTTTTCAGGCGATATTTTGAGCATGTGCATTTGTGCCCACTCCTGCAGCTGCAAGAGAGCGGCATTTGATCTTTGCTCTACAACCACTCGTGAGTTGCCTTTTACAAGGAAAATCATGTCATCTGCAAAGGCCAGGCTTTCCACGGGGCCCAGATCCAAGGCCAGAAATTCATCCAGAACAATGTTCCAAAAGAAAGGGCCAAGGATTGATCCCTGCGGGCAGCCTTTATTCATAGGGCGTGTCAATTCCTGGAACCTTGTGCGTACTGAGACACTTCTGTCTGTAAGGTAGCTGTTTATTACCTTGTAGAGGTTTTGTGGGGCATTTGCCTGGCGAAGTCTCCTAAGGACACTAGGCCACCACAGTGAGTCAAATGCCCCAGCAAAGTCAATGGAGATTGCCAGCATATATTTCTCCTCTGTGTTTTTAACTGCTGTCAGTAGGTGGTGCATGGCATCCTCCGTAGAATTGCCCTGCTTAAAACCATACTGATTGTTGGAATGCAAGCCTGCTTCTGTGTAATATTGAGCTAATCTGCTGTATATTAATCTTTCGTATATTTTCCCTAGTACAGGGAGTAGGGCTATTGGTCTATATGATTTGGGATCAGTAGGGAGTTTTTCAGGGTTTTTCAGGATTAACCTTAACACAGCTTGTTTCCATATTTTTGGGAATATACCTTCTGTCATACAGTTATTATATAGTGCTATTAATTTATCTAGTGCTATTTCTGCTAATTTTTTGATAATCTCAACCTCTAAGAGGTCAAAACCTGGGCATTTATCGTTTTTGGTTTTAGATAGTGCTATTTCTAAGTCTTGTATAGTGAACAGAGGTTCAATATTGGCATTGTCATATTCAGTGTTTTCTTTTATAATGTCGAGTTGGGAATGATTTCCAGTTTCAGTCTGAATGATACTGTCTAGGATGTTATTTACAGAATCCACCCAACACAGGGTTGGGGTTCCATCTGGTTTGACAGTAGTTTCTAAGACATCTCCTCTTGGCAGCTTGTTGGTCACTATTCTGCAGACAACTCCCCAAGGGTTATTGTTTCCAGTAGTTCCCACCAAGTGCTTCCTACACTGTACTACACTGACAGTGGTAGAGAATGAAAGGGACCTGGGGGTGGTTGTGCAGACAGATATGAAGTTTTCTGAGCAGTGCAGACGGGCTGCAAGAGTAGCTCATGGTGTATTGTCGATGATATATAGGAATTTTTCTAGCAGGGATAAGGAGGTGATTATTCCCTTGTATAAGGCAATGGTCAGGCCACACCTAGGGTACTGTAAGGATGTAGAGATGCTGGAATGAGTACAGAGAAGGGCAACAAGATTAGTGAATGGAACAAAGGGGTGCTCTTACGAAGAAAGGCTTAAGTTTTGCAAATTACAGTGTCTGGAGACTAGGCACCAGCGAGGTGATCTGATAGAGGTGTATAAAGCCTTGAATGGTTTGAGCATGCTCAATGCTGATGGGATTCTTCCTCTTGCTCAGAATAATCACCTGAGAGGGCATAAATTCAAATTGAGGAAAGACGGATATAGGATAGACGTGAGGAAATTTGCCTTTAGCCAGCGGGTGGTTGGTTGGTGGAACAGACTTCCATCCCTTGTCGTGGAAGTTGATAGCCTAAATAAGTTTAAGGCTCAGCTGGACAGGTATTTCGAACGAACAGAGGGGTGAAGTGGAAGTGGTTATTTTTTATTTATTTATTTTTTTTTTTGGCTGATGCTGCATAAGCTTGCTTTCTTGCATCAAATGCCTCTACTAATGCTAATGCTAAAACGTTGAAGAATTACTGATAGAAAAAGAGGCTGGTGAAGCGGATTTGTTTGAAATGGCATTGGAGGTGAAACCATATCAATTCAGAAGATTGATAGCACAGATGAAAATTCTAAATTTCCAAATTTTACACTAAAAAGCATATGGGAAGGCATAAAGTTAGCCGAGCAATCAGAATCTTATTTTTTGAATGCAGATTCTTGAATGAAAGGAGCCCAAAGTTCAAAAGGGAGCTTCAAAAAATGCTTGGTTCCATATGATGAAATTAACAAAGATTTACCAAGAAAAAGCAAACAAACCCAGATTACTGATTTTTTAAAGAGCAGAAACACAAAATCTAGAATGGTGTATTTTTGTTAGTTTTTGGAACGTAACCCCCCCCCCTTTTGTACTTTTTCTTAGTCCTGAATAGCACTGTTTCGCACAACACAACATTTTACAGGAACCTAATAACCACATTATACAAAGGTTATCTGTGCTGCATAACCCCAGAGGAACGTACCAACTGTGTGGTACTACACTTAGGGTGGTAGAAAATGAAAAAGACCTGGGAGTAATTGTGCAGTCAGATATGAAGTTTTCTGAGCAATAAAGACTGGCTGCCAGAGCAAGTCATGGGGTTTTGTCAATGATATACAGGAATTTTGCTTGCAGGGAAAAAGAGGTGATTATCCCGTTGTATAAAGCAATGGTCAGGCCATGCCTTGAGTACTACGTACAGGCCTGGAGGTCTCATTTTAGGAAGGGTGTAGATTTGCTTATGCGTGTATAGAGAAGGGCAACAAGATTGGTGAGGGGAACGAAGGGGTCCTCTTAGCAAGAGAGGCTTAAGTTCTGCAAATTGTAGTAGCTGGAGACTAGGCACCTGCGAGGTGATCTGATTTTGGTGTATAAGGCCTTGAATGGGCGGGGCATGTTGAATTCTGATGGGATTCTTCTGCTTCCTCAGATTATGAACCTAAGGGAGCATAACTTCAAATTGAGGAAAGACAGCTGTAGAACAGATGTGTGGAAATTTGCCTTTAGCAAGCGAGTGGTTAATTGCTGTAACAAACTTCCATCTGTAGTGGAAGTTGATACCTTAAATAAATTTAAAGAGGAACTGCACAGGCTTTTAGAGGGAATGGTTGTGTGAATGTTTTTTTTTTTTTTTTTTTTTTTGGCTGATGCTACATAAGCTCATACGCTTGCTTTCTTGCATCGCATGCCTCCATTACTATTACTATTACAGGAATTTTTCTAGCAGGGAAAACAGGGTTTGCAGTGGTCTCACATTACTATGAGACCACTGTATTATTATGATTAATATTACTATGAGACCACTGAAAACACTGTTCTCACATTTATGACCATGATATTGGGCTTATATATATATGTGAGACATGAACTCTTTATGGTTTGTTGAATGTGTTCTGCAAGTTTGTGAGGCTGTTCAAGTTTTTTTTGTTGAGGTATCAGCTATGGTCTTCCATCTCTAAATAACATACACCACACTGAATTTTAGGACGTATAGAAAGATTACTATAAATGGTGGCCAAAGCCATCTTTCTTAAGAATTACCTAAAAAACTACGTTTGGAAGCACCTTCATCTCAAGTTGCCTGTACCACTCTAAATAAAATGCACTGCTGCAGTGGAGACATCTATTGCTATTTTATTTAATGTGTTTGCCACTGCCCAGACTCAAGTTTTGCCTCTGCTTGGAGTCTCATCATTGAGCAGGTAGGCAATGTGTAAACCTTAGCAACCCAGTGATGAGAAGTATTCACAACATGCTACATAAGAAAAACAGCTTTGGCTACTACTAATAATAATGTTTTACAGCATTCACAGCATTGGTTGTCACCAATCACTTAAAAGAAAGATTACTGATGTGGCATCTAACTACCATTCCATTTAGAAAGTCTGTGTGTTCCAATCTACTACCCATACTGGCTTCTAATGTGATGTTGCTAAACATGCAGATCCGTAAGATTTATACTGGTATGCTCTGAGATGATATGCATGTGTGGAGGGACTTCCAGCATAGTACACAATGTTCATAAAAGGGTGTACAAATACTTTTGGTCACATAGTATATACATTGTTGAATACAAGTTCTCATTCTACCCTAAACACTTGCTCTTTGTCTAAACTGTAATTTCCAATAAATGTGCTAAGACTGTATACTGCAAATGACTTTGATCGAAATCTCCAGTTTTCTCTGACCACAATGACTTCTAACCTTTATTGGAGTAAGCATATCACAAATATTGGTTATTCTATTTCAAAATAACTTTCACTCAGTGTTACTTTCAAATCAGCTACTAACTCTGCACAAATTACAAATTTATCCTATTATGGAATATTGTTCTCATATTTGGGGTGCCCTCCGATCCTCTCAAACTTCTGGATTTTATGTAAAAGTGGACAATCGGATTAATCAATGGATCTCGTATAAACACCCTCACTCTCTCTCTCTCTCTCTCTCTCTCTCTCTCTCTCTCTCTCTCACTTTATTGTGCACAGACATTCAATTGATGTTAAGTGTTATTATCACATATTTCCATGTGCACTGTAATTCCAACTTGTTCTTCCAAACCAGGCACTCCAGTCTGGTTTTAAAGAAAAAGGCATGTGTTTGGAAGAAACTCCAAACGTATGGCTTACTAGTCAACATCTATTCACTGTTTAACTCTAAACTAACAGAATTAACTTTTCCTCTTTTTCATTTATCCCTTCTATGGTTAAAGAGGCCTGTGCACTCTGGATTCATTATGAAACTAAAATTACTGTAACACAGAGCGAAAACAGATACAAAAATAGATTGTAGAACCGTTTTCACTCTGTGTTACAGTAATTTTAGTTTCATTTATCCCCTCTACTTCTGTTCTTTGGAACAACCTTCTTTCACACATATTTCCTAAAAATTACAGCCTATGGTAATTCACACCAAATGCCAACAAAATACTTTTTGTCTAATAGCTTCTCAATCTTCAACCTATATATAGTACTAAAGTACTATAGGTTCTTATACTTTTTGTTTGTCGTCACAAAAAAAAAAAAAAAGCACGAAGCCAATAAATATGCCATTTTTGGCTATTTAATTAATCATATATATACAGTAGTGCATCGAAAATCCAAACGAACCAGCATTTATTTTATTTTTTATGCTGGTGCCTTAAAATAATTACAATAAGTGCCAGTTATTGTGATCACATTTGCAAATTGAATTTTTATTCTATTAAACAGCAATTCTCATAAACGAAAATCAGAGGAACATTATCCACAGGCTATAAAAATGAAGATATAAAGCATAAATTTACACCTTTTTTTCCCCCTTACCAATTAACAAAATTAAATGATAAGTGAAAATCGGAAGAATATTATCCACAGGTTAGCAAAATAAAAATAAATTTATGATCACGTACATAGCTCGATTAATATACATACAGTACTAGTACATAATACTTTGTAATCTGTTATTCAACACACTTTGTAAACTGATATTTCTATTTACCAACATTGTTTTTTGGGTTGTAAAATCAAAAACAGTAAAAAAAGATAAGCATCAATGACTTACAAAGAACATGGCATGCAGAAATCGCAACCAACATGATATGCACAAGTGAGACCTGCACAAAGTAAACAGATTCTGAACAGAATTTTTACAGAATTTTATTTTACAGTACTGTGGTTTTCTTCATCTTTTAAAAGGAAGCAGAAATTTTTAAGAATTTAAATTGAACATTTAAGATACATTTAAGATTTAATTTTAATAGATACATTTAAGCCTATTCTTATTTTTTTAACTTTTTACCATTCAAAACTCTATAATCATTTTTTAAAATTCAAACAGCCAAAAGATTGAGATTTTAAACAGAAATTGAAGATTGAGATTTTAGACAGACTTTCAAAGGGAGAAAGCTGGTCTTCATCAGTAAAATTTTACGAAGTTGGAAAGTCAACCATAACAGATATTAAAAACAACAAGGAAAAAATTTTAAAGTCGCATCGAAACTTGATTCAGATGGTGCAAAAAAATAGAAAACTACGAGAACAGCTAATAATCATCTCTCGAAGATGCTGTTTATTTGTGGTTCACACAGATACGAAGTTTAGGAGAACCCATATGTGGATATTTTTGCTTCTAATTCTTGTAATTTTTTTTCATGTTTATTTTCTTGGTTAAAGAGTTTGAAATTTTGTGTTGTCTTTTACTGTAAATGGAATGAAGGAATCAATGACAGAAAAATGTTTCAAACTTCATTTTCATATATAAATATTAGGAAAGCTTTGGGTGATCGACCATTTCTGACAATGTACAATATTAGAGAAAAAACAATAGAGCTTTAGATCCAACATTTGTCTCTTTTACCTACAGAATTAACATAAACATAATATTTGAGAAAAATAAGAAATAATTTTTAAAAAATGCTAATTCTAAAACATTATAATGCATATAAATTTACTCACATCAATTAGCAAATTTTTCATGAATACAAAAGTTTCCAGCATGAGGTCAAGGACATCAAATATTTTTAAGAGAGACCTATTAATTCTGGATTCCCCTGCTAAGAAGGATGATGCACCAAATCTATTCCACAAAGAACATACACATATATAGTTTTAGCTGAGAAAATATAAATTTGATACCTTACTTTGTGATATATGCAGGGTGTTTCAAAAGTACACGAAAAAAATTCAAAATCTTATTCTATTCTAAGGTAACAAAAAATAATAAAATCACATAAACACGTCCAATTCCGAAAGATTATGGACGTATGACTCTGAATGTTAAAAAAATAAATAAATAAATACCTACCTATGGAATTCTGAATGATAAAGAAACAATAAAAATGAGAAACAGACGGGTAGCTAGTAAAACATTTATTCATAGTAGATACATTTAAGCTTATTCTTATTTTTTAAATTTTTACCATTCAAAACTCTATAACCAATTTTTAAAAATCAAACAGCCAAAAAAATTCAAAATGTTCAGAATTGGATACATGTTTCTATCATTCCAGAATTTTTTGCACAAACTTTTGAAATGACATGTATACAAGTGTGTAAACAGAAAATTATATATATATATATATATATATATATATATATACACAGTGCATTTTTTCTGCCAGAATGCTGTTCCAGAAGTTGTTTCCATGCAAAAAACAGTAATAATAATATTATTTGCCTTATAGTGCAAGGAAGCCACAGACTTTTGCTGCACTGGCAAAAAAAAAAAAAAAAAAAAAAAACCTAAGTAGATAAGAAAACACAAATTATATGCTTTCCTCCTCACACAGGTAAATACCCAAATGACCTCTGAATTTATTCAAACTGTCAGCCTCAACTACCTGTGAGGGCAACTTGTTACAGCTATCAATGACTTATTAGCTAAAAGAAAAGATCCTACAAGCTAATTTAAACCTCAAGCCCTGTAATTTGAATTTATGACCCCTAGTTCTGGAATACTTTAGAACATACTGTATAGTATATAATATTAATTGTAATGTGACTCTGGGGGTTCCCCCAACTCTGTGTAAGGAAATGTGATGAATAGAAAACTCTGTGAAGACCAGATTTGTGTAAGTTAGTGAGTGTTCATGTAGGATTAGTGTAATAGTAATTACACTAATATTATACTAATATTAGTGTAATAGGGGTAATAGTAATCGTGGCATGTGATGCAAGAAAGCAAGTGTATGAGCTTATGCAGCATTAGCCAAAAAAAAAAAAAAAAAATTCACACAACCATTCCCTCTAAATGTTTGTCCAGTTCCTCCTTAAATTTATTTAACCTATCAACTTCCACAACGACAGATGGAAGTTTGTTCCAGCAATTAACCACCAGCTGGCTAAAGGCAAATTTCCGCACATCTATGCTACAGCTGTCTTTCCTCAATTTGAATTTATGCCCCCTTAGGTTCGTAATCTGAACAAGTGGAAGGATCCCATCAGAATTCAGAATGCTCAACTCATTCAAGGCCTTATACACCTCAATCAGATCACCTCACAGGTGCCTAGTCTCCAGCCACTGCAATTTGCAGAACTTAAGCCTCTCTTGGTAAGAGGATCCCTTCATTCCCCTCACCAATCTTGTTCCTCTCTCTGTACATGCTCAAGCAAATCCACATCCTTCCTAAAATGAGGCCTCCAGACCTGTATGCAGTACTCCAGGGGTGGCCTGACCATTGCCTTATACAGAGTGACAATCACATCCATTTTTCCTGCTAGCAAAATTTCTGTATACCATTGACAAAACCCCATGACCTGCTCTGGCAGCCTGTCTGCATTGCTCTGAAAACTTCATATCTGACTGCACAATTACTTCCAGGTCTTTTTCATTTTCTACCACCCTAAGTGTAATACCACACAATTGGTATATTCCTCTGAGATTACTTCTACCCATATGCAGAACCTTGCATTTGTCAATGTTTAACTTCAGTTGCTACTTCTCAGCCCATCTTCCCAAATTTTCTAGATCCTGTTGCAGTAGCACACTAATATTACTGTCATTAACAACCCTGCCAACCTTTGTATCATCTGTAAACTTCGACACTAAGCCTGATATACCTTTATCAATATCATTGATAAATATACAAAACAACAGTGGGCCCAACACCGAACCCTGTGGGACTCCACTAATAACATTAGTATATGAAGAGCAGCGCCCATTGATTACCAGCCTCTGTCTTCTCCCACTCAATCATCCTTTTATCCATTGTAGCAACTTACCCTTAATACCATTCTGCTCCAATTTGTACAGTAGTCTTTCATGCGCAACAGTGTCAAAAGCTTTCCTGAAATCCAAGTATATGATATTAAAATTATTTTTTGCATCCAGTTCCTTTATAACCACATCATAATATCCTATCAAATTTGTCAGACAAGACTTTCCCTTAACAAACCCATGCTGTGTCTGAATTATTGCTGCAGTCTTGTTTAGATGATCCTGCAATGCATCTTTAACCAGCGACTCTATTATTTTACTGGAACAGAAGTTAAACTACCTGGTCTGTAATTACTTGTGTCACCCTTCAATTCCCCTTTGTGAATTGGGTTGTGTTGTTCATCTGGTGTCTTAGCCTAGGGGCCTGTGTTTTCATACAAAAACCCCTAGTTTACTGTCCAATGCCACAGGGCGGTGGGCCGGGCAGTAGGATGTATGAAAGCACTGGCAAAGCAAACCCTGTCGTAGGCAAAGTTACAGATAAGGAGAGCCCAATAAAAAAAAATATGAAAGGTTGAAGGTGATAGTGGGAAGACAGGAAGCAAGAGGACAGAATAGGATCCTCCCTCCCAGGGCAGGATGGGTATCCTGCCCCAGGGGTGAGAGTTGAGAGATGACAGTGGGGTTACCCACCAGGTGAAGATGAGGGGGGCCACCCAGGTTGTGGGAGTGGGAGAACAACTAACCCAGGTGGTAGGAATGAAGGATCACAGGGAAAAAGGCCCCTATGTTGGAGCGCCTGGTTTTGTGCTCTACCCCACAATGGCCAAGGGGCAAGCCCTATTGGTCGGTGTCAAGATCCCACACCACGCAGCTAACTAGCAATGGCATGGTGTCTGCTTGGATAGGCAGGTGGCCACTATGGCTGTCTGCCCATCATCCATCCATGGGGAGGGGGAAAGGCGGGCAATTTTAGCCACTCATAATCCTCATTCACTCTCTGCTGTCATTCTGGTTTTATAGGTTTTTTATTATTTATTATTATTTTTTTTCATCCGTTTTCTTTCTCGCACTGGGGGAATGCAATGGTATGTAGTGTAATGCAATGGTATGTAGTGCTATAACAAACATCAAATAATTAAAATTTAGTGGCTAGAGACTAAGGGTTAGTAAATACTTAAATTAATCAATATGTGGTTTGGACCCTTTCACTTTCACAGACACTCTCATTTATTCTGCTGGCATTTGTCTCATTTACTCAATTCCTTCTTACTGCACTCCTCTCCCCGGGCACTTCAACTTACTAATACTTTTCAGTTAAGGTGCAGATCTTGCAAGCTGGGGGATGCAGTGTTTGCATTGTTGTTGTTAGCATATAGTCAAGATTGTGTTAGTATTTCTAATAAATATATTATTGTTATATGTTTTTGCAGCCAATTTCTTTCATTCCTTCACTCACTCCTTACCATAACGCTCAGTCACTCTCTCTTGCTCCCTTGCTGAGTCACTCTCTTCCACCAAAACTAACATTCATTCCCTTTTACCACAATTCCTATTTCACTCTATCATTCAGTACCTAGCCCATTCTCTGTGTTTCACACACCTTCTTTCATTCATTCATTCATTCTTCTTTCATTCTAAATTGCATCCCCTTGCTGCCTGTACATCTCCCTCCCCAACATGTTTACTTATTTGGTGTGGAGCCCTCAGGTCCCCCACTAGGAGCAGGGTAATCCTGGGGGGGGGGGCTAGTCAATCCCATTTAGTCAAATTTGGGTAGTAGTAGTAGTAGTGGCATGTGACACAAGAAAGCAAGTGTATGAGCTTATGCAGTATCAGCCAAAAAAAAAAAAAAAATTACAAAACAATTCTCTCTAAATGTTTGTCCGGTTCCTCATTAAATTTATTTAACCTATCAACTTTTACAACGACACATGGAAGTTTGTTCCAGCAATTAACCACCCGCTAGCTAAAGGCAAATTTCCGCACATCTATTCTGAATCCCATCAGAATTCAGCAGGCTCAACCCATTCAAGGCCTTATACACCTCAATCAGATCACCTCGCAGGTGCCTAGTCTCCAGCCACTGCAATTTGCAGAACTTAAGCCTCTCTTGGTAAGAGGATCCCTTCATTCCCCTTGCCAATCTTGTTGCCCTTCTCTGTACATGCTCAAGCAAATCTACATCCTTCCTAAAATGAGGCCTCCAGACCTGTACAAAGTACTCAAGGCATAGCCTGACCATTGCCTTATACAGAGGGACAATCACCTCATTTTCCCTGCTAGCAAAATTCCTATATATCATCGACAAAACCCCATGACCTGCCCAGGCAGCCTGTCTGCATTGCTCAGAAAACTTTCATATCTGACTGCAGAATTACTCCCAGGTCTTTTTCATTTTCTACCACCTTAATTGTAGTACTACACAGTTGGTATGTTTCTCTGGGGTTACTTCTACACATGCGTAGTACTTTGCATTTGTTAATGTTAAACTTCAGTTGCCACTTCTCAGCCCATCTGCCCAAATTTTCTAGATCCTGTTGCAGTAGCACACTGCCATTACTGTCATTAACAACCCTGCCAACCTTTGTATCATTTGCAAACTTCGACACTAAGCCTGATATACCTTCATCAATATCATTTGTAAATATACAAAACAACAGTGGACCCAACGCTGAACCCTGTGGGACCCCACTAATAACATTAGTCCACGAAGAGCAGCGCCCATTGATTACCACCCTCTCTTCTCCCACTCAACCATCCTTTTATCCATTGTAGCAATTTACCCTTAATACCATTCTGTTCCAATTTATACAGTAGTCTTCCATGCGCAACAGTGTCAAAAGCTTTCCTGAAATCCAAATATATGATATTAAAATTATTTTTTGCATCCAGTTCCTTTGTAACCACATCATAATAACCAATCAAATTTGTCAGACAAAACTTTCCCTTAATGTGTCTGAATTATTGCTGCAGTCTTGTCTAGATGATCCTGCAATACATCTTTAACCAGTGATTCCATTATTTTACCCAGAACAGAAGTTAAACAAACTGGTCACTAATTACTCGTGTTACCCTTCAATCCCACTTTTTCGTATCTGTCAGGGAGCTGGATACAGCTACCCTGTCAGTTTAAAAAGTCATCTGGGTGTGGTGAGAGACTTGGGCACTTTGGCTATGGAATGTTGTTTTGTTGTGGGAGCTGTAAGGCACGTCTCTGGATATTTCTACGCATTTTAAATACTTTTTTGTGTAAAGCTTGTGAAAGCTTTATAGTTATTTTCTTCTATTGTAAATAAATGTTCTTTTCCCCTGGGTAGAGGGCCAATTTCTGCTATTAATTGGGTTCCTGGTATATCATAAATTATACATTTGTAGAGAATGTGTGTCCAGTCTTCACTTTCACTACAGGTACAGAATGAGTGATCAATCAGCCCTAAGAGAGTTAATTTAGCTTTTTGGGAGCTGTGACCTATCAATATAAATGTTGCAAAAAGTTCAGGGTCACACCACTTTGGTGGCTTTGGATTAACAATTGCCACCTGTGGAAGAACCCTTTTGGTAACTGGACCTCTGGTTTCCTGCTCCCAATTTGTTTGCCATAGCTCATGGAGCTTTGTGGCTGTTCTCTTTCTTTCAGCCTTTGTGGTGTTGGCTATGTCAAGGGCTATCCCCAGAAATTCTGTGGGTATGCTCTTTTTAAGTCTGTAATATAAGTCTCTTTTGGCTACTTCCAAAAAAGTAGGAGAGCTTCAACCAACACCAGCAGTGCTGGTGTGTTTACAGTGCAACATGCTCTGGTGATAGTGAGAAGTACTATTCTCTGAATTGTCTCTAATTTGTTTGTTTCTAACTATGGCAGTGTGGGTAAAACCATGCACCGGCTCCATAGGTGATGACAGGCAAGAACACTGCTTGGTATATGATTGCCAGGGTCCTTCTTTTCAGCCCCCACTCAACCCAACTGATCCTGGCAATCATGCCTACATTTTCTCATTTTCTTTGCCAAGTATGCCAATGGGAAATGGGGATAAAAAGTTAATTTTAGGTCAAAACAACCCCTAGGTATTTTAGTTCTGATACCATTTTTACAGTTTTTCCATTAATTTCAATTTGAGGGGCCTCTTTAGGTTTCCTTTCAAAAGTATGGATTGAGTTTTTTCAGGTGATATCCTGAGCATGTGCATTTGTGCTCACACCTACAGTCATATGAGGGCAGCATTTGATCTTTGCTCTACAACCACTCTTGTGTTTTCTTTTACAAGGAGAATCAAATTGTCTGCAGAGGCTAGGCTTTCCACCAGGCCCAGAAATTCATCTAGAACAATTGTCCAGAAGAAAGCCAAGGATTGAGACCTGCAGGATTGAGACCTTAGGAGGCTCCACCATACATTTGTCTGGTGGAGCCTCCTAAGGATGCTATGCCAACGAAGTGAATCAAATGCTCCAGCAAAATCAATGGATGTGGCCAACATGTATTTTTCTTCTGTTTTGTACTGTAGTCAGAAGGTGGTGCATGGCATCCTTCATAGAGTTACACTGCTTAAATCCATATTGATTGTCTGAATGGTTGCTTACTTCACTAATAGGTAAATATCCTGTTGTATATTGTTCTTTCACATGTTTTGTCCAGTACAGGGAGAAGAGCTATTGGCCTGTATTACTTGGGTTCTGTAGGGTTCATAAGTATAAGTCTCTTTTGGCTACTTCCAAAAAAGTAGGAGAGCTTCAACCAACACCAGCAGTGCTGGTGTGTTTACAGTGCAACATGCTCTGGTGATAGTGAGAAGTACTATTCTCTGAATTGTCTCTAATTTGTTTGTTTCTAACTATGGCAGTGTGGGTAAAACCATGCACCGGCTCCATAGGTGATGACAGGCAAGAACACTGCTTGGTATATGATTGCCAGGGTCCTTCTTTTCAGCCCCCACTCAACCCAACTGATCCTGGCAATCATGCCTACATTTTCTCATTTTCTTTGCCAAGTATGCCAATGGGAAATGGGGATAAAAAGTTAATTTTAGGTCAAAACAACCCCTAGGTATTTTAGTTCTGATACCATTTTTACAGTTTTTCCATTAATTTCAATTTGAGGGGTCTCTTTAGGTTTCCTTTCAAAAGTATGGATTGAGTTTTTTCAGGTGATATCCTGAGCATGTGCATTTGTGCTCACACCTACAGTCATATGAGGGCAGCATTTGATCTTTGCTCTACAACCACTCTTGTGTTTTCTTTTACAAGGAGAATCAAATTGTCTGCAGAGGCTAGGCTTTCCACCAGGCCCAGAAATTCATCTAGAACAATTGTCCAGAAGAAAGCCAAGGATTGAGACCTGCAGGATTGAGACCTTAGGAGGCTCCACCATACATTTGTCTGGTGGAGCCTCCTAAGGATGCTATGCCAACGAAGTGAATCAAATGCTCCAGCAAAATCAATGGAACCCCAGCAAAATCAATGGATGTGGCCAACATGTATTTTTCTTCTGTTTTGTACTGTAGTCAGAAGGTGGTGCATGGCATCCTTCATAGAGTTACACTGCTTAAATCCATATTGATTGTCTGAATGGTTGCTTACTTCACTAATAGGTAAATATCCTGTTGTATATTGTTCTTTCACATGTTTTGTCCAGTACAGGGAGAAGAGCTATTGGCCTGTATTACTTGGGTTCTGTAGGGTTCATAAGTATCAGCCTGAGTACTGCTATTTTCCATGTTTTAGGGAATTTGCCTTCTATTAAACAATGGTTATACAGTTCTGTGAGCTTTTCTGGTGCTATTTCTGAGAATTTTTTAATAATTTCTGCCTCTAGGAGGTCGTGCTCAGGGCATTTATTATTCTTAGTTTTGAGTACTTATTCTCAGATAGGTACCACCACCCAGACGGCACCGTTTCAGGGTTATTTGGCCCTTCTTCGTGAAGCATTACTTATTCGAAGTAGTGCAATATTATGGCAACTCGTTGCAGTTCTGTTGCAAAAAAATGGTTCTATGTTGGCATTTGCATATTCAGTATTTTCCTTATTAGACTCTGAGTAGGGGAATAATCCCCAGTCTCAGTCTGGATGATATAATCTAGTACTTGACTTTACAAGTTAATTCGTTCCTAGCACGCGTTCATAAAGGGAAAACTCATAAAGCGGGAATTTATTTCCCATACACATAAAGTTAAAAATAGTGGTTACGTTTTCAACAAAGAAATTAGTTAGCTAATTAGTTTATGTTTAAACAATGATTGATTTATCGAAAGAAATGAAAATATAGCCTGTAAAATCAAGCAAATTATAATAATAGAGAAATTATTTACAACTTACAAATGTTAAAGAATGTTTATTCTTCATCATCGATTAAATGCACACTCGTTGATCACTCATTATTGGCTCGGTACTCGTTGGTTTGTTGCATAAGGAGTCGTCTTCTTCAGAAATGTTTCAAGAGACGTTTGTTTCCAAGATAATCTTCTCTTTTAATTATAAATTTCACGATTGCATGCATAAGCATTTTTTAATGGCACACGCAAATTGCAACTAACATGATTCGCGTGGAATAACAAGTTTATGAAGCAGCATCGTTTTAAGTTATATCTCATATTGTGAATACCTTCACAACGAGTTGCCATAATATTGCACTACTTCGAATAAGTAACGCTTCACCATAAGGAGAAGACTAATGTTACTTATTCTCAGATAGGTACCACCACCCAGACGGCACCGTTTCAGGGTTATTTGGCTCTTCTTCGTGAAGCGTTACTTATTTCAAGTAGTGCAATATTATGGCAACTCGTTGTGAAGGTATTCACAATATGAGATATAACTTAAAATGATGCCACCTTATAAATAATCTGTTTATTCAGAAATGGCTGTGTATTAATGATGCTATTGCACTTAATATATACATAGTCTAAATTTGCTCGCAGCTTGAGGCTTTAGCCCTAAATGCATCTTAGTTTATGAAGCTTAAAAAAAAGGAATGAAGAGAAGGTTCTGAAAATGTATTTTTGTTTTTTATACAATTGAAGATTTCAGTAAAGGGGAAACACATTTCACCATAATAACGAAAAAAAACCCCACACAATTCCAGCTATCGGTATTTTCACAAATGCAAGATCGAGTTTACTACCAATTTATAATTACTTGCAGTAACAGAAAAGCCCAATAAACTGGAAAGTGCAAATTATTTTTATTGTTTTATGGTCGTGACCTCCAGAAATGTGCTTTAGAAAAATATTACAAAGGTGTTTAAAATTAAATTGATTCTTATAATGGAATATACGATAACGATGAAAGTGTAGTGCATTTTAATGATTTGAATTTGTAACTAATACAATTTACAAACCACGCTCACGACCTTTCATACGGCCTTAAGGTCATGCTTGTGACCTTAAAAATGACACTTTATAGAGATAAATAGCTTAGTTATATAGTGAAAATTTCAACTTCCGAGATCTTGAAACGAATTACCAAAAAACAATGTTTTATTGGGGTCACATTACGATATTTTAACAATACAATGGTGTCTCTGGAACGGATTAATATTATATAGCTATTAGTGTGTATCGTATAGCTACACACATGGTTTGGAATGCGGTATTTATGAATGTTTAACATTCATTCTTTACAATTAATGTTCATTTTTTTGATTTTGTTGATACTTGATACTTGGGGGGAAAAAAAACTCTTAAACCTGGGAACTCGTAACACGAGAACTGCCTGTATATTGTTGACAGAATCTCCCCAACAAACGGTTGGGGTTCCATCTGGTCTTATTGTGGTCTCAACTACATCTCTTGGCAGCTTGTTGGTGACTATTCTGTACAAAACTCCCAATGAGTCAGCATTTCCAGAAGTCCCCACCAAGTGCCACCAGGATTCTTTCTTCTTCTGAGTCCTGTGGTATCTGTCAGGGCCAGTGTATGAGTTCCTGAGAGTCCTGTAGGTCTCTCTCAGGGCATCAACCTCATTTTGGGGCCATATGTTGTTCGGGCCCTTTGAAAATATCTCCTTGCCTGATGTACCCTTTTCCTGAGTGTAGTCAGTTAGGGGCACCACCAGGAAACTACCTGCTTCCTTAGTTTTTTCTTTGGGACAGAAGGATCAGTTAATTTTATTAGTATTTTTGTCATATCCAGTGCATGTTCGTCCAGGTTATAATTGTTGTATGATCTAGATTGCTCATTTTCCTACTGCTATAGTTTCTGTGAATAGTTGCCAGTTGGCTTTCTTTTAAATTATATCTCTTGATATCCTTGAGTGGCTGCTGGTCTGTCTATTCAGGCTGAAAGGTAATGGCTCTATGGTCTGATGATGTCCAGGCTGGCTAGACATACCAGTTTGTTATTTTGTATGCTATAGAGTTTGTGGCAAGGGTGACATCTGTGTCACTCTCCTACATTGTGCTACTATAGGCAGGCAGATTATGTGGTTGATTTAATACCTACGGGGGGGGATGTTGCAATAAATTCTGTCAGAGTTTGTCCATTGTGGGTGCCTGCTCTGTCTTCTGTATGACTATGCCACAGGGCTGACATCAGCACAAACTATTATATTAGCATTCGGTAACAGTGATATTGCTGTCTGAAGATACCAAACACTTGGGTTTATGTCTTCTTCAGGTCTGCAGTAAAGTGATATAATGTAGAAATGACCTACTGCACTGCACTGGTGATGTGTGCACACACCGCCACTGGGGAGCAGAGGTGACCCACCTTTGTAACAGTCAGGTCAGTATTTTTAAAAACTATTGCTGCTGAAGGGACACCTGTAGCGTGTTCTATGATTTTATAGCTCCTTGGGTATCTTTGAACTCTACCCGTATGAGTATAGGGTTCTTGGAGTACAAAATATCTATATTTCTTTCTTCCAGTTTGCGTCTGATCTGATCAACAACTGTGTGTGTGTTCTCTGAGCATTCAATTGGACGAAGTTTAGAGCTCTGGTTACTTTTATGTTGTGTTGCTGCCTCCGTAGCCAGGTGGGAAGGAGCAGCAGTGCGTAGCACACACTTCTTGATTAGACCAGTGTTCGAGCCCGTCACCACCAAATACGGAGGATGCGGAAAGGTCAGGGAATGACCACCGCATATCCCGGAGCAATATGGCCTTAGTTGCTAATGCTCCTAAAAACCAAATAACAAACAAACAACAAAAACTTTCATGTTATTAATTTGACCCATAATTTGTTCTTGATTGCATTAATTTTACCATTTTTAGATAATAGGGACATTTGGCATCCCTGATGCTATGGTGATAGTCAGACATCATGGCTAACTTACATGTAGCACACTTAGGCTGTTGGTTTTTGTTACTGCAATTTTTATATTCATGGCCAGTGACTGCACAGTGGCCATAGAGATGTGTTTTCTGGCTGCACGGACATATTCATGGCAGTTAAAACATTTTTGTGCTGGGAAGTGTTCCCTGAATCTATGGCTGTTCCAGCCAGCATAGATTCTCTTTTGTCCTTTAAGTATTTGTCAAATCCTGGTGAGATTTCAGAAATAATATTAAACTGTCCATTTTTCCTGCTTTTGGTTCCTTGCTTTAACTGAAATTCTTGTGCTAGTTCATCAATGGTCATGTGATCTTGAAAGTTTTTGTAAAAAATGTCAGTCAATTTCCTTTCTGGAGTTGACTCTACCACATCAAATATAATTACGTTTGGATTTAGTCCTTTTGTCTTTTCTGGATCCAGCCTAATTTTTTAACTTCCGGATTAGTTTGCTTGATGGCCACCTCAATTAGGACTCCACTGTTACTAGTCTTTTTCATATTGTTAACTCTGACTTCTTTTAGATGTGGCTTTAACTTTATTAACACGGTCTCTTTCACAGCCTCACTACTGTTTAGTGGGGGGTCAGTCTTTGCTTTTAACATGATTATATTTGTTTCTTTGGTGGTGGCAGCTTGCTTAGTCTTAGTAGGGATTTGCTTAGATTGGGTAGTTTGTCTTATTATTTGCCTTTGTTACCTAAGCATAAGTTAATGTATTCATAGTTTTATAGTTTTCTTTTTCTTCTGTTACTGTAATTAGTTTAGATTTTAATAAGATTTTTTTTTTCAGTATTGAGTTCTATAAGCCTCTCTTCTAGATTGACTGCCTGTTTACACTGTTCAGGAAATTTTATATCTGTCTTTATTGTAACTCCCAGATCCCATTCCCCCTCCACTATTTTAATTCAACCCCACCAAGTGTAAGACTTTGCATTCAGCAGTATTAAATCATAGCTGCCACTTCTCTGACCATATGTTATTGTTATTTGGTTTTTTTTAGGAGCATTAGCAACTAAGGCCATATTGCTCCGGGATATGCGGTGGTCATTCCCTGACCTTTCCGCATCCTCCATATTTGGTGGTGACGGGCTCGAACCCCGGTCTAATCAAGAAGCGTGTGCTATGCATGACCATATGTAAAGTCTGTTCAAGTCATCCTGAAGGAGCGCTGTTTGGCACTGATCATTAATGACTCTGCCAATCTTTATATCATCTGCAAATTTTGATATCATGCCTTCTATCTGTTTGTTGATGTCATTTATGAAAATGGGAAACAACAGTGGTCCAAAAACCAATCCTTGAGGGACCAAATAAGCTCAAAAATAAAATAAACTCAAGAAACTTGTAAAAAAAAAAATAATAATAAAAATTTATAAATGTTGAAATCACTTCAAATTCAAAATACGGGTAGCCCTTGGTTTATGACGGGGTTCTGTTCCTGAAGGAACTATCACAAAAAAAAAAATCAGTGTAAAATGAACCTAATTATATAATGTAAGTCAATGAGTTACATTCCAGGCTCGTCTCAAAACTGACATAAGTAATATAATGTTATTATATTTAAAGCTCTGAAATGAATGTTATGAATGTAAAAACATTATTTTTACGAATATAAATGAATTAAATGTAATACAATATAAAATAACCAAACTACATTTAATTAAATAAAAAAATTAAATTTTGTTCATTTACTTTCATATGTTCGAAGGCCAGACCGAAACTTTTTGTAAGTGCCAGTGTAAGGCCTCTACATTGATCTTTTTAGATAGTGGCGGCAGAGATTTTACTTCTCTGATGGGGAAGAAGAAAGGGACGATCCTCAACCAGTCCCTGGTTGAGGATCTTCCCTTTTTTTTGAAAAAAGCATGCAGTGTTTACTGTCAAGATTTCCTTTCTTTCTTTCTTTGAGAATCTCAGAATAATGGCTAATAGATACAATTACGCCCCTTTTCATTTTTGCACTTCACTCCCAGTCGTGGTCAATCTCACAGAGCTCATCAGTGAGGATCTCCATGGCTAAAAGGATACATTGTAGATCACTTGTATTCACAGATTTTAGAGGAGACTCTTCATCTTTTTCTTTCTCCTCCTCCTTCTGTTGGCTTAGTTCTTTAGCCAATTCTACCAAGTCTTCATCGGAAAGCTGCTGTCCATGGCTATTCAACAGCTCTGTTATATCTTCAGCTGTTACTGTTTCCAAGCCCATCTCTTGCGCCAGCTTGCTAACGTCTTCAACAATGTTCACCACTGGTTCTAATCCTGTGAAATTGTGCATAAATTGCAGAAGAAGTTTGCATCACACTCTATTCAAACAGTTCATCACACTCTATTCAAACAGTTCACTGACACTTCCTCCCGAGCTGTGTTGATGCCCTTCAAAATGTCGAATGAGCGCCAATAATCCTTGATAGTTTTGTCTGATCTGTCCAAAACTCTTGTTATTTCCATGAAAGTTTGGTGGAGGTAATAGGCTTTAAAGGTTTCTATTACCCCCTGGTCAATTGGTTGCAAAACTGAAGTGGTGTTTGGTAGCATGTAAACAACATTGACATCTCCAGAGACGTTTCCACTTCAGCAAGGTTTGCAGAGTGGCCAGGGGCATTATCCAAGCGAAGAGCCTTGGCTGGTAACTCATTCTCTTGACAAAAACGGAGCACAACAGGGCAAAAATAGTTCATGTACCAATTCAAGATTTCTTGTGTCACCCAAGCCCTCCTGTTCCACTTTCAGTAACACTGGAAACTTGGCTTTGTTTAGGCCCTTGAGAGCACGTGGTGTATATGAATGGTTGGTTTTAATTTTAAAATGCCAGAGACATTTGTGCCAGCAGGAGCTTTAGCCTGTCTTTTGCAGCCTCTTCATGGCTAATGAAGGTTCATGATGGCAATTTCTTCCAATAAAGCCCAGTTTCGTCAGTCAACATTAAAAATGAGATCAAGAGGATAATTACCCTCCTCTACAATGGCTTAAAACTCTGCAGGAAATGCTGCAGCTGCCTCAGCATCTGCACTTGCTGGCTCGCTACTTAATTTCACACAGTGGCACTTACTTCGAGATTTATTGCACAAACTATCCCTTGCCACCTAAAATGTCTGATCACCACCCTCTTTTTTTCTTAAGATCTTCAAAAATTGACTTTGCCTTATCAGTAATAGCAACTTGAATCAACAGAATGTTTTTTTGATTTAAGTCATCCATCACAATGATAACAATTTCTCCATTTTTTCTAAAAGTTTACTTCTGTTATAACTCATTTGCATTGCAAGTGAGTCACAGCATGTTGCACTGACTGTTTTATTTCATCTGCATTTTTCATTATGGTACTCACAGTCGATGGAGGAAATTTCATATTTCTACACACATTATGATGTGCTGGCATCTCCGTAGCCAGGTGGGCAGGAGCAGCAGTGCATAGCACACGCTTCTTGATTAGACCGGGGTTCGAGCCCGTGACCACCAAATACGGAGGATGCAGAAAGTTCAAGGAATGACCACCACATATCCCCAGAGCAATAGGGCCTTAGTTGCTAATGCTCCTAAAAACCAAATAATAACAACAACCTTCCATCTATGAATTACCTCTATCTTTTTTTCCAACATGATAGATCTATGTGACTTTTTAGTGACATTTTCACATTCTGCTGCTGTTGTTGTTGTTATTTTGGTTTTTTAGGAGCATTAGCAACTAAGGCCATATTGCTCCGGGATATGCAGTGGTCATTCCCTGACCTTTCCGCATCCTCCGTATTTGGTGGTGACGGGTTCGAACCCCGGTCTAATCAAGAAGCGTGTGCTACGCACTGCTGTTCCTTCCCACCTGGCTACGGAGGTGCCTACATTCTGCTGCACTTTACTGCTTTACTGCACTTCTCTTACTAGACATGGTGGCTCTTATTTTATTAATTTAATCAATAATGTTTAATTAAAACTCACAAACTGACACTGTAGAATAGTGGCCCAACGATGGTACACCAAAGAGCAAATTGAGTGTTCCTCTCCTCTTATCTCCGGCCACCTCATCCCTGATTGGCTTAGACAATAGATGGGGGCTAGCTCTCGTCTCTGATTGACCGTGCTGTTTCTTTACATCATATCTGGTAGATTTGGTTGAATTTTATTGACAAGGTCTGGAGTGTTGTCAATAAAATGGCTGAATTTGAATTCCTGGTTAGGACAACTAATACTGACATAGTAGGGTTAACAGAAACATGATGCCACCTGGAAAATGAGGATGTTTTGTCATGGTATGTATAATGTATTTATGAAAGACAGAAGGAGTGGTGGGGTCGGGGTCATGCTGCTTATCAGGAGCAGCCTGAGTGCAAAAAGAGCTTTTACTGAGTCAGAAGTTATTCCTGTCAGCATAGATGTAATCTACAGATGTTAAAAAAGTTTAACGCAAATATGAAAAACAATTTTGAAAATCGATTTTCATATTTACGTTAAAACTTTTTTGTAATTAATTTTTAATTGTGTTCAGTTGATTTTTTAATTGTTTTCAGTTTATTTAAATTATTTTGGTTTAATGTTTTATTCGTTTTAATTTCTAGAGAGTTATATGTATCATATTGAGGTAAACTTCTCTTATTCTTTTACAAATATATACCATTAAGAAAATACAGCATAAGGAGAATGCCGAGAATGCATTTTGAAAATATATCCCTAGCAATATAAACTCAGAAACTGTATGGGGAAAATATTTTTACTTTAATTTTCTTTTAAAAAACAGGAATGGAAACATTCATGTAGTAGGAAAAATTCAGAGATACATAGATACTAATAGTAATAAAAGAAATACCATTTAATATTTCTTTTTAATTACACTGCAACAAATATGATTGTAATAAATGACTTAAAACTCGTATCCATAACATAATTATATATAGAAAAGGCTCTTACGTAAATACAAATATGGTTGCCACAAGAACAGCTATAATGCCCCAAGCTAAAGTTGCAGATTGCCACTGAATAACATCTTCCAGAACCATCACATCACTAAAAGAAGGTTTCTTTCTGCGAAATACCAATATAAAAAACATGGCTGGGAAAAGCAAAATGGTGATCAGGACTCCTAATGCGATTATGAAAGTAATTGCTCCATTTCGCTGAATAATCAAGTTCAAAGCCTAAAGCAAAGACAAAAAATACATAATTAAAAGAAATGTACAGATACATGTAGATTTCACATAATCATGCACAACTGTTAACTAGAGTATTAATCAGAGTGGTTCAAACGAAGCTAGCAAAAAAAAAAAAAAAACCTGCATTACAAGAAATGTACATATATTTTATGTAATCACACATAGCTATTAATTAGAGCATTACACAGAGTGGTTCGAACCAAATGAGGATACAAAAAGTTAAATAAATGATTTTTTATTCAAACCTGTGGTAAGGAACCTTATTATTTTTCAACATGAGAGTATTATTCTTGCAAAATATGTTTTCCATCATGAAGCAAATTCCTGGATACCATCAAAGAAGAATTTATTTGGTTGCATGCTGAGCAATTTATGTAACCTCCCCTCCTTCCTTTCACTTTTGGACTTTTTCTCCTAAAGTTTCTTTGAGTTGTCCAAAAAAGACAGCAGTCACTTGAAGCCAGTGGCGTAACTATGCCAATGCAGCCAATGCAGTGCATTGAGACCCACAACTGAAAGGGGGGGCCCACTGCTCTCCTGCCCGAAACAGAAAAAAATCTGAGTAAAAATGTAAGTTTTTTAGTATGTTTATGATAAAATTTACTGTGTCTACGAACAATAATTTTCTTCACACGAAGCATGTTTATTGTTAGCTAGCTACACAGCACAAGCGAAACTGTAGTGAATAGAGATGAAATGATATCAGCATAGCTAGGCATACCAGGGCAATTTTTAACGATTTGTGACTGCAGGGGCCAAAGTCAAATACGGGCCCACTTATTGGGGGTCATTATTATTGAGTACAGCCATTCCCCGACTTACGCAAATCGAGTTAAGGGTTGCGTTCCGTGGAACTCTAAGTTGAATTTTAAATAAGTTGGAATTTCCCTAAATACTTATACGGCATTCACAACTATGAATGCTGAATTTGATTGAAGCAAAAAAGAAATGTTTGACGAACATGTAAATAGAATTATTCATTCAATTTTTTGATTTCATGCGCAGGAAAAATTACAAAAGCATGCTTCAAAATGTACAATAAAAAGATTAAGACAAGTGCCAGTACAAACACCTCAGGAGCGCTCGCTTCTGAATCTCATTTTCCATCCTTATTATTAATAGTTTTCCATCTCCAATATAGCGCCTGAATGCTGTTTTGTGATCACTGTTGATCCTTTAATACAATGTTTCTCAAACTGTGTTTGAAAAACAGTGTTCCATGAGATGTGAACAAGTGTTCTGCAAAAATTCTTAATTAATAATTAAAAATAAAATAAAATAAATAAATTTTGCATATTTGTAGTGTTCACCACTTTTGTATCATTATAATATTTAACAATTTTTTTTTCGGTTATTAATATACTGGCAGAGACCAATAATCAAATAGACTGCAGAACACTATTTTGGCAGGCTTTGCATAGAGAAGTATGCGTAGAGGTAATGACACCTACGAAAAAGTAGCAATGTGGTGATCTAGTATGCCATTTGTATACGATTTAGCCTGGAGTACATGGGTAGAAGGAGAGGAGCAAGCAAACTGATATCATAGCTAAACTCACTTCCTTGTATAAATTTTTTTTGATAATTATTAGTATTTCGAATTATTATTATTAAAATATGTGACCATAGATTTGTGGTTGAAAAAAGGAACTTTAAAAAAGGAAGCAAAGTACTTCTAGTAGTGCAACTGTGGACTTTGAAAATGAGCACAATATTGTCACACTTCAAAGTGAGGATGAACAATCACAGCCTTTTGTCACCCAAAAATCCGAAGTAAAAAATCAGAAACCAACTAATAAAAGACCAAAACGAAATATAATGACAGTGATTTGAATTTCGGCTTTACATGTAGTAGTCGTGGCATGTGATTCAAGAAAGCAAGTCTAAGAGCTTATGCAGCATCAGCCAAAAAAAAAAAAAAAAATTTACAAAACAATTCTCTCTAAATGTTTGTTCAGTTCCTCCTTAAATTTATTTAACCTATCAACTTCCACAACGACAGATGGAAGTTTGTTCCAGCAATTAACCACCCACTGGCTAAAGGCAAATTTCTGCACATCTATTCTATATATGTCTTTCCTTAATTTGAATTTATGCCCCCTTCGTAATCTGAACAAGTGGAAGAATCCCATCAGAATTCAGCATGCTCAACCCATTCAAGGCCCTATACAGCTCAATCAGATCATCTCGGAGGTGCCCAGTCACCAGCTGCTGCAAATTTGCAGAACTTAAGCCTTTCTTGGTAAGAGGATCCCTTCGTTCCCCCCCCCTCCCCCGCCAATCTTGTTGTCCTTCTCTGTACACGCTCAAGCAAATCCACATCCTTCCTAAAATTAGGCCTTCAGACTTGTATGCATTACTCAAGGCATGGCATGACCATTGCCTTATACAAAGGGATGATCACCTCCTTTTCCCTACTAGCAAAATTCCTGTATCGCGTTGACAATACCTCATGACCTGCTTTGGCTGCCTGTCTGCATTACTCAGAAAACTTCATATCTAACTGCACAATCACTCCCATATCTTTTTCATTTTCTAGCATCCTAAGTGTAGTACTACACAGTTGGCATGTTTCTCTGGGATTACTTCTACCCATATGCAGCGCTTTGTATTTGTCAATGTTAAACTTCAGTTGGCACTTCTCAGCCCATCTACCCAAATTTTCTAGATCTTCTTGCAGTAGCACACTGCCATTACTGTCATTAACAACCCTGCCAACCTTTGTATCATCTGCAAATTTTTAGCCTGATGTACCTTCATCATGATTGATAAATATATAAAACAACAGTGGGCCTAATGCCAAACCCTGTGAGATTACACTAATAACATTACTCCACGAAGAGCAGCATCCATTGATTACTACTCTCTGTCTTCTCCCACTCAAACACCCTTTTATCCATTGTAGCTACTTACCCTTAATACCATTCTGCTCAAATTTGTAGTAATCTTCCATGCATAAGTGTCAAAAGCTTTCCTGAAATCCAAGTATATGATATCAAAATTATTTTTTGCATCGTAACCACATCATAGTATCCAATCAAATTTGTCAGATAAGACTTTCTCTTAAGAAAGCCATGCTGTGTCTGAATTACTGCTACAGTTTTGTTTAGATTATCCTGCAATGCATCATGTATATATCCCAATGCGATGGGATATATATACAGTGAAACTTCTCCTAACGGACACCTCTCTTTAAAGGACATTTCTCTATAACGGACATTTTCAAATTCCCCAACTCACCTCCATTGGTTTTAACGTGTTTTCAGCTTCTGTCTAGCGGACATTCTCTGTAATGGACGCGGACAGGCAATCTGCACTGTTTCGTTTAGATTAGCACTTAATTTGATCTCCCCATAACGGACTGCGGGAGAGCTCATGGCCCTTTTTCTAGGAACTTTTCTTCCACGTATTGCCTCAATCGTGTGTTTATTTTCTATTTCCGATTCTCTAAATTTTATCAAGGTTTACGTCGCGGTTCTAAACCCTTTTTCAAGAATTTTAAGGCATGTGTAAAACTTCTGATGAATTCGGTGTGTGCAGTTGGTGGGGGGATTTGATCGGCCTTTCGTCTTTTGAGTTTCAGTTTTCAGTTTTGTTCAGTGTCGTGTGAAGTGCACACAATGTCTTCTCTAAACATTTAACTTTAAAAGATAAAGTCGAACTCATTAATGCGTATGATCGGCAAAAAAATAGTGTTCGCAATCTCGCTACAAAATTCAAAATCGAGAAGACGCAGGTAAGCGACATCCTAAAGAAAAAAAAAAAAGAACTGCTCAAACAATTTTGGCAACATGGAAATGATCAGGTTCAAAAATCATTCCCGAAAACTGTTGGACTTCAAATTGACAATGTTACGTATGAGTGGTTTTGTCACGCACGTGCTAAAAAAATTTCCCATTAATGGGCCTATTATTAGGGAAAAGGCTTTGGAGGTTGCGAAATCTATGGGAGTAAATGAGTTCAAAGCTTCGTTGGGATGGCAAGACAAGTTCAAAACTCGGCATAAAATTTCTTGGAAAACCGTAAGTGGTGAAGGTGGATCTGTTGATACTGGGGTTGTAACAGAGTGGACCGTCAAATTGGAAGATTTATGTCGTGATTTTGAAGCTAAGGATATTTACAACTGTGACGAAACAGGGTTGTTTTTTAAAGCTCTTCCTGAAAAAATAATGAGTCTAAAAAACGAAAAGTGCCAGGGCGGAAACATTTCTAAGGAACGCTTGACTGTACTATTGTGTACAAATATGCTGGGAGACTTTGAACAACCTCTTGTTATAGGAAAACCACAAAATCCTCGTTGTTTCAAGGGCATAAAGTTGAATCTTTTGAATGTTGACTGGAAGTCTAATAAAAAAGCGTGGATGACACGAGATATCACGAGAGAATGGATAAGTCACTTTAACCAAAACATGATTCGTCAAAACAGAAAAATTATTCTTTACATGGATAATGCTGCATCTCACCCACACATTGAATTGTCCAACATTCAAATTGTTTTTCTGCCACCAAACACATCTGCAGAGTGTCAGCCCTTGGATCAAGGGATAATAAAAAATTTTAAACTTCCCTACAGAAAACGTGTTTCTCATTGCAAACATGAACGATATAACATGTGTGAGTGACCTTACAAAGGAACTCAGCATCCTAGATGCGATTCAATGGATTTCCTCTTCACTAAACGCAATTAGAAAACAAACTGTCGTGAACTGTTTTGTAAAGTCTGGCTTCTCAAACGCAAAAATTGAAGTTGTGAACAGCAATGTGGAACACCAAGAAGAACAAGAACTTCAACATCTATTGATAATGTACGATACTTCTGTTACAAGTGAACCTGGCTACAAAGATATAGACTCGAACCTTACTACAGAAGATGGTGCTCTAGATATCAACAACATTGTAGAGCGCTGACGTTGTAGACCGGATATCATCTTTTAAGGGCACAAAAGGTGATATAGTTGTACATGTTGGCACTAATGATATTAAGAGTAGGAGACCGGCGGAATTACTTAACAAGTATAGGTCACTGTTGAAAAAAAGCCGTGAATTAGGTTTGAATTTGAAGGTGTCTGCAATTCTGCCCAGACACGATAGGAGGGAGTATATGATGAGAGCCCTGTCGATCAATTTGGCCCTGGAAAGATTGTGCAAGGCTCAAGGGGTAGAATTTTTTTCAGCCTGGTCTGTACTTCTTAACAGGAGAGACTGCTTCTACAGGGATGGGATACACTTAAATAGAAAGGGTGCAAGAATGTTTGCTGATGCTATCGAGGCAGTGTTAGGTGGGTCGGAAAACTGCTAGATTGGGGGTATACAAGGACTAATAGATTAACAGTAGCCACTGGCAGAGGTGAAAGTGATTCTTGCACTGCTTCTATTCGAATGAGCCGCAGCCTGGAAAATAAGATGCAGGATATTTCAGAGACTGCTGGGAATCATTGGAGTACAAATAAACACATAGGTTGTGAGGATAGCTAAGAAAAAGAACAGGTGCATGTATACTTGGGTGTACACCAATGCTAGGAGTTTAGTAAATAAATTTGATGAATTTGAGGTATTGCTCAAAACATCAAAGGCAGATATTGTGGGGATTTCAGAGACGTGGTGTCACACAGATATAAGGAATGCAGAACTGGAATTTGGGGAGTACAATGTCTACAGAAAGGATAGACAGGATAGGAAGGGAGGAGAGGTTATGCTATTAGTTAAGAAATACATAAAATCCAAGGAAGTGAAGCCAGTCGACATTGCTGGACAGTGCAGTGTCGAGTCAGTTTGGTGTGACATAAGCATTGGGAGATCAAAATTGAGAGTAGGAGTGTGCTATAGGCCTAATGACTCTGATGAGTATAATAAGAAACTGTACAGGGAAATAGAGTGGGCCAGTAAATCAGAGAGTCTTATAATGGGGGATTTTAATTTCCCAGATATTGACTGGAATTTGGGGGCTGGTCACTCACACACTAGCAAGGCTTTTGTGGATTTATTGGATGATTCTTTTCTACATCAGCATGTTCGGGAGACAACTAGAGGGAGTAATACTCTTGATTTGATTATCAGTAGTGATTCTTCATGCATTAAGAATCTGCAGGTAAATGAACCACTAGGTGGCAGTGATCACAGTGTGCTGAAGTGGGATTTACTCAAAGAGGTAACTACCATTAGGCGTAAAGGGAATGGTTATTGCTTTCGTAAAGGCGACTACGATGGACTGACACAGTATTTAAATTCTATACAGTGGGACCAACTGATGATGTTACCAACAGCAAATTCAAAATGGGAAGCATTCAAAGAACTTATCTTGGAAGCTACTAGGCTTTACATACCAACTAAGAAATATTGTTCAAGGTTTAGGCCTAAGTGGATGTCAGATGAATTAATGAGACATATGGCAGAGAAGAAAAATGCATGGGATACATACAAATTAACACGTGACACAGAAGCCTATGATAGATACAAGTTGATCTGTAACCAAGTTACAAAGGAGGTTAGGCAGGCGAAGGCAGATTACGAGAAATCTTTGGCAAGGGATGCAAAGAAAAACAGCAAAGAGTTCTTTACTTACGTAAACTCTAAAAGGAAGGGGATGAACCAGATTGGTCCACTTGATATCGATGGGTCAACTTTGATGATCCTGCACAGGTAGCTAACAAACTAAATGAATATTTTGCATCGACATTCACACATGAGGAGTTATTCAGCGAGGGGAATGCCAGAGGTGTATCCAACTCTGGCAGTAAGCTAGAGAATCTTGTAATAACTGAGAGTAAAGTGGAGGAGAAATTGTTGAAGATAAATACAAGAAAGGCACCTGTGGTGGATGGGATCGATCCAGTTATATTAAAGCAGGCAGCAAAGGAAGTAAGCAAACCCTTAGCCATAATTATGAGAGCTTCCTCGAACTCAGGGGAAGTACCCATGGACTGGAGATGTGCAAATGTGACCCCAATTCACAAAGGAGGATCAAAGGGCAACACAAGTAATTGTAGACCTGTTAGTTTAACTTCTGTTCCTGGAAAATTAATGGAGGCACTTGTTAAAGAAGCACTGCAGGATCATCTAGACAAGACTTCAGTTATAGCTCAGACACAGCATGGTTTTGTTAAGGGGAAGTCTTGCCTGACCAATTTGATTGGATACTATGATGCAGTCACAAAAGAACTGGATGCAGGGAATAACTTTGATATTATATACTTGGATCTTAGAAAGGCTTTTGATACTGTTGCACATGGAAGACTGCTGCACAAATTGGAGCAGTGTGGCATTGGAGGCAAATTGCTGCTATGGATAAAGGGGTGGTTGAGGGGGAGAAGACAGAGAGTGGTAATCAATGGACACTGCTCATCGTGGACTAATGTTATTAGTGGAGTCCCTCAGGGTTCGGTATTGGGTCCATTATTGTTTTCTGTATTTATAAATGATATTAATGATGGTATATCAAGCTTAATGTCCAAGTTTGCAGACGATACGAAGGTTGGCAGGGTTGTCAAGGACACTACTGACACTATGCTACTGCAACAGGATCTGGAAAGGTTGAGCAGATGGGCTGAGAGGTGGCAAATGAAGTTTAACATTGACAAATGAAAGTACTACATATGGGAAACAGCAACCCCAGAGCAATGTATCAACTCTGTGGTACTACACTGACAGTGGTAGAGAATGAAAGGGACCTGGGGGTGGTTGTGCAGGCAGATATGAAGTTTTCTGAGTAGTGCAGACGGGCTGCAAGAGTAGCTCATGGTGTATTGTCAATGATATATAGGAATTTTTCTAGCAGGGATAAGGAGGTGATTATTCCCTTGTATAAGGCAATGGTCAGACCACACCTAGAGTACTGTATACAGGTCTGGAGGCCTCATTTCAAGAAGGATGTAGAGATGCTTGAACGAATACAGAGAAGGGCAACAAGATTAATGAATGGAACAAAGGGGTGCTCTTACGAAGAAAGGCTTAAGTTTTGCAAATTACAGTGTCTGGGGACTAGGCACCAGCGAGGTGATCTGATAGAGGTGTATAAAGCCTTGAATGGTTTGAGCATGCTCAATGCTGATGGGATTCTTCCTCTTGCTCAGAATAATCACCTGAGAGGGCATAAATTCAAATTGAGAAAAGACAGATGTAGGATAGACGTGAGGAAATTTGCCTTTAGCCAGCGGGTGGTTGGTTGGTGGAATAGACTTCCATCCCTTGTCGTGGAAGTTGATAGCCTAAATAAGTTTAAGGCTCAGCTGGACAGGTATTTCGAAAGAACAGAGGGGTGAAGTGGAAGTGGTTATTTTTTTTTTTTTTGGCTGATGCTGCATAAGCTTGCTTTCTTGCATCAAATTCGTCTACTAATGCTAATGCTAAAATTATCATCGATATTTTTCAAGAAGTTCCTCATGAGGATGAAGAAATGGAAGGAGGTCATTCTGTCGAAGAACGTATTAACGACGAACCACCAATGAAAATAGAAGAAGCGCTCATACAAATCAATCGTTTAAAAATGTTTTTCGCTGCTGAAGAAGATACTGAAATACTTTCGATGGTTTCTTCACTCCAAACAAATGTTGAAAACAAAATTATCAGCCGGAAGAAGGTGTAAATGAAAATAAGTGATTACTGTATGTATTTTTCTTAAGATAAAGTCATAATATGCATAGCACAATTGTATGTATATTATTTACAAAAATATTGTGCAAAATCTGTATACAATTTAATTTAATTTTACATTAAATGTTTAATGATTTTTCTTTATCTCTTGTGTATGTAATTGTATATTATTTATAAAAATATTGTTCAAAATCTGTATATATTTTAATTTAATTTTATATTACACGTTTAACGATTTTTCTTTCTTTCTTATTTTTTTTCTCCCTCAGACTTCTTGTTAGTGGACACTTCTCTCTAACGGACAAATTTCCGTTCCCCACGGCTGTCCGTTAAAGAGAAGTTTCACTGTATATGACATATATAACTATATAGTATCGGTGTAAATACACCATAGTTAACCCATAAATTTGAACTACGTAAGTAGCATAGAAGGCATCGTTTTAATTGTATCTCATATTGTGGTTGCCTTCACAACGAAGTAGCGGTATTGCACTACTTCGAATAAATAATGCTTCTCTAGTAGAGAAGACTATTGTTATTTATTTTCAGAGGATACCACCACCCAGACGATCGTTTCAAACTATTTGTGAATTTAATGTGAAAAATAACCCATTGGACCAGATCTATTAAACCAAACAAATGAGCTATAAAATTCAAACCTATATCATGGAACTGTTTTGATGAGAGCCTAAGAGATCTAGATTTTTATCAAGAAAACTGAATTTTGTAATAAACGAAAAAAAAAACCCAGGTGCTTTTTTTTTTTTTTTTCCAAATAACTAAAACCAGTACTTTAGACGAAAATCATCTCCAACCAAACTGCACAGAAGAGGTGGCTCTCCCCACTTTTTCAGAAACTTATCAGACCTTAAATGCCATTTTTCCAACTGTAAGAACCTTTGCATGAAGCAGACATTGTTTGTTTCAAGTCCCAAAGAGATCCCCTAAAGGTCCCAAACCTTTTCCGTTTTTGAAGCTTCCACACATGATATTTTGCCTCTGTAATTAAAAATATCGTGAACATTTTTTTCTTTCCCAAGGGATGATCGAATTGCAAGTAAATTACCTCCTCCAGTGTGAACTGTCTTATCCTCAAAAATCTGCAAATTCTCTTCCAAACTTCCTGGGCGAATCGACAGTAAGAAAATAAATGGTACACTGTTTCAATTTCGGTACAAAACTGGCATAATCTGTTGCCTGTCTGACCAAATCTATACGTGATATCGTTCACTGGTATGTTTCCGTAACCAACCCTCCACGAAAAGTCAATACGATGGGTAGTTTCCGCCAATTTTTAGATTTTTAAAAAACAACTGTGCATTATGGTTTCCTAAATTTGGCTTTTCTGGATTTTCTGAGTTAAACAGTGTCCAGTAGAGTCATTTTAAACCACCCTTAAAAGGATCTATATCTTTCTCCCTTAACTGTGTGCACATATCCCGAATCTTTTTGTAATATATAGGAATTGTCTCTGCTTTTGGCCCTAGATAATTGCCGCCTTTAATTAAGGCTGTATTAAATCCCATAAAATATTTTATCAGTACCGCTACTAAATGGTTAGATTGCACCATATTAGCCACGTCCAGCAGTCTCTTACAGCTACACCTCAAATTAATTTTTGGAATACTTATTCTCCCATCTTCCCATGGTAAAAATAAAAATTTCTGCACTATCTCTTGCTGTTTTCCTCCCCATAGAAACTGAAATGTTGGAATGTAAAATCGTCTCATCGTCCTAGCTGTGATTCCTGTTATAAACACCATGTATAAGATTATAGGAAGAATTACGGTTCTAACAATAATGGATTTGTTCTCACAAGAAAATTGTCCCACTTCCCACTCATTTAAACTTTCCCGTATTTTAGTGGTGAGCCCTCCTACAGGTAGCATGGGACTCTCTCTAAACGGAACTCCCAATATTTGAATCGATTTATCCGACTCCACTTCTCGTTGTGGTAAAGGCCGATGTACCCATTCCCCTAACAATTTGATCCTGGTTTTATCTTCGTTTATGTTTAACCCCGACTTCTTACCAAAAGAAGTAATGAGTGACATAAATTCTTCCACCGCATAACTCGTAGTGAGAGTGGCGGTAACATCATCCGCATACACTATACATTTACACTGCTCTGCCAGCTTTGGCAACGGTATCCCCTGAATGGCCTTAGTTTGTCTATTCTTCCCAGTAGTGGTTTTAGTGCTAATGTAAAAAAAAAGGACTAAGCGGACATCCTTGTTTTACTCCCCTATCAATTTTAATGTTTTTCGAAAAATCTCCATTTATCAAAAGTCGTGTGCTACTACGTGTATATAGATTTCTCAGGACTGTAAACAACTGAGATCCTATGTTCGTATTTTTAATTATAGAGAAAAGGTAATCGTGGTTGATTCTATCGAAAGCCTTTTCTAGGTCAATTGCTACTAACGCTAAATTGTAACTCTTTTGTTTCCGATATTCTAATATATCTTTTAATAGCCAAAGGTTATATTCTATCCGCCTCCCTGGTATACCGTAGCACTGTGTGCTTCTAACTGACTGGGTTATGTCGTGTTTTAACTTAGCTGTCAAAATCTTTGCAAATATTTTGTAGTCACAATTAGCCAACGTTATAGGTCTCCAGTTACCAATTTTCGTTAAATCCCGTCTATGCTTCAGAATGAAAGTAGTATAGGCATTTAAAAAGTCTTCGGGTACAACCCCTTTCTGAAAAAATTTGTTAAAGACGGCCAGAAGAATAGGCGCTAACAAATTCCAAAATTTCTTATAAAGTTCAAGCCCCAAACCATCCGGTCATGGCACGAGTCATAATTTACATGATTTTAGAGCCACAGTTAGATCCCCCATAATTATTTCCCTGTCCTGTAAAGCTTTTTGCTCTAGTATGAATTGTCCAATCATCCAAATGGAGTCGTCTCTCTCTCTCTCTTTTCTGCAAAGTAAGCTCTTTTTCATAGTAATTTACAAAACGGTTCATAATAGTGAGTGTTGTTGAATATGTGTTGTCATCATCTTTAATTTCTTGAACCGTTTTGGCTAAATTATTTAGCCTTAGTCTTCTTTGGTAAAACGCAGCTGAAGGACTATCAGCCTCCCTAAATTTCAGCTGTATTTTTCGCGCCTTTTCTTTCTCTTCTTTCAATATTATACCATCAATAATCACTTGTACTTCTGCTGTTGCTCTTTCATCCCCGCACTGTTGGTAAATTCTTTTTTCTTGTAAGAGATCTTTCAGTCTATGTCTGCGTTGTTCGTTTCTTTCCTTAATTTTTGAGTAATAAAATGATTTAGCACTTTCTTTAATTTTTGCCCACATTTCCCACTCATTTCCACCTTGCTCCACTATCTTTTTAATAACTTTGTAAAGTCCCAGTCCTCTCTCTCTCCAGAACTGCTGGGTTGAGCTTCCAATAGCCTTTTCCCAGACTAACGTTCGTAAATAAATCTCCCTTACACATTACTGCCATGTGATCTGAAACTTGTCAACCTCCTGCAAATTTCACATGCCGTATCATTGTTATCTTATCCTTCAACTAACTTGTTGCATAAATGCAATCTATCCTAGTTCCTATATTATTATCTATTCTGGTGGCCGCTCGTTTCCCCGGATTTTTTTCCCTTCAGATGTCTACCAAGTCCCATTTAGTACAAACCTCAATTAATTCGTGAACCCTCCCCCCGTACCATGATGCGGGGTACGCCCCCAGAATTTTGTCCATAATGGGGCCAGGAACGCAGTTCCAGTCCCCTGCCATTACAACCCACTGCACCCCCATCACATAGTTGCCCAGTCCCTGAAACAGTTTTCCTTTCTAAAGTGGAATTTGGACTATAGACACAGATTAGTCTAATTGTGCACCCCCCATAACTCCAATCCACTGCCAAAACCCGACCTTCTTTATCCCTACCCACCAGTCGTATAGTCCCTAAAATTGGAGGAATCACTACTGTCCCAAAGTTCCAAAATCCTAAAACCAGCTATCTTTTTTGAAACTGCTGGATGTCTGCTAAACTTGTGAAGTGGATTTCTTGTAGAAACCAAATCTTCACCTCCATGTTCATCATAATTTGCCATATCATCCTTTGTTTGTTAACCGCTCTCAGACCCTGTACATTTAACAACATAAATGTTATTCCAGACATTATGAGCAGAACTTTACTAGAACTTCTGCTAAGATATTCCTATGTTCATCATTTAACTTTAATTTGTTATTGGTCAGCAACACAGTGAGATCTCCAACAGTCTTGTTTCTAATATTGGAAATAATGAAATCTCCCCAAGCGAACTGTCTTTCCTCAATTTGAATTTATGCCCCCTCACGTTTGCAATCTGAGCAAGCGAAAGAATCCCATAAGAATTCACCCTCCTCGTTTTCATTCCAAAGAAAAATCGGTTCCCCTCGAGTTTTAACAATTTCCACCAAGCTTCGCCTATATTCCCTGTATTCTTTTGTGTTTCCTACTACATTTAACCATTCTATTCCTTCGTATTCCCTTGTTTGTATGCCATCTGAATCCGAATCAGACCCCGAAAGTGTTTTGCAATCTTTCTTACCGCCTGACAAAATTGATACCTCTTCCCCCTCTATTTGTTTTGTTTCGGTCTCTTCTTGAATTTCCTCTGTTTCCCCTTTTGCTCTTTTAGTTTTACTGCTTATGTCTTCCTTCCCCCCCCACTTATGTACATTTTGTACTGTATTTTCCGCTTCCATGTCCTCAGTTAGTTCCGCATGTTCCGTTTGTGTTGCCGACATATCGTACACTATTGTAAATGTTGATATGATTTCTTTAATCTGCGTCTCACCCCTCTACGCTACTATGGTTTCCGTGCCCTCAGCATTAGGCACATCTTTTAGCGGCTCGCTCGCTTTCTGCTGTCCTCTCCCACCACCAACTCTTTCGGCAAACGTGCATTGAATGAATTTATGCATGGAAGCTCCGCATTTTTTACAATTATTAAGGCAGTTGGCCGTAATATGACCTGTGCCATTACAATTAAAACAACGTGATTTTTGGCATTCTGCTCCCAAATGGTCTTTACCTCCACACCTCAAACAAACTTTTTGAACTCCTGGGTAATTTATTAATAACCTGTGACCCATCAAATCGATGATGTTTGGCACGGGCGTTTTCATGTCAATATGAATTTGCACAGTACCTGTTTCTATGCCTGGCTATTTCTCATATTCTTTCCTGTGAATCTTAACAACCTTACCAAACTTGTTAAAAAAGCTCTCGACAGGACTATTAGACATTTCTACCGGAAACCTGTCAATAGTAACCACTTTGTATATGTTACCAATTTGCACAGGTTTAATCATGACATTTCTAATAGAAAACCCTTTCAAAACCTTTTCTCTTGCCTTTACTGTTTTCAAGACCAACTGATATTTCTGCCTCGGTAATGGAGTTAATCCTTTTATCTCGTGAACCGAAACAACCTGAGTCACTCCTCGCATTACCTCTCTAATTGGACAAACCTCTGTAGTCTGAAACTCCACCGTCCTTTCTCTAAAAAAGAACTGTGCCATAATTAATCTCCATTCCTTAAGGAAAATGAATAGTTAAAAAATCCCGTGTCCTGCCTGACACCAGCAACATGAAAAAAGAAAATACCTAACTTGGCAGAAATAAATTTCAAAGAAATGTAAAACAAAAGAAAATCAATCACTTACTACCCTCCTAAAGGAGGTTCCCCACAAGGGGGTTACCTCAGCTGAAAGGACCACCGCTAACCTCTTGATACAATCAGACACTTTCCTCAATCATCAGAACGAGTAGAACACATCTGAACGAAACAAATCACAAACCAGCCTCTAGACGATCGTTTCAAAGCTATTGGGCTTCATCATCGGTGGGCGGGCAGGTACCCTGGTAATACAACATGTCATCACGGTTGTGAAGTTATATCCACAATATGAGAGATGCCAAAGGGTGTTGGTAAAAATGTAATTTGAAAATGAAATGCACAAGGCATAATTCTTATGGGTTTTGGTAATTAACTATATAGTATCGGTATAAATACACCACAGTTAACCCATAAATTTGAACTACGTAAGTAGCGTAAAAGACATCGTTTTAATTGTATCTCATATTGTGGTTGCCTTCACAACGAGATAACGGTATTGCACTACTTCGAATAAATAATGCTTCTCTAGTAGAGAAGACTACTGTTATTTATATTCATAGGATACCACTACCCACTGATGATGAAGCCCAATAGCTTCGAAACAATCGTCTGGGTGGTGGTGTCCTCTGAAAATAAATAACAGTAGTCTTCCCTACTAGAGAAGCGTTATTTATTCGAAGTAGTGTAATACCGCTATCACATTGTGAAGGCAACCACAATATGAGATACAATTAAAACAATGCCTTCTATGCTACTTACGTAGTTCAAATTTATGGGTTAACTATGGTGTATTTATACCAATACGATATAGTTAATTACCAAAACCCATAAGAATTATGCCTTGTGCATTTCATTTTCAAATATGACATATATATATATATATACCCCAATATCAGTGATTGTGGTAATGAAAACAATGCTTATGCTTAAGATTATTAGTACCAACATGTACAACAAGATTACTTTTTAGATCCTTATAAGACGCTAACTGTTCTATAATATCAACAACTTTTGCCTCTAGCAGGCACACTCCTATTCCACCTATCCTTATTAGATAAAATAATACCTGCTTTCATGACAGTAGAGATATGAATAATAACTTCTTGCGAGTCCAATGCAGCCTGCAGTGTGGTGTTCCTGCCATGCAACCAGATGCAAGAGGTTATGCTCTAATGTTAAGATGGGTAGCTCAGCATTTGATTTGATTCCTTTGAAGGCAAGACCCTTTTCTTCAAGCATTCATATTTGTCCAACGAAACACTAAACTTCTGCTTAAACAGAATTAACAACTTATGTCCTCTTTGGGTGTTCTTGAAGGAAAATTTAGAATGCCATCAGCATTTAGTTTACTTGAACCTTTTAAAGCCTTACATACTTCAATTAGATTACTATGCAAATACCTAGTTACCAGAGTCTGCAATTTAGAGAATCTCAGTATTTCTTGTGAACATTGTTTTTTTACACCTCAGCAGCTCTTGTTGTTCTTTTCCGTCCTTTTCCAACATATCTAGTTCCTTCCTAAAACAGTTTTTTCAAACCTGCATGCAGGATTAAAGGCAGAATATAATTATTACCTCTTTGTCCATGGCAAAATTTCTGTATATACCATTAAAAGAACCCATAAGCTTTGCAAACCTGTCTACACTGCTCAGAGAAATTCATGGACTGTACAATCACCCCTATATCTTTTTCATTCTCCACTATCTCAAGTAAGGCAAGTTGCTGCTATGGATAAAGGGATGGCTGAGTGGGAGAAGACAAAGAGGGGTAATCAATGGACACTGCTCTTCGTGGACTAATATTATTAGTGGAGTCTTCCAGGGTTCGGTATTGGGCCCATTGTTGTTTTCTGTATTTATCAATGACATTGAAGAAGGTATATCAGGGTTGTTAATGAGAGTAATGACAGTACACTACTGCAACAGGATCTAGAAAAGTTGAGCAGATGGGCTGAGAGGTGGCAACTGAAGTTTAACATTGACAAATGTGAAGTACTGCATATGGGTAGTACTGCAAACAGGCAAGCTGACCAGAGAACACTGCAATTTATGTCCATTATACACATGGACAGATAAGATAGTTTTTGGGTGGCCCTAATATGATAGTTTTTTTTTTTTACTATATGCAATATCTCGCATTCAATTAATGTTAAACCTCAATTGACACATTTCAGCCCAGCTACCTCTTTATACCGGTCTTTTGAAGTAGCATACCCTGATTACTGTCATTAACCACCCAGGAAACCTTTGCATCATCAGCAAAATTAGACATTAACTCAATATGCTTGATATCATAAAAAATTCGATCTTAGAAAGGCTTTTGATACTGTTGCACATGGAAGACTGCTACACAAATTGGAGCAGTGTGGCATTGGAGGCAAATTGCTTCTATGGATAAATGAATGGTTGAGTGGGGGAAGACAGAGAGGGTAATCAATGGATACTGCTCTCCATGGACTAATGTTATTAGTGGAGTAACCCAGGATTCAGTGTTGGGTCACTTGTTGTTTTCTGTATTTATTAATGATATTGATGAAGGTATATCAGGCTTAATGTCTAAGTTTGCAGACGATACGAAGGTTGGCAGGGTTGTTAATGACACTAATGAGAGTACGCTACTGCAACAGGATCTATAAAAGTTGAGCAGATGGGTTGAGAAGTGGGAACTGAAGTTTAACGTTGACAGATGTAAAGTGCTGCATATGGTTAGCAGTAACCCCAAAGTAACATATCAACTGGGTGATACTACACTCAGGGTGGTAGAGAATGAAAAGGACCTGGGGGTAAATGTGCAGTCAGATACGAAGTTTTCTGAGCAGAGCAGTCTGCAAGAGTAGCTCATGGTGTCTTGTCAATGATATACAGCAGCGGTTCCCAACCTTTTTTGACTCGCGAACCACTTTCAACATAATATTTTTAATGCGAGAACTACTAAGGCTATATTCTCTGAAATCATATATTTCTGAATTTTTATTATAAAATATTTCCAGTACTACGTTTTTATAAGCGACATTGCATAATAATAAAAATTATTACTAAGTATTATTTATACATTGTAAAGCAGTTATTAAACAGTCCAAACTAGATTTCGAATAAGAGTAGAAAACTTGCTTTTAGTCCAAATGGTAGCTGAGCATTCTGGTCTCAGGCCAAAGCTATTGGCCGCAATTTTTGCCCATCTCGGTTCCCACCTCTGACAAAACCAGATGTCGGTTAATTGCATCCTATTTTACTTCCAACTTATGTGTTGATGATCTTGGTAAATCACCTCAAACCATTCCCAGTACACTCCATTCAATGCCTCCTGTGGACTTCTGTCAAGAGGATATCAGAAGGATTTTGATGAATCTGATGCTAAGAAAACTCCAAGTCCTGATGGTATTTCTCCACTTGTTCTCTAAACCTGCAATCCTGAGCTTGCTCCTGTTTTGTGTCCTCTTTTTTCACTTTCTTATTCCAAAGGTGTTTTTTCTTCTGGTTGGAAATTTGCTCATATCCAGCCAGTTCCTAAAAAGGGTGACAAATCCCTCCCATCCAATTATCATACCATTGCGATTACTTCTACTCTTTCCAGAGTAATAGAGAAATCAATTAACCGCCAACTCTTAAATTATATGGAAATATTTCATCTGATCAACAATCGCCAGTATGGATTCCATCAGTGTCGTTCCAATGGTGATATTCTGGCTTATGTTACCCATCTATAGACAAATTCAATGGAAACGTTTGGTGAAACTCAAGCTATTTCTCTTGACTTTTCAAGGGCTTTTGGTCGTATTTGGCATAAAGGTCTTCTAAATCAGCTTCCATCCCATGATTTGCCAGCTGTTCTTTGTAACGGAGTATCCAGTTTTCTCTCTCTAACCGCTCACTGCAGGTGATAGTAGACGGCTCTCTGTCTTTTAACTTGTCCACTAATGCTGGTGTTCCACAAGGTTCAGTTCTTTCCCCACTCTTTTCCTCTTGTATATTAATGACCTTCTTTCATTGACCAGAAATCCTATCCATAGTTTTAGCACATCGCATTCCACTTTCCAGTTTGAGAAACCTTGCCCTGCTCAATCAGCTTTCAACTTCTTGAGCATCCACTGCCAAATCCTTAAATGCTGATCTCGAGGTAATTCTCTAGTGGGGCAAAGATAACTTAATTTCAATCCTTCTAAAACTCAGTCCTGTGTTATATCTTGCAAAAAGGATTGTTTCTGCTCCTATGCTTATCTTCAATGACGCTCCAATTTCTAGGCAAGATCTTGGGGATTACCCTGACTTCTAATCTCTCTTGGCATAAAGCACATTACAAATATTGCTTCCTCTGCATCTAATACACTGGGTTTTCTCTTTTGCTGTCGACGTTACCTTCCTTCCAAACAGATATTGACTCTGTAGAAATCGCAAATCTGCCCTACCATGGAATATTGTTCCCACATCTGGGACGGTGCCCCCAAAACCTCTCTCAGGCTTCTAGATTACATTCAAAAGATGGCAGTTAGGCTAACTGATGTCTCATCTCTAACAGAGTCTCTCCACTCTCTGGGCCGACCAGGGCTAGCCGAGTGGGTAAAGTACCTGCCCGGCAACCCAAAGGTCGCGGGTTCGATTCCCGCCTCGGGCTTGGATCAAAGTACTGCAAAAACCTTGGGAGGTGCAATATGGCCACAGAAGCCGATGCGCCAACAACTACCAAATCAAAAAAAAAAAAAAAAAAAAAAAAAAAATCCACTCTCTGTCTCATAAACTTTCTGTATCTGTTGCATGCCTTTTCTATAGATATTTGCATGGCACTGTTCTTCTGAATTAGCTTCTATAATTCCTGCTCTCTCTTTCAAAGCAGTCCTAACAGATGCTGCAACCAGTCAACGTCATTTTGCTGTCCAAGTTCAAACTCACAGGACCAACTTTTCTTCTTCCTCATTTATTCAGTCAACTTCTGTTTTCTGGAACCACCTTCCTTCATACGTATTTCCTGAAAATTATAATCTACAGAAGTTCAAGTTTAATGTCAACAAGTATTTTCTTTCAAATTTTCAACCCATTCACAATACTAAGTACTATCTATAGGTTAGTACTAACTAACCTATAACTATAAGTATTAACTAAGTACTATCTATAAGTAATATCTATAGGTTCTAAAAAAAAAAAAAGTACCTATACATAACAATGATCCTTGAGAATGAAAAAAAATTTAGTATGGAAAACATTTATTTAACATGATATACTGTAAGAAAATAAACTAATTATAAGGAATTATGGGAGATGTGGTTTCTTTCTTTGGAAATTTTTACTTTTTATTTAATTTTATTTTACTTTATTGTTTATTATTAGTTATATTTTGCAGTTTACAATAATATACCTATGAAAATCTAAGCAGATGCCATTACAGAACTTTTATTGCGAACCCTCTGGAACACTTTCGCGAACCACTGGTTGGGAACCGCTGATATACAGGAATTTTTCTAACAGGGTTAAGGAGGTGATTATCCCCTTGTATAAGACAATGGTCAGGCCACGCCTTGAGTACTGTATGCAGGTCTGGAGGTCTCATTTTAGGAAGGATGTAGAGTTGCTTGAGCGTGTACAGAGAAGGGCAACAAGATTAGTGAATGGAACAAAGGATTGCTCTTAAGAAGAACAGCTTAAGTTTTGCAAATTACAGTGTCTGGAGACTAGGCACCTGCAAGGTGATCTGATTGAGGTGTATAAGGCCTTGAATGGTTTGAGCAAGCTCAATGCTGATGGGATTCTTCCTCTTGCTCAGAACAATCGCCTATTAAGAGGGCATAAATTCAAATTGAGGAAAGACAGTTGTAGGACAGATGTGCAGAATTTTGCCTTTAGCCAGCGGGTGGTTGATTGCTGGAACAAACTTCCATCTGCTGTTGTAGAAATTTATAGCTTAAATAGATTCAAGGCAGAACTAGACAAACATTTGGAGCGAGTGGATGGGTGAAATGAGAAGGAGTTTGTTTTTTTTTTTTTTTGGCTGATGCTATATAATCTTGCTTTCTTATATCACATGCCTTTACTAATGCTAAATGCAATGCTAAACACTAATATCGCCATCCACAATATTGTTAATAAATACTGAAAACAGTAAGAAGCCCAGCACCAAATCCAGACGGACTCCACTAATAAAATTACTCCAAAAAGAGTAGTGATCATTAATAAACACTGTCTCCTGCTACTCAACCATCCCTTTATCTATATCAGTAACTTGCCCCTAATGGCACATTGCTTCAAATTTACACAGTCATTCATGTAGAATCAAAAGTCTTACTGAAATCTAATTACATGTTGTCAAAATTAATTTTTGCATAGTAGCTAATTGTAGCAGCTAATCCAATTGGTCAGACAAATCTCTTAATAAATCTGTGCTGTGATTGCCATATAAACTAGGTTCCTGTCAAGATTATCCTGCATTACTTTTTTAACCACTGACTACATTATTTTTCCAAGCATAAAAGGTGTTATTACTCACTGCACTCTTTGATTCCCCTTTGTGAATAGGATAGACATTTGGATATTTCTCTAATCTGCAGAGAGCTCCCCCAAATCCAATTACATTCTCATAATTATAGCTAAAGGTTTTCTCATCCCTTTTGCTATTTATTTCAATATAATTGGACAGATTCCATCAGACTCAGGTGATTTACCTTTACTTATTTACTTTTAGCTCCAACAATTTCTCTTCTACTGTCCTCTCGGTTATCATAAAATCATTTAGTGCTCAGTTAAAATTAGGTATACTTCTGGTATCCCTATCTCTAAAATTATTTATGTGTGAATATAGTTTAAAATATTTATTCAGTTTTTCAGCAACTAGAACAGGATAATCAGTAGTTGTGCTATTTACATCTATTGGACCAATGAGGTTCATCCCTTTCCTTCTAATGTCAGCATAAGCAAAGAATTTTTTGCTACTTTTCTTCTCATTCAAAATTAATTAAATTTTATTCAGCCATAATGCAGAGGTATATCTTTAATTCTAAGGGCCTTATTATTCACTTTCTTTCTTGGCGCCTCCGTAGCCAGGTGGGAAGGAGCAGCAGTGCCTAGCACATGCTTCTTGATTAGACCGGGGGTTCAAGCCCATCACCACCAAATACGGAGGATGCGGAAAGGTCAGGGAATGACCACCGCATATTCCCGGGGCAATATGGCCTTAGTTGCTAATGCTCCTAAAAACCAAATAACAAACAATGACAACAACTTTCTTTCTTATCAGTCTTTTGGAGAATAATGCACCATTTCATATGGTTACCGTGCCTTGTGTCTTGATTGAAGAGGCCTTTAATAATTCCTCCAGTCCTTGACAAGATCCGAACTTAGAACTCTCCAAATGAGCGATATGTACCAAAACTATTATATTGGCACAGAGGATGACCCTTGTCATACATTATGTTCTATCGTGTCTGGGGAAAATAAAGAAAGTACTGTATGACCCAGCCTGTACCACTTTTTTCAGCATCATATCAAAACTGCTAACTAATCATTCAGTTGGTCTAGGATTGAATGCTATTAGTTCCAGCATGAATAAGAATAACATTCTTTTTATCTTTCAGAGTTGCTGATAGGTTAACAATGTCTTTCACTTTAGCTCTGTTCCACTTTTCTCTATCACCCAGGATATCTCCCAGTTCTCCAACCAGAGAATCCCCAATAATTACAACCACTTCCTATTAATAGCTCTGAAATTTATCCCTGCAGATTGGATCAATAAATCAGTCAAGAGAATCATTTTCATATTTATATCAATGACAGAAGGCAAAAAAGCTTTTAATGAAGTCTAACTTTATCAAACTGCATGCAATTCAAATTTTAAATGTAGATTTAATGTACTTAATGTTTGATGAATCCTGATTTCTTCCTAAATTTTTCATCTTATTTTGAAATTCTAGTTTTTTATTTATTTATCTACATATAAATATCCAGCTGTAGTCTTATCTCTTTCATAATTTGTGTATATCCTTTCACACCAAAAAATAATTAATGTTTTCGTAAACTGTAATACATTTAATTGTCTCTTCATGCATGCATGTGCACAAATACATTCAAATAATGGTCAAAGATCTCAAAGCAGGTTTTCTAATGTATAATGTTATTTTCATTTTAAAGAACAAACTTGAAAAACATGAAATCACATTATCTTTAACTTACATGTTTTAAAAATTGCACTATATTATCAACTCCAAAATGGCCACCTCTAAAAATGTCATCAATAAGTTCTGCAAATATAAAACATCAGAAATATTGAAGTTTCCATTTTTTTTTTTTTTTTTTTGGTCATAATAAATATAGCATTGTAAAAACAAAACAAGTTTATATTCACTGCTAAACAGATTTATCACTCAGCGAAAATACTTCACTTTCCCCCACTCAAAAAAAAAAAAAAAAAAAAAAAAAAACCTAATCTCAGCTTTAAATGACTTTTCACCAAGAGGTCACTTGTAAAACATCCACTGTGACAATAATGGTTCTGCCACTTGTTACCCTTTTGGAGAGGTCTGAGTTCAAATCCTGCCACAGACTAGAGGAATTTTCAAAGGCCTCTTCAATTAAAATTGTATTTATTTAATCTCAAGAGGAGGAAGTTTAACTTTTTCTTAGTGGGTTATTCTTGGTTTTTCAGCCTGCACAACATGATTTTCACGTTGTACATATCTTTTTTTTACAATACACTGAGTGGACAGAAATTATTGGATACCTACTTAGTAATGGGTAGGCCCACCTTTTGCCCAAATAAGGGCAGTCACATGGTGAGGTATTGTGTCCACTAGTTCATGAAAGCATTCCACAGGTATTTCCATCCATGCTTGCTGCACTGCTGTCCATAATTCCGTTGCATTCCCGGGTGGAGGATCCAAAGCTTGAATGGACCTTTCCACAGCATCCGTGGAAAGGTCCATTCAAGCTTTGGATTCTCCATGGGGTACGTGTTCGGTGAACGGGAAGGTCATTCCATGGTAGTAAAATCTGCGGAATGCTTTTCAAACCATGTTCTAGTCACCAAGGCTCTGTGGGGAGGTGCATTGTCCTGCTGGAAGAGTCCATTGCCCTGTGGGTGCATGATGACCATGAAGGGATGCAGATAGTCTGCAAGGATGGACACACAATCTAGTCTGTTCAGAGTCTAGACATACGCGTCTAGGCATACCAGAGGTCCCAACCGTGTGCCAATTGAACATGCCCTAAACTATTACCGACCATCCACCTGCCTGAACAGTTCCATGTTGATATGATGGGTGCATAGCTTCGTGTGGTTTCTGCCAGATATGCACCCTCCCATTCACTCGAATAACTGGAAATGGGACTCATCAGACCAGGAGACCCATCTACAATCATCCAAGGTCCAGTGCCAATGTTCTTTCATTCAGTTGAGGCATAGAATCCTGTGTCGTGGTGTTAGCAATGAGACTCTGGGGGGTCGGCAGCTCCCGTAACCTATAGCAGCTAATGATCAGCCGATGCTCTTGGTGGAGACATTTCTGGCACCTCCCTTATTGAAGTCGGCAGTTATTGGTGCCACTGTCACTCTCCAGTTGACTGAAAAAATGGAAGACAGACGCAAACGGTCATGTTCATCCACCACTTTTCTCTGCTTATGATGAGATGATATTCCGGAAATGGCTTATTCCTGATACACACTTGATACTGTCGAACGAGGATAGTGCAATTTTTGTACCACCTCCACGATAGAGTGACCCATGCAACGGGTACCCACTGTCATCTCTCTTTCAAAGTCTGTTAACTCACAACATTTTTCCATACTGACATCGAATTACCATCTACATGAATGCAGTGAGGCAATGTACCTATATACCTGCCAAGCAGTGGGTTCATTCACTAGCGAGAAGGATGACAGCATCGTGTTGCCCAGGAACCCCAGGAATTCTGTCCTTTCAGTGTAGTGTACTGTATTATTTTAACTATGTGTATAAGGTATATTGGGTTTAAACTGTAAAAGTGATAAAAATTAATTGTAACCAGTCATGTTTTTTAATGATGTTGTTCTTAAGTCATACTGATATTACTGGCAGTTCCATTACAGAAACTGCACAGACCATAAAAAAATTGTGAACATATTTGAAATCAGCAGCAAAATTGGCTTAGAAAATTGTTTGTATCTTTGATGGGGGGGAAAAAAGTTTCATATTGTTGAATTACCAGTTATTTTGTTGAGTTTCCAGAGTTATCAGCAGTAACTCTTCATGAATTACGGTTTTTCAGATAAAGGAAGCACCACTGGAACAGTAATCATAATTCACTGATGTGGGATTTACTTAAAAGACATAACTGCTATCAAGAGTAAAGGGAAAGAATTTTTTTTCCCTAAAGGTGACTAGAATGGTGTTAGATTATTTTAAATTCTTTTCAGGGACCAACTGATGATGTTACCATCTGCAAATAAATGGGAGGCATTCAGAGAAGTAATTATAGAAGCTACTCAGCTTTTTATACAAACTAAGAGATACTGATATACTGACTTAAATTGATGTCAGATGAACTGATGAGACTAGTGGTAGAGAAGAAAAATACATGGGATTATTATAAATTATCAGAGAACACAGAAACCTACAGTAGTATCAACTAGTCTGACATTAAGATTGATATACCATCATCAATATCATTTATAAATACAGAAAACAGTAATGGACTGAACCCTGAGGGCCTCCACTAATAACATTAGTCCACGATGAGCAGTGTCCCTTGATTACCACTCTCTGTCTTCTCCCCCTCAACCACCCCTTTATCCATAGCAGCAATTTGCCTCCAATGCCACACTGCTCCAATTTGTGCAGCAGTCTTCCATGTGCAACAGTAACAAAAGCCTTTCTAAGATCCAAGTATATGATATCAAAGTTATTCCCTGCATCCAGTTCTTTTGTGACTGCATCATAGTATCCAATCAAATAGGTCAGGCAAGACTTCCCCTTAACAAAACCATGCTGTGTCTGAGCTATAACTGAAGTCTTGTCTAGATGATCCTGCAGTGCTTCTTTAACCAGTGCCTCCATTAATTTACCTGGAACAGAAGTTAAACTAACAAGTTCATAATTACTTGTGTCGCCCTTTGATCCGCTTTTGCGAATTGGGGTCACATTTGCACATCTCCAGTTCATGGGTACCTCTCCTGAGTCCAAAGAAGCTCTCATAGTTATGGCTAAGGGTTTGCTTACTTCCTTTGCTTCTTCCTTTAATATAACTGGATAGATCCTGTCCACCCTGGGTGCCTTTTTTATGTTTATCTTCAACAATTTCTCCTTCACTTTCCTCTCAGTTATTACAAAATCATTTAGCTCACTGCCAGAGTTTAACTCACCTCTGGCATTCCCCTCGCTGAATAACTCCTCATGTGTGAATGTCGATGCAAAATATTCATTTAGTTTGTTAGCTACCTGAGCAGGATCATCAACAGTTGACCCATCGATATCAAGTGGACCAATCTGATTCATCCCCTTCCTTTTAGAGTTTACATAAGTAAAGAACTCTTTGCTGTTTTTCTTTGCATCCCTTGCCAAAAATTTCTCATAATCTGCCTTCGCCTGCCTAACCTCCTTTGTAACTTGGTTACAGATCAACTTGTATCTATCATAGGCTTCTGTGTCACGTGTTAATTTGTATGTATCCCATGCATTTTTCTTCTCTGCCATATGTCTCATTAGTTCATCTGACATCCATTTAGGCCTAAACCTTGAACAATATTTCTTAGTTGGTATGTAAAGCCTAGTAGCTTCAAAGATAAGTTCTTTGAATGCTTCCCATTTTGAATTTGCTGTTGGTAACATCATCAGTTGGTCCCACTGTACAGAATTTAAATACTGTCTCAGTCCATCGTAGTCGCCTTTACGAAAGCAATAACCCTTCCCTTTACCCCTAATGGTAGTTACCTCTTTGAGTAAATCCCACTTCAGAACACTGTGATCACTGCCACCTAGTGGTTCATTTACCTGCAGATTCTTAATGCATGAAGAATCACTACTGATAATCAAATCAAGAGTATTACTCCTCTAGTTGCCTCCCGAACATGCTGATGTAGAAAACAATCATCCAATAAATCCACAAAATCCTTGCTAGTGTGTGAGTGACCAGCCCCCAAATTCCAGTCAATATCTGGGAAATTAAAATCCCCCATTATAAGACTCTCTGATTTACTGGCCCACTCTATTTCCCTGTACAGTTTCTTATTATACTCATCAGAGTCATTAGGCCTATAGCACACTCCTACTCTAAATTTTGATCTCCCAATGCTTATGTCACACCAAACTGACTCGACACTGCTCTGTCCAGCAATGTCGACTGGCTTCACTTCCTTGGAGTTTATTTTAAAAAATAAACCTTCCCAAGATTCATTATACTCTTATTTGTGGGCAATTACTTGTGTTTGTTTATGTCTGTAAAAAAAAAAAAAAAAAAAAGAAAAAAAGTATGATTTATAGTTGAAACCAGGTTGTTGTTGTTGTTATTTGGTTTTTAGGAGCATTAGCAACTAAGGCCATATTGCTCCGGGATATGCGGTGGTCATTCCCTGAATGACCTTTCCGCATCCTCCGTATTTGGTGGTGACGGGCTCGAACCCCGGTCTAATCAAGAAGCGTGTGCTACGCACTGCTGCTCCTTCCCACCTGGCTACTGAAACCAGGTAAAATAAATGTAATATATAATATACATTGTTTCTTAAAAACGGTTTGGTTATTATTCACAAACCAATTATTTTTTATAATACTTATATTTCAAAATACAGTAGCAATAACCTTGCGTACAATAATTCAATTTAGGCCTAATTACACTTCGTTTCGTATAGACTAGGTATGTTTGATTATCCGAACCATTTGATTAACAGAACCAACCTTGGTCCCAATTAGTTTGGATAATCGACATTCTACTGTATTACATTAGGGTCACCCAGTAAGTTATTACATATACCCATGTGTATTGTGTCTGTAAATTATGTGTGTTCTCTAGTCGATTTTCATGTTTTTGCTGGATGAAAAAACCCGTTTCTGGGAAAAAAACTTTACTATCTACGCCTCAGACTGATTAACTCAGCCACGGAGTGAAAAAAGCCCATAAAAGTTCCTTGTGTCATCCACGGGATCCGAACCCAGGCCTTTTTCACTCAGTGTGGGGAGGACGGTGACGAATATATGGTTTTTTTTCCAACAAAATTTTCGAATGCAAATCAGGCACCTGCGCAGTGATCTGATTGAGGTGTATAAGGCCTTGAATGGGTTCAGCATGCTGAATTCTGATGGGATCCTTCCCCTTGTTCAGATTACGAACCTAAGGGGGCATAAATTCAAATTAAGAAAAGACAGATGTAGAATAGATGTGCGGAAATTTGCCTTTAGCCAGCGGGTGGTTAATTGCTGGAACAAACTTCCATCTGTCGTTGTGGAAGTTGATAGGTTGAATAAATTTAAGGAGGAACTGGACAGGCATTTGGAGGGAATGGTGTGATTTTTTTTTTTTTGGCTGATGCTGCATAAGCTCATACATTTGCTTTCTTGCATCACATGCCACTACTACTACTACTACTACTACTTAAAATTTTTATTAAAGACAATGTTGCTCCATTTGAGGTTTTGCAATGTATTTTTTGGAATCTATTTTGCAGATGCTTTTCCGGGCGTAGCGGTTGCATTAAGAATTTTTCTTAATGCAGCTTTACCACTAAAACTGAAACGGAGTTTTTCAAAATTGAAATTAATCAGAAGTTGTTTACGATCGACGATGTCTGCACACCGAATCTCTAATAGTCTCAGGGGCTCACATCTGGTGAGCATGGGCTTGGCACACCCAGGGTCCTGAACTGGATATCATCATTCTTCTCTTTCTTGGTGATTCCTTTCTACTTTTCTGTTTCTCTCTCTCTCTCTGGGTAACTCAGAATTTTTTTTTTTTTTTTTTTTTTTTGGCCGGTGCAGCATAAGCCTCAGGCTTCCTTGCACCTTATGGCTAATAATAATAATTTGGCAATTTAATTTGGTAATTTAATTGAATACAGTAAATCCTTATGTAAGAGATAAGTTTCAGGACTTCTTACATAAGTCGAGTTTTACGTAACTCAAGAATGACTAATAAAATATTGCTACTCTATCCCTGATATGCCAAAATTACAAAAACAACATAATATTCTCAGAAGAATGAAGAAAAATAGTTATATATTTTTCAATTAATTAGTTATATATTTTTTATATATTAGTTATATATATATATAGAAAAATAGTTACATATTTTTAATTAGTTCAATTAAAAACTTTATCTGGGGACAGTGGTGAAGTAGCCGGGGTGGCACACAAGAAAAGAAAACATAAAAGGAAGAAAAAAACACATGTTATTGTACTGTAAAAACACATGTATTTCATAGTTGGTTATTATAGTTGACTTCATTGGTGCCGATCCCCTCACCACTTCTCGTATTCTGTCTTCCTCCTTTATTATTTTGTTCACCATTGACACTGACAAATCTGAATTTCGCGTGATACTTGTTAATGTTTGACCATTTTCATACATCCTTATTATTTTAATTTTCTGATCAAACTGGATCGCTTTCCTTGTCTTGGAGATTTACTAATATCACTTATTCTCTTAGTCAGCACCATGATAATGGTCAAAATTAAATTTTCTGTAAAGAACTTCACAGGGTTAATGCGAAAACTTACTATTATCCCCCCATGTGAGCTCATGTTTTACTAAAGCACATTTCTGGAATTCACTACCATAAAACAATAAAGACAATTTGCAGTTTCTAGTTTATTTGGCTTTTCTGGTAATGCAATTCATTATAAATGGGTAGTAAACTCAATCTTAATGCATTTGTGATAATACCGATAGCTGGAATTCTGTGGGTTTTTACGTTATTATGGTGAAATTTGTCTCCCCGTCACTGAAATCTTCAGTCATATAAAAAAAAAAAACATAAATAAATTTTAAGAATCTTCTCTTCATTCCTATTTTTAAGCTTGCTACTCTGTGTGACACGTGCAATTTGTGCGTGCTGTGATCATCATCGATTGCTTTTTTTTTTACTGTTTTAAATTTTACAATCCTAAAAAAAAGTGATGAATCCCACTTCTGCTTGGGGTCTGATGATCACTGTACACATGTGTTGACAATGTGGTGAGCACGATGATCCTAGCACCATTGTTGAATGGCATACTGCATGCCCTGTTGGTGTTATGGTGGGGAACAATCAGTTTTGACAGTTAATCACTGTTGGTGTTTGTCAGTGGCAGTCTGATTGCTTGCTGCTATGTTGCCAAGATTCTGGAATCTGTCGCTCTCCTCTTTCTGAATGGGTGTCTGACGCCATTTGTCAGCAGGACAATGCTTAAACACATAGCACAGGGGTTTCCTCTGAGTGTCTTCATAGTGTGGATATACTATGTTGGCCAACCAGATCCTGGGATATCTCCCACATTAAGCAGGTGTTGGCCATAATTGGATGACAGCTATAGAGCCAACTGTATCCATCACAGACCATGGATGTTTTACAGGACCAGGTGCAAGGAGGCTTGGTAGGAAATAAGGCAGGAGGCTATTCAACACCTGTACAACTGAATGCCGAGATGCTTAATTCAATGTATCTGCAATCACAGTAATTTACACCATATCGATCTGTCCATTGCAAGCATCATTTTGTGTCATTAAATGTGTTCACACACATTGGCATCTGCAACTTTTATCATGTGTTTCTTAACTCCTTGGCTATCATTACTCTAAGTATCCTCTCTGTATTCCTGTTCCTTCAGGGTGCTGCAATTTTCCAATGTTACAGAGTATATTTAGGTGTGCATGAAATGATCCAAAGATATGTAGCAGTTAAGGTCAAGAAAAGTTAATCCTTGAAGGTGAAATTTTAAAAAGTGTGTAATATTTAATGTTACTGGTTTAATAAATTACATTTTTTTATTTATAATTTTAATAAAATGAACAATAATATTACATCAAAAAATTATATTTTATTTTTAAAATTTATATCTTATTTTTTAATTAGCTCTGGTTGCTGGATAGATGTGTGAAAATTTGTTTTCGGCCAGAGACAGAATGAAATATGAAGAAATATTTCACATATACTAAATATTTTAACATAATTGCATAAAAATACATTTATACTTACCCTTTGCTGCATTAACAGATATCGATAGCAATCCACGGCCCACTGTTGAAAGTGGGTCAAGTATCCAGAATTCATCAGTTCGCACCCACGAGGTATTAGTAACTATGCTCTGCGAATCAACCTGTACAATTATTATAAAGGCAAACAGCACAAAGAATACCAAAGGCTTGATGCGATAATGTGAAGTAGCCATCTAATATCTAAAAATGAACATAAAATCCATTAAATGTCTAAACAGAATCATAAATTTTTGGCTATAAAGAAAAACAAGGAAAATCTTCAAAGTAACCATAATAATCAGTAACTCTGATCAGATTTCCACACTTATTAATCACAAGTGTGGAGGTATCATTATTAAGAAGAGCCAATTAGTTCATATATTGACAACTGCCAACACACGTTATGTTTTCATTATATTATCTGTATTTTTTTTATTGACAAAGCCAAAAGACAGCTATTACAACTCAATGCAGACAATAACAAAATACAAAAGATATTAGTTCTTAATATTAGCTATAACAGTCCAAAAAAAAAAACAAATTTCAGCTTCGATTTTCCATATTCTTTCTCTCTCTCTCTCTCTCTCTCTCTCTCTCACTCACACACAGTGTAATTCAGAAATTTTGTTTTGGCTGGTGCAGCATATGGCTGATTGACATAGCAATACCCAACACTGGCAACCCGCAGAAAACAAATTGGGGAAAAAAATCAGGAAGTACATGAACCTAAGACAGGAGTTCAAAGAGATGTGGCATATGCAACAAGTAACGACCATCCCAATCATCGTGTCAACCACAGGTATGGTGCCAAAGACCCTACATAACAGCCTAGCAGCAATCGGTCTCCCAGCGAACATCTACAAGGAACTCCGGAAAGTCACAATCCTGAACACCTGTAGGATAGTCAGAGAGTTCCTTGACACAAAGAGTAACACCAGACATAACAACAGCCACCCTGTGTACTTTGTAGCAATACCCATCACAGGTAGAACCCTCAATCAGGGAGAAATAACATAATAATAACAATAACAACACCAGATAGGGGTTTGTTCCAACGATCAGCCACCCTGGCTGAAGGCAAATTTCTACACATCTGACCTGCAACTATTCTCAATCAGATCTCTTTACAGATGCTTAGCCTCCAGATTTGTAATTTGCAAAACTGAAGCCTTTCCTAAGAGCACCCTTTTGCTCTGCTCATCAATCTTGTTGCTCTTCTCTGAACCCATTCAAACAGGTCCACATTCTTCCTAAAATGAAGTTTCCAGACCTGTATGCAGTACTCAAGATGTGGCCTAACCATTGCCTTATACAATGGGATAATCGCCTCTTTATCCCTGCTGGCAAAATATAGGCCTTAAGTGAGGGGTACTTCTTTGAGGGATTCTTTCATTGGCTGCTTTTGAACCTAAACAAACCACAAGCAATCTTGTGGGACCAAGTCATTCACTATACGCAAGCAATTGTTTGATAAATCACTGACAGTACACCATGGATCCTTTTTTGCTGTTGTTACAATCCAGTCAGACCTCTTCATGCATGGATCATAACTACTAAATCCTTTCTTCCTGCACTTCTTAATTCAACCAGTCTTTTTAAGTTTTTATTCAAATGTAAAACCTGGCATTTTATAGCACTGAAACATAGTTTCCACTCATCTAACCATCCCTAAAGTTTATACAAGTTATCACAAAGGAGGATGACTGCATTGCATTGGTCAGTAACCACCCTTCCAATCTCCATATCTACAAATTTTGGCTTCATGCTCTGTATCCCATCATCGACGTTATTTAATAAAATCAGAAACAGAAGTGGTTTCATCATCGATTCTTGAGGAGCCTCAATTCTAAATATAGCCCATCCTGAAGAATACCATTAATTGCAATCCTCTGCGATCCATAATCCTTCACACTGTGAAGAATTATGGGGTGTCATGTAGCCACCTCATAATCCTTCTAAGGAACTTTAGATGGTTTATGGGACAGCAACATGGCAGGCCAATATGTTCCAGGTAATAACAGCAATGTGATCACAATGCTTCAGGTTACACAGAAATATGATCTCAAAATGTTCTAGTTTATAATAGCAATCTTGTGAGACCAAGTCAATGCCTTACTTGAGACCAAACGCCTTACTAAAGTCCAAATAAACAATCTAAAAATTATGTCCTATGTCCAACTAATGAGTAATACCATCATAATTATTTACCAGGTTAGTTAAATAAAATTTTCACTTTCAAAACCATAATGATTTTCCTTCAGAAAACCATTCCTATCTAGATGACTTTGTATTGCATTCTTAATCATTGCATCCATGATTTTCCCTACTACTGAGGCCAGATTGGCCAGTTTGTAGTTACTTGCTTTGTTGTTTGTTTGGTTTTTAGGAGCATTAGCAACTAAGGCCATATTGCTCCGGGATATGCGGTGGTCACTCCCTGACCTTTCCGCATCCTCCATATTTGGTGGTGACGGGCTCGAACTCCGGTCTAATCAAGAAGCGTGTGCTACGCACTGCTGCTCCTTCCCACCTGGCTACGGAGGCGCCTTAGTTACTTGCTTTACTCTTTGAACTGCCTTTATGGATTTGCAATGCAGTGGCACCTCTCCAATCAATGAGAATTATCTTTGAGTCTAATGAAGCCATCATGTTTACCCTTAATGATTTAATGCAATTTCTTGTCACTATCCACAAATTAAGTGAGTAAATGCAATATACCCCACAGTCATCCCTACTTGCTTTCATGCTCAGTTTTAAAATTAACAAACTGTAATGTCCATATTACCAATTTCATAGTGTCATTTTGTTTCCTCCACACAACACTCCCCACATGTATGCTTGCATGTATACCAATGCTAGAAGTATAGTAAATAAATTTGATGAATTTGAAGTGTTGGTCAAGACATCAAAGGCGGATATTGTTGAGATATCAGAGACGTGGTGTCACACAGATATAAGGAATGCTGAACTGGAATTTGGGGAGTACAATGTGTACAGAAAGGATAGACAGGATAGAAAGGGAGGAGGTGTTATGCTGTTAATTAAGAAAAACATAAAATCAAAAGAAGTGCATCCAGTTGATATAGATGAACAGTGCACTGTTGAGTCAGTTTGGTGTGACATAAGCACTGCGAAAGCAAAAATAAGAGTAGGAGGGTGTTATAGGCCTAATGACTCGAATGAGTACAATGAACAATTGTACAGAGAAATAGAGTGGGCTAGTAAATCGGAATGTCTTATAATGGGGGATTTTAACTTCCCAGATATTGACTGGAACTTGTGGGTTGGTCACTCACACACTAGTCAGACTTTTGTGGATTTATTGGATGACTGTTTTCTGCAGCAGCATGTTCGAGAGGCAACCAGAGAAAGTAATACTCTTGATCTGGTTATCAGCAGTGATCATTCGTGTATTAAGAATTTGCAGATAAAGGAACCCCTAGGTGGCAGTGATCACAGTGTACTGATGTGGGATTTACTTAAAGATTTCATTACCATCAGGGGTAAAGGAAAGGGCTTTTGCTTCCGTAAAGGTGAGTACAGTGGTCTCAGACAGTTTTTAAATTCTGTACAGTGGGATCAACTGACGATGTTACCAACAGTAAATTCTAAGTGGGAAGCATTCAAGGAATTAATCGTGGATGCTACTAAAAGTTTCATACCTATTAAGAAATATTCTTCAAGGTTTAGGCCTAAATGGTTATCTAATGAACTAATGAGACTCGTAATAGAGAAGAAAAATGCATGGGATGCATATAAATTATCAAGCGACTCAGAAGCCTATAGCAGATATAAGCTAGTCTGTAATCAGGTGACAAAGGAGGTTAGGCAGGCGAAGACAGATTATGAGAAATCCTTGGCAAAAGATGCTAAGAAAAACAGCAAGGATTTCTTTACTTATATAAACTCTAAAAGGAAGGGGATGAATCTGATTGGTCCACTTGACATTGATGGTTCGACTGTTGATGATCCTGCTCAGATAGCAAACAAACTGAATGAGTATTTTGCATCTACATTCACACATGAGGAATTATTAAGGTTTGAAAATGACAGAAGGTTATCAAATTGTAGCAGGATACTTAATGATTTTGTAATAACTGAAAGCAAAGTGGAAGAGAAATTGTTGAAGTTAAACATAAGAAAAGCACCTGGGGTGGATGGAATCTATCCAGTTATATTAAAGGAGGCGGCAAAGCAACTAAACAAACCCTTAGCCTTAATTATGAGAGCGTCCTTGGACTCAGGGGAGTTTCCCACGGACTGGAGATGTGCAAATGTATCCCCAATTCACAAAAGAAGTAATTACAGACCAGTTAGTTTAACTTCTGTTCCGGGTAAAATAATGGAGTCACTGGTTAAAGATGAATTGCAGGATCATCTAGACACGACTGCAGCAATAATTCAGACACAGCATGGGTTTGTTAAGGGAAAGTCTTGTCTGACAAATTTGATAGGATATTATGATGTGGTTAAAAAGGAACTGGATGCAAAAAATAATTTTAATATCATATATTTGGATTTCAGGAAAGCTTTTGACACTGTTGCGCATCGAAGACTATTGTACAAATTGGAGCAGAATGGTATTAAGGGTAAGTTGCTACAATGGATAAAAGGATGGTTAAGTGGGAGAAGACAGAGGGTGGTAATCAATGGGTGCTGCTCTTCTTGGACTAATGTTATTAGTGGAGTCCCACAGGGTTCGGTGTTAGGTCCACTGTTGTTTTGTATATTTATCAATGATATTGATGAAGGTATATCAGGCTTAATGTCGAAGTTTGCAGATGATACAAAGGTTGGCAGGGTTGTTAATGACAGTAATGGCAGTGTGCTACTGCAACAGGATCTAGATAATTTGGGCAGATGGGCTAAGAAGTGGCAACTGAAGTTTAACCTTGACAAATGCAAAGTTCTGCATATGGGTAGAAGTAACCCCAGAGAAATGTACCAACTGTGTGGTACTACACTTAAGGTGGTAGAAAATGAAAAAGACCTGGGAGTAATTGTGCAGTCAGATATGAAGTTTTCTGAGCAATGCAGACAGGCTGCCAGGGCAGGTCATGGGGTTTTGTCGATGATATATAGGAATTTTGCTAGCAGGGAAAAGGAGGTGATTATCCCTCTGTATAAGACAATGGTCAGGCCACGCCTTGAGTACTGCGTACAGGTCTGGAGGCCTCATTTTAGGGAGGATGTAGATTTACTTGAGCGTGTACAGAGAAGGGCAACAAGATTGGTGAGGGGAATGAAGGGATCCTCTTACCAAGAGAGGCTTAAGTTCTGCAAATTGCAGTGGCTGGAGACTAGGCACCTGCATGGTGATCTGATTGAGGTATATAAGGCCTTGAATGGGTTGAGCACGCTGAATTCTGATGGGATCCTTCCACTTGTTCAGATTACGAACCTAAGGGGCATAAATTCAAATTAAGAAAAGACAGATGTAGATTAGATGTGCGGAAATTTGCCTTTAGCCAGCGGGTGGTTAATTGCTGGAACAAACTTCCATCTGTCGTTGTGTAAGTTGATAGGTTGAATAAATTTAAGGAGGAACTGGACAGGCATTTGGAGGGAATGGTGTGATTTTTTTTTTTTTTTTTTTGGCTGATGCTGAATAAGCTCATACACTTGCTTTCTTGCATCAAATGCCACTGCTGCTACTACTACTACTACAATCCAGGCATTCTATTCTGAGATATTTCGGTATACGGTCATTAAACTGGGACACCACTGTGCACAGACTCCGCCCAGCAAGCTACACACAGCGCGTCTTATAACCCCATTTATGGGGTTATAAGACACGCTGTGTGCAGCTTCCTGGGCGGAGGCTGTGCACAGCGTTGTCCCAGGTTAAAGACCATACACCGAAAGATCTCGGTAGTGGAGTTGTTTACAGAATAGAATGCCCAGATTGTGGGGAGTGTTATGTGGGGGAAACAAAACGATGGCTCAGGGATCATCTGGGGAAACATTTGAATGCTATAAGAACTGCTGACTATAATAAGTCTGCTATGGCCGAACATTTTTGGGAGAAGCAGCATCAAATCTCCCTGGCGGACGCTATTATTATGGATCATGCACATGGATACTGGGAGCGTAAATGGCTCGAGGGTTTACGGATTGGCTCATCCAGTAAGCATATTATGAATAGAGACAGAGGTATGCGTATTCATCCTATTTTCGAAGCAATTGTATTAAGGTTGGATGAACGATTTTGTTTGCCATGTACCCGAACCATTTCCGCTTCCAGTTCTGCCCATGTGCCGATAGAACCACGTGGAGAAATACCACGTGTGGACGTACCATGAGCCTGTTATATAAAGAGGTGTTGCAAAAAGTCATTACTGTTGAGGAAGGGAGCTGACGTTCTCGAAAGCTTCAGGTTTTTTAGCGCTTTTAACTTTTATATTTTAGCATATTATATAGTAAATGATTTTATTTTATTTTAGCTTTTAGCATTCAAGCTCAAACCATTCAAGGCTTTATACACCTCAATCAGATCACCTTGCAGGTGCCTAGTCTCCAGACACTGTAATTTGCAAAACTTAAGCCTTTCTTCATAAGAGCAACTCTTTGTTCCATTCACTAATCTTGTTGCCCTTCTCTGTACTTGTTCCAACAGCTCTACATCCTTCTTAAGATGAGGCCTGAAGACCTGTACACAGTACTCAAGGTGTGGCCTGACCACTGCCTTATACAAGGGGATAATCACCTCCTTATCCCTGCTAGAAAAATTCCTGTATATCATTGACAAGACACCATGAGCTACCCTTGCAGACCGTCTGCACTGCTCAGAAAACTTCATATCTGCCTGCACAATTACCCCAGGTCCTTTTCATTCTCTACCACTGTCAGTGTAGTAACACATTGTTGATACGTTACTCTGGGGTTACTGCTTCCCATATGTAATACTTTACATTTGTCAATGTTAAACTTCAGTTGTCATCTCTCACTCAGCCCATCTGCTCAACTTTTCTAGATCCTGTTGCATCAGCGTATTGTCATTAGTGTCATTAGCAACCTCGGCGAACTTCGTATCATCTGCAAACTTGTACATTAAGATTGATATACCATCATCAATATCATTTATAAATACAGAAAACAACAATGGACCCAACACTGAACCCTGAAGGACTCCACTAATAACATTAGTCCACGATGAGCAAAGTCCATTGATTACCACTCTCTGTCTTCTCCCACTCAACCATCCCTTTATCCATAGCAACAATTTGCCTTCAATGCCACACTGCTCCAATTTGTTCAGCAGTCTTCCATGTGCAACAATATCAAAAGCCTTTCTAAGATCCAAATATATGATATCAAAGTTATTCCCTGCATCCAGTTCCTTTGTGACCACATCATAGTATCCAATCAAATTGGTCAGGCAAGACTTTCCCTTAACAAAACCATGCTGTGTCAGAGTTATAACTGAAGTCTTGTCTAGATGATCCTGCAGTGCTTCTTTAACCAGTGCCTCCATTAATTTTTCTGGAACAGAAGTTAAACTAACAGGCCTATAATTACTTGTGTCTCCCTTTGATCCTCCTTTGTGAATTGGGGTCACATTTGCACATCTGCAGTCCATGGGTACCTCCCCTGAGTCAAAAGAAGCTCTCATAATTATGGCTAAGGGTTTGCTTACTTCCTTTGCTGATGCTATATAAGCTTGCTTTCTTGCATCATGTGCCTTTACTATTGCTAAGAAAATATTTCTTATATTTCTTTCTGTTGCTTCACTGATGGTTACTTTAAACTTCTTATATAATTGATTAATTTTTATTGTTAATCAGTTAAATGGTAGTTAAATGGAAATCATGCACCAGACTAGAGCACAAATCAATGGGCACAAAATAGGAGTGCTGTGGCTCTGGGAGAACCATGGAGGGGGGAGGGAGGTATTCTCCTACAAATTATGGACTAACAAAATGTGCAATTTGTGGATCATAACATGATACAGCCAAGAGGGATGTCTTTGTGTGGGTTCGGTGCAAAATTTGAAGAAATTAGGCACCAACTCAGCATTCTGATGCTTGAAGGAATTAAAATGGGACTCATCAAGCACTCAGCTGCCCAACTTAATGCCAGAGCTGACATTTGTGCATCAGGCAACACAGTGACAAACTCCAAGGCAGAATGCACTGGTCTCTCAAGGAGTTAGTTACTGTCGGTGGCTCTATTGTCAGGGAAACAAGAAATATGTTGTGCATGAAGGAGAGGTGGAATAGGACCAGGGTGTGTCTGCCAGGGACAAAAGTAGATGGTGTAGAGCAGATATCTTTTAAGGGCACAAAAGATATCCATTTACACGTTGGCACTAATTATATTAAGAGTAGATCTGAAGACATACTTAACAAGTACAAGCAACATTGGCGAAAAAGTCACAAGTTAGGATTCAATTTGAAAGTATTAGAAATTCTTCCCAGACACAATAGGAGGGAGTACATGTTGAGAGCCCTGTCAATCAATTTAGCCTCAGAGAGAATATGTAATATTCATGGGATAGAATTTTTCTCTGCTTGTTAACAGGAGAGACCTGTTTAAGTGTATACACTTAAATATAAGGAGTGCAAGAATATTTGCCGATGCAATTGAGGCTGTGTTAGGTGGGTCAAAAAACTGCTAGCTTGGTGTGACTAACATATTAACTAGAACCGCAGGCTGAGGTGAAAGTGATTCATGCACTGCTTCTATTGTAATATGTAGCAATCTGAAAAGCAAAGTGTTGGAGTTTTCGGGCCTTGCTGTGGGTCATTATGGAACAAGTAAATATATAGGCTGTGTTAGAGTAACTATATGTAAGAATATGTACATGTATACTACTGCTAGGAGCATTGTAAATTGATAAATTTGAAGTTTGTATTTGATTAAGTCATCAAATGCAAACATTGTAGGGATAGCAAAGTTGAATTTGAATATGGGGAGTACAATGTATACAGGAAGGACAGGAGAGGTGGAGAGATTATGCTCTTAGTTCAGAAGCATATCAAATCTAAGCCAGTGCATCCAGTTGACAAGGGTGACGAGTGCAATGTTGAGTCAGTTTTGTATGATATAAACAATGAAAAAACAAAATTGAAAGTAGGAGTGTGTTATAGGCCTAATGACCGTGATGAGTAAATCAAACAGCTCCTCCGCTAGGGTGCCTCCGTAGCCAGGTGGACAGGAGCAGAAGTGCGTAGTACACGCTTCTTGATTAGACCGGGGTTCAAGCCTGTGACCACCAAATACAGAGGATGCAGAAAGGTCAGGGAATGACCACCGCATATCCCTGGAGAAATATGGCCTTAGTTGCTGATGCTCCTAAAAACCAAATAACAAACAAACAGCTATACAGAGAAACAGAGTGGGCTGCTAAATCAGAATGTCTGTTATTGACTGTTTTCTACAGCAGCATGTTAGAGAAGCAACAAGAGGAAGCAATACTCATGATCTGGTTAGAGAAGAAAAAAAAAAAATTATCAGGTGATACAAGAAGCCTATGGTAGATATAAAATATGTACTGCTGTAGCATTATTTTATGTATGACCATAAGTGATTAAGGCAGTGCATCCAGTTTACACGGGTGACGAGTGCAATGTGTCATAATGGGGAATTTTAACTTTCTAGGTGTTGACTGGAATTTGTGGGTTTGCCACTCACACACTAGTAAGACTTTTGTGGATTTCCTGGATGACTGTTTTTTTACAGTAGCATATTAGAGAGGCAACAAGAGGATGCAATACTGTTGATCTGTTATCAGCAGTAATTCTTCATCCATTAAGAATGTGCAGGTAAAAGACCCACTGGGTGGCAGCATTGACTTGGACTTAATGACATGAGGGCTACTCAGGCCAAACCCACTGGGTGGCAATGATCACAGTGTACTAATATGGAATTTATTATTATTATTATTATTATTATTAATGGCCATATGGTACAAGGAAGCCTGAGGCTTATGCTGCACCAGCCAAAAAAAAAAAAAAAAAATTCCCAAGTTACCCCCCTGTGTGAGAGAGAGAGAGAGAGAGAGAGAGAGAGAGAGAGAGAGAGAGAGAGAGAGAAGTAGAAAGGAATCACCAAGAAAGAGAAGAATGATGATATCCAGCTCAGGACCCTGGGTTTGCCAAGCCCATACTCACCAGATGTGAGCCCCCGGGGTTTAATTAAAGACGTAACTACTGTCAACGGGAAAGGCTTTTGTAAGGGTGATTACAGTGGTCTCAGACAGTTTTTAAATTCTGTGGGACCAATTGATGATGTTACCAACAGCAAATTCTAACTGGTAAGTATTCAGGAAGTAACCAAAGAAGCTACTAGGCTTTTTATACCAAGAAAGAAATACTGTTCATGGCTTAGACCTAAATGGATGTCAGATGAACTATTGAGACACATAGCAGAGAAGAAAAGTGCATAGGATGCATAAAAGTTATCAGGTGATACAGTAGCCTATGGTAGATATAAATTATGTACTGCTGAACCAATAATTTATATATGACCTAAAGTCATTTTCAAGTTTTTTCTTTCATCGTAATTGGGTATAAATAGACTTAATGTTGCTTTTAGCTTATGTTTTTCTTTGAAAACCCCTCTCTCCAAATCTGGTCTCCAGAGCTCTTAGAAAAAGCTTTCATCAATATTGGGTTTTGCATTAGGCTCATATTGTCATTATGTCACTAGCCAAATTTATTTATTTTATTTACATACAACAAACCCAATTACACTGAATGAGATTATTTATAAACTTTGCAACAAAAAAAGAAAAAAAAAGTTGCAATTTATACATTAGTAAATTTTATTTCGTGTTACGAGTTTCAGGAAGCATCAGCTGCACCTTATGTCATATTACCCCAGTCTGTTATGTGTATTCACAAGCCGTTGTGTGGGCTAAACACTCCAAATAAGTCATGAAAGAAAAACCCTACTCCATCTGCCTGATATTGGCTATGAATTCTACAATGGAATTAGAATGCACTCCTCTCTAAATTTGTGAATATTTCAGTAACAAAACTTGAATTTATCTATCTATATAAATATATATATGGATAGATAAATTTAAGTATTTTATTTTTTTTAATCTGCTTTTATTATTCAGGCATTTATTTAATTTTTCCATGGTAACTACATCTGACAGGTCAGCAATCCCCACTCATACTCTCTCTAATATACTTACATTCCATTATGGTTGCTGGGTATTTCTGCTATTACTAGCAGTTCCCCGATCCATAACCATTCCAATATATTACTTTTCACTACAACTTATTATTATTTTTACAGTATATATATATATATATATATATATATATATTAAACCGAAGTATTAAAACAAGGAATGAGCCCCGATTAGCACAACAATAATTATAATACACCGATCTCTAAAATTAAAAGCATATAGATCCATAAAATGATCCGTTTTACATATAAATAAAGAGTTCCTTTAGCTTTTCACACTATAATTCCGTCAGCCCTCCCTCCACAAAAAAAAGAACTATTTTGGAAGTTGACATTTCATACGACCCATCAGCCGAAAAGTTTCTTCCTCCCTAATCTGTGATGACCTTGCCTCTCCGACAAATGTAATTTCCATTTCCATTCAGCCAAAATTATTTCTCTTCGTTTCTCGTAACGAACACGCCGCATCAAACCAATAAAAATCAACTAATACGGTAAAAACAAACAAAAATTAAAATATTTAAAAAAAAAATAAATAAAAATCAAATATGTATAGTAAAAAAAAAAAGCTGAACCTGCCATTTTTTTGAGGGCAGAAACTCAACATATCCTAATAAAACTTAGGATATATTGTTCATTAAAGGTCTTGATAAAGAGAAGTAAATAAATTTATACATTATTTAAGTAATAAGAAATAGATGTCATACGCATAAAAACAATGTACATTTAAAAAAGTAGAGAAATACAAAAACCGAAAATTGAACTAAGCGCCACATTTGTACTTCTACCTTACTCTCGACCACAGAGAAGTAACATAACTTACTACTCTGTACTCTCGACTGAACTGAATTGGTGTTAGCTTATTAGTTATATCGTAGGAAAAAAAAAAAAAAAAAGGCGTTGTAAGCCCAATGATTTAGAAACTGAAAGAAATTATTATATTGCTTTCATGATATTCCTCTTATCCGTTTATATTCTGTGTAGAGAGATTTTGCTTCAATTAAAAAGTTCTCAAGTGAACTATTTTCTGCTGCGGCGGATTTGTTCTTGGGCATTATTAATATATCTCTATACATTAAAAACGTTTTCCTCCTAGTGATATTTATTAGAGCCAATCGGAGAAGAGGGCGGGGCAATTACGCCACTTATTCAAGCCATAATTGCCTCTATACATGACCACGCTCGGCATCATTTGATGTTCCATTGTAATGTTAGCTAATGAAGGAACCCGATATAGTTTGTATATTTGTAAATAGTTTCGTATTTTGCAAATATTTTAAACATTTGTATGTCCTGCTCATTCGGATGGAACAATATTGCTCCTGCATTACATAGGGGCAGGCGCCTCCGTAGCCAGGTGGGAAGGAGCAGCAGTGCGTAGCACACGCTTCTTGATTAGACCGGGGTTCGAGCCCGTCACCACCAAATACGGAGGATGCGGAAAGGTCAGGGAATGACCACCGCTTTTCCCGGAGCAATATGGCCTTAGTTGCTAATGCTCCTAAAAACCACATAACAACAGCATTACATAGGTCATTTCCTGATTAGATATCGATCAGTGCGTTTCGACAGGTGTGTTTGAAATCCGTGACGTTTGATTTGCTAATTATAAGTACTATCGTAGTAATTAACACAATGTCGCGACCTAGATTGGCAATCACCGATTCCCAGAAAAAATGATGCTGTCATGAATTTTCATGGAAATATAGAGAGAAATATGCCGAACTAATCATAGAATAAGTTCAATGATGATGGAGCAAGTTGAAAATTAACATTACGGGAAGCGGGTAGCTAATTTGTATGAAAAACATGCCGAAACTCAGTGAACTGTTAAACAGCTCAGATATAACGTAAGATCTTCACAAGATCCTGATAATGAAGAAACCACTGAAGTACCATATTATTGCAATTTAGGTGATATGGTAGATGAATGTCAACATTGCAGCAGATTATTTTTTAACTGCAAACTTGGAAGAGCCACACATTTGTGTTGTCACAGAGGGAAGGTATGTTTACCAACGACACATACCTGTCCTGACGCTTTAAAGACTTTTTGTTGTTTGACAACACGAAAAAGGGGAGACACATCCAAGAAAACGTTTGAGTCTACATCAATCTTTATACCTTTGCATCTTTTAATGCCAAAAACACGGACTTTCAAGGTGGCACGTTTCAAGACGGAGAAGTGTTGATGGAATGAGCTAAAAGAGTGAAAAGGACTGATGTAGACTCAAATATTTTCTCATTCAAGTCTATATCAGCAGGGGTTGGCGAGCGAAGACCCCTAGTTATTATTATTATTCTTACTATTAGTCATATGATGCAAAGAAGCCTGAGGCTTATATTATGCTGCACCAGCCAAAAAAATTCCTGAGTTACCCTGAGAGAGAGAGAGAGAGAGAGAGAGAAAACAAGAGAAAGAGTCAGAAGTAGAAGAATTAGCATTAGCATTAGCATTAGCAGAGGCATATGATGCAAGAAAGCAAGCTTATTCAGCATCAGCCAAAAAAAAAAAAAAAAACCCACTCCCATTTCACCCACCCCTCCGTTCGTTCGAAATACCTGTCCAGTTGAGCTTTAAATTTGTTTAGGCTATCAACTTCAACAACAAGTGATGGAAGTCGGTTCCACCAACCAACCACCCGCTGGCCAAAGGCAAATTTCCGCACATCTATCCGACATCCGTCCTTCCTCAATTTGAATTTATGTCCTCTGAGGTGATTATTCTGAGAAAGATGAAGAATCCCATTGGCATTGAGCATGCTCAAACCATTCAAAGCCTTATACACCTCTATCAGATCACCTCGCCGGTGCCTAGTCTCCAAACTCTGTAATTTGCAAAACTTAAGCCTTTCTTCGTAAGAGCAACCCTTTGTTCCATTTACTAATCTTGTTGCCCTTCTCTGTACCCGTTCCAGCAGCTCTACATCCTTCTTGAAATGAGGCCTCCAGACCTGTATACAGTACTCAAGATGTGGCCTTACCATTGCCTTATACAAGGGAATAATCACCTCCTTATCCCTGCTAGAAAAATTCCTGTATATCATTGACAAGACACCATGAGCTACTCTTGCAGCTCGTCTGCACTGCTCAGAGAACTTCATATCTGCCTGCACAATTACCCCCAGGTCCTTTTCATTCTCCACCACTGTCAGTGTAGTACCGCAGAGTTGATACGTTGCTCTGGGGTTACTGTTACCCATATGCAGCACTTTACATTTGTCGATGTTAAACCTCATTTGCCACCTCTCAGCCCATCTGTTCAACCTTTCCAGATCCTGTTGCAGCAGCATAGCGTCAGTATTGTCCTTAACGACCCTGCCAACCTTTGTATCATCTGCAAACTTGGACATTAAACTTGATATCCCATCATCAATATCATTCATAAACACCGAAAACAACAACGGACCCAACACTGAACCTTGAGGAACTCCACTAATAACATTAGTCCACGTTGAGCAGTGTCCATTGATTACCACTCTCTGTCTTCTGCCACTCAACCATCCCCTTATCCATAGCAGCAATTTGCCTCCAATGCCACACTGCTCCAATTTGTGCAGCAGTCTTCCATGTGCAACAGTATCAAAAGCCTTTCTAAGATCCAAATATATAATATCAAAGTTATTCCCTGCATCCAGTTCTTTTGTGACTACATCATAGTATCCAATCAAATTGGTCAGGCAAGACCTGCCCTTAACAAAACCATGCTGCGTCTGAGCTATAACTGAATTCTTGTCTAGATGATCCTGCAGTGCTTCTTTAACCAGTGCCTCCATTAATTTACCTGGAACAGAAGTTAAACTAACAGGTCTATAATTACTTGTGTCAGCCTTTGATCCTCCTTTGTGAATTGGGGTTACATTTGCACATCTCCAGTCTATGGGTACCTCCCCTGAGTCCAAAGAAGCTCTCATAATTATGGCTAGGGGTTTGCATACTTCCTTTGCTGCCTCCTTTAATATAACTGGATAGATCCCATCCACCCCAGGTGCCTTTTTTATGTTTATCCTCAACAAACTCTCCTCCACTTTCCTCTCAGTTATTACAAAATCATCCAGCTCACTGCCAATGTTTACTTTACCTACATCATTCTCCTTCCTGAATAACTCCTCATGCGTGAATGTAGATGCAAAATACTCGTTTAGATTGTTAGCCACCTGAGCAGGATCCTCAACTGTTGAACCATCAATATCCAGTGGACCAATCTGATTCATCCCTTTCCTTTTCGAGTTCAAGTATGTAAAGAACTCTTTTCTGCTTTTCTTTGCATCCTTTGCCAAGGATTTTTCATAGTCTGCCTTTGCCTGCCTAATCTCCTTGGTGACTTGGTTACAGACCAACTTATATCTATCATAGGCTTCCATGTCACCCATTAATTTGTATGTATCCCATGCATTTTTCTTCTCTGCCACATGTCTCATTAGTTCATCTGACAACCATTTAGGCCTAAACCTTGAACAATATTTCTTAGTTGGTATGTAAAGCCTGGTAGCCTCCAAGATTAGTTCCTTGAATGCTTCCCATTTTGAGTTTGCTGTTGGTAACATCATCAGTTGGTCCCACTGTATAGAATTTAAATACTGTCTCAGACCATCATAGTCGCCTTTACGAAAACAAAAACCCTTCCCTTTACCTCTGATGGTAGTTACCTCCTTGAGTAAATCCCACTTCAACACACTGTGATCACTGCCACCTAGTGGTTCATTTATCTGCAGGTTCTTAATGCATGAAGAATCACTACTGATAATCAGATCAAGAGTATTGCTCCCTCTTGTTGCCTCACGAACATGCTGATGTAGAAAACAATCATCCAATAAATCCACAAAAGCCTTGCTAGTGTGCGAGTGACCAACCCACAAATTCCAGTCAATATCTGGGAAATTAAAGTCCCCCATTATAAGACTCTCTGATTTACTGGCCCACTCTATTTCCCTGTACAATATCTTATTATACTCATCAGAGTCATTAGGCCTATAGCACACTCCTACTCTCAATTTTGATTTCCCTATGCTTATGTCACACCAAACTGACTCGACACTGCCCTGTCCATCGATGTCGACTGGCTTCACTTCCTTGGACTTTATGTGTTTCTTAATTAATAGCATAACCCCTCCTCCCCTCCTGTCCTGTCTATCCTTTCTATACACATTGTATTCCCCAAATTCCAGTTCCGCATTACTTATATCTGTGTGACACCACGTCTCTGATATCCCAACAATATCTGCCTTTGATGTTTTGAGCAATACCTCAAATTCATCAAATTTATTTACCAAACTCCTAGCATTGGTGTACACGCAGGTATACATGCACCTGTTTCTGTTCTTAGCTACTCTAACACAACCCATGTGTTTACTTGTACCGCAATGACTACCAGCAGTCTCTGAAATATCCTGCATCTTGTTTTTCAGACTTCTGCTCATTTGAATAGAAGCAGTGCAAGAATCACTTCCACCTCTGCCAGTGGCTACTGTTAATCTATTAGTCCTTGTATCCCCCCCAAGTAGCAGTTTTCCGACCCACCTAACACTGATTCGACAGCATCAGCAAAAATTCTTGCACCCTTTCTATTTAAGTGTATCCCATCCCTGTAGAAGCAATCTCTCCTGTTAACAAGTACAGTCCAGGCTGAAAAAAATTCTACCCCTTGAGCCTTGCACAATCCCTCCAGGGCCGAATTGATCGACAAGGCTCTCATCATATACTCCCTCCTATCGTGTCTGGGCAGAATTGCAGACACTTTCAAGTTCAACCCTAATTCACGGCTTTTTTTCAACAGTGACCTGTACTTGCTAAGTAATTCCGCCGGTCTCCTACTCTTAATATCATTAGTGCCAACGTGTACAACTATATCACCTTTTGTGCCCTTAAAAGATGATATTCGCTCTACGAATGATGATATCCAACTCAGGACCTTGGTTTGCCAAGCCTGTACTACTGACCAGATGTGAGTCCCCTGGAGTTATCATATTCCACCAATTTCCAACTCTGCAGGTGTAGAAATAAGAGATTCCCACATTTTCATACGAACGTTTCACTTAGTGAGGGAATACGTCAAAACAATAAGACCCGTGCAATAGAAGAATGCGATATATGATTAACATCTTAGATTAATCTTTACAAGCTGGTACCCTTCCGGTTGAGTTTTGAGGAGGCATGACTTCACCACATATGCCTAGCCCGCTATGGTTAGGGCTATACTAGATGGGCGCTAAAAACTCGCCGTTGGAAATGTCTTCGAACACCCGGTTTTACAGGAAGCAGAGGGAAAAGGCATGCAAACTAGATGGGCACTTCCAACAATGCTTTGGAAATGCCCATTCAACTGGCATTGAATGCCCGTTAGTTGGCGCTCAATGGCAGTGGAGGCATTTATATTGCCTGAGGAAACAATATTTGACATTGAGAAATTTATTTGTGAGGTGGAAAGGAGGCCTGCCTTGTACAACACAGAATTAAAGGATTACCCCAGATGCCTAAAAAGGGTTTTAATGAAATTTATTATATGTGAGGGAAAGTGTTAAATAATTTAAATTTTTTTTTGATTTCCACATACATTTAATTGAAATTCATTGTACATAGTTTCTTATTTTTCAGAATTTTAATTTTCTACTAAATACTAATATTTATTTTAAAAAATAGGATAAATTTTATTGTAATTATATTCTAGTATTTTGCCATGAAAGGGCACTGACATGACACCACTGAAATATGTAGAAAAGGAATCCCTTATTGACACACCTGAAGACTGCTGTCGTTTCCATTCCCTCTTCCATCTTACAGGTTAATGTCTTCAAAAACGTATCCATCCCTTCTTCTCAGAAAATTATGTAATATGCAACAATTTTTTATTACATTGATAGCAGAATGGGGATTCAATAATATGCTAGAGTGAAAAATGTGCAACTTATTGCTCGGTATTCCAAATGTGCATTCTACAAGTCACCTTGCTCGAGTTAATCTATAATTGAAAATTCTTCACTCACTGCTCAAATTTTTTGATGACTATGGTCGCATTAAATTTTCAGTAAGTCCAAATGTTTCATCCCTTATAAAACCAAATGCCATTGCCGGCTCATTTGTACCAGGAAGAGCTCTATTTAACAGCAAATTAGGTTCTTTCATTAAAAACTGTCTTCCAAAATTTGAATTTTTAAAAATATTTGAATCACTATTGCTTCCATAAACACCAACATCTATTGTAGTGAAACAGTAGTTTCTATTGATTTCCACATCATGGTATCAATTTTTTCGATTTTTTCACTAATTAACATTAGAAGTTCATCAAAATTCTGTATCGACATTCTGTAAAATAAAAAAAAAACTTCTCAGTGAAATTTCCTATATGCTTCAAACAATATAAAACTGTCCTGTTTTTAACCAATTTGAACTTGCTGGATGAATCCACCAATGTCGTTTTCTCTTTCTACACGCAACAAACTATATACATAAATGCATAATACATCTAACTTGAACAACAATATGCATCTCGAAACAGGCTAGAAAAAGTGAGTCACTAGTGGTATCCAATGCAACGTTAAAAACTCCCCTTCTAGTTTGAAACTATCTGACGATAGAAACACTACATGTAGTTTTGAAGGCATTTACAATGCCAGCTTGACGCCAGTGCTTTGAGCACCCATCAAGTATAGCCCTTAGGGCTATATTTATAGTTATACTTAATAGTTATAGTTCCATGTAAAGGCTATACATTATAGCCCTTAGAGCTATACTAGACGGGTGCTTAAAGTGTCAGATTTATTACTTTTATTTCGTTAACTAATAAAACAGCACTAAAATAGTTCGGAAACATTTCTTTACCAATTTCAATCCAACACTTCGCCTTTATTTCTTTGTTGGTATAATCCTTTAATGTTGTGTTATACAAGGCAGGCTTCCTTTCCACCTCACAAATAGATTTCTCAGTGTCAAACATTGTCTTCTCCAAATAACAACAAACAAACTAATGAACAATGAAAGCCAACCATCCCATGCATGGGGAGAATGTCTTCTCAGGCAATACAAATGCCCAGTCGCTGGTGCTTTCAATGCCTCTGACAGCATCAGCAGGCATTGAACACTAGCTAATGTCATCCAATGCAGCATTAAAAGTGCTGGTCTAGTATGGCTTTTGTCTTTTTATGGATTTATTGGATGATTGTTTTCTGCAGCAGCATGTTCGAGAGGCAACCAGAGAGAGTAATACTCTTGATCTGGTTATCAGCAGTGATCATTCGTGTATTAAGAATTTGCAGATAAAGGAACCACTAGGTGGCAGCGATCACAATGTACTGATGTGGGATTTACTTAAAGATTTCATTACCATCAGGGGGTAAAGGAAAGGGTTTTTGCTTCCTAAAGGTGAGTACAGTGGTCTCAGACAGTTTTTAAATTCTGTACAGTGGGATCAACTGACGATGTTACCAACAGTAAATTCTAAGTGGGAAGCATTCAAGGAATTAATCGTGGATGCTACTAAAAGTTTCATACCTATTAAGAAATATTGTTCAAGGTTTAGGCCTAAATGGTTATCAAATGAACTAATGAGGCTCGTAACAGAGAAGAAAAATGCATGGGATGCATATAAATTATCAAGCGACTCAGAAGCCTATGGCAGATATAAGCTAGTCTGTAATCAGGTCACAAAGGAGGTTAGGCAGGCCAAGGCAGATTACGAGAAATCCTTGGCAAAAGATGCTAAGAAAAACAGCAAGGATTTCTTTTCTTATATAAACTCTAAAAGTAAGGGGATGAATCTGATTGATCCACTTGACATCGATGGTTCGACTGTTGATGATCCTGCTCAGATAGCAAACAAACTGAATGAGTATTTTGCATCTACATTCACACACGAGGAATTATTAAGGTTTGAAAATGGCAGAAGGTTATCAAATTGTAGCAGGATACTTAATGATTTTGTAATAACTGAAAGCAAAGTGGAAGAGAAATTGTTGAAGTTAAACATAACAAAGGCACCTGGGGTGGATGGGATCTATCCAGTTATATTAAAGGAGGCGGCAAAGCAACTAAGCAAACCCTTAGCCATAATTATGAGAGCATTCTTGGACTCAGGGGAGGTTCCCATGGACTGGAGATGTGCAAATGTATCCCCAATTCACTAAGGGGGGGATCGAAGGGTGACACGAGTAATTACAGACCAGTTAGTTTAACTTCTGTTCCAGGTAAAATAATGGAGTCACTGGTTAAAGATGCATTGCAGGATCATCTAGACAAGACTGCAGCAATAATTCAGACACAGCATGGGTTTGTTAAGGGAAAGTCTTGTCTCACAAATTTGATTGATTATTATGATGTGGTTACAAAGGAATTGTATGCAAAAAAATAATTTTGATATCATATATTTGGATTTCAGGAAAGCTTTTGACACTGTTGCGCATGGAAGACTATTGTACAAATTGGAGCAGAATGGTATTAAGAGTAAGTTGCTACAATGGATAAAAGGATGGTTAAGTGGGAGAAGACAGAGGGTAGTAATCAATGGGTGCTGCTCTTCGTGGACTAATGTTATTATTTGGTTTTTAGGAACATTAGCAACTAAGGCCATATTGCTCCGTGGATATGTGGTGGTCATTCCCTGACCTTTCCGCATCCTCCTTATTTGGTGGTCACGGGCTCGAACCCCCGGTCTAATCAAGAAGTGTGTGCTATGCACTGCTGCTCCTACCTACCTGGCTACGAAGGCGCCTCTAATATTATTAGTGGAGTCCTTCAGGGTTCAGTGTTGGGTCCATCGTTGTTTTCTGTATTTATAAATGATATTGATGATGGTATATCAAGCTTAATGTCCAAGTTTGCAGACGATACGAAGGTTGGCAGGGTTATTAAGGACACTAATGACAGTATGCTGCTGCAACAAGATCTAGAAAAGTTGAGCAGATGGGCTGAGAGGTAGCAAATGAAGTTTAACATTGACAAATGTTTGTTTGTTTGTTTATTTGGTTTTTAGGAGCATTAGCAACTAAGGCCATATTGCTCCGGGGATATGCGGTGGTCATTCCCTGACCTTTCCGCATCCTCCGTATTTGGTGATCATGGGCTCGCCGGTCTAATCAAGAAGCATGTGCTATGCACTGCTGCTCCTGCCCACCTGGCTACCGAGGCACCTTGACAAATGTAAAGTACTACATATGGGAAGCAGTAACTCCAGAGTGACGTATCAACTCTGTGGTACTACACTGACAATGGTAGAGAACGAAAAGAATCTGGGGATAATTGTGCAGGGGAGATATGAAGTTTTCTGAGCAGTGCAGACAGTCTGCAAGAGTAGCTCATAGTGTCTTGTTAATGATATACAGGAATTTTTCTAACAGGGATAAGGAGGTGATTACCCCTTTGTATAAGGCAATGGTCAGGCCACACCTTGAGTACTGTATACAGGTCTGGAGGCCTCATTTTAAGAAGGATGTAGAGCTGTTGGAACGAATACAGAGAAGGGCAACAAGATTAGTGAATGGAACAAAGGGTTGCTCTTAGGAAGAAAGGCTTAAGTTTTGCAAATTACAGTGTCTGGGGACTAGGCACCGGCGAGGTGATCTGTTAGAGGTGTATAAAGCCTTGAATGGTTTGAGCATGCTCTATGCTGATGGGATTCTTCCTCTTGCTCAGAATAATCACCTGAGAGGGCATAAATTCAGATTGAGGAAAGACAGATGTAGGATAGATGTGCGGAAATTTGCCTTTAGCCAGCAGGTAGTTGGTTGGTGGAATAGACTTCCATCCCTTGTTGTGGAAGTTTATAGCCTAAATAAATTTAAGGCTCAGCTGGACAGGTATTTCGAATGAATGGAGGGGTGAAGTGGATTTTTTTTTTTTTTTTTGGCTGATGCTGCGTAAGCTTGCTTTCTTGCATCATATGCCTCTACTAATTGTAATGCTAATATTGTCTGCTTTGACATGTTATAGGTTAAAACAGATATGCTCTGTTGAGCATGTAATCTATGTAAAACAGTTTTTGCCAATTATGACACATATTAATAGTAGTTCCCTGTCCTGCAGTTTTTAATTGGACAAGTAATATTGGCTTCCATGGACCAGCCCTTACACATTTACAGTCAATCTCTGTGTCTGTGGTTCTATTGCACTTGGATCAGGCCAGCTCGTCAGTGTCACATTATTTTCCTAAACTAAGCTGTTACACCTCATTTGTGTGATTGGAACACCGTCCTCTTTCAAAATGTATAATCTTGCATCTTAAAATTGTATAATGGCATTATTGAGGAAGTTACAAGACTGCTCCTTCTGGAAGGTACCATTCACAAATCTATTAGATTAAAAAAACACAAAGAAAACCAGCCCCTAAACCATCAACCTGCTATGAATGCTTTACAGTTGGGATAGTGCAGTCCTTTTTGAAACATTCTTTGGGTTGTTGCTAACATCTGATGAAAACAGTTCATATCAAGATTTGTCATTTCAGCAAATCCTTTTTCACTTCTCTCAAAGGATTTTCTATGCCTGAAACTAATGCAACTTATCATTATGCATTCTGGATGAAAGGTTTGTAGGCAACAGTTCCCCATATAATAATTTATGCAATGCATTCATTTAATATGTGTACTGAGAGCCACTCCTGTATGAGTCTTGAATTCTTGGGTTGGATTTAGAAAACATTTCAGGTCAACTAAGGGGCCCCCTGATGTGTTAGAATATTGTCTGTAAATTTTATGTACAATCAAGTTTCTCTGATTGTTTGTTAGATAAAAAAAACCCCCTATTTTTAAGACCAAAAGACACAGGACCCTCACCCAACTAACTCTGAAAAAGTGTGATAAAATATTTAATAATTTTTCCCGTCTGAAGGAAAATTAACTTTGGTATTTTTACACAAGGAAAGAGCAGGAACCATAATTATTGTGCAACTGTAATTACATCGTGCCAGAAAAGAAACTGTAATTGCTGTTTTTGGGAGATGCTCTGGCAACTTGGCGCAGGGTTTTCCTAGGAAAAAAGTATTCAAGTCATTCCATTAGAATAAACTGTCTTCCTTAGATGGTCAGGGGTGACAGTCTAATTAAATTTAAGGTGCAACTGAATCAGCCCTTTCAGGAGATGAGAAAAGTATAAGGGCAAATATAGGGTTGTGTAGATTTTTTTTTTTGTTTTATGCACTAAAACTTCAGCTTGCTTGCATCGTCTGGCATGTAATCATACTAATGTTATATTAATCTATTTTACTAATTGATAAATACTGATATGATCAACATTTTGGTCATTTTTATTAAGATATTTATTACAGTATATTTTATTACTTACACATTGTATAGATTATTAATATACATTCTTACCATTATAAGTAAAAGTTATATAAGTTATATATCTAGTAATGACATATGTAGATTTTGTACCTTATATAATTTTGTATTATTTATGCTTAAATTCCTCTTCTGGTGTTCTATATGATGTTCAACTGGTTTAACAAAATGTAAAGAGCAACCTCTCAACAAGGTATCAATGAAAATCCGATAAATTTTAAATATTAAACTTGTAACTTAATCAAAGAAATCTCAAAGTAATCTGGGCTTTTTTTGGTGTGTGTACACAAATATTATACTGTACTAATCTTTTCTGTTTTTAATACAATAATGCAAATTCCCATCTTGTAATCTTTAAGTAATTTTTAAAAATCACTTTTTTGAAATTTGATTTATAAAATATATATAGTAGAACATCGATTATCTGAACCACTGCCACCCCCCAAAAACTTACAGTATCTAATTTTTTTTAGTGTACTGGTTGTTATATTAAAATATTACTCCTGCTGCTTAATGCATTTGTTTCCAATTATTTATTTGAAGATACATGCAGTGTAGCACAGAAATAGTCTTAATTTGTTATTACAGGAGTTAAAAATCAAATGTTGGCTTTAGCTACTATGTGGATCCAGGAGATGTGGATCCATGATCTTGATGAATCATTGTCTGTTGTGAGCATGGGAGCATGGTGGGGTAGTTCGTTAGCTTTCACTCAATCTGCTGTGAGCTATTATTTGTGTGCAATTACTTGTTTGTTTATGTAAAAAATGTGTGATTTATAATTGAAACCATGTAAAACAATTAGGCAAGTTCAAAATAAATATAATATACATTGTTTCTTCAAAACCTTTTGGTTATTATTTACAAACCATTTCCTAAATCAATTATTTTTTATAATACCTCACATTTCAAAATACAGTAGTAATAACCTTGAGTACAATAATTTAATTGTAGACCTAATTACATTTTGTGTCGTATTAACTGGGTATTCTCATGTATGTTTGATTTTCCGAATTATTTGATTAACTGAACCAACCTTGGTCCCAATTAGTTTGGATAATTGATGTTCTACTGTACTTATATTAAGTTTATAAAATTCTGTAACTATACAATATCGGTGTGAATACACCATAGTTTGCTCATAAAATTGAACTACGATAGCAGTGTAAAGGAATCGATTTAATTCTATCTCATATTGTAACTACCTTCACAATGAGTTACCATGTATTGCACTACCTCGAATAAGTAACACTTCACTAATAGAGAAGTCTACTGTTACTTATTCTCAGTGGCACCACCACCACTACCACCACCCAGATGGCCCTGTTCCAAGGCTTGTTTGTATATGTGTGGGATAATAACTCTACTGTCCATTTGTCCCTATTAGACTTAGAAAAGCAAAAAGTAGAGGGAAAGTTATAGTAGGAGTGGAAGAAGAAAACAAACAGTGTAGAAGAATGAAAGGGACAATAATTCCTTCAACTCACACCACTCAAAAACTCATAAATTCCTCGAATAGGCAACGCTTCCCCAGTAAAGAAGACTGTTGTTACCTATTCTCGGAAACTCTGTGAATATCAGGCTCCCCCTGGTGACCATTTCAAGGCTTGTTGGTCTTTTGTCGGTAGGTGGGCAGGTACCCTGGTGTTGCAATCCAGTTGCAACACCTTCACAACCCAGTTGTGAAGTTAATTCCACAATATGAGAGATGCCAAAAGGTGTACAGAATAATACCTTAATAAAAATGTAAATGTACAAGGCATAATTTGATATGAGCACGAAATAACTATACAATATCGGTGTAAATACATGTATACCATAGTTTGCTCATAAAATTAAACTACAATAGTGGTGTAAAGAATTGATTTAATCGTATCTCATATTGTGCCTTGTGCATTTACATTTTTATTACGAACTGCAATAACATATGCTGTTATCGGACATAGTTTGCAGTTAGATGAGGCAGAATCATTTAACAATATGCAGAAATGATTAGTAGTAGAGAATTCTATTTTTACATTTAAAAATTTGTAAAATGGTGTCTATTATGATGTTGTGTGGTCATCTGCTGCACCTGAATCAAATACAAATTTATACCAGAAAATGAAATGATCATTGTTTCTAGGCATCAGTTGAGAAACACCTGTAAAGAAACAATATGTAAAATTTAATACTTCTTATACTATTAACACTATTACTTCTTATATTATTAACATTTGTAAAGTTTTTAATATACTGTATAACAAAATACAGCTATCCTGATATTATATGGAGTGATCCATAATTAAGAGTACAGATGTAAAATTTCATTACTTGTTATGTGACACTCATCACCCAGTGCAGTACCACTACTTTAATTAATGGAGTCTTGAAGTAGCAAAAACTATGTTTATCTTCCAGGGCGTTTTCCTCATTTCTTCTATCATGCAGTATGAGGCATGTTGTTTGAGATTATAATGGCCATCAATACAAGACCTGACATTCATTACATTAAATTATAAGAATCCCCTTGACATGGGCACCTGTACATGGCGAGAGGACCTCCCAGTGATGTAGCTGGGCGTCCAGATTAGCATCACTGGGATCCAGTGCCCATACCTTGGTTCCAGGGGTACATCATTAGAATCCGGCATCTGGAGCCATGTGCTGCAACCCATGGAAACTCAGAAAGGGGGATCTTAATACACCACTTTGGCCCCTGCTTTGACAAGATGGGAGGTCCCAGGCCAGCTCAGCTGAGATCATTTGGCAGGTGGTCCTTACTGCCTAGGGTCACCTGCATTCCGATAAGTTTCCTTCCCTCTGGTCCTGGGACAAGGTGTCACTTAGAGCATCGTAGCCACATTTGTGGGTACGATGCTCTAAGTGAACTTGGCATCCATTTGCATATGTACTACCTGCTAGTTCACAAGTGGGTATCCTCTCATAAGGATACCCACTTGATAGATGTAGGATAGACGTGCGGAAATTTGCCTTTAGCCAGCGGGTAGTTGGTTGGTGGAACAGACTTCCATCCCTTGTCATGGAAGTTGATAGCCTAAATAAATTTAAGGCTCAGCTGGACAGGTATTTCGAATGAACGGAGGGGTGAAGTGGAAGTGGGTTTTTTTTTTTTTTTTTTCGGCTGATGCTGCATAAGCTTGCTTTCTTGCATCATATGCCTCTACTAATGCTAATGCTATTGACCTCTACCAACTTGAGCAAAGACTGAAGCAACTACCACCTGATAGTCTGGCCCATCAGTCAACACTACAGACCATTCAAACTCACTTGGAACACACAGCCAAAGGCACCCTACTGAGATCAAGACATGACCATATAACTCTTTCAGACTCTCCAACCAAACACTTTCTCATTAGAACGCAGACGATACAAAGCAAACACCATCACTGCCATTCAGCTCCAAGACGGAAACATTACTGAAAACCCGGAGCAAATCTTCTCTGAAGTAACCAGATTCTATCAAGAAATATACAGTTCCCAAGAAACCTCTACAAAGGCAACTGAGGAAATCCTTTCGGGACTGAAAAAAAAACCCCCAACAGTCCAACACAGTATAGAGAAACCAATCACCCTAAAAGAACTTACAGCAGTGTGCAAAGCACTTCCCAAAAACAAATCTCCAGGTCTGGACGGACTAACTTCAGAATTCTTCCAAACCTTCTGGAATCAACTTGGAATGCTTCTCTTACAAATGTTTGAAGAAGCACAGTTCCACGGTCTACCAGATTCCGTCACTACTTCTGTCACACGACTGATACCCAAGAAAGGAGATCGCACAAACCTACAAAACTGGTGCCCAATATCTTTAATGAACACAGATTGCAAAATATTTTCAAAGGCCATCGCCAATAGACTAAAATCCACCCTTCCTGATATCATCGGTCACCAACAGACATACTCAGTACCAGGAAGATCAATACACAACAATCTTCATCTGATCCGTGACCTTCTCTCCATTGCAAACAGCCAACAGGAATTTCTAGCACTGATTAGCCTTCACCAGGAAAAGGCATTCGACAGAGTTGAACACTGCCATCTGCTTGAAATGCTGAAAGCAATTGGATATGGACCCTACATCATCTGAAATATCCATCTGCTATTCAAGGATGCCAAATTCTGCTTGAAAGTCAATAACCAGCTTACCCACAACCTTCCTTACTCCAGAGGGATAAAACAAGGCTGCCCACTTTCTGGGTAGTTGAACACAATTACCATTGAGCCTTTCCTCAATAAAATTGCGACCAATCTATAATCCTGACGAACACTGCTACCAGAGCCTCACCTTAAAATAACCTACTCAGCATACGCTGATGACGTCACAATTGTAATTCACCATGATAGTGAGTTTGAAAACATCCAAAAGGCTCATGATCTCTATGCCCAAGCATCAGGTGCCAAACTGAACCACTGTAAGACCAGCAGTCTCTGGGCTGGCAACTGGAAAAGCAGAACTGACTCCCCCATCCAATGCACATGGTCTAGCAAGGGACAGAAATATCTAGGTGTGAATCTAGGCAATACCCTCCTTTTCTACCAAAAGAACTGGCCTGAATTGCTGAGCCGTTTCAACAGGGTACTTGGGAAATGGAGAAGAGTGTGCGCTACAGCTTCGTTGAGAGGGAGAGTGCTTGTGGTCAATCAGCTGGTGGCAAGCATTCTCTGGCACACCCTCAAAGTTCTCAATCCGCCTAGTGACTTCCTCCACCAAATCCAAGCATCTACCCGAAGCTTCCTTTGGAAAAAAACCAACTGGATGTCCTTCTCTAAACTCTGCCAGCCACTCACTCACGGGGGTCAGGGGCTGGTCTCTCTTGAAGACAAAATCACAGCCTTCAGGATCACCTTTCTTCTAAAGACATTGCAAATGAAATACTCATATTTTACAACCACCGTTAAACTACTAGCAACAGCCACAAGAGGGCTCTCTCTGTCAACAATCTTAAGAATGGACATGGCACCAACACCCCTAAAACTGTCTTTCTTCTATAAAGACGCACTGCACTGCACTGCTGGAAGAAGCTTAACCTTTGCCACACTCTTGAGGGAATATCGCTTCCCGCAATACTCTCAGAACCGTTCTTCTACAATAAACGAATAACAGACCCCACAACTGATGACCACTTTGTTCTTCCTACGTGGAACTGGGCAGGAATTAGGACCATAGCTGACCTCCTGACCCCCCACCTAGAATGGAAAAGTTCCGAGAACCTGCCAGTTAAATGCAGAGGAGCAACACAGACATTTAAAATCAGCGATCACACAAGCTCTTCCAGACATCACTACAGCTAAAGGGATTGGAAATGTGACCGGATCCTCACCTACACCAACCTTCATGATCACATTACCAGAAGACACAGTACCTTTGTCTCCTGCACCCTCCAAAAAAGTCTATCAATTAATCATGCCATACAACCACGATTTTCCCGTCATCCACCTACCAAACTATCCCTGTACCCTCCTCTCCACTCACCACAAGCCACCACCTAACTTTCAGTGGAACCTTCCGTACAGGACGAAATGTTCCAAATCGGATGCAGACATCCAGTGGAGACTGTGGCACAACATTCTTCCCACCATTTCAGGTTATGCACCTCAAACTACTGCCTTTTCTGCGCCATTCCAGGTACCATGGAACACACATACCTGGCATGCCCAGTGAACAGGGAACTGATCAAATATGCCCTGGATGCAGCAGAGCTTGTTTGCAACCATGCCCACACTCCAGAGGACTACTGGTACCTGCTCCACTCAGAGCAGACAGCACACACTACCTGCAACTTCTTATTCGTTGCCGCCAAAGCTGTCATTTACAACTTCTACTTGAAGCACACGAGAAGCAGTGACAACGTGCCTCCTGTCGACATGTCAGCGCAAAATCTCAAGTGGAGTCTACGGAGGAAGTTGCAGAGCAGACTTCTACTCGAATTCCACTGCAAAAGACCAGAAACTGTGGATCATCTTAACAGCGAGTGGAACAGTGGCGGTCACCTCTTCAATATCACTGAAGAGTCCATCACCTTCAATGTGTGAAATATGAGACTGACCCAGTGCCAAAAAACTGTGTTCTTAATTCTGTGAAATTGAAATGTTGAAACGTTTATATTTCTTTCTAAAAGGTTTCTTTACTTTTCTTTTTTGCTTTTGTACATAGACTGTAAATAGTTGTTGTTGAAATTAATGTATCTACTGTTCATGCGTAAATAAAAAAAAAATAAGCATTCGACAGCGTTGAACACAGCTACCTTTTTCAAACCTTGAAAGCCTTTGGATTTGGACCCTGCATCATCGGAACAATCCATCTGCTATACAAGTAAGCCATATTCTGCTTGAAACTGAATAACCAACTCACCTGCCACTTTCTGTATTACAGAGGGATAAAACAAGGCTGCCCACTCTCTGGACAACTCTACACAATTGCCATAGAACCATTCCTTAATAAAACTGCCACCAGTATACAATCCCGACGAACGCTGCTACCAGAACCCCACCTAAAGATAACCTACTCAGCATACGCAGATGACGTCACAATTGCAATACACCACGAGAGTGAATTTGAAGCCATTCAAAAGGCTCATGATCTCTATGCTCAAGCATTAGGTGCAAAACTCAACCACTGTAAGACCAGCAGCCTGTGGGCTGGAAAACCAGAACCGACTCCCCCATCCAATGCACATGGTCCAGCGAGGGACAGAAATACCTATGTACCTTGGCAATACCATCCTTTTCTCCCAGAAGAACTGGCCCGAATTGCTGAGTTGTTTCAACAAAGTACTCGGGAAATGGAGAAGTGTGTGTGCCACATCTTCGCTGAGAGAGAGAGACTGCTTGTGGTCAATCATATGGCGGCAAGCATTCTATGGCACACCTTCAAAATCCTCACTCCACCTGTTGACTTCCTCCACTAAATCCCAGGCATCTGTCCAAAGCTTTCTTTGGAACAAAACCAACTGGATGTCTTGCTCCAAACTTAGCCAGCCACTTAGTCAAGGGTTGGTCTCTCTTGACGACAAACTCACAGCATTCCGGATCACCTTTCTTCTTAAGATGCTGCAAACAAAATACCCACATTCCATCACTATGGATAAACTACTAGCAACAGCCACTAGAGGACTATCTCTTTCAACAATGTTGAGAATGGATATAGCACCACTCAAACTACCACCATTTTATAAACACTCACTGTACCACTGGAAAAAGCTAACCCTTCACCATACTCTTGAGAGAACATCCCTTCCTGGAATACTTTCAAAACCGCTCTTCTACAATAAAAGAATAACAGACTCTGCAAATGATGATATTCTCTTCTTTCCTACGTGGAACTGGGCAGGAATAAGAACCATAGCATTAGCATTAGTAAAGGCATGTGATGCAAGAAAGCAAGCTTATGCAGCATCAGCCAGAAAAAAAAAAAAAAAAAAAAAAAAACCTTCCACTTCACCCCTCCGTTCGTTCAAAATACCTGTCCAGCTGAGCCTTAAATTTATTTAGGCTATCAACTTCCATGACAAGGGATGGAAGTCTGTTCCACCAACCAACTACCCGCTGGCTAAAGGCAAATTTCCGGACATCTATACTACATCTGTCTTTCCTCAATTTGAATTTATGTCCTCTCAGGTGATTATTCTGAGCAAGAGGCAGTATCCCATCAGCATTGAGCATGCTCAAACCATTCAAGGCTTTATACACCTCTATCAGATCACCTCGCCGGTGCCTAGTCTCCAGACACTAATTTGCAAAACTTAAACCTTTCTTTGTAAGAGCAACCGTTTGTTCCATTCATTAACCTTGTTGCCCTTCTCTGTACTCGTACCAGCAGCTCTACATCCTTCTTGAAATGAGGCCTCCAGACCTGTATACAGTACTCAAGGTGTGGCCTGACCATTGCCTTATACAAGGGAATAATCACCTCCTTATCCCTGCTAGAAAAATTCCTGTATATCATTGATAAGACACCATGAGCTACTCTTGCAGCCTGTCTGCACTGCTCAGAGAGTGCAGATGGGAGTGCAGTGCAAACTACCGCCGTTTTATAAAGACTCACTGTACCACTGGAAAAAGCTAAACCTTCACCATACTCTTGAGAGAACATCCCTTCCCGGAATACTTCCAGAACCGCTCTTCTACAATAAAAGAATAATAGACCCTGCAAATGATGATATTCTCTTGTTTCCTACGTGGAACTGGGCAGGAATAAGAACCATAGGCGACCTCCTGACACCAAGCCTTGAATGGAAAGGATCAGAAGGCCCATTAAAACCATAAATGTAAAGGAGCAACACAGACATCTAAAATCAGCGATCACACAAGCTCTTCCAGACATCACTACAGCTAAAGGAATTGGAAATATGACCGGATCCTCACCTACACCAACCTTCGTCATCACATTACCGGAAGACACAGTACCTTTGTTTCCTGCACCCTCCAAAAAAGTCTATCAATTAATCATGTCTCGCCATACAACCACGATTTTCCCGTCATCCACCTGCAAAGCTATCCCTGTACCCCTCTCCACTCACCACAAGCCACCATCTAACTTTCAGTGGAACCTTCCATACAGGACGAAATGTTCCAAATCGGATGCAGACATCCAGTGGAGACTGTGGCACAACATCCTTCCCACCCCAGTAAAGCTTCAAATCTTTGGGTTACGCACCTCAAACTATTGCCTGCCTCTTCTGCGCCACGCCAGGTACCCTGGAACACACATACCTGTCATGCCCTGTGAACAAGGAACTGGTCAAATACACTTTAGATGCTGCAAAGCTTGCTGCAACCACACCCACACTCTGGAGGACTATTGGTACCTTCTTCACTCTGAGCAGACAGCACACAACAGGTGCAACTTCCTATTCATTGCTGCCAAGGTCATCATTTACAACTTCTACTTGAAGCACACAAGAAGCAGTGGCAATGTGCCTCCTGTTAACACATTGGCACAACATCTGAAGTGGAGCCTACGGAGGAAGTTGCAGAGCAGACTTCTACTCAAATTCCACTGTAAAAGAGCTGAAACTGTAAATGACCTTAATAGTGAATGGAACAGGGCGTTCACTGAAGCATCACTGAAGAGTCCATCACTTTCAAGGTGTGCATTTAATATGAGACTGATCCAATGCCAATAAACTGTCTGAATTCCCGAAATTCAAATGTAGAAATGTTTTTTTTTATATATCCAAAGTTTTCTTTCTTTATATATATTTTTTCAATTTGTACATAAAATGTAAATAGATTTTGTTGAAAAATGTATCTACTGTTCATGTTTAAATTAAAAAAAAAAAAATCTATCTATCTGTAGATCATCTTAACAGCGAATGGAACAGTGGCAGTCACCTCTTCAGCTTCACTGATCGGCCGATTGGGCTAGCCGGGTGGGTAAAGTGCCTGCCTGGCAACCCAAAGGTTGCGGGTTCGATTCCCGCCTCGGGCTTGGGTCAAAGTACTGCAAAAACCTTGGAAGGTGCATTATGGCCACAGAAGCCTATGCGCCAACAACTACCAAAAAAAAAAAAAAAAACCATCACCTTCAACGTGTGACATTTAATATGAGAATGATCCAATGCCAAGAAACTGTTTTCTTAATTCCTGAAATTGAAATGTTGAAATGTTTGTATTTCATTCTAAAAAGTTTTATTTTTCCTTTTTTTGCTTTTGTACATAGAATGTAAATAGTTGTTGAAAATATATCTACTGTTCAAGTTTTAAATAAAAAAAATTAAAAAAAAAATCTATATATCTATCTAAATAGGAATTTTTAACTCAAAATGAAGGATATTTCTTGAAAAATATATAAATTTAAATACCTTTTACAGCAAGCATTGGTTTTGAGTTTAAAGGATTTTGAATATATAACATCCAGTAAGTATTTTGGTCGATGCTGTTAACTCTTCCAGAAATGGTATGTACAAAAAAGTCCCACATATAATATTTTTTTGCTTCAAACCTTTGATAGAACCAAAAAATAAATAAATAAAAAAAAAATAATTAAGCAATAAATTCTTAAATGTTCAAGATAAGTTGTTAATTACATATATAGGCCTATCAATCAGTTACCATTATAAATAATAACACAAATGTCATGGAACATCTCATACTGATACACCTAATGTCAAAAAAGGTGTTGGTAAATCAAGAAGTAACAAGTGGAAAAGAACATTACATGTGCTTTTATTCATGTAACTTCCTCAAAGCATCTAACCTTACTTATTGGCATTGCTTTCATTGTGATTTCCTTTCACTGCATATATTGATATAATTGATTGATTAAAATATAATTATTGATTACTACATAAAAAAATTTACGACATTTATTTTTTCATATGTTTATGCTTGGAGGTTGGTGAGCTCTGAACACATTCTTTCTCTTAAGAATGTGTTGAAAGCTTGTGCTGACCTAGTCAATTTCTAATAGCCTTGGTTAAGCTTGTATCTAGTATTGCACATCTTCCCTCTCTCTTATTCTTGTTTGCATATTGCTGGCCCGAAACAAAGGAAGGTGCATACTGTTGCATTTACCATCAACTTAAATATATAGAACAGAGGGTGGGGTGTAAAATAATTACAAAATTCTAAGGTGTCTAATTATTTGTGGTGCGTACATATGTCAGTATCAATAAAGTGTGTGAACCACTGATATATGGTTTAAATTCTTTTATTGTCAGAAATTATAACCCAGGTTTCAATGTGATGGGAACCTTTTTTATTGGCTTACATTTTCTGCCTTTTAGTGTTAATTTAGTGCAAGTAAGTGGCGGTGCTAGTGAGCTTCTCACAACATCAATTCTGTGAGGATGAACATTTATTCATTTTCCTACTTTAATTAAATTTATTGTATAAATGTAAAATTGGTTTTTTTTTTTTTTTATTTACAAGAACTTTAATTAAATTCCTCTTCATAGTAAAAATATTCAGTAGCCAGGCACACATCATTGTGGGTGAGGAATATTGATTCTGGTAGTTTTGGTTATTGATTCAAGTGATATATTACCAACATAGTGTGTAGCATGCTGCAGGAAAATTTGGCCACCCCTGCACTACACTGCATTGGAAGTGAAGGAGTATTTTGAACATTCTATCTAATCCCAACACAGTGCAATGTATAATGCATAAAATTATAGTTCCTGTGATGTGATCCTTTGTGATATATTTTACATAGCTATAGTACATTTACACTAAAATGCCTTTATTAAAATGTTCATACTAAAGTTTTTTGTTTTTTTTTATGTAAACCCCAAACACGAGAGGTGTTAGAACCTATAGTACTTAGTACCGTGCTTGGGTTGGAGGTTGAGAAGACGAAAGAAGATATTTGTTGACATTGGACTGTAATTTTCAGGAAATACGTATGAAGGAAGGTTGTTCCAGAAAACAGCAGTTGAATGAATAAATGAGGAAGATGAAAAGTTGGTTCTGTGAGTTTGAAGTTGGACAGTAAATGGATGTTGGCTGGTGGCGGCATGTGTTCGGATTGTTTTGAAAGAGAGAGCGGGAATTATAGAAGCCAATTCAGAAGAACGGTGCCCATGGAAGTATCTGTAGAAGAGTCTCTGCACTCGCTGTCTATGAGACAGCGAGTGAAGAGACTCTGTTAGAGATGAGTCATTAATTAACCTAATTGCCCTCTAATGAATGGAATCAAGAAGCCTGAGAAAGGTTTTGGGGGCACCATCCCAGATGTGAGAACAATATTCCATGGCAGGGCAGATTTGTGATTTATACAGCGTGAGCAGCTGTTTGGAAGAAAAGTAACGCCGAGAGTGAAAGAGAAAACCAAGTTTTTTAGATGCAGAAGAAGCAATATTTGTAATGTGCTTGTGCCAAGAGAGATTAGAAGTCAGGGTAATCCCCAAAAGAGATATATTATTTTGCCTAGAAATCGGAGTGTCACTAAAGATAAGCATAGGAGCAGAAGAATCCTTTTTGCGAGATATAAGACAAGACTGAGTTTTAGAAGGGTTGAAATCAACTAAGTTGTCTTTGCCCCACTGGAGAATTACCTGAAGATCGGCATTTAAGGAATTGGTAGCAGATTTTCAAGAAGTTGAAGCTGATTGAGCAGGACAAGGTTTCTCAAAATGGAAAGTGGAATGCAATGTGCTATCATCGGCAAAACTATGGATAGGATTTCCAGTCAATGGAAGAAGGTCATTAATATACAAGAGGAAAAGAGTGGGGGAAAGAACTGAACCTTGGGAGACACCGGTATTAGTGGAGAAGTTAGAAGACAGAGAGCCATCTACCATCACCCTCAGTGAGCGATCAGAGAGAAAACTGGATAACCAATTACTAAAAACAGTTGGCAAACCATAAGATGGAAGCTTGTTTAGAAGAACTTTATGTCAAACACGATCGAAAGCCTTTGAGATGCCAAGAGCAACTACTTGTGTTTCACCGAACCTTTCCATTCCATTGAACTAAAAGTGCTTTTAGTTTAACCCCACAGGCTCACATTTGGTGAGTATGGGCTTGGCACACCCAGGGTCTTGAGCTGGATATCATCATTCTTCTCTTTCTTGGTGATTCTCTTCTAATTTTGACTCCCCTCCCTCTCTCTCTCTCTCTCTCTCTCTCTCAGGGTAACTCGGGAATTTTTTGAGGCTTATTTTCAGGGTTATTATTATTTTAGCTGTATGGCGTAAGGAAGCCTCAGGCTTCCTTATGCCACATAGCTAATAATAATAATATTTATATTTGGCATATTTATTACCAGTAAGCAATTGGTAATAAATCAAAGCATCTAACCTTACTTTTCAAACAACCCTCATATTTTCAATGAGTAACATAAGATGGAGAACACTTTTACAAGGAGCAGTAAAATATAGAGTTCAAGCACACTGGTTAAACAATACATGAATTTGCATAATTTTCCCTATACTTTACCCATTTTTACAAAGATATTTTGACTAAAAACTATGAAGACAGAGAATTATACTATGTGCATAAAAAAAGCATGCCATTGATTACTCAATCATCAGCTTCTTGACATCACATGCATTTTGAAAATTATTTCAGCAGGATGCAAAATGTTGAAACATTTCTCAGTGAAAGAAAAGCCTTATCAAAGCTTATATTTTCTTTTTTCTTTTTTTTTTTTTTCTACTCATGAACAATGCCAAAAAAACTGATGAAAAAGTTGTACCTCACTTTGCAATAATTTATGAAAGAAAGATTCATATTGAAAAAATTATGAAACAAAAAAGGTACCGAAATCTGCTGTCAAGCTTCTGAGCTATTTCCATTATGCTGAGAAAAGTGTCATTCTCATTTACAGTGAGAACAATAGTATAGTCAATAAGATTGGTGGAATTGTCATTTATAGCACCATCTTCCCAAAGTGAATATGTAATGTTTATTTTCCTCACATGATCAACTTCTGTGCTGTCTTCTGATTCTTGTAAATCTAAAAAAGAATAAAATATTAATGTCATAATTAGCAAAATAAAAAAACTGTGATGTGAGTAGGAAATTATGTTCAAATATTCAAATTATTTATGAGAGAATTTTTTTAAAATTGGTTATTTTGACTAATGTAATATTTGAAGAACATTTTGCACAGGTTACCTAACCACTTAAATTGAAAGAAATTCATGTACAGGCAACCCCTGTATAACATGGTACTTCTACAACATGGTTTCGCTCTAACATGATTGATAAATTGTGCCAATCCTCGCACAACACGGTACTTATATAACACAGTTTCGCTCTACACGGTTAGAGAATTTTGGTAAACTTCAAATAACGGTGTTTTTGAGTGGGGAAAACCCTGCTATTATGTTGGATGTAATTTTTCAACATTTCCACTCTTTTTGAATCCCCGCTGTTGACTCGCTAGTCAAAAAAAAGATTATTGAGAAATCCCTGTATTTTTTTTTTTTTTTTTTTTTTTGTTGTTGGGAAATCCCTGTGTTACGTGCTATATTTTTTTTTTTTTATGAGAACCCCAAACACGAGAGGTATTATAACCTATAGTACTTAGTACCGTGCTTGGGTTGGAGGTTGAGAAGACGAAAGAAGATATTTGTTGATATTGGACTTGAACTTCTGTAGATTGTAATTTTCAGGAAATACATATGAAGGAAGGTTGTTCCAGAAAACAGCAGTTGAATGAATAAATGAGGAAGATGAAAAGTTGGTTCTGTGGGTTTGAAGTTGGACAGTAAATGGATGTTGACTGGTGGCGGCACGTGTTCGGACTGTTTTGAAAGAGAGAGCGGGAATTATAGAAGCCAATTCAGAAGAACAGTGCCCATGGAAGTATCTGTAGAAGAGGCATGCAGCAGAAACAGTGCGTCTATGAGAAAGCGAGTGGAGAGACTCTGTTAGAGATGAATCATTAATTAACCTAACTGCCCTCTTCTGAATGGAATCAAGAAGCCTGAGAGAGGTTTTGGGGGCACCACCCCAGATGTGGGAACAATATTCCATGGCAGAGCGGATTTGCGATTTATACAGAGTGAGCAGCTGTTTGGGAGAAAAGTAACGCCGAGAGCGAAAGAGAAAACCAAGTTTTTAGATGCAGAGGAAGCAATATTTGTAATGTGCTTGTGCCAAGAGAGATTAGAAGTCAGGTTAATCCCCAAAAGAGATATATCATTTTGCCTAGAAATCGGAGTGTCACTAAAGATAAGCATAGGAGCAGAAGAATCCTTTTTGCGAGATATAAGACAAGATTGAGTTTTAGAAGGGTTGAAATCAACTAAGTTGTCTTTGCCCCACTGGAGAATTACCTGAAGATCGGCATTTAAGGAATTGGTAGCAGATTTTCGAGAACTTGAAGCTGATTGAGCTGGACAAGGTTTCTCAAAATGGAAAGTTGAATGCAATGTGCTATCATCGGCAAAACTATGGATAGGATTTCCAGTCAATGGAAGAAGGTCATTGATATACAAGAGGAAAAGAGTGGGGGAAAGAACTGAACCTTGGGGGACACAGGCATTAGTGGAGAAGTTAGAAGACAGAGAGCCATCTACCATCACCCTCAGTGAGCGATCAGAGAGAAAACTGGATAACCAATTACTAAAAACAGTTGGCAAACCATAAGATGGAAGCTTGTTTAGAAGACCTTTATGCCAAACACGATCAAAAGCCTTTGAGATGTCAAGAGCAACTACTTGTGTTTCACCGAACCTTTCCATTGAATTAGTCCATAAATGGGTAACATAAGCCAGAATATCACCAGTGATATTCTGGCTTATGGATAATTGGATGGGAGGGATTTGTCACCCTTTTTAGGAACTGGCTGGATATGAGCAAATTTCCAAGCAGAAGGAAAAACACCTTTGGAATAAGAAAGTGAAAAAAGGCGGCAAAGAATAGGAGTAAGTTCAGGAGCACAGGTTTTGAGAACAAGTGGAGAAATACCTTCAGGACCTGGAGCTTTTTTAGCATCAAGATTCATCAAAATCCTTCTGATATCCTTTTGACGGAAGACCACAGGAGGCATTGAATGGAGCGTGTTAGGAATGGTGGGAGGTGTTTTACCAAGATCATTAATACATGAGCTCGAAGAAAAATGGGATGCTAGCAGGTCAGCTTTATCCTTGGCTGAAGTGACAACAGAACCATCTGGTTTGGACAGAGGTGGGAGCAGAGATGGGCAAACGTTGCGGCCAATAGCTTTGGCAAGAGACCAGAATGCTCGGCTACCATTAGGGCAAGAATCAAGTTTTCTACTCTTAGCCTGTTCAAACTCTAATTTGGACTGATTAATAACTGCTTTACAATTGTTGCGAGCTTTGGTGTAGGCAGAAAATGAAACTGAAGAATTAGAAACAAGCCAATTACGATATGCAACGTTCTTCTCTTGGACAGCCTTAGCACATTTATTGGAAAACCAAGGTTTAGATAAAGGACGAGATTTTAAAGTGGAGTGTGGGATAAAGGATTCCATTCCTGCAAGAATAATTTCACTGACACGATCTGAGCAAACGTTGACATCAGAAGTTTTGAAACAGTAATCAGACCAAGGAAAAGAAGAAAAGAAGTCTCGCAGGTCATCCCATTTTGCATTCTTGTAATGCCAAACAATACGAGGTTGGGAATAGCCATGAGATAAAGGTTCCATTGGAGAAGAGACAATTACCAAGTTGTGATCTGAAGTGCCTAAAGGACCTCTCACTTCAACCTTGTACTTAAAGGGTTGTTTGTGAGAAAAAGATCAAGCGTATTGGCTGTATGATTAGGATTGTCCGGTATTCTTGTAGGTAAATGAACAATCTGTGCTAGGTCATTAGTAATTGCAAAAGCCTCAGCATCTCGACCTGCTGGGTCGGTGTGACTAGAAAACGGAAGCCAGCTGGAGTTGTGAACGTTAAAATCTCCAAGGAAAATTACCTCACTGTTAGGAAAGTTGGACTGGAGAAAGTCAAGTTGCAAAGAGAGGAAGTCAAAGAGCTCCAAGTGATTAGTGGAGTTGGGAGAACGGTAGAGACAACAGATGAATTTTACACAATGAGGTAGAGAGATTTTAAGCCAGAGAAGATCAAAGAGAGGAGATTCCAAATTGCCAAGTCTCTGACAGGGAATATCAGAACGGACATATGCACAAGTACCACCTTTGAGTCGAAAGGAATCATACAGCAAATAATTTGGACATCTGAGATGAGCAGTAGTTGAATCAACTGATAACTGAAATTCAGTCAGAAAAAGTACATGGGGTTTGGAAGACTGCAAGTGGAAATGGACATCATTGAGATTAGATATTAGATAGATTAGATAGATATTGAACTCATGCTTGTTAAAAAATCTAGTTTTTAAGTTTTGGATAGTGCACCAGGCCATCCAAAATATTTAAGTCATTCAAACATTGAAGTTATGTTCCTACCACCACAGTTGTACTGAGTTAATACAACTTTTTTCATTCAGCCATTAGTTCAAGGCATTATATCCGCAACATCAGAAAATCTTTACAATTGATCTTGGAAAAAATTCACTCCGAATCTATTGAAGTAATGCAGGCAGGGAAACATTTCTCAATTGTGGACTATATCAGAATCATAACTTTTTCGGTGAAATAAGTAAAACCGTAAATGTTAAATGTATGGCAAGAGTCAGTTCATTCAGGAAATACGGTCGAACCAGCATAAAACAAAATCGGTGCAACAGTAGAACTTGCTACGTTGGTAGGAGGGGAAGGTTTTCATGATATGACTACTGAAGCTCTTGTAGGTAGCACAGTTGATAGAATCGCCCTGCTCCCCACACCAGGTGGAAAAGACCCGAGTTTGAATCTAGTCAATGATGGGGAGAATTTTTATGGGTCCTTTTCACAATGTGGCTAAGTTGCTCGGATGAGGGTAGCGTAGTTTTTTCTCCCAGAAACTCAAGTTTTTCGTCCAGCAAAACAGAAAATCAACTACAGAACACGCGCAATTTATAGACAATATACACAGAATAACGTAACCTTAGTCGCCAATGCTCCTAAAAAAAAAAATAAAAAAAATATATCATTAGTGAAGACGTTCAAGCATTAGCATTAGTAGAGGCAGGCATATGATGCAAGATAGCAAGCTTATGTAGCATCAACAAAAAAAACTGCTCCCATTTCACCCCTCGTTCGTTCCAAATACCTGTCCAGCTCAGCCTTAAATTTATTTAGGCTATCAACTTCAACAACAAAAGATGGAAGTCTGTTCCACCAACCAACTACCTGCTGGCTAAAGGCAAACTTCCGCACATCTATCCTACATCTGTCTTTCCTCAATTTGAATTTATGCCCTCACAGGTGACTATTCTGAGCAAGAGGAAGAATCCCATCAGCACTGAGCATGCTAAAACCATTCAAGGCTTTATACACCTCAATCAGATCACCTCGCAGGTGCCTAGTCTCCAGACACTGTAATTTTCGAAATTTAAGCCTTTCTTCATAAGAGCAACCCTTTGTTCCATTCACTAATCTTGTTGCCCTTCTCTGTACTTATTAAAACAGCTCTACATTCTTCTTAAAATGAGGCCTCCAGACCTGTATACAGTACTCAAGGTGTGGCCTGACCATTGCCTTATACAAGGGGATAATCACCTCCTTATCCCTGCTAGAAAAATTCCTGTATATCATTGACAAGATGCCATGAGCAACTCTTGCAGACCATCTCCACTGCTCAGAAAACTTCATATCTGCCTGAACAATTACCCCCAGGTAATTTTCGTTCTCTACCACTGTCAGTGTAGTACCACAGAGTTGATATGTCACTCTGGGGTTACTGCTTCCCATATGTAGTACTTTACATTTGTCAATGTTAAACTTCATTTGCCACCTCTCAGCCCATCTGCTCAACTTTTCTAGATCCTGTTGCAGCAGCATACTGTCATTAGTGTCCTTAACAACCCCACCAACCTTTTTATCGTCTGCAAACTTGGACATTAAGCTTGATATACCATCATCAATATCATTTATAAATACAGAAAACAGTAATGGACTGAACCCTGAGGGACTCCACTAATAACATTAGTCCACGATAAGCAGTGTCCATTGATTACCACTCTCTGTCTTCTCCCACTCAACCATCCCTTTATCCATAGCAGCAATTTTCCTCCAATACCACACTGCTCCAATTTGTGCAGCAGTCTTCCATGTGCAACAGTATCAAAAGCCTTTGTAAGATCCAAATATATGATATCAAAGTTATTCCCTGCATCCAATTCCTTTGTGACCACATCATAGTATCCAATCAAATTGGTCAGGCAAGACTTTCCCTTCACAAAACCATGCTGTGTCTGAGCCATAACTGAAGTCTTGTTTAGATGATCCTGCAATGCTTTTTAACCATTACCTCTATTAATTTACCTGGAACAGAAGTTAATCTAACAAGTCTATAATTGCTTGTGTTGCCCTTTGATCCGCCTTTGTGAATTGGGGTCACATTTGCACATCTCCAGTTCATGGGTACCTCTCCTGAGTCCAAAGAAGCTCTCATAGTTATGGTTAAGGGTTTGCTTACTTCCTTTGCTTCTTCCTTTAATATAACTGGATAGATCCTGTCCACCCCGGGTGCCTTTTTTATGTTTATCTTCAACAATTTCTCCTTCACTTTCCTCTCAGTTATTACAAAATCATTTAGCTCACAGCCAGAGTTTAACTCACCTCTGGCATTTCCCTCCCTGAATAACTCCTCATGTGTGAATGTAGATGCAAAATACTCATTTAGTTTGTTAGCCACCTGAGCAGGATCATCAACAGTTGAACCATCAATATCCAGTGGACCAATCTGATTGATCCCTTTCCTTCTAGAGTTTACATAGGTAAAGAACTCTTTTCTGTTTTTCTTTGCATCCTTTGCCAAGGATTTCTCATAATCTGCCTTTGACTGCCTAATCTCCTTTGTGACTTGGTTACAGACCAGACCAGCTTATATCTATCGTAGGCTTCCATATCACCCATTAATTTATATGTATCCCATGCATTTTTCTTCTCTGCCATATGTCTCATTAGTTCATCTGATATCCATTTAGGCCTAAACCTTGAACAATATTTCTTAATTGGTAATTAAAGCCTAGTAGCTTCCAAAATAAATTCTTTGAATGCTTCCCATTTTGAATTTGCTGTTGGTAACATCATCAGTTGGTCCCACCGTATAGAATTTAAATACTGTCTCAGACCGGCATAGTCGCCTTGACGAAAGCAAAAACAGTTCCCTTTACCCCTGATGGTAGTTACCTCTTTGTGTAAATCCCACTTCAGCACACTGTGATCACTACCACCTAGTGGTTCCTTTATCTGCAGATTCTTAATGCATGAAATATCACTACTGATAATCAGATCAAGAGTATTACTCCCTCTAGTTGCGTCTCGAACATGCTGATGTAGAAAACAATCATCCATAAATCCACAAAAGCCTTGCTAGTGTGTGATTGACCAACCCACAAATTCCAGTCTATATCTGGGAAATTAAAATCCCCCATTATAAGACTCTCTGATTTACTGGCCCACTCTATTTCCCTGTACAGTTTCTTATTATACTCATCAGAGTCATTAGGCCTCCTACTCTCAATTTTGATCTCCCAATGCTTATGTCACACCAAACTGACTCGATACTGCGCTGTACAGTGATGTCGACTGGCTTCACTTCCTTGGATTTCATGTGTTTCTTAACTAATAGCATAACCCCTCCTCCCTTCCTCTCCTGTCTATCCTTTCTGTACACATTGTACTCCCCAAATTCCAGTTCTGCATTCCTTATATCTATGGGACACCATGTCTCTGATATCCCAACAATATCTGCCTTGAATGTTTTGAGCAATAACTCAAATTCATCAAATTTATTTACTAAACTCCTAGTATTGGTGTACATGTAATTATACATGCACTTGTTCTTACTCTTAGTTACCCTAACACATCCCATGTATTTACTTGTTCCATGATGACTCCCAGCAGCTCTTGAAGTCTCCAGTAACTTGCTCTCTAGGCTGCTGTTCATTACAATATAAGCAGTGCAAGAATCACTTTCACCTCTGCCAGTGGCTACTGTTAATCTATTAGTCCTTGTATCCCCCCAAGCTAGCAGTTTTCCGACCAACCTAACACTGCCTCGATAGCATCAGCAAATATTCTTGCACCCTTTCTATTTAAGTGTATCCCATCCCTGTAGAAACAGTGTCTCTTGCTAACAAGTACAGACCAGGCTGAAAAAATTGTACCCCTTTAGCCTTGCACAATCTTTCCAGGGTCGAATTGATCGACAAGGCTCTCATCATATACTCCCTCCTATCGTGTCTGGGCAGAATTGCAGACACTTTCAAATTCAACCCTAATGCACGGCTTTTTTTCAACAGTGATCTATACTTGTTAAGTAATTCTACCGGTCTCCTACTCTTAATATTATTAGTACCAATGTGTACAACAATATATTTTGCTTTTAGCCAGCTGGTAGTTGGTTGGTGGAACAGACTTCCATCCCTTGTTGTGGAAGTTGATAGCCTAAATAAATTTAAGGCTCAGCTGGACAGGTATTTCGAACGAACAGAGGGGTGAAGTGGAAGTGTTTTTTTTTTTTTTTTTGGCTGATGCTGCATAAGCTTGCTTTCTTGCATTATATGCCTCTACTGATGCTAATGCTAATGATAATGCTATATCACCTTTTGTGCTCTTAAAAGATGATATCCGCTCTACAACATCATGAACCTTTGCCCCTGGCAGACATACCCTGGTCCTGTTCCACCTATCCTTTTTACATACTATGTTCCCCGTTTCCCTGGCAATAGATTCACCAACAACTAGTTCCTGTGGGACCATTCTGCCTTGGGGGTTGCCGCTGTGTTGCGTGATGACCAAGTGCTAATTTTAGTGTTAATTTAGTGCAAGTAAGTGGCGGTGCTAGTGAGCTTCTCACAACATCATTTCTGTGAGGATGAATTTTTTTTTTTTTTTTTTTATTTATAAGCACTTTAGCATTAAATTCCTCTACATAGCAAAAATATTCAGTAGCCAGGCACACATCATTGTGGGTGAGGAGTATTGATTCTGGTAGTTTTGGTTATTGATTCAAGTGATATATTTCCAACATAGTGTGTAGCATGCTGCAGGAAAATTTGGCCACCCCTACACTACACTGCACTGAAAGTGAAGGAGTATTTTGAATATTCTTTCTAATTCCAACACAGTGCAATGTATAATGCATAAAATTATAGTTCCTGTGATGTGATCCTTTGTGATATATTTTACATAGCTATGGTACATTTACTCAAAAATGCCTTTATTAAAATGTTCATACTAAAGTGTTTTTAGTTTAACCCCACAGGCTCACATTTGGTGGATATGGGCTTGACACACATCCACGGTCCTGAGCTGGATATCATCATTCTTCTCTTTCTTGGTGATAGCCTTCTAATTTTGACTCCTTCCTCTCTCTCTCTCTCTCTCTCTCTCTCTCTCTCTCTCTCTCTCTCTTCTCTCTCAGGGTAACTCGGGAATTTTTTGAGTCTTATTTTTAGGGTTATTATTATTTTAGCTATATGGTGTAAGGAAGCCTCAGGCTTCCTTACGCCACATAGCTAATAAAAATAATAATAATATTTATATTTGGCATATTTATTACCAGTAAGCAATTGGTAATAAATCAAAGCATCTAACCTTACTTTTCAAACAACCCTCATATTTTCAATTATTTTATTACCAGTAAGCAATTGAGTATATGAAATCAGTCAAGCTTATTATATAGTAAATGACTGATTGGATTTACTGAATTACTTACCAGTTTATTCCAGCTGTTTCTTTTAATTTTATTTTAATGAAAATAGTAATTGTATAGTAATAATTATAGCCATATAGTGCAAGGAAGCCATGGGCTTTTGCTACACTGGCTGGGTTAAAAAAAACAAGCAGATAAGAAAAAAAATTATTTGCATCCCTTCTCACATAGGTAACTATCTAGTTGATCTTTGAATTTATTCAAACTGTCAGCCTCAACTACCTGTGAAGGCAATCTTTTCCAGCAATCAGCAACTTGCTGGCTAACAGAAAACTTCCTACAGTCCAGTCTAAACCCCTTTCCCTATAATTTGAATTTATGCCCCTGAGTTCTAGAATTCTCTATATAGTGAAAATTCCACCTTTTTTTTATTTTACTGTCCCTCTCAGAGCCTTCTAAACCTCAATCAGGTCACCTCTGAGGTGCCTGGTTCCAAGCTCTGCAGCCTGCATATACAGAGTCTTTCCACATACGGTTACCCTTTTGCTGATCTCACCATGCAAGTTATCTGTCTTTGAACCCTTTCAAGAAGCTCAATGGCTTTTTTTCAGGTGAGGTCTCCATACTCGAACACAGTATTCCAAATGTGGTCTTACAATTGTCTTATACAGTGTGACTACGACCTCCATATCTCTACAGGATAATGTTCTATAAATCATCAATAGGACACCATGGGCTTTTCTGGCTGCCTCTTTACACTGCTCAGAAAAATCATATCTGCCCATATTATAACTTCCAGATCCCTTTCTTCCTCCACTGTTTTTAATTCAATCCCACCAAGTGTATAATTTATTTATTTTTGGGTTGCTATTCCCCAAGTGCATTTTTCTGCATTAAAACGAAGCTGCCACTTTTCTGACCATTCTTGCAGCCTGTTCAAGTGATCCTGAAGGAGCATGGCTTGGTACTGATCAAAATGAATTTTTATAACAATACCCACTGAAATCGAGACATAAAAATGAAATAGGAGATAAGATATGCATCCAGTTTATTTATATTAACAAAAGGAATTTTATTCCGTTCTCTCATAAGTCATTTAGGAATAAAAAATTGTCCCAATTTTACTTGTAACATATATAATCACCTAAATAAAAACAAACAAGTTAGATTTATTAGAATGAAATGCTTAAAGATGTCTACAGAAATCTGTGAAGATTTTAAAGCAGTCCAAACTGTCAATCTTTTGGATAATATGTAATGCAAATTGTGTTCATATATGTTCATTGCTTCTCTATACATGTAGCTATTAGTATTTCTGAAAAATATTTGATCTAAACACTTCTGATCAGTCAGTAGAGTCTCAGATTTTTTAAGAAGGGACGAATAGATTGCCATATCTATCTCTTCAGTTTTTGAAATGTAACTCTCCACGGTGACTGTTCATTATATAACAAAACATTACTATCATCATATAAGTAATGCAGGATTTTTTTTGTCCTATAGCTGTTAGTTATAAAGAACTAGCATGCACCATAAGAGAGCACTGGCCTTAAAACAGGTTAATTAAAAAAAATATATGATATATGAATGAAAATATTGATCTGTACTTACTCATATCCACTTCATATTTACAAGTGCAGTTGTTATACATCATATCAACAAAACTGTGACCTGACAATAACGGAAGGACCAATGATGTAGTTTCAAAATCACCAAATGATCCATCTTCCCTTTGTTGAGAAATTAAATAACTTAGAGCTTTCTGGAATTTCCAGCCCTCACCTTTATCTCTTGATGCTAGAAATGCCTACCAAAAAGAAGTAAATCAAAACCCATACATCATATCAAATAATAAATCACTTAAATTCTTTAAAATGATAAAATTTTATCACCATTATTATTACTGAAGATGATAAATATTTATCATTTTAAATCAGTGTTTTCTGTTAACCTCATTCCTGAAACAGCTCCAAACCAACAGTAATTCCAGATGGAAAAGTTTCTGTTTTATGCTCCATGGCTGCTTTATGGCAAGATAAGTGTATTCATATTTTTTTTTTTTTTTTTTTTTTGTGGCAGAACAAATATGTGTAAATTCAAACATGCAAATGTGTGTTTTTTTTTTTAATTCATATCCCAGGATCAGTAATGGTGCTGTTTATCAGTTTTCAGTGGGTGTGCTATGTAATTAATAATGGTTTGTTGAGACCAACAGTTCATCACATATAACACTTGTCTTAACAATGGATTCAGTAAACCATCCAAAATCTAACAACAGATTTGTGTGAACCTATGCAGTGCACTGCTGCTCACAAACACAGGAAAACTAGTCATAAAAAGCTCACAATTTTCACATTTACATATGTGCTTCTGTTCGCCTAAATTCACTTTATTCAGTTTTTTTATTTGTGATTTCATAGATGAGCAACCAAATTAGTGAAGAACACAAAGGAGTACTTTTACTATAAAAAATTTCAGTTCACAGAACAGGTTCTGCAAATTGCAGCACTTGGAAACTAGACACTTGTGAGGAGAGCTTATTGAAGTGTTTAAGGCTTTAAATGGATTGGGTAAACTTATTGATGATGGTATTCTTATTCTTTTTTCAGACAACACACACACAAGGGGACATAAACTTAAATTGAAAAAGGATGACTGCAAGGTAGATATGTGAAAATTTGCTTTCAGCCAAAAAGTAATTAATTGTTGGAACAAGGTACCATCTGATGTTGTGGAGGTGGGCAATTTGAATAAGATTGGAAAAGAATTAGATATATTAATGTACAGATGAGGTGGATAGCGTTTTTTTTTCTTATGGTGTATAAAGTTGCTTCCTTGCATCATTTTCAGCTACTACTATCACTAATAATAATAATATAGTAGGGAGAGTTATGGATTGAATCTCTTGGAACTTTTTCATAGTCAAGATCTACTTAGCCATCTGAATAATAACAGATGACCAAGTATAAATTCTATACAGTGGGACCAACTGATGATGTTACCAACAGCAAATTCTAAATGAGAAGCATTCAAGGAATTAATTTTGGAATCTACTAGGCTTTTCATACCAACTAAGAAATACTCCTCAAGGTTTAGGCCTAAATGCAGATGATACGAAGGTTGGCAGGGTTGTTAATGACAGTAAGGAAGGTATGCTGCTGCAACAGGATCTAGAAAAATTGAGCAGATGGGCTGAGAGGCGGCAACTGAAGTTTGACAGTGACAAATGCAAACATATGGGTAGCAGTAACCCCAGAGTAATATACCAATTGTGTAGTACTACACTCAGGGTAGTGGAGAATGAAAACTACCTGGAGTAATTGTGCAGTCAGATATGAAGAAGTTTTCTGAGCAGTGGAAACAAATTGCAAGAGTAGCTCGTGGGGGTCTTGTCAATGATATATATGAATTTTGCTAGCAGGGATAAGGAAGTGATTATCCCCTTGTATAAGTCAGTGGTCAGGCCACACCTTGAATACTACCTACAGGTCTGGAGGCCTCATTTTAGGAAAGATGTTGAGCTACTAGAACGAATACAAAGAAAAGCAACGAGATTAGTGAGTGGAACAAAGGGTTGCTGTTACCAAGATAGGCTTAAGTTCTGCATATTGCAGTGTCTGGAGCCAGTAGTGTAGCTACCCTTTTCGGGCCCGGAGGCAAAGAACAAGTTAGGGCCCCTACTTAATTAATGAAAATTGCAAAAAGAGGAGACAGCCAAAGATGCCGGGCCCGGAGGCAATTGCCCTGCCTGCCTACATGGTAGCTACGCCACTGTCTGGAGCCTAGGCACCTGCGAGGTGATCTGATTGAGGTGTATAAGGCCTTGAATGGTTTGAGCAAGCTCAATGCTGATGGGATTCTTCCTCCTGCTCAGATTAATTACCTGAGGGGTGACTCAAGTTGAGGAAAGACAGTTGTAGAATAGATGTGCGGAAATTTGCCTTTAGTCAGCAGATGGTTGATTGCTGGAACAAACTTCCATCTGTCACTGTGGAAGTTGAACTAGACAAACTTTTGGAGTGAATGGATGGGTGAAATGGGGAAGTTTTTTTTTTTTTTTTTTGGTTGATGCTATATAAGCTTGCTTTCTGGCATCATATGCCTCTACTAATGCTAATGCTATATTTTGATTATGAAAATAATGAAGACTACTATGTTTCAAATCTTGGATCATAGTCCAGAATAGTATGAATGAGTGGCAGACAAAAGTGTGGATTATGCAATTAGACCTAAAATTTAAAATTTTATGAGCGAAAAGCCCATGAGTACTTGTCCAAAAAGGTTCGGGGGGGGGGGGGGGGGGGGAACATTATATTTTATATTATATAATTATTAATTATACTGAAATGCTACCAATATAAACCATACAAGCTCCTCCCAAACAAAATTTCAGGTGCACCACTGAATGGAATCAAAAATGAAGGGTGTCAAAACATGTTGAAAAGGATATTAATTTGGATGCTGTAAGAAATGGGTAAAAGAAAACACACAATCACCTTGAAATACAACAGCGTTTAATCATCAAAGTTTACATGCCATGATTTTCTGCGATATTAAATTGAAACTAACTGCCAAAGAATCCCATGAAGTGGTTCTCAACTGGGGCCATATGGCCCCCCAGTGGTCATGCTGTATTTCTGAATCTAAGAACAAAAGACTTTACAAAAGCAAAAACCCATCCCGTTACTCCTTATGGTAGTTACAGCTTTAAGTAGTAAAGCTTTCACATCATCGGTACTTTGTGATCACTGTCACCTAGTGGTTCTTTTATCTGCACATTCTTAATGCATGAATAATCACTGCTAATAATCATTGAAGTATATAACTTTAATATTAACCATCTGGTGAGTATGGGCTTGGCACACCCAGAGTCCTCAGCTGAATATCATCATTCCTCTCTTTCTTAGTGAATCCCCACCCTTCTCTCTCTCTCTCTCTCTCTCTCTCTCTATCTCTTTTTTGGCTGGTGCTGCATAAGCCCCAGGCTTCCTCGCACCATATGGCTAATAATAATAAAATTATATGATTGCAAAAACCTTTGGAGTCACCCTTGTACAATCAGTGCCACAAAACCTAGATCTGTTTACTGTCAGGAGATTAATTCTGTTTACTCAATTTTGAGAAAATTACACTTCTAAAATAGAAATAAAGCTGTGTTTTCACTCACATGTAAAATTAAAACTGTTATATTAGTATCACCAAAACTGCCATCTTCCTGCTGCAACTTTTTCAAATTTTTCAATGATTGGTATAGGAACGTTGAAAGATATTTCTCATGATGAACCGCACATGCCATTGCTAAAACTTCTATAACTTCTGTTTCTATATACACAAATCAAAAAAAAAAATTCCAATGACAATTTATAAAATATTTTGCAAGGATAATAATAATTTTCTTAATTTTTATTTTTAAATTTCTGATATAAAAAATGATCAATAAAGCTATATAGTATATTTCTTATAATGTGTATTTTACTCAGAAATCTTATCAGTTTAAACCTTAGCTATATCATAATATCACTTGACACCTGCCAACTGGAGGTAAGAAAACTTCTTAAGCTATTACACAGGTCAACAAGTATATTTTATAAGAAAAAAAATACATGGACTAGATAGATATTTAGACACTCACTCCAAATCTCTTTTTGATTTTCCTCTAGCAGTCTATTTTTTGTGATGAGACTGATTAAATCAACATAATGAGACTGCTTATACCACTCACTTATTCAACCAACTTACATGAATTTATTATTTATCATTTTTTACACATTCATATTTATGTAATTGTTTGAATATATCTATATCTTTGTTATTTTATAATTTAATTATAAATTAATTAAAGTGGAGAAGGATATTATGTGGAGTACTAAATATTTAACTAAATATTTAAGAAAGATTTAACAAAGACACTTTTCCACATGAATTCTTTCAATTAGTTTATGGTATGAAAAGGACAGTTGGTACAACTAGATACCAATAACTAAATAAAATTGGCTACATTTCAGATTTCAATATCCAAATCTGTCTTTAGGCCTAGGTTTTTGGTTTTGGGAGGTGTTCTTAAATTTGGCCATAGGGGCCAAACTATACCAACGTGTTGTTTATGCATCACAGTGCACCAGCCCACTTTGTCCAATGATATTTCTGACTTTATATACATTTTTTTGAAGCTGCTGAAACCATTAAAAGTAGTCCTGAAGTGATGTGACATGCCAAGGTTATTTATTTGTTATTTTCGTTTTTTTTTTTTAGGAGCATTAGCAACTAAGGCCATATTGCTCCGAGATATGCGGTGGTCATTCCCTGACCTTTCCGCATCCTCCGTGTTTGGTGGTGACGGGCTCGAACCCCGGTCTAATCAAGAAGCGTATGCTGTGCACTGCTGCTCCTTCCCACCTGGCTACGGAGGTGCCACATGCCAAGGAATCATAGATTCATCACACTGAATGGAGGTGCCTCCGTAGCCAGTGGGCAGGAGCAGCAGTGCATAGCACACACTTCTTGATTAGACTGGGGTTTGAGCCCGTGACCACCAAATACGGAGGATGCAGAAAGGTCAGGGAATGACCACCGCATATCCCCAGAGCAATATGGCCTTAGTTGCTAATGCTCATAAAACCAAATAACAACACTGAATGGAGATCACTTTGAACAGCCGCTTTGGCTGTTTTCCCTTTTAGAGGTTTATTTCAGTTTCTTTTTGTTTTTTAATTTATGATTAATGTGTAATATCTTGGAAATAGACTTTTGAGACATATGTTTATAGGAACTTTTTTCTTATTTTTACTTGTTGAATATGCACCTACACTAGCCCTGTACAATTTTGAAACACATTGTATATCTCATAATCAAGTAATCTTGGAGATGTTAGATTAATTAACCCTCTCTATGTTGCCATTTTGATTTAAATTAGTAGGGGGGGGGTTTCTTCCTTTTCCCATTTACAACTTTAACAGTGGTTTGGCCTAAGAGAATGGAATGTAGGCTGAGAGGAACATAGGAATTCATTAAATAATGAGACTGCGTGTGCAGACACTAAACACCACCTGTGAAAAAAGGCACAGTAGTTGACCTTGAACCTTTCCCTAGTTGTCTGCCAACTCATTTTCCAACATGCTCATTCACTTTGCAGTGAGACAGGTTTCATTATTCCTTCATTGTTTTTGCAGTTTGCTGGAAATATGACAGACAAAAGAATCAAACAATGAATCAACCTCAAATTTTTAACAAAACTAAAGGAAACACTAAAACATAACAACTCATAACAGAAAGTTATGAGTTGTTATGTGAAGTTAATAATAATATGTGGTTCTTGGACACTTAAATTCTTTAGCTGAATCCATACCTTTAAATGTCTTCAGATTTTTCAAAGTATAATGGAGCTGCTGAATTTGTCCTTTGGAGAGACGATAGCCAACACTACATAATGTTAAACAGAGAAAAGCAAATTCACGTCGTGAAGTAGTCTTCAAGTATTTTGCTGTTGAGATCAAATTAATTCCATAGAAATTATGTGGATGCTGACATACACTCCTGAGGGCAGCAATGTATTCTGCCACTTGAAGAGATGACATAGCAGCTTTGTTATAGCAGTTCCTGCAGGACAGAAATTGCATATAATATATAAATGTAATGAATACCACTTCTTTTACTACTAATAATTAAGTATGTATGTTTCTGATATTAAAAAAACTAGAAAAGTTTCCAAAATTTATTCCCGTCATAGCTTAGCATCCAAATACAGAGTGATTTTTTATTCATCATACTATTTCTTTTCTTTGCAGTTTCATCAGCTTCAAATTTTTCATATCAACATGACTACTCTGTAGAGAAAAGTTAGGAGATTTGGTTGGCAACATTGAATGTGCTCTATGGCTGAGTGAAGAAAATAGCAGTATACAGCATTAAGCCATATTCTGCAATTTTCTTTGCAGTAACTCCATATGTTATTGTTGACAATTCATTACCTGCACAAAGGATCACTATTTGGTGCATACTCTCTGCATTTGCCATTTTTGGGCCAGTGTTTGTCAACAGAATCATCCCAAGTGATGCCTATTTTAGTGTCATTAGATACAATTTTGTGCCTAATGACACTAAAATAGGCATTGGCTATGGCATTGACATAGATGACAGCTGGTTCCAACAGGACAGTGCAAGGCACATATTGCAGGAATTGTCCTCCTATAGTTTGTGGATGAAATTTTTGAAACAATGCCCTGAGGTGTATGACAAAGAACCAACATGGCCTGCAATGTCACTTGATTTAAGCCCATGTGATTTTTGTCTCTAGGGTTATTTCAAAGATAGAGTGGTTCAGAAAAATCCATGACCCATTTCTGTGCTGAAGAAACAATTTAAAATAATTTTTTCTGTGTCAAAGGAAATGTTGGAGTATGTTGTTCACAACTTCACCTTCAGACTGAGAAACACTATTGATAAATATGGAGGACACACTGAAAGTGTTGTGGCGTGAATTTCCTAACACTGCTAAATGTAGTTCAAGTGTTAATTTCTGTACAATATTTTATGGTCTTTAGATGAATAAAATAGTATGATAAATAAAAAAATCAACCTATAATTTTCAATAGTTGCTGTACTCTTTGCACTGTTGGTAGATTATACAACAGAAGTAATAAATCCCGAATTTTTCTTTATAATTTGTTTATTATTTTTATTATTCAGTGTTAAACATCCTGTGCTTAACTTAATGCACAGGATGTTTAATTTTATGTCATGCATTAAACTTAATGCATGACATAAAATTTCATATAATTATTCTTTTCCTTTAATAGTACTTAGTATTAGCATTAGCAGAGGCATATGATGCAAGAAAACAAGCTTATATCAAGCTTGTTTGAAAACAAGCTTTTGTCAGCCAAAAAAAAAAACCTAGCCATTTCACCCATCCATTCACTCCAAATGTTTGTCTAGTTCTGCCTTGAATTAATTTAAGCTGTCAACTTCTACAATGACAGATGGGCAATCAACCACCTGCTGGCTATAGGCAAACTTCTGCACATCTATCTTACAACTGTCTTTCCTCAATCTATGCCCCCTTAGGTTCTTAATCTGAGCAAGTGGAAGTATCCCATCAGCATTGAGCCTGCTCAAACCATTCAAGACATTATACACCTCAATCAGATCACCTCACAGGTGGTTTTTTTGGTAGTTGTTGGTGCATCGGCTTCTGTCGCCATAATGCACCACCCAAGGTTTTTGCAGTACTTTGATCCAAGCCTGAGGCGGGATTCGAACCTGCGACCTTTGGGTTGCCAGGCAGGCACTTTACCCACCCGGCTAGCCCAGTCGGCACCTCGCAGGTGCCTAGTCTTCATTTATGATTTAGGTAACCACTTCTGTATATAGGGGCAGACAAAATAATGGGAACTCCTATAATAAGAGTTACAGATATGCACTAATATGGTGTTGGTGTTTTAAAATGTCTTGTATTTTGAATAGAACAGAAGAGGAATATTAGAGAATTCTTCATGGAGGAACGTTTCAAGTTCCTTGATTGATGAAGCTGGAGGAAATCTGCTCACTCTCCTCTCCAAACATACCTACAGTGGCTCAATAATGTTTAAGTTTGCTGATTTCCTTATTGTACAGATCATGGGATGTGTTCATCCACCTGAAACCAAGGTTGAACTTGTATGGCTGTGTGTGCAGTGCAGGCCATACGTTCAACTGGTTCTGTCGAACAGAGCCTCCATGTTCAAATGGTCTAAATAACAATATCATCCACATCTTTTTTGCATTTCTATCAATGAGCCTACCACCATCTTAATGGCTAGTTACCCACATTGTTGTCATTCTAAGAGTGCTTGCGCAAGTCGACTTGAAAATTGCTAGAAGTAGAGCATATACTTCATTCTCGATGTTTATGTTTTGTTTGACATCAAACATGGGATGTAAGTTTTGCACAGGACCCCAGGTTGTTGTTATTTGGTTTTTAGGAGCATTAGCAACTAAGGCCATATTGCTCAAGGGATATGCGGTAGTCATTCCGTGACCTTTCCGCATCCTCCGTATTTGGTGATCACGGGCTTGAACCCCCGGTCTAATCAAGAAGCGTGTGCTACACACTGCTGCTCCAGCCCACCTGGCTATGGAGGTGCCAGGACCCCAGGGCCTACAAGTAATTCTTGAACAGGGTCCCACAAATATTGGGACCAGCCCTGGTTCTGTGTGTATTGAAGCATTATCATCTTGAAACATGGCATCTTTTGTGGGAAACAACGTTTGCACCACCAGATGAACCTGGTTACTAAGAATATCAAAATAATCAGTGTCAGTAATTTGCCCATTCAGGGTGATGATAGGACCTAAAGAATTCCAAGATATTAATGCCCAAACTCTTGTTGATCCTCCTCCAGGTTTGACAGTTATTATTATTAGCCATATGATGCAAGGAAGCCTGAGGCTTATATTGCACCAACCAAAAAAAATTCCCAAGTTTCCCTAAGAGAGAGAGAGAGAGAGAGAGAGAGAGAGGGGGGAATAACCAAGAACAAAAATCACCAAAAATGACCCTGGGTTTGCCAAGCCCATACTCAGCAGATGTGAGCCCTGGGGTTATATTTTGGCACAAGACAGCCAGTATGCTACGATTCCTTTGGCATTTGACAAATGTAAACTCTACTTGATGTTGGAAAGTATTAAATGATGATTCATCTGAAAATATGGCATGTTTCCAATCATCAAGTGTCCAGTTTTGTGCTCCTTACACCATTGCATACTTTGTATAAAATTACCATCAGTAATTCTAGATGGAGGATTGGCAGTAGAGGTTTTGCTATTAATTTCAGTTTTATGAAGTTCTCGCCAAACTGATTTTATAAAAACTGCATTGCTGAGACTTGCAATTTTTTAAAGAATGTAATTTTTTTAAAGAATGACATGTTTTATTTATCAAATTTTACTTCACGACAATATAGTCACGCGTTATTATTATTATTAGTCATATGGTGCAAGGAAACCTTGATGAGTCTTTTGCTGCACGAGGCAAAAAAAAAAAAAAAAATGTATGAGTTACCCTATGAGAAAGAGAGAGAGAGTAAGTAAAATAAATTTTCTGTTTATACTCCGGCACGACAACCAAGTCAGTAGAGTTTACAATAAATCATCAATACAAATATTTATCGTATTTAGTAGTCACAAGCTTGAACCCTGGTCCACTCAAGGAATACATGCTATGCACTCTCGCTCCTGACCACTGGGCTACGTCAGGCCTTAAGTGTCAGAAGTAGAAGACAATCACCAAGAAAGAGAAGAATGATGATATCCAGCTAAGGCCCCTGGGTGTGCCAAGTCCATACTCACCAGATGTGAGACCCTGGGGATGTCATGCCAATAATCGATTGGTTTGGTAGAATCGCTACTCACTGGGTGGAAAAGACCTGAGTTCGAGTTTCGTCGATGACATGAGGAATTTTTACGGACCTTTTTCACAACGTGGAAGAGTTAGTCAGTCTCAGATGAGGACAGCATAGTTTTCCCTCTCGGCAACTCGGATTTTTCTTCCAAAACACAGCAAATCGACTACAGAATACACAATTTATAGACAGTATACACTGAGCAATATTGCCTTAGTTGCTGGTGCTCCTAAAACCTAACAACAACTTTAACTTCACAACTTGGCAGGGAGTCTAAAGTGAGAGATTAATGAGATTTTTTTGTCTCCCAGAAACTGTTTTTTTTTTTGTTTGTTTGTTTTATAGCAAATAGTCCTCAAAACAATAATATCCTCACTTTCCAAAAGCTTATCAACAGCTGAAGTGCGATGGGGTGTGGCTTTATCATCCATAACCCTAGGGGGCTCACATCTGGTGAGTATGGGCTTGGCGCACCCAGGGTCCTGAGCTGGATATCATCATTCTTCTCTTTCTTGGTGATTCCTCTCTCTCTCAGGGTAACGTGGGATTTTTTTTTTTTTTTGGCCGGTGCAGCATAAGCCTCAGCCTCCTTGCACCATATGGCTAATAATAATAATAATAATAAACAATGCATGGCTCACAAGTGGGACGCTCTTCCCCGAGATTGAAGGATTCACGCTGGCCATCCAAAGACCAGGTAATCAACACCAGAAACTATAGAAAACATCGCAAAGGAGCCCGGAATATCAGATGACACATGTCGATGATGCCACCTGGCCTCAGAAACGATCCAACACAACACATCACGGCGAGGTGCAAGGTGATCATCCAGAGGGAGTATACGCATAGACACGACCAGGTAGCCAGGATAATACATTAGAAGCTAGTGAGGAAATGCCAGTTGATCAAAGAAAGTGTACCATACTACAAGTATGTACTGCAGGCAGTACTAGAGACCCAAACCCACAAGCTGTACTGGGACAGCGCTATAATAATGGATAAGACCATCCTGCACAACAGACCAAACATAACCCTTGTGGACAAGATGGGAAAAAAAGGCTACCTACCTGATTGACAGTGCAACACTGTTTGTTTGTTGTTTGGTTTTTAGGAGCATTAGCAACTAAGGCCATATTGCTCCGGGTTATGCGTTGGTCATTCCCTGACCTTTCCGCATCCTCCGTATTTGGTGGTGATGGGCTCGAACCCCGGTGTAATCAAGAAGTGTGTGCTACACACTGCTGCTCCTTCCCACCTGGTTACGGAGGCACCTCTCAACACTAGCAATGTCCAGAAAACCCATGAGGAAAAAATTAGGAAGTACACGAACCTGAGACATGAGGTCAGGGAGATGTGGCATATGCAAGAAGTAACCACCATCCCGGTCATCGTGTCAACCACCGGTATAGTGCCAAAGACCTTATATAACAGCATAGCAGGAATAGATCTCCCAGAGAACACCTACAAGGAACTCCAGAAAGTTGCAATCCTGAACACCTGTAGGACAGTCAGAAATTTTCTCGACCAACAGTAATATCAGATATTACAACCACCCTGTGTACTTGGTAGCAATACCCGTCACGGAGTGGAATCCCCCAATCAGGAAGAAATAATATAAGAGCAATAATAATAATAATAATAAACACGAACTCTGGGACCAATGGCACCTCAGAACAGATGCACATGGGGAAGGATTACTGCCTTCCAGTATCTGGAGATGTGTACATCCATTCAAGATAACGCCTCCCCAGACAAGAACACCACGACCGCCATATTGATCCCTTTCAGTGATGTTTGCGCTGCGATACCGTGTGCCAACCTCTCGCCAGATTAGCTGACGTCCAGAATTGCTGCTGAGAGTGAATCTACTCTCATCAGTAAAGAGTACCTTAAGTAATGAATTTGTGGTTGTAACCTTTAGAAATAGCGTTGGTCCTTACGATTTGCACACCAGTGTAGTACACTACTGCAACAGGATCAAGAAAAGTTGGACAGATGGACTGAGAGGTAGTAACTGAAGTTTAACATTGACAAATGTAAAGTACATATGTGTGTAGCAGTAACCCCAGAGTAACATACCAAATGGGTGGTACTACACTTAGGGTAGTGGAGAATGAAAAGGACCTAGGGGTTATTGGGCAGTCAGATATGAAGTTTTCTCATGATGTCTTGTCAATTATAGACAAGAGTTTTGCTAGCAGGAAAAGGAGGTGATTCTCCCCCAGTATAAGGTAATGCTGAGTATTGCATACAGATCTGAGGTACACATTTTAGGAAGGATATAGAGCTGCTGGAACGAGTACAGAGGAGGACAAAGAGATTGGTGAATGGAACATGGGGTAGGCTTTATTAAGAAAGGCTTAATTTCTGCAAATTTCAGCATAATGGAGGTCAGGCACCTGCCAAGTGACCTGACAGAGGTGTATAAGGCCTTGAATGGTTTGGGCAAGCTCAATGTTGAAGGGATTCTTCTTGTTGCTCAGATTACTTGATTGGACATAAATTCAAATTGAGGAAAGACAATTGTTGAATAGATGTGTGGAATGCTGTTAGCCAGCGGGTGTTTGATAGTTGGAACAAACTTCCATCTTTTCTAGTGGAGGTCAACAACTTAAATAAGTTCAAGGCACAACTAGACAAACATCTGGAGTGAATGGATGGGTGAAATGGGTAAGTTATTTTTATTTTTTGGCAGATGCTATATAAGCTTGCTTTCTTCCATCATATGCCTCTACTATGCTAAAAATTCATATGATGACAATTAAATAAGTTCTTGGGCCAGTCCGCGAATTAAATGATCACCCCTTCGTGCATTGTTTATGTTACAATTAATCCCGAAACCTTAACAAAATTATACGATGGATTCCGAGGATGAAAACTGTTATATGATCCTTTCACTTCCAAAGGCTTATGAATATATTGAATTATATTCAGTAGTTTTACACATGTCCTGTGACCTTAATACATGTTGAATTCCTTTAAGCATCTATACACCGATGAGCCAAAACATTATGACCAGCGAGTCATTATGCAAATCGAAGCAACAGCAGGTGAACTACGGCGCGTGCGCGATCGGGACACAGTATAAAAAAACCTGATACTGAGCTCCCTTAATCAGTGTTACCCTTGTTCTTCAGTTGGAAAAGACAGTGGACTTGAGCGAGTTTGATAAAGGCCAAATTGTAATGGTCATACGACTGGGTCAGAGCATATCCGAAACGGCACGGCTGTTGAGATGCTCACAATCAGCCGTGATTAGTACCTACCGAAAGTGGTCTGAGGAGCGAAAACCCACGAACCGCCAGCGAGGTGTTGGACGACCACGGCTCATCGATGCTCGAGGTGTCCCAACACACATGGGAGTAATGCGTTACAACACACAGTACATCGAACCCTGCTGAAAATGGGGCTGCGTAGCTGCAGGGCGCTCGAAGTGCCCATGCTAACTACGGTTCACCGGCGACAGCGCCTACAATGGGCATCCCAGCATGGAAACTGGACCTTCAGTGATTGGAAGAAGGTCGTCTGGTCCGATGAATCACGTTTCCTGTTGCACCATGTGGACAGCCGGGTACGTGTGCATCGTTTACCTGAGGAAGTGATGGCGCCTGGATGCACCGTGGGACGACTTGTGAAAACCGTGGGTTTTCACAAGTCGGTGTCGTGCTTTGGGCGATGATCTTCTGAGATACTCTGGGTCCAGCCATCCATGTGCCGAACAGTCCGACGTCTACCACCTACTTAAACGTCATGCCAGATTAGTGTTCATGAAAAGAAGGCGATTGTGTTCATTGACTGTTTGCATTAATTATCTCTATTTTTATGACTCATTGTCAATAATCGATGTCTAAAGTTTGTTTGATAGCTATACTGAGTTTTTTTTTTTTTTTTCTTGGCATCAGCTAAGTTTGCTGATGCGGGATTACATTCCCTATGTGGAATATTTTATTATTTATTTATTATTATTATTTATTTATTTAGTTTTTTTGTTTTTTTTTTTGCTGGCATTAGCTAAGTTTGCTGATGCGGGATTAATTTTTCTATGTGGGATTATATGTATATTTTTTATTTATTTTTATTATTTTTTATTAATATTATTATTTTTAAATAAATAAATTAATTTTTTTAATTTATTTATTTTATTTTATTTGGGGGGGGGCCTCCCAGGTCTGGGTAACCTAGGAGCAGGATTGCTGGAACCCACTAGCCTTGCACTACTCCTGATGGGTGCGGGATAATAGTGCTGGATTGCACTGACAGATTTATTAGACCCAGGCCTGCCTTTACACGCCAGGGATGAGTGCCGGGTTGCATTTACCCACGTGGTGGCTGCCCCGGTGGGAAAGTGACCTGACTTCACAATACACCTACACATACATTTACACTGTTCGGGTCAGAATACTGAGTTTCTTTTTTGCAAACAGAGTACACAGGTGGAGATAGACCTATGTCTGGTAGCCACCTAGCGACATGAATATACAATACCTAAACATCATTGCTGATCAGATACAACCTTTCATGGCAACGGTCTTCCCCTCTGGCAGTGCTGTCTTTCAGCAGGATAATACGCCATGCCACACTTCCCGGATTGTTCGAGACTGGTTTGCAGAACATGAGGAAAACTTCCAGGTATTCCCTAGCCTCCAAATTCTCCAGACATCAATCCCATCGAGCATCTGTAGCTTGTGTTGGAACAGCAATTCCGATCTGCGGCGTCTCAACCATGGTACTTACAGGAGTTAAAGGATCTGCTGGTTACGTGTTGGTACCAGATACCACAAGACACGTTGAGAAATCTTGTGGCTTCCATGCCTCCGTGGGTACGAGCTGTTTTGGCTGCACGTTGAGGGCCAACATCATATTAGGTAGGTGGTCATAATGTTTTGGCTCATCGGTGTATGTTAAACTTGAATATTCACAACTACATATGTGGGTGCAAAGTAAATCTAATTTAATAATAAAAGAAGCGATTTTTTTTTTATTTTAATTAATATCTACTGAATTGTAGGATATATAAATATCAATGTATTCTCTTTTTATAATCCAGTTTTAAGCTAACCTGGATAATAAAAAAAGGAAAATAGCTAACTTACCTCAATATATTTAGAGCTATTTCAAACTCGAGTTCTTTTATTGTCGTCTCTGAATCTATGCAAAAAGTATTTGAAAAGGAAAGTGCTATAATAGCTTTTGCAGTGTTATTCTCATTCCATCCCCCTCTTTCATTTCTTTGTGAAAGAATCCAACTCTCTGCAAGCTTTCGAGCTTCGCTGACATTCCTGATATTATATTCTTGGTCTGCAATTAAAACCAGTATAGCAGTGATAATGATTTAATTTTCGTTAAGGCAAATATTTGCAAAAATACATTTTGGTGTTAGTACTAAAATATCAGACCAAAACTTATGTGGCATCTGCTATAAAAAAATAATAATAACTATAACAAAAAATAAAAATATTTTTTATTTTTAGAATTTAAAATTTAGAGTTTAAAAAAATAAAATAATCAGTAATAACACTTCTTAATTTTAAAATTGATCTAATCCCTATTTAAATTTATCTAAGTTCTTGCCCTCACGTTTAGCACTGTGATCATGATCACCGTTTTACTACTGTTCCAGGAAAGACTGCGTTTGAATACCCTCTTAATGGGACGAACAACGTGGCTGAACAGTTGGTATCAGCACGGTTTCGTCTCTCAGAAACACGGCTTTTGCGTCCAGATATAGGCAAATCATTGTGGCACCATAATTTCTTCAGTTGATAATCTCACATAAATTCTATGTTTGGATCGAAAAATTTCAAAATTGAAATCGTCCATCTCCAGTACATTTTTCCTGTCTGCGATTGTCCAATTTTGACGGCTCCTAGCCGAAACCAACTGTTTCTTTCGATTTTCTCGTTTTAATAAGGGTTCTCGGACCGCTACACCACCATAATATCCGGATTGTTTAAGACTAAGTTTTAGAGTGGATGTAGATATAGGAGTTTCTCTGTACTTATTGAACTCAGCTTGGATTTGAAAATATTAGTGTTGCGATCTTATCTTGTGACAACGTGGCTGAACAGTTGGTATCAGCACGGTTTCGTCTCTCAGAAACACGGCTTTTGCGTCCAGATATAGGCAAATCATTGTGGCACCATAATTTCTTCAGTTGATAATCTCACATAAATTCTATGTTTGGATCGAAAAATTTCAAAATTGAAATCGTCCATCTCCAGTACATTTTTCCTGTCTGCGATTGTCCAATTTTGACGGCTCCTAGCCGAAACCAACTGTTTCTTTCGATTTTCTCGTTTTAATAAGGGTTCTCGGACCGCTACACCACCATAATATCCGGATTGTTTAAGACTAAGTTTTAGAGTGGATGTAGATATAGGAGTTTCTCTGTACTTATTGAACTCAGCTTGGATTTGAAAATATTAGTGTTGCGATCTTATCTTGTGTTTCCGTTGTTACGCGCGGTTTCTAATCGTGGTTTTGTCTTTTAAACTCTCAGTCTCCTTGAATGATGGTTTGTACTCCTTTAAATGAAACGCTCATTTTTTTGTCGATACTTCTCATTGAATAACTTTCTTTATATAGAGTTATAACAGCACTTTTGTTTTTAATACCAGTTCTTTATTTCTTGCCATGTTATCACGAACACATAAAACTTACAACAAACACTCTTTCTAAGGAGGTAGTAGTAGTAGTAGTAATGTCAAATGATGCAAGAAATCAAGCTTATATTGCATTAGTCAAAAAAAAAAAAAAAATCACCGTTCACCTATCCGTACCCTCCAAGAATTTGCCTAGTTCTCCCTTGAATTTATTCAACCCACACACTTCCACAATAACAGATTAACCATCCGCTGGCTGAAGACTTCCGCACGTCTATCCTGCAACCAACCTTGCTCAACTTGAATTTATGTTCCCTCATCAAGTCTCAGCAAGTGGAAGAATAATATCAACATTCAGCTTACTCAGTCCATTCTAGGCTTTAAACAACTCAATCATATCTCCCCGCCGGTGCCCAGTCTCTAGACGCTGCAATTTGCAGAACTAAAACCTTTATAGGTAAGAGCACTCTTTTGTTCCCTTCAGGAATCTGAGTGCCCTTAGAAAAGGGCAACCAGCAGATTCACATCCTTCCTAAAGTGACGCCTCCAGACCTGTATACAATATTCAAGATGAAACCTGACCATGGTCTTATACAAAGGGATAATCACCTCCTTTTATTACTGTTAGCAAAGTTTCTGTATAATATTATTATTATTATTAGCCATATGATGAAAGGAAGGAAGCCTGAGGCTTATGCTGCACCAGCCGAAAAAAAAAAGAGAGAGGAATCACCAAGAAAGAGAAGAATGATGATATCCAGCTGAGGACCTGGGTTTGCCAAGCCCATACTCACCAGATGTGATTTCCCTGGGGTTATCATTAACAAAACCCCATGAACTGTCCTGGAAACAGTCTGTACTGCTGAGAGAATTTATTTCATGTCTGACTGCACAATTATCCCCCCCAGTTCTTTTTTCATTGTCTACTACCCTGAGTGTAGTAGTACCATACAGTTGATAAGTTACTTCGGGGTTGCTGCTTCCCACGTGCAGTACCTGACATTCTCAATGTTAAACTTCAACTGTCTTTGCTTAGCCCATAGACCAAATTTTTCTAATCTTGTTGCATTAGCTCACCCTAATGACTGTCGTTAACTTTTTTATTTTCTGCAAACTTAGACATTAAGGTGCTGGATTTTATAAGTTACAGATGGTACTCTTCAATTTATATTATTACAAAATATTGTAGACTGATCTACAATCTTCTGTAAGAAGAATCTAGAATCATGTACAGCGTTCTACCACATTCTGGAATCTCCTACAATGGTCTTCCACATTTAGAAGTCTTCTACACTTTCTTGGAATATTCTCAAATATTCTAGAAGTTTCTTAAATATTATTTAAGTTTTTGAGTTTTATATATAATAGAAAATATTTTAATAACAATTGGTAAACAAGTTGGTGAAATGTGAAATGAAATGAAACGTGATTTCAAACTTTTAGGCGGGAGTGTTCATTCTTACTTAGCTTGTTTACGTTTCAGTAATGGAACTGGTGAAATAACTTTTGCACTTGTAACTTTAATGAAAACTAAAATTTATAACAAAATTCTGCTTTATACCTTAGAAGCCATTATTCGGCTAAGACTGCACAATAATGTTAGTATTAAGTTCTATAAAGAATTCGACCCTATGATTGTAATTATCAAATATACGAACAAATAAATGATGAAACGACAATCCATGCCGACTTTGTGAATTTACTATTTGTGATTGCGAATTTGTGGTAAGAATGATGATGTTATTTGTACGTTATTATTATTATTAATATTATTAGCCATATGGTGCAAGGAAGCCTGAGGCTTATGCTGCACCAGCCAAAAAAAAAAAAAAAAAAAATTCCTGAGTTACCTTGAGAGAGAGAGAGAGAGAGAGAGAGAGAGAGAGAGAGAGAGAGAGAGGAATCAACAAGAAAGAGAAGAATAATGAAATCCAGCTCAGGACCCTGGGCGTGCCAGGCCCATACTCACCAGATGTGAGCCCCTGGGGGGTTCTTATGTGAAAAGTGTTTAGAAATGTTAAATGTTATTTAATGTTCATAAGCTGAATGATTTACTCATTTTGTTTTTTTTAAAGCATTCAAGTATTTATCATTCTAGGCTGTAGTTAGTTACCTCAGAAGTTCTCCAGTGAGTAATTCTGGGGATTTAACTCGTAGAAAATATCATAATCAGCCCATGAACACACTTCTACACACAAAACATATTTATACAGATATGAGTGAGAAACTCCAATGCTGTTGGGATAATGATTCGAATATTATTTCCTACATTAATTCTCCCACCGGGCACCTCTGAAATCTAGAACTGGCCTGCCTGCAATTAGCATGTGTTAAGCACCAAAGCTACTAAATAGTGGCACAACTAGGGTGAGGCTGGTGGTGCACGTGCCCTGGGCGATAAATTTGGAGGGTGTCATTTTTAGGGTTAAAAAAAATTCAAATATTTCAATTTTTGCATTTTCCAAGGGGCGCCATCAACCCTAGTTACACCACTAGCTATAAGGCATCAGTATGTTTTGTCGGTATATTACGTCTGTTTTGTGGTCGATTTGTTTGTTGGACTAAAAACCGGAATTACTCGGAGATAGTAGTAGTAATAGTAATGGAGGGCAACCGTATGAGCTTATGTAGCCTCAGCCAAAAAAAAAACACAAACAAAAAAAAAAAAAACAATTTCACGCATCCGTTACCTCTAAAAGTTTGTCTAGTTCCTCCTTGAATTTATTTAATCTATCAACTTCCATAACGACAGATGGAAGTTTGTTCCAGCAATTAACCACCCGCTGGCTAAAGGCAAATTTCCGTACATCTCAATTTGAATTTATGTTCCCACCCAGGTTCGTATTCTGAGCAAGCGGAAGAATCCCATCAGAATTCAGCATGCTCAACCCATTCAAGGACTTATACACTTTAATCAGATCACCTAATAGGGGTATAGTCTCCAGTCGCTGCAATTTGCAGGACTTAAGCCTTTCTTGGCAAAAAGACCCCTTCGTTCCCCTCCCCAATCTTGTTGCCCTTCTCTGTACACGCTCAAGCAACTTTACATTCTGCTTAAAATGAGGCCTCCAGACCTGTATGCAGTACTCAAGGCGTGGCCTGACCATTGCCTTATACAAAGAGATAATCACCTCCTTTTCCCTACTAGCAAAATTCCTGTATACCATTGACAGTACCCCATGACCTCTCTCTGGCTGCTTTATTGCAATGCTCAGTAAACTTCATATCTGACTGCACAATTATTCCCAAATCATTTTCATTTTCAACCACCCTAAGTGTAGAACCATACATTTGGTACGTTTCTCTGGGATTACTTCTACCCATATGCAGTACTTTGCATTTGTGAATGTTAAACTTCAGTTGCCACTTCTCAGCCCATCTGCTCAAATTTTCTACACTGTGCTGCAACACTTTATTAGGTACACCTCCCTAGTAAAGTGTTGAGCCTTGAAAACAGCCTGAATTCGCCTAAGCATGGATTGAACAAGATTCTGAAAACGTTGTGCAGGAATGGAGTACTATGCAGATGCGACTGTGGCACGCTGTTCCTTCTGATTCGACGGAGGTGTAGACCTGCAGCGAACAGCCCTTTCCAGCTCATCCAAAAAATGTTCAATAGGATTCAAATGCAGGGACAGAGTGGGCCACTGCAGGAAAGAAAAGTCATTGTCATGTTCCTGGAACCATTCCATAGTGATTCGGGCTTTGTGCACCGGGGAATTAGCCTGCTGGAAGTAACCATCTGACTGAGGATAAACTGTCAACATGAACGGATGCACTTGGTCAGCAACGGTGTTTAGGTACGATATGGCATTCAGACATGAATCTATGGGTATCAATGGACCCAACGTGTGCCAAGAAAACATTCCCCACACCATAACACTGCCCCCACCACTTTGCACAGTAGTCGTCAGACATGACGGGTCCATGGATTCATTTTTTTTTCCGTCAACTTCTGAGCCTTCCATCAACATAATGCGCCAGAACCTCGACTCTTCAGACTAAGCAACTGTTTTCCAATCCTCGATAGTCCAGGGCTGGTGTTGCTGTGTCCACAGGAGGCGTGCTCTGTTGTTCCTCATTGATAACAAAGGTATGCGATGTGGCCGTCGGCTGTTGTAGCCCATTTGCGACAAAGTGCGACTATTGGTCAGTTGCGATATTATGTTCTGCGCACCAACGTTGTATTCTAACGTGCGACGTTGTGGCCCGTCTGTTTGTTTGCACAATTCTAGCGATCTTCCTCTGACCTCTCTCATCAACAAGCGATTTTCTTCCACAGGAGTGCCATTGAGAGGATGTTTTCTGTTCGTTGCACCATTCTCGATACACCCTTTAAACAGTGGTGCGTGAAAAGTTCAGGAGAACTGCCGTTTCAGAGATGCTTTGTCCAGCACGTCTTGCACTTACTACCAAGTCACTTTCGAAGTCCGTTAGATCACTCCTTTTCCCCATTCTTGCTACGGTTTGTAGGCTTAACTGATACTAGAAAGGTTGTCCTGCTGCATTTATATCCACAACTGTGGTCATGTGACGCAACGTTGTGCGACAAACCATTCGTGTGCACAGCAGGGGTGTACTTAATAAAGTAGATCCTGTTGTAGTACCACACAGTGTAGATCCTGTTGTAGTACCACACTGCCATTACTGTCATTAACAACCCTGCCAACCTTTGTTCGTGGTTTGCACATTATAGCCTAGATTGCTGTTGCACCAGTAAACCCAAAACCAAACCAAGCCAACCTTTGTATCATCTGCAAACTTCGACATTAAGCCTGATATACTTCATCAAAATCATACTGTAATATCAGATAAATGCAGTTAACAAGCATGAGATATATCAATAGGCTGTAGATTAATGTATTATCGGTTCCTTGGGAAAGTAATAATATGATTTCCAATGATCCATGAATAAGTATGAATTTTAAGGTACTTACCATAAATTGTTGAGCATTCAATGGACGAACAAAATGCGTATAGCATTACAAAACATACATGTACTAACTTGATTTCCATTATAAACCGTAAATGATTACGGAATAAAAAAAAAAATATGCAGCTGCCAACAACTTCAATACAGCGTATTTTCATTCCATTTTGTTATTAATGTAATAGAAAGAATTTCAAGTTGAAAAAATTGTGCCTCTTCACTACGTACTGCTTTTCCTTCAGACGTGACGTAAGCAAATCTATTGCTGCATATGAGAACTTTGACCATCTTTCAAGTTTACATAGAAAGTGAAGTATTATTTGTTTCAATGCCATTGACCCACTGTACAGTTCATAAATTTAAACACATAACGAAGTTGTCAGAAAGCCAAGTTGCGTTACGTGAAATATATTTTAGTTGTGTTTGGGAGAAATGCATATCGCAAATGCTGTAGATTGGAGGGAAGGGTAATTTTAAATGCATAAAATTATTTCATTGATTCTTCAAGTTTATAATTATAAAAATAAACCAGAACTACCTTAATCGTTCATTAATAATAATAACAATAGTACAATACAGTACAATATAATTTTATGTACAATGTCAAAAGACAATATGGGGAAATACGAAACTACGAAAATATGTACTTTCAAAAATACGAAACAACACAATATTTATTTATTCAAATAATAATATTATTAATCAAAACAACAACAACAACACAATATAGTATTAACCACACTGTCATATTGCAATAACCAGTCAAAAATGGACTTCCAAACAGATATACAGTCGAATCTCTTAATAGCGACATTCTTTTTAACGTCCCACACGTTATAACGTCCTATGTGGTTGGTCCCGGTCAATTTCTTATTAAACTAATATTATTTTATGAGCAATCGATATAAGGCCCTTCCGATATAACGACCATTTCTCATTTCCCTGGAGGTCGTTATATAGAGCTTCGACTATTTTTTAAAGCGCCTTTTGTCATCAGAAGTATGTTTGTCAGGCTGCATATAATAACTCAATTTCAAAGGACGGATTTTCGTGAAATTTCATATATAGTTCATTTAGCAAGTTTCTCTAAGCCACCATAAATTTCATTAATATCAGACAAAAAGCAATACGGAAATTTTTATTATTATTATTCATATTCGTCTTAGTAATGGTAATATGATGCAACAAAGCAGAGTTATACAATATTACAGATTGGTATCTAATAACTATCGCTATCTGATTTGTGATACCGAACAAAAATTAATCTATATAAATATATATATATATATATACACTGGTGTTCAAAGAAAGTACATCACCCCTTAAAATTGTAATTGTCGTCCGAATAACGTAAGTATATGGCAATATTTCTTACAGATTGCATCAGATAAGATTGAAACGCGTAGGTGATGACGTAATATTGCATCAGCTGTTACTTTCAGCTATATAAGCACGCTCTGCAAGTCATTGAATGACTGCAAGTTGCAGTCATTCCTTGCTTGTGTCAGGATGGCGAGTTACTTGCAGTTGACGCCACGAAGAAAGAGTGCTATTGTTGCTTTACGTGAAGAAGGATGTTCTTCCTGTCATATTGCTTATATAGTGTCTTGTAATCAGTCGACAGTGAGTAGATTTCTTTCCAAACTCAAGAATACTGGTTCTGCTGATAGAAAAAAAAAAAAAAAAAAAAAGGAACCGGACGCAAACGAGTCTCTACGTCAAAACACGACCGCGTTTTGAAGCGCTTTTGCCTAAAAAACAGTAAAGCTTCTTCGTCTGAGCTGAAAAGAGAATGGGAAGAACATACAGGAGTGGAGCAAGTGCAGTAACAGTCAGAAAATGCTTTTTCAAAAATGGACTTGTAGCCTGTTGACCTAAGAAGAAGCCCCTTCTCACACAAAAAAATGAAAAAGGCCCAATTAATTTGGTGTAAGGAGCATTTCAAATGTACCCCCGAACGGTGGAAGTAAGTTATTTTCTCGGATGAGAAGAAATTCAACCTGCATGGCTCTGGTGGGAGACAAACGATTCTTCGCAGAAGTGGTGAAGAATACCATCCAGACTATATGGTGTCTATAGTGAAATTCCCTACCAGCCAAATGATATGGGGGTGCATTTCGTATCTCGGAGTAGGTCACTTGCAGTTTATAAAAAGTTCCGTAAATGCCAATGAATACCTGGCTATATTGGAAGGCAAATTGCTGCCAACCATTAGAGACCATTTCAATCTGCCAAGTAACTGCATCTTTCAGACGACTCTGCTTTTTGTCAAAGGACGAAAAGTGTAAGTAGTTACTTCTGTAGTTACTTTAGCTTCATTTCTGCATTAGAGGTTCAACAGTAATGTGTTTACATTTGTTACAGGTGAAAAAATGGTTGGAAGAACATTCCATTACAACTGTCGGCATTGTGTGGAATCTGTATTTGCAGGAAAGAAACCAAAGACCCTTCGTGAACTTCAGAAAGCCATAATTTGTGTTTGTAATCACGAACTATCAGTTGATTATCTTCAGAAATTGGTCTTGTCAATGCCTTGACGGTGTGCTGCTGTCATCAGGGCCAGAGGCGGTTCAACTAAATATTAGTTTTCACCTGGTGAACTTTTCATTTGAAATGATACACTGAAGCAAATTGAGGGCTTCATTTCAGCCATAATTGTCATGTTTACCAAAACTTTTGTATAAAGGTTGCAAATGCTCATTTCGGAATATTTTGAAAGCACCTGTCAAATATCACTTAGTTTTTCCTTAACTATTAATAAATATCTTTTGTTTATATTTCTATTTGTAATGCTTTTCATTAATGTAACGTACCATCGCGAAAGAGGATTAGAAACGTGAAATTCCTAGGTGATGCACTTTCTTTGAACACCAGTGTATGTATATATATATATTCCTCTCATATGCAGATTCCTGCCAGTGATTGTCCATATCTTAAAAATTCCACCACACTTAGGCAGAAGTTTATTCTGATAATCAACAATACAAATTTCTGTATATCTGTTCTGCACCATCTGTTTTTTTTTTCGTTTTTTAATTTTAGATTTATGATCCTTTGTGTGTGTGTGTGTCCTTTTATACACAAGCATATATACTGTGTATTGTAGGCAGTGGTGTGCTGGAGCCGGCTCGCGATATGATTGTTAAATTTTCAAGAATTTCCCAAAGCCTTTTGTTAAACGGACAATGGCTATAAACTGTAGAACTGCAGGCACTTCCATCCACAATGGCTAGCGGCATTTGGGCAATAAGCTTGTACAGTACATGGGTACACCTAAAATCTATCTGGGGTGCTCTTATTTCGGCACCCTTTTTGCTTCCTTTCCTTACACGGCAGCCTGCGTAGGGATTATTCTCCACTAGCAATTTTACGGGTATATTATTTCCAACAAACGAAAGTGAGAAATAGTTGAACAATAGATCACATATTGGGTTTAATGAAGATAAATTTATTGGGAAAAGCGTTAGCGGATTGGGATGCAATTCCATTTGTCAAATCATGGTTGAATCGCAACCATAAATTGTCTATTTATACAGAGTTCGGTAAAAGTCAACGAAAATATTTTGTGAGAATCAATTATTAGCTGTATGGAAATAACAGGAAAAAGTGTTCCAATTTTTGAGGCATCATATGTGAGTAAGCTGTATGAGAGAGTGTTAGAGTGCAAGATAAGAGGAACGCTTGACAATAGGATGGCTGAAGAACAGTGTGGCTTTAGGCCTGACAGATCAACGGTGGATCTAATTTTCTGCATCAGGCAACTGATGGAAAAGTGTTATGAACAGAATAAAGAATTATGGATGGCATTTTTGGACACAAAGAAAGTGTTGGATGTCGTAAAGAGAGAGAGAAAGTGTGTTAGGTTTGGAGAAACTTGGGGATAGAGGATCATTTTGTGGAGAGAATTGAGAATATTTACACCAACACAGCAAGTAAAGTAAGAACAGGTTTGAGGCAAGGAGGCATCCTGTCACCACTGCTGTTCAACGAAGTCATGAATGATGTGTAATGTAGAGTAATGGAACAACTTGAACAGGACCAGATGAAAGTCGTGCTCTTCGCAGATGATTTCTGCATATGGAGAGAGAGAGCCGGGAACAAATGGAACGGCAAGTTGATACATGGGCTAGTACGGCCAATGAATCTGGACTGGTTTTCAGTCAGGAGAAGAGTGAAGTAATGATACTAAAGAGGAGTGGCGAGCCTGACAGATACATTACAATGGTATGGAAAGAGCTAAAAATGGTTAACAACTTCAAGTATCTAGGAAGCACTATTACAAAGACTGGAGTAATAGACGAAGAAATATGTAGAAGGATACAAGCGGGCTGAAATTTTCTATAGACAGACAAGAGATCTGATCTGGAACAGGAACATACCACTGAAATGTAAGAAAGCTATACAGGGTGTTTCAGTTAAACGTTTCAGAACTTCTAAGAGGGGTAGGGTACATCCTGACAACTCGAAATCATATAGCAATGTGGGGTCGGAAATGCTTTCCCGAAGCGGTGTTGTACACAGAAGCACCATAAAGAAAAGAGACCGTAAGTGAGAAATCGTTTTAATAATACATGAAAAGAAGCAAAAGGTACATGGATTAAAGTAAGTGTTCGAAGTTTCTTCCACGCGCTACAATGCACGCCTCACATCTCCGACGCATGGACATCCGAACATTCTGGAATACTCCAGGCGAATTTCGAATTTCTTCGGCAGCTACTGCGATTCTTGCAACCAGCTCCTCAGCATTGTCAACAGGGGTGTCATAAACTAGCGATTTCATATGACCCCAGAAATAAAAATCAAGACATGATAGGTCGGGTGACCGAGCAGGCCAACGCACGGGACCACCACGTCCGATCCACTGTTGACCAAATATGACATCCAGGTAGTTACGAACATCTCCGCTATAATGGGCAGGGGCTCCATCGTGTTGGAACCACATTGTCTGTTGCGTCGATGCAGAAATCTGTTCATCTCTCAAAAGTTGTGGCAATACTTGCTGCAGAAAGATCAAGTAGATAGGTCCGGTTAGACGACACGGTAACAGGTAAGGTCCGATGAGGTGATCTCCCATAATACCGGCCCATACATTGACCGAAAATCGAATCTGTGCTGCACGACGTCGTATTGCATGCGGGTTCTCGACCGCCCAGATATGGTCGTTATGCGTGTTGAAAATTCCTTCCCTTGTGAAGGATGCCTCATCGGAAAACAACACTTCAGCAGGAAAAAGGGGATTTGTAGCACATTTTCCAAGGTACCACTGTGCGAAAGCAATACGAGGTGCATAATCCTCCGGTTGCTGTGTCTGGACACGCTGCACGTGAAACGGATGCATGTCTTGTTCTCGGAGAATCCTCCAGACGCTGCAATGGGAAACCCCGACTGCGTTTTCTAGACTTCGTGTACTCGTTCTTGGATTCCCCTGTACATGCTGCAGCACATTCTGTTCGACGGCTGGAGTCCGTGCTGTTCTTACCCTGTCCCTGTCAGCTCTTTCAAATGAACCTCTCTCAGCTAACCTCTGGTGCAGTCTTGCATAGAAATTATGACTGGGAATACGCCTCGTCGGATATCGTTCCGCGTACAAACGCTGTGCGGCTGGCCCACTACAATTTGCAGCCCCGTACGCCAAATGCATATCGGCTGACTCTGCGTTCGTGTAATCATCCATCCTACTAACTTGGCGTTCTTGTTCAAGAAATTCGAAATTCGCCTGGAGCATTCCAGAATGTTCGGATGTCCATGCGTCGGAGATGTGAGGCGTGCATTGTAGCCCGTGGAAGAAACTTCGAACACTTACTTTAATCCATGTACCTTTTGCTTCTTTTCATGTATTTGCTTCTTTTCATGTATTATTAAAACGATTTCTCACTTACGGTCTCTTTTCTTTATGGTGCTTCTGTGTACAACACCGCTTCAGGAAAGCATTTCCGACCCCACATTGCTATATGATTTCGAGTTGTCAGGATGTACCCTACCCCTCTTAGAAGTTCTGAAACGTTTAACTGAAACACCCTGTATATCAGGCCTATTACCTACAAATTCTGATGAATGCATCTGAAGCTTGGACTGTGAGGAGAAAGAATGAAAGCAGAATTCAGGGGGCACAAGTAAATCTGTGAGGAGCATAGCAGGAAAGAGAAGACGCGACAAAATTAGGAATGATGTGATTAGGGAGAGAATTCAGATTGAAAAACTCCAGAGTAAGATTAAAATGTCCCGTTTGAAATTGTTTGGATATGTCAAGAGGATGAACAAGAGGCGTTTGCCAAGAAGAATGTTTGGTTTATAATTAAGGGACAAAAGACCAAGAATGAGGTGGCAGGATATGATGAAGACCGAAGTCATTAAGCGAGGAGGAAACTGGAGTGAAATCAACGACGGAGAGAAGGACAGGGCATGGTGGCGAGGCTTCATACGTCGATCCGTGGAATAGCGGAACGATGACAGATGATCATGATGATGTAAATCAGTAAAACTTATATAAAAATTGCCTGTTTTGCTGGACGAAAAAACCTTGCCAACTCAAGTGTAGATAGCAAAGTTTTTTCCCCTCAGAAACTGGATTTTTTTTGTCCAGCAAAACAGGCAAATCGACCAGAGAACACACGCAATTTACAGACATAATACATATACGGGCATATGTAAGATTTGATAAGATTAAGTAAGATTTGAAAGCATATGAAAGAAATTTTGGGTGGCACTAATATTATAAATTGAATACACATATCATTGGTATTTTTTATTTTATTTATAGCGAACCGGTTGTTAAACTTTACCAGCATGTTCAGAACATCACCTACAACCACTGGTTGTAGGTGATGTTCTGAACATTTTTTGTAGTGCGCTGATTGGAAGAATGAATAGCCAACATGTTGATATGCAGAAAAGAAGTTTTAGTATTAAAACTCTGGTACTTTTTTGAAGATTGTCTTTTTGTCTTGAATATATTACATATATTCAAGACAAAACAGAAAAGAGTTCTTTACCTATTTAAACTCAAGAAGGAAAGGGATGAATCAGATTGGTCCACTGGATATTGATGGTTCAACAGTTGAGGATCCTGCTCAGGTGGCTAACAATCTAAACGAGTATTTTGCATCTACATTCACGCATGAGGAGTTATTCAGGAAGGAGAATGATGTAGGTAAAGTAAACATTGGCAGTGAGCTGGATGATTTTGTAATAACTGAGAGGAAAGTGGAGGAGAGTTGTTGAGGATAAACATAAAAAAGGCACCTGGGGTGGATGGGATCTATCCAGTTATATTAAAGGAGGCAGCAAAGGAAGTAAGCAAACCCCTAGCCATAATTATGAGAGCTTCTTTGGACTCAGGGGAGGTACCCATAGACTGGAGATGTGCAAATGTAACCCCAATTCACAAAGGAGGATCAAAGGCTGACACAAGTAATTATAGACCTGTTAGTTTAACTTCTGTTCCAGGTAAATTAATGGAGGCACTGGTTAAAGAAGCACTACAGGATCATCTAGACAAGAATTCAGTTATAGCTCAGACTCAGCATGGTTTTGTTAAGGGCAGGTCTTGCCTGACCAATTTGATTGGATACTATGATGTAGTCACAAAAGAACTGGATGCAGGGAATAACTTTGATATTATATATTTGGATCTCAGAAAGGCTTTTGATACTGTTGCACATGGAAGACTGCTGCACAAATTGGAGCAGTGTGGCATTGGAGGCAAATTGCTGCTATGGATAAGGGGATGGTTGAGTGGCAGAAGACAGAGAGTGGTAATCAATGGACACTGCTCAACGTGGACTAATGTTATTAGTGGAGTTCCTCAGGGTTCAGTGTTGGGTCCGTTGTTGTTTTCGGTGTTTATGAATGATATTGATGATGGGATATCAAGTTTAATGTCCAAATTTGCAGATGATACAAAGGTTGGCAGGGTTGTTAAGGACACTACTGATGCTATGCTGCTGCAACAGGATCTGGAAAGATTGAACAGATGGGCTGAGAGGTGGCAAATGAAGTTTAACATTGACAAATGTAAAGTACTACATATGGGAAACAGTAACCCCAGAGTAACGTATCAACTCTGCGGTACTACACTGACAGTGGTGGAGAATGAAAAGGACCTGGAGGTAATTGTGCAGGCAGATATGAAGTTCTCTGAGCAGTGCAGACGAGCTGCAAGAGTAGCTCATGGTGTCTTGTCTATGATATACAGGAATTTTTCTAGCAGGGATAAGGAGGTGATTATTCCCTTGTATGGTTAGGCCACATCTTGAGTACTGTATACAGGTCTGGAGGCCTCATTTCAAGAAGGATGTAGAGCTGCTGGAACGGGTACAGAGAAGGGCAACAAGATTAGTGAATGGAACAAAGGGTTGCGCTTACGAAGAAAGGCTTAAGTTTTGCAAATTACAGAGTCTGGAGACTAGGCACCGGCGAGGTGATCTGATAGAGGTGTATAAGGCTTTGAATGGTTTGAGCATGCTCAATGCCAATGGGATTCTTCATCTTGCTCAGAACAATCACCTCAGAGGGCATAAATTCAAATTGAGGAAGGACGGATGTCGGATAGATGTTCGGAAATTTGCCTTTGGCCAGCGGGTGGTTGGTTGGTGGAACCGTCTTCCATCACTTGTTGTTGAAGTTGATAGCCTAAACAAATTTAAAGCTCAACTGGACAGGTATTTCGAACGAAAGGAGGGGTGAAATGGGAGTGGTCTGTGTTTTTTTTTTTTTTTTTTTTTGGCTGATGCTGTATAAGCTTGCTATCTTGCATCATATGCCTCTACTAATGCTAATGCTAATATATAGAATATTACAATTAGCAGTGGCAAATGATGCAAGAAAGCAAGCTTATACAGCATCAACCAAAAAATAAAAAACCCACGACACATTCCATTTCGCCTATTAATTTCCTGCAGTTCTTCCTTCAATTTATTTAAGTTAGCACCTTCCACAACGACAGGTGGAAGTTTGTTCCAGCATCAACCACCTTCTGGCTGAAGGCAAACTTCTGCACATCTATTCTGCAACTGTCCTTCCTCAATTTGAATTTTGGCCCGTTTGCTATCAGAGCAAAAGGAAGAATCTCACCAGCATTGAGCTCGCTCAATTGATTCAAAGCTTTAAACACCTCAATTAGATCACCTCATAGGTACCTAGTCTCCAGAAGCGCAATTTTCAGAACTGAAGCCGTTCTTGCTAAGAGCACCTCGTTGATGCCCTTCTTTGTACTCGTTCCATTCTTCCTAAAATGAGGCCTCCAGACCTGTATGCAGTACTCAAGATGTGGCCTGGCCATTGCCTTACATAATGGAATAATCATCTGTTGATCCCTGCTAGCAAAATTCTTGTATATCCTTGGGACAAAACCCCATGAGCTCTCCTGGCAGCCTGTTTGCTTTGCTCAATGACCTTGATATCCAACTGCACAATTACCCCTAGGTCTTTTTCATTTTCTACTTCTCTGAATGTAAAACCACAGTGTTGGTATATCACTCTGGGATTATTGTTATTCCTATGAAGTACTTGGCACTTATCAATGTTAAACTTCAATTGCCATTTCTCAGCCCATTTCTTACGTTTTCTAGATCCTGTTGCAATAGCATACTGTCATTCTTGTAATTAATCACCCTGTCAACCTTTTCATCATCTGAAAACTCGGACATTACGCCTCAATTCCCTTCATCAATATCAATAAATACAGAAAACAACAATGGGCCCAACACCGAACCTGGAGGACTCCATTAATAATATTAGTCCACAAACAGCAAAGTTCATTACCACTTTGTCTTCTCCCACTCGACTATCCCTTTATCCATAGTAGTAACTTGCCCTTAATGCTACAGGGCTTTAGTTTGTACAGCAGTGTTTTATGCAGAACAGTATCAAAAGCTTTCCTGAAATACAAGAATATGACAAAATTATTTTTTGCATCCAGTTGCTGTGACCACATTGTAGTATTCAGTGAAATTGGTCAGACAAGATTTCCTCTTAACAAACCCATGCTGTGTCTTTAAAAATAACAGCACACTTGTCTAGCTCAGTGGTCTCCAAACTTTTTTGGTCGCACACCCTAATTTGACTTAACTAGCATGTACCTCAGAATAAAAAATTATATAAGTTTAATATATTTTTTATTTATAAATCATTTACACGGAAAGCATTACATTTAAAATCATATAATTTTAAAAGATCACAAATAAAAAAATAAACAAAATTAAATTGAAGTTCAAGTATAAAATGCAGACTTCTTTACTTATGTAAACTCTAAAGGAAGGGGAGGACAGAAGTTTACTAAACTCTAACAGGGAGATAAAAATGATTTTGTAATGACGGAGAACAAAGTGGAGGAGAAATTGAAGTTAAACAAAAAAAAAAAAAGAAAAAAAAAGGCACCTAGGATAGATGGAATCTATTGTTTTATATATTGAAGGAGGCAGCGAGGGAAGTAAGCAAACCCTTAGCCGTAATTATGAGAGCATCCTTACAGTCAGGGAGAGTCCTCATGGACTGGAGATATGCAATTGTATCAGCAATTCACAAAGAGTGATGCAAATAATTATAGACATCTTAGTTTAACCTATGTTCGGGGGGAAAGTAATGGAGCCACTGGTTAAAGAAGTGATGCAGGATCATCTAGACAAGACTACAGTAATAGATCAGACACAGCATGGGCAAGTTGGAGCCATATAGCATTAAGGGCAAGTTTCTGCAATGGATAAAGGGATGACAGAGAGTGGTAATAAATGGACACTGCTCTACATGGACTGTTTTTAATGCATTTCCCCAGGGTTGGTGCTGGGCCCATTGTTTTTTGCATTTATTAATATCAATGAAGGTATATCAGGCTTAATGAAGTTTGCAGATGATACAAACATTGGCAGGATTGTTAATGATAGTGAAGGTAGTATCCTACTGCAACAGGATCTAGAAGTTATAGACGAGCTGAGAAGTGGCAACTGAAGTTTAATGTTAGCAAATGAAGAGTACTGACTATGAGTAGCAGCAACCCAAGAGAAATGTATCAACTATGTGGTACTTAGCCTCAGGGAGGTGGGGAATAAAAAATACCTGGGGGCAATCAGATATGAAGTTCTGAGTAGTGCAGATGAGCTACCAGAGCAGGTCATGGAGTTTTGTCAATGATATATAAGAATTTTGCTAGCAGGAACGATGTGATTGTACCTTTGTATAAGGCAATGGTCAGGCCACACCCTGAGTACAAGTCTGGAGGCCTCATTGTAGGATGTAGAGTTGCTAGAACGAGTACAGAGAAGGGCAACAAGATTGGTGAGAGGAACAAAGGGGTTCTCTTACCAGGAGAGGTTTAATTTCTGCAAATTGCAGCACCTAGAGAGTAGGCATCTGCAAGATGATCAGATTGAGGTGTATAAACTCTTGAATGGGTTGAACAAGGTGAATGCTGATGGGATTCTTCCTCTTGCTCAGATTAAGAACCCGAGGGCACAGATTCAAATTGAGGACAGTTATACAATTGATGTGCTGAAGTTTGCCTTTAGCCAGCAGGTAGTTGATTGCTGGAACAGACTTCCATAGGGTGATGCAGAAGTTTATAGCTTAAATAAATTTAAGGCTGAACTAGACAAACATTTGGTGTGACCTGATGAGTGTAATGGGAGTTTTTTTTTTTTTTTAAATTTTCTTTCTGGGCTGATGCTCTATGCCTCAACTAATGCTAATGGAATGTTCACGATCCAATAAAGCTGCATGTTGAAGTATTAATAATACATTTATAATTTTTATTTTCAATTACATTTAGAAAAACTGAAGTTTCCGTAATTAATATTTATTGCGGATTATCTCACTCCCATCTCTGGCACCCAACTTTGGAGACCAATGATCTAGATGATCCTGCATTACTTCTTTTACCAGTGACTCCATTATTTTCCCTGGAATATAAGCTAAACCAACAGCTCTATAATTACTAGTGTTGCCCTTTGTGAATTGGGGATATTTTTTGCACATCTGTAGTCTCCTTGAATTCAAGATGCTCTTATAATTTTAGCTAAGGATTGGCTTACTTCCTTTAATTTAATTGGATTGATACCATTTACCGCAGGTGCTTTTCTTATGTTTAACTTGAACAATTTCTCTTATACTCTTTTCAGTTCTATCATTCAACTCCCCATTGGAGTTTGATAAATTCCTTGCATTGTTTGCTATAAAGAATTCATGTGAATGAAGATTCAGAATACTCTTCAATTTGTCAGCAACCTGAGGAAGATCAACAGTTAAACCATCGATATCAATTGGATGAATTTGATTCATCCCCTTTCACATAGTATTTACATGTCTTTGCTTTCTTCTCCAAAGATTTCTCTGCATAACCTCCTTTTTGACTTGATTACTAATTTCTATCATAGGTGTGTCACCTGATAATTTATAAGCACTTTTCTTCTCTGATGTCTCATCAGTTCATGACATCCATTTAGGCCTATACCTTGAATATTTCAAGAATATTTCTTAGTTGGTATGAAAAGACTAGTAGCTTTTAAGATTAATTCCTTGAATGCTTCCCACTTAGAATTTGCTGTTGGTAATTGCAAACATCAGTTGGTCCCACTACACACAATCCAAAATCTGTTTGAGACCTCTGTAGTTATCACTATGAAAGCAAGACTTTTCCTTTTCCCTTGACAGTAGTTATATCTAATTAAATTCCATTAATTGCTGCAACAGGATAGAAGTAACACGAAGTAAATGAATAGGACTATGAAAATAGAGATTATTTAATAATCAAAAATGAGATACGGCTGATGTAATCAATAGAATTTTCACGTAATTTGATTTCCAGCAAGTTATAATTTTGTGTAGCTCTGTTGTATACTAAGTATTTTTGACTCGTCAAATAAAAGGGCATAGTTTTCATTTATAGCATGACAACTAATTCTGATGCACCTGCTGTAGACGTGCACAGTGGTTGAAACAACAGCCTCAGTATGCACATCCACGTTTTTTTTTGGTAGTTGTTGGCGCATCGGCTTCTGTGGCCATAATGCACCTCCCAAGGTTTTTGCAGTACTTGGATCCAAGCCCAAGGCGGGATTCGAACCTGCGACCTTTGGGTTGCCAGGCAGGCACTTTACCCATCCGGCTAGCCCGGTCGGCCATCCATGTTGTTTGAAGGTAACAAAACACTCAAAACCTATTGGTATTAGGTTTATTTCTGAATTGTTAATATGTACATAATGAAGTCAAATGTTTTCTTTACTTCTTCAGGTGACAGCTGTCTTTGCCATATCACTTTCAAAAATCATCATTTCAGTGAAGCGATCTTTTGTTGACAAGAACTTGTCAACAACTTCATGTGATCATAATAATGTTTTGACAGTGATATTGCAAAGACAACTGCTACTGAAGAAGCAGTAAGAAAATACCACTGCTTTTGATTCCATTTTTTTATAATTTGGAAATAATAATACCAACATAGGTTTTAGCACTTTATCTTCAAACGTCATTGGATCTTACTTTTTGATTCCAATTTTAACTTTATTTTTTAGTATGAATTAATGATATGAGTAAAAATAACTTGAAAGAAAGGCTATTTTCTCAGGTTCTTGGAAAGTGAATAAAGTATGTAGAACATTTTGGAATTTTTTTTCTTAATGATTTCAAATGCAAAAAGTATTGTGTAATGTACAATGCATAAGTACTGCAAATAGGTTCAAGACATGTACATAATGAAGAAACAAGGCAGGACAAATGAGAAAAAGGAATATTTCCAGATTATCAACAATTTCTCAGATGGTTTATTGCCAATCAGAATGAATTTTTTTTATTCACTCTAACAACCATTTCATCGCTGCTTGAAGCTGAATATTGGTCACCACCTGTTTTGGAAATGGCTTATCCACTGATAAACAGCCAAAATTAAACAGGCTTCTTAAGATGCTGTTCTTAACATTCGGAGGAGTTAAGCCCTTTCTCATTTTTCATAAAGTGGGAAAAAGAACTTATACCATGTTTCGCTTTTGTATCAATTACGATTGCAACAGAGGCACACATCTGAACTTCAATATACACTGCTCATTACTGGTTTTGTGGAACAGGAAGTGCATCAGTAGTGATATCCCCCACCCAACAATGCTTACTCAATCTTACCTTCTATCTTCATTGCTTTTATTGTAATAACTAGTTTAAAACTTTGATCAGACTGTGCTTATAGAAGCAAATTGGTATCCCTGCTGCCTTATGGTGACTCTCACCTAGGAAGAAAAATGTTTCTGCATTACTCCCAAAGTCTAGTTTACTTGTTCCAGTGACTCATTAGGGACTATGGCTTGGTTTTTATTGGAAAATGTGCACAACTTTAGAAGAAACCATTTAATTAAGTGGTTTAATTAATTGATTTTGTTTCAGTTTTTAAAAATATAAATCAAGATCAAGTTTTTGAATTACTAATCCAAATTCAACAATAGATTTTGAATATTACAGTAGCTCTAGTACTACTATCAGCATTTCAGTGCTAACAACCAATATGGAAGTGTCAGTATCTGACCCATTCGGAGAATAATTTATTCATTTGGACATAAGACATTTTGTATTGTAATCTGTACATCATTTGCTTAATACACAAGCCTGAAATGGCAACCAATGCAAAACATATGACTAGCTTTAATAAGTTGAAATTTACTTTAAATTTGCTTTTTATGTTTTGTTCACTATTAATTAAAATAATCTGATTTTTACACTATCTACCAGGATTATTAATTTTATCATGAAGGTAACTCTTTTTCCCATTTTTTTTTTTTTTTTATGAGAAATGTAGATACTCAAATTCATAAGGGATAGAGAATATCTTAAATGCACAATTTCGCAGTAAGGAAATGGCAGATTTTGATATATGTTAAGTCATTCTCTTTTTGAAAGAAGTAAAGAATCATCTGAAATGCCACATTTTGATATTACACTGCTATATAATATGCATTAAAATAGAAATGATGCAATTCTTGACAGCAACAAGCAAAAAATGAGAAAATTTTAAGATTAGAAGTTAAGGAATTTTCACCAGATTCAAAACAAAGATATTAAAGCTTAATTGATTAAATAACAAGAAAATGATGCTGTGTACTTTTAAAAGAACAGGTGTATACATAAAGTATTTGCATGTAATGATTAGACCAACAGTATTAGTTAACTGAGTTTACACGATATTTCAGTTTTTATACAATAATTCGAATTACAAATCAAAATGTCTTGGGATAAAATTTGTACATATATTTAATTTTCTAAATCTGGAAATGCATTGTAATATTCACGAAATATAAAAAACAACAACAAAAAAAAAGAACAATCTATATTTCATATTTACAGCTTTTACATTGTATATTCACATCAGAATAAGTTGAACATAAAACATTTTATACGGTGCATTTCAGAATGGTCATTAGGCTTTTATACTTTTATATTTACCGATTTATAACAGTGAATGAATTGTAAATGCTGATTCCTATCTTATTTTTTCTTTTTTTATTTGCCCAGCTTGTGTGTGGCAACATGGCCTCTAGAGTTAATCATTATGGAGAAAGTGTGGTGAACACCTACTGTGAAAAAATTTATACCCATGTGCCAATGGCATTTAAGCATATACATGCATGGCTAATTTACAATTTACTATATAGGACAGTGACAATAAATACAGGGTTTACCGATAAGGGTGCAGAAGCAATTTTAAAAGATGATCTGACCTAATGAAAATGTTGGGCACAATACTTTTGCACAGTACTAAAAGAATTATTACACATGCAGTAGAAGCGAATGTTTCCAGAACAATTGTGCATAATGTATTTCACATGAGGTCGCACCTGAGAACATTAACTGCAGCTGGAGAAGCAGATCTCAGGAAAATACATGCAAGAAAGCCTGGTTTCATTAAAGTGCAAAAAACTGCATTTTCTACAAAATAATGTTCATTGATAAAATGACACACCTGAAAACTGAATGTGCAGAAGTTATGATGTAGCCAAGTAATTGTTAGGATTCCTTTTGGAAAATGTGATAAGCAGCAGCACAATGTTCTCAGATATAAAAAAAAAACATTGCTACAACATACTGAATGAAGACTGCTATTATCTAATTATACGTAATATTCATATAGAGTGGTTATCTTCATGCAGTTCCTCAGTTATGGAATTAGTTGGGTGGTAGCAAATTTTATGGCCGGCTCATTTTGTAGAATTCCTCCCATTAGATTTTTTTTTCTGTAGGAACATGAAAGGATACAGAGTATACAGGGAAGGTGAACAACAAAGTGAACGAACCAAAAGAGAATGAATGAACCAACTTACTCATGTTTTTGCAACTACAAACATTTTTGTACGTGTGACAAGAGCTGGATTACAGAATGCATGAAGAACTGTACAAGATCTTCGTAGTTACCTGTTGCACTTATAAATTTATTTTTTGCTATACAATTTTTTGCACTGCTATAACACACTCTGTTTGATAAATATAAATTTATCATATTAACTCCACTACAATTCTCAAAACTACCGAGCATAAATAAAGAAGCAATTCCTATATTTTGGTGAACTTTTCTACAATTTGCATTAAAGTACTAATGACAGTGAAGTCTCTTGAAATAAAGCATATAAATATTTTTAAGCTAGATACAAAAAAAGCAGTAGCATATACTTGGCAATGGCATCACGTTTTGCAAGTATGATTTTCTCAGGAAAATATTGGTTTTATTTAAGTTTTGGTATTGTCAAAGGATACATATATCTATAATCTTTCTAATATGGATTTTGATTATTAGAACCATCATTTATCTCCACAAAGGTGAAAAAAAACTATAATTCTATATATTCTTTTTAAATTTCAACACCAAACAATCAATCAACGAATAAAATAAATATATTATCATCAAATAAGTTTGGAACTGTTGCTATAAAAAGAAACTGGAAAACACTTAGGTTTATCATATTTTACATTTAGTTTTATAATACTCAAAAAGCTTTAATTCATTTTGAAACTGTACAGATGAGGCAAATATAGTTTGTGTGTGCGCGCACACGCACGCACGCACACACACACACACACACACACACACACACACACACACACACACACACACACACACACACACACACACACACACACACACACACACACACACACACACAAGCTGCACTGATATGTTTCAAAGGCACAAGTTTAAGGCATCATGATTGACAGAGGGAGAGGGGGAGGATGCAGATATATACTTTTCATCATACTCAACAAAATGACTTATCTTTATATTTCTGAACAGCCATATGGCTTCAGTTATTTATAAAGATGTGAAAAATTCTAAATCTTACAAAAATAATGCAAACCATTACATTTGTTTCATTTCCACACACAACCTACTAATTATTTATCACAAAATGCGATTCATATAAAATATCTGGTACTTAAAAATCCATTCTGTTCTCTTAGTCATAGGAATTTCAACTAATTACATTATTATTTACATTAACAAGCTAAAACTCTAAAAGTGAAAGATTAATTTTCTTTAACAAAGGTTCAGTTCAATTACATTTTAAAGCAATTCTGCTATAAGCTAGTCTAATATAACTATGTACTTTTTTAAAAGTTATACAAAATCTAATGACTGGTTAATCTTAAATGTAAAAGTTTGGTTTTTTAAACCCCACGCTACTGAAACTATTTAGCAAGTACTTCTTTCACTTCTTGGCAACTGTCCTCTTCCTGTTGTAAGTAAAGACTAGATGATATATCATATCAGGTCACTTGTAATTTACAAAAGTGAGAGGAATGCTTGGTCCACATAATCCATATTTAGAATTTTCAAAGAAATTGACTAATTCAGTTGCGAATTACATTATTTACACAACAAGAGCTGCGTTCCTTTTGTGTGCTTTCTTCTACACAAAGGCAATCAACACCTAAATGGAATAAACAGATACACAATTAAAAAATACAATTTTTGTTAATAAGTTTCTGCTAAGAGAATATCAGACAGCTCAGAGACCAATGTAATGTTAAAACATTCACACCAACTATAAAATAATTTTTTCTCAAAAACACCTTTCTGGAAAAAAACTGACACGTTCAGCAACAAGACATGGGTTAAAAACAAGGGTAAGATAACAACTGATCTGAGCAAACTATAAATTATGTAGTAATTGTGCATACTTGTAGTTGTAAAATTATTTAAGTTCACTATTTTAATGAGTTTATTAAAATCCTATGAAGTAAAAGTTAATAATTTTTACAATTTTTTTAATGAAAATCTCAAGAACAAAAGATATTAGAACCCACAGTACTTAGTATCATGCAAGGATTGGAAGCTGAGTAAACAGAAGATACTTATTGACATCAGACTTGAATTTTTGTAAATTGTTCAAGACAACAGAAGGGATAAATGAGAAAAAAAAAAAAAAAAAAAAAAGAAACAGTTAGTGCTGCAATTTTGAAATTGAAAAATGAATTGATGCTGACTGCTTATAATGTGTATGGACTGGTTTGGAAGAGAGAGAGGAAATTACAGATGCCAATTTAGAAGGACAGGGGCCACGGGAGCATCTATAGAAAATGCAGCAGAAATTGAACATCTGTGAGATAAAGAGTGGAAACTTGTAGGAGATGGATAATTAATTAACCTGGCTGTCCTCTTTAGGATGAAGTCAAGAAGCTTGAGAGAGGTTTTGGAGGCACTACCCCAGGAGAGAACAATATTCCAGAGCATGGTAGAGTTCAGATCTGTCAAAAAAATTGTAGAATAGTTGTTTAAAAGAAAAGCAAAGCTGAGAACAAAAAGTAATCCACTTTTGTGAGGCAGAGAAAGCAATATCTGTTCTGTGGTTATGAAAAGAGAGATTATAAGTGTAATCCCTAACAGACCCATGAACTTATCCAGAATTCAGTGTCATTGAAAATGACACTGAATTCTGGATAAGTTCATGGGTCTGTCATTTTCAATGACACTGAAAATGTCATTGAAAATGACACTGAATAACTGAATGACACAGGAGCAGTAGACTCTTTATTGTAAGATACAAGACAGGACTGAGTTCTAAACAGATTGAAGTTAACTAAGTTTTCTTCATCTCATTGGAAAACTGCCTGAAGATTGCATTTAATGAGTTGGTGGCTATTCGAGAAGTTGAAACTGGCAGGGTTTGTCAAATTGGAAGGTGAAATGTAGTGTGCTAAAATCAGCAAAACTATGAATTGCATTTCCAGTCAGTGGAAAAAGGTTATTAATATATAAAAGGAAAAACAGTGGGAGAAAGAACTTATGTTAGGAACACTAGCATTAGTGGAGAAATTAGAAAACAGAGAGCCATCAACCAGCACCCACAGTGAATGATCAGAGAGAAAACTGGATACACAATTGTTAAAAAAAACAAAAAAACAGCTGGTGCAATTTACAGAATTCTATACCTTTATGGCAACATGATTAAAAGCCTTAGCGATGTCAAGACTAACTGCTTGAGTTTCACCACACATTTCCATCAAATTTGTCAAGAGATGAGTAACACAAATCAATATATCATCAGTAGATCAACACCAAAATAATTCACATTGGTATTCACTGATCAGATGGAAGGTTTTCAGATAGTTAAGGGTTGAAGGAAGGAAGGAATTGCTAGCCGTTTCAGGAACTGGCTGAAAGTAAAATACATTTTCTGTTTATTCTTTGGGATGAGAAAGAATACAAGAAACAGCACCATATTTAGCAGTCATGTGAGCTTGAACCACAGTTACTCAAAGCATGTGTACTTATGTATCCTCACACCTGACCACTCTGCTACAGTATTATAAAAATAGTAGTCATGTGTGTAATAAATTAAATCAGGTGTTATTTTCCCCCCCAAATTATGGGTGTGTCTTATATGACAGGAAATACAGTATATATATTTAAGGAATAGTTGGCCATATATTTGGATGAAAGCAATGACTGCTTTTTTAACTTTTTTTTTTTTTATTTAATTGTAACTGGTTCTCTAAATTTTCTGCTTTACTTATTCCATTATGTGCTTACCAGTCATGTGATGGCTACGTTCTCTCCACCACTACATCTCTAATGCCATTGGTGCTGCTGTGAATTTGGCAAATTCACAGCTCTTATGGTGAGGCAAATGAGTCAACTCTAGTTGGGTGTACTTAGTCATCTTACCAGATTTCCCCATCCATGTGACTATATCTACATTTGTTCTACATTTGAAAAATATTTATGACACTTGCCATGAAACTGACTCTGGCCTCCAGGTTTGTGAGCTTTCAAACTGTCTTAACCTGTCAGTGAGCAGCATAGTCATCTTAGTAACCACTGCCATTTTACAATTTTTCTTTTTTGGAGTAAGGTCATTTTTGTTGCACTATGGGCTAAATTTACTATTTATCCTGATTTATACTGATGATTCAATATCTGACTCATCTAATGTTTTGGATATGGTCTTTCCAGATGGTATTATCTCTATGCAAATCCCTGTTGAATATAGTATATACATATCACAGACTTCTGAGCTCTTATACTTGCAAGTGGAGTTTGATGACTCTTTGAGCATGTTAGATGCTCTAATAGGTAAGCAGTTTGATCAAAATCTAGCCATGTGTCACATCTGCGCTCTTCATACCACTCTTGCATGGATATCTGCTTTTGTAGGAATGAAGATCACGCATGGATCAAGAGAAATGAATTAGTTGACTAGGCTACCAAATCAGCAATGTCCCCGACCAAGTGCAGCACACTGGTCCTCTATAAAGATTTCTGACAAACAATTTGTCAAAAAATCTCTCTTATTCCAATAGATGTATGGTACAGATAGGGGATAAACAAATTAAATCTGTGACTGGGTCTTGACAAATTAATTTGCAAAATGCTTGTTGGGAGCTGGTTGTCTTGGTCAAATTCTATATACATTAAAGCCATTTCATGCACTCTTATCTTCTGAAAGCTGAAGATCATCCTATGTGATGTTAATTTAATGGTGAAAATTTTATTAATTCACTGCATCCAGACAGCGGATAAAAGCAGTCATTTATTGGAATGACTGCTTTTAGCCAACTACCTTTGCTCTTTATGCAGATTAACTGACAAAAACATCAGATACTTTTTCTTTTTATGACTGATTAACTTGTATTATGCTATTTAAACAGTAATCAGTTTTATTTTGTTTCTTGTTACCTTAATGAAATAGTGTACCTTCCATGTTTTTAATACCTGTCTGCATTATGATGTATAATTGGTTTCTTCCCTATCTTGGTGCATTGTTCATAATGGCACATCTTATAACAGTTTAACCTCTTTTACTACTACAATCACTGATTTGGCTCATTACGATTATAGATGCTGCTGTTCTAGAAAACGTCAAACCAACCAATTTATTCTATTGTTTATTTTCATGTCTAATTTTAGACAAGCTTCATGCAACGTTGTCTGGTGGCCTTTATCAAATCTGGCATCTTTCCATAAAGATATCTTTATCAAAGATGCCTCCATCAAATTTATTCAGAGAATCTCAAAGATTTTGCAAATGTCAGTGATCTACAGCTCCGATACTGGTTTGAGGATAAGATCTAGCAAGAATCTAGAAACACAGCCAGGGTCAAATTTGGTACCATGCTTAATAACAGATATTATCACTAGGTTAGTCATATAATAAATTAAATTTCAATAAAATTTAATTTCAATGCACATTAACTTGATATTTTCCCGACAATATACCAGTCTGCATTATGATGTATAATTGGTTTCTTCCCTATCTTGGTGCATTGTTCATAATGGCATATAAACAAGTATTCATGTTTGTTTCTACAACAAATGGTGTAAACTGTAATAAACTATATGTGGAATACTTGTAACATAGTTTATGTTTATAAGCATGTAAACAAAGTTTGTTTAAAGTGACTTATGAATTATCTATTCATATTCTCTATTCTATTATCTATTCTTTTGCACCTGGTAGACAAGTAATTTATTTATATTATAAAATGGAATACAGGTAGGTCCAGTTTTACGACTTTTCACATTGACTGTTTCAAAATATTACCTAAAAAAAATAAAAAAAAAACCCTCAGTAACAGTGCATCAATGCCTGTGAGTCCAATCACGCACTATGTGTTTCTTTTCTTTTTCGTGGTGCATCGTGTGTGGAATGATAGCGACACCAAGAATTGTTTATGTTCAGTGCGCCACGTTGGTTTCGTTGTGAATTTTCCTTCAATTGTTAACTGGTTACACAGTGTTATTATAGTGCTATTTCTCATTAATAATAATAATTTTTGTGTAACCATGAGCTCTAAACATAGGACAGTGTCTGTGCCGGGGGGGGAAGAGCATAAAACACTAACAATTAAGGAGAAAATGGATGTGATTCATCGCATGGAGTCTGGTGAGCGTTGGTCGGATGTGTGTAAGGCGTTGAGTTTAGAGTCCTCAATTGTATCAATGATTGTGAACAATGTTGATAAAATAAAGCACGCACACAGGGATAACAAGTATGTCATCCTCCAGAACAACTTATTCACGCAGTGAGAAAATGGGGGAAAAAAAAAAAAAAAAAGGAGAAATTGTTAGTGTTGTGGGTTGATGATATGAACCAAAATAACGTTCCTGTTACACAGGCGGTAATTCTGGACACGAAGTTGTTTATTTGACGAAATATATAAGGAATCTGGTAGCACTGAAACATTTACGGCCAGCAAAGGGTGGTTTCATTGGTTTAAAAACCGTTTTCAAATTCACAATGTGAAAGTGTCTGGTGAGGATGATAGTGCTGATATTGCAGTGGCTGAAGAGTATCCTTCCGAATTTAAACGCTTAATAGACGAAGGCAACTATCACACTGATTTAGTTTTTAATGTGGACAAAATGGGGCTTTATTGGAAAAAATTGCCAAGTAGGACGTACATCGCCTGTGAGGAGAGGTCTTCCCCTGGTTTCAAGGTTGCAAAAGACCAGTTAGCATTGCTTCTGGGTGGCAATGCATTGGGAACATTTAAACTCAAACCAATGTTGGTGTATCATTCAGAAATGCCTCATGTAATGAAGGGCATGGTGAAGATATGACTTACTGTGTTTTGGTGCTCTAACAAAAAGGAGTGGGTGTCTCAGACAATTTTTAGCAAATGGTACACCTCGTACTTTGTTCAGAGGTTGCTCAGTTTTGTGCAGCAAATGGCTTGTCTCGCAAAGTCATGTTGGTGCTAGACAATGCCCCAGGACACTCAGCCAACCTCCAAGAAATCCACAACGACCATTTGGAAGTTGAGGTGTATTTGCCTCCCAATACAACTTCACTTTCGCAACCGATGGACCAGGGGGTAATTGCAACCTTTAAGGCATATTATTTGCGTACAACTTTCAAAGGGATTGTTGAGGCTGTGCAGTCTGATATAACTGTGAGGGAATACTGGAAGTCGTATAACATCCTGAATGCCATCACAAACATTGGATCTGCTTGGTAGGAAGTGTCACAGTCCTGCATGAATGGTGTCTGGCATAAATTGTGGCCCGAAGCAGCGATTGATTTTGTAAGGATTGAGCCAGTTTCGGAAGTGGCTAAAGATGTTTCTCGCATGGCTATGGATGTTGGCATTGACAATGTAGATCCAGATGACGTTGACCAGTTGCTGGAGAGTCATGGTGAGCCACTTTCGAGGGAGGAATTGGAGAAACTGACCGCACAACTTCAACAACATGAGACTGACACACCAGATGGAGTGGAAGAGTTGGAGCCAAAATTCATAGTGCATTTGATGAACTTTGCGATAATGATCCTGATTGGAAACAGCCATGGCATCCAAAGAGGTGTCAACATGATGTTGAAGTCCTACTATAACATCTTGGAAAAAAGAAGCAGGAACGCCAGATGTCAATAGTACAGTTTTGACAAAGAAGGGAAAGGAACCCTCAGAACCCGATGACCCTCAACCAGGAACCTCCAATTAATGTCGCCCCATTACACCATTGTCACATAAAATATCAGTGAAGTAAATCAATACTCAAGCATTGACACCACAGGACCAAAGTAAGTTAAAATTTCATTTTAATTGTTTTATGTATAAGTATAAATAAAACACGCATTAAATGTTTAAAATATTTAATTATTTATAGAGAACAGAAATATTAGTACACACTTGGTAAAAATCTGGAATTTTGGAACCTATCTCATTCAATTACATTATAATTTGGTTTTGTTTTACGACTTTTCATTTTACGACCCTAAATTTGCTGGAACCTAACCCTGCCGTAAAATGGGTCCTACTTGTGCTATTAATGTAGTAACCATCTCTGATCAGTACATATAATTTAGACCAAAGTACAGTCATTAGAACCAAATAAGTTTACAACACCTGATATGAAAAGGAAAGACCAATTTTGTAAGTAGATTGCACAGAGGTAGCCCACAGTCATCTGTTTCTTGATTTAAATCCAAATTCTTAAAGGTGATTTGTTATAGAAACTACTGTATTCAATAAACCAAAGTAGACAGTTTTTTGTCATAACAGTATTACAGAAAATGATGAGATCATCTGAATCAACTTACTAAGCGCCAACTATTGTACCAGGCTAAATGCTCCAGTTCTCTTGCAATCACTGAAGTTAAGTAGTGTTAGGCCCACTTAGTAATTGGGAGGGTGACCACCTTGGAATACCCTTAATTTCTCAACTCCTGGCCTGTGGTCATGATGAGTAGATTGCAACATAAACTGTATTTTGTACATATTATTATTATTGTTGTTGTTGCAATAAAGATTCTTCTTCTAAGTCAAAACTAGTGTTTTTAGCATGACAGATCTAACAAAGCATATAGATACACTTTACCACCAATCCCTAAAACCTTTGTAATTGAACTAACAAATACTTAATTTCTATATTTATGTTAATATTTATCAAATTGGTGCAATATTTTACTTAAACTAATAAGCCCAGGATGGCTTGCAAATTAACTCAGCAACACATAAAAAATGTACAGGATAAATATTAAAGAAATATTCACCACTTTCAGGACCGCCCTGTACTGTAACAAAGTCTTCAGCTATTTGCATAAACAGTTCATCTGCAGGAGAATTCAATTAGAAAATATTATTCTCGTTATACTTTAAACCTATATATCATATAAGTTAAGAAGTATGACACAGTTCCTCACATGTTGAGGTTATCATTAAGGTTAAGGGGAGGGATGATTAATTACAGATATTTTTACTGTTAAATAAAATATTGTCAATTGAAAAAATACATGAAAAAATTTTAAGTTAAAAGTTTTTGACATGTGTACATATCAAGAGGGAAAAAAAAAATATATATATATATATATCTAAAAAAAAAACTATCCTCCATGGAACAAAACATGAAGAAATGAGAAGAGTTATTAGGTATGATGGGAAGTACCATATATAAATGACATTAGGCTATCACTTAACATGAGGGATAGGAGGGAGTATATGATGAGAGCCTTGTCGATCAATTCGGCCCTGGAAAGATTGTGCAAGGCTCAAGGGGTAGAATTTTTTTCAGCCTGGACTGTACTTGTTAACAGGAGAGATTGCTTCTACAGGGATGGGATACACTTAAATAGAAAGGGTGCAAGAATATTTGCTGATGCTATCGAGGCAGTGTTAGGTGGGTCGGAAAACTGCTAGCTTGGGGGGAGACAAAGACCAATAGATTGACAGTAGCCACTGGCAGAGGTGAAAGAGATTCTTGCACTGCTTCTATTAGAATGAGCAGAAGCCTGAAAAACAAGATGCATGGTATTTCAGAGACTGCTGGGAGCCATTGCGGTACAAGTAAACACATGGGTTGTGTTAGGGTAGCTAAGAATAGAAACAGGTGCAGGTATACTTGCGTGTACACCAATGCTAGGAGTTTAGTAAATAAATTTGATGAATTTGAGGTATTGCTAAAAACATCAAAGGCAGATATTGTTGGGATATCAGAGACGTGGTGTCACACAGATATAAGGGATGCAGAACTGGAATTTGGGGAGTACAACGTCTACAGAAAGGATAGACAGGATAGGAAGGGGGGAGGGGTTATGCTATTAGTTAAGAAACACATAAAAACCAAGGAAGTGAAGCCAGTCGACATCGCTGGACAGTGCAGTGTTGAGTCAGTTTGGTGTGACATAAGCATTGGGAGATCAAAATTGAGAGTAGGAGTGTGCTATAGGCCTAATGACTCTGATGAGTATAATAAGGAACTGTACAGGGAAATAGAGTGGGCCAGTAAATCAGAGAGTCTTATAATGGGAGATTTTAATTTCCCAGATATTGACTGGAATTTGGGGGCTGGTTACTCACGCACTAGCAGGGCTTTTGTGGATTTATTGGATGATTGTTTTCTACATCAGCATGTTCGGGAGGCAACTAGAGGGAGTAATACTCTTGATTTGATTATCAGCAGTGATTCTTCATGCATTAAGAATCTGCAGATAAATGAACCACTAGGTGGCAGTGATCACAGTGTGCTGAAGTGGGATTTACTCAAAGAGGTAACTACCATTAGGGGTAAAGGTAAGGGTTATTGCTTCCGTAAAGGCGACTACGATGGACTGAGACAGTATTTTAATTCTATACAGTGGGACCAACTGATGATGTTACCAACAGCAAATTCAAAATGGGAAGCATTCAAAGAACTTATCTTGGAAGCTACTAGGCTTTACATACCAACTAAGAAATATTGTTCAAGGTTTAGGCCAAAATGGATGTCAGATGAACTAATGAGGCATATGGCAGAGAAGAAAAATGCATGGGATACTTACAAATTAACACATGACACAGAAGTCTATGATAGATACAAGTTGATATGCAACCAAGTTACAAAGGAGGTTAGGCAGGTGAAGGCAGATTACGAGAAATCCTTGGCAAGGGATGCAAAGAAAAACAGCAAAGAGTTCTTTACTTATGTAAACTCTAGAAGGAAGGGGATGAATCAGATTGGTCCACTTGATATTGATGGGTCAACTGTTGATGATCCTGCTCAGGTAGCTAACAAACTAAATGAATATTTTGCATCGACATTCACACATGAGGAGTTATTCAGCAAGGGGAATGCCAGAGGTGTATTCAACTCTAGCAGTAAGCTAGAGAATCTTGAAATAACTGGGAGTAAAGTGGAGGAGAAACTGTTGAAGATAAACACAAGAAAGGCACCCGGGGTGGATGGGATCTATCCAGTTATATTAAAGGAGGCAGCAAAGGAAGTAAGCAAACCCTTAGCCATAATTATGAGAGCTTCCTTGGACTCAGGGGAGGTACCCATAGACTGGAAATGTGCAAATGTGATCCCAATTCACAAAGGAGGATCAAAGGCTGACACAAGTAATTATAGACCTGTGAGCTTAACTTCTGTTCCAGGAAAATTAATGGAGGCACTGGTTAAAGAAGCACTGCAGGATCATTTAGACAAGACTTCAGTTATAGCTCAGACACAGCACGGTTTTGTTAAGGGGAAGTCTTGCCTGACCAACTTGATTGGATACTATGATGCAGTCACAAAAGAACTGGATGCAGGGAATAACTTTGATATTATATACTTGGATCTTAGAAAGGCTTTTGATACTGTTGCACATGGAAGACTGCTACACAAATTGGAGCAGTGTGACATTGGAGGTAAATTGCTGCTATGGATAAAGGGGTGGTTGAGGGGGAGAAGACAGAGAGTGGTAATCAATGGACACTGCTCATCGTGGACTAATGTTATTAGTGGAGTCCCTCAGGGCTCAGTGTTGGGTCCATTATTGTTTTCTGTATTTATAAATGATATTGATGATGGTGTATCAAGCTTAATGTCCAAGTTTGCAGACGATACAAAGGTTGGCAGGGTTGTCAAGGACGCTACTGACACTATGCTGCTGCAACAGGATCTGGAAAGGTTGAGCAGATGGGCTGAGAGGTGGCAAATGAAGTTTAACATTGACAAATGTAAAGTACTACACATGGGAAACAGCAACCCCAGAGCAACGTATCAACTCTGTGGTACTACACTGACAGTGGTAGAGAATGAAAGGGACTTGGGGGTGGCTGTGCAGGCAGATATGAAGTTCTCTGAGCAGTGCAGACGGGCTGCAAGAGTAGCTCATGGAGTATTGTCAATGATATACAGGAATTTTTCCAGCAGGGATAAGGAGGTGATTATTCCATTGTATAAGGCAATGGTCAGGCCACACCTAGAGTACTGTATACAGGTCTGGAGGCCTCATTTCAAGAAGGATGTAGAGCTGCTGGAACGAGTACAGAGAAGGACAACAAGATTAGTGAATGGAACAAAGGGGGTGCTCTTACGAAGAAAGGCTTAAGTTTTGCAAATTACAGTGTCTGGAGACTAGGCACCAGCGAGGTGATCTGATAGAGGTGTATAAAGCCTTGAATGGTTTAAGCATGCTCAATGCTGATGGGATTCTTCCTCTAGCTCAGAAAAATCACCTGAGAGGGCATAAAATCAAATTGAGGAAAGACAGATGTAGGATAGACGTGCGGAAATTTGCCTTTAGCCAGCGGGTGGCTGGTTGGTGGAACAGACTTCCATCCCTTGTGGTGGAGGTTGATAGTCTAAATAAGTTTAAGGCTCAGCTGGACAGGTATTTTGAACGAACAGAGGGGTGAAGTAGAAGTGTTTTTTTTTTTTTTTTTTTGGCTGATGCTGCATAAGCTTGCTTTCTTGCATCAAATGCCTCTACTAATGCTAATGCTAATGAGTCAAAGGGATACTAAATGTATATCTCTCTTTCTCTCTCCTTGCTACAAGTTTATTTGTTTGTTTTAGGAATTTTCAAAACAAAAAAACATTTTAGTCAGTGTATGCTGAATTCACATGGTGTTACATGTTATCTTTACTGTGTGTGCATATTATGACTGCAAAACTATGTTCCATAATAGAGAGGTTATAATAGATTCTTTTGATTATAGCAATTATTCATTTGAATGATTAGTAGTTAGTAGTGATGGGCATAATTTAGGTTATAATTGATTAATTTCATTATACAGTCTGTCCTCGTATAGCTCGATAGTTGTGTTTCTAGAAACCCTCGTGCAATGCAAAATCGTGCAATATAAACAACAGGCCCTATGGGAAAAGTGGGGTTAGGTGCCGACCACCCAAGATTGAACACACATTTGGAACCAAAACATTACCAAACAATAAATAATCGGGTAATTTTAATCGTTACAAAATACTTACGTATTTTATAACGATTAAAATACATAATAAAAAATATAATATGTATATATTTTTATTATAATATAAATAATATAATATAATAAATAATAAATATTATTTATTATATTATTTATTTATTATAAATAATAAATAAATAATAAAATAAATAATAATATAAATAATATAAATAATAAATATTTTTTATTATATTATAATAAAGTATTTTTAGTATTTTTTAATACTAAAAAAGTATTTTTTACGAATAAAATACGTATTTTATTCGTAAAAAATTTATTATATTAAATAAAATAGTCGTAATAAAATACTTACGTATTTTATAATACGTAAGTATAAATTATAATACGTAAGTCGTAATAAAATGCTTACGTATTTTATTACGACTATTACGTAATAAAATATTGCTAATGCTTTTGCTTCTATCGTAAGCAAACTTGTTTTTTGTTTGATTTTCTATCCAAACAGATAACAGCTGTTCCATCTCTTCCAATTCTTTGTGTCTTAATCTAATGGATTTTAATTACACTTTGAGTTGTTCCCGCTATGAAAGTTGTTTTTATTTTCTCCGCATTCTTTGTAATTCTCGGTGTTGCCGCATTTAGGTCTGTAGCACGTGCAATATCACATGGTCTTTCATTTCGCTCAAAGCGTTTCACAATTTCATATTTTTTTCTCTATCGACAGCGGCGGACTGGCCATAAGCCTTACCCGGGAAATCCCTGTGGGCCGGAGGCCGGTGTGATTTTGGCCATAAACCGTAGTATGAGGCCACTATAAATTTTCCCGGGTAAGAATTTTTAACCCAGTCCGCCTCTGTTTATCGATATTGCTTTTTTTTTTTTTCTCTCTCTGAATCTGCAGTGTCTTTGCCAGGGCGCTTCCTTTTCACACCTTTTAAGTATTTTACTCATTTTAGGGAATAAAGCACAATTACAAAACGTGGAGGCACGCTTGATACACATAAACAAAGCTGCGCGCGTGTAGCAACTGAATAAACAACACCGTAAAATTAACACCTCATTTTACTAAAGCACATTTCTAGGGGTTATTACCATAAAACAATAAAAACAATTTCCAGTTGCGTTTCTGCTAATGGAATCTGTTATAAACTGGTAGTAAACTCCATCTAATTGCATTTGCGATTATACCGATAGCTGGAATTGTGTTGGTTTTTACGTTATTATGGTGAAATGTGTTTCCCCTTCACTGATATAAAACACATAAATACATTTTCGGAATCTTCTTCATTCCTATCGTGTTGCGTTCGATTGGGGTGATTCCGTGTTCGACTGCCATTTCTTGTAAACACAAAGGCGAATCGTGCATAAGCGAATTCGGTTCGTGTTATATAAGATATCGTTCCCCTATTTATAAATCGTGTATGATCGAATTCATGTAATGTAAACACGTGTTATACGAGGACCGACTGTACTTCTTTAATATGAATGTCTAATAGCTAGTAGATTTACTTCTTTAACGTCAACATCTCAGTTACTAATGATTATTCTCTCAATATGGACATTCTGAATGGTCAGAAACATTCTCTTGTTACTAATGTTGCTTATGACTTTTAGTATTTGTTACTTCTCTTTTAGCAATTGTTTTGAATAACTTTGTTCAAATTCAAACTGGCTTATAATCAGCTGAATTTTTTTTATTTAACATTTGCCACATATAAAATATAATATTAGTGATATTCATATTTCACATTTAGATATTTTAGAAATATTAACTCAAATTTCATTAAAACCAGACCAACAGAAAATCTGATCCCAGTCCCCCACCATAAAATTTCAACTTCTCTGTATATGTGGGTGGGGGCTTAAAAAAAGTTGTATTTGTAGAAACATGTAGCAGAAGTAGTTAGTTGTGATATAAGGTTGAAATGAACACCACTTATTACTTTTTCAACAGTCACCAGACAAAATGACATTTCTACCACCTCTCAATACACTTCCGCACGTCAGTTTTGCAGAAGTCCTCTGACTGTCCTTCACACATCTGTATACTAATTCAGATGATGTTGTAGAACAGATATCATGACTTGGCAGCAGAAACTGCCTCATTGGCAGCAGTGTTTTCCCATGAAGAAAGGACTTCAGGGTAGAAAAAAGAAGGAATCAGAGGGTGCAGGGTTGGAGGAATAAGTAGGATGTGGCAATATTTCAAACCCACATTCGTGGGCACACCTCACTGCAACAAGCAAGGAATGCACAGGGGCATTATCGTGGAGGACTGCACACCTTTATGAAGAGGTTGGAATAAAACTTTGCCACCATAATACAGCACTTTTGAAGGTAATGTGTATTACACTATGCTGGTCTCAAAAAAACTGACAGCATCATCTTGCCAACACTTTTGTCTCTTTTTTTGGGGAGGGCAGAGAGTGGCGATTCTGCATGCTTCCGCTGTTTTGACATTTGCTTAGTTTCAGGATCACGGTAATGGATCCAAGTTTTATCCATGGTAACTAGAAGTGAAAAAAAAATCTTGCTTTTCCTGGCACACTGTGCCCATTCCTTCTTCTGGTAAGGAGTCAATAGTCTGGAAACTCACCTAGCAGACATTACACTAATTTGAAACTCTGCAGCTAGATCTTTGACACTAATGTGGCAATCTTCCAAGTAATTTTTAACATGCCTCATTTTTAACACTCTTCTGTTACAGGAGTTGTTGGGCATCCTGGGATTTCTTTATCATGCACTGATATTCTTTTCCATTTGAATTGTTTATACCAATGTGCAACAACACTATAACCTGGGCAGTCTTCTGCATAAACACTGACCATTTCTTTGTGAATTGTTTTAGGTGTTTTTTCTTGCAGAAAAAAACAAAATTTGTGTGGTTGCTATAGAGGTTAAGGTATCAAACAAAAAAATCCCATCTTACTATCATTACTTCTGGGTGAATACAAATCTTTTTTGAATCTCTCCCCCAATCTCATTATCTGTAAACTGAAGCATAGATGGAACAGGACCAGGGTACGTTTGCTAGGGGCAAAGGTTGATGATGTTGTAGAACAGATATCATCTTTTAAGAGCATAAAGGGTGATATTGTTCTACACATAGGTACTAATGATATTAAGAATAGGAGACCGGCGGAATTACTTAACAAGTACAGGTCACTGTTGAAAAAAAGCCGTGAATTAGGGTTGAATTTGAAAGTGTCTGCAATTCTGCCCAGACACGATAGGAGGGAGTATATGATGAGAACCTTGTCGATCAATTCAGCCCTGGAAAGATTGTGCGAGGCTCAAGGGGTAGAATTTTTTCAGCCTGGTCTGTGCTTGTTAACAGGAGAGACTGCTTCTACAGAGATGGGATACACTTAAATAGAAAGGGTGCAAGAATATTGCCGAAGCTATCGAGGCAGAGTTAGGTGGGTCGGAAAATTGCTAGCTTGGGGGGGGGATACACGGACTAATAGATTAACAGTAGCCGTTGGCAGAGGTGAAAGTGATTCTTGCACTGCTTCTATTGAACTGAAATTGAGCAGCAGCCTGGAAAGCAAGGCAATGGGGATTTCAGGACTACTGGGAGTCGTAGTGGAGCAAGTAAATACATGGGCTGTGTTAGGGTAACTAAGAGAAGAAACAGATGCATGTACACCAATGCTAGGAGTATAGTTAATAAATTCGATGGGCTTGAAGTGCTAGACAAGACATCAAAGGCAGATATTGTTGGGATATCAGAGACGTGGTGTTACAGACATAAGCAGTGTAGAATTGGAATTTGGGAGTACAATGTGTACAGGAAGGATAGATAGGATAGGAAGGGAGGAGGGGTTATGCTATTAGTTAAAAAACACACAAAAAACCAAGGAAGTGCAGCCAGTCGATATTGCTGGACAGTGCAGCGTTGAGTCGGTTTGGTGTGACATAGGCACTGGGAGATCAAAATTGAGAGTAGGAGTGTGTTATTGGCTTAATGACTCTGATGAGTATAATAAAAAAACTGTAATGGGGGATTTTAATTTCCCAGATATTGACTAGAATTTGTGGGTTGGTTATTCACACACTAGCAAGGCTTTTGTGGATTTATTGGATGATTGTTTTCTACAGCAGCATGTTCAGGAGGCAACTAGAGAGAGTAATACCTTTGATCCGATTATCAGTAGTGGTGATTCTTCATGGATTAAGAATCTGCAGATAAAGGAACCACTAGGTGGCAGTGATCACAGTGTACTGAAGTGGGATTTACTCAAAGAGGTAACTACCATCAAGCGTGGTAAAGGGAAGGGTTTTTGGTTTCGTAAAGGTGACTTCGGTGGTCTGAGAGAGAGTATTTAAATTCTATACGGTGGGACCAACTGATGACATTACCAACAGCAAATTCAAAATGGGAAGTATTCAAAGAATTAATCTTGGAAGCTACTAGGCTTTTCATACCAACTAAGAAATATTGTTCAAGATTTAGTCCTAAATGGATGCCATTTGAACTAATTAGACACGTGACAGAGAAGAAAAATACATGGGATTCATAAAAAATAACAGGTGACACAGAAGCCTATGATAGATATGAGTTGGTTGTTGTTTGACTTTTAGGAGCATTAGCAACTAAAGCCATATTGCTCGGGGGAAATGCGGTGGTCATTCCCTGACCTTTCCGCATCCTCCGTATCTGGTGGTCACGGGCTCGAACCCCCAGTCTAATCAAGAAGCATGTACTACACACTGCTGCTCCTGCCCACCTGGCTACAGAGGTGCCAGATATAAGTTGGTCTGTAACCACGTCACAAAGGAGGTAGTAGTAGGTTAGGCAGGCAAAGTCAGATTACGAGAAATCTTTGGCAAAGGATGCAAACAAAACCAGCAAAGAATTCTTCACTTATGTAAACTCTAGAAGGAAGGGGATAAATCAGATTGGTCCAGTTGATATCGATGGTTCAACGGTTGATGATCCTGCTCAGGTAGCTAACAAACTAAATGAATATTTTGCATCAACATTCACACATGAGGAGTTATTCAGGGAAGGGAATGCCAGAGGTGTATTAAACTCTGGCAGCAAGCTAGATAATCTTGTAATAACTGAGAGTAAAGTGTAGGAGAAATTGTTGAAGATATACATAAGAAAGGCACCTCGGGTGGATGGAATCTATTCAGTTATATTGAAGGAGGCATCAAAGGAAGTAAACAAACCCTTAGCCCTAATTATTAGAGCTTCCTTGGACTCAGGGGGAGGTATCCATGGACTGGAGATGTGCAAATGTCACCCAAATCCACAAACGAGAATCAAGGGAGACAAGTAATTACAGACCTGTTAGATTAACTCTTCTGTTCCTGGGATATTAATGGAGGCACTGGTTAAAGAAGCACTGCAGGATCATCTATACAAGACTTCAGTTATAGCTCAGCCACAGCATGGGTTTGTTAAGTGGAAGTCTTGTCTGACCAATCTGATTGGATACTATGATGTAGTCACAAAGGAACTGGATGCAAAGAATAACTTTGATATCATATATTTGGATCTTAGAAAGGCCTTTGATACTGTTGCACATGGAAGACTGCTGTACAAATTGGAGCAGTGTGGCACTGGAGGAAAATTGCTGCTATGGATAAAGGGATGGTTGAGTGGGAGAAGACAGTGGTAATCAATAGACACTGCTCTTCGTGGACTAATGTTATTAGTGGAGTCCCTCTGGGTTCAGTGTTGGGTCCATTATTGTTTTCTGTATTTATAAATAATATTGATGATGGTATATCAAGCTTAATGTCCAAGTTTGCAGATGATACGAAGGCTGGCAGGGAGGGGTTATGCTATTATTAATGACACTAATGACAGTACGCTGCTGCAACAGGATCTGGAAAAGTTGAGCAGATGGGCTGAGAGGTGGCAAATGAAGTTTAACATTGACAAATGTAAAGTACTACATATGGAAAGCAGTAAGCCCAGAGTAACGTATCAACTCTGTGGTACTACACTGACAGTGGTAGAGAATGAAAAGGACCTGGGGGTGATTGTGCAGGCAGATATGAAGTTTTCTGAGCAGTGCAGACTGTCTGCAAGAGTGACTCATGGTGTCTTGTCAATGATATACAGGAATTTTTCCAGCAGGGATAAGGAGGTGATTATTCCCTTGTATAAGGCAATGGTCAGGCCACACCTTGAATACTGTATACAGGTCTGGAGGCCTCATTTTAAGAAGGACATAGAGCTGTTGGTTCAAGTACAGAGAAGGGCAACAAGATTAGCGAATGGAATGAAGGGTTGCTCTTATGAAGAAAGGCTTAAGTTTTGCAAATTACAGTGTCTGGAAACTAGGCACCTGCGAGGTGATCTGATTGAGGTGTATAAAGCGTTGAATGGTTTGAGCATGCTCAATGCTGATGGGATCCCTCCTCTTGCTCAGAGTAATCGCCTGAGAGAGCATAAGTTCAAATTGAGGAAAGGCGGTTGTAGGATAGATGTGCGAAAGTTTGCCTTTAGCCAGCAGGTGGTTGATTGTTGGAACAAACATCCATCTGTCGTTGTAGAAGTTGATAGCTTAAATAGATTCAAGGCAGAACTTGACAAACATTTGGAGCAAGTGAATGGGTGAAATAAGGGTGTTTTTTTTTTTTTTTTTGGCAGATGCTATATAAGCTTGCTTTCTTGAATCAAGTGCCTTTGCTAATGCTAATATTTCATCACCAGTTACAATTCTTGACCCTTGTGAATCTGTATCTAGCAGGTGCAAAATTTGCCTAATAAATTTGAGCCTGGCACTGTTCCTCAAGGGGTGTGAACATTTTTCGCACCCAGCTAAAAATAGGAAAATAGAGCTGATCTTTCACGTGGCTAAGTATTCGTGTAGGATGGTCAGCACCAACCCTTCAGAAATCATAGCCACTTTAATATGTCTATCGTGCATGCCCAAGCTGTCAATTTCTTGACTCATTTCTGGAGTTACCATATCTGTGGCCTAAGTGTGTGTGTGGGGGGGGGGCAACTTTTATGGATTCTCAACCCCATTTAAACTGCTTAGACCAGCGGTTGTCAAATTTTCTGATCCCACGCCTCCCTTGACCTGTAAAATTTTCCCGGTGCCTCCCTTGAAGTAAAGCATCTATAATTGTGCAATTTCTTATTTTTAATATGTTAATACAATAATTACTAATACTACATGAAATAATAAGCATCTGTAGTTCTAAATTACTAACGATTATTATCAGTAAATAATCACGCCAAAAACAATAAAAAACACAATCGCACACCGCTGAAACCATATTTTCAACCATGCAGCTAATGCTATACTATGCAATCTACCTATATATGTCATACGTAGTACGCACTAAATTATATATATTACATTACATCATATCAATCATAACTCATCAATCCATTTGAGCAAAATATAATATTTTTTTTCCAAATGGTTATCATGTTTATATCGAAGTTAGAGTGAGATAGGTGGTGGTAAATTCTTTAAAAAATAGGTTATAAAATTTAATACTGATGAAAGTTTATTTATATGTATATATTTTTTTATTTATATATGTTATGCTATGTTATGAAAATTACATTTCTGTTAAATTTTTCGCGCCTCCCAGTTTGGAAATCGTTGGCTTAGACTAATAGTTTAACATGGTATTCAGAAGGGCAGAATCACCAGCATATACATCTTTAATTCATTTATGAATAACTTTTGCTCCGTACCCTTTCTTTTGTCAAAAATTTGATGATCACCAGCCCCATACCCTTCTTCTGTCAAACATTTGATGATTTATTTAAAAAAAAAAAAAAAAAATATATATATATATATATATATATATATATATATATATATTTTAAATAAATTAAGCATATTTATTGTAATGGTAGATAACATAATAAATGCCCCTTGTAAATCAATTTACAAAACATGTTCATTTTATTTTACCTATCCCTGAACTCAGCAAAACTCAGTGTAAAGCATTTTTGTTTTCCAAAGCTCCCACCTATTTCACTTTATCTGTCCCTAAGGTAGAACTGAAAGCCATCCTATGAAAAATTGTATAAAGAACTGAGAGGATATTCATCATAAATTACAGTAAAATTAAGATGCTGGGCATGTAATGAAATTAAGTAAAGAGACAGCCAGTTTACTTACCATCAAATGCATGCAGTTCTCTACCATCTTTAACATTTTATATTATGAAAAAATGTACATACCAACCCCCTCAGCTGTTTTACTGGACGTTTCATAGAGCTGAGAGCCTATTTCTTCTGCATAATCTGTTGTTGTATAATAGTCTATACCACGGGGCTTATAATTATCTCTAATTAAATCATTTTTAGTTCCACACAGATAGATTTTGCAGTTCTATAAGAGAGAAAGAAAAAATAAAAATCATATCCTGAGCACAGCATACAATTTGTGGTAATTCTACTTATAAAATATACACCAAACCCTGTGCCAGCATGATAACAGATGATTCAACAAATATCTGTATTCATTCAAGTGAAACAGAATACAGTTGTGTAGAAGTATCTCCAAAGATATATATATATATATATTTTATGGTATGAAGAAAGTTTGATGATGTTAAGGGCTTTACAGAAGTGGTAGCAGAGATAAGCTGTAGGAAAAAGGTTGTTTTATCAGTTTTTGTTAAACTGATAAATAACCTTTTTGTCAAACACAAAAAAAAAAAAAAAAAAAAAAAAAAAACAATGTGCCATTTTTTTTTTTTTTTGTAGCTGTTGGCACATCGGCTTCTGTGGCCATAATGCACCTCCCACAGTTTTTGCAGTACTTTGATCCAAGCCCGAGGCGGGATTCAAACACGCAACCTTTGGGTTGCTAGACGGGCACTTTACCCACCTGGCTAGCCCGGTCGGCTATGTGCCATCAATATAGACAAATCAGCAATAATTGATGACAAAAGTCCATATCCACCAAGATTGTAAATAGTGTATAAATACTTAGAAAACTTGTACCCACCAATTGGCCAATTACAGTGCATTAACCATGTATATATTTATACTTGTTTTAATTTTAACTTTAATTTTCATTATCTATCACATTATTATCCTTACTCACACAACTGACCTCAAATACACGTACACACTCCCAGACATTCGTTCAGGGTCCTATCTATAGGAATGGAATTTACAACCCCGAACTACTTGAGCCCATTTATTTACCTCTACTTCATTCACCTTTCTGCTTTACTTGTTCTTACTTATGTCCTGTGAGTCATTAGTTTTACGTGCAATAGCACGATACTACCATCTTCCCAATTATTTTTCGCCTTAGCAAAGTTTGGCAGCTTTTCATCGCTACTTTGTAAGCTATTATATCTCTCAACTATCCTGGGCAGTTTGTGCACCATGTATTTAACAGCACTCATCATCACATTTATTGTTTCAATTTATACATCCAGCAAGCTTACAGGCACTAATAACTACCCCCCCCCATTTCTAATGCTAGCGAACCTATACATAAATATACTCGCACGCTGCCATCTTGTTCATTTTCAGTCTTACAAGTTAACGGTAAGTTCCTTTCTTCTTGCCCATTCTTACATTTCGATATCATTACTTTAGTTTTTCAATTCTTTTGCTTGCTTCTGTAAGGTCATCCATGATCTGTATGCCCCACTAATAATAATTATATTTATTGGGGCAACTTATTAGACCTTATTCTAGCCACAAAATTTCCAATTTTGTGTGTAACACGTCTACAGCACACGTGCACCACAGCATACAGAACATGTACACTGCCGAAACAGGAGCAAGTACGTTGCCGTCTTTCTCATAATTTCGGTGAATGACCTCTGACAAAGACACCGAAATTGTGAAAAACACTACAATGTAGTCTTATTTTGGTTACTCTTTCATATCTTATTTTAATTTTTTCCGACTATCTGTCTCTTTTTCATATCTTACTTGGTCACTTCATCCTACCATATATTGCTACATTTCTTATCCATTTCGTCGAAATCACTTCTCATGTATAACATGGATTCAATAGGATTAAACAAAATATCTTCTTTACACTTTCTTCATACCATAAAATATATATACATTATGGCTGTAGGGTACATCTGTTTATGCAGTGTCCCTGATCCATAATTAATATTATCTTCCTTTTTGCTACAATTAAGCTCCACCCCTTATGCTTACTTATTTTCTTAATATTATATACATAAATATATATATAAAAACTTTTTACTTTATATGCCAGAATACCAGTCTATTTGTAAGCCTTCAAAACATGAAAATTCAAGCTAAATCTAATAAATTAAATACAGTACACTCTCGATTTTCCGGGATAGAGGGTAAAAAATTCCCAGATAATCGATTTCCCGGTTAATCCAAAAATACAGCAAGTCCCCGACATACATAAGAGATACTTTCCAGGAATTCTTACGTAACTAGGGAATGACTAATAACATATTGCTACTATATCCCCGATATGCCAAAATTAGAAAAACCATATAATATCCTCAGAAGAATGAAGAAAAATAGTTATATTTTTAATTAGTTCAATTAAAAACTATCTGGGGATGGCGGTGAAGTAGCCAAAGTGGCACATAAGAAAAGAAAACATAAGGAAGAAAAAACGCATTTTGTACTGTAAAAACTGTGTTTCATAGCTTTGGTTGTTATAGTTGACTTCATTGGTACCGATCCTGTCACTGCTTCTCATATTCTGTCTTTCTCCTTTATTATCGTGTTCACCGTTGCCACTGACAAATCTGAATTCCCCGCGATACTTGTTAATGTTTGGCCATTTTCATACATCCTTATTATTTTAATTTTCTGATACAAATCGATTGCTTTCCTTTTCTTCATAGATTTACTAGTAGCACTGTCACTTATTCTCTTAGGCAGCACCATGATAACAGTCAAAATTAAATTTTCTGAAAAGAACTTCGCAGGGTTAAGGCAAAAACTCACTATTATCACCCTACGCGAGTTCACATTTTACTAAAACATTTCTGGAGGTCACTGAACAATAAAAACAAACAATTTGCACTTTCCGGATTATTGGGCTTTTCTGTTACTGCAATTCATTATAAACGGGCAGTAAACTCGATTTTATTGCATTTGAGATAATACCGATAGCTGGAATTCTGTGGGTTTTTAAGTTACAATATTATATTGAAATGTATCCCCCTTTTTGGATTGTAAAATTAAAACAATAAAAAAAAAAATAATAAAAATAAAAAATAAGCAATCAACAAACACGGCACGCACAAATTGCACATGAGATATTGAGTGACAAGCTTAAAAAACAGGAATAAAGAGAAGATTTCAGTGAAGGGGACACACATTTCGCCATAACATAAAAACCCGCAGAATTCCAGCTATTAGTATTATCGCAAATACAATAAGATCGAGTTTACTACCCATTTATACTGAATTGCACTAACAGAAAAGCCCAATAAACCAGAAACTGCAAATTGTCTATTGTTTTATGGAAGTGACCTCCAGAAATGTGCTTTAGTAAAATGTGAGCATGTGAGCTTGTGTGAAGTTATAATACAGTATACTGTTGAAATAATGGCACACCAAATAACAGAACATCCGAGCTAATGGCACACTGAGATTGGATGTTTACATACAGTGCAGATGTCTTGCAGTACTTAAAAAAGAAAACGGCAAGTCACGTGATTACTGTATTTGTCTACGTTTGCCATTTTGAAAGTGAATTCTAAATGTTCTTGTTTACACTCCGGCATGACCATCAGGTCAGTGGAGTTTACAATAAATCATCAATACAAATGTTAATCATAAATCATGGATTATACTGCTGTTTTACATTTATTTTAAATGAAAAACTGCTCACCATGGCTCCTAAAGTTAATAAACCTCATACAGAGAAGAAAAGAACAACATTAAAGCTTAGTGACAAACTCGATATAACCCAAACTATTACATTAGGTTTACCTGGAAAGTTAATTCATTTACCCATATATATGAGGGGGGGGGGGTATCAAAAAGTTTGTACCCTGACCTAGATAAAACATTAGTAGGAGGATGCCATTTTTAATATAAGTTGTCTACATATTTAATAACTAATATGTGAAATTTCATTCCCGTAGGTGATCGCACACCAGAGGTGGAGCCTGGAATCTGAGGAAGGACGCTATGGTTGATAAAGTGGAGTATCGAGCAGTGATCAAGTTCCTGCATTTGCAGGGCAAGAAAGCTCAGGAAATTCACGAAGAAATGAAAGCTGTGTATGGGCAGAATTGTCCATCCTATGACACTGTAAAAAAGTGGAACCGGGAGTTCCAGTGTGGTCGTACAAGTGTCTTTGACAAGCCAAGAGAAGGAAGGCCATCTACATCCACAGACAGTGAGACGGTTGCAAAGGTTGAGCAGCTGGTGCTGTGTGAATTCATTTCATCGCAAATGCAGTTAAGGAAACCTTAGACCATCGTGCGGAAACCTTAGACACATCGCAAATGTGTCTAAGGTTTCCGCACGATGGGTTCCAAGATTGTTGATGCTCTTGCAGAAGCAATGTCGAATGAAATGGTCTCGCCAACTGTTGGATTTGTGTAATGCGGATGGTGAGAACTTTTTTGATCAGTTGGTAACAAATGATGAATGCTGGGTGTACCAGTATGATCCGGAGACTAAAGACATGTCAAAGCAGTGGAAGCACACCTCCCCACCTCCCAAAAAGGCAAAGACCACTCGATCTGCGAAGGTGACGTCCATGTTTTGGGACAGAAAAGGGATTATCCTGACAGATTACCTACCTAACGGTTCCACACTTACCGGAGAATGCCACAGAAATCTTTTGAAAAAGTTACGCGATGCTTTGAAGGTGAAAAGGCATGGAATGTTAACCAAAGGTGTCTGTCTTCTGTCAAACAATGCACTGGCTCACACGGCCATTGTCACCACCAACTTTGTTGCCCAGTGCGGCTTCAAACTACTACAGCACCCACCCTATTCTCCTCACCCAGCACCATCAGACCTCTTGTTTCAAGAAATGAAGAGACCATTGCGTGGACGCAGCTGATTCATCTCGGGAAGTCATCAATGAAGTGGAATTGTGGTTTCAGGCAAAAAGTGTGGACTTTATGATCAAGGCATTAAACAAACGATCCATAGATAGGAGAAATGTGTTACTATATATGGAGAGTACATAGAAAACGATTAAAGTTCTTGTGAAGTTTCACCTTTCTAGGGCTATTATTTCTAGGTAAGAAATTATTTCTACGAACCTTTGATACTCCCTCATATTATGTCTGTAAATTTCATGTTCTCTGGTTGATTTGCCAGTTTTGCTGGAAGAAAAACCCCAGTTTTTGGGGTACAAACCTTGCTATGCATGCATGAGACCAATTAACTCAGCCATGGAGTGAAAAAAAAAAAAAAAAAAGCCCACAAAAGTTCTCTGCATCATAGATGGGATTCAAACCTGGGCCTTTTCCAGCCAGTGCGGGGAGGACGGTGATACCACCGCGGAGATTAAACTTGATATAATAAAGAAAAAAGAATGGGGTGTAAGCAGGAGTGTATTAATGGCAGAATATAACACTGGATTGTCAACATGTTTATACTTTTTATGTGCAGTTAATAAAACTGCATTCTTAATCTCTATTTCTTATTTAGCCTCATTATTTCTGCATTAAATATATTAAAAATAAAACTTTCTAGATAACGGAGAAATCGAAATAATGGCACCTTGAATCCCTGAAGGTGCTGTTATTCTGTAAGCTACTGTAGTGCATTTCCACCTTAACTCTAACCAATTTTCTGTAAAGTTCTTTACAGAAAATTTCACTTTGACCATTATCATGGTGCCAACTAACAGAACAAGTGACAGTGGTACTAGTAAATCTACCGAGAAAAGAAAAGTGATCGATTTGGACTAGAAAATGAAAATAATAAGGATGTACAAAAATGGTCAAACATTAACAAGTGTTGCGTGGAATTTAGATTTGTTAGTGTCAACAGTGAACACAATAACAAAGGACAAGGACAGAATACATGAAGCGATCGCACCAGTGAAGTCAACTATAATAACCAAGGCTACGAAATACAGTACAGTCTGTTTTTACAGTATAATAAAATGCGTCTTTCCTTCCTTTTATGTTTTCTTTTCTTATGTGCCTCTCCGGCTGCCTCACCACTGTCCCCAGATAAAGTTTTTAATTGAACTAATTAAAAATATATAAAAAATATAAAACTAAAAATATATATTTTTTTCAATTAATTGAAAAATATATAACTAATTTTCTTCATTCTTCTGAGGATATTGTGGTTTTTGTAATTTTGGCATATCAGATATAGTAGCAATACTTTATTAGTCATTCCAGAGTTATGTAAAACTTGACTTACGTAAGAAGTCTTGGATGTATCTCTTATGTATGTCAGGGACTTACTATATCCTCTATAAGGCTAATGTGTAGAATTGTCTTTTCTTTATTAAGACCCTAGAAATTCAGGCTGTGATGGGTTAGTTGCAAGGTAATATAACTATTACTTGTGGTAGATATTTATTAATTTATTTATATAAATTAAGTTTTCAATGTCACTTTTTGAATATATGAGAGTAGTCCAAGATTGACTTGAAGTGAAATTTGAACACATTTCACTTCCTCTTTGTGGCAGATGGAGTAAATATTGCTCTTGGTCATTGGCATATAGCTGTGCCTGTGACTGAGAGCACTGTACCGTGAAACTTATATTAAAAGAGAAAGTGAATGATTAGTGCAATAGATCTTCTGAAGGCTCTGAAGAAGATGCTAATCTACCACACGCCCATGTGCATCTAACAGCAGCTGCACATGTGAATCTCTGTTGGATCAAGCATTTGATTTTAAAAAACATGTCTTACAGGTGTGTAATATTAAAAACATGCATACATGTTGGAAGTTTAGAGGCAAATCATTCACTGACATAAATTGTTCAAGAGTGTGGATATGGTAGTTCCTAAGATGTTGACATTTGACCAGAAGGCACAATGTGCTGCTTTTTAAGCCAAACTGTTTGAACTAGATGGGAAATGGATTTTTGTAGCAGATAGTGAACTGACATGAGTACACTACTTCACTACAGAATCAAAGTATAAAATTGCACCACAAAGGATCCCCACTACCCAAAAAATTCCAGACACAGCATTCAAGCTGGTAAGATTGTGATTAAGACTGTTGGGATTCACTAGGGTTGGTCCTTATTTGATTTTCTGTCACCTTGTGCAACATCTAATGCTCAGTATTACAGCAACTTGCTTCTCTGTATGATATCTACAGTAATTTGAAAGAAAAGGGTGGGAAATGTCAAAGAGAATCATTCCGCTGCACAACACACATTCACATATGGCAAAGTTGACAATGACAATAATGGTGACCCTTGATGAAAATCACAAACCACCCACTTTACAGTTGGGATTTGCCTCCTCAGTGGTTATCACTTTTTTTTTTTTGAGAAATGATGAACTTAAGTGCAGTGTCCTGAATTAGTCATACAGTTAGTCTATCTCTTTTTAGGTTGTTAGCATCATTGCCTTACCAAGGCAAGCGCAAAAAAGTGTCATAATAGAGGAATAATTTTAAAAAGAGTAAAATAAAAATTCAATAAAAGTCCAGGTCATTCCCAAGCCACCTTTACGCGCGCGCGCGCACACACACGCGCGCACACACGCGCGCGCGCACACGCGCGCGCGCACACGCGCGCGCACACACACGCGCGCACACACACACGCGCGCACACACACACGCGCGCACACACACACGCGCGCACACACACACACGCGCGCACACACACACGCGCGCACACACACACGCGCGCACACACACACGCGCGCACACACACACGCGCGCACACACACACGCGCGCACACACACACGCGCGCACACACGCGCGCGCACACACGCGCGCGCACACACACGCGCACACACACACGCGCGCACACACACGCGCGCACACACACGCGCGCACACACACACGCGCACACACACACGCGCACACACACACGCGCGCACACACACACACGCGCGCACACACACACACGCGCGCACACACACACGCGCGCACACACACACGCGCGCACACACACACGCGCGCGCGCACACACACACGCGCGCGCACACACACACGCGCGCGCACACACACACGCGCGCGCACACACACACGCGCGCGCACACACACACACACACACACACACACACACACACACACACACACACACACACACACACACACACACACACACACACACACGAAGTACGTACAGTTGTTTATGCTACTTACCTCTTCATACTTTTTCAGCTCATTAACCCAGAATTTTGTTCGTTCATAGCTAGAAGAATCTGTAAGATCAAAACAGATAATAGCTGCTTTGGCACCACGATAATATATTCTACTCATTGCTTCGTACCTTTCACTACCAGCCGTATCCTAAAAATATTTATGACACATCAAATTGCTTTAATAGTTAACAGACTTAAAATTCAAACTTAAATTGAGTGGTATGCTCTAGGTTAGTGCATAATATTAAATTAAAAGCATTTTCATAGATATTTGCAAAAAATAGCATATCACAAAAACAAATTACATAATTTAAAAAAAAAAAAAAAACCCTAATGAAAATTGTATACATATTAAAAGATCCTACTTCATGGAAGCTATATGATGTTGGCAAACAAATAATATGCTATACTTTTATGAGACATGTTAAGACTGCAAGTGTGCCTGACTTGTGCCGTACTATCATACCACCATGAGAATGAATTCAAAGTCACTCACTGGATACAGTCTATTTTAGGAGTATACTGAGTCTTAGAATAGTACAGATTGGTCTAAAAGAGACTACCTGTTGATTTAGTGATTTTCAGCTAAATGAAACTGCTATTATTACAAAACATTTCAGTACTATTTATCCTATTTATTTTTGTTAACATTGTTGTATTGTTATAAAATAATAAATTTAATATCTGCATTTACTTTCTTTTCTTACTTCACAAATTCCTTTACTTCTAAAGTAAATTGTGACATATTTTAAGAGTTGACCTTGAGTTCATTTGCATGGTGGTTGGTTGCAGGTTCGTTTGATTCCTTTCACAGCATTTATTTAAGTAAATTAATTAATAACTTTTATAAAATACAACTAATTACCCCAACTTCAAAATTAATCTTGATTTTATATATATATATATATATATATATATATATATATATATATATTTTTTTTTTTTTTTTTTTGTATTTTTTTTTTATATCTTGGGAAATATTCAAGAATTTAGTTAGTGAACTTCTATCAGCTACATGCATGTATATGGTATCAGAAAAAAATTAAAAAAAATAATAATAAAAATAAATAAATAAAAAATACATAATAAATAATAATTCATAGTTATAAACAATTTAGATCACTAAATTAAAATTACAAAGTAATTGAAACTTGACTCCATGTAAGGTTTGAGTTTAAATTGTGAGATTTACATCATTTGTCTATCTCCTCCAATAATTTGTCCAATCCTTCTTTAAATTTATTAAACTACCCACTTCCACAACACCACATGGAATTTGTTCCAAATAATCACTTACTCTCTGGTTTGAAGTAAATTTTTGCAAATCTGTCCTGCGATTATCCTTTTTCCCTTTATGTGCATCATCTGAGAAGGGACAAGGATGCCATCAGCATTCAGTCCATTTAAAAACTTTAAACACTTCAATCAGGCCTCCTCACAGGTGTTTGGTTTCTAGATGCTGCAATTTGTAGAACAAGTCTTCTTTAGTAAGAGAACCCTTTTGTGCCCCTGACTAATTCTGTTTCTCTTCTTGGCACAATTCCAACAGCCTTATATCTTACCTAAAATGTGACTTCCAGACTTGTATGCAGTACTGGAATCCTCATTTTAGGAATAATGTAGATCTGTCAGATGCAAATAAGAGTAATAAGATTAGTTAGAGCACAAAAGGGATGTCTAAACAAAAATTACTGTGTCTGGAAACTAGGCACTGCAAGGAGACATGACTGAAGTGTAAATGAAGTAGGCGCCACACTAAATCGCTCTGGCAATCATGCTCTAACAATGATTCAAATTCATCTATGGAGTTCATTATCAAATCTTGAAAAAATGTATCTGCTGGGGCTTAAAAATTTCTGTTTATACTTTGCTGTATGTTTACATTTAGTGAAACTAGTGAGAACCTGGTTATCTTGGTTACGTTAACAAAGTTAACAAGAGGTAACCCCATTAGGCTAACCTAGGAAATCCAGGTGTCCACACAAGCTTTGCAAGACAGAAGATACTTCTTTCAAGATTTGATACCAAACCCCAAAGATGAGTTTTGAATGTGATTGATTAATTAATTTTTACTTTTTTATGACACAAAAACATGGGGATAATGCACCATGACAGCACTTTTAAATGTTATCATTGTTAGAGCATTATTGGTGCCTCCGTAGCCAGGTGGGCAGGAGTAGCACACGCTCCTTGATTAGACCAGGGTTCGAGCCCGTGACCACCAAATACGGAGGATGCAGAAGGTGACCACCGCATATCCCCAGCCCAGATAAAGGGCGAGGGTTGGTGCCAGGAAGGGCATCCGGCCGTAAAAATATCATGCCAAAACAATAAAAAAAAAAACGCATTAATTCAAAATTACTTTGTAATTTTGAATTAATGATTTAGAATATCCCACTATGCCTCCCAAATAACAATTACAGTTTGTAAAGAGCAGAAATCAAGGAGGGATCTGATTTAGTAACAATATTTTGGCACTTACATTTATATGGGAAGTGGTAGAGGGGTGGAATATATGTCTACATTTTACCCCTATGGAATTGGATTTGATTACCATGGTAACATTTGTGTTTGTGCAATGTTCAAAGCAATGATTCCTCCATAAAACTTATAGGACCATGAAACTGACCAATCAATCTCCATTTCCTTGACCTCTAACTCACGAGGTTGAGGGAAGCCTGATCTCAAGAACCCCCCCCCCCAAACACATTCCACAGCATGAGATTCAACAAAATCAACCAGACAGGCAGAATCTGTAGGATTATTAAGAATATGGAGTCATTCAATAAGCGTACACTAGCACACGTGTTTGAGTGGACTGTAGTTCAAGCCCACATGACTAGTAAATTCAATTAATGATTGTATTTGATGCTGAAATGATTAACTGTAAACAGATTACAATTAATCTCAGATTATAAACAGAACTTTAAGGATGTGGTTACAAAGGAACTGGATGCAAAAAATAGTTTTGATATCATATATTTGGATTTCAGGAAAGCTTTTGACACTGTTGCGCATGGAAGACTATTGTACAAATTGGAGCAGAATGGTATTAAGGGTAAGTTGCTACAATGGATAAAAGGATGGTTAAGTGGGAGAAGACAGAGGGTGGTAATCAATGGGTGTTGCTCTTCGTGGACTAATGTTATTAGTGGAGTCCCACAGGGTTTGGTGTCAAGTCCACTGTTGTTTTGTATATTTATCAATGATATTGATGAAGGTATATCAGGCTTAGTGTCGAAGTTTGCAGATGATACAAAGGTTGGCAGGGTTGTTAATGACAGTAATGGCAGTGTGCTACTGCAACAGGATCTAGATAATTTGAGCAGATGGGCTAAGAAGTGGCAACTGAAGTTTAACCTTGACAAATGCAAAGTACTGCATATGGGTAGAAGTAACCCCAGAGAAACGTACCAACTGTGTAGTACTACACTTAAAGTGGTAGAAAATGAAAAAGACCTGGGAGTAATTGTGCAGTCAGATATGAAGTTTTCTGAGCAATGCAGACAGGCTGCCAGGGCAGGTCATGGGTTTTGTCAATGATATATAGGAATTTTGCTAGCAGGGAGAAGGAGGTGATTGTCCCTCTGTATAAGGAAATGGTCAGCCACGCCTTGAGTACTGCGTACAGATCCGGAGGCCTCATTTTAGGAAGGATATAGATTTACTTGAGCGTGTACAGAGAAGGGCAACAAGATTGGTGAGGGGAATGAAGGGATCCTCTTACCAAGAGAGGCTTAAGTTCTGCAAATTGCAGTGGCTGGAGACTAGGCACCTGCGCAGTGATCTGATTGAGGTATATAAGGCCTTGAATGGGTTGAGCACGCTGAATTCTGATGGGATCCTTCCACTTGTTCAGATTACGAACCTAAGGGGGCATAAATTCAAATTAAGAAAAGACAGATGTAGAATAGATGTGTGGAAATTTGCCTTTAGCCAGCGGGTGGTTAATTGCTGGAACAAACTTCCATCTGTCGTTGTGGAAGTTGACAGATTAAATAAATTTAAGGAGGAACTGGACAGGCATTTGGAGGGAATGGTGTGATTTTTTTTTTTTTTTTTTGGCTGATGCTGCATAAGCTCATACACTTGATTTCTTGCATCACATGCCACTACTACTACTACATCTGAGAATAATCTGTAATTCTTTATGAAATTAAAGGCAGAAAACACTCCATGCATGCATAAAGTTAAACATTAAATTTTCTATGAACACACAAGGGTCACAGCATAGATTGGCAATATTGTCTTTCATTAAAACTTTTGTGATCTATACTGGACAAAAAACTTTACAACCTCCCTTCATATTTGCAATACCTTTTTGCAGGTGACTAACTATTCAGTCTGAGATTTTACACATTTCACCTAATACTTCTGATTCTTGTGCATTTTGATTTCATTATATATGTTTTTTGATAATTTAATGCTTTGCTTCTGGACTTCAAAAATAGGCAAAATTTTTGTAGTAATTGTATAGCATAATTTTAGCCTGTCCTTTCCAGCAATTTTTTTTAAAAATCTCTGATATATTCTTCTCACCAAGCAGTAAAATATGAATTTTTACATATATTCCTTTCTGCAAGCTGTGGAACTGCTACACTAGACCAAAAACATTAGAGTTCATTTTCCAAATCTTAGCTTTAAGCTGTTAAACTAGTAAGAAATACAAACCATTTAGCATTAGTAGTATGGGGAAGCAAGCTTTAACAGCATCAGTTAAAAACAAAAAAAAAAAAAAAAACCCCTTCCTTCCTCATATCACTTGTCTATCCCTTATAACAATTTGTCTAATTCTTCCTTAAATTTATTCAAACAACTCATTTCCACACCAGATGGCAGTTTGTTGCAAAAATCAACTACACTCTGGCTGAAAGCAAATTACTGCACATCTATCCTGCAATCATCCTTCAACTTAAATTTGTGCCCCTTATGTGTGTTGTCCCAGCGAGAATAACAATGCCATCAACGTTTAGCTTACTCAATGCTATTTTGAGGGGGAGGGGGCTCAAAAAAAGATTTGAATTCACCCAGAAGCAGTTGTGATAGAAGGTTAGAAGGATTGAAACAAATAATGTATTACACTTTTTCAACATAGTCATCAGACAAAATGACACATTTTTGCCATCTTTCAATACAATTCTGCAGGCTAGTTTTGTAGAAATCCTGTCCTCCAACTGTCCTTCAAACCACAACTTGGCAGCAGAAATCATACCATCAACAGCAAGTGTTTTCCATGAAGAAAGGAGCAGGAAAGAAAAGAAAAAGGGTGCAAAGTCAGGGGAATAAGCAAAATTCAGCAATATTTCAAACCAACATTCGTGGGCACACCTCAATGGAGCAAGTGAGGAATGCACAGGAGCATTATTGTGGAGCAGACACATACCCTTTGACAGCTTTTCTTCTCTGTTTTTCTTTATAGCTTTATGAGGAAGTTGGAATAATACTTTGCCATCACAATACAGCCCTTTTGAAGATAATGTGTTATTACTACAACATGCTGATCCCAAAAAACTACATCACCTTGGTTGCACTTTTGCCTTTTTTTTTTTTTTTTTTTTTTTTTTTTGGGATGGGTGAGGGGAGGGGGTGCGGAGTGATGATTCTGCATGCTTCCATTGTTTTGACATTTGTTTAGTCGGGGTCATAGTGATGGATCCAAGTTTCATCCATGGTGACAAGCAATGGAAAAAAACTTGCATTTCTTGGAAAATCAACAACATTTAATTGGCTGTGCCTGTTCCTTCTTCTGGTAAGGGGTCAGTAGTCCAGGAACCATCTAGCAGACACTTTAGTCATATGCAACTGTTGATGGATTATGTTCTACACAGAACGTACACTAATTTGAAGCTCTGCAGCTAGTTCTTTGATGCTAATATTTCACTTCATTCGGTGCTACAAAGAAAAAAATGAATTTTCAGGTCAAAACCAAAATTTGTGTGGTTGCTATAAAGATTTCAAGGTATGTAATAAAAAAAATATATATATATCTTTCTATCAACAACTACCACCTACTTCTGGATGAATACAAAATTTTTTTTTTTTTTTTTTTTTAATCCCCTTGTAATAGCAATTTTTATGAGTATTATATATAAAAGTTTATGCTTTTTAATCCTAAGTGCTGGGGATGGAAATGGAGTGTGGTATAAGGATAATGAAAATATTTTTTTTATAATGGCATACTTGATCCATTAGTGATGAATTCAACATAACAGAATCTCATAAATTTGGCAATTTTGAAGCAATTTTGTCACTGCAGCAATTACAGCAGGTCTCTTACTATGGAATCTTTCCTGAGCATCAAATTCTAAACCTTATTTTAATAATAGAAAAATATAAATAAAAGACATAAGGGTAATTGTATTAAAATAATTTTAATATCAACTGCTTGAAAATGGCTAATTAGAAACTATGAAGTCAGTCAGAAAAAAAATAAATAAAAGCAGCCATTATAATGAGGTGGGCACACCTAAATACTGAGTATTTTTGTTTTCAACAGCATAAAAGCCCAGTAAATGCTGAATTTATCAGTGCATGTGAAATTGTAGATCATAATTGTTAGAGACAATCACCACTAATTTTGACTATGCAATTGTCACTGACTGCCAACCACCCCAAGCCAAACTTTTATTTGGAAAGCAATTTCAACCAAAATTAGACCAAATTCTGTAAATACATCAGTATGTCATTTTTGACGCTCAGTCTTGATAAAACTTAATAACAAAAAATAAACTGTGCATCACATTTCTACAACTGATAGATATGTGCAGGGCCGCCGCAAGTGGGTAGGCGAGGTAAGCATCACTTATGGGCGGCAGTTCAGGAGGGCACCAAAAAAATTTGACATATAAAAGTTGGATCTCTGTTTAATGAACTTCTTTATAGAGAAATTTTCTATTTAGTGATTTTTTTTTTTTTTTTTTTTAAAATTCCCTTTGGTAATTACCTTTAAAATAGTTTCTGTAGAACAAAGAAAATTTCCATATAACTATAACGGATTATGAGTGACCTTACTGGGAACGCATTGTTTGCACCTCTGGCCTTCAGGTAATTGAGCCAATTAGTGCTGCTGCTGCTAAGCATAAATTAAGAGCCGTAGGGATTACCATTCTGCAACTCTTAAAACCTATCCAACTGCCTGTCCCACATACCAAGAAGTCGTGTTGGTCATTAATTGGTTTGAACCAATCAGATGACCAGCGCGACTTCAATTGTTTACTAGTATTCAACACGGCAGGCAAATAATTCATTTGAAATAAATACAGTACAGTCAGTCCCTGTATAACACGTGTTTACACTACATGAATTCGATCATACATGATTTATAAATAGGGGAATGATATCGTATATAACACGAACTGAATTCGCTTATTGAACAATTTGCCTTTGTGTTTACAAGAAATGGCAGTCGAACTTGGAATCACCCCAACTGAACGCAACATGATAGGAATGAAGAGAAAATTCTGAAAATGTATTTGTTCTTTTATATCAGTGAAGGGGAAACACATTTCACCATAATAAGGTAAAAACCCACACAATTCCAGCTATCAGTATTATTGCAAATGCCATTAGATCGAGTTTACTACCAGTTTATAACAGATTCCACTAGCAGAAATGCAACTGGAAATTGTTTTTATTGTTTTATGGTAGTAACCTCCAGAAATGTGCTTTAGTAAAATGTGAGGTGTTAATAGTGTATCTCTGCCTTTACGGTGCTGTTTATTCAGTTGCTACACGCGCGCAGCTTTGTTTATGTGTATCAAGCGTGCCTCCTCATTTTGTAATTTATTCCCTAAATGCTTTATTCCCTAAAAATGAGTAAAATACTTAAAAGGTGTGAAAGGAAGAGTCCTGGTGAAGACACTACAGATTCAGAGAGAAAATGAAAAGCAATATCGATAAACAGAGGCAGACTGGGTCAAAAATTCTCACCCAGAAAAATTTGTAGTTCATACTATGGTTTATAGCCAAAATCACACTGGCCTCCGGCCCACCTGGGGTTTCCCCAGTAAGGCTTATGGCCAGTCCGCCTCTGTCGATAGAGAAAAAATATGAATTTGTGAAACGCTTTGAGTGAAATGAAAGACCATGTGATATTGCACGTGCTACAGGCCTAAATGAGGCAATGCTGAGAATTAGAAAGAATGCAGAGAAAATAAAAACTTTCATAGCAGGAACAACTCAAAGTGTAATTAAAATCCATTAGATCAAGACACAAAGAATTGGAAGAGATGGAATGACTGTCATCTGTTTGGATAGAAAATAAAACAAAAAACAAGTTTGCTTACGATAGAAGCAAAAGCATTAGCAATATTTTATTATGATAATTTATTGTGTTTGGTAATGTTTTGGTTACAAATGTGTGTTCAATCTTGGGTAGTCGGCACCTAACCCTATTTTTCCTATAGGGCCTGTTGTTTATATTGCACAAGGGTTTCTAAGAACACAACTATTGTGCTATACGAGGACTGACTGTACGTGAAATTGCAGACACGTTAATTTGCTTATTATCTGGATCTGTTTCACATTTATATTTCGCAGTTACAAAATCTTTTTCTTCAAGTTTACTGCCCTCAGGCAGGTTCAGGGCTCCTTTGACACCATGCTTCTCTATCTTGTGCTATCCTTTAAATTCTTGCATAATTTCCTCTTACCATCCAATCCATCATTCCAATTCTTCTTTTCCCAACAGTTCTCTTCCCACACATCTACTCCTCTATCACTTTCCTCAACATGCTTTCAAAACATAACATATAAAGTTATTTTGTCTTCTTCTTGGTTCTTTTACTAATGTTCTCTCTTCTAATTTCCTCATAATCTTATTACTCACTCTGTCCACCCATTTCAACCTTTCCCTTCTCCTTCACATCTCGAAAGCTTCTAGCCTCCTCTTTCTCCTCTTTCCCAGTGTCCATGTCTCTGAGCTATATAGTACAACAGTCCATATTAATGTTTCCACCATTTGCTTTAATTCCTTCTTGAAATTTCTTCTCAACAGTTCTTTTCTATTACTAAATGCCTCTTTGCCCATTGCAATTCTTGTTTTCATTTCTTCCATGCTTTTTCTATTTTTTATCATTATGCTTCCCAAGTATCTGTATCTATCCACCTGTTCTAATATTATTCCATATAAAGTTACATTGATTTCTTCTTCCTGGCCACTTTTGAAATTAATATTCCTGTGGTGTTACTGCTGTTAATCTTCATATTGTACTCCTTTATTGTGCTGTTCAAAATGTCCAAGGAGTTTTGTAATTCTTCCTCATTATTAGCAATTAATATGCTAATAATGTCTTTATCTTCTCCCCTCCTACTTTTACACCTCCTTTCTGCTCTTCTTTGAGCTCTTTCTTACAAGGATCACTATATGACTGACCTGATGTTTGCTGATGATAGTGCTATCCTTGCCAGTAACGACGCTGAAGCCACGGACATCCTCTATGACATTGCCCGGCCATACGGTTTGAAGATCAATGCTGGTAGGACAAAGGCCCTGACAACAGATGGGTCGCAAGCCACCATCTATCTCGAAGGCGTCCAGATCGAGCAAGTGCAGGACTTTAAATACCTTGGGTCGCTGGTCCAGGAGAAGAAAGTTGCATCCACCATGGAAATCCACAGCAGAATTGGACAGGCGGCCACTGCGTTCGCCTCGCTCAAATGGTGTCTGTGGAAGAGGACCAACATTTCCACAAAGACTAAAATCCGACTCTTCCGGACTTTGATTCTGCCCATTCTTCTTTACGGATCGGAAACATGGATTTGTCTCAAGTTAGATTTGAACAAACTTGAGGTATTCCAAATGCGATGCCTGCGGCAGATCTTGGGCATCTCTCTTCGCGACCGCATCACTAATGATACCATCCTCGCCAGATGCCAACAGCAACCAACCATTGCCGACCAAATCCAGAAGCGAAGGCTTAGATGGTTTGGCCACGTATGTAGAATGGGCACGAACAGAATACCATCCAGACTCCTTTGGAGACAACGACCCACCCAATGGAGCATCCAACGGACCGCGCCTAGGAAAACATGGGCCAAGCAAGTGGAAAATGACTTGAGGAGCCGACGTCTCGACCTTAACCAGGCCAGGACTGACGCCATTGATCGTAAGGTATGGAAGAACATCACAGAGCAAGTCCGAAACCCTGCGGCACCTACAGCAGCATACTGGTTGCGTGGCCAACCGCCTCCCCCAGCTGCCAGCTAAGGACCAAAGAAGAAGAAGAAGAGCTCTTTCATCAAAGCTTCTGCATATGAATTAAATAGTATGGGGGACATGGAACATTCTTGCCTTACACCCCTACCAATGGGAAATCAGGGAATATTTTAAAGAAAATAGAACAGAGGAACTATCATTGGCATTGATGCTTCATTTTCAGAAGTAAGCACTGTAAGGAAAAGATTGAAAAGACGTCATTTCGATTATGAAAGTAGAGAGGAAGCTATTTGGGATCCGCAACAAAATTTCAAAATTATTTTTTTTTTCCTTTCAAAATGGACACATCAATTTTCTTGTTAACTGAAAGGTTTAGAAATATGAAAGAACATGTAGAAATATTTAAACAATGGTCAGTTGATGATTTATTAAATCATTGAAAAGATTTACATATAAAATTAAGTGTCATTGGTCGGGTCGTAATGAGTGATATTGATGGTGTAGCATTATTTGAGGAATTTAGAGTACAGATGACCCCCCCCCCCCCGCTTAACGCTGATAATTTGTTCTGGAAAAACAGAGTTAAGTGAATCCGCGCTAAGCGAGTACAGCATTCCCATAGGATATTTCCTAATCAATAATAAACAGCAGTGAAAAGATGCACAAATGTCAGTCAAAATATTTAAAATTCAAATATTTGTTCATATAAAATATTCTGCATTACATACGTATATAATTTATGTGGTAATTACTTACGTATCAAAATTAAACTCAAAATTCCAATTAAAATCATGAATTTAATCATGAAAAATGTGTCGATTTTGGGTTAAACTTTGGCCTCTTCCAAATAAACTAAAAGGGGTATTAATTTTAAATCCCCTGCAGTGTCCACCCAACAATAAAGTCAACCGATCCTTTGCCGCTTTGAAACCTGGCATGTTTTTTTCTTCTTTCAATATGAAACTTTTTTTTTAGGCATTCATTTCCACAAAAGTCCTGCTTCATCTATATTAAAAACTTGTTGAGAAGTATAATACATAATATCCCTCTTCAATAATTCTAACAAGTTCTTTTTTGAAAGTTTCAGCTTCTTCTGCACTTGTGGATTCTCCCTGGATTTTAAATCTACTCAACCAGCCCTTACTAGTTTTAAATGGTCCCACATTTTTTTTTTTTAAGGCGAGTTTTCTTCAGATCATCATATTGGCTAATCTCTCTCTCTCTCTCTTTTTTTTTTATAATATTTAACTTAACTGAATTCTGAATTGGATATTATCTTCAATAAAATTAGTTAAAGTCTTTCCATTTCAATCGTAATAGCCAGCTTAGCCCTAGTTGCTTGCAGTGGAACAGCTGTCTTTCCCACTGCTAAAATTAATTCTATATTTTTTTTATAATTGTTCTTACAGTTAAACTTGCCAGTCCTAAATTATGGCACACATCCGCTTGTCTTTGACTGGAATCGATTCGCTTCAAAACATCTAATTTAATTTTTCAAATTCAGTCTTTTTCATACATTTATAGTCTTCGTACTGCGCCCGGACGTCGTTGCTTTTTCATTCTTATCTGCCATTATTAACTCTTTGAAAATGTAACTGCGCTGGTTGCATTAATTACTATACAATGTTCAAGTAAACTATCCGTTACGCACGATGTCCAATACAGTACTGAGTGATGACTAGACTTCGGATAAATACATATAACGCAAATATTACAAGCAATATACTTGATCATTTTTTAAAATGTTGATCTCAGAACTAGGTAACAAGTCACTTCACTGCAATTAAATTAGTTGCGAGAAAATTTCTTAAGTCGGCGTGGGAAACGTTTTAATGCTATTTTGCTAGTCATTTTCAAGCTATCGACTCCATGAAATGAAACGATTTCGTTAAATATGCCAAACATGCAATCTGTAAAAGAGCGTTATAGTCAGATACGGGTTACACTATAAGAACAGTGTTATAGCGAATCAGCGTAAAGCGAACCACGTTATAATGGGGGCCCGCTGTACTTCAAATTTATATTAAAGACAATATTACTCCATTTGAAGGGTTACAATACATTCTTAAAAACGATTTTACAGATACATTTCCAAATGTATTAGTCGCATTAAGAATTTATGCAAATGAGGGGAACAAAGGGTGCCCAAAAAGGCTTAAGTTCTTCAAATTGCAGCCTGGAGACTAGGCTCCTGCTAGGTGAACCTCTTGCTCAGATTACACATTTAAGAGTGCATAAATTCAAATTGAGGAAAGACAGCAAGTGGTGGATTGCTGGAACAGACTTCCATCTGTGGTTGTGGAAGTTAATAGCTTAAATAAATTCAAGGAAAAGTGGACAAACTTTTGGAGCAGATGAAGAGGTGAATGGAAAGTGGGTTTCCCCCCCCCCTTTTTTTTGGCTGATGCTGTAAAAGCTTTCCTTCTTGCATTATATGCCACTACTAATGCTAATGCGCTTCTAAGTTTACCAGTTTGCCATAGGTGAACACAGTTTTTCAAAATTCAAATTAATCAAAAATATTTACAATTGACAATGTCTCAACAACACTAATTTGGCAATAATTTCAATAGAAAATAATCTTTTGGAACAAATAAACATAAATGAAATAATCAATAAATTCGCATCTCTTAAAGCAAGAGAACATAAATTTGCTTAATTTTTTGAACCTAATTTTCCTTTTATTTTATTATTGTGATAGAGTACGATTGTGATTTAGAATTTAAAGTTTATTTCCAGAATTTCAGAATGATTTTGTTATTTTTGTTTGTTGTTTCATTATATAATCTGTGAGATATGTTATAGTTCTTTTCTTTTTTCAATAAATTAATAATTATTTACGCCTAATTTTATTTTTTAATCGAAATATTTTGGGGTGGCAAATTTAATTTCTTTAATTTAGCGGTGGCACAGGGTCACAGCGGCCCTGTGTAATTGGGCTGTTAACCATTTTCTAAATGATAAAAAAAAAAAAAAAAAAAAAAAGGGTTTAACTTTGAGGTATCTTATACATTTGTAAATATGCATGTTTTTAAAAGTAATTTCTCTATTTTATTTTTTCCAATGACTCCATGGTTCATAATTAGCAATTTTTTAATCAGTTGATTTTAATCTAATTGCAAATTTTTCATTCTTCCTTGTTAATTTTATTTGGTTCTTTTTATCTATTTTTATGGTTCAATATCTTTATTTAAGCATTTTATTTATATATTTAAAAATCATCCTTAGCTATACAAGGTAAATATACCACTAAGATTCTTTTTCTATTAGATTCTATATCTCTTCAAGAATTAACAAGCACACATTACTTTCTGATATCAACATAGACTGATAAGAGGGAGAAAATCTGAACATTTAACATGTTATAAGGTTTTACTGTATTAAACACAAAGTTATATATACATACCCAAATACCTAGAGTAATCTGTTTCCCATTAACTTCAATACGTTTTGCTCCAAATGCAGCTCCTATAGTCTGCAGGATATAAATTACATAAATTTAATGAAGAAAGCCTGAGGTCCAGTAAAATACAACAAATGCAAAGGTTTTCAATTTATGACTTAAAACTTAATGCTTTCCAAGGTAAATTTTTTTATTTATTTTTTTTTTTTACAGACTTTTTTCTATTACAAATTGGGGAATCCTCTAATGTAGTGGTTCCCAACCTTCTTTCCCCAGTGAATCCTTTTAAATAAATAATTTTTGTGATATATCCCTTGAGCAATAATAGTTTTCCCAGCAAATCACTTGAATAATAATAGTTTTTGTAGCAATCCACTTCAGCAATAATAATTTTTGTGGCAAACCCCTTAAGAAAGAACAATTTTTGCCCCAAAGCCATATTACTAATTAATAAAGCTAACTTCATGCATGTACCAAATTTATTTAAAATAAACCTTCTGTATTACACAGTGTGTAACACATTTAAATGAAATCTCAAATACTGACAATAATTTGTAGTTGGATACATAGTAAATTATAGTTATTGAAACATAATTTTAATAATAATAAAAAAAGATTAAAATAAAACAATTTACATAAAACTAATGAGACTTCTGAGTTTGCTTTGAAGAACAGAGTGCTTTAAAGACTAATCTCTCTTCTGTTGAGCTTTAAAGCTTCCAGTTATCAGTATTATCGCAAATGCAATAAGATCGAGTTTACTACCCGTTTATAATAGACTGTGCTAACAAAAAAAAACCCCAATAAACCGGAAAGTGCAAATTGTTTTATAGTAGTGACCTCTAGAAATGTGTTTTAGAAAATATCACAAAGCCGTTCAAAATTGATTCTTATAACGGAACTTGTGATAATGATGAAAGTGTAGTGCAATTTCCATTATAAAAATTACCTTTTTGGGGGATAAATAGCTTAGTTGTATAGCAAAAATTTCAACTTCCAAGGTCTTGAAACAAATTAGCAAAAAAAAAAAAAAAAAAGTGTTATTGGGTTCACATTATGATATTTTCACGATACCTCCATTTATTCCTACGGGATGCAAAATATGTTTCAATGATTTTTTTTAAAGTTTGCACCGGCCAGCAAAAACTTGCGTAAAAATCAAATTTCCGTAAGTTGAGTATTATGTAAGCCGGAGAGTGGCTGTATATGGTATTGTTGTCTGATACTTTCCTGTATTTTTTTTTAATAACTACAGTAACTTTGTATTTTACAAAGTTACTGTAGTTATATGACCTGATCAAACAACTGACGTAAAAATATCAAAGCTTTAAACAATGTGTTAAATTTCCTTTTTTAATACAGAAAGTTTTTAATTAAGACAGTGGCATATTGTTGTTTGTTTGTTTGTTGTTTGGTTTTTAGGAGCATTAGCAACTAAGGCCTTGCTCCGGGATATGCGGTGGTCATCCCCTGACCTTTCCGCATCCTCCGTATTTGGTGGTGACGGGCTCGAACACCAGTCTAATCAAGAAGTGTGTGCATACGCACTGCTGCTCCTTCCCACCTGGCTACGGAGGTGCCGACAGTGGCATAACTATCCTTGCTATTTGCATTACATTTTATTATTTATCAGTAACATAGGAAATTCTTATGGAGTCTTATTTCAAAATTTTATTTTTGCATAAAATTTGTACAGTTCATATTTTCTTTTGTAAATTTTTAAGAAATTAGAAAGAATCTAAATTAATGACAGCCTAACAAAAGATTCATAATCCTTTATTGAGCTGTTGAAGAAAACTATTGCACCTCTCTGACTGGCCTGGAAGGAAGTATCTTTTCAACATATTAACCCCAGGGGCTCACATCTGGTGGGTATGGGCTTGGCACACCCAGGGTCCTGAGCTGGATATCATCATTCTTCTCTTTCTTGGTGATTCCTTCTACTCTCTCTCTCTCTCTCTCTCTCTCTCTCTCTCTCTCTCTCTCTCTCTCTCTCTCTCTCTCTCTCTCTCTCTCTCTCTCTCTCTCTCTCTCCAGGGTAACTTGGAAATTTTTTTTGGCTGGTGCAGCATAAGCATCAGGCTTCCTTGCACCATATGGCTAGTAATAATAATAAAGTCCAGGAAAAGGTCACAAATTTCTGAGAAAGTGATTATTGATGTTGGGGAAACCGCTTGTGGCAATCTCTCAAATCTAATTCATTTAAGGGATGTTTTAAACAGACCAGGGCTCCTAAAAACACGAGGAAAGATGCATTCTGCACTTTTGCCTGCACTCTTCCACTAGTGTAATAATAAGAATGTCAGACCATCTAGAGACCTTACTGAGGGGCCCACTTGCATGTGTTGCACACATTTTATACCATATGGAAAGGCCCAGGTTTGAATCCTGTTGAGATGGGAAAGAATTTTATTGGCTTTCACATAATGCGGTTAAGTTACTTTATCTCTAGTGAGGGTGCATGGTTTTCCACCTGAAAAATGTTTTCATCCAGCAAAACAAACAAAATGACCAAAGAATACGCAGGGAAAAAAAATCAATCATTGAAAGGAAGATAGAATACTCAATTGTTTATACCAATGTGAACAGACTTGACAGGTGGGTGTAAAAAAAAAAAAAAAAAAAAAAAAATATATATATATATATATATATATATATATATATATACAGCCTTATGTTCTCACAAAATTTGTACAGTTCATATTTTAAAAAATTGAAAAGAAACTAAAATAATGACAACAACTGTAGAACCAGGAAATGAAAAAGATGCCATTAAAAACTTTGTTGCAAACCCCCAAAAAATTACTTGACAACCAGTTGGGAGATGTTCTATCAAATAAGATCAAAATGACCTCCCAAAAGTCCAATTTAACACAGCACTTCTTCAAATACATGCTGCAAATACATAACTGCAAATACCAGCATGTAAAAAACATGCTGATATTTGTAGTTTCTAAGATTTTATGGATGGAATTAGTTTATTTAATCCAAAGTTTATAATAAACTGGTTCATTTTATCAAGATATAAAACTATTTATGTATATATAATATAACTAAAACTCACATTCTGATATGAAAGATCCCCCTTGAAGCGATCATACACAAAACGCTCAACTAGACTTGTCTTGCCACTATATTCTTTACCAAGTAGTACAATTTTTAAGTCGACTTTACTCATTCTTAACTTTTAGAGATTAACTGATAAGCAAGAAAAAAAAATAGAAAATTCAGCTATATCTGAAAAAGAAAATAAATAAAATAAGGTTAAGCTGAATAACTAGTTAGTTATATCCAGATTTAATTGTACATGTCAAGGAATTTTCTTTATATATATATATATCAAAATCAGTAACAAAATAAATTAGCATTCTCATGAGAATTTTTACAATAATTTAATTATGTTCAAATTTAAATATAGTATAGTCTTATATAATATTCTACAAATGTTTTCTAAAATTTTAAGCATGTGGTGAATGCAATATAATGGTCAGCACACTGTGGTGTAAAATCTAGTGTATACATGGAATACACAATTAGAAAATGGTTGATGAAGAAACTGAAGAAATTAAATTATTTGAAAACAAGAAAATTAGTTACAACAATAAAAAAAAAAAAAACTTGTAAGAAATTGTTCTTATTTAATACTAGAAGATTCATTGCCTTTTAGTACTGGTATTAGCAAAGGCACATGATGCAAGAAAGCAAGCTTATATAGCATCAGCCAAAAAAAAAAACACCTTTCTCATTTCACCCATCCACTCGTTCCAAATGTTTGATTAGTTCTACCTTGAATCTATTTAAGTTATCAACTTCTACAATAGTTAGAAGTTTATTCCAGCAATCACCCACTCGCTGGCTAAAGGCAAACTTCCACACATCTATCCTACAACTGTCTTTCCTCAATTGGTATTTATGCCCTTCCATGTGATTATTCTGAGCAAGAAGAACAATCTCATCAGCACTGAGCATTCTCAAACCATTCAAGTCTTTATACAGCTCAATCAGATCACCTTGCAGGTGCCTGGTCTCCAGACACTGTAATTTGCAAAACTTAAGCCTTTCTTCGTAAGAGCAACCCTCTGTTCCATTCACTAATCTTGTTGCCCTTCTCTGTACTTGTTCCAACAACTCTACATCCTTCTTAAAATGAGGTATACAGTACTCAAGGTGTGGCCTGACCATTGCCTTATACAAGGGGATAATCACCTCTTTATCCCTGCTAGAAAAATTCCTATATATCATTGACAAGACACCATGAGCTACTCTTGCAGACCGACTGCACTGCTCAGAAAACTTCATATCTGCCTGCACAATTACCCCTAGGTCCTTTTCATTCTCTAACACTGTCAGTGTCCATTGATTCCCACTCAACCATCACTTTATCCACAGCAGCAATTTGCCTCCAATTTGTGCAGCAGTCTTCCATGTGCAACAGCATCAAAAGCCTTTCTAAGATCCGCATATGATATCAAAATTATTATCTGCATCCAGTTCCTTTCGGACCACATCACAGTATCCAATCAAATTGATCAGACAAGACTTCCCCTTAACAAACCCATGCTGTGGCCGAGCTATAACTGAAGTCTTGTCTAGATGATTCTGCAATGCTTCTTTAACCAGTGCCTCCATTAATTTCCCTGGAACAGAAGTTAAACTAACAGGTCTGTAATTACATGGCTCCCTTTGATCCTCCTTTGTGGATTTGGGTGACATTTCCACATCTCCAGTCCATGGGTACCTTCCCCTGAGTCCAAGGAGCTCTAATAATTATGGCTAAGGGTTTGCTTACTTCTTTTGCTGTCTCTTTTAATATAACTGGATAGATGCCATCCACCCCCAGGTACCTTTCTTATGTTTATCTTCAACAATTTCTCCCCCACTTTATCCTCAGTTATTACAAGGTTATCTAGCTTACTGCCAGAGTTTAATATACATGTGGCATTCCCCTCCCTGAATAACTCCTCATGTGTGAATGCAGCTGCAAAATATTCATTTAGTTTGTTATGTACCTGAGCAGGATCATCAACAGTTGAACCATCGATATCCAGTGGACCAATCTGATTCATCCCCTTCTTTCTAGAGTTTACATAAGTAAAGAACTCTTTGCTGCTTTCCTTTGTAACCTTTGCCAAAGATTTCTCGTAATCACCTGTTAATTTATATGTATCCCATGCATTTTTCTTCTCTGCCATATGTCTAATTAGTCCATCTGACATCCATTTAGGCCTAAATCTTGAACAAACAATATTTCTTAGTTGATATGAAAAGTCTAGTAGCTTCCAAGATTAATTCTTTGAATGCTTTCCATTTTGAATTTGCTGTTAGTAACATCATCAGTTCATCCAACCGTATAGAATTGAAATACTGTCTCAGACCACGGTAGTCACCTTTACGAAAGCAAAAACCCTTCCCATTACTGCTGATGGTAGTTGCCTATTTGAGTAAATCCCACTTCAGCACACTGTGATCATTGCCACCTAGTGGTTTCTTAATGTATGAAGAATCACTACTGATAATCAGATCAAGAGTATTACTCCCTCTAGTTGCCTCCCAAATAATTGCTGCTGTAGAAAACAATCATCCAATAAAACCACAAAAGCCTTGCTCATGTGTGAGTAACCAACCCACAAATTCCAGTCAATATCTAGGAAATTAAAATCCCCATAATAAGACACTCTGATTTACTGGCCGACTCTGTTTCTCTGTACAATTTGTATTATATTCATCAGAGTCAGAGCACACTCCTACTTTCAATGTTGCTTTCCCAGTGCTTATATCACACCAAACTAACTCGATACTACACTGTACAGCCATGTTGACTGACTGTACTTCCTTGGATTTTGAGTTTCTTAACCAATAGCATAACCCTTTCTATCTTTCCTGTACATATTGTACTCCCCAAATTCCAGTTCTGCATTTCTTATATCTGTGTGACACCATGACTCTGTTATCCCAACAATATCTGCATTTGAAGTTTTGACTAACACATCAAAATTCATCAAATTTATTTACCAAACTCCTATCACTGGTGTACACACAAGTATACATGCACCTGTTTCTATTCTTAGCTACCCTAACACAGCCCATGTATTTACTTGTTCCACAATGACACCCAGTCTCTGGAATCCTCTGCACCTTGTTTTCCAGTCTGCTGCTCATTTCAATAGAAGCAGTGTAAGAATCTCTTTCACCTCTGCCAGCAGCTACTGTTAATCCATTAGTCCATGATCCCCCCCCCCAAGCTAACAGTTTTCTGCCCCACCTAACTCTGCCTTGATAGCATCAGCAAATATTCTTGCACCCTTTCTATTTAAGTGTATCCCATCCCTGTAGAAGCAGTTTCTTCTGTTAACGAGCACAGACCAGGCTGAGAAAAATTCTACCCCTTGAGCCTTCCACATTCTCTTCAGGGCTGAATTGATTGACAAGGCTGTAATCATATACCCCCTCCTATCATGTCTGGGCAGAATTGCAGACACTTTCAAATTCAACCCTAACTCATGGCTTTTTTTTCGACATTGACCTGTACTTGTTAAGTAATTCCGCCGGTCTCCTACTCTTAATATCATTAGTGCCAACGTGTACAACAATATTGCTGACTGGGCTAGACAGGTGGGTAAAGTGCCTGCCTGGCAAGCCAAAAGGTAGTGGGTTTGAATCCCGCCTCGGGCTTGGATCAGAGTAGAAAATGCAAAAACCTTGGGAGGTGCAATACGGCCACAGAAGCTGATGCTCCAACAATTAACAAAAAAAAAAAAACACCCACAACAATATCACTTTTTGTGCCTTTAAAAGATGATATCTGCTCTACAACATCATCAACCCTTGCCCCTGACAGACATACCCTGGTCCTGTATTATGGCAGATACAAGCTTATACATCAGCCAAAAAAAAAAAAAAACCCACTTTCCACATCACCTTTCCATTCGCTCCAGTAGTTTTAGTTTTTCCATGCATTTATTCAAACTACCCACTTCTACAACAACAGATGGAAGCGTGTTCAAATAATCAACTGAATGCATATTTCTACATATCTATTCTACGAACATCATTCCTCATTTTGAATTGATGCTCCCTCATGTGGGTAGTCTGAGCAAGAGGAAGAATGTTATCAGCACTGAGCATACCCAATCTATTCAAAGCCTTAAGCACCTCACTAAGAGATCATCTCGCAGGTGACTAGTCTCCAGACACTACAATTTGCAGAACTGAAGCTTTATTTGGTAAGACCATTCCTGTGTCCCCTTCAATCTTGTCTTTCTCTGCACCCATTGCAGCAGACCCATATCCCTCTAAAATGACACCTCCAGAACTGTATGCAATACCTCAAAATGTGGTGTAACCATTGCCTTATACATAGGGATAATCACCTCCTTATACCTCCTAGCAAAATTCCTGTATATCATTTACAAAACCCCAGGAGCTGTCCCGGCAGCCTATCTACACTGCTCAGAGAACTTCATATCTGACTACATAATTACTCAAGTTTTTTTCATTGGCCACTATCCTGAGTATATCACACAGTTGGCATATTAATCTGGGATTACTGATACGATACCTTGCATTTATAAAAATGTTAAACTTCAACTGTCATTTCTCAGCTTATCTACCAATTTTTTTAGATCTTATTGCAGTAGCATACCCTGATTACTGTCATCAACAATCTGCCAACCTCTGCAAACTTATACATCCAACCTGATATGCTTTCATCAAATCATTAATAAATACTGAAAACAGCTATGTGATCAGCACTAAGCCCAGGGGAACTCCACTAATAACATTTGTCAAGAAAAGTAAAAGCCCATTGAAAAAAACTGTCTTCTCCTACTCAACCATCCCTTTATCCATAGCAATAATTTGTGCTTAATGACACACTGTTCCAATTTGTATACACCGATGTGCCAAAACATTATGACCTCCTACCTAATATGATGTTAGTCCTCCATGTGCAGCAAAAACAGCTTGTACCTAGCGAGGCATGGATGCTACAAGATTTCTAAATGTCTTGTGGTATCTGGTACCAATACATAACCAGCAGATCCTTTAATTCCTGTAAGGTCCATGGTTGAGATGACACAGATTGGAGTTGCTGTTCCAACACAAACCACAGATGCTCGATGGGATTGATATCTGGGGAATTTGGAGGCCAGGGCAATACCTGTAAGTCTTCCTCATGTTCTGCAAACCAGTCTCGAACAATCCAGGCGGTAAGGTATGGGGCATTATCCTGCTGAAAGATGGCACCGCCATCTTTCAGAGTGTGCGGCACACGGATAACTGGACCCAGGGTAACCCAGCAGAACATCGCCCAAAGCATGACACCGCCATCACTTCCTCAATTAAACGACGCACATGTACCCAGCCATCCACATGGTGTAATGGGAAACGTGATTCATTGGACCAGACGACCTTCTTCCAATCACTCAAGGTCCAGTTTCAATGCTCGTGTGCCCACTGTAGGTGCTGTCGCCAGTGAACCGTGATTAGCATGGGAACTCAGAGTGGTGTGAAGCCAGGCAGCCCCATTTTCAGCAGGGTTTGATGCACTGTGCGTTGTGACACATTACTCCAGTCACCAGCATTCCAATTATCGTTGAGTTGCACCACAGTCGCCCTTCTGTTGCCATGTATCATATGGGAGAGCCTTCGCTCACCCGAAGCATTGATGAGCCGTGGTCATCCAACACCTCGCTGACGGTTCATGGGTTTTCCCTCCTCGGACCACTTTCGGTGGGTATTAACCATGGCTGACCATGAGCACCCCCACCAGCCGTGCTTTTCGGATATGCTCTGACCCAGTCATCTGGCCATTACAATTTGGCCTTTGTCAAACTCGCTTAAGTCCGCTACCTTTCCCATCTGAAGAACAAGAGTAACACTGATTAACGGAGCTCAGTATCAGATGTTTTTTATACTGTCCCGACCCGCACACGTGCCATATTTCACTTTATTACAGCATCCAATCAGATTGGTCAGATAGCACTGCCCCCTAACGGATCCATATTGTGACTGCAGTATAAATGCATTCCTGTCTAGATGGTCCTGCATTTCTTCTTTAACCGATGACTTCATATTTTCCGTAGAAGAAGTCAAGCTAACAGATCTGTAATTACTCATGTCACCTTTTGTTCCTCTTTATGATTATGAATGTGTTTGCCCATCTCAAGTTCATAGGGGCCTCACTCCAGAATCCAGAGATGCTCTTATAATTATGGATAAAGGTTTGATGATCTCTTCTGCTGCCTTCCTTAATATAATTGGATAGATCGCATCCAACCCCAGGTGCCTTTTTTTACTTTTTTTTTTATCAAACATAGCTCCACAAAATATTCAACAATAAAATGTATTTTGAACATGCCCCAGACCATTACCAATCATCCACCTGCCTGAAGAGTTCCTTGCTGACATGAGGGGTGCATAGCTTCATGCAGTTTCTGCCAGATATGCACCCTCCTGTCTGCTTGAAATAACTGTAAAGTGGACTCATCAGACCAGAGACTTGTCTCCAATCATCCAAGGTCCAGTGCTGATGATGAGTAGCAATGGGACCTCTGGTGGGTCGGCAGCTCCAATAACCTATTGCATCCAGATCCTAATGATCGCCTGATGGTCTTGGTGGAGACATTTCTGACACCTCCCTCGAAGTCAGTTGTGATTTGTGTCACTGTTGCTCTCCGGTTTGCTGAAACAATGCGAGACAGACGTCGACGGCCACATTCATCCACCACCTACCTCTGCCCATGATGAAATGTTATTCTGGAAATGGCATATTCCTGATACACTCTTGACACTGTTGAATGGGAACAGTGCAATTTCTGTATCACCTCCATGATAGTTATCCATGCATCAGGAACCTACAGTCATCCTTCTTTCAATGCTGTTTAACTCACGGTGTTTATTCATACTGATATCGTATTACCACTCATACGTACTACCGTCTATGTGAATGCAGTGATGCAGCGTACCCATATACCTGCCAAGTGGTGGGTTCATCCACTAGTGAGTGGGGTGACAGCGTTGCGTTGCCCAGGAACCCGATGAATTTTGTCCTTTCAGTGTAGTCAAACTAACTGAACAAACATCTCTGAAATGATCTAAACCTCCCAAACATTTCCTCGGTCATTTCACAAGTATACACCTCAGTTTCAATCTCAATGATGTCAATTTCCACTTACTTTTTCTGACAGAATCTTAATTATCAATTGATTCAACTGCTGCTCATCTCAGTTGTGCTAATTACTTGCCGTATGATTCCTTTCACTTCAAAGGTGGTATTTGTGTATATGTCCACTCTGATATTACCTGTCAGAGACTTAGGAATTTGGAATCGCCTCCTTTCGATCTTCTCTGGCTTAAAACTTTGCCCCATTCTGTCAAATTATTCTGTTGCCTCTATTGTTCTCCTAACTCCACCAATCACTTGGAACTCAGGCTTTCTTTCTTTGAACTTTGACTTTCTTCAGTTCCACTCTACTAACAGTGAGGTAATTTTCCTTGTTGATTTTAATGTTCCTATCTCCAGCAGGCTTCCATTTTCTAGTCACATGGACCCAGCTGGTCAAGATGCTGAGGCTTTTGCAATTACTAATGACCTTGCCCAGGTTGTTCATTTATCTCCCAGAATACCTGAAAATCCTAATCACACAGCCAACACTAGACCTTTTTCTCACAAACTGTTTTAAATTTTTCAAAATTTTCTAATGGTTGTTTCAAATCTGATGATTTATATCTTCTAATGATTGTTTTAAATGTTCTGATGTAGATTTTTTTTTTTTGGCTGATGCTGCATAAGCTTGCTTTCTTGCATCAAATGCCTCTACTAATGCTAAATGTTTGCTTAGATACTGTCAGTAAAATTATTGTTGTAGGGATTAAATCCTTTATTTCACACTCCACCTTCAAAATATTGTCTTTTATCTAAACCTTGGTTTTCCAACAAATGTCCTAAGGTTGTTCAGGATAAGAATGTTGCATATTGCAATGTGCTTGCATTCAAATCTGCAGATTCCTTTTCTACCTTCAAAGTTTGCAACCACTGAAATCAGTTATTAATCGGTCCAAATTAGACTTTGAGTAGGCTACGGGAAGAAAACACTTCTTGTCCAATCAGTAGTCAAGCATCCTAGTCTTTTGCCAAAGCTACAGGCCTTGGGAGTACAGAGGCAACTTTCTGTACTCCCACCTCTGTTAAAGCCTGATAGTTCTATTGACATCTCAGCTAAAGATAAAGCTGCCCTGCTTGAATCAATCCTACTTTTCTTCTAACTCTTGTATTGATGATCTTGGTAACAGAAAGAGAAGGGAAATGCAGATAAAATACAAATTATGCACATCTCTCCTCATGTAGGTAACTATCCCATTGAACTTTGAATTCATTCAAACTGTCGGCATCAACTACCTGTGGAGGCAACTTGTTCTAGTAAAATTTGCTGGCTAAAAGAAAACTTCCTACAATCTAATCTTCTATCCATGTAATTTGAATTTATGGCCCCTAGTTCTGGAATTCTTTATAACAGTGAAAATTCTGCCTTTATTCATTTTACAAACCCCTCTCAGAGCATTGCAAACCTCAATCAAATCCCCTATAAAGTTCCTGGTTGCCAAGCTCTGTAGCCTACATAATTAAAATCTTTCCTTGTGTGGTCACCCTTTTTCTGATCTCAGCATGTAAGGTGCCCATCTGTGACTCTTTTAGGAAGCACAATATCTCTTTTTTTAGATAAATTCTCCATACTTGAACACATTTCCAAATGCAGTCTTACAACTGCCTTATATAGTGGGATTTTGATCTGCCTATCTCTATGGGAGATAGATAATAATAAATCATTGATGGGATCATGGACTTTCCTAGATACCTGTTCACAATGATAAGAAAACCTCATATCTGCCTGTACCTTATCTCCCAGATTCCTCTCTTCCTCTATAATGTATTTAATTCAACTCCACCAAGCGTATAATTTATTTTCAGGTTGCTATTCCCCAAGTGTAAGACCGTGCATTTTTCTGCATTAAACATAATTTCTGTGATGTACAAATCTAAAGTTGTACATCATGGAAATTCATTATTTCAAACATGTCTATGAGGAAAATTAAACTTAACAATTCTGACCCTACAGAGTAATCAGTTTATCAATGGCCACTATATCACATACTTGCTCTGCTCACAGAGAGACTGTTGGAGACTGTTTCTGCTATCTTTCTTTTCTAGAGATTATCATATCCTAGTTCAATTCCTAGTCCTTTACACAAATATGTGGTCTCAGTTCTAATCTCAAAAATGTCCATTTCCACTTGCAGTCTGCCATACCCCATGTACTTTTTCTGACAGAATCTCAGTTATCTGTTGATTCAACCATTGCTCATCTCAGTTGCCCAAATTATTCTCTGTACGATTCCTTTCGCCTCAAAGGTACTTTTGCACATGTCCGTTCCGATATTCCCTGTCAGACGTGATAATTTGAAATCTCCTCTTTTTGATCTTCTCTGGTTTAAAATCTCTCTACCTCTCTGTCAAATTCATCTGTTGTCTCTACCATTCTTCCATCTCCACTAATCACTTGGAGCTCTTTGACTTCCTCTCTTTGCAACTTGACTTTCTCAAGTCCAACTTTCCTAACAGTGAGGTAATTTTCCTTGGTGATTTTAATGTTCACAACTCCAGCTGGCTTCCGTTCTCTAGTCACACACAGATCCAGCTGGTCGAGATGATGAGGCTTTTGCAACTACTAATGACCTCGCACATATTGTTCATTTACCTACCAGAATACCGGACAATCCTAATCATACAGCCAATGCACTTTATCTTTTTCTCACAAATAACCCTTCTAAGTATATGGTCAAAGTGAGTGGTCCTTTAGGCACCTCAGATCACAAATTGATGATTGTCTCTTCTTCAATGCAGCCTTTATCTCATGGCTATTCCCAACCTTGTGTTGTTTGGCATTACAAGAATGCAAAATAGGATGACCTGCGAGATTTCTTTTGTTCTTTTCCTTGGTCGGATTACTGTTTCAAAACTTCTGAGGTCAACGTTTGCTCAATAGTGTCAGTGAAATTATTCTTGTAGGAATGGAATCCTTTATTCCACACTCCACTTTAAAACCTCGTCCATTATCAAAACCTTGGTTTTCCAATAAATGTGCTAAGGCTGTTCAAGAGAAAAATGTTGCATATCGTAATTGGCTTGTTTCCAATTCTTCAGTTTCATTTTTCACGTAGCAATTGTAAAGCAGTCATTCATCAGTTGAAACTAGACTTTGAACAGGCTAAGATTAGAAAACTTGTTTCTTGCCCTAATGGTAGCCGAGCATTCGGATCTCTTACCATCGCTATTGGCAGCAACTTTGCCCATCTCTGCTCCCAACTCTGTCAAAACCAGATGGTTCTATTGTCACTTCAGCCAAGGATAAAGCAGACCTGTTAGCATCTCAGTTTTCTTCCAAATTCATGTACTAATGATCTTGGTAAAACAACCCCCACCATTCAATGTTTCCTGTGGTCTTCGTTAAAAGGATGTCAGAAGGATTTTGACAAATCTTGATGCTAAGAAAGCTCCAGCTCCTGATGGAATTTCTCCACTTGTTCTCAAAATGTGTGCTCCTGAACTTACTCCTGTTCTTTACTGCCTTTTTTCACTTTCTTATTCCAAAGGTATTTCCTTCTGCTTGGAAATTTGCTCATATCCAGCCAGTTCCAAAAAAGAGTCACAAATTCCTCCCATCCAATTATCGTCCCATTGCAATTACTTCTACTCTTTCTAAAGTAATGGAGAAATCAATTAACCGCCAACACTTAAACTACTTAGAAACCTTCCATCTGATCAACGATCGCCAGTATGGATTCCGTCAGTGTCGATCCACCAGTGATATTCTGGCTTATGTTACCCATTTATGGACTAATTCAATGGAAAAGTTCAGTGCGAAAAGTTGTGCTTGACATCTCAAAGGCTTTCGATCGTGTTTGGCATAAAGGTCTTCTAAGCAAACTTCCATCTTATGGTTTGCCAACTGGTTTTTGTAATTGGTTATCCAGGTTTCTCTCTGATTGCTCACTGAGGGTGATTGCTCTCTGTCCTCTAACTACTCCACTAATGCTGGTGTCCCCCAAGGTTCAGTTCTTTCCCTCAATCTTTTCCTCTTGTATATTAATGACCTTCTTCCATTGACTGGAAATCCTATCCATAGTTTTTCCAATGATAGCATTTTGCATTCCACTTTCCAGTTTGAGAAAACTTGTCCTGCTCAATCAGCTTCAACATCTCAAATATCTGCTACCAATTCCTTAAATGCTGATCTCCAGTGGGGCAAAGACAACTAAGTTGATTTCAATCCTTCTAAAACTCCTTCTTGTCTTATATCTCGCAAAAAAGGATTCTTCTGCTCCTATGCTTATCTTTGGTGACACTCCGATTTCTAGGCAAAATGATATAGATCTTTTGGGGATTACCCTGAATTCTAATCTCTCACTTGGCACAAGCACATTACAAATATTGCTTCCTCTGCAACTAAAAAACTTGGTTTTCTCTTTCACTCTCTACATTACTTTTCTTCCAAACAGCTGTTCACTTTGTACAAATCGCAAATTCGCCCTATCATGGAATATTGTTTCCACAACTGGGGCAGTGCCCCCAAAACCTCTTTCAGGCTTCTAGATTCCATTCAGAAGAGGGCAGTTAGGTTAATTAATGACTCATCTCTAACAGAGTCTCTTCACTTGCTGTCTCATAGATGTACTTTTCTGCTGCATGCCGTTTCTACAGATACTTCCACGGGCACTGTTCTTCTGAACTGGCTTCTATAATTCCCGCTACCTCTTTCAAAACAGTCAGAACATTTGCCACTACCAGCCAACATCCATTTACTGTTCAACTTCAAACTCACAGAACCAATTTTTTATCTTCTTCGTTTATTCATTCAACTGTTGTTTTCTGGAACAACCTTCCTTCATACGTATTTCCTGAAAATTACAGTATACAGAAGTTCAAATCTAATGTCAACAAATATTTTCTTTCATCTTCTCAAACTCCAACACAAGTATGGTACTAAGTACTATAGGTTCTAATACCTCTTATGTTTGGGGTTTTCATAAAAAAAAAAAAAAAAAAAATTAATTAGGCTCATAGCAGAAAAGAAAAATGTATGGGATGCATATAAATTATCAGGTGACACAGAAGCCTATGGCAGGCATAAACTAATCTCTAACCAAGTCACAAAGGAGGTTTGGCAGACGAAGGCAGATTACGAGAAATGTTTGGCAAAGGATGCAAAGAAGAACAGCAAAGAGTTCTTTACTTATGTAAACTGTAGAAAGAAAGGTTTAAATCAGATCGGACCACTTAACATAGATGAGTTGATTATTGATGATCATGCTCAGGTAGCTGATAAACTAAATGAATATTTTGCATCTACATTCACACATGAGGAGTTATTCAATGAGGGGAGCGCCAGAAGTTTATCAAACTCTAACAGGGAGCTAAGTGATTCTGTAATAACTAACAGCAAAGTGGAGGAGAAATTGTTGAAGTTAAACATAAGGAAGGCACCTGGGGTGGACGGGACCTATCTAATTATAAAGGAAGCAGCAAAGGAACTAAGCAAACCCCTAGTCATAATTATGAGAGCTTCCTTGGACTCAGGGGAGGTCCCCCGTGTATTGGAGGAGTGCAAATATATAACCATGCACAAAGGGGTTCAAAAGGTAACACATGCAACTATAGACCTCTTAGTTTAACTTGTGTTCCGGAAAAAATAACGGAGTCACTGGTTAAAGAAGCATTGCAGGATCATCCAGACAAGACTGCAATAATAGTTAAGACAGCATGGGTTTGTTAAAGGGAGGTCTTGTCTGACCAATTTGATTGGATACTATGATGTGGTCACAAAGGAACTGAACGTCAAAAATAATTTTGATATCATATACTTGGATTTCTGAAAAGCTTTTGGTATTGTTGCTCATGGAAGACTGTTGTACAAATTTGAGAGGTATGGCATTAAGGGTAAGTTGCTGCAATGGATAAAGGGATGGTTGAGTGGTAGACGATAGAGAGCGGTAATCAACGGACACTGCTCTTCGTGGACAAATGTTATTAGTGGAGTTCCCCAGTGTTCGGTTCTGGGTCCATTGTTGTTTTGAATATTCATCAATGATATTGAAGAAGGTATATCAAGTTTGCAGATGATACAAAGGTTGGCAGGGTTGTTAATGACAGTAAAGACAGTATGTTACTCCAACTGGATCTAGATAAGTTGGGCAAATGGGCTGAGAAGTGGCTACTGATGATTAACATTGGCAAATGCAAAGTACTACATATGAGTAGCAATAACCCAAGAGAAACGTACCAACTGTGTGGTACTACACTCAGGGAAGTGGAAAGTGAAAAAGACCGGGGGTAATCGTGCAGTCAAATATTAAGTTCGCTGAACAGTGCAGACGGGCGGCCAGGGCAGGTCATGGGGTCTTGTCAATGATATATAGGGATTTTGCTAGCAGGGACAGGGAGGTGGTTATCCTGTTGTACAAGGCAATGGTCAGGCCACACCTAGAGTACTGTGTACAGGTGCAGAGGCCTCATTTTAGGAAGGATGTAGAGTTTCTAGAAACGAGTACAAAGAAGGGCAACAAGATTGGTGAGGGGAACAAAGGGGTGCTTAATTTCTGCAAATTGCAGTGCCTGGAGAGAAGGCACCTGCAAGGTGATCTGATTAAGGTGTATAAGGACTTGAATGGGTTGAGCAAGCTGAATGTATGGGCGAAAATTTGCCTTTAGTCAGCGGGTGGCTGATTGGTGGAACAGACTTCCATCTTTTGCTGTGGAAGTTGATAGCCTAAATAAATTTAAGGCTGAGCTGGACAGGCATTTGGAACGAATGGAGGGGTGTAATACGAGGGTTTTTTGGGCCATCGCAAAAGTTATTTTGGGATTGGCCATGCTCACAAGAAGTGAAGTCTTTACTTCTTGTAAGCATAGACTATCCTGAAATAATTAAGTCCCTTATTAAGAAGTTTAGTCTAAAAATATTTTAGTAAATTTGACAATGGTCTTCAATTTCCTATCCATTATTGCTGGGCGGTTTAGTTTTTAGTGGGCTGATGTACGTTGACTTCGCTTTACTCTTCGTTTTGGCAGTGAGTAGATTATGAATATTAAATATAGGATTATTTTTAAGAAACCCGTATATATTAACAATTTTAAACCATAATATCGTGTTATAAACTTAGTTTGATATAATGTATTAATTGGATTAATTTGATGTGGGCATTGGGATGAAGAACTTCCTATAAAAAGGTATGAGTTAAATCTCTTATATTTTTAAATAATATATGTACACATAAAAAAAAAAAAAAAAGAAGTATCTGTGAATTGCCACCCTATGCTAACCAAAATAATATGACAGCCAAAAAACCTGAAAATATGACTTTATTTTGCTTTAAATTACAGATATTGATAATTTATTTTATCTATTTAAATAACTTTTTTCATTATTATAATTATTATTTTTTCTCATTATTTTCCTTACATGTATGAAAGTAGCACCATATAAATTTTATCCATTCTTTTAAGACAGTTCTTGGAAGATACTTAAATATGCAAACTGATTTTCTTATTGAATATGACACTTAAATTATATGATCAGTAAGTCCTCGTCACTGAGCGACGAATTCTAAGGAAAAATTACTCAAGGGAATTTTGGATACTTTCTTCCCAAAAATATGTTCTGCCATTTGGTAGAACATATTTTCGGGAAGAAAGTATTCAAAACGTAAAACGAAGGTTATTTTAAAATAGTATGGGCAATAAAACAAATCAGAAATTTTGAAGTTGAAAAAAATTATGTTATGATATTTAAGGTTAGTCAACCATTACTAAAAATATATGCTGTATATTATATTTGATAGAACTGAAGCCAAACCTACACATGAAATATTATTTATATTTCTTGTGGGAAAGGAGGTAAGGCGTATTCTTTCTACCCACACTGCTACCCACCTTAGCATTTATCAATGGATGGAATTAGATAGTATCTTCTAGATTATATACATTCATCAACTTCATCTTTCAGTATCACAGAAATGGAGAAACTTATAGCACAAATATATTATCGTAAAGCCACGACAGTTTTAGTTCAGATTCTGTTCTAGTTCATTTGCAGCCTACCTTTCATATATGAATCATTCACATACAATAGTGTACAGGTTGGCAAAGCCATAGAGCAACTAAAAGTCTAATAAAATGCATATCACTAGCAATTTGAACTATCCATTTATATATTACGCACAAAACGCTGTTTGAATATAACATGCTGCACTCAGAAACTTTATTCACTAAAATCACTAGGACTGTTTTGGATCACGTGCTTTCACGGGTCATGAGGGGTGGAAAGGGAAGTATCGTGTTAACTGGGAAGTGTGCATATTATATTTCACTTGTACTGGTGATTCAAAATACAATCCAGATGCACGGAAACGGCGATCTACTAATTTTTAATAACTTCAGATTTTCTGAAAGTATGGCTGATTTCATTTATATCTGCTGTTTGATTTTGTTTGTCTACTGGTAGAAAGGTCAAAGTGCATAACTGAACGCCTCAATAATATGCCTTTGCACTGTAAAACTAAAGATTAGTTAACGCATGCTGTAATCTTTATTTTCAGCATACGTTAACCGTAATTATTTGCATAGATGATAAATATACGTTATCAGCTACGCAAAGATTTAATAATGAAAATTATTTCTTATACTCACGTTCTATACATCTCATCCTTATTAATAACCAATTTTTCTTTGTCACATAACTATTATATATGTCCTGGTTCCCATGAATTCGTATTTTGAGAGAATTCAGACTAATTATATAGACAAAAGTTTTGAATAAGTAAGATAATTCTATATGATTGCTTAATGCCACTTATTTCTCGGGTAAAAACCCACCAGTCAGAGCTTTTTAGAGGCATGCAAACAGTGAGTGCCCATTGTAGCATCCTTCAAAACATTTTCCCCTTTTAAGATTGTCTTATTCCCTCCAATATTTCACCAAAATTCTAACATAACACTAATAAAATGCTCAGAATACACCAAAATACCGGGGACTCCAGAGATGTGAAAGGAAAATAAATTTCTTACGAAAATCTAAACCCTGCATAATTATAGTGCAAACAGAGCGCAGTAAAATTTAGATTACCACCCCAGTTGTGGTCAATGACCGGTTTTTGCATGAATCCCTCCCGAAGTCGAGTAAAAACAAAACCTTTCTTCACTAAACAAATATGAAAGCGAATTAAAAACATGACCATTCTTACAACTGTTTTTAATTACAACTATTTTTCTCAGTTCACATCCTTCAGACAACCTTCTGTTCGTCACATAGCGTAATACGAGGAGTACCGTAAACTAAATTTCAGCCCAGGGAGTTGTTACAGCTCATGGAGTTCAATCAAAGATATACTGTACAGGAATTTTTGCTGCAGGAACAAGGGAGTAAGTCTCACTTTGCTGTTATGGTAAAGCCACATCTTGAGTACTGCATGCAGGTCTGGAGACCTCGTTTCAATGACGTGGATCTGTTGGAAGGGTACTCTTGCGATGAAAGACATCAATTCTTCAAATTGCAGTGACTGGAAACTAAGCACTTGAAAGGAGACCTGATTGAAAATTGTTTAAAGTGGACCGATTAAAATAAATGCTGATTCCATGCTTGCTTTTCTCGGACAATGCACACATAAATGAAATAAATTGAAAAAGGATATATGTCAGAAAATTTCTCTCTCAACCAGAAAGTAATTAGTTGTAATTAATTGTAGCCAGAAAGTAATTAATAGTAAGTAATTAATTAGTAAATAGGTACACTTCCATCTGTTGTGGAAGTGGGTAGCTTGAATAAATTTAATCAAGGATTAAACAAATTATTAGAAAGGGCGAACTGAAAAGATACTTTTTTTTTGTTTATTCCGCATTAGCCTGCTTCCTGAATCGTTTGTCACGACTAATACCAATATTAATTTTCAAAACTAAAGAAAAATCGTACATGTAGCAAAATAACAAATTTATTTACACTGCTCGAAACATTTAGGTTCATTCAATGTCCTTTGAGAATAGTGGCAGCCCAATTAGGAGCTAAATGGGCCATAGTCTCCATTATGGCAATACAACGTGGAATTTTTTACTGTTGCATGATGATTAAAACTTAATGATTCACAGAATATTGCTTTAGTCACTCCTATTAACAGCTTTAGCTTTCTCTTTAGAAAATTGACTGAGACCGCAGTAAGAGCATATGGTTTTTCCTCAGGTTTACAGGAGAAAAACCATGCTACCCCCGCCTGATACCGACTGACTCAGCTATGCTTTGAAAAAGGCTCATAAAAATTCCACGCCTCATTTAGAGGGATTCAAACACAGGTCTTTTCCACTCAGTGTTGAGAGCACGGCGATTCTAGCAACTGTGCTACTCGGGAGGGCTGGAGTGGATATACACTAGTGCTCAATGAATTATGTCCCTCGTGGGCAACACGCACTGTGGTAGGATCGCCGTCTTCCCCACACCAGGTGGAAAAGACCTAAGTTCGAATCCCGTCGATAACGGGGGAATTTTTATGGATCTTTTCACAGCGTAGCTGAACAAATGAGTCCCAGGCGAGGGCAGCATGGTTTTTCAAACAAAAATTTGGTCTTTCGTCCAGCAAACAGAAATCAGTCTCAGAACAGACGCAATTTACAAACAGCATAGACGGAGAGTCTGCGCGCGTAGCACAGTGGTATCGTCACCGTCTTCCCCACATCAGGTGGAAAATACCCGGGTTCGAATCACGTCAATGACGCGAGGAACTTGAATGGTCTTTGTTCACTCCGTGGCTGAGCTGTCGGTCTCAGATAGCAAGGCTTTTTCCACAGAAAACTGGGTTTTCTGTGGGAAACCCAGTTCGTCCAGCAAACAGACAAATCGGCCATAGAACACATGAAATTAACGGACACAACACATCACGGCAGATGAATTTAATTATTCGGGTGACCTAAATATAATAGTAGTAGCATACAAAGAGCAACATGGCCTTAGTCACCGATGCTCCTAAAAATCAACAACCAACTGAATTGTCACCAACCCAACCGTAATGAACTATATCATAGCTTGCAGCATAAAAAGCCACTTCTCTAGCTTTGTAGGCTAAAGTAGTGATAATTTGAAGGTGGTCATGCAAGTAAAACTGATAAAGATGTTATGTTTGATATTTGATTTTTAGGAGCATTAGCAACTAAGGCCATATTGCTCCGGGGATATTCGGTGGTCATTCCCTGACCTTTCCACATCCTCCGTATTTGGTGGGCACGGGTTCGAACGCTGGTATAATCAAGAAGCGTGTGCTATGCACTTCTTCTCCTGGCTAGGAGGCGTCACTGATAAAGAAGTAGCTCTTTGACGTAGTAAAGATATCGCGGTGTTTCCCAAGGACATGATTGTGGGAAGTCGTGCGTAGATTGATTCCATATAGGAAACGGCACGTCTTGTCGGTTGCTCACGGCCCATTATGTTTACGGTATACAAAGAATGGTGTCTAACGGGTCAAACGATCGTGGTGAGCGAAGGGTGCAGCGCGTTGTATGGGCTCAACGGTATGTCACTTTGCGACAGCTGATATCGCTATACAATATGAGGAATATAAGAGCAGCTATGGGGTTCCACAGCAGACGCCCCAAGAGACATCTTTTCACCGATATAATCATTTTCGATGACGAATGCTATGTATCAACAAAACACAGAACACCGAAGAGCTGAAACGAAATGTGCTGGTCGTATGAGTCCAAATACCTGGTGCAGTTCACGCCGACGGACGGCTTCGTGTGGCGCAAGCAGCAGAAGTTCATGCACCCATTGTGAATGGTGCCCACTGTCCGGACAGAAGTGGGCGATTACTTAAATTTAATTGTTGCAGCAATGCAGTTTTTATGCAAATTATTATGAAACCCCAAAAGTTTATGTTCTTCAATACGCCATTCAATATACCTAAACGTGTTGCCTTTGCAGTCCTTAGAACATCAAGGCGAAATGACACGTCGTACCATGTACTGGCCAGCATATCAACATTCACAATTTTGATTGGCACGCTATCCTTACAGGAAGGGTTTCAATTTTAGTAATGGGTGTGCTGTACACAAAGGGCCTGCCAGAGTACGGGAGTCAAAGTACAGGTCACTGTTGAAAAAACCCGGTGAATTAGGATTGAATTTGAAAGTACCTGCAGTTCTGTCCGCACACGATAGGAGGGAACATATGATGAGAGCCTTTTCGATCAATTTGGCCCTGGAGAGATTATGCAAAGCTCAAGGGGTAGCATTTTTCTCAGTCTGGTCTGTACTTGTTAACAGGAGAGACTGCTTCTACAGGAATGGGACACAGTTAAATAGAAAGGGTGCAAGAATATTTGCTGATGCTTCGAGGCAGTGTTAGGTGGGTCGAAAAACTGCTAGCTTGGGGGAATACAAGGAATAATAGATTAACAGTAGCCACTCGCGAATGTGCAAGTGATTCTTGCACTGCTTCTATTGGAATGAGCAGCAGCCTGGAAAACAAGATGCGAGTATTTCACAGACTGCTGGGATTCATTGCGGTACAAGTCAACATATGGGTTGTATTAGGGTAGCTAAGAATAGGAGCAGGTGCATGTATTCTTGCATGTACACCAATGCTAGGAGTTTGCTAAATAAATTTGATGAATTTGAGGTATTGTTCTGTTCATCAAAGTCAGATATTGTTGGCATATCAGGGACGTGGTGCCACACAGATATAAGGAATGCAGAACTGGAATTTGGGGAGTACAATGTGTACAGGAAGGATAGACAAGATAGGAAGGGAGGAGGAGGAGGAGTTATACTATTAGTTAAGAAACACATAAAATCCAAGGAAGTGAAGCCAGTGGACATCGCTGGACAGTGCAGTGTCGAGTCAGTTTGGTGTGGCATAAGCATTGGGAGATCAAAATTCAGAGTAGGAGTGTGCTATAGGACTGATGACTCTGATGAGTATAATAAGAAACTGTAAAGGGAAATAGAGTGGGCCAGTAAATCAGAGAGTCATATAATGCGGGCTTTTAATTTCCCAGCTATTGACTGGAATTTGTCGGTGGGTCACTTACACAATAGCAAGGCTTTTGTGGATTTATTGGATGATCATTTTCTACATCAGCATGTTCGGGAGGCAACTAGAGGGAGTAATACTATTGATCTGATTATCAGTAGTGATTCTTAATGCATTAAGAATCTTCAGATAAAGGAACCACTAGGTGATAGTGATCACAGTGTGCTGAAGTGGGATTTATTCAAAGAGGTAACTACCATTAAGGGTGTTAAAGGGAAGAGATTTTGCTTTCGTCAAGGTGACTACGGTGGCCTGAGACAGTATTTAAATTCTATATGGTGGGACCAACTGACTATGTTACCAACAGCAAATTCAAAATGGGAAGCATTCAAAGAATTTATCTTGGAAGCTACTAGGCTTTACATATAAACTAAGAAATATTGTTCAAGGTTAAGGCTAAGTGGATGTCAGATGAACTAATGAGCCATATGGCAGAGAAGAAAAATGCATGGTATACATATAAATTAACACGTGACACATAAGCGTATGATAGATATAAGCTGGTCTGTAACCAATTAACAAACGAGATTAGGCAGGCAAAGGCAGATCATGATAAATCCTTGGCAAAGGATGCAAAGAAAAACAACAAAGAATTCTTTACCAATAAACTCTAGAAGGAAGGGGATTAATCCGATTGGTCCACTGGATATTGATGGTTCAGCTGTTGATGATCCTGCTCAGGTGGCTAACAAACTAAATGAGTATTTTGCATCTACATTCACCCATGAGGAGTTATTCAGGGAAGGGGAATGCCAGATGTGTATTAAACTCTGCCAGTAAGCTAGATAACCTTGTAATAACTGAGGATAAAGTGGGGGAGAAATTGTAGAAGATAAACTTAAGAAAGGCACCTGGGTGGATGGAATCTCTCCAGTTATATTAAAGGAGGCAGGAAAGGAAGTAAGCAAACCTTTAGCCATACCATAATTATGAGAGCTTCTTTGGACTCGTGGGAGCTACCAATGGACTGCAGACGTGAGAATGTGACCCCAATTCACAAAGAAGGATCAAAAGGCAACACAAGTAATTATAGACCTGTTAGTTTAACTTCTGTTCCAATAAAATTAAAGGAGGCACTGGTTAAAGGAGCACTGCAGGATCATCTAGACAAGACTTCATTTATAGCTCGGACACAGCATGGTTTTGTTAATGGAAAGTCTTGCCTGACCAATTTGATTGGATTCTATGATGTGGTCGCAAAGGAACTGGATGCAGGGAATAACTTTGATATCATATATTTGGATCTCAGAAAGGGTTTGATACTGTTGCACATGGAAGACCACTGAACAAATTGGAGCAGTGTGGAACTGGAGGCAAATTGCTGCTATGGATAAAGGGATGGTTGAGTGGGAGAAGACAGAGAGTGGTAATCAATGGACACTGCTCATCGTGGACTAATGTTATTAGTGGACCGAATACTGAACCCTAATTGTTATTAGGGTTCAGTGTTCGGTCCATTGTTGTTTTCTGTATTTATAAATGATATTGATGATGGTATATCAAGGTTAATGTCCAAGTTTGCAGATGATACGAAGGTTGGCAAGGTTATTAAGGACACTAATGACAGTACGCTGCTGTAGCAGGATCTAGAAAAGTTGAGCAAATGGGTTGAAAGGTGTCAAATGAAGGTTAACATCGACAAATGTAAAATACTACATATGGGAAGCAGCAACCCCAGAGTGACGTATCAACTCTGTGGTACTACACTGACAGTGGTAGAGAAAGAAAAGGACCAGGGGTAACTGTGCAGGCAGATATTAAGTTTTCTGGGCAGTGCAGACAGTCTGCAAGAGTAACTCCTTGTCTCTTGTCAATGATATATAAGCAGGAATTTTTCTAGCAGGGATAAGGAGGTGAATATCCCCTTATATAAGGCGGTGATTATCCCCTTATATAAGGCAATGGTCAGGCCACCCCTTGAGTACTGGATACAGGTCTAGAGGCCTCATTTTAAGAAGGATGTAGAGCTATTGAAACGAGTACAGAGAAAGGCAACAAGATTAGTGAATGGAACAAAGGATTGCTGTTACGAAAAAAGGCTTAAATTTTGGCAATTGCAGAGTCTGGAGACTAGGCACCTGCGAGTTGATCTGCTTGAGGTGTATAAAGCTTTGAATGGTTTGAGCATGCTGAATGCCGATGGAATTCTTTCTCTTGCTCAGAATAATCAGTTGAGAGGGCATAAATTCAAATCGAGGAAAGACAGATGTAGGATAGATGTGCGGAAATTTGCCTTTACCAGCGGGTGGTTGGTTGGTGGAACAGATTTTTATCCTTTGTTTTGGAAGTTGATAGCCTTAATAAATTGAAAGCTGAGCTGGACAGGTAATTGGAACGAACGGAGGGGTGGAATCGGAGCGTGTTTTTTTTTTTTTTTTTTGGCCGATTCTGCATAAGCTTGCATTCTTTCATCGTATGCCTCTACTAATGCTAGAAACCTCCTCTGTGAATTGGGGATACATATGCACATCTCCCCTCCATGGGAATATTTCCTGAATCTAAGGATGCTCTCATAATTATGGCTAAGGGTTTTTCTTACTTCCCGTGTTGCTCCTTCATTATAACTGGATAGATTATATCTGCCCCAAACCACTTTTTTTTAAGTTTAACTTCAACAATTTCTCCTGCACTTTGCTTTCAGTTATCAGAAAATCACTCAGCGCCTTAGAGTTTGACAAACGTCTGGCATTCCCCTTATTGAATAACTCCTCATGTGTGAATGCAGATGAAAAGTATTCATTCAGTTTATCAGATACTTGAGTGGAACCATTTATGTTATGTGGACGAATCTGATTGATCCCCGTCCTTCTGGAATTTACGTAAGTAAAGAACGCTTTGCTGTTTTTCTTTTCGTCATTCTCCAACGATTTGTCGTAATCTGCCTTCACCAGCCTAACCTCGTTTATGAATTGATTACAGACATGCTTATATCAGCCGTAGGCTTCTGTGTCACGTGATAATTTATATACGTCCCATTCATTTTACTTCTCTGCCACGAGCCTCATTAATTCATCTTACATCCATTTAGGCCTAAACCTCAAACAGTATTTCTTCATTGGAATGAAAAGCCTAATAGCATCCAAAATCGAATCCATTTCGCATTCAACGTTCGTAACATCATACGTTGATCGCACTGTACAGAATTTAAAAACAGTCTGAGACCTGTGTGGTCACCTTTACGAAAGCAAAAGCCCTTCCCTTTGGCCTTGATGGTACTTACATCCTTAAGTAATTCCTACATCAATACATTGTGATCACTGTCACCCAGTGGTGCCTTAATTTGGAAATTGGTAAAGCATTCGTCATCACTGCTGATAATCAGATCAAGAGTATTGCTCACTCTGGTTTCCCCTCTAACATGTTTCTGTAGAAAACAATCCAATAAATACACAAAATTCTTGGTAGTGTGCGAGCGACCAACTCAAAAGTTCCAGTCAGTATCTGGAAAGTAAAAATCTTCCAATTGTAAGACATTCTGATTTACTGGCCCACCCTATTTCTCTGCACAATTGCTCATTATACTCCTCAGATTTATTAGGTCTATAACACACACATGTTCTCATTTTTCCTTTCCCAGCGCTTGTGTCACACCAAACAGACTCAACATTGCATTGTCCACCAACATCAATTGGATGCACTTCCTTAGATTTTATGTGTTTCTTAACTAACAGCATAACCCCTCCTCCCTCCCTTTCTACCCTGTCTATGCTTTCTGTACACATTTTTACTCCACAAATTCAAATTCTGCATTCCTTATAACTTGTGTTACTGGGAAAATAATGGAATTGCTGGTTAAAGAAGCATTGTAGGCTCATCTAGAAAAGATTGCAGTAATTGTAAGACACAGCATGGGTTTTTAACGGTCAGTATTTTCTGACAAATTTGATTAGATACTATGATATGATCACAAGTGATTGAATGTCAAAAATAATTTTGATATTATATACTTGGATTTACGAATGTTTTTGATACTGTTCCACATGGAAGACAGCTATGAAAATTGGAGAGGTATGGCATTAAGGGCAAGTTCCTACAATGGATAAAGGGATGGTTGCGTGGGAGACGACAGAGAGTGGTAATCAATGCACACTGCTCGTCGTGGACAAATGTTATTAGTGGAGTTCCCCAGGGTTCGGTGCTGGGCTCATTGTTTTTTTTTTTGTGTATTCATCAATGATATTGATGATGGTATATCAGGATTAATGTCCAAGTTTGCAGATGGTACAAAGGTTTGCAGGGTTGTTAACGACAGTAAAGAGAGTATGCTACTCCAACTGGATCTAGACAAGTTGGGCAAATGGGCTGAGAAGTGGCAACTGAAGTTTAGTCTTGACAAATGCAAAGTACTGAATATGGGTAGCAATAACCCAAGAGAAACGTACCAACTGTGTCGTACTACTCTCAGGGATGTGGAAAGTGAAAAATACTTGGGGGTTATTGTGCAGTCAAATATCAAGATGGCTGAATAGTGTAGATGGGCTGCAAGTGCTGGTCATGGGGTCTTGTCAAAGATATATAGGTATTTTGCTACCAGGGGCAGGGAGGTAATAATCCCATTGGTGGAGGCAATGTTGAAGTCACACCTAAAGTACTGTGTACAGTTGCGGAGGCTCATTTTTGGAAGGCTGTAGAGTTTCTAGAACGATTACAAAGAAGGGCATCAAGATCAGTTAGGGAAACAAAGTGGTGCTCTTACCAAGAAAAGCTAAAGTGCTGCAAATTGCAGTTCCTGGAGAGTTGGCACCTTCGAGGTGATCTGATTGAGGTATATAATGCATTGAATGGGTTGAGTAAGCTGAATGCTCATGGAATTCTTTCTCTTGTTCTGATTAAGCACCTGAGGGGGTGTAGATTCAAATTGAGGAAAGATAGTTGTAGAATAGATGTGCGGAAATATGCCATTAGCCAATTGTTCGTTGATTGGTGGAACCGACTTCCTTCTTTTGTTGTGGAAGTTGTTAGCCTAAATAAATTAAAGCTGAGCTGGATAGGCATTTGGAACGAATGGAGGGGTCAAATGGGGAAGGTTTTTTTTTGACTGATGCTTCATAAGCTTGCTTTCTAATATCTGTGGAGACACCACAACATCTCTGATATCCCAACTACATCTGCCTTTGATGTCTTGATCCGAACTGCAAATTGATGAATTTTTTTTGCTATACTTCTGGTATTACTGTTCATGCAAGAATACATGCAAGTATCCATGCACTCTTTGTTACTGTAACACAGCCCATGAATTTATTCGTTCCATGATGATTCCCAGCAGCTCTTGATATCCCCAGTAAGATGCTCACTAGGCTGCTGCTTATTAGAATAGAAGCAGTGCAACAATAACTTTCGCTTCTGTCTGCAGTTAGCCTTAATCTTTTAGTCTGAGCTTCCATCGAAACTAGCAGTTTTCTGACCCAGCTAACACTGCCTTGATAGAATCATGAAATATTCTTGCATCTTTTCTATTTAAGTGTATCTAATCCCCATAGAAGCAGTCTCTCCTGTTAGCAAACACAGACCACTCTGAAAAATATTCTCCCCGGGCCTTGCATAATCTCTCCAGGGTCGAATTAATTGACAAGGCTCTCATCTTGTATTCCATCATATTGTGTCTGGGCAGAATTGCAGACAGTTTCAAATTGAACCTAACTCGCGACTCTTTTTCAGCATCTGCCTGTACTTGTTAAGTAAATCTACAGATCTCTTACTGTTAACATCATACCTCCCCACAAAATGTAGTATTCCTTTACTAATAGCACTACGTGTTCGTATCATGCAAATTAAAATATGTAGGGATGTTGTATGTGTGTACGTATGAAATTTACTACCTTTTTTAATGACATAATGGTTGGAGCCAGATGGTCTGGCCTGATATGAATATCTAGGAAGGTGTAATGTCCTGAAATTTAATTTCCGACTTTGTCTGTAGTGTAGCGTAATTGGTCCTATAACGAAATAATATCGAATCAGCGGCGATCCTGTCCTAAGCAGTTTGTTGATGTGAGAGGCCACCTGAAGCTGATATGAATTTTGTTTTTTTAGCGTTTTAGTGATATAAACAAGACAACCTGGCCTTCTCCAACAATAAATAGAACCTCCTTTCACCTCTGAAGAAATGAACAAAGCACTTGACAGAACAAAAATAAATAAATTCCCTGGTCATGATAATATTGAGGCTGAGGTCATCAAGAAAGCAGCAACATATCTCCCAAACCATATATTAGCACTGTTCAACAAATGCCTTGCGAAAGGAATTTTCCCTGATTCTTGGAAACAGGCAGTGCTTCGACTCATCCTAAAAGGTCCAGATAAAGATCCTACTCTACCCAAATCTTACAGCCCCATTGCTCTTCTCCAGGTCTTGGGAAAGGTAATGGAGCGGCTGCTTCAATCCAGATTATCCACCTACTACCAGACAGCCAACTTAGACTCTCCAAAGCAGTATGGCTTTAAGCCAGGATGCTCCACTGAAGACGCTATGAACAATCTCCTCAACACAGCAAACTCAACCACAGAAAAATATCTACTGGCTATCTCCATTGACTTTGCTGGTGCCTTTGATTCCATCTGGTGGCCCAGCATTGTCAGGAGATTACGTCAACTCAATATTCCACTCAACCTCTACCGCTGTCTCCAGAACTACCTCTTCAACCGCTCAGTAACTGTTCAAACAAATTTTCAGAAAATCTCCCGACCAGTTGTTAGAGGGTGTGCACAGGGCTCAGTTCTTGGGCCGTACTTCTGGAACTTGATACTAGATGAATTCCTTCTTATGGATCTAAGTCCTGTGGACTGCATGGCCTATGCAGATGACCTCATTCTCCTTATCAACGCTGATTCTAGAACTCAGCTTGAGCAAATTGCCTCCCCTGCCTTAACGATCCTGCAAAATTGGACAAACAACCACAAGTTAGTCATCTCTGGGGAAAAACGAAGACTATCCTCCTCAAAGGATCTTTGGACATAAGATGACCGCCCCAAATTAAAATCTCTGGGCAGACATTGCAACTCAAAACAGAACTAAGATATCTAGGAGTAACCTTCGACTCCCGATTAACATTCTTACCTCATCTTAATTACCTCTCCAACAAAATACGTCGTTATACTGCCATGATCGTATGAATTAGCAGAGCAGACTGGGGTTTGAAGAGGAGGACTCTCATGCTACTTTACAAAACCATCTTCTTACCAACTGTGTGCTATGGTGCAGCCATATGGTTCCCTCATGCCATCATTGCCCGTAATACAGCAAAGCTACATACAATTCAACGCAATATCCTACTCACTGTGACTAGAGCTTGCCGCACAGTCAGTAATCCTGCCCTGCAGGTCTTAGCAGATACTCTTCCTCTGGACCTGGAGGTTATTCGTCGCGGCCTTGCATACCGCATAAAGAGAGGAATTCCCACCACCATTCTGGATATAACACTCGATCTAGCTAATGATCCAAAAAACGAAATGAAACAGATTTACTAAAGACCTTGGGAGCAAACAACCAAAGGTGAAACAACTAAAAGATTTCTTCCACAAGTTATGATAACTGCACCAAAACCTCCTCCATGGTACTCACCAGGCCTTCACATCTCGCTCATCCTCACTGGTCATGGATCGTTTCGGGCCAAGCTGCATGCCCTGGGTCTCACCGATTCTCCTCTCTGCAAATGCTGCGACAATGAAGACTGGATTCACCTCATGTATAATTGCCCTCTTTATGATATACCCAGTGGGCAGGAACATCTCTACATAATTGACGAAACCAACTACAAAGCCTTCACACTTTTGCCCAGACTGTATTTGAAATGCGTCAAATTCACCTACAGCAAACTGTTCAACGCACCCCATCTTATAATGAACCCAAAACTCAATTCACAGAACATATCCTGAATGGAATCAAAGAAAACACAAACAGAATATTGATCTTTATCCTTACCTAACAGGAATCTCTCGACGTTCACAAAGGAAGCTATCTGACAAACCCAAGAACCCAAAAAGGACTTTTCTACAATAGACACAAGAACTTCAAGCAATCCTCGAGCTTCATGAATCCATGTGCCTCCTCTCATCCCCTAAGAGAAGGTTATCCAAATTCTCTACCCAGTGTGGGACACTGCTCATTGCCCACAAGTCACCGTTGGATGAAGAAGATTAAATTGCTGACACTGGGCCCTTTGCCCAATGTGGCACCCACTCACTTGCCGGCACCTCCTCTCTTCAAGGTGTTGGACAATATCTGATTTTCCTACTTGTGTAGGAACTCATATAAATACTCCTCTGGGAGTGTGACTGGCATTTGACATCAAATGCAGGGTCATACTATTAGGCAATCTGACTTTGTGGGTTACTTGACCTCACAATCTTTTCTCTTCTTCCTGAGGTAGGGTGGGCTTCCCCCTTTGGGGGGAGCCCACCCTACCTCGCCCTCTTTCTTCTGCTTATCTTCTTTCTTCATCTCAATCTCTCACCCCTTCTCCTATTTCAAAAAGAAAGAGAAGAAGAAAAAAAATTTATTTTTATTTTTTTTCTATTATTTTTACTTTTTATTTTTTTATTTATTTATTTATTTATTTTTTATTATTATTTTTTTAATTTATTTTATTTTATTTTTTTATTTTTTATTTTATTTTATTTTTTTTTTTTTTGGCTCTCCCTGGGAAGCTCAGGCTAACCCCAGGGTTGGCCAGCTAGAGTTCTCTTCCCACATACCTGTTCCGGCTCCCAGTGCCAGTGACGGTAACTAGCGGTCTGTGGTGTTCCAAGGACCCTAGGCTAAGCGGCCGGATGAACAACATAACCCGCACTAAGCAAACATGACATACACTAACATATGCTATCTGGCCTTGAGAGTACTGGCTTGTCAAAAAACACTATGTCACTATGTCACTATGATATCAGCACTTTGGTCATTTTTCGCCATATATAATATGTCTGTAAATTGCTGTGTTCTGTAGTCGATTTGTTTTTTGCTGGACAAAAAACCAGAGTTTTCGGGATTAAAACCATGCTACTCTCGCTTGAGATCGAATAATTCAGCCTTGTTGTGAAACTAGCTACTAAAAATTCCTCGCGTCACTGACTGGTTCGAACTCGGGTCTTTTCCACCCCCCTGTGAGGAAGACGGTGATACGAACTGTGCTATTCACGACGTTTCGACAGGACATGTGCAGGGTAATAGAAAGGCTATTAATAGGGATAATAGAAAGGAATGTACCATCTTTCAACAGAATAATGTACCAGCCAGATAACAATTAATTACAACAGTGGTAATGAAAGAGGCTTTCAGAATGCACACGTCGTTGCAATTTTTTCAAGGATCATATATTGCAGCCAACGATCTTACTGTTTTTTTTATCTCCTATCAGCAAAAAACAAGAAGGTGCGGTTAAACGAACCAAAGATCACTCACGAGTTCCTATTTATATTGTCTCGTGATGATCGCAAGAGTAGAATGAAAAAAAAAAACTGCGTGGATCCATCCTGATGGGTGTCACACAGCAGCCTGGTGGCGCCGGTATAATGGTGTGTACATTGTTTTCCTCGTATGCATTGGGTCCCCTCTGATACCATACCATACCAGTAGAGCAACATTTTAGCATTAGCATTAGCATTACTAGAGGCATTTGATGCAAGAAAGCAAGCTTATGCAGCATCAGCCAAAAAAAAAAAAAAAAAAAAAAAACCACTTCCACTTCACCCCTCTGTTCGTTCAAAATACCTGTCCAGCTGAGCCTTAAACTTATTTAGGCTATCAACCTCCACCACAAGGGATGGAAGTCTGTTCCACCAACCAACCACACGCTGGCTAAAGGCAAATTTCCGCACGTCTATCCTACATCTGTCTTTCCTCAATTTGAATTTATGCCCTCTCAGGTGATTTTTCTGAGCTAGAGGAAGAATCCCATCAGCATTGAGCATGCTTAAACCATTCAAGGCTTTATACACCTCTATCAGATCACCTCGCTGGTGCCTAGTCTCCAGACACTGTAATTTGCAAAACTTAAGCCTTTCTTCGTAAGAGCACCCCTTTGTTCCATTCACTAATCTTGTTGCCCTTCTCTGTACTCGTTCCAGCAGCTCTACATCCTTCTTGAAATGAGGCCTCCAGACCTGTATACAGTACTCTAGGTGTGGCCTGACCATCGCCTTATACAATGGAATAATCACCTCCTTATCCCTGCTGGAAAAATTCCTGTATATCATTGACAATACTCCATGAGCTACTCTTGCAGCCCGTCTGCACTGCTCAGAGAACTTCATGTCTGCCTGCACAACCACCCCCAAGTCCCTTTCATTCTCTACCACTGTCAGTGTTGTACCACAGAGTTGATACGTTGCTCTGGGGTTGCTGTTTCCCATGTGTAGTACTTTGCATTTGTCAATGTTAAACTTCATTTGCCACCTCTCAGCCCATCTGCTCAACCTTTCCAGATCCTGTTGCAGCAGCATAGTGTCAGTAGTGTCCTTGACAACCCTGCCAACCTTTGTATCGTCTGCAAACTTGGACATTAAGCCCGATATACCATCATCAATATCATTTATAAATACAGAAAACAATAATGGACCCAACACTGAGCCCTGAGGGACTCCACTAATAACATCAGTCCACGATGAGCAGTGTCCATTGATTACCACTCTCTGTCTTCTCCCCCTCAACCACCCCTTTATCCATAGCAGCAATTTGCCTCCAATGTCACACTGCTCCAATTTGTGTAGCAGTCTTCCATGTGCAACAGTATCAAAAGCCTTTCTAAGATCCAAGTATATAATATCAAAGTTATTCCCTGCATCCAGTTCTTTTGTGACTGCATCATAGTATCCAATCAAGTTGGTCAGGCAAGACTTCCCCTTAAAAAAACCATGCTGTGTCTGAGCTATAACTGAAGTCTTGTCTAAATGATCCTGCAGTGCTTCTTTAACCAGTGCCTCCATTAATTTTCCTGGAACAGAAGTTAAGCTCACAGGTCTATAATTACTTGTGTCAGCCTTTGATCCTCCTTTGTGAATTGGGGTCACATTTGCACATTTACAGTCTATGGGTACCTCCCCTGAGTCCAAGGAAGCTTTCATAATTATGGCTAAGGGTTTGCTTACTTCCTTTTCTGCCTCCTTTAATATAACTGGATAGATCCCATCCACCCCGGGTGCCTTTCTTGTGTTTATCTTCAACAGTTTCTCCTCCACTTTACTCCCAGTTATTTCAAGATTCTGTAGCTTACTGCTAGAGTTGAATACACCTCTGGCATTCCCCTCGCTGAATAACTCCTCATGTGTGAATGTCGATGCAAAATATTCATTTAGTTTGTTAGCTACCTGAGCAGGATCATCAACAGTTGACCCATCAATATCAAGTGGACCAATCTGATTCATCCCCTTCCTTCTAGAGTTTACATAAGTAAAGAACTCTTTGCTGTTTTTCTTTGCATCCCTTGCCAAGGATTTCTCGTAATCTGCCTTCGCCCGCCTAACCTCCTTTGTAACTTGGTTGCATATCAACTTGTATCTATCATACTCTTCTGTGTCATGTGTTAATTTGTATGTATCCCATGCATTTTTCTTCTCTGCCATATGCCTCATTAGTTCATCTGACATCCATTTCGGCCTAAACCTTGAACAATATTTCTTAGTTGGTATGTAAAGCCTAGTAGCTTCCAAGATAAGTTCTTTGAATGCTTCCCATTTTGAATTTGCTGTTGGTAACATCATCAGTTGGTCCCACTGTATAGAATTTAAATACTGTCTCAGTCCATCGTAGTCGCCTTTACGGAAGCAATAACCCTTCCCTTTACCCCTAATGGTAGTTACCTCTTTGAGTAAATCCCACTTCAGCACACTGTGATCACTGCCACCTAGTGGTTCATTTATCTGCAGATTCTTAATGCATGAAGAATCACTACTGATAATCAAATCAAGAGTATTACTCCCTCTAGTTGCCTCCCGAACATGCTGATGTAGAAAACAATCATCCAATAAATCCACAAAAGCCCTGCTAGTGTGTGAGTAACCAGCCCCCAAATTCCAGTCAATATCTGGGAAATTAAAATCTCCCATTATAAGACTCTCTGATTTACTGGCCCACTCTATTTTCCTGTACAGTTCCTTATTATACTCATCAGAGTCATTAGGCCTATAGCACACTCCTACTCTCAATTTTAATCTCCCAATGTTTATGTCACACCAAACTGACTCCACACTGCACTGTCCAGCGATGTCGACTGGCTTCACTTCCTTGGTTTTTATGTGTTTCTTAACTAATAGCATAACACCTCCCCCCTTCCTATCCTTTCTGTAGACGTTGTACTCCTCAAATTGCAGTTCCGAATCCCTTATATCTGTGTGACACCACGTCTCTGATATCCCAACAATATCTGCCTTCGATGTTTTGAGCAATACCTCAAATTCATCAAATTTATTTACTAAACTCCTAGCATTGGTGTACACGCAAGTATACCTGCACCTGTTTCTATTCTTAGCTACCCTAACACAACCCATGTGTTTACTTGTACCGCAATGGCTCCCAGCAGTCTCTGAAATACCATGCATCTTGTTTTTCAGGCTTCTGCTCATTCTAACAGAAGCAGTGCAAGAATCTCTTTCACCTCTGCCAGTGGCTACTGTCAATCTATTGGTCTTTGTCTCCCCCCAAGCTAGCAGTTTTCCGACCCATCTAACACTGCCTCGATAGCATCAGCAAATATTCTTGCACCCTTTCTATTTAAGTGTATCCCATCCCTGTAGATGGGATTTGGATGCCACTAAGTTATCCGAAAATTGTTTCTAACCGGAAGCATCCTTTTATGACTGCGCTATAACTGAGAGCAAAATGGAAGAGAAATTGTTGAAGTTAAACGTAAGAAAAGCACCTTGGTGGATGGGATCTATCCAGTTATATTAAAGGAGGCGGCAAAGCAACTAAGCAAACCCTTAGCCATAATTATGAGAGCGTCCTTGGACTCAGGGGAGGTTCCCGCGGACTGCAGATGTGCAAATGTATCCCCAATTCACAAAGGGGTATCGAAGGGTGACACGAGTAATTACAGACCAGTTAGTTTAACTTCTGTTCATGGTAAAATAATGGAGTCGCTGGTTAAAGATGCATTGCAGGATCATCTAGACAAGACTGCAGCAATTATTCAGACACAGCATGGGTTTGTTAAGGGAAAGTCTTGCCTGACAAATTTGATAGGATATTATGATGTGGTTACAAAGGAACTGGATGCGAAAAATAATTTTGATATCATATATTTGGATTTCAGGAAAACGTTTGACACTGTTGCGCATGGAAGACTATTGTACAAATTGGAGCAGAATGGTATTAAGGGTAAGTGGCTACAATGGATAAAAGGATGGTTAAGTGCTAGAAGACAGAGGGTGGTAATCAATGGGTGCTGCTCTTCTTGGACTAATGTTAGCATTAGCATTAGTAGAGGCATTTGATGCAAGAAAGCAAGCTTATGCAGGATCAGCCAAAAAAAAAAAAAAAAAAAACCCACTTCCCCGTGAACTGGATTTTAGCCTTTTAAATAAACTTATTTGTAACTGAACTGATTTTAATTCCTCCTACTTTTAAAAAATATTTTAAATGCCTGTCAAGGCCTCTAAGCTACTTTTTTTATATTTTTAATAGATAAATCTCACAAATGATTCAGCCTTTGTTTTTTAATAGAGTAGCAAAATCATTCAGTGAGATTGTTGTTTGGTTTTTAGGAGCCTTAGCAACTAAGGCCATATTGCTCCGAAATATGTGGTGGTCATTCCCTGACCTTTCTGCATCCTCCATATTTGGTGGTAACGGGCTCGAACCCCGGTCTAATCAAGAAGCGTGTGGTACGCACTGCTGCTCCTTCCCACCTGGCTACGGAGGTGCCATTCAGTGAGATAAATTTGGACATCTTATCCAGAAATACAAAACTTAAAACAAGGTGCTTACTCTTATTTCTGGAAATCCTTATACATTTAATCTAATACTTTCTTTACCCTGATAATTTTCCCTTAATGTTTCTTTTATTCAATCATATATTTAACCCCAAGGGCTCACATCTGGTGAGTATGGGCTTGGCACATCCAGGGTCCTGAGCTGGATATCATCATTCTTCTCTTTCTTGGTGATTCCCTTCTACTTCCGACTCTTGTTCTCTCTCTCTCTCTCTCTCTCCCGCCCTCAGGGTAACTTAGAAATTTTTTTTTGGCTTGTGTAGCAAAAGCCTCAGGCTTCCTTGCACCATATGGCTGCTAATAATAATACAGGAATACCTCACATAGTGCGGTTAATTCATGCCAAAAAAATACCGTGCTATGCAAAACCGTGCTGATCAAGGTATTATTAGTATGTATTGTAATGTAATGCATTCCGACAATTTGATTATATGGGTCGAGTTGCAAAAATATATGGGTTCGTTTACCATAAATTGATGCACACGAAAGTTTTGCAAAAAAAAAATTAAAATGATAAAAATGAAAAATACTAGTAAGTACAGCACAAATGATTTTTATTGCAGTATGTACATACCAAAGAATATAAGTGAAGTATGTACTGTATTTTTATTTTGAAAAATAACTGATCAGCTTAGTTTGCAGAGTTTTTTCTTCTTTTTATCTGCATACATCTCTTTATAACATCAAATGTCATTTTGCAATGCCTGCCTTACTTTCATACCTCGTTTGATGTTTGGATCTAGAACTCTCAGCGCCATCACATTTCTTCTTTCCACTCATATTTGCTTATAAAGGTGTAATGTTTTTAAAAAATAATCTTTAATAAAAATACACAGCAAAAAATATTTGTACAGCTTACGCACAGTGAACGACCTTACCGTATGAATGCTAGCAGAGTTTGTATATAATGGGAGCTGTGACAACAGTCAGCACGGCCTTGAATCCATAATGCATTGGCCTACGTGCTGGCATTATCATACATACATACATACATATCAAATGTATTGGTGCGTAACGCAGTTAATTTTTTTTCAATTCGTAAACCGCATAAACTGTAGCGAAACCTGCGCTGTTCAAAACTGTGCTATGCGAGGTATTCCTGTATGTTCAATTTGTTATTAAGAATTGCTGCTTACTAGTTGTTCCCCAATGTACTCTACATACTATCTTGTAAATAGATTTCTCTTTGTATTCTTTCTATATTGTTTGTAAAATATTGCCTTAAGGAAATGTATCTCATTTTTAAGCAATATACATATAAAATGATACTGTATTAAGTATCAAGAACTCTATTTAGTACTGAACCTTTTTTCCACGATGTTTTTATTGATAAATGGTATTTACTGTAGTCTAGTAAACTGGACAAGTTCCAAGAGTCTGGTAGGAATTACATGCAGGAGTATAACTTGGGATATAATTTGTTTAGATTTTTAGAAACTCTTTTGACATAGTCCACATGCTTAAGTTGGAGAAGTGCATTTTGGGTATGTTGTGACAGTAGATAAAGGCTTAATTTTCATTAATGTTGTTACATGTTTCATGTCAAAAGTTGTGGTTTGGTGATAAGTTTCATGTCACCATTTGAAGTGAACAGGGTGGTTAACAATGGGAACCAGAGTATATTCATACAGCAAGAGTTTTTTGCACACGTAGATGTAATTTCTAAGGACTGTTGAAAACAAAGTAAAAACAGTTAACAAAAGTAGAAACTTCCAACAGCACACACTCTCTTCAGCCTCTAGCCCTGAGCAATAAGCCCATCCTATTCATTTGGTAACCAGCACACCTGGACCCATTTCTCTGGATGCTGAATAAGATTAGAGAGATATTACCCATCCTAAAGCTACAGTCATCTTTGTTGACTTCTGTAAGCGCAGATGTCAACAAAGCAAGAAACCATTGTTATTTTAGTAAAATTACTTGTAATGGAGTTTTAAAAGATCAGGCCAGATTGATGGAAATATCCTCCTTGATGTTTTCAGTATCCTTTAAGCTAACCTGTGGTTTTAATCTCATATTAATGAACATTAATTTAACTTTCATGTAAAGTGATTGTGATTATTATTACTTTGCTTTCATTTTTAAATTCAGAACCAAGGGGGGAAAAGTTAACTTGATGAACTTTATTAAGCAGCATATTAGAGTAGGCATTGCTTCAAATAATTAACCCTTTACATATTATATTCTCATATAAAATATCACTGTTACATTTTGAGCTTGTGTATTGACCCATAATTTGATTTGACATGGAATGGTGCTTTTACATTTATATATTAAAGTTAACCCTTTCCAGGCTATCTGAAATCAGCCATGTTTCATAAATTTTTATTTGTTAATAATGTGATTAAGCTGGTTAATTATGTTGTGTTTTCACTTGTAGGTGGGGTTTGGGTAGAAGGTCATTGCCCCTTAATATAATGATGCAAATATTATTAGAAGTGAAAAATACTGGAAATTGGGAGAGAGCTTTCCAATTTGTACCACGACGGAAACTAAAGAATGTTTAACCCAGGTAAAAATTCATTATTTATAAGTATTACTGCAAATTGTACACATTTGCGTGTGCATTTAAGTTTAATAAACTGATAACAAAAAAATGAGTGCTTCACAGAATGACTTTCATGTGTGCACTGCTTAAACTGAGAACATTTCTTTACTGTGTGCATCTGTCATGATGTCCATTCATTCTTCGATCAGTGCATGGCAACAAACATAATACTCAGTGCTTTAGCTACAATATATGAATAGCCTGTGTGGTAGGTATGAAAAAACTAGAAATAATAGTTGACAGGTTTTTCATGTTTGATTTTAATGAAATTTAAACGGCTCAACAAATCTTTCTAAAAGAGCCAAATATAAAATTTCGCTAAAATCTATCCACCGGGAGTTGAGTTGTTAGATGGACTGTTGGATGAACGTGGTGAAGACAATAGGTGCTGTACGCAGATGTGCCTAAAAAAGCAAGGGATTTCAAACCTCAATGTCACTTTTCATCCTTTATGTTTTATCACTAAATTTGAAGGTTGTGCAGGTAATGGCTTCTTTTTTTTTTTTTTCTTTAAATCCAGGTGCCTGGTGTGATAATGTTAATGGAAGAACCAAAAATTAAAATATCCAAGATTTTTGTAGTCTTTAAATACTTTCAGTGAGCACACAGTAAATCCTAGAACTGCAGGATATGGTGAATATGTTAATTATTAAAAAGGACACTTTTCTGCATTAGTTGAATTGGTCTATTTTGGAAAAACTCTGGTTGATATTAAAGACAATGTTTTTGTACAACTCTGTGGACCTTCACCAGTGATTAACGATGCCAACACTATAGTTAGTGTCCTATTTGGGATTATGGAACAAAGGATGTACATGGCAAGGATCCATTTACCTGCCAGTGTAACTTCCAAAGTACCCAACAAGAAGCAAAACATTTAAGTTTTCAGCTATCATGATAGACCCAGGTAAGAGCCCGGCCCTCTTATTTTCAGAAGGCAGAGGGTTGTGATTAATGGATATTCTTCAGATTGGTGTAATGTCAGAAGTGGGGCTCCTCAAGGTTCAGTTCTTGGACCACTGTTGTTTCTCATTTTCATAAGTGACATCGAAGAAGGCGCAATGTCAAAATTTGCAGACGATGTAAAGATTGGCAGAATCGTTAATGATCAGTACCAAGCAAAGTTCCTTCAGGATGACTTGAACAGACTTCAAAGATGGTAAGAGAAGTGGCAGCTATGTTTTAATGCTGCTAAATGTGAAGTTTTACACTTGGGAAATAGCAACCCCCAAATAAATTATGCACTTGATGGGGTTGAAATTAAAAATAGTGGAGGAGGAAAGTTACAGTACTGGCAGATATCAAGTTTTCTGAACAGTGTAAACAGGCAGCCAGGAAAGCCCCGTGTCATATTGATGATTTATCAAATGCTATCCTGTAGATATAGGGAGGTCATAATCCCACTGTATAAGGCAATTGTAAGACCAAATTTCCAGTACTGTGTACAGAGACCTCAAAGACATCGAGCTTCCTGAAAGGGTCCAAAGATGGGCAACTCAAATGGTGAGATCAGCAGAAGGGACCGTACGAGGAAAGCCTCCAATTACGTGGGCCACAGAATTTGGCAATCAGGCACCTCACAGATGACCTGATTCAGGTTTACAATGCACTGAGGATTGATAAAATGAATGAAGGTAGAATTCTTAGTATTATGAAGAATTCCAGAATTAGGAGTCATAAATTCAAATTACACGGTGTGAGGTTTAGATTAGATTGTAGGAAGTTTTCTTTTAGCCAGCGAATCGTTGATAGCTAGAACAAGCTGCCCCTTGTAGGTAGATGAGGCTGATAGTTTGAATAAATTCAAAGGTCAAGTGCATACTTACCTGTGCGAATGTATAATTTGTGTTTTCTTATCTACTTGTTTTTTTGTTTTTTTTTGGCCTGTGGCTTCCTTGCACTATAGGGGGAATACTGTTACTATTATTATCTGTGTATCTTCTCCATTATGTAGGTTGGAGTGGAAAATTGTCTAGGGCTTCATTGAATGGGTTTATGAAAATCTCTCTGAGGAGGGGTTTACATATACTGAGTCCAATTTTTTGTTTGTAAAGGGTGTGAAAAAATCCAAAGTAACCTTCTACAACTGAAAGGTCAACTTGGTCCAGAATATTTTTTCATGTCTTCTGAGGGTTTGCTGTTAGTGGATTATAATCTAATGACAATAAGCCCTCAGAATATGATATTTACATTACACAATTATTGTATTTGTTTGAATTAAAATCCCTAGTATTCTATAGTCCTCTGTTAAAGGGGGGCTCCCCCTCTCAAGAAAAAGACTGATTTCATTATATTTTTCAGAACCTTTCAAGTTTCGAAAGGCTGACAGGCAAGCATACAAGTAGTAAAGCAAATATGTTGGTGGACAAAAAAAATTAAGGTAACACCATTTCATCAATAATTTAATTATAATAATAGTGTTATATATAATTTTACATACTAATTCTGAATACACAATCAAAATTGATCTACATACATTGCACTGTTCAGATTACTGAAGCCTACAAAAAAAGGCAGCACCTACCAGTCTTTGCCATTCCATCACTTTGAAAGGATGCTAATCCTTTCAAAGTGATGGTTTTTTCTATCGTACCGTTTTTCACAAATCACATGAGTTGTATTTATTGAATGTGTTAAGTTAGGAGCAAATGCTAGGAATTTGTACACTAAATCTTCATGCATTGGCAACATCACCTTCAGTCATTTGTTTCTTGACCTTGAGAGCTCCATGCAGCAGCGTTTATCAGTGTCAGCTCAGTTTATTTTTGAGGTTATCGTGTCAGACTTTTGCTGAAAAGTGAGTAAAATGTCTTCATGCAAGTGTTTGCATTTACAATCTAAACTTATCTTGTTATATTTTGGAGTGAAACTCAGTGACAAGATAACCAATGAGCTCTACATAAAGTTTGCCAAACCTGTGTTGAAGCATTGGGATTGTGGAAAAATGGTAAAAAGAAGGCTATGGTATTTGTAATTCCTATGATTTGGTGGAAGGCTACAAACCATTGTGATGACTGTTACTTTTGGTTAGTTAATCCAGAGTAGTTAATACAATGCAAAGATTAAGAAGAGCATTGTGTATTCTAGTATTCCATCTGCCATTAGTATGCCCTCCATTAAATTGGAGGATGTAGCAGCAGAGAGTGCTGAAAGTGAAGGCTTCTGAGGATGAAACTGAAGTTTACTCGCCTGGAGACAGAGTCCAGCCCTACTGTTTAGACAGCATGAACTCAATGATCTTGTAAGAGATTTAAATTTACCAAAGGAATCTGCGGAACTCCTTGGTTCTAGATTTAAGTAAAAAACCTTCTAGCACCATGGGACATTTTCTTCCTAGTAGAGAGAATGAGAACAAGTCTGTGGTTTTTTTCAGTAACATAAATGACTTAATGAACTATTTAGGAATTAGTTACAATCCTACACAGTGGAGACTTTATTGACTCAAAGAGGAGTCTCAAAGGTGTGTTGCTTCACAATGGAAATAAATATAGGTCAATTCAGTTGCTCAGTCTGTGCATTTGAAACAAACGTATGAGAACTTGAAGTTGAAGACAAATATTAAGTATAAAGAACATAGTTGATTGGTCTGTGCTGACTTTAAAGTGATAAGCATGTTACTTGGATAGCAATCTGGCTACACAAAAGTGCCTTGCTTTTTTGTATGAGTGCGACAGTTGAGCAAGGAGTAAGCACTGGGATGTCAAGGTCTAGCCAAAGAGAGGCAGTTTGTTGCCCGGATTAAAGAATGTAGTTTGCAAGCCACTAGACACCAAAACTGTCCTCCTTCCACATCAAACTGGGTTTGATGAAACAGTTTGTGAAAACTTTACCTCAGATAGATCTTTTCTTCAAGAGAAGCTAAAACAAGGTATTTTTGTTGAAACCTCAAATTTGCAAACTGATGAGAGACTGAGATTTTGAGAGAACTATGAATAAAATAGAAAAACAGGTATGGATTAGCTTCAGGTCTGTTGTTGAGAACTTCTTAGGGAACAATATGGATCCAGACTACAGGAATGTAGTTTAAAATAAATTGGCAAATTTCAAGAAGATGGGCTGCAATGTGTGTGTCAAGGTACATTTTCTACACTCCCACATAGACTACTTCACAGAAAATCTAGGAAGTGTTAATGAAGAACAGGGTAAGAGGTTTAGCCAGGACATGAAACATGTGGAAATGAGGTACCAGGGGAAGTGGATTGCCAACATGATGGCTAACTATTTGGTGGTTGCTGAAGAGGGACTGTAAGGTAGAAGGAAGAAAAATCAAAGAAATCAAAATTTGATCCATCATAGATCAGCTTTTAAAATGAGAGGAGTGTTTAGCAGACTTCTTACAACACCACCCTTTTTAATAGTGTTTTCAATATGTATTAAATATAAAAGTAGCATATTGTTAAAAATCAAATTTTTTTTGTGATTTTTGATGTGATGGGAACACTGAAGTCATTTTTGAAAATGATTCAGAAACACCCTTTTCTGAGAAAACACTGAATTTTTTCAAAATGCAGAGTTGTGTTATTCATTAGTAAGCTTGACTAAGAAATATCACAAAATTTTATATTAATTATACATATTTTTATTTTTCAGATTTTCGTAATGTCAGTGACTGAATCCAGTTGGCTTTAAACAAAAGAAAAGTTATCAAATATTCCACAGTTAACAGATGTTTTTGAAGCACTGCATGTTATTGCAAGCATCAACCTGCAATTTGAGAACCAGTTGTCACCTGATTATTTTAATTGCTGTGAAGCTGAAAACATTCTTGGGGTTTACTGTGAATTAAAATTAAAAATAAGAGGAATTTCTCTTATAGATTACTATATGACAGTTGTGGTTTCTAAATAAAATTCAGTTTCTAAACAAATAATTTTATTTAGAAAAGAATTTAGAAACCACAGTTTCTAAATAAATATAAGATGCCCTCAGAGTGTTTTCCATGAAAACATCTTAATTTTATCAAGAGTTATGTAGAACTTACACGCATTGTCACCATAATTATATTGAAGAGTTAACTGAATATCTGCACATTGAGAGGTTCATAAAGAAAACATTTCAGTTTGTTATATATTTATTTAATAAATATAACTGAGAGAATTCTGAAAGAATGGTTACTCATCTGAACAATTATGCATGCTGTATATGATTTTATCATACATTTAATTAGAAAATGACTGTGACCACCACCAGTTATGAAAGGAAATTAATTTTCGGCATACTGAAGAGCAACAAGCTTATATAACATGGCTGAACTGTGGCTTGTGAGCCACATGCAATTCCCAGGAAAATTCATGTCTCAAAATAATACCTTGATCAATGGGGGTGAAGGTTGAATTTTGCAAGTAGCAACCACTATCTAATGATTTTAATACCAGTTGGAATTTTTCAAGAAACAGTTTAACTTTTATTCATACAAAAACTGACAGTCAGTTATGAAAATACTAAAAATTCACAGAAAAAATTGTACCTTTATTCAAGCACCATTTCACTATTGGGAAAGGCAGTTTTACCCTTAAACCCTGTATTAACTTACTTTTTTTAACATTTTAACAGAGCCTAAGATATGAAATTATCACAATTCAGCTCCAGTTTTGTTTGGTGGTATTTTTCTGGTTATTTTACTTTGCTCGTTAACAAGCATATTAGAAGTTAGTTAATGAAGTATTATTAATAAATTTTGAAACAGCAGAATCTGAAAAGTAAATTTTACTTAATGAAAGTCAGCTATGCACTTTGAAGGCTTGTCTCTCAAATCTTCAAAAATTATCGTGTGACACTCAAGCCTTTGAAGATTTGTTTGTGCAACTCTTGGGGTTATTAAGTATGGTCACCACTATTGTGTATAATGTGCATATATCTGAAAACTGGACTGACTTAATAAGGAAGGATGAATTACAGCACAAATAGGATTTAGAAACAAACGTTTCAAAGGAATTCACATCTTAAAGACAGTTAGTAATTTAATTTTATGTAAAGAATTTAAATCGGTGATCTTTATTAATAAAAACACAATATAATACAATTTATGTTCACACTGTACAAAGGACCAATTAGGTGCTATCTTACTGTAATCTGTTAAAATCAACTTCCAGGCTGGCCAACCAGAAACCTAGGAAAAATAAAGGAGAGAATTAATTCCAAAAGGCATTAATACGTTTAGGTGTGCTCTGCAATAAAATATGTAGGGCACACATAAAACTATATTTCTGTCAATGTATCGCATAACTAATATTTCAAAGGAGGAAGGTACAAACCCATAGTTTATTTTGCATAGCCTGTAATGTAATACAATTTATAGCAGTAATGGCATTCTTTAGGAATTTTAGAACAAAACTGAATATTTATTTAAAATATTTTATATACAGAAAATTGCTTCTATTCATAAGTTGATAGTCCCTTTTCTGTTGAAAGTAGACTGGCATCTTATTCAACATACTGCAATAGAAAAACACGAATACTCTCCATTATACACTTTGCAATGCTCTGTGATGAAAATACTGTTGTACATTCTGTTAGAATGAAAGAACAGCACAGTAAGTTAGTTGCTATTCCCAGGTAGTTGATTGGTGCTTTGCCCATAACAGCCTCTGGCATGGGCAAAGCCCACGACCTATCAGACCTCGAAAAAGGCATGATCATCGGCTATTGCGCCAGGGCTGCCAGCATTTCCGAAACAGCAGACTGTGAAATGCTCACATGCTGTAGTGGTGAAAGTGTATCAAGACTGGATGAATGGGACAGTCTTGACGACCTGACATGCCACTGATCCCAGAGGTGAGTGTCAGCTGAAATGGTTGGTCGGGACCGATCAGCACACTACTGTTGCTCAACTGGCTGTCCAAATGAACTGTGAGGCCACCAGAAAGGTCTCCAACATGACAGTGTAGCGAACACGACATTTGGTGGCAGCACCCATGCTAATAGCTGTTCATTGCAAACAATGCCGTCAGTTTGCACAGCAATACCAACACTGGGATGGATGGTGGCGTATTAGGCATTAAACCTGCAAGAACAGCCACCCGGACATGATTGTTGGCAGGCTTGGTGGGGCGGCATTATGATGGCATGGCTTTGGTCCACTGATACATCTGGAGGGCACCTGAAAGCATATGGTTACCTATTGATCATCACTATCAGGTACACCCATACATGTTGACCATGTGCACTGGGCGTGATGGGATCTATCAGCAAGACAATGTGCCATGCCATGTTGCCAGAACTGTCCGTGAGTGGCTTGAGGAGCATGATGAAGACTTCAAGCTACTGGGCCTTGGCCACCGAATTCCCCAGATCTTAACCCAATTAAAAATCTATGGGACCACCTCGGTCGACACATCAGACAGATAGATCCTACAGGAACTCCGGGGTGCACTGCAATCTGCATGGTCTCAGATACCCATAGCAACCTTCTGCAAACTTAAGTCCCTCCCATGGCGGCTGGCTGCAGTGCATGCTGCGAAAGGTGCATATTCTGGATACTAGGTAGGTGGTCATAACAATGTGACTGGATCCTGCATATTCAATGACCACTATGTATGGAATTGTGTATCTCTGTCTATGACCATAAAATGCTCTGGACATGTAAAACACGGCATTCAGTCATGCTTTGTTTTTACCTAAATATTTTGAAAGCAATATTATGAAAAAATCTTTTCCCAACGTGCATTTGACAAACAACTATTTCACACAAATATCTATACTGGAAGAAAAATTATAAGCTAATTTTAGTATATTGGAGAAAAGTCCTCAAGCATCAAGGTTTAAACATACTAAAACAATACTGCCTCAACCGGCAACTAATAAAAATTATTTCGAGGCAAAGATTCTCTTTGTCAACTTACTTAATATAAGTTGACAGAGGTATTTCACCCCGAAAGCTACTTGTTCCATTTGCTTGATTTGGTTTTTAATTCAACTTTTTACTGTTTTTAATGAATTTTTTTTTAGCTTTAACACAATCTAATTTTTAATTTATATATTTTTTCCCAATAAAATTTTGGTTTTTTATTTTATTAGTTGTCAGGTGAGGCAATATTGTTTTACTATTAATTTTAGTATGCAAAAATCAACCGCTTGTGTATTCAAGTTTTTTTTTAGAAAATAATTTTATGGTATTTATAAGATTATTACTTGAGGGGGGGGGATTCTGTAAAACACTCACTCTGCTCATTACTGGAAGACTAAGGAGAGTTTCATTTGAATTGTTAGAAAAAATATAAAATAATGAAAGGATAAAATTGAATATCTTACCATTGACACCTTGCATGTACAGCATTCTTTCTTACTAATCTCTTGTGGTCATCTAGGCAAATCCCAAGTTTAGATACAACTTCTTTCTTTAGTGGTAACAGAAGGTGTACAGGTAATTTAACAAATAATTCTAAACACTGCAGGGATAGTATGCGTATTTGCTAAAAAGAAAATAAAGTTAATAAGTGTTTAACAAAGTATTACTTAGCATTATAAAGATATTTGAAAATTTATGTAATTCATGCATTCTTTATAATAAAAATATTGCATAAATTATTAGGAAATCCCATTGAAAAGGGATTTTTCTTTCTTTCTCGTTTCTTTTAAACCCAAAAACAGTTTTTGTTTTTTTCAATTAGTTTTAACCTAACAGACAGCAGATGCCACTTTGAACTGTGATGCATTTTGAAAGACAATATTATGAGCTATTGCTTAATGATGGCTTGAATTTAGATCTGGAAATTATGACCATGATCCTGGCAGAGTACCAGGACAATTAATGCAAACAGTAGTGAAAGGGGGTATCCAAGAGACCAGATGAGGACAAAGCAACTTGGGAATAGGAATGGAGAATATTAGTTGAAGACTCAGAAGGAAGCTCAAGCTCTGCACTAGTATTGGGTACACATAATGGCAACATGGTACAGTTATCTTGAGGATCATTACAAGGAAGAAACAATGTTGTAATATCTAATGCACAGGAAGAGGATCAGACAATAGCTTTGTAAATGTGAAACAGAAAGAGGGCATTCTGAAAACAGACAGCTATTGGAAAAATAGCATTGCCAGATGACCAAGCCTTTGTAGGTGAGTTAAAGGAGCTTAGGTCCCTTGCTCTAACTGCCAGATCTTTATGACCTAATTAGTGCAAAACAGCCAACTGGGCTAGCTGGGTGGGTAAAGTGCCTGTCTGGTAACCAAAGGTCGCAGGTTCGAATCCCGCCTCGGGCTTGGATATTACGATGGTACTCTCCGGTTGGACCTCATGGCCACAATACACAAAGGAAGCAGGAAAAAAACTGGTTCCTTCGTGTATTGCTCACATCATATGATAAAAAAAAAAAAAAAAAAAAAAAAAAAAAAATGCAAAGCAAGTCAAAGAGCAAAGTGATGGATGGGTGACCAATGACTGAGCTTAGCAGTAATGAAAGGAAAGGTCTGTCATGATAAGAGTCAAGTGACCTCTTTTGATGATTTGAGAATTATGCGAGCTACCAGCACAAACTTGCATCATTTTATTTGTCAAGAAGATAATTTAACTTGAAAGAGACTTATTAAATTGACATCATTATGTCAATTTGCTCCAGGTCATGATATTCATCTGGTCATCTTCATCTTCTTCTATTTTTGAAGTGAATTCTGCAACTTGCCACTTTCATGAGTGAGTTGCCTGAATGTGTGTTGTGGACTCCTTATAGTCAGTTTTCAATAGGAGTAATAACTCTGTGGAGCAAGTTTTTCCATGAAATTCTGAATTTTTGTACAAATGAAAATTTTGTATATTATTCTTATTTTGGCTCAATTGTCCAGCATTATAGTGAAATTACTGCCTAAGATCAAACCAAATTAATAAAAATCATAAAATATGATTAAGAAATAAACTCATTACTTTGACAACTGATATCTAGTGGCTGCAATGGATTAAAAATCTTTGGTGTCATACTGACTTTATACAGAACAATGACAGTAATATGTCTCTTTTTTTTTTTGCACCATTCCATGCTTGCTGTTTAATGAACAAAGCTCAACTAGCTATCTGCATTTAGCTTATAAGAACCATACTGCTGTGTAAACAATTCTATATCTTTTCCATCACCAAAAATCAACTTTTTTTTTTTTAAACTAAACTTCAGTTATGTTTAGTTAACACCAAAGAATGGAGTGTATTTTGGTGACTGACACCATTAAGACAAAAAAAAGCTATATCCCTCCATTTTTAAATATTATCAATCATCATTTACCCACTAACCATTGATTCTTTATATGCTGTCAGTAAGAGCAATTGAGGTACTAGTGTCTGGACGTGGCCTTCGAGTACATGAGGTGTATCCATAAGTACTTCCACAAAAGTTTTCAATGTACAAAGGAGAAGTTCTGTGCTGCTGTTACTTAGAAGAGATTGTGATAATATTTGGAGCAACTGAAAAATAAATGGATAAAAGAAGGTATAGATAAAGAACAACAGTAATATTAAAAACACTATATAAGATAGTAACAAATACAACCTGCACACAAAAAAAAATTATCAAAAAAGAGAATTAATTTAAAGCAATTAAGAATGTAATTATAATAAATGTAATTATATATTAAATTGCAACTTTATATATTATTTTAATTTATATAAAAGGGCTGTTCAGTAAAGAATGACCACCATTTTTCACAAACAACCACACTGCTTGTTATTTCTAGCTGAGCGGCAGAATTCAAGACCAAACGAAGCTGCATCACTTAACAATGGCACAGTTGAGTTGTGTGCACAGTATGATCTCAGCAATCAGTCAAGTTTATGCCTGTTCAGTTTTGCTTTGTAACAATGGGCATGAGGCGAGAAACAGATATACAGGAATCTTGCTAGCAGGGATAACGAAGTAATTATCCCCTTGTATAAGGCAATGGTCAGGGCACACCTTGAGTACTGCGTACAGGTCTGGAAGTCTCATTTTAGGAAGAATGTAGAGTTGAAAGAATGAGTAAAGAGAAGTGCAACAAGATTGGTGAGGGGAACAAAGAGTTGCTCTTGCAAAAAAAGGCTTAAGTTCTGCAAATTGTAGCATCTGGAGACTAGGCACATGCGAGGTGATCTGACTGAAGTGTATAAGGCCCTGAATGGTTTGAACAGGCTCAGTGCTGATGGGATTCTTCCTCTTGCTCAGATTACAAACCTGAGGGGGCATAAACTCAAAATTAAGGAAAGAATAAATGTGCGGAAATTTGCCTTCTGATTACTGGAACACACTTCACCTGTCATGGAAATTAAGAGCTTAAATAAATTCACAGAAGTGGACAAACTTTTGGAGTGAATGGATAGGTGAAATGGGAAGGTTATTTTTTTTTTTGCTGATGCTGTATAAGCTTGCTTTCTTGCTTCTGCTAACAGTACACTGCTTTCAAATTTTGTTTCTCAAGAAAACATCAGTTGAAGTGTATGAAATGTTTAAAGAGGCTTACAGCAAATCTGTGCTTGCATATAGCACAGATGGTTTAGAATATTTAAAGATGGACATGATTCAAAATCGGTGGCTTAAGTGTGGCTGTCAACCACAGAAACCATAAACCCTGCTTTTGTAATCGTGAGAGAGGATTGTTGTATAACAGTAAGGCAACTGGCAGATATGTTGAGAATATCAGTAGGAAGCATGCACGGTATTCTTCATGACCATTTGTATGACACATGTTTCAAGACTACTCACACTTGAGCAACAGCAAGTTTACATGGAGGTTTGTCAGGAACTGCAACAGATATTTACTGAAGATGGTGAGGTTCTGCATAAGGCATTAACAGTGGATGAGACATGGCTTCATCGTTTCAACCCAGAGAGTAAGCAACAAAGCTCTGTTTTGAAGTCTACATAATTGCCAACACCGAAAAAAGCAAAAGCTGTGGCTTCTGCAGGAAAGGTTATGGGTGGATGCTACATCACGATAACGCAAGACCTCACGTTGTTCATACTGTCATCAAGTATACTTAGCCAGCCAGCATTAATGTCAAATGTGTTCCCTCACCCAACCTATAGCCCTGACTTTGCACTGTGATTTTTTTTTTTTTTTTTTATTTCCAAAGTTAAAGAAGGAGCTTTGAGGGAAACATTTCCAGTCATCAGTAGTTGTAAAGGCATCAGAGGCAATTCTCACATGCAAGTCAAAAAATGGCTTCCACCATGTTTTTGAGGAATAGCAGAAATGTTGCAGTAAGTGCATTTCATCTAAAGGGAACTATTTAAAAAGGAACTATCAAAATATGGATAATTAATAAATGCATGCTGCAAAAAAAAAAAAAAGTTATGATTATTCTTTATTGAACAGCCTCATACTTCCATGCAGTATGCATATACACACATGCATCCAATACTACATCGTATACATTTAGGAAAACAAACAAAAAAAAAAAAAAAAAAGTTTGTTCTTAAAAAAAGTTTCAGATTTATCTAAAGAAATAGGGTTTTTTTTTTTTTTTTTTTTTTAACTTACTGATGGTATTTCAGACAACAGAACCTCTTTGGGAATATACTGAAGTTGGCTACAGAGTGCTATAAGACAGTTAACTTTCAGACCTGAAAATATACAAGCCTTTAATTCTATGATACATCATTTTTCATAGTTAATAACAGATACATAGAAAACTAAATCTAATATAGTAAAATGTCAGTGCAACAAACACCACAATAATGAAATATTCAGTATAACTAAATCATTTCCCACCCACCCAATTTATGTATCTTTATCAAAAAAAGTTTTCATTTTAATGAAAATCACTTTAACAGAAAAAAAAAATAAATAAAAAACATTTTAAGTGTAATAAAAATTCATTCTGCTACAAAATATATAATCGCGAGAAAATACAACATACACTTTTCAGTCTTTAGCAATGCTACAATGATTTACTAATTGGACAGTTAATTGCTTGTTCAAGATTAGTGGTTTTTGATCTATCTACCTTCTTAAGTCTTTCCTGAGTAATTTTCAAAGTGACACAAGAATTATTCATGCAAATTTGCTATTTCATAAAACATGTTGATAAATAATGCACCAGAATTATTGAAATTTTTAGTTTCGAATATTTAATATATAACTACCATTGATATTTTTTTTTTTGCATTTCATTTTAATGAATATAGCAATCAAGTAAAGAAGCAGAATACTGTTTTAATACGGGTATTCAATATCTGCATTCACTGACTTTTTGCTCATAAATGGGGGCTATAGCCCCTACCTAGGACTGCCACATTGAAATAATATCTTGCTTTACTTGATTGCTGCACTGGACCAATACAGTCAATTAATAGGGGTTTCATTATACACATTTTCAACTAAGTTTTTCTTTTGAATAGTGCTTACCTCTTATTTAGATTAGATACATTTATTCATTACCTGATGTTAGAATTCCCAGTTGCAGAACAACTGGGGATTCTAGTAAGTCACCTTGGTCATCAAACTGTCATACTGATTTTCTGCATTGATTCTGTGTTTTTCTGTCATTACTTGAGAGGGAGTCATTACAGTGACAGTGAAAGCATGGGCTTAGGCTCTTTAGAAATGACTGTTTACCCACAAGTCAACTTAAATAATATTGTTTTTAATCAAATAAGATCTACCCACTAGGTAAATCCATTATTCATTAAAAACTTGAAGGCACTGTTGTGACTGGTTTCAGGCCTATTTAGATTAGATACATTTATTCATTGCCTGACACAAAGTTAATTGATGCTACATATCTGAGTAGTGATCCAAATAAGGCCTGAAACTAGTCACAACAATACCTTCAAGTTTTTAATGAATAATGGATTCACCTAGTGGGCAGATCTTATCTGATTAAAAACAAACAACATTATTTAAGTTGACTTGTGGGTAAACAGTTATTTCTAAAGAGTCTAAGCCCATGCTTTCACTGTCACTGTAATATGACTCCCTCTCAAGTAATGACAGAAAAACAAAATGCAATACAGCAACACCCTGACTTACGTAAGGGTTGCATTCCGCAGAACTCCACGCAAGTTGGAATTTCCCTAAATGCTTATGCAGCACTCACAAATATGATTGAAGCAAAAAAGAAATGTTCAACGAACATGTAAATAGAATTATTTATTCAATTTTTTTATCTCATGCGCAGGAAAAATTACAAAAAGAGAGAGAAGATAGGCATAACGTTAGCAAGTTTTACCTTTTGAGCATCGTTGCCAGAATTGGCACTGGCAACTTCACCGCATACTTTAATCCCCTGGAAACCAGAGCAATGCTTGAACTTATTAAACCACCCATTGTTTGCCACAAACTTGGCTTGGGTTCACCGTACTTATCCTTAATATCTTCATAAATACTACTTGCTTTTGCTTGAATGGCCATTGGACTCAGGGGCACTTGCTTCTGAATCTGATTTTCCATCCATATTATTAATAGCTTTTCCATCTTCGATATAGCAACTGAATGCTGTTTAGTGATCACTGTTGATCTTAAATGCTTTGATCCTTTAACATGTTCTTTTACACGCACACTGTCCTTTAAAATAATATTCACTGTTGAAGCAGCGAGACCTAATTCCGTGCAACAGATGACAAACTTTGTGCTGCTTCATACTTCTTAATTAATCATCTTCATTTCTAAATCAATTTTGTTTCGTTTCATAGCACTGCCAGCACTTGCACTTTCCATTAGTCCCTTTCCTTTCACCATTATAATAAGTAAATAGGAATGAAGAGAAGATTCTGAAAATTTGTTTTTTATATGATTGAAGATTTCAGTGAAGGGGAACTCATTTCATCATAATACCATAATGTAAAAACGCACAGAATTCCAGTTATTGGTATCATCGCAAATGCAATAAGGTTGACTTTATTACTCGTTTATTGGAAAGTGCAAATTGTGATATTTTTCCAAAACACATTTCTGGAAGTCACTACTGTAAAACAATCAAAACAAAGGCGTTCAAAACTGATTCTTAAACGGAACATATGATAACGATGAAAGCGTAGTGCAATTTTCATTATAAAGATGATTTTTAGAGAGATAAACAGCTGTTATATAGTGAAAATTTCAATTTCCGAGGTCTTGGAATCAATTATCAAAAAAAAAAAATAAATAAAATAAACATTGTATTATTGGGTTCACATTACGATATTTTCATGATATTTATGGGATGCAAAATATGTTTCCAAGAATTTTTTAAAATTTGCACCGGCCGGCAAAAACTTATGTAAAGTCGAATTTCTGTAAGTCGAGTATTACGTAAGCCAGGAAGTGGCTGTATTGCATTATTTTTTCATACTATAGTAATGAATATACTTTGGTCATCCACAACTTCATTACATTGACATTTCGTTGTATATGGTCTAATATTCTTGAGCAGGGATTGCAGAACAACTGGGAATTCTAGCATGTCACCTTGGTAATCAAACTGTCGTACTGAATTTTTTCTGCATTGCCGACAGCATCAACTGTTAAATAACCTAAATATGCTATTATTAATCACTGATAAAAGTACACAGAATCATAGCAAAATGTTTGTTTATTTTGAAAAATTTAATTAATACAGTGTACCGCTTACCTATTATTGATTACTTGTTCAAAACATGCTCTTCTGCAATTACACCTTAAGCAATTTGTGTGGTAAAAATGAAACTTCTTTACTATTTTTGGGGATCCTGCCAATCCTTTTGAATTAAAAAAAAATAATAATAAAATGGAAATTTTCCCAATAGGTTTCTGAGTAGTTAAATGCACAATCAGAAATCTAGGTGTTGGGTCTCTTAGCTGTGTTGGTATTATCTGATTCTATGTTGAAATTTTCTGATACTAGGTCTCATTGGAACCTTAGAAGAAAAATTTATATTATAGGATTTATGAGTGTTTTTAGGATTTTGTGCTTGTTTGTTTGTTTATTTGGTTTTTAGGAGCATTAGCAACTAAGGCCATATTGCTCCGGGAATATGCGGTGGTCATTCCCTGACCTTTCCGCATCCTCCGTATTTGGTGGTGACGGGCTCGAACCCCGGTCTAATCAAGAAGCGTATGCTACGCACTGCTGCTCCTTCCCACCTGGCTACGGAGGAGCCAGGATTTTGTGCTAGGGATCATCACTCAAAATGGAATCCTGGGGCCACCCAGCATAGTATACAAGCACATCTCAGGCCAAATTCTGTCCTTTGGACCTTAAGGCCAGAAGCATGGCATCGACATGGTTAATCTAAGTAGGCAAAACTCCACTAACCAGTTGGCTGGGTGAACTAACTAGCTCAAGCCTTAACTCCATTTTGGACAGGAAAAATTGCCATTTTTCCTAGTGACTTCAGTCACACTGCCATTCAGAGAGCTAATGATGTCACTTACAAAACTATATCAGATGAAACTCTAAATCCATTCAAAAGTCTGGTGATGAAAATTTGTATTATAATTCTTGGAATATCAATGCACTAAATTTTATGTTTATTAATTCTTAAGTTGGTTACCTAGATAAGATGTGGCTCTCTTTTTTAAACAGTACTAATTTCAGAAAAAATCTTCATTCTTTTAGTTTGAAATGTAATTGTTTATGAGGATTTCTGTACAGATCAATGACTAGTTATATTTCTCACTAAAGACAAAAAAAAAAAAAAAAAAAAAAAAGTCAAAAGCTTCTCAAGTAAATGAGCTTTTGTCTTTACACAAATAAATGTTTTATTTCAATTTATTTGTTAAGCTAATTAGCACTACCTAAGATACTTTTTTTAGAATTATTTTCAATTTTACTACTTACCTTTTGTATTACTGTTGTAACTACTCAAAAGTTGGGGAAATGTACTTAAGAAGAACCTTTGTCTGTAGAAGAGTTTGATATTAGCATGACCAGCTTGACTTAGTGCCTATATGGGCAAATATATACAAAAATAATGTAAATAGTTAAACTACTTTACATAAGTAAATTCTGTATGCAATAAAAATGAATTCTTTAGTGTCTCCCACAGTGTTTCTCAATCTGTGGGTTGTGAAGGAATTTTATGTGAATCCTGAAAAGTTTAGAGACTGCATTAAAATATTTTAGCAATTAACATTGATTAATTTTTTTTTTAAAAAGTGATTAAAGAGTTCCTGGAAATCACTGCTTAAGGCAAAAACATGTATCTTAGAAATCATTTTCCTATAAAAAAATAACACCACGTAACAAAAAATGTTTAACTGTTTCATATGTACTTTGTTTGTGGATGTCATTGTTTTTTTTCCAGTCTCAACATTTTAGTGGCAATTGAAGGTGTTTTTGTGATATAAATATCACATAAGTGCATATGTGATAGACAACAGCATGTAGCAGTAGTATTCATATAATATTATATATACATATATATATATATATATATATATATATATTTTTTTTTTTCAATGGCTACCAAGCAAAGGTATAAGTTATTACCTGACTTGTTCTGCTGTGTTTGTGGATATTATCTAGGTCTGAAGCAGATGAAGCATAACATCACCAGTGCTAACAAGTTTTGTAGTGCATATGAAACATATTTTAGATTGCTAATGGGTGATCAAGGCAAGATGTGAGCACCATCTCATTTCTGCTGTGGTAGTTGCAGATCAACATTATAGGGATGGCTTCATAGTAGTCTTATGCTTTTTTGCTCTACCTTAAATATGAAGAGTCCACAAACCATCATAACAAATGCTACTTTTGTATGGTGGATTATCAAAGTTTAAAATGTCTGCAGATTGAAAAACTGCAATGTATCTTAACATACAATCCTCTATTGCTCATGTGCCACTAAGAACCTGTGCATTTCCAATCCACCTTTCAGAGAAGAGTCTTCAGAACTGAAAGATAAATCTGGTGAACAGGATAACTGGGATTATGCCTCAGAAGCCAGTTCAAGTGCCACATTTCTGTAATAATCAGAAAGAATTAAGACTTAGTGAGAAAATTAAGAGCAACCACTTGAGTTTCACCAAATTTTGGACAAATGCAAATTTTGGACAAATTCGCATTTGTCCAAAATTTGGTGAAACTCAAGTGGTTGCTCTGAATGTTTCTAAAGCTTTTGATTATCTTTAGAATAAATAAGTTCCGACCTTATGTCTGCCAACCGTTTTATTTGCAATTGAATATCCAGTTTTGTCTCTGACCAATCACCGTGTGTGATGGCAGATGGTTTTTGATCCTGTTTGATACAAAGCTCTTCTAAATAAGATTCCATCTTATTTAAAAGAGATGTGATTTCTGATTTGTTTTTTGTAATTGGGCATCCAGTTTTCTGATCGCTCACTGAAGATGATGGTAGATGGCTCTCACTCTTCTAATTTCTTCACTAATGTTGGCTTTCCCCACAGTTCAGTTCTTTCTCCCACTCTTTTCCTCTTGTATATTAATGACCTTCTTCTGGAAATCCTATCCAGTTTTGCTGGTGATAGCACATTGAATTTCATTTTCCAGTTTGTGAAATCTTGCCCTGCACAAACAGCTTCAACTTCTCGAAAATCCATCACCAATTCCTTAAATGCTTATCTTCAGGCAGTTCTCCAATGGGACACAGCTAACTCAGTTAATTTCAATCCTTCTGATAATCCTTCTAAAAATTCCTTAAAAAAGTCTGTGGTGGGCTGATTGCAGATTTCTTTCAATTCAGAAAATGCTGCATATTTCAAAAAAAAAATGTGCTTAAGAACAGAATTCATATATTGCAAAAAAGTGCATCCTGTTTAACTTGGAGTGGTGGGAGGGGGGCCTTCTATGTAGGTAAATAACTGTTTTTCAAGTTTTACAGCTCTATATCTTTATAAGAGGGTTTGATAAAAACAGTTCAGTAAATGTTGAAAAAGGACCAAGTTAAATAAATGTTAATCATATTAGTATCTAACTGGTTGTTTCAGGATATACAGCAAAAGTAAAGGAAATATGATCTCTTATTACAGCACTGCAAAATTTTTTTATTGTGTATAAGGAAGTTTATTTTCCATATTTGGGTGGGTCATATGTCAATTTACTGAGAAGGGATATAATTAACCAAGAAGTAAATTATCAAAACAGTTTAAACAATTCATTTAAATGTCATAAATAACACACTGATTTAATATAATAGTAAAAGTTTGAAACTATACAAATTATTTTTCAGAAACTGACATATGCTCACTCTGTACACACACACAACATGCACACACATGGCCACACCATTAACATTTAAACCTGTATATCTACAAATAATGTTTATTTAGTCTCTATGGCAGCTTCTAGTCTCCATGGAATACTACCCACCAATTTTTTGTAAACATGCTCTGATATTTTCTGCCATTCAGCCTTCAAAGCAGTGATCAGTTCAGCTCTGTTTTTTGGGCAGTCTCTTCTCACACCCACCTGACAATCCAATTCATTGTGGAGGTTCTCTATATGATTGAGGCCAGGGTTCTGGGTTGGCCAGTCCAACTTTTCAACATTCATATTCTCAAAACTAGACCATCACATAATGTGAGCAGCATGAGATAGCACTGTCCTGCTGACACAGCTACAAGCTTTTCCAGATGCAGGTGATGCTTAGATATGTCTAGATAGACTTCAGCATTCGTGGTTTTGTCCAAAACAATGGTCCCCAGGCCAAACCATGAAAAACAGCCCAGACCATCATGCTGCTTCCGCCAAACTTCATTGTCAGGCAATATAGGCTGGCAGGTAGCTCTCTCTCTCTCTGTGTATTGGGGATCTGCCACACCCATGCATGACCCAAATCTGGTAGAGCATGTAATTTGACTCATTACTCTGAAGCACAGTTTTCCATTTGTCTATGGTCCAAGGATGGTGGGCCTTACATGAAGCTATGTGGTGCTGGCATTAGGGTGATTAGTGGTTTTTAGATGGCTGCACAATTGTGATAACCCATATTATGCAACATTCTGTGCACTGTACTGGCCAAACTTCATTGCCAGGCAATACAGGCTGGCAGGTAGCTCTCTCTCTCTCTCTCTGCATTGGGGATCTGCCACACCCATGCATGACCCAAATCTGGTAAAGCATGTAATTTGACTCATTACTCCGAAGCACAGTTTTCCATTTGTCTATGGTCCAAGGATGGTGGGCCTTACATGAAGCTAGATGGTGCTGGCATTAGGGTGATTAGTGGTTTTTAGATGGCTGCACGATTGTGATAACCCATATTATGCAACATTCTGTGCACTGTGCTGGTGTTGAACATGTTCCAATCATCTCAATGAGGGGCCTGTGTGTTTGCTGCAACAATGTTAAACTGCATTCTGAGCAGATGATTCTTTGCAGGATTCTCCTATTATGCTCCGTAAGCTTTGAAGGTTTTTTCTGGGTCATTTTGTGATGGCTTAAGCACTAGTCCACTTCCATTTGCAGTTCACATCAATGGTTGACCTAGGGATCTTCAGTGCTGCAGAAACGTCACATATCGGCTGATTGCTTATGTGGTACCTTATTATTTTGCATTGGAAGTCTATTAAACTCTATTTATCATGGTATCTTGCATTCACAATCATACTACTACTACTATCTCCTTGAAGGTCTACGAGCATATGGTTGTGTCTGACATGTCCGATAGTAGGTATCTATATATAGACATATAGATTGTAATAATATTAATTTAATCAAGTATGCATAAATGGATGTGAAAGTTACACAAGGTGCCAGTAACTATATGGGTGAGGAAAGTGGAAAAAGAATAGTAGATTAGTGAAAGGTGAAAGAATGTTACTATCCAAGAGATTATGATGAATTAAGTTAATTATGGGCTGAATTGCCAAGCCAATATAAAGTGGGGAACTGCAAAGGAAAATTAGTACATCAAAATAATATTTAAAATAACTAAATGCACAAGGCATAATACATTAAGAGTTTAATATCTATATAATATCGGTGTGTAGACACACCATAGACAACTCTTAAGAAACTACAAAGTAGTTGTTGTTGGCATCATTTGCTCTTTCTCATATTGTGCTCTGCCTTCACGACGAGTTGCCATGATATTGCACTACCTCGAAGTAGTGCAATAATCACTTATTTGAGGTAGTGCAATATCATGGCAACTCGTCGTGAAGGCAGAACACAATACGAGAAAGAGCAAACGATGCTTACAACAACTACTTTGTAGTTTCTTAAGAATTGTCTATGGTGTATCTACACACTGATATTATATAGATATTAAACTCTTAATGTATTATACCTTGTGCATTTAGTTATTTTAAATATTGTCATATACACCTTTTGGCATCTCTCATATTGTGTGATTATCTTCACAACTGGGTCGTCATGTCTGCAATACCAGGGTACCTGCCCACCCACTGATGATAGGCCAATAGCCTTGAAACATGTCTGGGTGGTGGTACTCACTGAGAATAAGTAACAATAGTCTTCTCTATTAGTGAAGTGTTACTTATTCGAGGTAGTGCAATATCATGGCAACTCGTCGTGAAGGTAGAGCACAATATGAGAAAGAGCAAATGATGCCTACAACAACTACTTTGTAGTTTCTTAAGAGATGTCTATGGTGTATCTACACATCAAAATAATAATATAATGGAAATAAATATAAAAATTAAAATGAAAATGTTATAGCTGTTAGCAGATAGTGGGGGGGGACATATTTAGAAAATGGTTGAATATAGGTAATGCAAATATGCATGATCTGATGTCAGCTGAAATAAATATTGATATATGATTAGGTATTTCATCAGGGGACTACACCTGATCATGTATCAGGAACTGTGTTTCTATACTTGTCCATAGTAGTAGAAGAAAAGTTAAAGGCCAAAAAAAGGAATGAAATGAAATTAGCACATTCTACTACAGTATGGACAAGGTAGTCCCAACGCAGTGCAATTTATTTAGGTAAAAATAAGTATTGAGTTGGGATAAAAATGGTTAATATCAATATGTTTAATATAAAAATGTGGAATTTAGTGTAGGATTTAATTTTGTATAGATAAGAAATCAATGTATTTTAAAAATAGATTTGGAACAAGCAAATGGTATAAGGGTGAGGTATTAAATTGGGGAAGGGAAAAAGGAGTATTTTAAATAAAGACAAAAAATAGCAATAGAAGTAGGATGGTAGGAACATTCGTTTCACCCTAGTATTACACTAATAGTTTAATGAACAGGAAGAACTTTAGAATTAGACAGCAGAAAGATAAAAAAAGCATAGAAAAAATTATTAAATAACACTAAGCTTGCTGGGATTGTGAAGCCCAACCTTGTAGTAAGGGCTCTGGCATCCTAAGATCCTAAAATGGTATAGTAAAGGATCCAATATTAAAAGAACATGCAAATAGGCCCACGAGTATGAAATGATTCCAAGGAAACATTTGAAGTATAGAAGATAATAATTCAGTGTATATAAAATATACACATCCACAGGTAGTATCAGGTGTGTATTTTCTGTGGAAATATAAGTAAATGCAACCAAGGAAAAAGAATCAGTAGACATTATATCCAATGGTGGTAGTAGTTAAAAATCAAGTTTTGAAGTGATATAATAAATTCCAGGAATATAAATAACATGGAATAAGAACGGGAATATGTAGTAATTCCATGGAAACATTTAAAACTAGAAGAAACCACAGGAAGCATCAGGTGTGAATTAAATTTGGAAAGAAGGTGAATGAGCCCAAGAAAAAGTATTAGTTGATATTATAACTAATGGTAGTGTGATTAAGAATCACAATTATGAATAGATATACTTCCAGGAATGAAAGTATGACTAAAGATCCAAAGGTGTAGCAAAGTTCGTGTAAAATAAGTAATTCCAAGGAATCAACTATAACATGAATGACCAGGAAATAATTCAGTGAATAACAAATCAGAAGCATCCACAGGTAAAAATTCACTGCAGAAAGAATAGCAGATGTATCCCAGAAAAAGAACCAGTTGACAAATCCATTGATAATGTAGTTAAGAATCCAATCCATTGGTAGTGTAATTCAGAATAATCTATGAACATGAAACAGTCTTTACTTCAGATGGAAGAATAAGAAGTAATTCCGAGGAAATATTTTGGAATGTCTTTATAGTAAGGAGATTGTATAAAGTGATATATACAAAGTTAAGTGGTATAGACCAAAGTCACTAAAATCTGAAGGCTGCTGTGTGATTTTAGTGGAAAAATCTAGAAATGATATTCAAAGGTATAGTATGTTAACAGAAGCATGTAAAATTTAAGACCCACAAAAGGTAAATTCTACATATAATATAAACCTTATCCTAAAACAAATTAGTAAAGTCAGTAAAGACTCAATATGGGTGGTTAAATATAAATAAGCCAAGATTCAACATGGGAAGTTAATTAAAAGTAATCTCATGAATGATTATTAAAACAAATCCAATGGATGTACTAGAAAAGTCAAAATATAACAGTAGAAACTTAGTGAGTAAAGAGACAAGATTATCAATCCGAATAAAATGGTTGTATCGGAAATAATATGTAGCCAGATAATTTACAACTATACAAATACGTTTATAACTGACCAGTATATAGTAAATTGTAATTTAATTTGTTACTGACAAAATGGGAGACAATATTAAACCAGTATTTTATAAAGTAAATTGGGATATTATTGTTGACAAGCTTATTATAAAGGAGTTGTGGAGCTTTGCTGAACTGTAGTTGGTTACTGCATATTTTAGCCAATCTTTTGGTTTGGGTGCATATAATATTTTTATGTATTTTGATGAAAATATTGGAATGCCAGTTGATAATATAGATGACATCAAAGTTAAATTTGTTTCTTTTATCATATATGTCAATACTATGTGGAGGTGAAGTATTGTTAATAGTAATATTGAGGTCAAGGAAGTTGGCTGTATGATTGGTGGGGGTTTTCTTTATTAAGCTTAAGTTCATTAGGGTAAATAGCTTTGGCGATAGGTTCAAAGTTGGTATTTAAGACTAGGATGTCATCTATATATTTGAAAGCTAAAAGTTATGATTAAAATTATTTATGGTGTACAATTCTTCATAATGCAAGAATAGGTTGGACTATGCTGGATATTTGGGAACCCATAGGAACACCAATAGTTTGTTTATAGGTAAGTTTGCCATCGAAGATATTAGATTTAAGGGTATTGATGACAGTTAGGTTATTAGTAATTACCCAAGTAGATGTGAGATTATTAAAAATAGTTTTTAGTAATTTGAAAAATTGTTTGGCTGGGAGGTAGCAGTCACTGTTTTTGGAGCTAGTAATAAATCTGAAACCCACAGGTTTTTTTTGTGGAATTTTACGATCATGTAGAGAAATGGTAGGGTCGAGTTCTGTAGTTTAGTATGTAGTTTTTTTTATGTAAAGTGATTAGCTTTTTGACTGTGGCTGAAAGATTAAGATGGTAGTGAAAGTGGAACTATTTTCTATTTCATTTTTGAGTTGAGTACAGTAAAATTGTTTACAAAATATGGCAAAGTTGTTGGAAGCTTTATCTACCAGGGTTATGATAAAGTTGTCTTGTAATTCTATTATATGTTTTTTGAGATTGTAATAGGGTGTGTAAAATTATTATACAGTTTTTAGGCATTAGATATTGCTTTTACTACGTCATGATAGATGATGGTAACCCAATTTTGTTAGGCTTCATGAGGAATATTGTATTTTGAAGCAAGTTTGTTAGCAAAATGTATTAGGTTTAAATATAATATTCTGTTGATAATGTTAAGGTTAGCTTTATTTATAGGTCTGTATTTAAAACCTTTGCTCGTGATATCTGATCATGTATCAATAATTATTTCTGCTGACATCAGATCATGCATATTTGCATTACCTATATTTGACCATTTTCTAAATATGTTCCCCCATATCTGATAACAGCTATAACATTTTCATTTTAATTTTTATTTTATTTGCATTATATTATTATTTTGATGTAATAATTTCCCTTTACAGTTCCCCCACTTTATATTGGTTTGGTAATTCAGTGTATAATTTTTCTTAATTTATCATAACCTCTAGGATTTTAACATTCTTTCACCTTTCATAAATCTACTAAACTTCTTTTTCTACTTTCCCCACCCTGCTAGTTGCTGGCACTTTGTATAACTATCACATCCATTTATGCATATTTAATTCAATATATTAATACAACTTGTGTGTGTGTGTGTGTGTGTGTGTGTGTGTGTGTGTGTGTGTGTGTGTGTGTGTGTGTGTGTGTGTGTGTGTGTGTGTGTGTGTGTGTTTATAGGTCCTTCATACATGATGCATTATACCTCGAAGTTTTCTATATCCATATTACAGTACTTTTTTTTTTTTTTTTGGAGCAATATGCATAATGACATGGAACTTGTTTCAATTATGGTCCTTCCACATGAATTTGTGACTATCATCATGCTGAAATGCTGTGTTCATAATTCAGAGTGCATGGCTCAAATTTTATCAGCCATTGCATTTTAGCCACATAACTCTATTGCATAACCCTTCCAACCTAATTAAAATTTCTTCCAAATTAGTTCTAAAAGCTACTGCTATTTTCCTTGCACTATCCTACTTCCAGAGCAAATTTTTTTATAATTACTGAATGATGAATGCAGCTTCCTTGCATTCATCATCATAGTTTTTGTGATAACCACTCCTCTGATGTCATATGATCTAGTTCTGCATTCCACTTCTTTGCCATATAAATTTCTAACATTGTTGGTGCCAATCTTGATGGCAGTCCTAATAACATATTTAGCACTTTATGTCATGGTTCTCTGAAAAGCAGTGGGACATTTGTTTAATCTGGCAATGTCACAGTTGGTATGAGTCTCAGTTGCTTTTTCCCTATCATAAACTTAATTATGTAAACTTTAACATAAAACTATTAAATCACAAGAAGAAGAACACCATATTACAGAACCAAATACTAGCTTTTCAACATTGATAAGTTCTCAACTATAATGTGAAATTTTCCCAAAATTTTTGGAACTCTTTCATTCAATTTTGACAAATAGTACTGTACCATTATTTCACAGATGAAGCTGTTAATGCATAGCAATATATAAGCCTTAAGCAGAAAAACTGTGGCACTGTGCAGTGTTTTTTTTTTTAAATTCACTGGGAGAAAATTTAAAATATATATTATTTTGTATGTTTTTTAATGGAATTTTAGAAACATTATGCAGACCATGTTGAATCACCATGCATGTGACTGATCTAGGCAATAGATCATAGAGTGTAAAGCTAATTGCTTTCAGTGGCTGATGGATACAAATGTAGTGAACTCAGAAAAAACACCTTCAAACATCATTAGTAATGGTTCTACATATCTGTTTCATTAATCTAGTTAATGATGGTTAATACACACATTATCATTATATACAACAGAGATACTAGACACCGAATATTTCGACCATAGAATAATTTCATAGAAAGATGCAGCTCATAAATTTTTTGAATATTTTTACTACTTACTTCAGGTATTTCTTTCAAGATTGTGCTAAAGCCATCTGCAGCACTTCTGCCAAGTTTCTCCTCTTCTAACCATTTAACAAGCTAAAAATAATACAAAAGGAGATATCAATTACAGAATAAGGACATAAGCATTAAAAACTTCACCTAAACTAATTTATTATAAATTAGCATCAAGATTTAAATACCTTATTAGATCCACTGAAAACTTATTCATAAGTATCTACTTGAGTGATTCCTTTTATGTAAAGGAATCCTTTTATTTATGTAAGTGGTCAAGCATTGGAACAACAACAATTTCTAAACAGTCATATTTTTTTAAAATTAATATAATAATTAAACTAATACATCTGACACTGAAAATGGTAAGAACTAGTGTAACAAGAAATTAATGAGGAAAAAATGATTGACACCCAGTGTGATGATTACCTTTTTTTTTTTTTTTTTTTTTTATGTGAACCCCAAACACGAGAGGTATTAGAACCTATAGTACTTAGTACCGTGCTTAGGTTGGAGGTTGAGAAGACAAAAGAAGATATTTGTTGACATTGGACTTGAACTTCTGTAGATTGTAATTTTCAGGAAATACGTATGAAGGAAGGTTGTTCCGGAAAACGGCAGTCGAATGAATAAATGAGGAAGATGAAAAGTTGATTCTGTGGGTTTGAAGTTGAACAGTAAATGGATGTTGGCTGGTGGCGGCACAGGTTTGGACTGTTTTGAAAGAGAGAGCAGGAATTATAGAAGCCAGTTCGGAAGAACAGTGCCCATGGAAGTATCTGTAGAAGAGGCATGCAGCAGAAACAGTACGTCTATGAGACAGCAAGTGAAGAGACTCTGTTAGAGATGAGTCATTAATTAACCTAACTGCCCTCTTCTGAATGGAATCAAGAAGACTGAGAGAGGTTTTGGGGGCACCACCCCAGATGTGGGAACAATATTCCATAGCAGGGCGGATTTGCGATTTATACAGAGTGAGCAGCTGTTTGGAAGAAAAGTAACACCGAGAGCGAAAGAGAAAACCAAGTTTTTTAGATGCAGAGGAAGCAATATTTGTAATGTGCTTGTGCCAAGAGAGATTAGAAGTCAGGGTAATCCCCAAAAGAGATATATCATTTTGCCTAGAAATCGGAGTGTCACTAAAGATAAGCATAGGAGCAGAAGAATCCTTTTTGCGAGATATAAGACAAAACTGAGTTTTACAAGGGTTGAAATCAACTAAGTTGTCTTTGCCCCACTGGAGAATTACCTGAAGATCGGCATTTAAGGAATTGGTAGCAGATTTTCGAGAAGTTGAGGCTGATTGAGCAGGACAAGGTTTCTCAAAATGGAAAGTTGAATGCAATGTGCTATCATCGGCAAAACTATGGATAGGATTTCCGGTCAATGGAAGGTCATTGATATACAAAAGGAATAGAGTGGGGGAAAGAAATGAACCTTGGGGGACACCGGCATTAGTGGAGAAGTTAGAAGACAGAGAGCCATCTACCATCACCCTCAGTGAGCGATCAGAGAGAAAACTGGATAACCAATCAACTACTTGAGTTTCAGCGAACCTTTCCATTGAATTAGTCCATAAATGGGTAACATAAGCCAGAATATCACCAGTGGATCGACACTGACGGAATCCATACTGGCGATCGTTGATCAGATGGAAGGTTTCTAGGTAGTTTAAGAGTTGGCGGTTAATTGATTTCTCCATTACTTTAGAAAGAGTAGAAGTAATTCCAATGGGACGATAATTGGATGGGAGGGATTTGTCACCCTTTTTAGGAACTGGCTGGATATGAGAAAATTTCCAAGCAGAAGGAAAAATACCATTGGAATAAGAAAGTGAAAAAAGGCGGCAAAGAATAGGAGTAAGTTCAGGAGCACAGGTTTTGAGAACAAGTGGAGAAATACCATCAGGACCTGGAGCTTTCTTGGCATCAAGATTCATCAAAATCCTTCTGATATCCTTTTGACGGAAGACCACAGGAGGCATTGAATGGAGCGTGTTGGGAATGGTGGGAGGTGTTTTACCAAGATCATTAATACATAAGCTGGAAGAAAAATGGGATGCTAGCAGGTCAGCTTTATCCTTGGCTGAAGTGACAACAGAACCATCTGGTTTGGACAGAGGTGGGAGCAGAGGTGGGCAAAAGTTGCGGCCAATAGCTTTGGCAAGAGACCAGAATGCTCGGCTACCATTAGGGCAAGAAGCAAGTTGTCTACTCTTAGCCTGTTCAAACTCTAGTTTGGACTGATTAATAACTGCTTTACAATTGTTGCGAGCTTTGGTGTAGGCAGAAAATGAAACTGAAGAATTAGAAACAAGCCAATTACGATATGCAACATTCTTCTCTTGAACAGCCTTAGCATATTTATTGGAAAACCAAGGTTTAGATAAGGGATGAGATTTTAAAGTGGAGTGTGGGATAAAGGATTCCATTCCTGCAAGAATAATTTCACTGACACGATCTGAGCAAACATTGACATCAGAAGTTTTGAAACAGTAATCCGACCAAGGAAAAGAAGAAAAGAAGTCTCGCAGGTCATCCCATTTTGCATTCTTGTAATGCCAAACAACACGAGGTTGGGAATAGCCATGAGATAAATGTTCCATTGGAGAAGAGACAATCACCAAGTTGTGATCGGAAGTGCCTAAAGGACCTCTCACTTAGACCGTGTACTTAGAAGGGTTGTTTGTGAGAAAAAGATCAAGCGTATTGGCTGTATGATTAGGATTGTCCGGTATTCTTGTAGGTAAATGAACAATCTGTGCTAGGTCATTAGTAATTGCAAAAGCCTCAGCATCTCGACCTGCTGGGTCGGTGTGACTAGAAAACGGAAGCCAGCTGGAGTTGTGAACATTAAAATCACCAAGAAAATTACCTCACGGTTAGGAAAGTTGGACTGGAGAAAGTCAAGTTGCAAAGAGAGGAAGTCAAAGAGCTCCAAGTGATTAGTGGAGTTGGGAGAATGGTAGAGACAACAGATGAATTTGACACAATGAGGTAGAGAAATTTTAAGCCAGAGAAGATCAAAGAGAGGAGATTCCAAATTGCCAAGTCTCTGACAGGGAATATCAGAACGGACATATGCACAAGTACCACCTTTGAGGCGAAAGGAATCATACAGCGAATAATTTGGGCACCTGAGATGAGCAGTAGTTGAATCAACCGATAACTGAGATTCTGTCAGAAAAAGTACATGGGGTTTGGCAGACTGCAAGTGGAAATGGACATCGTTGAGATTAGAACTGAGACCACGTATATTTGTGAAATGAATTAGGAAGTCCTTGGGAGGTTTAGATCTTTTCGCAGATAAGCTTGCTCTATTAGTTTGACAATTCATGGTGTATTCAATAGTAAGAAAAAGCGGGTGGGACATGCTGTATGAAGTAATGAAATTTTTGGATATGGCGTACACGTGGTAAGAATATACCCAGATCCTTGACATAACGTGGCCTCAACAATGTTCCCCACATACACACTACTCGGACTCCCTCCAGTCCCTATCTGGCAGAGTAGAGGTAGCAAGATTATACACTAGCTGATCCGGAAGCCTCCTAGAGAGTTACCAATAGGTTCGGTCTGGTGTACTAACTAGCGGCCGGCCTGCGAACACCGTTTTAGAGCTGTATCCTCGAAATGTAAGGAATATTGGATCTCGCCATGATGTTCATCATAACCTCAAAAGTCATCAATCATACTGCATGATGGAAGAGATAGGGAAGTGTTGACCAGAACTTAGCTCTAGAGACTAAACATGGGTTCCACCACTTCAAGTCTCCAATAAGCAAAGTGGTGGTATTTCACCGGTTGATGAGAGTCATCTACCACCTAGTACTGCCTGGTAACATAGAGGGGCGGCATTCCTCCATGTGGTGTGGGAGCCACACCTCGACCCCTGCTTACGTTGGTTCGCACCTGGGTGGTCACCCACCATGTACTTGTGCATGGAGGTTATACCCAGGATTACTAACAGTCCCACCATCGTGAAGGTGCAAGCAGATGATTTGGCTGTCACAGACCGTCCGGACTTCGCCGAAATTGGGTCCACTTGACTTGAGTGTCACCCGAATATCAGTTCCATCAGCGTTTTAGACTCCCAGGTAGCAAGTACAGCTTGTCTGGCATATCTGAGAGAATGTCTGTGACAACCTCAAGGACCTGTGGAATAGGGTGAGAATTAGCGCGAAGACCAAGCTGTGTTCAAGCTATAGTAGTGATTAGCAGAGCAAAGATAATTCTTGTGTAACAAGTGCAAGGAGAATGAGGAGCTGAAGTTAAAACAGGAGAAGTTAAGTAACTTGGCAGATAAGTCTAAATATTTAAGAGAAAAAAGCAAGGGACACTGATGGAAGCATTAAGGTCACAAGGGTTAAATATAATGTGGGAGCAATAGGCTCCCATAGTAGGTGAGGCTAATATACTAACTCCCAGACTGTTGCTCATTAAACATTTAGAAAATACTGTAAGTAAGAATCATAATATTCTGTCTAAATGATAGTAACACAGGGCACAGACAATAATAATGGTGCTCATAATAATGTCCTTTTTCCATATAATGTGGAAAAAAGACATGTTAAACAGAAACTGAATACAGTGGGGCATCGACTTACGCTGACATCACCATCCGATATTCTCAGGAACTGGCATACCTTCCATATGATCGTTTATTTTAAGGACCAATGATATTTGCAGGTACTGATGGCTTTCCGATATATCTGGAACGATACATGGGTGAAAATTTTCAGACACATACCGCACGAAACATCACTTGTATGACTGTTCTCAACCAATTAGTGTCTTTTTATTGTTCAACGCGTAGCATGTGAAACATCACTTGTACAATTGTTTCAAATCTATGACGATCCATCATAGATCTGAAACTTAAATCTCCCATCAACCAGTGGCAGTGCTGTGCGCTTTGAAGACTTTCAAGCAAGCAGAGGCTGGTTCGAGTGCTTCAAAAAAAAAAAAAAAAAGGGCGAATATCAAAGTGTTGAAAGGGATGGGGAGGCATCCGGTGCTGATAAAAAAAGCAGCTGAGACCTTTAAAATTGAATTCCAAGAGTTTGTTGATCAGGAGGGTATCTTCCTCAGCAGGTTTTTAACATTGATGAAACCAGCCTCTTCTGGAAGAGAATGCCCAGGAGAACGTACATCACTAGGGATGAAGCTAGTTTACCTGGACATATGCCTATGAAAGGTAGGCTCACTCTCCTGTTAGGCACCAACGCCTCTTGAGATTTTAAGCTGAAGCCTTTGCTTGTGTATCACTCTAGCATCCCCCCCAGAGTACTTAAACAACAAAATGTCAACAAAGGCATGCTGGGAGTGTTTCGGCACAGAAATCAGAAGGCATGGATTACATGATATATCTTCAATGAATGGGAGCTTGAAGTTTTCTGTCCTTCAGTGAAGAGTTATCTTGAGAAAAATAAGCTTCCTGTGAAGGCACTGCTCCTGCTGGATAATGTGCCAGGCCATGATCCCAACCTTGATCAATCTCTTGAGGCACAATTTGACTTTGTTCAAGTCAAATTTTTGCCACCCAACACCACTCCTCTTCTTCAACCAATGATCAGCAAGTGATTACAAACTTCAAGAAAATCAACACCACTAGTGAAAATTCTGTCACCCTCAAAGATTTTGGGAGGTCGAAGTTCAACATGCTGGACTGTGTGAGAGGTTGATTGTAAGTTGTTGGAACCTGATGTTTAAGGTGCTTAAATTCAGCCTTGAAAAATATCTGGCCTTTAATTATTCATAATGTTGATGGATTTGAAGATGATGGTGCTTTGACAAATGATATTGTTACTCTTGGTAAAGAGGATGTAGAGGACCTTATTGGCACTCATAAACGTGAGCTAACAGCAGAGGGGCTACAAGAGTTGGAGAAAATTGCGGAGAGTGACACTGGAGAGGAGGAGGAGGAGGAAGAAAAAGACACCCAAAGACACCAAAAAAGTGTTCACCATTAAAAGACACCAAAAATGACAGTGTTCAGCTGAAGAGCTGAACACTGTCATCTCTTGTTGGGAGCATTTAAGAGAAATGGTAAAAAACACCCCAACACTGAAAACACTGAACTCATGCAAAATGGAAGATGAAGTCATTTCTTATTTAGGAAGCTACAAAAAAGTCGTAAAAAATAGTCCACTTTGGATAGTTTCTTTGCTAGTAGCAACAAAACTCTGAAAAGACACTTGATATAGTCCCACCACCACTACGCCACCATTGATTTCATCAGCTCTGCACTTCAAGTCTAAGGTAAATGCTAATTTATTGTTTATTTTTTATTTTAAGATGTTTTATGACTATTCATTAAATAATCTTTATAAAACACTAATTTTTAATGTAAAAATGATGTATAACATGTAAGAAATACATATTTTATGTGTCTTTGGGAATTACAGGAAATCAATGTATTATTGGTTTCAACGACAAAACCCATTGTATATTTTCAACATACAATGGGTTTTGTGGAACGAATTACCATCGGATGTTGGGTCCACTGTATACCGATTTGGGCAATTTCATGTCTATAAGTCACATGCTTTGAGGAAAGACAGATGTAGGATAGATGTGTGGAAATTTGCCTTTAGCCAGCGGGTGGTTGGTTGGTGGAACAGACTTCCACCCCTTGTCGTGGAAGTTGATAGCCTAAATAAGTTTAAGGCTCAGCTGGACAGGTATTTTGAACGAACAGAGGGGTGAAGTGGAAGTGGTTTCTTTTTTTTTTTATTTATTATTATTTTTTTTATTTTTATTTATTTATTTATTTTTTATTTTTTTGGCTGATGCTGCATAAGCTTGCTTTCTTGCATCAGATGCCTCTACTAATGCTAATGCTGAACCAATAATAGCAGTATTATTTGCATATGCCTTTTACAGATACAGGACTATAGCAAACAAGTTTGTTGTTTTTGAAAAGATAAGTTTTACAAGGGATTTACTGAGGTAATTTTTAATAATGGCTTCACAAAGTGAGGGATAAATCCCTTGCTAAACACTGTACAAATGTATAATGAAGATTTCTCATAAGGAATCTTAATTTTAGGGAATTTCTTGTAAAAGTCTTTACAGCACACGAGGGGGGGGGGTTGAAAAGTTTGTAGCCTGAGTATGAAAGGGTAGTGGTAAAGTGTTAAAAATTTCTGTATTTAATGTATAACACTTCAAATAGTAAACCAAGTTTTTTATGCAGTTTCAATAATGTATTTTTTTAATTACAGGTCCTGAAGTCAACAAAGTTGGGTGGATGAGAAAAGATGGAAAAATCAGTTACCATGCAGTCACCCAATATTTGGGAAAAAAAGGGATTAATGCCAACGGCAATTCATGAGGACATGGTTATAACATTGGGGGAGGATGCCCCTTCCTATTCTATGGTTAAGAAGTGGGTGGCAGAATTTAAATGAGGGAAGGAGAGCTTGGAAGATGACCTACATTGTGGAAGACTAGCAATGTCCATCATTCCAGAAGTTTACAGTTTGGTACAATGCCAGCATCTTGGGCATTTCATCTGAATGTGCATAGCACATAACAGAAATTCTTGTTACGAAAAAAGTCAGCAAGATGAGTCCCAACACTTTTGACAGAAAGCAGATCAAAAATGCACAAGAGTTGTCAAGTCAAGTGAACATTTGCATTGTTTTCAAGCATATCCAGCAAATTCCCTGGCAAGGTTTGTGACCATGGATAAGATGAGGGTCCTTCACTTTCAGCCACAGGCAAAGGAGCAGTGCAAACACAGCTCTTCTCCCCCCCCACCAAAGAAAGCTAAGTTGATTCCTTCTGCTGGCAACAAGATGATGGCATCATTTTTTTGGAATGCTGATGGAGCATTGTCAGTGGATTACTTTCAGAAAGGCCAGGCAGCCACAGGGGCATATTATGCAGACCCTGTGAGGTGTTTGCATGAAAACATCAAAGGCAAATGCTAAGGAAAACTCAGCAAAGGAGTCTTGTTCTACAGGACAATGTATGTGCTCACAAGTCTGTCACTGCCATGACTGCACCGCACGAGTGTGGCTTTGAAATCTTGGACCATCCCACATATTGACCATATTTAGCACCATTGGACTTTCGCCTATTTCCTGGAGAGCACCCATTTTCCCACTGACAGTGACACCACTGCTGCAGTGGATGCATTCCTGGAAGCTCAAGAGAAAACTCTCTTTGCAGTTGGAATTAATGCATTGCAACATTGGTGGCAAAAGTGCATTGACTCCAGTGGGGACTTATGTTGAAAAGTAACATGTTACCAGACTCCTCAAATAAACTATTCATAATGACAAACATTTCAGATGCCTCTCACATTGTCTCTATTTATTTATTTAGCATATGGCACAACACAACACATCACAACCAGTAAAAAAAGATCTCAAGTTATGTCTAAATTATCAATATATTCAATTAAGTCTGGTGTCAGTAGAAAGAAATCTCTTGAGTTCCCTCTGTAGGCCCTCAAGACACATTCTTGAGTAGCACGTCTGATATTATCTATAAAAACATACACAAGTTTGGTTTAGCAACATAAGATATGAAACTTATTACTCTAAATTGTCTAGGTTCAACAGCTAAATTTCATTAACTTGAAATGCATAGGTCATTTTAAGTTATTCAGTATTTTTTATTTTGTTTATTTTTTCTCATTTAAATATCCAAGTGCAATTTTAGCCAAATTATATGTTGCCTTTGCCACTGCTGTAATCTATAGAAAGCTACATACAACTGAAATCTGTAAAGGGATGGATGAAGGGATTCTAAAATTTAATTCATTTACAAGAGACTGATAATACATGAGAAAATTAATATGCAATCAAAAACTTTAATTTATAAATTTATTAAAATATAGCAAATAATATAAGGCACAATTTTTATAACCTGGAAGGTTATAAAAATCAATCATGTATATAGCAATTTTGATAAAGAAAGTAAACATACCTGAAAAGACTGGGATTGGCTAGACTTGTACTTCACTGTAGGTGAACAGGAATATGAAGAAATTAAAGAGATTTTATTATGATGTATGTATGTGTTCCCAGTCCGATTTCCATGTTGTGTGCAGGCTGAAAAATTACAGAATGAATTAGGAGAGGGGAATTATATCCTTTGCCTGAGATTGGCTAGCTAAAAGTCTTTTCAAGTCAGGATTGGCAATCTTGACTGAGGAGACTTAAGAATTTCATGAAATGGGAGAAATTCAGTAACTTGGTGAACAAGACTGAATATTTTCAGAAGTGGGCAAAATGGAAAAGAATCAGCTGATACAAGAATGAGAGAAGTATCAAGTCACAAGGTTCATGCCTCGTGACTTACTTTCTGACTAGTTTGACAAGATATTCACACTTGGACTTCTCCAAATGGGTGACAAGTGACAAACCCATATACTATTATGGAGGACCACAATGCTATGGGTTTAGCACTACAAAGACCAACTTGCAAACCTCAAAAGGTAATAGGTATAGAAGTTTGAAATAAATTCTGAATTAGGCATGTGCAACAAGGAACTAACTTTGCTAATAGTTATGCTGATGGCTTGCTAAAGTGAGGATGGTTGGTTGGTTGGTTGGTTGGTTTGCTGTGTAATTGCTGGCTTGGATATTAAAAACGGAAGCTTCTGCATCTTGCGAAACAAGCTGATTTTCAGTTGTGGAGAAGTGTAGCTCAAATTCCTTGTACACTTCCATTAACTTTTTGTTTAAAGATGCTTTTTGCAGTAATTCTTCTTTTAAACAAACAAACAAACAAACAAAAACCACTTGTGTTTTATATTAATGTGCTGACTGCGATTGATCACTACATTAGGGAGTTCTCTAGTATAAAATGCCTTCTTAAAACTTGATGTGGAAATCATTAGCATTAGCAGAGGCAGAGACATATGATGCAAGAAAGCAAGCTTATGCAGCATCAGCCTATCAACTTCCACAACAAGGGATGGAAGTCTGTTCCATCAACCAACTACCCGCTGGCTCAAGGCAAATTTCCGCACATCTATCCTTCCTCAATTTGAATTTATGCCCCCTCAGGTGATTATTCTGAGCAAGAGGAAGAATCCCATCGGCATTGAGCATGCTCAAACCATTCAAGGCTTTATACATCTCTATCAGATCACCTCGTCGGTGCCTAAATCTCCAGACACTGTAATTTGCAAAACTTAAGCCTTTCTTCATAAGAGCAACCCCTTGTTCCATTCACTAATCTTGTTGCCCTTCTCTGTACTCGTTCCAGCAGCTCTACATCCTTCTTGAAATGAGGTCTCCAGGCCTGTATACAGTACTCAAGGTGTGGCTTTACCATTGCCTTATACAAGGGAATAATCACCTCCTTATCCCTGCTAGAAAAATTCCTGTATATCATTGACAAGACACCATGAGCTACTCTTGCAGTCTGCCTGCACTGCTCAGAAAACTTCATATCTGCCTGCACAATTACCCCCAGGTCCTTTTCATTCTCTACCACTGTCAGTGTAGTACCACAGAGTTGATACGTTGCTCTGGGGTTACTGTTTCCCATATGCAGTACTTTACATTTGTCAATGTTAAACTTCATTTGCCACCTCTCAGCCCATCTGCTCAACCTTTCCAGATCCTGTTGCAGCAGCATACTGTCAGTAGTGTCCTTAAAAACCCTGCCAACCTTTGTATCGTCTGCAAACTTGGACATTAAGCTTGATATACCATCATCAATATCATTTATAAATACAGAAAACAACAATGGACCCAACACTGAACCCTGAGGAACTCCACTAATAACATTAGTCCACGATGAGCAATGTCCATTGATTACCACTCTCTGTCTTCTCCTCCTCAACCATCTCTTTATCCATAGCAGCAATTTGCCTCCCATGCCACACTGCTCCAATTTGTGCAGCAGTCTTCCATGTGCAACAGTATCAAAATCCTTTCTAAGATACAAATATATAATATCAAAGTTATTCCCTGCATCCAGTTCTTTTGTGACTGAATTTCTGTCTGTGCCTTGCTGACCCTGTTGTATTTCAGATGATGATTGTTCTTTTAGGTGCATGTGCTGAATATACATCTGTAAGGATGTGCTGTGACTAAACTAACTAGTTTCTGTTATTCATCTTCTGAGTATCTGTTTCATTTTATATATATATCAATTGGTCCCCCTCCCAGATGTCATGGTCTCATTCATGGGAACAGTCTTCTGAATGTAATATTTGTTATCTATTACAGGTGATTTAAACTCTTCTTTACATTAATTTCCCAACCCATGCCATACCTTACAAATATACCCTACTGAAATTTTATTTCCATTTAAAGCACAGCTTCATTCACTTTTTACTGCAGGACCTTAAAATGGACTTTTGTTAGATTGAACTTGAGAAGTCAATCCACACATCTGCCTTTCAACTTATAAGCTTATAAATTTAATTTCCTTATTTTACTCTTTCTACCAGTCTGCTTTTTAAAAAATATATTACACATTAGTAGTTATTTTAATTATTAAATGATTGCATTTAAGTAAATACCTTTTTAATGTGGTTTTGCATTAAGGGATGACCTCTTAGAACTAATGCTTTAGTTAGCCATATCCACACTTGTAATGCTTTATGCAAATATACAATCTCTTGTTCTCCACTTCCTTCAATGATGGCCAAGAGGTTGCTAGATACTGATTCAGAAAAGGATGTAAGGTCACTTTCGCTTTTTACTTTATTCACAATAATAGCAATGCACTGAGAAGCAAGGAGGGTAATGGTAGAACTACTCTGGTTATTAACTGCTACTCTAGATAGTTTATCAATAATTTCAGATATGCATGGAACATTAACATCCTGAATACCAGCTGCTACTGACTGAAGAACAAGAAGGACGGGAAGTTGCTGGAGAGATGGCTTCTACAAAAAAAAAACAAAAAAACCCCTCAAAATGTATATGCACAATTATATATATAGTAGAAATAAATTGCAATACCTGAATTATATGTAAAAACTACTGAAAATAAAAAATGACTGAAAGTAAAAATGTCAGGATGAATTAATGCCATCAGGTTAGATTAAACATTATATACGCCTGCGAATATAAGTACCATGTTTCTATATTTAACTATATAGCCTAATATTAGTGCGCAACCATGGCCTAAAAAGGGAACCAAATAGTCACCATAACTAGCAAAGTCATACTTAATCTAAAATTAACATAACAAAAAATCAAGAGTATCATGATGCCGTTACTGCATAAAGCTTACATTGAAAGGCACATCAACTTGGGGCTAGTGCCTCTCAACATATGCTATCAGTAACAACATGAGCCATCTGTTTCTGCGAGTTATATGCCAGTCACACCTTATTAACACATACCAAATATAGTATATAAAATAGCTGAAAGGTCAATTTTGAATTATTTAAATTTTAATTTTTTAAGTTAAGATAAGATTTAAGTCAAGTTAAAGTTATAGATAGGATAATATGCTAAACTTGCCGAATATGACTTACACAACAATAAAAATTTTTTTAAGAACGGCTGCCTAACAAAATATAATTGCTAGCCCTACAGATAGCTTTACTCTTACAATATTTACACGAGTGTTTCTGTTTTCTGTAACTAAATGGGCAGGAAAAAGCAAAGGGCATAAGCTAAAGAAATAGGCGAAAGGAGCAGGCAAAAGTAATAGTGGTAGTGGCTCAATTTCCTTCAAATTACTCTAATAGATTTCGAGGCAGAAGAAATTACAATTAGATGGCAAATAGATAAAAGAATAGGTAAAGACAAAAAACTACTTTGGAATTTTACCGGGGGGCGTAAATCCCCGTTCCTTAGTAGGGTTCCTGGTAATTTGTTGTGTGAAGAATTTTGTGCTATTACAATTAAGAAATTATACTTATTTCATATATATATGAAATAAGTAATGGGTTAAAAAGTGAAGTGGTAATGGAGAGATAAAAATAAAAATACAATGACAAATGCGTATACAGGGTGATTCACTACCAGCGCGACAAACTTGCAGGAGGTGTAGGGGGCACAAAGACGAATCGGAATCACATAGCATTGCAGGGTCCGAAATGCCTTCGTCATGCGGTAGAGGACGTTGAACGGAAGGTCGCGTGAACAGCGATCCCGCTGGAAGTCAGCATTTGCGAACCGGTTCCCGAGGCAGTAGGGTGAACGAGTATTCAAACGTTGAACTGGCCGACATGCACCTCGCGTATGGAGATGCAGACTGTAACGGGCGCGCCGCTCTGCGCTTCTAGCAGGAACGTTTCCCGCACAGGCGTGCTCCTCATCATACAATTTTCGCACGTGTGCACAGAAGGTTACATGAGACTGGTTGTTTCACAAGAGGTACAATGAATCGAGAGCGAACGACGAGGACGCCAGACAATGAGGAGAATGTCCTACGTCTTGCAGAAGGCAATCTGAGTACGAGCCTGTGGATTATCCACTCCGGAGGACTTTTGCTACTTGGTTTCTTCAACAGAAACGGTTCGCAAATGCTGACTTCCAGCGGGATCGCTGTTCACGTGACCTTCCGTTCAACGTCCTCTACCGCATGACTAAGGCATTTCGGACCCTGCAATGCTATGTGATTCCGATTCGTCTTTGTGCCCCCTACACCTCCTGCAAGTTTGTCGCACTGGTAGTGAATCACCCTGTATATATATATATACACACACTGTGCTGCCAATTTATTAGGTACACCCCTGCTGTGCACCCAAATGGTTTGTCCCACAATGTTGCAAGTCACATGACCACAGTTGTGGATATAAATTCAGCAGAACAATCTTTCTAGTATCAGTTAAGCGTAAAAACTGTAGCAAGAATGGGGAACACATCTAACGGACTTTGAACACGGCATGGTAGTAGGTGCAAAGATGTGCTGGACAAAGCATCTCCAAAATGGCAGTTCTCCTGAATTTTTCACACACCACAATTTCAAGGGTCTATCCAGAATGGTGCAACGAACAGAAAACATCCTCTCAACGTCACTCCCGTGGAAGAAAATTGCTTGTTGATGAGAGAGAGAGAGAGAGGTCAGAGGAGAATGGCTAGAATTGTGCAAGCAAACAGACAGGCCAAAATGTCACACATCACGTCAGAATACAACCTTGGTGCACAAAACAAAATATCGCCAATGGACCACTAGTCGCACTTTGTCGCAAATGGTCTACAACAGCTGACGGCCACATCGCGTACCTTTGTTATCAATGAAGAACAAGACAGCATGCCTCCAAGAGGGCACAGCAACATGAGTGCTGGACTATCGAGGATTGGAAAACAGTTGTGTGGTCTGATGAGTCAAAGTTCCTGGTGCATCATGTTGATGGAAGGCTCAGAATTTGGCCAAAACAACATGAATCCATGGACTCGTCATATCTGACGACTACTGTGCAAGGTGGTGGGGGCAGTGTTATGGTGTGGAAAATGTTTTCTTGGCACATGTTGGGTCCATTGATACCCATAGATTCACGTCTGAATGCCACATCGTACCTAAACATCATTGCTGACCAAGTGCATCCGTTCATGTTGACAATTTATCCTCAGTCAGATGGTTACTTCCAGCAGGATAATGCACCGGTGAACAAAGCCCGAATCACTATGGAATGGTTCCAGGAACATGAACAAAGCCCGAATCACCATGGAATGGTTCCAGGAACTTTTCTTTGCTGCAGTGGCCTGCTCAGTCCCCAGATCTTAATCTTATTGAACATCTTTGGGATGAGCTGGAAAGGGCTGTTCGCTGCAGGTCTACACCTCCGTTGAATCTCAAGGAACTGCGTGACACGCTCATGTCTGCACGGTACTCCATTCCTGCACAACGTTTTCAGAATCTTGTTCAATTCATGCCTAGACGAATTCAGGCTGTTTTGAAGGCTAAAGCAGGCTCAACAGGCTACTAGGTAGGTGTACCTAATAAAGTGGCAGCACAGTGTGTGTGTGTGTGTGTATATATATATATACAGTGGATTCCGGTTATTTGGGCCACCGGTTAATCGGGGCAGCCGTTTATTTGGGGCAAATCTTAAAAAACAGAAACCGATCGAGAAAATAGCCAGGGTTTACTTTGCTTAATTGGGACAGCATGCTGTTTAATCGGGGCAGGAGACCACAGCACTGGAGATTACCCTACGATTGTTTCCGACGGTACCACATGGTTCGGTCGAAATTCTGGAGGTCACAACCATAAAACAATAAAAACAATTAGCAGTCACCTGTTTATTGGGCTTTTCTGTTAGTGAAATCTAAACGTACAGTAAACGTACAATAAAAATAAAAACAATAAAAATAAATACAATAAAAACAGTAAAACGTACAATAAACGTACAGTAAACTCGATCCTACTGAATTTGCGGTAATACCGACAGCTGGAATTCTGTGGGTTATTATGGTGAAATGTGTTTACACTTCCATGAAATCTTAAATCATATAAAAAAATTAATTTTCAGAATCTTCTCTTCATTCCTATTTTTAAAGCTTTGTAACTCGTTACTCGGTTCTCACTTGCGCGTATTGTGTTACTTGCAATTTGTGTGTGCCGTGTTTTTTGTTATTGATTGCTTATCTTTTTACTGTTTTAAATTTTAACCTCTCTCCGCCCACAAATGTCAGTGAACAGAAATGTCAACTAGTTCGTACGTACGTACAGTATGTATTAATTATTCCGATTTTCACGTATCATTTAATTTTTTAATTGGTAAGGTAATAAAGGGTAAATTTGTGCTTAACATATCTTTGCTTTTATAGCCTGTGGATAATATTCCTCCTATTTTCGCTAATTAGAATCGCTGTTTAATAGAACTAAAATTCAATTCGCAAACGTGATCACAATGAACAGCGCTTACTACGCATCGTATAGTGAACATTACTTTACTTAGGTGACTCCATCGTAATGTGATTTGATTGTATAGTGAACCAATTGTAAAGCGGGGGTCCATTGTATTTTTAACTTTTTTTTACGTGAAACTTCGGATAATTGGGGCAGCCACTTAATCGGGACAAAATGCACTAGTCCCGATGTGTCCCAAATAACCGGAACGGACTGTATATATATATATATGTATAGAGAGAGAGAGAGAGAGAGAGAGAGAGAGAGAGAGAAAGAAAGGAAAAGATTAAAGCTTATAATAGAAATTAATGGACTCTCGGTGGGGGGGACCCTTTAGTTATTAAAAAAAAAAAAAAAAAAAAAAAAAAAAATGCAGTAAACCACCTACAAGGGTGGTTTAGTGCATTAAGCAGTTGATGAACTATCATGCAAATGTGTCAACTCCAAAACTATTATGTTTACTGATCCTCATTTTGGCCATTTTCTAAGATACAGGAAATCTTAGCAGTGCAGTGAGCGGAGTAGAACTTGGAAATATTGAGATTTAAATATGATTTTAATGCATGTACAAATAAACTTTGCAATTCTACTTTGACACTGTTTAACAAATATTATAAATCAGTACAGTTTTACATTTGTGGTTGCAGCATACTTAACTTTCAAAATTTGAACTTAGAATACAAATAAAAGAACTGCAAATGGACTACATTATGACCATGATAAGACCAATAATTGCTCTGCTATGTTTTGTCCTAAGCTTTATTATTTCTTAAGGATGGCAGGTACATGCTCCAACTTGTTTACAACTTGTCTAATCTAAACTAATTTGTTCTGAATGTACACTAACTTGGATTCCAACTGCATACCAACTGGTATGCAGTATGTTACATTTTGGATGTGTTAGCAAATAGTAATAATTCATGATTTATATAAAAAAAGCAAGCAAGTAGCAACAACTTTCATGTGTGAACTGAGAACATTTCATTTCTGAGCATTTGCCATATTGCCCATTCATTCCTCCAAGCAGTGAATTGACAACAAAAATAATATCCAGTGCTTTGGCATTGGATATATGATGTATGGATAGCCTATATGTTATGAATGAAAAAAAAATAATAATAAATAAAAATAAATAAATAAAAAAAATAACTGCCAGATTTCTATTGGTCTAATTTTAATTAAATTTGGGAATATTCAAAAATTCATTCATAAATAGCCAAAGTAAAAAATTTCATAAAAATTCATCAGTTACTGGGAGTTCAGTTATTAAATGCAGATGGATGGACAAAGAAATAATAATAATTGCTGGATTTCTATTTGCCCAATTTTAATGAAGGTTGAGATAACTCCAAATATAAAAATTTATGAAAATCCATCCATTAGGGATCCAGGATTAAAAAAAAAAAAAAAAAAAACTCTTTCATTTTTATGAAAAAGTAAAAACAAGTGTTCCTTGCAATGAATTGTTTTTTTGTGAAAATAAAATTATTATACAGTCTTCAGTGTATGCTGCATCTTCTAACAAAATTTCAATGAATTTATCTTTAGCAGTCATATTATAAATTTCAAAAACTGGTGTTAAATAGAAAACAACATACTGCACACTGGATTAAAATAATGAGTTCACATTACTCACCTAGAATTGCTTTTTTTTGAAAATGATATTGCCACATTACCTTTCCTTGATGTGTGAGGAAAATTTTATATTGGAAGCTATCTTATAAACTAAAAACGCATAAAATTAAAAATGAATTGAAATAAATGCCGTTTAAAAAAAAAAACAAACCACTATATAATTATTAATAAGATATTTTAGTTTCTTGAACTAGATAGTATTGTTAACTAACAAAAATACATAAGAAATTTTCATAAATGCCCATGCATTGGGTTTTTAAAAATGAGGTCTCTTAGATCCTTGCATGTTGGACAAGAGTAACAATTTCTTGGGGGAGGGGGGAGATGGTCTCATGGTTAAAGGAAGATGTACAGCATCTGTGCTGGGAAATCAGTGACCAGAGTATTTTGGTTTCAGTGGTGTGAACCAAATGGATAACATTGTGCTCTTTTAGCATGACTTACGAGGTATGTAAATTCCCTTCAATTCAGCACGCAACTTTTGGGGAAGTGACTAGAAATAAAATTTAAAGGCAGGCGCGCGCATACACACACACACAAGTGAATTTTTGTTATAGTTCCATTCGATTTCATTATAACAATGTTTAACTGTAGTTGGTGTTTTGGCAGTCTTTTTGAATTAGACAAGCTATTCACAGGTTGCAGGGTCCAATTCAGCTTTGAATTTCGCTATAGGCATATTTCGAATTACCCATACTAAAATGCATATAATATTCCATATTGTTAGTCAGAAAATGAGAGTGACTTTGAAATACTGCATTTCAAATAATCCAATATTGAATTAACAAAGATAGCCGAGTGGTCAGGAGTGGGAGTGCAGTAGCACACATTCTTTGAGTAGACCAGGGTTCAAGCCACTGACTGCTAAATACGGTCGATCTGCCAACCCACACTGGAACAGCGTGGCAGATTATGGTCCATTTCCCTCAGCATGAATTGTCGAGGAGGCTTCCATCCTGCAGTGGGTTGATAATGGCTGCAGTTTATACTGTATATAGAAATATAATAAATGCAAACTGATATATTTAAATGAATGTAACTGCCCTATTTATATTAGAGTTACAATTTTTTACTCAAGTTGATAAAAATTTAAAATACCATAACAAATTTAAAATAACCCATTTAAAATTTAAAACATCATAAATAACACAAACTTGACTAAAGACTGGACCATTCTTTTATTACTCCTTTGAGTTCAGAGTTGCGAAAACTAAACCTAGAAAATTTCCAAATGAATTGTAAAAATTGGCAGGTATGCAAGCTAAGGTTCTAACAGACTGATTTGCTTGACCATCTTATATTTTACAAATCAGCACGATCTACAATACTCCAATCTCTAAGGGCAATTTCCCAATGTGACCCTGGAATGTGAAAAGTAGTAGAAATTATACAAGCATTTGCACCACTATGATCTATGTGGACATCTGTCATCTATACCAGCAGTTTCCAACCTTTTTTGACTCGCAAACCCCTTTCACAACATAATATTTTTAGTGACAAATGGGCCTGGAGTACTGGGGTCCATTGTTTAATAATTTTTCAAATAGATATTTACAGTATACCCAGTATAAAATAAAATATAAGTACAAATTCAGTAGCTTTCGGAACTCGTGTCCCTTTATCAACTGACAAATTTGAATACATTACAAGCAAAGTGTGGCACGTTACTCATTCGTCATTGTTGTAGCACGGACGTGTGCTGCCTTGCGCCAGTGATCATCCATCAATAAAATGGTTGTCTCCATGATGGGATGTATATGCATGCCTTTCTGGCGATTTAATGCCTTAGGGTTGTTTATTATGTTTAGTGACTCTAGCCATAGGCGGTGGCGAAAGTGTCGCGCGTGGTCCACTATCTCAAAGTCGCGCTTGGGGTCAAGATCGTGGTTGGTAGCCCAAAAATGTTCTACAAGCGTGGACTGGTCAGTTTCGGCAAACCGGATTGCTCTGTCGTGTTCCGTGAGGCGATCCTGGAGACGTCTCGATGTCTCACCTACGTAGCAACTGTTACAGGCCCTACAGGTGATACGGTACACTACATTGCTGCGTAAGACAGGTGTGACAGGGGTCTTCACAGTGGAGACAAGTGAACGTAGGTTCCTACCTGGTAATTGCACACATTTGATGTTGTAACTTCTCAGGATCTTCGAGATACGTCCTGACACTCCTGGATAGTACGGAATGTAGGCGGATGATATGCCGACTTGCCTCGGACGTCTTGGGTTGGAAGTAAGTTCTTGTGCCTGTAACAAGCATCTGTTTAGTACATGGGATGGATAACTGCATCTGGTTAGGTCCGCCTTCACACGGGAGATCTCGTTACGTCTAATTGTGTCGGTGCTGGAATGGCTCCAGGCCCTGGAGAACAGGGTGCGGGCAGTGCTATTGAGATGGCTTGGAGCGTGGCCGGACCCGTAGTTGGTGAATTGACCGCACCACATGGGTTTGCGGTATACTGAGGTCTCTAGATGTGGGCCTACGCGATGCACTAGTACGTCCAGAAACGGGAGCGAACCGTCCACCTCTGATTCTACGGTAAACTTGATGAAATTGGATAGAGAGTTGAGGTATTCTAGTAGTACCGTTTCAGAACCACGTGGTATTATGGTAAAAATATCGTCGACGTATCTACACCACGTTGTAATAGGTGTAGGTGGGTTCTGGTGTATCTGCTTCTCCAGATCTTCCATGGCGATGTTAGCTACTACGGAACTGACAGGGGCACCCATAGCAGTGCCATGTACTTGTTTGTAGAGTGAGTCTTCAAAGGTGAAGATGCTGCTAGAGAGGCATAGGTTGAGGGCGGTACAGATGTCATCAGTGGATAGTGACGTCCTGGATTGGAGGCTTAAGTCGCTCTCAAGGAGCCTTCTGGCGCAGTGCACGGCCTGTTGGACGGGAATCTAGGTGAATAAAGAAACCACGTCAAATGATGTCATGACAGAGTTATCAGGGATTGAAATGTCCTTAATGATGTTAATGAATTCACTGCTGTTTTTAACGGTGTGAGATGTATTACCTATAAGAGGCGAGAGGAGGCTCGCGATGTGTTTGGACAGTTCATACGTTGGGGCACTGCAGCAAGACACTATAGGTCTGAGAGGAATACCCGGTTTATGGATCTTTGGTAATCCGTAGAATTGCGGTAGTTGGCAGCCAGTAGCACGCAGAAGATGGTGAGTCGCGGTCGGGATCTTCTTATCTTTAAGCCATGCGTGGACAAGTTTATTAACATTTGCTTCCAGACGTTTCAAGACTTTAACGGGAGGATCAGGTAGAGGTTCATATACGTTAGGATCGAGTAATAGGGCCAAGGCTTTCTCTCGGTAGGTTGATCGGTCCAGCACAACAGTCCGGCGCCCTTTACCCGCAGGAAGTACAACGATGGAGTTGTCTTTTCTTATAGATGACAGGGCGGCACGTTGGCGGTGGTTGAGGTTTGAGCACGTTTTTCGAGTGTTGCGGAGGACTGCGGCAGTCTTGAATCGGATCTCGTTGGCAGTTTCTTCGGGAAGGTTGGTAATACTGGCTTCTATACCCATAGCGAGCTGTGTGATGGGAGGTTTCGATGGTATAACGGCGAATTTCATACCGTTTGATAAAACACTCAGCTGCTTGTTGGACAGTTGTTTGTTACTTAGATTCAAGACGAAAGAAGTCGTGTCGTCTGAACGAGTGTTCGTCTTTAAGGAGTTAGTTTCTATGCTCAAGTTTATGAACTTGCGCTGTTGGCGTAAACGGTAGGTATCCGAGGTCTGACTAGCCCGATGGCAGATGGTATGTATAAGGTTTGTAAATACAATAGGCGAGACCTTACCTTGTAGATGTTGTAACAGTCTGGACTTGTAGTCAGCGTTCCTGATTTCACGGTGGAGATGGGATATCCACAAATTTAATGTGCGTAGGCTGAAGTTAAAGCAGGCACGATCCATATGAGAGTTGTGGAACGGGGCTTTGTATCGGAACCCTTTAGGTATAATTCGATTGCTTTTGCATCTGTGTGCGAAGCGTAAATGTTGCTTGTAGCGAGCTATTGAGAGGAAGCACTTTTGCAACTGTGGACAATCATTGTAGGTATTATGGCCATAAAGTGATCGAATAGTGACAAATGGGCCTGGAGTACTGGGGTCCATTGTTTAATAATTTTTCAAATAGATATTTACAGTATACCCAGTATAAAATAAAATATAAGTACAAATTCAGTAGCTTTCGGAACTCGTGTCCCTTTATCAACTGACAAATTTGAATACATTACAAGCAAAGTGTGGCACGTTACTCATTCGTCATTGTTGTAGCACGGACGTGTGCTGCCTTGCGCCAGTGATCATCCATCAATAAAATGGTTGTCACCATGATGGGATGTATACGCATGCCTTTCTGGCGATTTAATGCCTTAGGGTTGTTTATTATGTTTAGTGACTCTAGCCATAGGCGGTGGCGAAAGTGTCGCGCGTGGTCCACTATCTCAAAGTCGCGCTTGGGGTCAAGATCGTGACTGATTAGAGTCACTAAACATAATAAACAACCCTAAGGCATTAAATCGCCAGAAAGGCATGCATATACATCCCATCATGGAGACAACCATTTTATTGATGGATGATCACTGGCGCAAGGCAGCACACGTCCGTGCTACAACAATGACGAATGAGTAACGTGCCACACTTTGCTTGTAATGTATTCAAATTTGTCAGTTGATAAAGGGACACGAGTTCCGAAAGCTACTGAATTTGTACTTATATTTTATTTTATACTGTAAATATCTATTTGAAAAATTATTAAATAATATTTTTATCATGAACCACTAAGCCTATATTCTCTGAAATCATATAATAGTTCTGAATTTTAATTATAAAATATTTTCCAGTACTACTTTTTTATAAGTGTAATGTTGCATAATAATATAGGATTATTATTAAGTACCTATACATAACAATAGTCTTTGAGAATGAAAAAAAAAAAAAAAAAAAAGTATGGAAAACACCATATAGTGCAAGATAGTAAACAAATTATAAGGAATTGTGGGAGATGTGGTTTCTTTCATTTTCTTTACTTTATATTTAATTTTATTTTACTTTATTCTATCTTTGTTTATTAGGTTTTGAAAATAACTTCTGTTAAAAATTGTGTAATGGTAGACGCCATTACAGAATTTTTAGTGCGAACCCCATGGAAAACTTTCGTGAACCCCTAGAGGTTTGCAAACCACCGGTTGGAAACTGCTGATCAACATCACTACATGTGGCAGTGTATTAGATTTGAAAGAACCCTTAAAGATCTGTTAACTCTACCTTCTGTCAGTTTTATTCTAACACTATTATTTTGCTACTGCTGCTTTGCATTATATACAACACTGAGACACAAGGAATTCCCTTATGCATTTTGAGGGTGTTAACCAATACTTTTGCCAATGTAGCATATGCAGTACATACTGTTTATTGATTAGAACTAAGTGGAATAGAATGTTAAACAAATTTTACCTAATATTAAATAGACTCACCTTTTCAGTTGGCATAAGATATTTAAGTTCAAGTCCTAAGTGGGACAGATCACCATGAAGACTTGCGATTATTAAATTATGAAACAGAGGTGTGGATGTACTGAAAGAACAATAAATGTGATATAAATTAAGTGAATGATGTTGCATCATAAGGATAAATAAATGGTGAAATAAAATATTTTTGATGGCACTATTCAGGAAAAACTAAAAACTTTCAATGTAGACATTTTTGTATTAATTTGTATTATTTTTTAAAATCCATATGTATAAAAATATACAATAAAGATATACCATTCTTGCCCTGCTTCTTCCAATCTCAACCACAAACAAATTTCTGCCCTTAAGACACTGAAACAAGACTCATCCATCGTCATCCTACTGGCAGATAAAGGACGTCGAACAGTCGTAATGAATCGCACAGATTACGAGACAAAAGCCTTGCTGCTTTTGCAGGACACTTCTGTTTACCAACCCTTAACCGTTCCTCCCATCAAAGCTTTGGAACTATGGGAGTCGAAAGTGAACATCCTCGTCAACAGTTGGCTTAAACAGAAGAAAATAACAGAATCAACACATAATCACCTCTGTGCCTCCGGCTGCCAGATTCCTCAATTCTACAGACTACCGAAAGTTCATGAAGAAGGTACACCGTTAAGACCCATTGTCTCCTGTTGTGGCTCACCGAGTTATGAATTAGCTAAGTTTGTCTCGGGGCTCCTTTCTCCCCTAGTAGGCAAGACCACCAACACGGTCTCCAACAGTAGTGAACTCACAGAACAGATCCGAACTATATCCACCTCACAAGATCAAATCATGGCATCATTTGATGTAGTTTCACTTTTCACCTCCATCCCAGTAGAACTTGCCATCACATGTGCAAAGCAACTCTTAGATAACGACCAGACCCTTGGCAGCAGAACCAAATTAATACCAGACGATATCTCCACCGCCCTCAGAATGTGCTTAACAGGCGGTGCAATCATGTTCAACGACTCCATTTACCAACAAGTACACGGCACAGCCATGGGTTCCCCGGTTAGTTCGGTCATGGCAAACATCGCGATGGAAGGATTAGAGGGTCGTGCATTTACAAATGTACCAGATCCCATTACCTTTTGGTGTCGCTGCGTGGACGATGTGTTCGTGGTTATCCCCAGAAATTCAGGTGACCGAATCTTAGACCACCTCAATTCTCTGTCGCCTTTCATAAAATTCACCATCGAGCTAGAGTCAGACAACACCATACCATACTTAGACACCCCTGTCCGGCGTGAGGGCACATGCTTGAAGACAACTGTCCATCGTAAACCAATATGTGCTGGCCAATTTACCAACTTCCGGTCAGCACACGTGAGTAGCCATCTTCTTGCCACTGCACGAACCTTGCTAACTCATGCCAGGACACACTCTAGCTCTGTAAATGAGAGGCTCACCGAAATTGCTAAAGTCAAGGCGGATCTTACGAGGTGTGGCTATCCCATCAATACCCTCGACAGGTGTGACCTACAGACACATAGCGGCCACGTAGCGACCAACAGAAACATCCAAGGTAATGACTCAGCCACGGGCACCTTTATCCCATACTACCCAAACCTATCACAACAGGTTTGTAGTCTTAAAATCACATGGGATAAAATGCATACAACTCCCAGGCAGAAAATTACGATCCCTCATCTCTAAGGTAAAAACACCGGTCCCCACCTTACTACAAAGTGGATTGGTCTACCACATCTCTTGCCGTGACTGCACTAGCTGCTACATCGGGGAAACTAGGAGACGGCTCGAAAAACACCTTTCCGAACACAAAAGAGCAATCCGCTTAGCGGATGTGGAGCACTCAGCTATTGCCGAACATATTTGGGCAACCCACCACGACATTGACCCACACCGCGATGTCGTGATTGTGGATAAGTCCTGCCACTATCGACGACGTGCCTGGTTGGAGTCGTTGAACATCAAATGCTCCAATACCTCAGTCAACAGGAACAGTGGATGTCAAGTCCACTCTATCATCGAAACAGCAATCCTGACTATTGACAAATGCTGGCAACGTCCACATGCATCACAGCCACAGGCTTCAACATCCAACAACTAATCACACACTTCACGTACAAGATTGGCAGTACACGCCCTCATGATCCATTCTTAACTGTAAGTTTAACTGAGGAAGGTTGACAAAACAACCGAAAGCTTTTTGTTTGTATGTATCTAATCTAATATATGTATATTTCCTATTATTAAACTTGTCACAATCTATTTTTTGTATCCGTTTTCGCTCTGTGTTACAGCAATTTTAGTTTTGATATTACGGTACTGAATTTGGAATGGAACATAATATACAAAGTGTTCTGATAAGTGATAAACAAGACTAGAATGAAAGCACTAAAATATATATTAATAAAATATAATATCAAAACTCCAGATATCTGATTTGTTGTTATTTGGTTTTTAGGAGCATTGGCAACTAAGGCCATATTGCTCCGTGGTCATTCCCTGACCTTTCCGCATCCTCCATATTTGGTGGTCACAGACTCAAACCCTGGTCTAATCAAGAAGCATGTGCTACATACTGCTGCTGCTCCTGTCCACCTGGCTACGGAGGCGCCATATCTGATTTCTTGCATTGTATTGATCATTTTCATTAGGCAGTTGCAAATGTGTGAAGTGTCTATTGTCATTATGTCTATTCATTCGCATGAAGCAACTTAATTCCCAGTGGATAGATTTTCATGAAATTTTGCACTTAGCTCTTAGAAATATTTGTTGACCTATCCAAAATTTCATTAAAATCATAAAAAACAAGTGTAGCAATTATTATTTTTCCTCATACATATCACACAGGTTATTCATGCACTGTATCTTGCAGCTGAAGCATTAGACATTCTGTTTGTCATAGTATGTTGAATGGAGATATGAATAGTCAATATGGCAGATGTACAGAAAACAAAAAGTTCTCAGTTTAAGCATTCTGCACATTAAAAAGGGCTACTTTTTGAAGAACCAATTTTTCATGAAATACACGTATTTCAATATTTACATTGTGTCATATATACAGTAAAGTTAAAATATATTTTTTTAATATTATTAATTAATTCATAATTAAATGTTAATTATTTATTTTTCACTTCTATCAATCATAGAAAACCTAGGAATAACCCTGATTTTTTCAAGCACGGCTGAGATAGCCTAAAAACATAGAAACCAACCTACTTAAAAACCCCCAATAAGTTCTTTGAATCACTGATGTGATTCAAACACAAATCTCTTCAAAAAACAGGGCAAGTGACGTAGAGGACTTGTCTTGTCTTGTGGTGTAACAGTGTCAGACTTGTAACATGAGTAGCATAATTCACCACTGGATCACATTATTCATCTGATACTTAATCTTTTTGGTACAGCAGAAAAATTGTGAACTTGGAGTCTGCACTAAGAAAAACACTGCATATGCAAAACAGCTGAAGCTAAAAAAGTAGCAAAATATGCAGAAAAGCAGCTGATCGCTCATGTATTTTTAATTTTTTTTACAGGTTACAAGCTTCTTAACTTCTTTTATTTATATATTACATATCTATTGCCATCTGATGTCTCACATTGTGAATATAACTGGCACTGTTTTGCAAGTTAACATAATATGGAAAATATATACTGTTAGGATGCTTGGTCATCCACTGATGAGAATGGAAATATACCATCAAAATAGTTGACAAGGTTTGGTTTTTGGTTTTTTTTTTAGGAGCACTAGCAACTAAGGCCATATTGCTCCGGGATATGCGGTGGTCATTCCCTGACCTTTCCGCATCCTCCATATTTGGTGGTGATGGGCTCGAACCCCGGTATAATCAAGAAGCGTGTGCTAACGCACCGCTGTAGTTGACAAGGTAGTTGCATTGTACCACTAAGGGAAAAACAATTACACTTCTAAAAACAATTGTGACATTAAGTTCAACTATTATTACTGTTTCAGAAATTAGGGTTTGTAAAAGGTATGGGGCAGTAAAGATATTAACATGCCAAAATTTTTAACATACCTTTTATCTAATACTTGAACTATAGCCTGGATAATTTGACCCAATACTTTAATCACTATTAATTCTTGTGCTATTTCTGTACAATCATCTAATACCATATTCCAACACATACAAATTAATGGATACATGCAATGATTGCATAAGTATTGAACGGATGAAGGTGGTGATAAATGCTTCAGAACTATATGAAGCAAACACGTAGCAGTAGAAGCTGCATCTTCAAAATTTTGTTTATCTAGAGAAAAAACATTTATGAATTAAAGTACATTAGATTTTATCTAATTAAAAAAGTATAATAATAAATAGTAGTAGTAGCCAGCTAACATTAAAAATACACATATGTGCATACAGATATGGATTAAAACTAATTTCTTTTGAAGAGAAAACAGAAAACAACTTTTCATTTTGTTATTGTGAGCATAATTTATTACCACACATATATGGCAATGATAATAATACAAAGTAAAATAAATGACTATAGAATTACACAGATATCATTTATCTGGTCATAATATTTAGACATACAGATATAAAAGATTAATCCATATACGCATATCTGATCACATAACCATCAATCTACAGATTAGGCAAACTATAACTTGGGTAACTTCGACTCTTAAGACTACAAATTCTGATGGAAATATAACAGTTTTCAAAGAAAAAAGCTAGTAGTTTTGTAAGGTTTTGTTAGTTTAGTTTTTTGATTTATTTTTGTGACAAGCAAGATAAATTTTTTTTTTTTTTTTTTTGATTTGGTAGTTGTTGGCGCATCGGCTTCTGTGGCCATATTGCACCTCCCAAGGTTTTTGCAGTACTTTGATCCAAGCCCGAGGCGGGAATCGAACCTGCGACCTTTGGGTTGCCGGGCAGTACTTTAACCACTCGGCTGGCCCGGTCGGCTAGCAAGATAATGATTACCGAAGAAGTGGAGAATAATACCTAAATTTATAATATTTAGACTTTAAAAGAATAAACAAATTCTCAAAATGTAAACACAGAAATGCTTTTTAAGTATTTGGGTACAAAAAAAAAAAAAAAAAAAAAAGTCTTTCTTTTAATACACTGATTTATTATTATGATGAGCTGCCTCAATAATGCACTATAAATAAAAGCTACTTTCTTTTAAAAATATATTGTCATTTATTTATAATAAGCTATCTTTCATAACAATTTGTGATCATCATATGCACAAAGTTCCTTACAAGTTCTTCGGATCCAACAGATTAGAAACCAGGCTACTGTTAGTATATTTTATTGACAATGGCCTAGTTTTAAGAAAAGCAGGCCCGGGCAACCTGCAATGCACCTCGAATATTTTTTTCCCTCACATCTTTCTTCCCAAATATGATTTTACAGATTATTAGTATTAGTAATGGCCATACGGTGCAAGGAAGCCTAAGGCTTTTGCTGCGCCAGCCAAAAAAAATAATAATAATAAATAATTAATAAAAGAAAAGGAAATAGACAACTTATGCATTTCCCTCCTCCTGCCGTTAACTATCCTGCTGACCTTTGAATTTCCCCAAACTGTCAGCCTCTACCACCCACGTAGGTAACTTATTCCAGTAATTTACACTGATCAGCCAAAACATTATGACCAGCGAGTCGTTATGCAAATCAAAGCAACTACAGGTGAACTATGGCATGTGCGCAGGTCAGGACACGGTATAAAAAACACCCAATACTGAGCTCTGTTAATCAGTGTTACTCTTGTTCTTCAGATGGGAAAGGCAGCGAACTAAAGTGAGTTTGACATAGGCCAAATTGTAATGGCCAGACAACTGGGTCAGAGCATATCCGAAATGGCACGGCTGGTGGGATGCTCACGATCAGCCATGGTTAGTACCTACCGAAAGTGAACTGAGGAGGGGGAACCCACAAACTGCCGGCGAGGTGTTGGACGAACCCTGGCTCATCAATGCTTGAGGTGAGCGAAGGCTCTCCCGGATGGTATGTGGCAACAGAAGGGAGACTGTGACACAACTCGCCAGTAAATGGAATACTCATGACAGGAGAAATGTGTTACAACACACAGTACATTGAACCCTGCTGAAAATGGGGCTGTGTAGCTGCAGGCCGCCAGTGCACATGCTAACCACAGTTCACCGGCGACAGCACCTACAATGGGAACAAAACTGGACCTTGAGTGATTGGAAGAAGGTTGTCTGGTCCGATGAATCACGTTTTCTGTTGCACCATGTGGACAGCCGGGTACGTGTGCATCGTTTACCTGGGGAAGTGATGGCGGTGGTGTCATTCTTTGGGCAATGTTCTGCTGGGATACCTGGGTCCAGTCATCCATGTGCCGGGCTCTGATGTTTGTTGTTTGTTATTTGGTTTTTAGGAGCATTAGCAATTAAGGCCATATTGTTCCGGGATATGCGGTGGTCATTCCCTGACCTTTCCGCATCCTCCGTATTTGGTGGTGACGGGCTCCGACATCTACCACCTACCCAAACATCATTGCTGATCAGGTACACTCTTTCAAGGCAAAGGTCTTTCCCTCTGGCGGTGACGTCTTTCAGCAGCATAATGCGCCATGCCGTGCCACCTGGACTGTTCAAGACTGGTTCGCGGAACATGAGGAAGACTTCCAGGTATTGCCCTGGGTCTAGGGCAATACCTGGAACGGATGGGCTCGAACGCCGGGCTCTGACATCTACCACCTACCTAAACATCATTGCTGATCAGGTACACCCTTTCATGGCAAAGGTCTTCCCCTCTGGCGGTGCCGTCTTTCAGCAGCATAATGCCCCATGCCACCTGGACTGTTCAAGACTGGTTCGCGGAACATGAGGAAGACTTCCAGGTATTGCCCTGGCCTCCAAATTTCCCAGACATCAATCCCATTGAGCATCTGTGGTTTGTGTTGGAATAGCAACTCATGTCTGCGGTGTCTCAACCACGGACCTTATAGGAGTTAAAGGATCTGCTGGTTACATGTTGGTACCAGATACCAGAAGACACATTTAGAAATCCTGTAGCATCCATGCCCCTCTGGGTAAGAGCTGTTTTGGCTGAACGTGGAGGACTAACATCATATTAGGTAGGTGGTCATAATGTTTTGGCTCCTTATTGTATAACTCGCTGGCTAAAATAAAACTTCCTGCAATCCAGTCAATGTCTCCCCCCTCCTCGTAACTTGAATTTAAGGCCCCTAGTTCTAGAATCATTTATAACTGTGAAAATTTTGCCCCCAATCATTTTACTTTTACCTCTCAGAGGCCTAAACACCTCAATGAATTCTCCTCTGAGGTGCCTAGTTTCCAAGCTGTCTTGGTACCGATGATGGAAAGCTGACTAGCAAATGCTTGGGAAAAAGTTTGAGAAATTAAATGCTGATTATTATTATTTTTCCCCCTGCACTACCGACTAGGAAAATCTGTATGGCCTAGTTTTCCCATGGGATTTGGTTATGAGTGTTGTAGCAAAAACACAAAACTTCATTCGAAATATTATATACACAAAATATTATTATTGCATTCTTAATAAACAAAACAATATTCCTATAACTTGGTAAGCCTTATAACAAGGATTTTCTTCAAATTTCAAGACTTCATAGAAAATGTGTTTCACAGTTTCTACTTTAACTGATGTGACTAGAACAGACTTAAAAAACATGTTTGCAGAATTTTATCCATTTCAACAAAATGTCCTTCAATAACCATGGATATGTTTTTTATTTTCTATAAGTCTTGGTTAACAGAAAATGTTCTGTCACATTCTGAGAGGGGCAGCATTTGCAATAGAACACATGCAGCCCCTTACTGCCTAGGGCATGGCTAATTTCACTCACAGTATCAAATGAGACAGAGATTTCTTTACAAAGGTAACACTTCTTAATTCTGCTTATTTCCATTCCATATAGAAAGCTGAAAACTAAGAGCAGAAAAGAAAACTGAATCACAGAAAAATACAACCTCCAAGAAATGTGCATCATTAGAGGGTGTGCCTGAGGGGCGAAAACAGAGGGGAGGGGGATACTTGAAAAATAGAATGGTAAGAACAGCGCAAGTCTTTTTGAGATCATCATTGTTAATTACCATATAAAGGTGCATTTACAAGAAGAACAGTGATTTTTAAAGGCTTGGAGGGATCATATGAAATGGAGAACCCATAATGGGTTGATCACAAACAAACCTTAATTTTGCCTAAGCTCTAGATTCCAGAAAATTCACCAGGGAGATTTTCACACAATATGAGATAATCACACAATATGAGAGATGCCAAAAGGTGTATATGACAAGGCCAATAGCCTTGAAACATGTCTGGGTGGTGGTACTCACTGAGAATAAGTAACAATAGTCTTCTCTATTAGTGAAGCATTACTTATTCGAGGTAGTGCAATATCATGGCAACTCGTCGTGAAGGCAGAGCACAATATGAGAAAGAGCAAATGATGCCTACAACAACTACTTTGTAGTTTTTTTAAGAGTTGTCTATGGTGTATCTACACACCGATATTATATAGATATTAAACTCTTAATGTATTATGCCTTGTGCATTTAGTTATTTTAAATATTGTTATTTACAGTATTAAAAAACATTATGTGCCAGAAACTTGGAAAAGGAACTGATTTAATCAGAAAACAATGACTTGTGTTTTTAAGATACATGCATTTTTGTTCATCTCATGTATAAATTTCCTATTTGTATTACTGTTTCAAGGTTTCAATAAAATCCATGTCAAGTACATGGGGAAAATATAGGTAAAATAATGGAAGAAAATGCTTTAAGACGAATAAAAAAAAAAAAAAAAAAACATTTCTCAAAAACAAAAAAAAACAAAAAAAAAAAAAACCAGTTATAGTAAGAGGGTAGATCAAAAGTAAAGGTGTATGTGTAAAATTAACACCTCATTTCAGAACACTTTCAAAGTCGTCGTTGTACCATGCCGTTAGACAAATCTACATATTAACAGTTGTCAGCTCTCAGAATGTTTCATACAGTTGAGGTGTAACCATGAAGGCTCCTACTTTCAATAATTGTACCATTAGTGAACAATGTGCTATGATTGGCAGAAAATTGTCAAAAAATTCAACTTAGTGCAAATTAAATTTATATATTTTCAACTGCACCAAAGTTGAATTTTCACCTTAATGCAAGGGGATAAAAATTAAAATTCAAAAAAATAAAAACTTACATATTAATATGGATAAAGTAACACTAGTTTGTACTATTACACTATATAATATTGGTGTAAACACACCATAGACAACTCAAACAAAAACTATGTTAGTAGTGTGAAGGGCATCATTTTATCTATATCTCATATTGTGCTCTTCCTTCACAACGAGTTGCCATGTATTGCACTACCTCGAATAAGTAACACTTCACTAAAAGAGAAGACTGTAGACTAAAAGAGAATACTATAGACTTCACTTTTAGTGAAGCCTATAGTCTTCTTCACAACGAGTTGCCACGTATTGCACTACCTCGAATAAGTAACGTTTCAAGGTAGTGCAATACATGGCAACCCGTGAAGGGAGAGCACAATATGAGATATAGATAAAATGATGCCCTTCACACTACTAATGTAGTTTTTTGTTTAAGAGTTGTCTATGGTGTGTTTACACCAATATTATATACATTATTATACTCTTAAAGATATGATGCTTTGTTGCATTTAATTTCACTTAAGTACTATTACACTGTATTTCTGAATGTGTGGTATTTCTTATAAACAAAACGTACTTTCAAAACAATAGCTCTTAGCTTTCTACAATACTTTCTGATACTCTCTGAACAAAATATTTCATTTTCGTAGCATGCATATATCATTTTATTTATATATTATTGCTTTTAAAGCCAATATTTAAGTAAAATTAAAAATAAATTACTGCTTCTATATTACAGAAAAGTGCAGAAGAATTTATTTATACGGATAATAATTGTTTCTGAAATAATTTTCAGATATTCAGCAGAACAAAATTTCAACGTAATGAAATGTAATATTGTAATGGTATTTTACTGTGGTAAGAACACTCGACATGATCTGCCTGCATTTTGGTTCAAGCTATTCATGTGGGCAAAGAGTCTTGTAAATTAAATTTATATTCAAGCTATCATAAAATATGCAAAACACAAAAAAATCATGTGCTCAACTGAAAACCATGAAAATTAACCAAATATGTTTCTTCTAGCCAGTCAAATTCAAAAGAAAAGGAAGCCAAAAAAATCAGTAATATACATCAATACCTCACTTAGCACAGCTTCAAACAGCATGTATTTCACTATAACACAGTTTTCAATTAATTTTAAGTCAAAAATTTACTGTACATATTAAAACTCATTCAATAGCCTAGACATGTACTCTACATATATGCTGCACTGTTGTAGCTCAGGTACGCATACATATATGCTGCGGTGCCAACTCTACTGTCTCACATGCACATGTGCCAATAGCTCCCCTCAGGAAGTCAGTGGCAACGCATGCAACAGTGTTCAGTATTCTTAGTTCCATCCTGATGAGACAACATGATAGCCTTTCAAACTTTTCATTTCACAATTTATTTTTTACCCCTTTAAATACAAAATGATTAGTCAATGAATGCGGTGGAGCTACTAAACATAAATGGCTTACATTAGAAAAAAAACTTGACATATTTCTACGACATCTTACATGACGAAAGTGATAACTAAGCAAAGAAGTTCGCTACTGATTAATATGGAACGTCTTTTATTAATATGGATAGAAGATTGTAATCAAAAGAGAATTCCTTTTGAGTCAAAACATCATTCAAGCGAAAGCCATGAGCCTTTATAATACGCTGAAGGAAAAATAAGAAAATGAAGAGGAGACTAAAGAAATATTTACAGCTAGTCGTGGTTGGATTTTCCACTTTAAAAACTGTGTTGGACTTCACAATGTTCATATCTCAGGTGAAAGTGCAAATGCAAACAAAGACGCTGCTGCAAGATTTCCCAGTGAATTGAAAGACATCACTGAAGAAGGTGGCTACAAGGATGAACAAATTTTCAATGTCGACGAAACTGGACTGTTCTGGAAAAAAATGCCCTCACGAACTTTTTTTAGCTGCAAATGAAAAGGCCAAACCTGGATATAAAGCATCAAAAGATCATTTAATACTTTTGTTGGGTGGAAACTCATTTGGGGATTTTAAATTGAAGACCCTACTCACGTTTAGAGCAAAAAACCCAAGAGCTCAAAAGGGTTTTGTAAAAAGCACATTGCTCATAATTTGCTCATCTGATAAGAAAGCATAAATTACAAGAGAATTGTTTACAGAATGGTTCACAAATTATTTGTCTGATGGTATGAAAAAGAGGAAAACAATTCTGAAGTGGATAGCACTGAAGTGGCACCAAAAGAATTTTCAACAGAATTGGAGAAAGTTTTTTTTTTTTTTTTTTTTGGGGGGGGGGGGGGAGAGTTGACGTGGCTTGCAAGGCAATTATGAATGGAGATCCAAATGTTGAACGTGGCATCAAGATATGGCAAATTTTACAAGATGGGATTCGATGCTACAAAGACTTATACGGCGAGAAAAAGAAGAGACAACTTCACCAGACTTCATTATTACTATTGTGGATTATTGCGTACATAGAGCGAAATGGAGACAGAATAAATAATGACAAGTTTAATATTAATTGGAAAACATACATATATTAAATTAGATACATACAAAAGCTTTCGGTTAGTTTGTTAACCTTCATCAGTCAAACTGACAGTTAAGAGTCAGTTTGACTGATGAAGGTTAACAAACTAACCGAAAGCTTTTGTATGTATCTAATTTAATATATGTATGTTTTCCAATTAATATTAAACTTGTCATTATTTATTCTGTCTCCATTTCGCTCTGTGTACGTAATAATCCACAATAGTTCATTACTAAAATACCTAAATAAACAATAAAGTTTTTCTCATCTCTCATGTTACCTTTTCATTAATAAAATTTTTGCAATATTTTTAATTTCAAATCCTTTTAATTGGCTATCAAGCGCAAATTTTTTTATAGATTTATTATAATTCGTTTATAGACTATTTCTCTGGTATGTATTCACTTAAAAGCCCATTATAATTATACCTCATCAGCATGGTTTCACATAACATGGAACAGTTTCGGTACGTGCTATGTGGGGTATTGCTGTATTTAGAATGCTTTATATTTCGAAAACAAAAGGTAATGCAATTAGCATATATAATTTGTATAAATATTCAAGTATGATTTTCAGTTGTCAATTAAAATTAAACTGACTCATCACAGTTTTCAGAAATCATATATCAATTCATAACCAAAAAAGGTTGCATACTACTAAGATAGAAATAAGTTGAAATGGAATTTTAGTATGCAAACTGCCTGCTGAAGGACAACCTTTTCTTTTATAGTTTGTTCTTTATTGTGAGAATGTTTTTATTATGTTACAAGCTTAGCCTGTTACTTAACAATATGAAATTTTTAGAAATCTTCAAGTACCGTGTTAATAGACTAGAAAAGAATAGTGAAAGCTTAAAAAGCAGTACTCACCTTGAAATTAATCTGCGATGGTTTACTTAGGTAGCGTGGTTAATGTTTAAGTTGAATTGTTAAATTGAAAAATTAAAAGGGAGGGAAGTAGGTAAAAGTTGACTGAGTTAAATGGGCGCAAGGAAACAGAAGTGTACACATCCAATCCTTGGTTGTCATCGAAATAAAAGAAAGAAGAATAATTAAAAACTATGTAAGTGAATCCGGTGAAGCCAATAGTCTTTACGAGGACTTTCGTTAGTTAAAGAACGTCTTCAGTTGGCAATGTGTGGGGAGAGAATGCGCATGGTATTTTAAGAATAAAAAATTATACTCTCGTGATGCCTTTTTTGACATGTGGGAACTTTAATCTCGAGAGGTTCCAAATTGGGGAAAGATTGAAGGGGAGTTTAGAATTTAGAATTTTGAGGTTAGAGTGGTGCTTGTACCATTCGATAACTAGAGCTTCATATTGAAGTATTCTGTAGCTGGATTTTAGTTTAATGATGGAAATGGCAGAATCGATGAGCGGGTTGTGGTTGTGAGTCTGGGCATGAGTTGTAAGTTCTGTGACAGATTGGTTAGACGTGAGACTATGGAAATGGTAGTATGCACGGATGTTGGATGTTTTTGATGAGCTAAATTTGGTAGTGGTACTTCCGATATAACATGTGTTGCAGTTTGGTTGACAATTAATGAGGTATATAATATTATTAAGGTCGTTTGTAGAATATTTGTATGTGTCTTTATAGGTGCTGAAAAAGGATCCTAATTTGTTGTAGGTGGAAAAAAAAAGGGAGATATCAGTGTTGTTAAATAGGCGTCGGAACTGTCCTGATAGTTCATTGTGGTAACGGAGGACTATGCGGATGTTAGTTTTATTTTTGTCTTTGGTTGGGATGTTAGATTTAATTTTATTTTTAGCGTTAAGGATTGTATTTAAAATGAGTTGGTGGGGGTAACCTCTGGATATAAATTTGTCGGTAATATACTGTATTTCATTGTGAAGGTCGGTGGGTGAGGAACTGTTACTTTAGTGCATTGTGAATTTGGTTATATAAAACTGCCTTTTTAAGTGTTTAGAGGGTGATGAGAAGCAAAATGTAAGTATTTACAGGTGTTTGTATTTTTCCTGAAAATTTTCGTATTTAATTTTGTGCCTGTTATATAGATAGTGAGATTAAGGAAATTTATCTGATTGTTCTGTCCAATTTCAAGGGTGAATTTAAGTCTATCATGTACAGAGTTAAGTTTTACGAAGAGGTTATTAATAATGGATCTGTTGCCTACTACAAGAATGTCGTCGGCATAGCGCATGTATAATTTTAGTTCAGGGGGAAAGGGCTGTAGAATTTGGCTTTCAATGGCGGCTAGGTAGATTTCGGACAATGGGGCCGAAATCCCTAAGTCCCATTGGTAAGCCATATATTTGTTGGAAGATTTTTTCGTTGAATCTAAAAAATCTTGCTTCTAATAGAAGGGTGGTGAGTTCAAGGATATGGTCTATAGAAAGGGAGGTACGTGTTGTTAAGGTATCGTCTGTTTCTAAGAACTTGCGTAAGGCTTGTAAAGTAAATGGAATATGGACATTTGTGTAAAGAGAAGTAACGTCATAGGAAGCTGGGATGTTTGTATCGGATATTGTGATATTATTAATTTTTTGAAAAGCTTGATTGGTGTTATTGATCTTGAATGTGGAAAATTTAGTAAGGGGGTTTATAATTTTGACCAGGAAGGAGGATAAATTAGCGAAAGCTGAATTGCTATATGATACAATTGGTCTTAAAGGGTGGTCTGCTTTGTGTAACTTGATAATCCCAAACATGTGGGGGAGGATGTTATTGCGGATTCCAATTTGCTGTAGTGTGGAAAGGTTGATTTCCTTATTTTGCCTGAGTTTCCTGAGAATTATGTTGAGTTTATTTTTGAGTCTTACGATGTTATGGTTATTTACATTTATGTATGTGTTTGGGTCTGCTAAGATGGATTCTAATTTTTCGGTGTAGGTGTCTTTATCTATTATAACAATCGTGTCACCTTTATCGGCTTTTTGAAAAATAACGTTGGAAGTTTTACTGAGTTTGTGTAAATCCATAAGCTGTTGTTTTTTTATATTACAGCAGGAAGAAAGTTTGGTATTAATAATACTATTTGTTTGGTGCATTAGACGCCATTTATCGGGATGATGTTCGAGTTTGGACTGGAGTTCAACAATGCAGTCTTTTATAGGGTAATGTTGATTTTTGATGGCAAAATTAAAGCCATATTCCAGGCCAGAAAGTTCAGCGGGTGTTAAAGATCTGGAAGAGAGGTTAACGGTGGTGATTTTTGCGGGGGAACGAGTCGTGAGGGAATTCCATTTTTAATTATGTCTTTGTATTATTTCTTGGTTGGTAGCATTAATACGTATATTGTTTTTGTTGGTGAACTCAATCCAGTCATGATGGGTCATTTCTTTTTTAAGGTAAAATCTGAGTTGGTGTATACTATTTAAAAGGCTATATTTTTTATTATATCTCTTCCTGATTTCTTCACGGATGATCAGATCATAATAGATGTGCGGTGTACGATATGTGGATATTTTTTGCAATTATTTTTTAGGAAAAAGGCGGGCAAATTTAGGGATGATATTGTGGTGGAGACATTTTTGTAAAAAGGCAATGTGTAACTTATTGGAAAAATATTTGATGAGTGTGCTGGTTAGTTGAGTTTTTTTATGATTATTAGACATGTCTAAAGGCATCGGGGAGAATAAGGAATGTGAAAAAATTAAAATTAGAGGAGGGGTGCAGATAAGGTGTCGATTATTACCGTTAAAAATATCTTATTAAATTTGACAATACGAAATTTTTAGAATCTTCAAGTACCGTGTTAATAGACTAGAAAAGAATAGCGAAAGCTTAAAAAGCGGTACTCACCTTGAAATTAATCTGCGATGGTTTACTTAGGTAGTGTGGTTAATGTTTAAGTTGAACTGTTAAATTGAAAAATTAAGTCAAAAAAGCATCACGAGAGTATAATTTTTTATTCTTAAAATACCATGCGCGTTCTCTCCCCACACATTGCCAACTGAAGACGTTCTTTAACTAACGAAAGTCCTCGTAAAGACTATTGGCTTCACCGGATTCACTTACATAATTTTTAATTATTCTTCTTTCTTTTATTTCGATGACAACCAAGGATTGGATGTGTACACTTCTGTTTCCTTGCACCCATTTAACTCAGTCAACTTTTACCTACTTCCCTCCCTTTTAATTTTTCAATTTAACAATTCAACTTAAACATTAACCACGCTACCTAAGTAAACCATCGCAGATTAATTTCAAGGTGAGTACCGCTTTTTAAGCTTTCGCTATTCTTTTCTAGCCTGTTACTTAACTTATATAAATACAGGAATACCTCACATAGTGCGGGTTTCGCTATAGTGCGGTTTACAAATTAAAAAAAAAAATAATAAATTAACTGCGTTATGCACCAATACATTTGATATGCATGTATGTATTATAATGTCAGCACGTAGGCCAATGCATTGTGGATTCAAGGCCACGCTTGACTGTTGTCACAACTCCCATTATATACGGACTCTGCTAGTATTCATACATTAGTAAACAGTTTAGATTCCGAGCGGTGAAGTCGTTCACTGTGTGTAAACTGTACAAATATTTTTCGCTGTGTATTTTTATTAAAGATTATTTTTTAAAAACGTTATACTTTTATATGCAAATATGAGTGGAAAGAAGAAATGTAATGGCGCTGAGTGTTCTAGTTCCAAACATTGAATGAGGTATGAAAGTAAGGCAGGCATTGCAAAATGACATTCGATGTTATAAAGAGATGTATGCGGATAAAAAGAAGAAAAGAACTGTGCAAACTAAGCTGATCAATTATTTTTCAAAATAAAAATACGGTACATACTTCACTTATATTCTTTTGGTATGTACATACTGCAATAAAAATCATTTGTACTGTACTTACCAGTATTTTTCATTTTAATTTCTTTTTTTTGCAAGAACTTCTTGTGCATCAATTTAAAGTAAACAAACACCTATATATTTTTGCAACTCGACCCATATAATCAAATTGTCGGAACACATTACATTAAAATACATACTAATAATATCTCGATCAGCGCAGTTTCGTATAGCGCAGTATTTTTTTGGCACGAATTAACTGTGCTGTGCGAGGTATTCCTTTACTACAAAATGAGTTTAAATATGATTTGAAAACAATTCAAATATAATATGAAAACTTCAATAACAGACATTATTGTTACCAAAGTTTCACTCACTGAGTTACTCACATATTAACAAAGTGAAATATTGAAATCAGTATAACCCAGAAAAAAAAGGTGAGCGAAACATAAGTACCTTAATCGGTTTCACTTATTTTTTTCTGAGATAGCCTGTATTTAATCTATGAATGAAATTTTACTACCACATAAGTGACTTTGTACAAATCTCTACCATTTCTAAGAGTGCCTTATATACATAAATGTTATTATGTTTGAATAATATTTTATTTATTGGAGTTCAGCTGGTTTATACTAGAGGTTTCAAACTCAGAAGTGCAAAAATACATGACCTCATGACCACTGGCATTTATGATGGTCTGCTAAGTTATGAATGAATTTTATTTAAATCTTATGTTAGTATATCTGTACAAGTTTAATCCTGTTATCTTGTGAAAACTGGCAATGCTCTGAGACACACAGCAAACTCAGATGGCTGCACACCAGTTTGATATGCCTAGTTTATACCATTACTTACTGGATACTGTTGCCCTTGTTCTAATGAGCACTTTTTTAAAAATTTGCTTAATTTTAAAACAATTTATTTAGTGGTGTTTAAATTAACTAAATTTAAATTAAATCAAGCTATAAGAACAAATTTAATTCTTATCTACTATACTTAAAAAAAGTATGGTTTTAATTACCTGTAAACTGCATTATGAGATATTTGATCAAGGGTTCCAAAACCACCTCTAGAGTTACTAAGTTACCAGAAGCAGCTACAAGTGCATCAAGAGTTAACTGATGGCAGTTATTTCCTGAAACAGATTGCAAAAGTAATGCTAAAGTAAAAATCAATCAATGACTTTTATAATATTGTATTAAAATATTAGCCTCTGAAAAGAACATTAACAACCTACAATAAGTAAATAATTCATTCTTAAAAAAAAGAAAAAAAAAAAGCATCTAACAGGAAGTTAAAATTGAATTTATTGCACTCCTTTAGGATACATCTAATCATTAAGAACTTCAAAAACTACAGAGACAGCTAGTGTGTCAATAGCATGAGATTAAAATAAAAATTATAAAAAAATGGAAAAATTTATGTGGTAAAGCCACAAATTGACTAAAAGAATTTACAAATTCGCTACCTTACTAATTCAGACTGAAGGGAAGGACGAAGGCACTTTAAATTTGAGCAAATTTAAAATTTCTGAATATAGAATATATTTAAATGTAAATTGTCTCAAGCCATAGTTCATAAAAACAAGAAAAATTATTCACAATCCAGCAACATATTTTAATATGTTAATTCAGATGTTATCAGCACACACACAAATACGATGAAAACAAAGAGAATTTTATGAAATTGTTTGCATTTAAAACAAAATGAAATACAGAGGATAAATAAAATAGAACACAAATACAGCAGGCCCTTGTTGTAATGTGATTCGCTTTACACTGATTCGCTATAAAGCTGTTCTTATATTATAACCTGTATCTGACTATTATGCTGTCACAAATCACTATAACGCTCTTTTACAGATTGCATTTTTGGCATATTTAATGAAATTGTTTCATTTGATGGAGTCAATAGCTTGAAAATGAATAGCAAAACAGCATTAAAACGTTTCCCATGCCGACTTGAGAAATTTTCCCACGCTCAGTGAAATTTTCTCGCATGCTAATTTAATTGCAGTACAGTGACCTGTTACATAGTTCTGAGATCAACATTTTCAAAAATGATCAAGTATATTGCTTGTAATATTTGCGTTATATGCATTTATCCGAAGTCTAGTCATCACTCAGTACAGTATTAGACATCGTGCGTAACGGACAATTTACTCGAACGTTGTATTATAATTAATGCAACCAGTGCAGTTATATTTTCGAAGAGTTAATAAATGGCAGATAAGAATGAAAAAGCAACGTCTGGACACAGTATGAAGACTATAAATGTAAGAAAAAGACTGAACTTTAAAATTAAATTAGATGTTTTGAAGCGAATCGATTCTGGTCAACAACAAGTGGATGTGTGCCATAATTTAGGACTGGCAAGTTTAACTGTAAGAACAATTATAAAAAATAAAGAATTAATTTTAGCAGCGGGAAAGACAGCTGTTCCACTGCAAGCAACTAGGGCTAGGCAGGCTATTAGGATTGAAATGGAGAGACTTTAACTAATTTTATTGAAGATAATATCCAATGCAGAATTCAGTTAAGTTAAATATTATAAAAAAAAAAAAAAAAAGAGAGAGATTAGCCAATATGATGATCTAAAGAAAACTCACCAAAAAAAAAAAAGTCAAACTAGTTTTAAAACTAGTAAGGGCTGGTTGAATTGATTTAAAATCCAGGGAGAAGCCGCAAATGCAGATCAAGGAGCTGAAACTTTCAAAAAAGAACTTGTTAAAATTATCGAAGAGGAGTATTATGTGTTATACTTCTCGACAAGTTTATAACACAGACAAAGCAGGACTTTTTTGGAAACGAATGCCTAAAAGAAGTTTCATATTGAAAGAAGAAAAAAACATGTCAGGTTTCAAAGCAGCGAAGGATTGGTTGACTTTATTGTTGGTGGTAACGCTGCGGGGGATTTAAAATTAAAACCCCTTTTAGTTTACCAGGAAGAGGGCCAAAGTACAACCCAAAATCGACACATTTTTCATGATTAAATTAAATCAATTAAAATCAATTTAGATCAATTAAATTCATGATTTTAATTGGAAATTTAAGTTTAATTTTGATAGCTAAGTAGTTACCACATAATTATATACGTATGTAATGCAGAATATTTTATATGTATAAATATTTGAATATTAAATATTTTGACTGACATTTGTGCATCTTTTCACTATCGTTTATTATCGATTAGGAAATATCTTATGGCACTGACCGCAACTCACAAAATACATGTTACCTTATGGGAATGCGCCGCTCGCTTAGCGCGGATTCACTTAGAGTGCTGTTTTTCCGGAATGAATTATCAGTGTTAACCGGGGGTTGCCTGTAATAGAATTTTTAAACAATAGACCACCATTGTGTTGAACATTAATAACTAAATTTAATCAGATATACTCGGTCCCTATCCAAATGTACTGTCATTTATGAAGAAATCAGAAATATCCTGTTAACAAGGACCTGCCATATTGCCATTTTATAATGTAACTCTATTTCTTTTAGAGTGTAGAAATATTTTTCAAAAAAAGCTAACTTCTTCCACTGTGCAATTCAACCTTTTCTTTAATTCATGCTTCTTTTAGAAGCATGAATTAAAGAAAAACTTCTCACTTCATTTATAGATTTTTTCCCTTGAAATGCTGTTATTTCATCTTTTTCTAACCACATTATCACATCCCACAAATTAATATTCTTTTTGCCATTATTATGCAATACATTTTGACCCTCTTCATATCCCTTCAAATAAATAAGAACATAATTACTAAATAGCTTTTTTCATGCTTTCTACCATACTCTTCTTTACTTCATTCCAACTTGCATGTGTTGAATAGAGCAGAAAAGTCAATGGCCAATATTAAAAACTGCAACAGTATAAAAATTTGCATAAGTGGTGTCTTTTTTTCTGTATACAGAAGTCTTGCAGTTGAGTTTTTGTTTTACTTTTTGAAACAGGATGTCAGCAGTTCTGACATGAGGATTTGGATAAGTCATCCAATCCTTGTCGATCGGCAGGTCATTATATAGAACTGGAGTAAGAGAGGATGGATGGTATATTGATATATTTCATAGCCTTTGATCTGCAGACTTTTACTTCGAAGTAAAACTGTCATGATGGTTTGTGGACTCTATCCATACAAAGTATAGCAAATAGCACTTCCACAAAACCATCCTAAAAGCATATATTCACACTTTGAATCCTAAAATTAATTTCTTATGCGATATTATTGCAATCATTCAGAATGCTCCCCAAGTACTTGAAGTCTGACTGATTTCCACTGTTTATGTTGGGGTCTCGTTATTCTTATTTCTAAGAATAACGAGGTTTACGGTATTTTGTTTTACTATTGTTTATTTTTTAGGCCAATGAGATTAGCTTCTTTTTCCAACGCTATTAAATTGGGGATGTCATCACTAACCAGGCACCAGGCATATGTGAAGGCCTGGTGTAGTCTATTCATGTGCACTTCTTTCCCAGTCTCTTCCACTCTTCTTATTACTTTTTCCAAAGCCAAATTAAAGAGAAGAGGTGAAAGTGCATCACCCTGTTTTAATCCTGTAGCGATTTCAAAGGGTTCAACATTTCATTTTTTTAAACTTTAATCATGCATATTTTTGTTATGGTGTAGTTTCTTGGGGATTATAAATTTTAACATTATATTCCAGAGTTCACGTCTTCTAATATTATCACATGCCTTACTGAAGTATGTAAAGAGCATGTGCATGTCCTAGTCATTTTTATATTTTTTCTCCATGAGCTGCCTGACTGTAAAGATTTGATCAATTGTGGAGTGGTTTTCTTAAAATCATATTGGTGATCCCCACAAAGGTGTTTCCTTTGTGTCCAGTAAGTTAGTTTCTGTAATATGATATTTGGCAGAATATGTCACTTATACAAAAGAAATAAATTCACAAAAACATAAAACCTTCAATTTCTGCCAAAATACTCATACTAGAGAAAAGCCAATAACAGCAACAGATTCAACATGGATGCAAAGTTGAATAATATATATAAGAAACAGTTATATATTTTTTCCAAGATAGTTCATCCTGAGATGATATTTTTGCTTCAACATCTCTGATTTAAATTTTAATTTGCAAGTAAGGTCAGATCATAGCTGTAAGGCTCAACTACAGTCAATGTCAATCTTTCAACAAGGCTTGGTGGTCATCATCATCATCATCATCAGCCATTTTCAATCCACTGCAGGATGAAGGCCTCTCCAGCAACTTTCCAGTTCCTTCTGTTTTGAGCACTGGACATCCATTTACTACCCACAAACTCATGAATTTCATCTATCCATCTCCGCCTTTGTCTTCCAGGTTTTCTTCTAGCTCCTCTTGGGTACCATTCTGTTATTTTCTTAGTCCATCTGTCATCATTTCTTCGAGCTATGTGTCCTGCCCAAGACCATTTTAGTTCTTTAGTTTTGATAAGAATGTCCTTTACTTGAGTTTGTTGCCTAATCCATGTGTTTCTCTTCTTATCTAACAGTCTGATTCCCAATATGATTCGTTCCATTCTTCGCTGTGTAGTTCTCAGCTTCTCTTCCATTCTTTTGGTGAGTGCCCAAGTTTCACTTCCATAAGTCATGGTGGGGAGTATACATTGGTTCATTATTTTACGTTTCAGACAAACTGGGATATTGCTCTTCAGTATGTGACTATATTTCATGAATGCTATCCATCCAAAATTTATTCTTCTCTTGACTTCCAGCCATTTATCATTATTACAGCTAATAACTTGTCCCAGATAAGTATATGACTCCACCTTTTCAATTACTGCTCCTTCAATCATTATTTCCCTTTCTGTGGCATACTTGTTCATCATTACTTTTGTTTTAGCCATATTCATCTTTAGTCCAAAATCCTTACTAGCTGTGCATAACTGATTAAGATTTTCCTCTAATTCTTTGGGATCATGGCTTATGACCACAATGTCGTCTGCAAATCGTAAATGGTTTAGGTACTCTCCGTTCACATTGACTCCTTTCTGCGACCAGTCTAATCTTCTGAAAGCTTCCTCAAGGGCAGCAGTAAACAGCTTCGGAGATATTGTGTCTCCTTGTCGAACTCCTTTCTCAATTTTAAATTTCCTACTGTCTTTGTCTAGTCTAATAAAGGAGGTAGCACTCTCGTATATTTTCTTCAAAATCATAATATATGGGGTATCAATGCCTTGTCTTTCCAGTGCCCGAAACATTGCCTTATGCTGTATGGAGTCAAATGCCTTTTCATAATCCACAAATGCCAGGCATAATGGTGTTTTATATTCATTTGCTTTCTCCATTAGCTGTGATATTACGTGAAGGTGATCCATAGTTGAGAATCCTGTCCTAAAGCCAGCTTGCTCTTTCGGTTGATTCTCATCAAGTATTCTTTCTAATCTGTTAGTAATGACCCTTGTGAACAACTTGTAGATGTGGGATAACAAGCTAATTGGTCTATAATTTCCAATTTCTGATTTATCTCCTTTCTTATGCAGCAAAACTATGATTGCATTATTCCACTGCTTAGGCGTCACACCTTTTCTAATGCACTTTGTGAAGAGCCTTGCCAGTTTTTGTGTTATGTCTCTTCCTCCCAATTTTAACAACTCTACAGTAACTTCATCTTCCCCCGGGGCTTTCTGATTCTTCATTTTCTTCAATGCATGTTCTACCTCATCAGGAAGAATATTGGGTATGTCGTATGTGTTGCTACTTTGCAATCCATCTTCCCCACTGCTGGCATCATTCCCCTGCTCCTTGTATAATTCTCTATAGTAGTCTTCTGCTATTTGAATTATGCCTTCTCTGCTGTTTATAAGTACACCATCGCTATTCTTCAGTTTCAGTATCATTTGTCTTTCTGTATTACTGCTCATGGCTGCTGATTTAAATCCTTTGTTTTCCCTTAATGCTTGTTCTACTTTTCTTGTGTTAAATCTTCTTATGTCCTCTCTGAGTCTCTTTCTAATGGCTTTGCATAACTCAGTATACTCAATTTTCTCCCTGTCAGTGTTTTTCTTGCTTTTCATTTGTCGTCTTCGGTTCATCATGACAAGTGTTTCTTGACTAATTTTTTCTTCTTTGGATTTCTTTTTCCCTATAGGTTTCTTGGGCTTTATCACTTTCAAAAAGTTGTAATATTCCTCGTCGATATCTTGGTCCTCAGCAGTCTGCAGAAGCTCATACTTGTTCTTAAGTTCCAGTACATACTGCTTTTTCTCCTCTTCTGTTATCTCAAAGACCTTTGTATTATTTACTCGAGTCAGTTTTTTCCTTTCCTTTCCTACATCTATATCAAGTGTACATCTTACCATTCTGTGATCACTTCCAACATTTACCTTATTCAGGACGGTAACATCATTCACAATATATCTTCTGTTAGTGAGGATGAAGTCGATTTCATTAGTAGTTAATCCATTTGGACTCTTCCATGTCCACTTTCTGTTCACCCGTTTCTTGAAAAAAGTGTTCATTACTGACAGTCCTTGAGATTCTGCAAATTCCACAAGTCTTTCACCTCTTTCATTTCTTTCACCAATTCCAAAATTTCCTATAGTTCCCCTTTCTGTGCTGTTTTGTCTTTTTCCAACCTTAGCATTGAAGTCCCCCATAATAATAGTGTAGTGGGTTTTCTGCTCATCTAGAAGACTCTCAATTTCGGTGTACATTTCTTCAACCTCTTCATCATCATGGCTCGATGTTGGTGCATAAATCATTATAATCTTTAGCTTGTATCTCTTAGAAATCTTGAGTATTAGTCTTGACACTCTTGGTGATGTACTTTTGAATTCCAAAATGTTGTTTTTAAAATCTTTATGGACCAGAAACCCAACTCCACCTTCACTCCTTTCACTGTTTCCATTGGTGTACAGCAGATTTCCACTTGATAAACTTATAAGTGATTCATTTCTTCTTCTTGTTTCAGCCAAACCAATGATATTCCAATTCACATTTTCTAATTCCTTTTCCAGCTCTAATATCCTGTCTTCACCGATGAGTGTTCTTACGTTATAACAGGCCAAGTTCAGTTTCCGTGCATGGCAGCCTGGTCGTACCCAGAGATTCTTAGCACCCTCTGCTTCCACTCTAATCCTCTCGCTGCCGTAAGAGGGAGAGTGAAAGCTGCTGGGGACTGAGGGCCATTTGTTTCGTCGTGCTTTCATATTGCTGGAGGGTTTGGTCTTTTCCTCTTCACGCTGACCAGGCGTCTTGAAGAGAACCACTCTACACGTTCGTTGCCACCTAAGTGACGTAACAGGGCTTACCATCGAGGAGGTGTGCATGAGTGGATTTTAGGGAGGCAGGCCAACCGGACTTCTCCTAAATCTTCTGTAATAGAGAGATATTGGATCCATCAGTGTTTTAGGCTGAGTGTTTGATAACACACAGGATACCTGTTCCCCTCTAAGCCCCTTGGTGGTAAGGTTATTAAAAATGACTGAAATATGCCATCCATATATTTTTACATAATTTATGTTTAGCTTGCATTTTAGTTTTTTTGGATTTTATTAACAAATTTTTGCCTTCTTCAAAGGCACACAGCCTGGTGAAAGAGAGAAGATAAACTTAGGAAGTAAATTCAACTTTCTGTTTTTAAAGTTTTTTAAAATTCTTTAAATTTTAACTGTTTAATTTTCAAGTTAGGAATTACAGCAAGAGGAAATGACAATTAAAAATCTTTTCTCATGAAAAATGAAATGGGGATGAAATCACTTAACCTGTGATTCAAAAACATAGGGACAAAGCTACAACAAGGCTCAGAATAAAGCAGCCTAAAAAGTGTCCACATGTATATCAAATTGTAAAAAGGGTCTGTTATTGCATTGTGTATTCTGCTGTGAAAGCATGAAACTGCAATGAATATCTGTGAAAAGGTGTTCATCATATAGCATTTTTCCCCCCATCAAAGTGTACAGTATAAAGTGAAATATAGCTAAGGAAAGTTCCATTGATCGAAACTGAAAGTACACTGATACAGGATGTGAAATTTTGCTAACATCTATTAAGAGTGGCCTTTGAGAAATTCCCAGTCTCCAAAATTCAAATAATGATGCATAATGCTGGTTTTTTTTTTTTGATCAGATCCAAGTTGCACATGGGCTATATGATTCTGCTAAGATAAGAAGCAGAAGGAGGAACCATACTGCTTAGAACTTAGTATTGTAGCACAAAAATGAAACTTTTCTTCAAAACACATTTTGCTTTCTCAGGAATGATACATGAAGTTGTAATTAACAAACAACTTCATGTAACATCCATTAGAAAGAAAAATGTATCAAAAGCATCAACTGTCCTATGATCAAAAAAAGCACAATATAGTGTGATTTTTTCTGATCACAGGACTATTGGTTCCAACTTCATTCAAGA